>NC_081409.1:222457095-223909595 GCF_030272615.1 Cryptomeria japonica
GAAGCTACCCAAATTATCACATCTTCCCTATTAGACATGAGAACTGTCCTATTCAAGAAGATATCTGCCAAGGAAGAAGATTGCTGATTGGAAATTGGAAGAAGGGTTGGGTCTTTCCATATTGTTTTACCTAAAAGGATTTCTACAATGGACACATAGTCACTCAATTTTATACCCTAGTGAGCTATAGCTATATTCATAATATCTTCCATATTATCCATTTGAGAAATTGGGGGATGCCCACACCATGAGTCTGTCCAAAAGTTAACACTGAAACCATTATTTACTTCCCATGTTATATACTTAGTTACTAGATTTCTTGACTCAAACATAAAATTCTAAATAGCTGACCCTTTTGAAGGATCCAAAATTGTCAAAACTCTAGAGGGTTGATTGTTGTCCAAATATTTGGCTTGCATGACACCATTTTGAAGCAGGATTAGTATACAATTTCCAAATCAGTTTTCCTCCAAAAGCCTTGTTTCGATGTTTTAAATTATGAAGACCTACTCTTCCTTGGGACTTTTGAAATGACATATTTTCCAGAGAGACTAAGGGGATTTTCCTTCCATTTGTCATATTACTATTCCATAGAAAATCTCTTACAAGTTTCTCTAACTATTGAATGACAGATGAAGGTGCTTTGAGAACAGACATGTAGTAGTTCAGTATTGTTGTTGACACTGACTTTATAAGAAGAATTCTACCAGATAATGATAGCCACCTTACTTTCCATGCTGAGATTTGTGCCTTGATTCTTCCAATAATAGTAGACCAATAAGAAGATTTTTTTGAACCCATAAAGAAAGGAATACCAAGGTAGGAAGATGGTAATTGATCCATTGGGAAATCCAAAATCTTGGATATTTTCAGTGACAAAATTGGATTTGTATTGAAAATGAAAAGATTAGACTTAGCAGCATTTATTTTCTGACCCAAAGCTAATGAATAGACTTCCAAAATTCACTTAATATGACTAGCTTCTTTTAGAGAGGACTTACCAAATAACAATGTGTCATCCAAAAAAAGAGAGTGAGTAACTGCTATTAAAGTACCTGGAAGACTAGCTCCATGTCAAAGCCCTTTTGATGACTGAAGATTAATGCTTCTAGTAAAGGCATCTGCCATAAGAATGAAAAGTAAAGGTAATAAAGGGTCACCTTGTCTTATGTTAGGCCCAATATGGAAAGCTAATGTACTGAGAGGGGAGGGGTGAATCAGTACTTCAAAACTTTTCTTCAACAATAACTTTATTGTTAAGCATAAACTGAATATTGTTGTAACATAATATAATGCTAAAATAAATAAATAACAATCATACATGATTCACTCCATAACACATATTTTGGTTACGCAGAAACTCTTGGTTAGAGAGAAAAACTGCGTTAGGGATGACACCCACAACTTCACTACTGCAATAATAAAGGTTGCTCGGTTAGAGCTACATGTTTAGCTATTTCTGATAGCTTACCCTATTAGGAGTATCAAGATCTCTTAGATCTACCTTGCTAAAGGATTTTACAACACTTATTCTAAATATTGCACCTAGTTAGAGGCTTTACAATTTATGGACTTAGTTAGAGTCTTTTACCCTGTTAGAGGTTTCTCTTACAACTCAATATATTACAATCAAAATCTTACAAAATATCTGCAACTTTACATCTGGAATGTTATAGCAGATTCTATGTGCTCAAAATGATATTACCTTGCTTATAGCATACCTCGGTAATCCATATATTAACTCGATAAACCCTTCTATTTACTCTGTTCCTTGACTATTCTCTGAAAGCCTTCTCGGTGACCTCTGTGTCTTTGACAGTCACAATACTCTATGCTTCCTTATCTCTTACACATGTCTTGCTTCATACACTTGTTCTGATCCTTATTTCATGATGTATAAATAGATCTCTTATGTCGGTGATCAGGTTCGTGCTTCAATCTTTCAAACATGATTTATCGAATGAATAACCATACAAAATGTTTCATTGGATAGATGACCTCAAAATCATACCAAATCTATAAGTGCAATTTTCAATGAGATAAAGATTCTATGTTCCTCAATCTTGTAACACGTTTCCATATGTGTGTCCAGGTTCAATGAATCTGGTAACACGTTTCACTCGGTGTATATCAACTCAGTGTATCATCTTTGCTTCTCAGTAGTCATAGAACATTACTCGGTAGAGTGCTTGGTGTATAATGAGCTTTGAGACTACCTTCTTCTATAACTGACTACATTGTGCTTACCGACTACTCTGTGTTTACCGATTGAATGATTCGGTAGTAGTAACCGACTAGAATAACTTTGAACATAAGACTAATGGCAACTTAGTAAGTAGTAACAATCTCCCCTTTTGACATTAGTTGAGATGTTTGACAAAAACTACTTTCAAAGTTATAACTCAAAAATCTATATACTTGCAAAATTTGACTAAACTAACAGTATATACATTTGTCAATGAAATAGTATATTCAGATATACTCCCCTTATCAATATACTGTACATAACTATGATTTTGCATGCTCAGTGATTAATGTTCTGTGTGTTGCTCTTGTTCTTTGCTCTTTGATTACTGCTCTGTTCACTGCTCCCTTGTCAAATTCAACTATGCATTGGATACTCTACTTGGTATACTACACTCTCCCTGTATACTTTGATACTATACTCCCCCTTTTTGATAAACATCAAAATTTAGTTACCATTTGGTGGAGGGAAACTGGTCAAAAATGGATTTATACTTTGTCCTTGCATCGATGAGAGTGACAGAAAGGGCATCCTTGACACTGTCCATTAAAGAATTTTGCGCTTGAATATTAGCTAATAGGGAAATTAAACCATCTAATGTGCTTCCCTCTTGTGTAGTAGATAAATAGGTGGCACGGTTGATCTGTTCTTGGATGAAGGACAAGTGTGGAATGAATAAGGTTTGAAGAGTCATAATGTCCATCCTTATTTTGTGCTCTTCATTCCTAAGTTCCAATTGTTGAGCCATGAGCTTTTGTAACTTTGTGTAGAAATTCTGAACAAAATTGGGCTCAATGGTCAACTTATTTGAGAGATCGGTGATCTCTTTCTCAATCACTTTAGTTTTATTTTTGATATCTTTAATGAATAAAGAGAATGTACAGAGTTTCTGAAATAAATAAAGAAAGTGCTTGAGTTGAGGGGACAACTCAGCAATAAATTTAACAAGTTTAACTTTGCCAATAGCAATAGCTTTCTATACCTCTTCAATCATTTTTGTAGTGAGCTCTTTGTCCTTTAACTTGCTCAAATATTCAGATGCATCTACTCCAGATGTCTCTATCTGATTTAGGAGTTCATCTAGTTGAATATGGATGGCTGCATCTTTTGACACTGTAGCTGCAGGTAGCATATCGGTTAAGAGTGTTTTAACCTTCTGAAGAACTTTATTTTTCTTTTGAATAGCCAATTGTTTCTCTTATTCATCTTTAGCTTTGCATAGTTCACTGAATTCAATGAGTGCTTGCCCCTTTAATTTGGAGATGTCTACATTGGGCAACACTATTGGTTTTGACAAATCTAACTTGAAACTATGCTTCTTCATTTTCTTTTCTTTAGACTTCACCGGATGAACTAAGACAATAGCTTAGGAAGCTTGTGGATCCTCGATGGGTTGCTCGGTGGAGGCAACACTTTTGTCGGTTTCTTTAGCCTCTGCTGAGTCCTTTGGCGGTTCTTTGCTCGGGGTCTTAGTTGTAACATTTTCAGTGTTAGAAGGATCCTGAGAGGTCTGTTCCCCGATGGCCTGAGGAGTAGCTTCTCCTTCTGTAGACTTGAGATCCTCTGTTCCTTGTTCAGTGTCTTGAGGAGCCTTGGTTGAAGTAGACTGAGTGACTAGAGGATAGGGCTGAACTTGTTCCAAAACTGACTCACTAGATACTAGTTTGGCATATGCATTGCCTTCTATCATTTCCTATTCAGGGGCCTCGGTGTCCATGATATCTTCATCAATTTGTATAGTGTCAGCAGGGTCTTGCTCGGTGATATCAGGATCTTGCTCGATGACATCAACTATTTCAACTTCACCTTGCTCTCCAGCAGTCTTGATTCAAAATATTTCCTACCACTTTTCTTTTGTCTCATTCTCCACTTCAATATACAGGCCATTCATCAATTTTAAGGCTCTTTGCTTGACTAGGAAATTTGTGTGGTAGGTTTTCAGATGTTCTTTTATTTCATCTACCGACATGTCTAGAAAGAGATGTACCAGACTTCTTTCTCTAATCTGTTTCTCCGAGTCCATTTCATATTTCCACCTGTTATCAATATGCAAATATAATTTTGTTGGAAGAGAATTAGATACTTCCAATGGGACCAATCGGAATTTTAGAAGTGTGCAGATGACAACTTCTTCTATTTGTCTCTTTTCATCATCAGATCTAGATTCATACTTGACAAATCTAAATGATCCAAATCCACCATATTGCTTAAGATTGGCACAAAAAATTTCAACACTATGTACATTTTCCTTTGTACTCTTAACAATCTAAAATTTGTTAGCATCTTCAGACTCTGTGTCACTCTGACTCTTTAGTCAAAATGAGTCTCCGAGTAGATTTCTTATAAGTTTTTGTTACCTTTGGAGCAGCAACCATTTTTGGTTTCTTACTCGGTGCCATTGTAGATGATCGTGTTTGGGTGTTTTACTAAGGGAGTCAGTGATACCTTTAATGTATCATGTTTCTTTCTTTTCAGAATTTTCCCTTTAGGCAACTCGGTGCTTAATGTAATAGCAACCTCTTGGGCTTCAGATTCCTCCTCGGTGATGACTAGAGTGCCTTTGACAGGTGTGGAGGAAGAACCTTCTCCAAATTTCTCTGATAATGCCTTGATCATTTTTGTTTCTTTCCTTGTAGCTTTTGGAACTACAATGCTCATCTTTACTTTCTGTTTAACTTCTTCATACGTTCCATATCTCAGCTCAGTAGCATGCCTTGGTAGTGTAAGAAAGGCATCTATCTCCTATTGTGTGATGTCAAAATCAATCTCATAACCCATAGGTGGCAAAGATTGCGTTCTCGTTTCCACAACATTCACATAGCAGTAGTTGGTGTCTACTTCAAAACATATATCATCCTTGTATTTGACCACTAGCTGGGGTGGAATTCTATACCTATTATGCATCTTTTCTTGAAACTTACTGAAATAGTCATCCATAATATCATTAAATTTATCACCTAGACATTTGATGAAGTCATTGATTTGATGGGTGATTGGTGTGTAGCTCCCAAACTATTTTACCGACTGTTGGAAAAAACTTCTCAAAATAGAAAAACATGCATACCAGAAGTGATCCAAACTTTAGTGTATTCACCGAGTTGTTCTTCTTCGGCTTCCTGATGGTGTTCAGATTCTCAAATAGGTTTTTCAACAATACTTCACAAAGATCAATCTTCATTCCTTTTTTCACAATTTTGTATGCTAAGTTGACTGCTACATAGGGTACATTGTTTTCCCTTGCCGATTGGAAGAAACAATATCCTATTACTCTAATGGAAAACTTTAGCTTTGCATCTTTCACATTGTTCAGTTTCAATCCTCTGCAATCGGATTCAACTCCAATCAAAGTGATCAATTCCTTTTGTGATATCATTTTTTGAGCTCGGGCATGATCAAAAATAGGGTAACCGGTGATCAGATGAATGATTTCCTTGGTGATTTTGAATGATTGCTCCTCTAACCACATGAAATCAACATGAACTCTGCTCAGAACAAACTTGACCCACTAGGGTTTGAAGACACAGGGATAGGTTAGGGATTCAGTCAATCCCTTGACTTTAATTTGTTCAAACTTGCTATCCAATTTCCCATCGGTACATAATTCATCATATGTGTCCTTGATTTCAACATGACCGAGTTCCTCAACACGACATTTGGTGAAGAACCTGACATCCTCAACTAGTAAAACCCTATCCAAAATGAGTGAAAATGCAGTTTTATCATCTGGTTTAGATGCTACTTTGGGAGTTAGAGAGTATTTCAGTGAGGGCTTTTCAACATTCTTAACAACAACGGGCTCTTAGATCTTAGGTGCCATTGCATATTTTGGATAAATAATAACAAAAGATCCTTACGGTTTGAACACTTTCAAATGACAAATGCTTTCCTCTTAGCAAATATGAAATAGAAATTCTCAACTATTATGATCAGCAAACTAGCTTGATAATGCATTGAGATTGATGTAAATACCTTGAATTTTGCTTCGGAGGAGGTTTGATCACCTTGGAATCACTTGCTTTGCTTTCTTGAAAACTTGGTAAGTGTAGAATGACCGTGTGAATGCTTTAAGTACACAATATACCTTATTGGGCTCCGTGTAGGTTAGGTCAAAAACATTAAATGCACTCGATTCCACTAAACCGATTTACTTTCCTTTTTGTGCTTTAACCAAGTAGACAGACTTCCTTCATTTACCGACTTAACAAGCTTCCTGTATTTACCGACTTGACAGGCTTCTTGTATAGTGCTCCAAAACACTTGATAGAATTTCAAACTTACTAATACATCTTAGCTATGCAGATTTTGAATTAAGTACATACTAAAATAGGAACTGTTTAAGATTGAACCTTGAGAGAATGCAGTCCCTCCATACCTTTACCGATTAATTTGGAATAGGTGTACCTAACTTAGTAGGTAAGGTGCTTTCTTCATTTGACACTATTTCCTTCTTTTTCCAAATCATCTGTAATTTGCCTTTTATTTCTTCAGTGTCTCCTCTAGGTTGATCTCTGCAATCCCCAGCCAAGTGTCCAACTTTGTGACAATGAAAACATGTTATACCAGGATATCTCCATGATCTTCGTTTGTTCATTCTAAACCTTATAAAGCAGTTGGCACGTATGTGTCCATATCTTCCACAACATTCACACCATATCCTTGTATTGTAATCCCATGATACTGCAACATATTGTCGGTTAGGATCTGTGTGAGTTCGGTAGCCTCTAGTATTTGCTTGGTGTGTAGACCACATATAGTTCTTTTTCTTAAACCAACACTTCTCAGTACTATGTCCATATCTATTGCAGTTTTTACAAAACCCTTTGAATTTTGCCTTTTGATAATTACTAACAGACTTTGTCCTACATTGGTTAGATGTGTGACCATATTTATTGCAATTGTTACAATAACCATTAGACTTAGAGATATTCGGTTCCTTACCTTTTCTAATTTGGCACATGTTGGCAGTATGACCTTGATTTCCATAGTAGTTGCAAATAGCTTCTTTCCTTTGATGTTCTTCTTATTTCTAGTTTGCTTTGATGATTCTCCTCTCTCGGTAGTGCATATTCCCTTCTTAGTAGAGTCTCTTCCTTTGTAACCGAGTCCTACAACTTTGTTGGGTCTTCTTGTATTCAGTTGCTCATCCAACACCTTTGATGCTTCATAACTCTTCTTCAATGTTTCTTTGGATTTATTCTCTATTTCAAGTTCATCGGTCAACCTTGATACTTCAAGTTTCAATGCTTGATTCTCATCATCTTTTAGATTTGCTTCATGATGTGCATAACCCAATTGATCTGATAGATTTTGTTGAATACCGGTTAACCTTGTGATTTCATCATTCTTTTCAGATACTAATGCTGCAAGCTGTTGTTTTTCACTTTCGAGATCTCTTACTTTATCCTCTGCTGTCCTCAATGCATCAAGATTTTCAGTCATCTGTGTGCTAAAATGTTCATATTCTCTTTTCATTGCTTTTAGCTGATCAGTCAATGCTTTGTTCTTTTCTTTCAACACTTCAATCATTTCTTCAGTCTCTTCAAACATACTATTCTCAGATGATGTCTCAATTTGTTCCACCAACTCTTGAGAGTCCTACAAATCATCAGATAACCTTCTTCTAACTTTCAGAGACTTTTGCATTTGTCTTTACATGTCTGCAATCACTTGATTAGCATGATCCAACTCTTCTTGCAGATACACAATTCTCTGAGATTTTTTATAGGCTTCCATTGATAAGATCTTTCTCTTTAGGCAGTTAAACCCTTTTCCAAGATAAAAGCTCTGATACCAATTGTTAGGCCCAATATGGAAAGCTAATGTACTGAGAGGGGAGGAGTGAATCAGTACTTCAAAACTTTTCTTCAACAATAACTTTACTATTAAGCATAAACTGAAAATTGTTGTAACATAATATAATGCTAAAACAAATAAATAACAATCATACATGATTCACTCCATAACACATATATTTTGGTTACACAAAAACTCTTGGTTAGAGAGAAAAACTGTGGTGGGGATGACACCCACAACTTCACTACTGCAATAATAAAGGTTGCTCGGTTAGAGCTACATGCTTAGCTATTTCTGATAGCTTACCCTATTAGGAGTATCAAGATATGTTATATCTAGCTTGCTAAAGGATTTTACAACACTTATTCTAAATGTTGCACCTGGTTAGAGGCTTTACACTTTATAGACTTAGTTAGAGTCTTTTACCCTGTTAGAGGTTTCTCTTACAACTCAAAATATTACAATCAAAATCTTACAAAATATCTGCAACTTTACATCTGGTGTAATGCCCCGCCAGGAAACCCCGAAGGGATTAAGCTAAAACACAAGAATAGAGTGCAAATTTTTATTTTTTTTTAAGGTTACAACACATAAGATGCAACAAGATAACAAAGATTCAGATTACATAGCGGAAGACACCAACTAACTCCTAAAGAGTTTCCCAACGAGATTACTTAAATTTCACAATTCATTTAACTCACACAATTAATCCATTAAGCTGAATATCTTAATAACGAGATAATTCATAAACAGGATAATTTCTTTCAGAAGATGGAAATACAATTCACAAGCAAAGATTCATCATTAAGATCCATTCATATTCTTCGTTCAAGCTTTTCATTTAAAATTACAATCCATACATCTAACATTCTAGTACACTAGGATTTCATCATAACATAAGAGATCTTTTCAAGCATATTTAAATTCCTTAACAACAACTAAGAATAATTCATTACTCTAAGTTACATTCTTTCATATACCAACTTATTGCATTTTAAAAGACGATTACATACAAGCATCTACGATAAATCACATCTAAAACACTTACACATACGATCAACATGGCATTCAAGAAAGAACTGAATATAAGCATTTATAGTTAATTCCAATTATCCACTTAACCATTCTAACATAAGTTAATCATACATGATAAAGCTGAATAAAGGAGACATAAGAGAATACATCACATAACACCATAATGATCTCGGAGTTCACCCCTAAAGGGCTACATCTCCGGGTCTGCGCAACTGCAAGACCCCTCTGATAAATAATAAAGGTTAAGAGTACAAGAGTTACACTATACCATCCAGCCATCAAGGCGATACATAAACAATATACAACGACCACATCGGTCCATTAATACATAAACGATCCTTAAAAGAGCAGGATCCAGCTAAACATAAATCAAGCTAAAACAACGGTCCAGAAGAGCATCCATAAAACTGAGCCATCACCACCCAAGGGTCTAACATGAAACCGACGCTCACAAGGGTAGAGACAAAAAGGACGACTCACAAAGGTACTCAAACAGGACAAAATGACAACACACTAGCGAACGTAGGGACAAGTGTCATCACACAACCTGGTATGGATACCATGGCAAGTCTTCATAGGTCCCGGCCCCATACACTGGTAACCCTGGCAACCTAATCCGAACTTCCGGCCCATCCAAGCCTCGTGTGGACCCACACATCCTCTCGTGAAGACAAGGAAGATGGTTTGCCATTTCAGGCCTTCTCACAGCATGTCGAATCTATGATAGCACTCGTCCCATGTGTGAGGCACATTATCTTATTTAGAGATTATTTTCTAATCTACTTAGGTTATCACTTATTAGACTCACTTTCGACGGGTTACCCAGCAGCCACTTTGGGCGCGGCCCCCAATCGAAAGCCACTCTCCCATACGACACTAGACTAACTCATACGAACTCAAAACCAAGGAATACACATGGTCAGACGAATGGAGTTCAAGAAGAGAGAAACAATCATCTGGTCAAACACGACTCAAAGATGAACACTTACTGACGGTACTCTAACTAGAGACCTGACAACTAAGGTTAACCATGAATCATCATTTGACTCACACAAAGAGGATATGACCAACTATGACAACATCACAATACGACAGTCCACTCGGAATTGAGGACTGAAACAGGCACTCCAAGTCAATCCATACGATAGGGTCCTACCAAACAAAGCAAGACATGCCATTTCCTAATTAAAGGCGAATACAGAAATTAAACTCGCAAGGCAATAATCAGAAAAGACAATAATTCCTCAAATTGATTTAATCATTACAAGGTGATCAAGTTTTCTACAAGATCTAAATCCGATTACAGTTATCTACCTCATCAAGGGATAAGTTGTTCTTGGTTTTCTAACTCCTAAGGTTCAAAGCATCGAACAGGCAAATAAAGCCGTAGTGAGTTTTTAACCAATCCATATTAATAAAATTCAGACAACCTTTAATCAACTAAAGTAATATATTTAATCTCCAATCACAACGTCATTAACATACTGGTTTAAAATCAATCTCTACAGATTCATAATTTCAATTCCAAATGCATACTACGGATCACGAAATATAATTATAAAAAGGGAATCTAAATGGAGATAATCATTTCCCAAGCATATTGATTCAATTCAAACACCCAACGATAAAAATTTCACTACTTCTCAATTATCCAAAAGCTCTAATCAGCTAGAAGGTGAGAT
The DNA here is from genome assembly GCF_030272615.1 of Cryptomeria japonica. NCBI lineage: Eukaryota > Viridiplantae > Streptophyta > Pinopsida > Cupressales > Cupressaceae > Cryptomeria > Cryptomeria japonica. The sequence goes on from NC_081409.1 coordinate 222,467,851, forward strand.
CTAGATTTATCAATCCAAGATCAATAAGAATATAAACAACAATATTCAATTTGCGAAATAACAGTTCAGGACTTAATTAAAAGGGGTGCATAAATCATGAAATGGAATTGAATAATGATCAATCTATAAACTACATTACAAACTAATCAATATCTAATTAACATTAATCATGAAACGCCACCTTAATTCTAATTAAGAACCTAATTAAATCTTATCATTAAAATAATATTAAATATCATATGTTTTTCTTTTTTTAAAGATAAAAAAAAACATTTAAAAAGAACCATTTTAAAAACTATGTTCATTTCTTTTTTTTTTTTTAAAACGCATGAAAAAAAATAGCGAGGCGAGGGTAAGGGCCGTGCCCTAACCCTAGCGCAGGGTAGCTCGCAGGCGGCGGCGGCGCTGCGGTGCCCGCAGGCCCGCGGCGCCCTGCAGCCACCGCGGCCCTGCGGCCACCGTAGTGTGCCGCGGCCCGAGTCCTTCAGACCAGCGAGGGGGGGGGGAAAGAAAATAGGGGGAGCAAGCGCGAGGGATGAGCGGGGGAGAGGGGAGGAGGACGGGGGGAGCTCCGCTCCCCGCCTCCAAACCCCAAACACAGCTCGTTTTATTATTTAAAAACTCGCCCAGTTCGTAAAATAATACGCACAGTCCGAATTAACTTGAAAGCACAGTTCAAAAAAAAAAACATATATATTTTCTTAAAACACAGTTCGGATTAAAACAAACAATAGACCCGCTTAAGAATTTGGAGTAACAAATTTTGGTTTGAATGAGAACCGATTCCAAAGAAATAACAATTTCGGTTTGATATGAAAATAATATCTGAGTTTGATATCACAATTTCTTGAAGGATTTCTCATCCTTTCCAATAACAAAGGGTTTCAAACACCCAAACAGCCATGAAGAAAAATACACATTTCCATTTAAAATCTCCAGCCAAACAAATTGATTTTCAATCACAAATTCATTTCTTTCAACCAGAACAGAAAATTATTTTGGCAACAAGAAATCAATTCAGAATCCTACCTTCATACGCAATCCTGGATTAGTTGATGGAGAGCCCATCTGCCAGATTCAGCAAAACTCCTCTTCTCCAAAATCCCCCACATTTCATCTCCAAAATTCTATTTTTCCAAAACCAAATTCCTCCAAAATATCCCCCTCCCCTTATTTTTCCCCAAATTTGGGTTATATGGAAGAGTTGACCCAAAAATTCCATTTTTGGAATTAAAACTTTTATTTAAAAATAATACTCAAAAATTAATTCTTTTCAACAATAACAACAATTTAACTTGTTTTTCAATTCAAAAATCGATTTCCTCAATCAATTAAATTTAACCTTTCAAATTTCAGAATCCAACAGAATGCAATTACATCTATTGCGATTAAATACCAAACTTTCTCTTTCAACAGCATAAATAAAATGCATTAAATATTCAAAATCAGTCATTAAATCGAATTCACTCCCAATATAAAATAAGCAATCCAATAACAACGAAAATCGCAGAACGGAAACCAGATTAATTTAATCCATTAGTCTTCAATGCACAAACGCATATATAATCAAATAATTACTAAGGAATAAATAATCGAATTATCCATACACACCAGGCACGCAAACCGAGAAGATCAACCAAGCAGATGACTCGCAAACCCAAATAAAAAGGGATAACTGACGATGCTCACTTGAGCATGACTAAGGCCGACTAGGGTCTAACGACCACCTAATCCAACTCTAAGGATTAAAAAGGTATGCTCAAACCTGCAAAACCAGGTGATGACGAACCTCGCACGCATGCGACTTCGTACCTGAAATCTCCTACAACCAACGATCATACATGCATACATATATAATAACTTAATGAATGCGTTAGCCCGATGTAATACCATGAAATAAGAACACTAAACAAATAGCATAAACTAATGTGAGAACCACATCAATAGCTATGCGTAAAATCAACATCTGACTATAACATAATATTATGATTAACTAATCAAGATTACACCAAGGTTAGAAATAGACCAGGGTAGGGGTACTACATCTGGAATGTTATAGCAGATTCTGTGTGCTCAAAATGATATTACCTTGCTTATAGCATACCTCGGTAATCCATATATTAACTCTATAAACCCTTTTGTTTACTCTGTGCCTTGACTATTCTCTGAAATCCTTCTTGGTGACCTCTGTGTCTGTGACAGTCACAATACTCTATGCTTCCTTATCTCTTACACATTTCTTGCTTCATACACTTGTTCTAATCCTTATTTCATGTTGTATAAATAGATCTCTTATGTCGGTGATCAGGTTCATGCTTCAATCTTACAAACATGATTTATCGAATGAATAACCATACAAAATGTTTCATTGGATAGATGACCTCGAAATCATACAAAATCTATAAGTGCAATTTCCAATGAGATAAAGATTCTATGTTCCTCGATCTTGTAACACGTTTCCATATGTGTTTCCAGGTTCAATGAATCTGGTAACACATTTTACTCGATGTATCATCTTTGTTGCTGGGTAGTCATAGAACATTACTCGGTAGAGTGCTTGATGTATACTGAGCTCTGAGACTACTTTCTTCTATAATCGAATGCACACTTACTGACTACTCTGTGTTTACCGACTGAATGATTCGGTAGTAGTAACCGACTAGAATAACTTTGAACATAAGACTAATGGCAACTTAGTAAGTAGTAACAGTCTTACTCCCTATGTACCTTGAAAAAACCCTGAGGGATGTCCATTTATTAGAATCGAAAAGTTTGCACCTAAGACACAAGTTTTGATCCATTTGCACCATTTGTCTAAGAAGCTAAATTTAGATAATACCTTAAAGAGAAACTCCCACTTAACTCTGTCATAAATTTCATCATGTCAAGTTTGACTACAAAATTTGCTTGCTGATTAACATGGATAGAATGTAAAACCTCATGTGCTACTAAAGCCCCTTCCATAGTCTCCCTTCCTGGAATAAAGCCCCCTGGTTCTTGTGAGATGATTTTCGGTATGAGAGGATGCAGTCTGAGGTAAATTGCCCTAGTTACTATCTTATAGATCGTGTTACAGAGTGAAATAGGTCTAAACTCTGCAAATGTTGATGGCAAGGTTGTTTTTGGGATAAGAGCAATATTTGTTGCATTGAAACTTTTTAACATTGCACCCCTTTTCCTGGATTCTTCCAATACCACCAAAAGGTTTGTCCCTATCACATCCCAACACTTTTGGAAGAAGAGAGCAGTGAACCCATCCGGACCTAGAGCTTTATCTGGGGAAAGAGAGAATACCACTTTGTGGACTTCCCCTAAAGTGAAAGGGGCCAATAAGACTCTATTATCTAAGTCAGTGATTAGAGGAGGGATAGACTACAAAAACTGCTCAACTGAATCATTCCAAGAAGAATCTAAAATAGAAGGTACAAGGGCTAAAAGATTCTTCAAAAACCTAAGTCCTTTATCTTGAATATCTGCCAAATTTTCAATCAATACCCCTGTGTTCGCATGCTTGATTTAGAATATAGCATTTGATGCTTTTCTTTGTTTTGTGGAAGCATAAATTTTTTTTGTGTTCTTGTCTCCCTACTTTAGCTAAACCTCTCTAGAATTTTGTCTCCAATAATCTTCTTCTCTCTTACAAACCTCTTCCCACTCACTTTGAAGACCCTTCTGTGTAGAATACAAAAGCTGATCCAATCCCTTGGAAATTATATTTTGGTTAACTTCTTCCAACTGTTGTTCAATGATTTTTTTTTGTTCAAATACATTTTTGAAGACCTTTCCATTCCATTCTTTTGTCTTAACCATAATAAACTAAAGTTTCTTAAATAATTGGTGCATCTTTGCTCCTCTGCATGTAGGAGCAGATACCCACCACTACCTTAATAATACCTGAAAGTGTGGATGTCTAAACCACATACGTTCAAATTTAAAAGAAGAACCAGAACAAGGCATCAAATTATGATTTTGTCATTCAAGTGCAATTTGAACTAGAAAATGGTCTGATTCTGATATAGGAAGAATGTTTGAGCAATAACTGAACTATTTGTGTATACACCTAAAAATGGTCTGAAGATAATTAATTGAATAAGCAATTATTTAATTAATCTTCCTCCCCAATTTAATTGAATTCATCAACAATTTTATTAAATCCTCCATTTTCATCTACTTATTAATAAATCCAAGGATTTATTTAATAAGTTCACTTCAATAGTCCTCTTTGATTAATTAATTTAAATTAATTAATTCTTCCCCATAAAAATCATTTTTCTAATCTCCTAATCAATTAAAACAAATCAATTATGAGTTGTTGAAATTAATTAGCCTTTTCTTATTATTTGAATTTCTAAATTCAAATTACCCACAAATTCTCCTAACTTTTAACCACCTAACCTAGCCCCTTCTAAACCTAACCCATTTCATCTAACCACATGTCCCCTTTCCTTGAACACTTTACCCTCTCATGAGCAAATCTTTGTGACACTTGTCACTAAGTGTTCCCTTTCATCCAACCTCTTCTAAAATCTTTGTGACACTTGTCACTAAGTGTTCCCTTTAATCCAACCTCTTCTAAAAGCTTTGTGACACTTGTCACCAATTGTTCCCTTTCATCCAACCTCTTCTAAAAGCTTTGTGACACTTGTCACCAATTGTTTCCTTTCATCCAACCTCTTCTAAAAGCTTTGTGACACTTGTCACTAAGTGTTCCCTTTCATCCAACCTCTTCTAGAAGCCTCTTGACACTTTTCACCATAGAGATGATAAATGTTCCCTTTAATCCAACCTCTTTACCAACCTCCTCCAATTTCACCATTGATATCTTCAGACTTAATCTTGACCATTGATTCCTGCCACCTCACCCCTAGCCTTGGAAATCCTATAAATAAACCTTTTGGAGCAATAATCATCCCATCTCATTTGCATTCAAGCATTGTTACTATAGGCATATAGCTCTTAGTAAATCATTCTTATCATGTTCAATTTTGGCTTAATTGCATCTTCATTCTAGCTTATTTTCTAGAATAATCATGAAATCATGTAGCTTAATCAGGCTATCATTGCTAGCTTATGCATCTTCATCATTCAAATCCTCCATTTAAGTGTAGTCAAGTCACTAGAATTTGCATAACCAGATCTGAGAGCAAAATTCATACTCGCATTTACTAGGAGGCAATAGATCGATTAGCTATGGTTTTATCTTTCGTTGATGAATTTTCTAATTATTTCTTTTAATGATTTATTGAGTGTTTTGTGTTGCAGTTGTAGGTATAATAGGTACACACTTCACAAGCATGAAAGTTTGAGTTGCCACTCCAAAGGTATAAAAAATCTATCAAGTCTCTCTGCAATCTGAAGAAAACCTGATCTCTTGTTAGTCCAAGTGAAGAGACCATTATTGGGAATCACATCTAATAAGTTGTATTTGTGGTGAAGTTTAGAAAATCCTGCATAGTTCATGGAGGTGGGCAGATTCCTCCTTGCTTGTCCTTATGAGACAAATTTGCATTAAAGTCTCCCCCTATGATAAAATTTTGTTCTTCTTCTTGTTGGAGCAGTTGAGTCAGTTTATCCCATAAATATTTCTTTTCCTGAGAGGGGGTAGGACCATACACATTGAATAACATAAATGTCATATCATTACATACTACTTTCAGCATTTGCCAATTATAATCTTGATCTAATAGGTGAACTTGAACTCTTTTGGGGTTCCATAATGTGAGCAATCCTCCCAAGGCCCCAACACCTTTCATATGTGCAGATCCAAATTGTGTCCATTTAGCCACTATTTTGTGATACATTTCCTCTTATAACTTCATTTCTTGAAGTATGTAGATGTCAGCCTTAGTAGAATCAAGATGAATCTTAATTCTACCTCTTTTTTCAGAAGCATTAATGCCCCTGACATTTCATGAAATTACTTTCATTGTGAACAAGGAGTGCCTTTCACACTCCTTGTAACTCTTTTTGATACCTTGAATTTTCCATCTAATGTACTCTGAACACCTGCCTCTATTTCCTCTTGAATCTTGACAGAGTTCGGTTTCCTACCTCTCTTATTAGGAGTTCTAAACACTTTTGTCTTCATACCTGGACTTTGCTCGACCGATAACGACTGTGAATAGTCAAAGTTACTTATCTTTATTTGATCATATTGCTGAGGGACTTGCATATCTTGCTGCATAATTTTCTGTGAAGGGATAACTAAGAGTGGAGAGATCAGAATGATATTTTGCTGAATCATGTTTGAAGAACTTAATCCAACAGATTTACTTGGACCAAGTGATTCTTTCCCCAAGGGGAGTTTCCCTTCCACTGAAAAATCAATTGTTGGGCAACAACACATTGCCTTTCATAGGGGACACATCACATTTGTCATACTAACACCTTCCAATTCTACAATTTCCTCAATTGTAGTAACAACTAATGCAAATAAAATATCATCTGATAACCCCTGAATATAGACTTCATTTCTCAAGATAGTTACCCCCGAATCTGTAAAATTGTGCATTAAATTCTATAAATCAATCGGGGATTCATTAAACATTAGGTCCCAAACTACAAATTCTTTGTCATTAGATGTTTTGTCACATATTTGAAGAACTGTTGTGGGTGTGATACAAGATGTATAGATATAGAGAATCGAATCCAACTATACATGTTAAAAAAATTGGTCAGCTGAATAATCTAGTGAACATAAGATAACACAAGTTTTGAGTCATCATGAGGCACAAAGATGACAGTGCATGATTGTACAGAGTTAGAAGGCAAAACTGCCTCATGCTGATGAATGGTGCACAATAAAGGATTTGAACAATAATTTTTACAAACTAGAATCTCGAACACTTGAGACCACTACAAGCATTAGTAAAATTCAATAGATTATGCTGATATTTGCAAATGTCCTCTATGTTATCCATCACAATGTCTCGATACCATAAACCCCACTTTGTTGTGATAGAGATTCGCCTTGGAAGGATTTTATTTGAATCAAGAAGTAGGTAGACTCTAACATCTCTTTGAACTACTTCAAAGGGTATAAGATCATGAGAAACAAAGATACCTAGTTTATTAGCCATGATCTCCACAATTTCTGAATCTTTGTATTCCAAAGGCAAACTCGAGAGAGAAATCCAGTAAGGGTAAAATCTACATAAATTAGTATCTAGCTTAAAGTTTGGAATCCAGGGCAAGGTAATTAGACCAGCCCCTTGACAAAACCAGCCTTTGAATTTATGGACTACATCTCTATCTTCAAGTGAAAATAATAGAGAAACAAAAAATCTTGAATGGCTATCAATATAGAAAAGATCACGAAAACCCGACCATTGGCTTTTAGCCCATGAAAGTAAAGATTGAAAAGGGATCGATGAACTAAACTTACCAATGAGAGTTGACTTTTAGAGAAATGATATAGACTAAGAGAGGACATGCTCGGGAAAAGTGATATTGGTGATAGAGGTGTTCTTTACTGGATCCGGTTTAGAAAGAGGGGTTTTCACATCCTTGAGATTGGCCTATTTTCTTGTCCACACAAGAGGCACAAATTTTGGCTTGAAGGGACCTCCATGGTCACCATGATGATCTGCTTCATTATCCCCTTCGATGAAACATCCCTTTTGCAAAGATTATTGGGATATAGATGGAGTTTCTTTACAAATGTCAAAAACAGGTTGTTCTTCTTTTTGCTTTGGCTGGTATGCTTTCGAAGGATGAAACTTTTTGACAGGATTTTGCATTTTTTTTTCCCACCCAAATGATTTTTGATAAATAAAATCCTGATGGCCTATATGCCCTCTGATAGCATTTCGAGCCCCTTGTATAGATGATGCTACCCATTCGTAGTTGTTGAGATTCGAATAACTCTGCAGATTTCCTTGTTCTTTACGAATTTATTTATGAAATGAGTGAGCTGGTTGAACAAATGGTCGACTGCAGAAGATGTCAGAAATATATGTATGTGCTTGGGATATCCAATTAGCTACCTTACTTATGTCATCAAGACATGCAAAATGATTCAACCATTGTTTCCCTAAAGGTAAGTCTGAAACCAGTTGAATAAAAGGTTTATCTCTGAAAATTTTGGTGTAGGGTTTATTATTGAAATCTGGTTTCTGAGCCAAACAAAAGAAACCTTTGCCCTGCCCTGAATGTGCCTACTAAAAATCACTGTAGCCTTTCTACCATCTTCCATTTCCTAAATGTCATAACTGCTTCCTACTCTGAAACCCTATTGCTCCATGCGGCCATCGACTGCTCCATGTGGCCATGGTCCTTCAAGTAATTTATAATTTTATGTAGTTTATATTTTTTTGTAAAATAGTTTTCTTTGCATAACCATAAAAAATGAAAACAAAAGTCTAAACCAAAACCAAACCCAAAATGAGAACCACAACTAAAAAGAAAACCAAAATCAAGATCCCTATTCGATAGGGCCCCTTGATATCCTATTTGTAAGGCTATATGGATAAGTGAGCACACAAACATGACATGTGGCTCAATAAGAAACAAGGGTAGGTAGGAAATAGGTGTGGTAGGTAGGAGAAACAATAAAATATTCCACATGAGGTGGATCACCCATTGAAGGTGGAATGTAACAACAAGATAAGACCACAAAAGGTGGAAATTCTCCTACACACACTATCCCAATGTGGCAAAAATACCCAAATGTCTCATACCCAAACTACTATGAAATGCATTATCCTAAGTAAACTTAAGTAAGGTGTAATAACATACAACATGAATAATTAATTACACCAACACCTCCCTTAAGTGTAGCTTAGGGGAATGCACTTAAGTCTACAATGCAACTAAGCAATGCAAGATGGGTCCCAGCTACTAGGCCATGTTAGGTACCCATGTACAAATGCAAATGCATGCAAACCAATACAATTAAATCTCTCATAAAGTGGGGAAAGAGAGAAAAATCCAATGGGAAAAAACCATCCCCCAAAAGAGAGATGAAAACTATACAAGAGAACTCTCCTAGAAGAATGTGAGGAACAAAACCCCATGAGAGGAAAATGTCCCCCCCCCAATATGAGAGAAGAAGAGAAGCTAGGTATCCCCCCCTCAATGTATAATCTATACCAATGGTAGAGGCTCGAGAATGAATGAAGAAACTACTCCATGAACATCGAACAACATTCCTCCCCTTGGGAAGAAACAAAACCAAATGTGTATCTATGAAGTCTCCCCAAACATGAAGGGAATATATAAGAAAGAAAATCATGATGAATGAAGCCTCTGAAAAGATTCTCGAGTGTCCCCATGTCGATGCTAAAAGATGCCCCCTCCAAAGGTGGTGAACTGCTCCACACTGCTGAAAAGGGAACTCCAAGATCTAGTGGAGATGAATGTAGAACAAGTCCCAAAGACTCACATGTCTCCTCTAGGGATAAATAGACCTCCTCCACCTATTGTACATAAGTATCCACAATCATGTCAACCTTGAAAGAATGATCATGTAGAGAATGAACAAGAGGGTTAGAGTGTTCCCTTGCAACAATCAAAGAAGGATCATCTTCATCAAAGAGAAGATGAATATCATCAATGATGTCTCCCAAATCTACAATGTAGGACTCCATAAACAAACCTACAATGTTTTTCCAGTAATCATCCCATGAAACTGAAGCTGGAAGACAACAAATATCCTATTGCACTTAATCACAAGAAGGAAAAATTGTCACACTATCTGCATCATGAGGTGCAATAGGTGATGTGATATCAATAGAAGGAGATGAAACGAAAGGCTCAATAACGGGGTCACATGTGAGAATCCCCAAGTTCAAGTACCCAAATTTCTCAAAATCAGAATCATCAGAAGAAGTGTGATCGTCATATGTAGAATCATCATATGTGAAATCATCCTCATCAACAAAATATGAAAAAGAGTATAACTGAGATACATGATCAACCACTCCAGTTGCAATGATAGCTCTAGTCTCCAAGTCTCTAATGAAAACTGACTCAGGTGTGAAATCCACAATTCTCTTAGATGTCCCTTGTGTGATTTGATAGATGGAAAGAAGATTGCTTGTCAAATGGGGTACACACAATACATCATTGAATGACTTATCCCCAATGGCAATACTTCCTTTCCCAATCGCATCCATGTATGTATGAATTCCCATCAAAATATGCACCATGGTTCAAGGCTCAAATGTAGAAAATATAGACTGCAAATATGCCATATGATGAGAAGCCCTTGAATCTAGAAGCCACACAATTCAATCTCCTCAACTTGGTGTATGAGGTAGTGTTCTTGTGCATTGAAAAAAGATGAAGATAAACACTTTTTCATTTCACACATTAGATGATGATTTTTTCTCTTCCAATATTTTATATCTTCTTTATCGATTTCTTTACATGACAACCACCTACAAGATATTCAAGACGCAAAAAAATATATTACATAACAAGTAAAACAAATCACAAATATAATATCTATACAATGAACTAAACAAATATCACTACTTACCTCATGTATTTTCCAAGATCATATATGACTTTCTTGACATTATTGTCAAAGTCGTCTAGGAGAGATAGAGGTAGAACGTACTGCAAGAATTATAAAATTACCTTTTCAGTTTTTTTCTAACATAATACAATAAAAAGTACATGTGAAGTATACAAATATATAGTAAAAACACAAGAACATGAATTACCTTAATAAAGGTATTCCAATCATGCGTTTTCATCCCTGGCCCAAATTCACTTTTCTTTGATATGAGATTGTCTATGTTCGTAGCAAATCCTGTGGGAAATTGAATTTTTCGTATGACTTCTTTTATAGCATTTCTTTATTGGTCCGTTAATAACCAAGGAAGCTCACTTATATTAATCTGGTCTCCATGGCTATTTTATTGAATGACATTTTTCATTGCATGATTGGAACCCTGAATGTCACTACAAATTTTGACAATTTTTTCTTTGTCACACCTTCCATCCAATATTTTCCATAATGTCTCTGTTATATTCTTTCCAATATGCATAGTATCAAACAAATGCACAATTTGTAACTACTTGTACTAGGGCAACCTACTAAATTGTCAAGGATAACTTATTAGTCCCTTAGGAAGGTGGTCATTTATGCCTTGACGACCTTCATGATCATCAATCACATCATCAGTAAACAAAACACAATAGAAAAGATGTTTTATGACATAAACCATTAGATGGAATGACATTACCTTGATGATTAATTATATTATATTCTAACTTCTATAGGTGAGGTGTCATTCTTCATGGTTTTGATGTATTCTCTTCTTTCCCATTGAAAAGATGTTTTTCTATATTTCGATACTTATGCTTTTTGTGGAGAAAGTGCCTATACTCATGAAACACCTGCTTTCTTAAACTTTTTGAATGATGAGATTTCATCTTTGGATCACAAACTAGACATGCAAATTTTCCCTTTGTTTGAAGACCTACAAGATAATGTATAATTGGATTAAATATGTTAATTTTTTTAATTATAATTATCATGCGCAACTTGAACACTATAGCATACCACAAAAATGTGTTAGCCCTGGGGCATCGTGTATTGTCCATACAATCATCACATGGAATTGAAATTGTCTTTGTCCTATTGGTCTAGAGACATCATACATAGTGACACCATTCCATAAATCTATAAAATCATTGATAAGAGGTTCGATATATACATTCATATCTTTAACTTGGTACTTACCTAGTTGAATGAACAAAAACATTACATAATTATTATGACCATTTTACTGCAATATTTATAATTAAATATAGATGACTATATTTAAATGATAAAATACCTAGAAAAATCATTGCCAACATTATGTGCTCCCTCTTTATTGATATCCATGAAGGAATGTTATTGTTGATAACAAAAAAGACCACATTGAGTAAACAGATATCATCTCTGCAAATGGATTGACACTATCCACTGCGAATGAAAGCTTGAGATTACGAGGTTCTTCTTTAAAGTGTGGCCACTTTTCCTCTATGTCAATAAATGTTGAACCATCCTTAGGCATTCAAATATTGTCATCTTGACTTCTATTGCGTGCATGGTAATCCATAAAATTGTGCCAAGCTAGTGCACTTGAATAATCGTTGCATATGTGGAATAATGAGAATATAGCAAAGAACCTTGCAAGGAACCCATTTTGTTATTTGATCTATTCTATATCTACTGATATGACATTCAAGGCATTCAATTTGAAATTCAAGTTGTTTGTGATATATAATATGATCATTGGGACAAGCGTCTATTGCTTGATACTCCATTCCAATATCTTTCATAATGGCAGATAATTCTTGGTATGAGCGAGCTAGAATATTTGATGGTGGTAACAAAAACTCACCTATCAATCTACAACAAAAAAATATAATTTGTTAATATAAATAATATTAATGGTACAACATTATTCACCATTTACTATGGCATATATGACATACCTTAACATACGTGAGATTGTTATGTTGGATAAACCATTCATAACCTTCAAGTTCACCAACAACAATATAGCGGAGAGAAGAGTTGTCTGGGAGCCTTCATAAAGGGCCTTAAATGCCTTCTCAAGTAGAGGGACATCATGAACAACATCAAGGTCATCTTTATCATCATGATCAATTGCGCCAATACTAAATGTGTCATGGATCAATTTATTTGTAGCATCATCTTCAATTGTGTTTTGTGGCTCATGATCGTCATCTTCCATGGGATCATTATCTTCAGATTCGATATTCACACCTCCATGTTCGTCCATTTCAAAAATCATATTCTTTGAGTTGTGTTGATCCATATCATGTGCTCTGGGGTGCTCAACCTATATAAAATTTATAAACATAAATAAACCATGATCATGATCTCATCATCAAGCGATTTCTTATGTATATAAATTGTTAAAATGATATCATGAAAAACTTACCAATGGATGATAATCATGTCCACCTTCAATGTGACCATGTAGCCTACAATGTTTCTTAGTTGTTTTGATTAGAAGTCTTCAGGTCTTTAACCCCTTACAAATTTTGCAAGGACAATAACATTTTCCTTCACCTTTTATTTTCAAGTTATACCACAATCTAGCAATTGTCTCCTTATTTTGTTGTTCGCTGATATTGTCTGAAATGATCTTTCTTCACAGGCATAAAAATCAGGCTATAGAACTAGTTATATAGAAGTTGAAATGTTAGTTATGAAATCATGTTTCAGTATAATATACCAAATTAAATTACTTGAACATAGAAATTATGCAAATTGAACCAAAACCATTTAACTCTTATTTTTTATCTCAAAACATATCTAATGGATTTATGGTGATTTAGAGTAGGTGATATGCCCATTGAGATTCATAGACCCAAGTTAGTCATAGACCCAAGTTATAGAGAGTCATAGACACAAGTTATTCTAAAAGGAAAGTAACTATCCATTCCCATGCTCATGCATACTTACATGACTAATGTTGCCCTTGTGTATCCTAAATATTGGAGAGACCTTATTTGACTTGCCTAATCAATGTGGTTGCTATCCTAATATGAAATATTGAGTTCTACCCTTGCCTCTACATCAAACTTCTCACATCATGCTTCTTCACCAAAGCACACTATTCCCAATCTTCACCAATTAAAACACACTTTTTCGCTTTCTAGGTTAGTTGTCTTAGCTTAGTTGGTTGTTGTCAAGTCTTTGTTGTTAACCTTTTGTTCGTAGTTGCTCAAGAGCTGGCCAAGTATTTCTCTTTGAAATGAAGTGAGGTTTAACATTCCCTTTGCCCAACAAATGCATAATCCCTTCCACTTCTATTGATCTTGTTAGTGCGTGCCCAAACCCAATCACTCCCATCTAACACTCTTCACTTACATTTACCATACCTTCTAACTCACCTACATTCCTATCCTCTATCCTTTAACCACCTTTCATACCCCATGCCTTAACCTCCTTCACATCTTAAATTAAACCTACCCTTCCATCTTACACCCTCACCTCCCTCCATGAACTTCTTTTCCACCTTACCCCTACCCCTATTCTATCCTAGCATCTCCCTTCCCCTCATACCTTATATCTCACACTCCCCTCCACAATACCTACCCCTTTATTCCCGTAAAATCACTTATTCTAACCCACATCCCATAAGTATTACTTCCTTTATTTCCCTACGCTTACCTCTACCACACACCTATTAACCTACCCTTTCTATCTTATCACCTACCCCCATCCTAGCCTACCCATATCCTATCCCTATCCTAACCCACCACCCTACCCCCTTACCCTTTTTCCTTGACCCTTATAACTCCCATCATAACATAAATCCCCTTTACCCTTTCATTACCCCCTTATACCTCCCACTCCACTTTATTCAACATATCCTAACTCCAACCCCTTCTACTGCCCACATCCTAAACCTTTTTCCCCCCACGTATCTCTTTCTTCCATCATTTATATCCCTTATGTGCCTAAAGAAGAATGGGATAAAAGAATGTGCCTATTCTATAACACTGGAGCAGTAGAGATGGACCGACATTTTATCATGAAATGCTTGGCATATAGTGACATTTGTGCCATTTACAAAGACATTTGAAAATAAATAATTTAAACATGCTTTTGGAGGAAACAAAACTCAATAAAATGATAAGTTTGCTAATTAAAATTCACTAAAGAAGAGCAGATCTTGAGAAGAGGTTACATGTTGTTTAGAGTCGTAATGCCCTGATTTTATAGGGTGTGTGTTGTCTATGGGTCTCATGGGCTGCTTTGTCTCATGGAAATTATTAAAATCCATCATCATCATCATTTCACATGGCATTCAGGGTATCTTTGTGTTCATGTCAACTTTTCTTCCTACTTGGGCTCCTTCATTGTGAAAATGAGTTTAACTACTAAAAAAAGTTGCGTGTAAACCCTTATACGCCTACTGCACCACCAAAGAAGCCACAAAAATCGCAATAATCTGAACCACGTGAAGAATCATGCATAGGAAGGGCAGTCCCAAAGATTCAATGAGCCGTCAAAGAGAAAGTTAAGAAGATTTTTCAACCAAGATCAGAGATTGAGGTAGGATTTCAACCCAAATCCAACACCTTACATTGCAAAGGAAAAAGTATCTGCATTTAATTTAGATTGTTTATTGATAAATATATAGTCGCTATCAATTACTTAGGAGAGATCGTAATTTGTGAATATTACATAAGGAGGGCCAAAATAAGATGTTTGCAGAGATATGATGACAACCCCCAAGGGTTAATAGTCATAGAAATCACATAGATGTTAGCCAATAGGTAGAAGACATTGAGTAGAACAATGGGAAGATGATAAAAAATAGATGGAGCAGTAAATATTAAAATCCAAATAGAAGTTTTATAGA
Organism: Cryptomeria japonica; assembly: GCF_030272615.1. Lineage (NCBI taxonomy): Eukaryota > Viridiplantae > Streptophyta > Pinopsida > Cupressales > Cupressaceae > Cryptomeria > Cryptomeria japonica. The sequence continues at coordinate 222,483,195 of NC_081409.1, forward strand.
AGCCAATTATAGAGATTAAAATCTCATGCCTAATGGATAGGTCTGAAGTGCTACAGACAACAAGGGTAGAAAGAAAAGTTTTAGAGATGAAGAAAACACATGCTTAGATGGATTTCATTGACACCAAGGAGTAGATATTTGTTCTTGGCCCTGAATTCCTATGAATGCATGCAAACCATTGCCAATGATAAAAGATATAGGTTTGTATAAAGAACCAATAATGGAGAATATGATATTCTTAGGAACACAAGAATATAAACATGAATGTCAGAGTAGTCACAACATCAAAATACAGTCCAATGATAGATTTTGAGAGATCTTTTTGGCAAAGAAATTATCAAAGGATGATAGTTGAGATTTAGAAGAAAGTGGAGCCAATAAAAAGAAGTTTAATATAAATGAAAAACAAAGATCAATTATGCAAATCATAACAAGCATGTCCAAGGATAACAAAGAAATTCACCACAAGCATATGGGAACAATACCAAGTTGGTAGTTATGTAGTCCAAGACAGTTCAAGGACAAAGGCATTGGAACTGCAGAAGTTTTTTTATCATCCAAATGGTATGAGGAAACAAGGTTTTATGACAAAAATATAACTATGTGAACAAAGAATCATGTCAAGACATAAAGAGGTAAGGTGGTATCCTTACAATCAAAGTATGAAAATTACCAATATTATGAAGAGAACTCGCATGAATAGATCTAGTCACCTATGCAAAAAATTTAGTCATCTTGTGACAGTGAAGGAGGGCAGTAGTAATAAGTCTTCATGATGGAAGTCCATTAAAGGTGGTAGTCAACATAGTGAAAAATCCTAATCATGTTTAGAGCGATAGGAAACCCTAAGAACAAGAAAAAATTGTCATGTGATAATGCATAGGACAACCTTAATGCCCGTGTTTAGATAGCATAAAAGATGAATAATGATAGTCTGCCAGCAAGGATAAAGACAGGGGTAAGTTCAATGTCAGGTACATATAAGCATGAATTTCCTAAGTTAGCATTAGAGTATATATCAGTCAGTATGATATACATATTTAAATTCAGATTTATGCATCATTGAATATAAATTAAGATGTTCTTAATCAAGTCAATGATAGGTAATATCATATTAATTTAAGAAGGTAAATTTTATCTATTTATTCAAACAACATTAAAATAACATAACGTTACCGCCAGACATAACATATAAATATATATATATATATATCTGCACATAATCTCAAGAATACATAATACAATTAGATTCAAGTTATGCAAATTATGGTAATACTACAAATTCTTATAAGGAATAACAAATTGATTATAATGAAATGACAATAAGTGGTTAATGCTGACACAAAGTAACACTAACAAGAAACCTTGATGACAATCTAATACACATCACTATTGAACTTACCCCTGTCTCATATAACCCTATGTTGGCTAGGCCCCACCATAATTAGAAGATCCTAATTACTACTATCCTAAACCTTGCATTGACTGTCACAATTTGACAGTGAGTTGAGTTAGTCCATTAGCGAGATTGGGAAAGAGTTTGGTGTTGGTGGAAGGTTTAAGGAGGTACACTATCATCATAATTAATGTTAAAGAGTGTTGTGTGAAGAAGAATGGTCATGAAAGGAGTGACTGTCCTAAATGCCTATCACAAAAAGTGAGTGTTGCGGTAGTGAATCTTCCTTTGACCTTTGGGTGTTTGGGAGGGTAAAGACCCATGGTGGTATATGTTGAGTGGTTGGGAGGGTAAAGACCCACATATCAACTATCTACTTTGACATCCTAGGATGGTGTCCACCTACTCTAAAACCTTGTGGGCACTCTCTGTCTGACACTAACATATACATAACATGTGCCTCTCATATAACCCTATGTTGGCTAGGCCCCACCATAATTAGAAGATCCTAACTACTAAAAACACTAGATTCTCCCCTAAAAGGTTGTTGAGTCATAGAAGGCCTAGCTTGATAGCCCTATAGTCTCTCATACCTAAAATATCTGTGTATCGATGATGGTCACATGTGACTACCCTATGGCCCCTACTATGCTCTAGACCTTTGTCTCTAATATTGATACTATTGGGTTTTTCTTTAAAATCCTATAGTAAGTTGAAATTCTCCTTTGAAAGATGGGGAGGCCTATGGGCACTTAGTCCCTTGATCAAGGTTACAAATTTCTCTCATGCCTCTTGTGTCCTCCCATGTACCTCCTTTTCCATAAGAGACTTTGCCATAGCAACCCTAAAGTCATTTGGATTGGCCATGTGTAGGAAAACTAAAATTTTGGAATTTCCACCCCTAATGAAATAATTGACAAGTAACTTGTCTTGAATGTAATCTACAAACTACAAGAACTCCCAAAACTAACTCTCATGTTGAGCCACTACGAAACCTCATTATGTAAATTGTGAAACTCATCTATCCATCTCTGTCAAAAATATTTTTAAATAGAACATACTTTGAAGAACTCCAAAATGGTATCCCATGAGAGGGTTTCCAATTTGAGTTGGTGCATTTTATCCTCCCAGTACCACAAGGTGTAAGCAAGTCCTCTCAAATATTGCACTACAAATTATGCCTTTAGGCTGCTCACATATACATGCAACCCAAAGCATAAGTCCAAGCTAAGTAACCAAGACTTAGCCTCAACCCCATTTGTGGATCTTAAAAATGTAGAGGATTGGAGATGAAGCAACTCTCGAATATGATCCTCTGGCTCATGATATGTGCTTGCTATAGTCTATACCTCTTGTATTTATGCATGATGAGGCTAGGTAATGTATATTGATCAATATTCTATCTCCTCTATGTGTATTTCCTAAATTCAAGGCAAACTCCTAATAAGATCCTAAGATGCAAGTATATGATCCTCTAGTACAAGTGGATCCTCATGAGGTGTCTCTGTTGTGGGTGAAAACCTATCCTGTATCACACCTATCAAATTCTATAAGGCTTGTAAGATTTGAGGTCCATACTCGGGCTACTCATCTTGGTGAAAACTCTCAAATTGATATGACTCTTCTTGTCCCTCATTTGAATGTGCTCCTCTTGAAGGACTACGACATGGATGACCCTTCCTTCCATTTCCTACAGCCTATTTTCTAACCCACACCTCATAACCTTTACCTCAATTCCTATCATTATTACCTTCCATATACCTTTCATATCCCTTCTCTTAACCTCCTTCGCTTTCCTACATCCTATCCTAAACCTTAACCTCATACACATTTACTTTTACTTCACCTACCCAACCCCATTCCATCCTTCACATCTTTTTATCTGCCCCCATTCACTTTCCTACCTTCCAAACCCCTAACATATCCTAACTTACTCTTTCACCATTACATTCTTCATCACTTACCTCCCTATCTTATCCTAACCAACACCTCATAACCTTATACCTCACAGCTTCCATTTTATACCACCTTCCTATCACGATACACTTATCCTCCCTTCCAAAACACTAACAAAAAATGGCACTCGGTCACTACATAGTGGTCTCACGGTCCTGCAATAGAGAGTTTCTATCACAACCATATATACCAACATCCATACCTAAGGTAAGATCGTCAGCTAGAGCCTACATTCAGGCTACTTCTAGTGGATGTCGGATACAAGAGTGACACAATCTATGGTTCTTCCCTATTTGATCACGCAGGTTTAGGTCATCCCGCTCTTTAATTAGGATCTGCCCTAAGAGGTTATGCCTATAAAGAGGATAATTGATCATTTCATTTGATCAACCATCCAATTCAATCTTATTTATCTCTTTTTCTACCAGACAATGAATATGAGCTAGGGAAAAAAAAATTATGAGCAGTAAAATTCATTATAAGAAGGATACAACTTGATCATCAACCAACACAAATGACACCTCCTATGTAAAATTCAAATAATTTCATCACTACATAAAGCAAATTCAACACATTGTCACAAACATAACAATTTTTTCTTCAAGAAAACATCCTGTGAATGAATTGGTTGATTACCCTACCTTTTTTCTTCAATCGGATCTTGGCAGCACAACAATCCAGAACTGTTTCCCTCCTTGCAATGCATGAAGAGGCAGGATTAATGTTTATTAAATGACTTGGTCATTTTTTTTTTAAGTAATGCCTGTAGTCGTCGGAATTTCGACAAACACGGGTACTTGTTCAAAAAAACACAAATTTCATTGCCAATTCCTTCTCCGTTGAAACCAAATGCTGAATTATTGTCGGAATTCCAATGAATGCAGTCATTTTATAAAAAAATTAAATTTGGTCACAATATACCTTCTCTGTCAGAATTTTAGGCCAAATGTATTAGTGAAAGGGCAGTCAGCCAATCCCTATCTTAATCATCAAAAACAAAAACCACATGCAGCTATAGAATAACCCAAGATTGAAAACAATCTTGTCCATATAGCAACTTAAACAATAGATAATCAAAAAGAAAATAACCTTAAACCATCTATCCTTAGAGATAATCATATTGTTCATACTATAAAAACTAAAGAAAGTAGCAAGAGTCTTGGGAAGCCTCATACGGCTAATAAAGAAACTAAACTTAACAAGGATCCAACCAATCCTAAAACTAAAACTATAACAAAAAAGGAAAGCATCCACCATTAATCATTTTTTCCAGCACCCATGTGTTGGGAGAGAAAAAGCCTGGTCCAATCTTCAGTTAGGAACTCAATCAGTTCCTTCATGGTGTCACCTTCCAGCCCACCCTATTTCACTTTTTCCTGGTGCAATAGGCACATTGAAGTGGTCGAGGAGTGCATGACTTTAATGGTAAATTTCACAATTTTGCTGACATGGGAATCCAAATAGTCCAGCTTCTTCTTCACTCCATTCAGGTCCTTGGAGATAGAAATACAACCCGGACAATGCACCACCTCCTCCTTCTCTCCACCTTTAGCAACAGTCTACCCGCCCTCAGACTTTCTCTTGTCCTCCTCAGAGATATGCGGGGGGGAAGTGACAAAAGAAGGGGAGGTGTTCTTATTGTCATCCTTTATAGTTTCAGAGTCAGGGGTGTTGGTATCCATCTTGGAAGACTTCAAGCCCTCTGTGGCCTCTATATCATCCTCAACCTTATCACTTTCTGCCTTCTCAGAATCTTCCTCACCCTCATTGACATAGTTCTTCCTCACTACAATCTCATTTATATGGGGTTTGCCAGGAAATCTATTGGACCTTTGTGGGGTACATTGTCCTCCACTTCAGACTCAACTAACAGGATCTTAGGTTCTTTCCTGGGTTTCTTGTAGGTAGGTTTAGCAGTAGAAGGGTTGCTTTTGTTTTTCTCCCCAATTTTGGGAGAAATGAGAGGGGTGTGGTCAGGGGATTGACAAGGCATAATAGGCTTTTTTGATATTTTTTGTTGCCTTTTTTAGTACCAGCAGGGGGGTCGTGGAGGGAGGGAGAAGGTTGAACAAAGATGGGTTTAGGAGGACACACACTTAGAGATAATGAAATTAGTTTCCATCATAAACCTTTGGGGTGGAAGCATGAAGGTGTCACCCTCTTTTCTTGTTTAAGTGGGACATTGAAATTAGAATTCTTATCCAAATATTCACTCCTGTCACTTACAACAAGCAAACTCTTAACAATTTGAAGATGAATTTTTAGAATGATTCAGATGAGATCACCAATATATTTTATATCATAATATAGGAGAGTGCATAGGTAATGGCCACCATAGCCAGAGGAATGTTTGAATACGTTAAAAGTGGTTATCGAGAATTATATACTATATCTTATAAGAATTATAGTACAAATAAGATCCATAGTTTTTAACTAAGGTGTATTATGTTAGCAACAACAAAACTGATAAGAAAAGTGGCTTAGAAAATCTCCCCTTTAATAATCTCTTTTGTAATATTTCTTAATTTTGTAGGTGTTTGAAAATAGATATATACTAGATGTATTTAATGAAATAGTATTTGTAAACTAACTCACTTTATCTACTTTAAATAATATAAACATAATAAATTTATACATAATCAAATATATAAATTTCACAATAACAATTATTAATAAAATACAAATTGTACGCTAGGAAATTAGGAATCATCACAAGCAATATTAAAACTAATCTAGCTCAATCACAAAAGCTCAAATGTAATGATCTATCCTAAACACACTCAATAAAGACATGAAAACAAAACATTCAAAACTAAAGACTATGCAAACCAAATGTAGATTTGAATGCTTCCTTCATGTGGCTCCATTGTTCTTCTTTCTTCTCCAAATAGCCTTTGTTTGTGGATCTCACCTTCAAGTGCATACACATGAGATGAAAGCAAATAGACAAGATTATGGTGCAAGAGTACTCGAAGTGTGACTGATTTGACAAAGTGATTAGAAATTCGATAATCTGATTAGTTCGACAAAATGATTACCCTTGCTTGAAGAAAAATCATCGAATTTATAGACAAATTGGAGAAAAGATCAAATTAGCATGAAATGGATATTAGAAGCAATTGATTTCAAAAATGGCACAATTGAGTGAAAAGAAGAAGGTTATGACACCTTCTATGTCATGAATTATGACATATTGCCAATGCAAAGGTTAGAGAACTAGAACCTTATGACATCTTGCTATGCCAAGAGTATGACGCATGAGAAATTCATGCTTCCACCGAAGCACAAAAATAGGGAGAAACTAGAGAGAAACTAATTAGGTGGAAATTAGAATGAGGAAATTAGAAAATTAGAAAATTAGAAATGATGAAAATTAGGAAATTAGAAAATTAGAAAATTAGAAATGATGGAAACTTAGAAAATTAGGTAAATTAATTAATAATTTGTCATTTATTAATTAATTCACAAAAAAAGGAATAATTAGCCAATTAAATGAACATTTAATTGCGATGAGAAGACTTTAGGATAAATAAATAAATTATTTAACCTAGAAGAAGAAATGACAAATTAGGTTAAATGAATAAATCATAAAAACCTTAGAAGATGAATTAGAAATGCAAGGACGACAATTAGGTCATGATTGAAGGATCGATTGATGTCAATTTGATCATAATTTTGAATTAATAAATGATTAATGTGATAAATGATTTGATTGACAAATGTGCCAATTGACAAGGAAAAATGACTAATTGTTCCAAATTGACATGATTAAGAAAGACGACAACGACCGATGATAAATTGATCGCAAGATGACAAAAATTGACAAGAGGATAAGGATCGATGACAAAATAGATTGCAAAATGACAAGATTGAAAATGACCACGATCGATGACAAAATCGATCGCAAGATGACAAAATTGAAAAGAGGACAAAACCCTAATTAGGATTGACGATGTCCAAAATGATGACAAATGAGTACGCACATTGATGCAACAAGATAGGATTGATCAAAATCATGATTGAAAGTTGTTGTCGACAAGACTGAATTTGAGAGCGAGACAACTGAAGAATGCAGAAGAATGACTCAATGCTCGCAAATGATAAAGACCAAGTGCGAATCATAGGAGAAATGTTAATGCAACGCAAAAACCCTAAAATAAGGCAATGCGCAAATGTTAAAGTATGATTCCGCAAGCGTTGACCATTTTTAGGTGTCTACACAAATATATTTATAAAAAACACTTACTTTTATCTACACTTTGAATTTTTAAATATTAGAGATAATTATGAAAAGATTAAAATTGCTATTTTTTATATATTTGGGATGTCATGCTTGACTTCACCAAACATTCAAGTAGACAGTTGGCTTGTTTTGAAACTTCTATACTTATCCGTGAATCACTTGAACTCATGTGACCGTCCATCCCCATTTATTCACTTGTGTTGACTAAACTGATGATATTTTATTTAGTCATTGAGCTAATAGCAATACACATACACAGCACTTTGGTGTTTTGTGGACCGACAATGAATGAAGTTGATGTGAACAATAAGAGAGAGAGTTTTAGCACCTCATTCATGCTCTCTATTTACTCCTCCACATGTGTTCTTGTATTTTTTCCTTCAAAAAGATTCAAACTTCACACTTTATATTTAGTTGTTCACATAATATTTCATGTTGTGCTTGACTTCAGACAATGTCTCATACTTGACTGAAGATATTTCACGTTCTCCATTTATTTTTTCTTCAAAATCTTTTGTCTTTTCTTTTGTAAGTGTTAGGCCCAATATGGAAAGCTAATGTACTGAGAGGGGAGGGGTGAATTAGTACTTCAAAACTTTTCTTCAACAATAACTTTACTGTTAAGCATAAACTGAATACTGTTGTAACATAATATTATGCTAAGACAAATAAATAACAATCATACATGATTCACTCCATAACACATATATTTTGGTTACATAGAAACTCTTGGTTAGAGAGAAAAATTGTGATGGGGATGACACGCACAACTTCACTACTGCAATAATAAAGGTTGCTCGATTAGAGCTACATGTTTAGCTATTTCTGATAGCTTGCCCTGTTAGGAGTATCAAGATTTGTTAGATCTACCTTGCTAAAGGATTTTACAACACTTATTCTAAATGTTGCACCTGGTTAAAGGCTTTACAATTTATAGACTTAGTTAGAGTCTTTTACCCTATTAGAGGTTTCTCTTACAACTCAAAATATTACAATCAAAATCTTTACAAAATATCTGCAACTTTACATCTGGAATGTTATAATAGATTCTATGTGCTCAAAATGAGATTACCTTGCTTATAGCATACCTCGATAATCCATAGCTTAACTCAGTAAACCCTTCTGTTTACTGTGTTACTTGACTGTTCTCTGAAATCCTTCTCGGTGACCTCTGTGTCTCTAACAGTCACAATTCTTAGTGCTTCCTTATCTATTACACATGTCTTGCTTCACACATCTCATATCTGATCTTGAATTCATGTTGTATAAATAGATCTCTTATGTCAGTGATCTGGTTCATGCTTCAATCTTACAAACATGATTTATCGAATGAATAACCATACAAAATATTTCATTGGATAGATGACCTCAAAATCATACAAAATATTTAAGTGCAATTTCCAATGAGATAACGGTTCTATGTTCCTCAATCTTGTAACACATTTCTACACGTGTCCGGGTTCAATGAATCTAGTAACATGTTTCACTCGGTGTGTGTTCACTCGGTATATCATTTTTGCTGCTTGGTAGACATAGAGTGTTACTTGGTAGACAGCTCAATGTATACTAAGCTCTAAGACTACTTCCTTCTATAACCGACTACTATGTGCTTACCAACTGAATATTTCGGTAGTAGTAACCGACTTGAGTATATAGGAAGACTTTGGACATAAGACTAATGGCAACTTAGTAAGTAGTAACAATCTCCCCTTTTGACATTAGTTGAGATGTTTGACAAAACTACTTTCAAAGTCATAACTCAAAAATCTATATACTTACAAAATTTGACTAAACTGACAGTGTATATAATAGTCAATAAATAGTATATTTAGATATACTCCCCTTATCAATATATTGTACATAACTCTGATTTTGCATGCTTGGTGATCAATATTCTGTGTACTGCACTTGTTCTTTTCTCTTTGATTACTGCTCGGTGGTTACTGTTCCCCTGTCAAATTCAACTGTGCATTTGGATACTCTGCTTGATATACTCCCCCTTTGATACTTGTATACTATACTCCCCCTTTTTGATAAACATCAAAACTTAGTTACCATTTGGTGGAGGCAACTGGTCAAAAATGGATTTATACTTTGTTCAGGCATCAGTGAGAGCGGTAGAGAGGGCATCCTTTACACTGTCCATTAAAGAATTATGAGCTTGAATGTCACTTAATAGTGAGATTAAACCATCTAATGTGCTTCCCTCTTGTGTAGTACATAAATAGGTAGCTCAATTGATTTGATCTTGGACGGAGGACAAGTGTGGAATGAACAAGGTTTGACGAGTCATGATATCCATTCTGATCTTGTGCTCTTCATTCCTAAGTTCTAACTATTGAGCCATAAGATTTTGCAATTTGGTGTAGAAATTTTGAATAGAATTTGGCTCAGTGGTCAATTTATTTGAGAGATTAGTGATCTCTTTCTCAATCACTTCTGTTTTATTTTTTATATCTTTAATGAATAAAGAGAATGTATAGAGTTTCTGAAATAAATAATGTGCTTGAGTTGACGGGACAACTCAGCAATAAATTTGACAAGTTTTACTTTGCCAATAGCAATGGCTTTCGGTACCTCTTCAATCATTTTGGCAGTGAGCTCTTTGTCCTTCAATTTGCTCAAATATTCAAATGCATCTACTCAAGATGCCTCTATCTGATTGAGGAGTTCATCTAGTTGAATATGGATGGCTGCATATTTTGACACTATAGCTGCAGGTAGCATATCTGTTAAGATTGTTTTTACCTTCTGAAGTACTTTGTTTTTCTTTTGTATAGCCATTTGTTTTTCCTATTCTACTTTGGCTTTGCATAGTTCACCGAATTCAATGAGTGCTTGCCCTTTTAATTTGGATATGCCTACATTTGGCAACACTATTGGTTTCAACAAATCTAACTTGAAACTATTCTTTTTCATTTTCTTTTCTTTAGATGATGAGGCTTTCACCAATTGAATTAAGACAATAGCTTGAGAGGCTTGTGCACCCTCGGTAGGTTGCTCGATAGAGGCAACACTTTTGTCGATTTCTTTACCCTCTGCTGAGTCCTTCGATGGTTCTGTGCATGTGGATTCGGTCACAATAGTTTCTGTGCTTGTAGGTGCTTGAGAAGTCTATTCCCTGGTGGCCTAAGGAGTAGCTTCTCTTTTTGTAGACTATTGACCCTCTGTGCCTTTTTCAGTGTCCTGAGGAGTCTCAGTTGAAACTAGGTGAGTTACCGGAGGATAGGATTTGACTTGCTCCAAAACTGATTCACTAGATACCAGTTTGGCATATGCATTCCCTTCGATCATTTCCTGTTCCTGTTCTTCGGTGTCCATGATATCCTCATCAATTTGTATAGTGTCAGTAGGGTCTTTCTCGATGATATTAGGATCTTGCTCGATGACATTAACTATTTCAACTTCACCTCGCTCATTAGCACTCTTGATTCAAAAAATTTCTTGCCACTTTTCTTTTGTTTCCTGCTCCACTTCAATATAAAGGCCATTCATTAATTTCAAGGCTCTTTGCTTGACTAGGAAGTTTGTGTGGTAGTTTTTTAGATGTTCCTTTATCTCATCTATCGACATGTCAGGAAAGAGATGTACCAAAATTCTTTCTCTTATCTATTTTTTCGAGTCCATAGCATACTTGCACCTGTTATCAATATGAAAATACAATTCTTTTGGAAGAGAATTAGTTACTTCCAATGGGACCAATCGGAATTTCAGAAGTGTGCAGATGATAGCTTCTTCTATTTGTCTCTTTTCATCATCAGATCTGGATTCATACTTAACATATCTGAATGCTCCAAATCCACCATATTGTTTCAAATTTGTGCAAAAACTTTTAACACTATTTACATCTACCTTTTTGCTCTTAACAATCTGAAATTTACCTGCTTCTTCAGATTCGGTGTCACTAGACTCTTTAGTCAAAATGAGTCTCCGAGTAGATTTATTATAAGTTTTTGTTACCTTTGGTACAACAACATTTTTCTGCTTCTTGCTCGGTGACACTGCAAATGATCTAGTATTGGGGCGCTTTACTGAAGGAGTTGGTGATACCATTGATGTGTCATGTTTCTTCCTCTTCAAAATTTTGCCTTTTGGTAGCTTGGTGCTCAATGTAATAGCAGCCTCTTGGGCTTCAAATTCCTCCTTGGTGATGACTAGAGTGCCCTTGACAGGTGTGGAGGAAGAACCTTCTACAAATTTCTCCGATAATGCCTTGACCATTTTTGTTGCTTTCCTTGTAGCCTTTGATACTACAATGCTCATCTTAACTTTCTCTTTAACTTCTTCATATGTACCATATCTCAGCTCAGTAGCATGCCTTGGTAATGTAAGAAAATAATTTATTTGTTGTTGTGTGATGTCAAAATCAATCTCATAACCCATAGGTGGCAAACATTGAGTTCTCAGTTCCACAACATTAACATAGCAGTAGTTGGTGTCCACTTCAAAACATACATCTTCCTTGTATTTCTCCACTAGCTGGGGTGGAATTCTATACCTGTTATGCATCTTCTCTTGAAAATTGTTAAAGTAATCATCCATAATATCATTAAAGTTATCACCTAGTCATTTGATGAAGTCATTGATTTGATGGGTGATTGGTCAAGGTAGCTCCCAAACTACTTTACCAATAGTTGGAAAGAACTTCTAAAAATAGAAAAATATGCATACCAGAAGTGATCCAAACTTCAGTGTATTAGTTGAGTTGTTTTTCTTCCGCTTCCTTATGGTGTTTAGATTCTCAAACAGGTTTTTCAACAACACTTCACAAAGATCAATTTTCATTCCTTTCTTCACAATTTTATATGCTAAATCAACTGCTGCACAGGGTACACTATTTTCCCTTGCTGATTGAAAGAAATAGTAACCTATTACTCTAATGGAAAACTTCAGCTATGCATCTATCACATTGTTCAGTTTCAATCCTCTGCAATCGGATTCAACTCTGGTTAAAGTGATCAATTCCTTTTGTGATATCATTTTTTGATCTTGGGCATGATCAAAAATAGGGTAACCGGTGATCAAGTGAATGATTTCCTTAGCGATTTTGAATGGTTGCTCTTCTAACCACATGAAATCATCATGAACTCTGCTCAGAACAAAATTGACCCATTGGGGTTTGAAGACATGGGGATAGGTTAGGGCCTCAGTCAATCCCTTGATTTTAATGTGTTCATACTTGCTATCCAATTTCCCATTGGTACACAATTCATCATATGTGTCTTTGATTTCAACATGACCTAGTTCCTCAACACAACATTTGGTGAAGAATCTGACATCCTCAACTAGTAAAACCCTATCCAGAATGAGTGAAAATGCAGTTTTATCATCTGGTTCAGATGCTACTTTGGGAGTTAGAGAGTATTTCAATGAGGGCTTTTCAATGTTCTTAACAACAACAGGCTTCTGGATCTTAGGTGCCATTGCAAATTTCGGATAAATACTAAAAAAAGATCCTTAGAGTTTGAAAACTTTCAAACAACAGACGCTTTCCTACTCAGTAAATATTCACAACTGATAAAACTATCTTGACAATGCATTGTGATTGATGTAAATACCTTGAATTTCGCTTTGGAGGAGGTTTGATCGCCTTTGAATCGCTTGCTCTACTTTCTGAAAACTTGGTAAGTGTAAAATGACCACACAAAAGCTTTATGTACATAATATACCTTATCAGGCTCCATGCAGGTTAGGTCAGAAAACATTAAATGCACTCGGTTCCACTAAACCAATATACCTTTCTTTTTGTGCTTTTACCGAGTAGCCAGACTTCGTGTATTTACCGACTAGACAGGCTTCCTATTTTTACCGACTTGACAGGCTTCCTGTATAGTGCTCCAAAAGACTTGATAAAATTTCAAATTTCCTAATGCATCTTTAGCTATGCAGATTTTGAATTAAGTAAATGATAAAATATGAACTGTTAAGATTTAACCTTTGAGAGAATGCAATCCCTTCATACCTTTACCGATTAATTTGGAATAGATGCACCAAACTCGGTAGGTAAGGTGCTTTCTTCATTTGACACAATTTCCTTCTTTTTCCAAATCATTTGGAGTTTTCTTTTTATTTCCTCGGTATATCCTTTGGGTTGATCTCTGCAATCTCCAGCCAAGTGTCCAACTTTGTGACAATGAAAACATGTCGTACCAAGATTTCTCCATGATCTTTGATTTTTCATTCCAAACCTTATAAAGCAGTTGGCACTTATATGTCCATATCTTCCACAACATTCACACCATATCCTTGTATTATAATCCCATGGTATTACTGCATATTGTCAGTTAAGAACTCTGTGAGTTCGGTAGCTTCTAGTATTTTCTCGGTGTGTAGACCACATATAGTTCTTCTGCTTAAACCAACACTTCTCGGTACTGTGTCCATATCTATTGTAGTTTTTAAAAAACCCCTTGATTTTTGCCTTCTGATTATTGCTAACAGACTTTGTCCTACATTGATTAGATGTGTGACCATACTTATTGCAATTGTAACAATAACCATCAGACCTAGTGTCATTTGGTTGCTTACCTTTTCTAATTTGGCACATGTTGGTAGTATGACCTTGATTTCCACAGTAGTTGCAAATAGGCTTCTTTCCCTTGACGTTCTTCTTGTTTCCAACTTGATTTGATGACTCTCCTCTCTTGGTAGTGTGGATTCCCTTCTCGATAGTCTTTTCCTTTGTAACTGAGTCCTGTAACTTTGTTGGGTCCTTTTGTATTCAATTGCTCATCCAACATCTTTTATGCTTCATAACTCTTCTTCAGTGTTTCTTTGGATTTCTTCTCTGTTTCAAGTTCATCGGTCAACCTTGATATTTCAAGTTTCAATGCTTGATTCTCATTATCTTTTAAATTTGCTTCATGATGTGCATAACCCAATTGATCTGACAAATTTTGTTGAATCCTAGTAAACCTTATGTTTTCATCATTCTTTTTAGATATTAATGCTTCAAGTTGTTGTTTCTCTCTTTCTAGATCTCTTAATTTATCCGTAGTTGTCCTCAATGCATCTTGATTTTCAGTCATTTGTGTGCTGAAATGTTCATGTTCTCTTTTCATTGCTTTTAGCTGATCAGTCAGTGCTTTTTTCTTTTCTTTCAATACTCCAATCATTTCTTTAGTCTCTTCATATATACTATTCTCAGATGATGTCTCAATTTGTTCCACCAGCTCTTAAGAGTCCTGCAAATCATCAAACAATCTTCTTCTAACTTTTAGTGATCTTTGCATTTGTTTCTACATGCCTGTAATTACTTGATTAGCATGATCCAATTCATTTTGAAGATTCACAATTCTCCTAGATTCTTTGTAGCCTTCTATTGATAATATCTTTCTCTTTAGGCAGTTAAACCCTTTTACAAGATTCAAGCTCTAATGCCAATTGTTAGGCCCAATATGGAAAGCTAATGTACTGAGAGTGGAGGGGTGAATCAGTACTTCAAAACTTTTCTTCAACAATAACTTTACTGTTAAGCATAAACCGAATATTGTTGTAACATAATATAATGCGAAGACAAATAAATAACAATCATACATGATTCACTCCATAACACATATATTTTGGTTACACAGAAACTCTTGGTTAGAGAGAAAAACTGTGGTGGGGATGGTACCCACAACTTCACTACTGCAATAATAAAGGTTGCTCAGTTAGAGCTACATGTTTAGCTATTTCTGATAGCTTACCCTGTTAGGAGTATCAAGATCTATTAGATCTACCTTGCTAAAGGATTTTACAATACTTATTCTAAATATTGCACCTAGTTAAAGGCTTTACAATTTATAGACTTAGTTAGAGTCTTTTACCCTGTTAAAGGTTTCTCTGACAACTCAAAATATTACAATCAAAATCTTTACAAAATACCTGCAACTTTACATCTGGAATGTTATAGCAGATTCTATGTGCTCAAAATGAGATTACGTTGCTTATAGCATACCTCAGTAATCCATAGATTAACTTGGTAAACCCTTATGTTTACTCTGTTACTTGACTGTTCTCTGAAATCCTTCTCGATGACCTCTGTGTCTCTAACAGTCACAATTCTTAGTGCTTCCTTATCTATTACACATGTCTTGCTTCACACATCTCATATCTGATCCTTAATTCATGTTGTATAAATAGATCTCTTATGTCGGTGATCTGGTTCATGCTTCGATCTTACAAACATAATTTATCAAATGAATAACCATACATAATATTTCATTGGATAGGTGACCTCAAAATCATACAAAATATTTAAGTGCAATTTCCAATGAGATAACGGTTCTATGTTCCTCGATCTTGTAACACATTTCCACACATGTGTCCGGGTTCAATGAATCTAGTAACACGTTTCACTCGGTGTGTGTTCACTCCGTATATCATTTTTGCTGCTCGATAGACATAGAGTGTTACTCGGTAGACAGCTCGGTGTATACTAAGCTCTAAGACTACTTCCTTCTATAACTGACTGCTTTGTGCTTACCGACTAGAGTATATAGGATGACTTTGGACATAAGACTAATGGCAATTTAGTAAGTAGTAACAGTAAGGTCTTTGCTTACTCGTACAGCTCAAAGCTATATGCCAATTATTTTGTCTCAATAGTTTTCTCAAGGATTTTAGATTAAGTGTCTTATAAATTTCTTTTTTTAAAATAATGTTTTCTTTCAATTTTTTTTGTTTTCAAAACAAAAATTTTAATATCATTTAGGTTTAATAAAATTATATTATTTTAACATTTAAATAAAATGAATATTAATATAATCATATTTTACTCTAGTCTATTTAATCAATTATAAGTAAATATAAAAAGAGCATAGAAAGAGAGAGAGAGAGAGAGAGAGAGAGAGAGAGAGAGAGAGAGAGAGAGAGAGAGAGAGAGAGAGAGAGAGAGAGAGAGAGAGAGAGAGAGAGAGAGAGAGAGAGAGAGAGAGAGAGAGAGAGAGAGAGAGAGATTTTTTAAAGAGATGCTTCTAGATTCACAATGCAAACAAATTATTTATATAACTTCTAGCTAAAAAAACTCATCATCATACAACAATTAATTATTGATGTGCAATCTTGAAGGGAATAATGAAAGATAGAATCCATGCACATTACAAGTGACAAGTATATAACCGTATACTACAAAATCACTACAAAGATTTAGCAACTTGATAAATTTTGGAATCTTGAACATCAATCAAATGATGTCTTCATGGATTATCCTTAATTGCATGTTCGCCTTGGCATCTTGCTTCATCACAACAAATACAAATTTTATCAAGCCATGGTATTAGTTCCCGTGGAGGCAAGATACTATTGCATTCATTGAATATTTTTTTCATTAGTTTAACCAATGATTACATAGAATTCAAAATTTTGAGCAAAATTTCTATAAATATCATTTTTCTTTATTTTTATTGATTTATGTTGAAAGCAAAAAGTGAAAAAATTAATTTTCTTGAAAATCACTTAATTTTCTTAAAAATAATCAATTTTTTATGTATTTAATTGATTGTTAGCAATATTAGATTCTTACAACAAAAGTTATGCATTTTCTCTCCCTATCCTTTACTTGTTCCTTGAATTGGCCTATTTATTTCTATCTTTTACTTGTTTCTTGACTACAATTAATAGTTTTATATATGTGACATCTCCCTTCACTACAGAAAGAACTGACCTATTTCTTTCTATCTTTTACTTGTTTCTTGACTACAATTAATAGATTATCTAGATTTATTTAGACACGTTATTATTAGTTTGTGATACAATTGCCATTTTTACCTAATTGATACCACCTATTACACAAGGTTTATTTAGGTTTTAAGTTAGTGAATTCTTTTTTGTGGTTTTTATTTTTATTTTTATTGCTTTTTTATTTTCTAGAAAATTTACCTTCATTCTTAACCTTTTAATATTTATATGGAAAAGTCAAAGACATGAGATATTCGTCAAGGGTTCATGGAATTTTGTACTCTTAAGTTTTCAGAGTAGTATTTAGGAATTTTACCTAAAAAGTTTTGGAAGTTTATTTACATTTTTTATTAAATATCTTCATATTTATTTCAAAAATACATTTTAAAATAAATTTCATTTATTTGAGAAGTAATTTGTTCAATAAAATTATTTTAAATCTTTTAAACTTACATTTTTAGATTTCTTTTAATTATAACATTATAGTTATAAATAATTTATTATATTTATAAATTTTAAATATTATTTTTAATTTAAATATTTCAATAATTATTATATTATTAAATATATAATATGTAAATAGTTAATATATATATAATTTTATTATTTGAAAAAAATAAATTAAATAGTTAATATATATATATATATATATATATATATATAATTAAATCTCTTCTACTTCTAAGACATCAACTCCTACAAGAATTAAAATGTTTTACAATGGACTTAAATTTTCACTAGGATGCATATCCTTCATAAATACATTAAAATTAAATGGTAATATTTATATCCTTTTAAATCCTAATTTTATGTTTCTAATATTCAATTATTTCTTAAATGCTTTACTACCAATGTCTACCATTTCTACCCTCTTAAAATTCTATATTAGTGAAGAAAAGTGTAGGTTCAATGCTCGGTAAGAGATCCAAGGCGTATCAAGAGGGTAGATAATAGCTTGATGGAGACAAACATTATGAGCATCTTGGAAGTCTTAATCCTACTCCCACCTTGTCTATAATATTTGAAAACAACTCCTACATTTGAGGAGACATAATCATCTTTGGAGGAGATATCTTTGTCTTTGGATTGTGCTCTAAATCAATTTCTAGAAGATTCTAGGTTTACATCTTCAATACTATGACCTACAACACCTGATTTGATTGTGACAACTTTTAACATGTTAACATGGAGACCACTGAGTGGAGTTTATAAACATCATTCATTTTAATTTTTCTTCCTGCATATTCCTTTGAAGAATGAGGATATCTCACACATACTCCTTTGGTATTATTTCTTCCTAAGGGGAGGGATATTATTCAACAAACATAGATTATCTTCTACACCTAGTTTTGAGTACCTACCATCAGTTATGTACCTTGTGGAGGGAGTTTCTTAGTCCTTCCACTTCTTTTCTCTCTATTTATATTGGGGCATACTTCCTTGTTGTGGGAGGGGAATTCTTCTTCTTTGGGATTATTTTCTATCTACATGAGTACCTAACATGACTTCATTTACCAAGACCCATCATCATCTTTCCACCCACCTAAACCATGCATAAGGGGGGTGTGGGTTGTTAGCGTAGGTTTTTATTTTATTATTTTCCCTTACTCATAGATTTTTCATGTACTTTTCTTAAGCTTTCTAAAATCAATAAAGTGATTTTAATTAATCAATAGCTAGGATATGATATTGAGGTGTATCCATCTTTAAAGCAAGAAACACCTACTATTTTAATCACTTTATTTAATATAAATGGTTACAAACTATTACCTATATTTTTCACCTCCATCCTCTACCTAGTACTATATAAAATCACTACCTAGCTTGTATTTATTATTCTAGACTTGAGATACTCTTGAATTGTTGTAAGTGTTCATTATTGTGTAGCTTTTCTTTGGGCTCTTAATGCAATCTTGTCATCTTGACATTTGCACATCTCTTGGAATCACAAGTCTATAATTGCTTTATTCTATTTACAATTTTTTAACAATTGCAATTTTTGGGTTGGTCACTTGTGAGAAATGTAAGGATTGTAAACTTTTTATATTGACAAAATGATGTATTTAAATGTCAATTTTAGATGGGGATATCTATTAGAGATGGTAGGAGAAGTGCTCCAAATGAAAAAAAAATGGACTCAACTACATGTCTTGAATAAAAAAAGAGGCAAATAGATTTTTGGGGACAAATTTTAGTGTTGTAATTGAAGGTATTTTAAGAATTTTTTTTGGTAGAGCTATAGGTTGTGAAGATGTTTTTTGAAAAAAACAAATTCTTTGACTCATACACACATGGTTAATATAAATATGTCTTCAATGTTTGTTGTAGTAGTGTTAGACTTGGGTGAGCCAAAAGAGTGCACTAGGATGATGGTCAAAACATTGATTTAGTTGAGATGGTGTGGTGGGTTGAAAAAAGTGGATGGTGTAGTGCTAGGGCTTGGGTTCCTTCATGTTCAAGGTGTTTGGTCCTCAATCTACCCACATTATAATTGTATGTGGGTTCTTTTCTTAATCCTTGAAATGAGAAAAAATATGATGAACACAAGCACAATACAAAGTTGGGTTTTCAATTTGTAAAGGTGGTTGTTAGGGCTTCAAATATAGATGGTGTGTACTAGTCATTTGTCATAGATGAAGATTTTGACTTGGAGGAATAAATTGTAGAGGTTTCATTGGAGTGATAAAAGTAATAAGAGTGAAGCTTAAATTATCGTTAAAATATTATAGAGGTAGAATTATTATGTTGATGTGTAATACATGATATATAATTAATATTGATCATTGTATTAAATAGCGATTTTTTAAATTGTTAATTTTTTAATTGAATACTTTATGAGATACAAAACCCTTATGCCAATTAAGTCATAAATAAATAAATAAATGACAAATAAAATAAATGAACAAAATAAATAAATAAATAATAAATTCACAATTACAATTATTATGTCAACTCTTAAAAAATAGTAACTATAAAATAAATCTTAAGTAAATAAAATGACCCTTTTTGAACATAAGCATCTCAAAAAAAGTAAAATATAAATATAGCTATCATTTCAATGTTTGATAATTTGTGATGTAAATCTTTTATTTAAAAATAGTACTTACTAATTTTTCTTTTTATTTGTTTAAGTACATAATTATTTACTAATTTATTTATCAAATTACATAATAAGTATTTTTTATTATAATAGTAAAAGTAACCATTTCAATAAAGTAAAATAAAAAATAAGGAAGAATTTAAATAAATAAAAAGTACAATTAAAATAGCTACCTTCATAATGACATTTTACATAGATTTTCTAAAAATAGATATACTAGCTAATAAAATATAATTATTTTTATCAAATGCACTTATGTTCTTCCTTTACATTTTAAATTGTTGAAAATTGGAACATTAATTTTTTAACTTTGATAAAATTAAATTTATAGCACACATCCAGATTGCTTTGATAAAAATAAAATATCTTGTCAAATAAATAAATTTTGAGTTCACTAATTTTCGTATGCCACAATTTAGCATCAGTAATTTTCATAATCAACTGCTATGATTAATCCTTTATTAGTGTGAAAATAATTTTTTTATTTATTTTGTGATTTTATTGAAATTTGAGATGACTTCACCAAACATCTCATATGTCGTGTTGACCTATAGATGAACTTTCTCTTTCCTTCTCTCTACATTCACTTTTTCTTCAAACTTTCCATCTCAATGCCCACATGTCGTGCTTGACTAAACAAATGTAACTTTCCTCTTAATTTCCTCCTCCATTCACTTTTTCTTCAAATTTTCTATCTTGCACACTGCCTTGCCCTTTAAATCTGCCTCACCTTGCACATTCATTTCATAGAAGCCTTTGGGATTTGCAAACTGAGTTGTTTGTTCTATTCTCTCATACTGAGAATTATAATTAAAATGGGTTTGGGCATTTGGGTGGTGTTGTTGTTGTTGCCTATTATCCATTGCTCTACATGTTTTGAAGATGAGAGAATATCTCTCTTGGATAA
Organism: Cryptomeria japonica; assembly: GCF_030272615.1. Classification (NCBI taxonomy): domain Eukaryota; kingdom Viridiplantae; phylum Streptophyta; class Pinopsida; order Cupressales; family Cupressaceae; genus Cryptomeria; species Cryptomeria japonica. The sequence goes on from NC_081409.1 coordinate 222,504,457, forward strand.
ATGGACAACAATCTAATAGAGTGAACTGCTGGAAATAGAATCTACCATGCTTGATTATAGTCTCGGTTAAGCTCAATGCTGGAGGACTAAATCCTCTTCTGAATCCAATTCGATCACCAATGATCAATCAACTCCTCTGCCTAAATGATATTACAATATTCACACATTACATTCCTTGACCATGACCTTTTCAATAACCATGATACTTTACAAAGAGTTTCTATCTCCTATTTATACAAACCCTAAGGCCTAAACCAATTAGGTCGGCCACCGAAAGATATTATAATAATATCATTACATAATTCCTTATTACAATGATATTCCATGTCGGCTTAAGACCAAAACAATAATAACAAATCCATAAATCATCTTGAATCATCCAAGTAACGTGTAGAGTACACGCTAGCATGATACCAGTCCATAACCTAGATAGGTACCAGACCTATTCTGGGTCCACCACACCAAATCAATGTCTTCAAGCAATTGAAGCACAATCAAATAACATCTTCAACATCCTGAAATCCTTGAAGAAGCTGCACCAACACTAATTGTGTATCCTGTCATGATTCCTTAATGAAATATCTGTTGGTAAAGCCTTAAACCAGTGTTGGTAAGGGTTTACTAGAGTGTATGATAACATCCAATTACCAAACCAATACCCACTGACCAAAGCATGCTCATGGAGCATATAACTCATGAAATCCAACATACTTTACTGATCCAAACGTGCCAAAAATGTCCAACAGATAATCTCTTCTGTTGGTAACACTAGATCTTCTACCAGTAACAAAAACCTGTCTACCGATAACCATCCAAATCAGCTAGTGTTGACACAAAAAACAAAACATCATTGCAACACATAATCAATTCATCCATAATGCCAACAATCTCCCCCTTTGGTATTGATGGCAACACTAGATGTGAAAAACATCTAAGTACCAAGATATGCCAAACAAGTCTCCCCCTGTGGAAGATAACCAATAATTAATAGCTCTCCCCTTGTGAATGATATCTCTGAAAGGTTCAAAATGATTTTTCACATTACTATCACTCTCCCTTTGACATCAATGCCAGAACCCTGACAAAAATATCAAAGCAATGATATAAACATCTGAATCTCAAAGTTGACCACTCCCCCTGAGTAGTAGCACCACTCATCAGTGTCGGAATGAATAATGTTTCTGATAATACATGTTGGACAGATGAAAAAATTCATCAATCAAGTCTCTATTAGAGGGGCAGAAACCCCTAACCTGTCTCTCAAATATTCAAATGATTCCTTAGACAACAATTTAGTGAATATGTTTGCAATTTGTTCTTTAGTGTTCACATAAAACAGTTTGACTTCCATCACTTCTACCTTGTCCTTCAAAAAGTTGTACTTTACTGAAATATGCTTAGTCTTAGAGTGAAATACCAGATTCTTAGACATGTCAATAGCTGCAGAGTTATCACAGTAGATAACTACCGGTTCACTACAATTTACTTTGATATCCTTCAACATTTGCTTCATCCACAAAACTTGAGTGCAATTAGTTGTTGCTGCAACATACTCAACTTCTATAGTAGATAAAGAAATGCATGACTATTTTTTTCTTTTCCATGAAACCAATTTCTTTCCAAGAAAGAAAGCTCCACCAGAAGTGCTCTTCTTGTCATCAGTATCACTTGCCCAATCTGAGTCAGTATATGCACATAAAGTGAAATCATCATTTTTGGAATTCCATAAACCATATTCTATTGTTCCTTGCAAATACCAGAATATCCTCTTTATTGCACATTCATGATTTTATTTAGGATTACTTTGATATCTTGAAACAATACTTACTACATTCATAATATCAAGTCTAGTCTAAGTTAGATATAACAGGCCACCAATCATAGATTTATACCTTGTCGGATTTACCGGTGTAGAATTATCCTTGATAGATAATTTCTCACTTGTAGCCATAGGAGTACTTACCAATTTGGAGTTCTCCATACCAAACTTTTTCAACAATTCCCTCAGATACTTAGTTTGACAGATAAAAATGCCTTTGTCAGTTTGAGTAATCTGCAAACCTAAGAAAATTTCATCTCACCAATCATGGACATTCCAAATTCATTTTTCATGTTGTTAAAAAATTCCATGTACGGTTTATCTTCTCCTCCAAAAATGCTATCATCAACAAATACTTAAATAATCGGAATATCATTATCAGTGATCTTATGATATAGATTACTACCAGCACTGCCTTTAGTAAAACCAAGCTTCAAAAGATATTTATCCAACCTTGCATACTAAGCTCTAGGAGCCTGTTTCAAACCATATAAAGCTTCCTTCAATCTACAAACCATATCTTTGTCATCTGTCAATGAAAATCCATTAGGTTTCTCAATGTAAACTTCTTCCTCAAGCTCACCATTTAGAAATGCACATTTGACATCCATTTAATAAACCTTATAGTTCTTATAAGCTGCATAGGCAAGAAATAGTCTAACAGCTTCAATTCTAGCTATAGGTGCAAATGTCTCACCATAATCAATTCCTTCCATTTGATAACATCCTTTACAAACCAATCTAGCCTTGTTTCTTATAACTTGACCATCCTCATTCAATTTATTTCTAAAAACCCATTTAGTTCCAATAACATTCTTATTTTTAGGCCGAGAAACTAAAGACCAAGTTTCATTTTTCTCTATTTGATCTAATTCATCTTCCATAGCCTTTAACCAATGTTTATCCTTACAAGCTTCAATAAAAGTTGATAGTTCAACTTGAGAAATAAGACATACCTCTTCATTTGCTAGTTTTCTTCTTGTCATAACTCCCTTGTTTCTATCTCCAATAATTTGATCTTCAGAATGATTTAATCTTACATACCTTGGTGTCTTTTGAACTTTAGGTTCACCACTCTGATCATCAGTCATAGTTGAATTTTCTAATTGTACCGGTGTAACTGTCTCAGCTTCCTATACCGGTTGGGGCATTGTTGGTTCAATTATGATCATTTTCACTGTAGGTTCCCTGTCATATGATATAGAATAATTTTTGTACTGTTCATCCACTTTCACATTAGCACTCTCAATTATTTTTTGTAATCTTTTGTTATAACATCTGTATGATTTTCTCTTAATTGAATAACCAAGAAATATCCCTTCATCACAGCTAGGATCAAACTTTCCAATTGAATTATCTCTTTTGATATAGCATTTACTTCCAAAAAATCTGAAATACTTAATAGTAGGTGTATGTCCAAACCATAGTTCATAAGGGGTCTTACCAGTTTCACATTTGATGTGAACTCTATTGAATGTGTAGACTGTCATACTCACTGCTTCTCTCCAGTAGATATGAGGCAATTTGGCTTCCATCATCATAGATCTAGGTGCATCCAAAATGGTTATGTTATTTCTTTCAACTAGTCCATTTTGCTGAGGAGTCCTAGGTGCAGATAGTAGTCTCTTAATTCCATTTGTCTCACAATAACTGTTAAATTCATGAGAAGTGAACTCACCACCATGATCTGATCTTAGACATTTAATTTTGAATCTAGTTTCTATTTCAACCTTCGCTTTAAAGATCTTGAATTTCTCAAAATATTCAGACTTCTCCCTTAGAAAAGTCACCCACATCATTCTAGAATAGTCATCAATAATCAACATGAAATACCTATCACCTTGAAAGCTCCTAGTCCTTGTTGGACCACATAAGTCAGTGTGAATCAAATCAAGTACATCATTAGATTTATCATGTATGATCTTAAAAGAACTTATGATTTGCTTACACAATTGACATTCCTTACATATCGGATTATGAGGCTTCATAATCTTAGGTATATCTCTAACTACCTTAGTTGAACTGATCTTAACAATGCAATCAAAATTAGCATGTCACAACCTCTTATGCCATAGCCAACTCTCATCAATATGAGCAATCAAACATGTCTTATTACTAGTGTTCAGGTGAAAGATATTACTTCCTATCTGAATACCAGTTGAAATTTCCAAACTAGTCTTGTTAATGATTTTGCATTTTCTATCTTTAAACTGAAGTTGAAAACCCTTATCAACAAATTGACCAACACTCAAAAGATTATGCCTTAAACCTTCTACATAATAGACATTATCAGTGTTATTCTTGCCATTCAAAGAAATAATACCTCTACCTTTGATCATACATGCCTTGTCATCTCCAAATCTGACTTGACCACCATTGTATTCTTGCAGGGACAAAAAATTTCTTTTATCTCCAGTCATATGATGTGAGCATCCACTATCAATTACCCATTCATCCTTATCTTCAACTTTTGTTGCCAAGGCCTTCTCTTCATTTTTGATAGCCGATTTTGGTTCATCTTCCTTCAAAGCATAGAACACCCATTCTTTTCCATTTCTAGATCCACTAGCAGATTCTTTTGTTGATTCATCTCCAGAGTCATCAGTTAATCCTTCCTCATCTTCTATGTAGCAATGTTTTTTTTTCTTGAATCTATATCTATTTGGGTTAGGCTTAAAATTTTGCTTAACTCTTTCCTCAAACCTTGCATTCCTTTCAGAATATCTAGATGCAAAATGACCAATCTTATTACATGCAAAAAATTTAAAAGGTGCTTTTCCTTCATACTTACTACCAATTGGACCTTTAGGTACTCTTCTAGCGAATAAGGCTTCAAGTTGCTCAAGCTCTTCATCTTCTTTCCTCATGTCTTCCAATTCTTTTGCATATAGGGCTCTCCAATCACTTTTTCCAGTACATGTTCATGATGATGCATGAAAAGAAGGTTTAGACTTTACAACCCCAGAAAATCCAAATTTTTCAAGCTCAAAAGTAGATAATTTTCCAATCATAATGCCTATGTTGACTGAAGTGTTTGCCATTGTTCTTAACTCATTAATTGCAGTTGCCTTCATCTTGTAAGCCGGTGGAAGGGCTCTCAAGACTTTGGAAACTATTTCATTTTCACTTAGAAATCATCCACAACATTGAATTCCCATAACAATATCATTTACTCATTCCATAAACATAGTAATTATTTCATTTTCTTCCATTTTTAAGTTTTCATATCTTACCTAGTAACCATCAAGTTTAGCAATTTTTACAGTAGGGTCACCTTCATTTAGAGTTTGCAATTTGTCCCATATAACCTTAGCCAATGATTTTCCAATCGATCCCATAATGTGTTGATCAATAAGTGCACACAAGAGGGCTTCTTTAGCTCTACAATAATTTTTAATATTCTTATCCAGGTCTGCAGGAGCAGGATTGCCAGATGCCAGATCATAAGGTGTGTATCCTTTCTCAGTGATCTCCCAAATATCCTTTCCAAGACATCTAAGATGAGTCTCCATTCGAATTTTCCATATCCTATAATTTGTTCCATCAAACTTAGGGATTTCTATTCTGAAAATAGTTGCTGGTAGATTAGAAGTGTTAGTTGCCATATGATCTACCTCAAGCGGTTAAGCTCTGATACCAATTGTTAGGATAACTGGTGAACAACTGAGAGGGGGGGTGAATCAGTTGTTAATAGATTATAACTTTTAATCCACAATACAACCTTAAACAAATCAAGTACCAGTAAGGAACAGATATCGGTAAAAAATACAGCTTAATAATAAACCAGATAATCAATGCAAAGCAACAATACCACATAACACCATGATTTGTACATGGAAAACTTGGAAAGGGAAAAACCATGGTGGGAAGCCTACCCATAGTCAAATGATACTTCTACAGAAAGTGTGTGTTACAATGAGGGGCCTGCACTTGCAGGAAGCCACACTACCTAGAAAGTACTGCTCATTAAAAAAGAGTCTCACTGAATACAAAGAGGCTACATGTTACTACTTATCAAATTGCCATTAGTTTCATATCTAAAGTCATACTATATATTCTAGTTGGTTAGTATTACCGAATCATGCAGTTGGTACACACAGAGAAGTCGGTATGAATAGTCTAGTCAGTTACAGAAGAAAGCAGTCACAGAACGCAGTATCCACCGAGTTGTTTACTGAGTAAAGTTTCATGGCTACCGAGTGGTAAAGTTAACTCACCGAGTTGATATTCACCAAGTGAAACATTTTACCAGATACATTGAACCTAGACATGCACATGAAAACGTGTTACAAGATCGAGGCACATCTAACCGTTTTTACATTGGAAATTGCACTAGGAGATTGTGTATGATTACAAGGTCAATGTAACCAATGAGATATTTTGTTTAGTCATTCATTCAAAGAATTGTTTCATAAGATCGAAGCAATGAATTAGATCACCACTGTAAGAGATCTATTTATACAGCATGATTCTAGGGTTAGAAATATAAGATATGCAACAAAGATGTGAGACAACAATGTGTATGCATGAAGGAAGACTATTACAGAGACACAGAGAGGTCACTGAGAAGGTTATCAGTGAACAGTCAAAGAACAAAGTAAACAGAAGGGTTTACCGAGTTTCATTATGGGTTACCGAGGTATGCTACAAGCTAGGTAATCTTATTCAGAGCACATAGAATCCACTTTAGCATTTCAGATGTGAAGTTGTAGATATTTGTAATGATTTTATTATAATATTTTGAAGTTGTAAGAGAAACCTTTAATAGGGTAAAAGACTCTAACCAAGTCTATAAATTGTAAATCCTTTAACCAAGTGCTACACTTATATAGTGTTGTAAAATCCTTTAGTAAGGTAGATATAACTGATCTTGATACTCCTAACAGGGTAAGCTATCAAAAATAGCTAAATGTAGCTCTAACCGAGCATTCTTTATTATTGTAGTAGTGAAGTTGTGGGTGCCATCCCCATCGCAGTTTTTCTCTCTAACCAAGAGTTTCTACGTGACCAAAATATATGTGTTATGGAGTGAATCATGTATGATTGTTATCTATTGATTTTAGTTTTATTTTATGTTACTGCACTATTCTACTTATACATAAGAGTAAGGTTATTATCAAGGAAAATTTTTGAAGTACTGATTCACCCCTCCACTCTCAGTACATTAGCTTTCTATATTGGGCCTAACAATTGGTATCAGAGCTTGAATCTTGGAAAAGGGTTTAACTACCTAAAGAGAAAGATCTTAGCAATGGAAGGCTATAAACAATCTCAAAGGATTGTGCATCTTCAAGAAGAGCTAGATAATGCAAATCAAGTGATTGCAGACATGCAAAGGCAAAATGCAAAAATCTTTGAAAGTAAGGAGAAGATTATCTGATGACTTGCAGGATTCTCAAGAGCTAGTGGAACAAATCGAGACATCATCTGAGAACAGTATATCTGAAGAGACTGAAGAAATGATTGAAATGTTGAAAGAAAAGAACAAAGCATTGGCTGATCAACTAAAAGCAATGAAAAGAGAACATGAACATTTCAGTACACAAATGACTAAAAAACTAGATGCATTAAGGATAGCTGAGGATAAAGCAAGAGATCTACAAAGAGAGAAACAACAACTTGAAGCTCTAGTATCTGATAAGGATGATGAAATCATAAGGTTAATTGGTATTCAACAAAATATGACAGATCAACTAAGTTATGCACATCATGAAGCAATTATGAAGAATGATGAAAATCAATCATTGAAACTTGAAGTATCAAGGTTGACTAGTGAACTTGAAACTAAGAAGAAATCCAAAGAATGTTTGGAGAAAAGTTATGAAGCATCAAAGATGTTGGATGAGCAACTGAATACAAGGAGACTCTACAAAGATGGAGGACTCGGTTACAAAGGAAAAGACTCTACCGAGAAAGGAATTCATACTACCGAGAGAGGAGAATCATCAAAACAAGCTGCAAAAAGGAATAACATCAAAAGGAAGAAGCCTATTTGCTACTACTGTGGAAATCAAGGTCATACTGCCAACATATGCCAAATCAGAAAAGGTAAGCAATTGAATATCTCTAAGTCCAATGGATATTGTTATAATTGCAATAAATATGGTCACACACCTAATCAATGTAGGACAAAGTCTATTAACAATCATCAGAAGGAAAAATTCAAAGGGTTTTGTAAAAACTACAATAGATATGGACATAGTACCGAGAAGTGCTAGTTTAAGCAAAAGAACTACATGAAGTATCCACACCAAGCAAACACTGGAGGTTGTCGAACTCACACAGATCCTTACCGACAATATGCAACAGTACCAAGGGATTACAATACAAGGATATGGTGTGAATGTTGTGGAACATATGGACATATAAGTGCCAACTGTTTTATAAGGTTTGGAATGAACAACCGAAGATCATGGAGAAATCCCGGTATGGCATGTTTTCATTATCACAAAGCTGGACATTTAGTTGGAGATTGCAAAGATCAACCAAGAAGAGACACTAAAGAGATAAAAGAAAAATTCAAGATGATTTGGAAAAAGAAAGAAATTATGTCTGATGAAGAAAGCACCTTACCTACCGAGTTAGGTGCACCTATTTCAAATTAGTCAAGGAAAGGTATGAAGGGACTACATTCTTTAAAAGTTAAATCATAATAGTTCCTATTCTATTATGTACAAAATTCAAAACCTGCATAGTTAAGATTGAATTAGTCAGTTTATATACTATACAAGAAACCTATCAAGTCAGTGTTTACAGGAAACTTGCCAAGTCGGTTAATGAAGCTAAGTTGGGTACTTGGTGAAAATAGAAAATGGAGTAAATCGATAAAAGGTGAACTGAGTGCATTTAATATCTTGACCTAACTTGCATGGAGCTCGATAAGGTATTTTTGAGTACTTAAAAGTGTTTTCGCGGTCATTTTCATTCACCCAAGTTTTTGAGATGTAGAGCAGAGCAAATCAAGCGATCAAACTTCATTCAAAAGCAAATTTTGAGGTATTTACATCAATCTATTCACACTGTTTAGCTGGTTTCCGATCTAGTCAAATTGCTATTGTCTACTGAGTGTGAAGCGTCAGTCACTTGTAAACCCTAAGGATAACTTGTCAAATCTTACCTGAAATCTACCATGGCACCCAAGATCCAAGAACCTGTAGTTGTCTAAAATGTGGAGAAGCCCTTGCTGAAATATTCCCTAACTCCTAAAGTTGCCTCAGAATCAGATGATAAAACTACATTTTCACTCATCATGGATCGAGTTTTGTTAGTAGAAGATGTCAGATTCTTTACCAAATACCATGTTGAGGAACTCGATCATGTAGAGATTAGTGATACATATGATGAGATGTGCACTGATGGCAAACTGGATAGTAAATTTGAGCATATCAAAATCAAGGGATTAACTAAAGCCCTAGTCTATCCTCGTGTGTTCAAACTCCAGTGGGTTAAGTTTGTATTGAGTAGAGTACATGATGATTTCATGTGGCTCCAAGAGAAACCATTCAAGATCACGAAGGAAGTCATTCACCTAATCACTAGATATCCCATCTATGATCATGCTCGAGCATAGAAAATGATATCACAAAAGGAGCTAATCAATCTAACCGGAGTAGAATCCAATTACCAAGGACTGCAATTGAATAATGTCACTGATGCTGAACTAAAATTTGCAATCAAAGTTATTGGTTACTGTTTCTTCCAATCTGCAAGGGAAAATAGTGTACCATGTGCTGCAGTGGACCTGGCCTACAAAATAGTGAAGAAGGGAATGAAAGTAGACTTATGTGAAGTGCTACTAAAGAACTTGTTTGAGAACCTAAACACAATAAGGAAGCCGAAGAAGAACAACTCAGCAAACACACTTAAGTTCGGTTCACTACTTGTATGTATGTTTTTCTATTTTGAGAAGTTCTTTCCCTCAGTCGGTAAAGTAGGATGGGAGCTAAACCGACCTATCACCCATCAGATCAATGACTACATCAAGAAGTTAGGAGATAACTTTAATGATATCATGGATGATTACTTCAGAAAATTCCAAGAGAAAATGCACAACAGGTATAGGATCCCACCATAGCTGGTCGAAAAATACAAGGACAATATATATTTTGAAGTCGACACTGATTATTGCTATGTACATGTTGTTGAACCGAGGACTCAATCATTGCAACCAATGGGTTATGAGATCGATTATGATATCACACAACAACAAATTGATGCCTATCTATCATTGCCAAGGCATGCAACTAAACTAAGGTATGGAACCTATGAAGAGGTGAAGGAGAAAGTAAAAATAAGCATTGTAGTTCCTAAGGCTACAAGAAAAGCTACAAAGATGATAAAGGCTTTATTTGAGAAATTCAGAGAAGAATCCTCCTCTACACCTATCAAAGGCAATCATGTTATTACCAAAGAGGAGACAGAAGCTCAAGAGGCTGCAATAACATTGAGCACAGAGTTGCCAAAGGAAAAGTTCTAAAAAGAAAGAAACAGGACATCACAAAGGCCCTACTGACTCCACCAACAAAGAGACCCAACACCAAAGCATCAGCTGCATCCTCGAGAAAGAAACAAAAGACTATTGCCATTCCTAAGGTAACTAAGACTTACAAGAAATATACTCAGAGATGCATTTTGGCAAAAGAGTCGAGTGATACAGAGTCTGATGATGCAAACAAATTCCAGATTGTGAAAAGCAAAAAGGTAAACATTCACAGTGTTGAAAACTTTTGTGCCAATCTCAAAGAATACGGTGGATTTGCAGGATTCAGATATGTTAAGTATGAGACTAGGAATAATGATGAGAAACAATAGATTGAAGAAGCTATCATATGTACACTTCTAAAGTTTTAGTTAGCACCATTAGAACTAGCAAAGTCACTTCCGCGTGAACCCTACTCACATATTGATAACAAATGGAAATATGCAATGGATTCAGAGAGACAAATAAGAGAAAGAAGTCTAGTCCATCTATTTCTTGACATGTTCATACCTGAAATCAAGGAGCATTTGTCCATATACAATTCAAAATTTCTTGTGAAACAGAGAGCCTTAAAATTGATGGATGGGCTATATATTGATGTGGAAAATGAGACTAAAGCCAAGTGGCAGGAGATCTTGAAACAAAAGGATGTCGGTGAACAATATCAAATTGAAATTGTTGATGTCACTGGGCAAGATCTCGATGTCACCAAGCAAGGTCCAGACCCAGTTGACACTATACAAATTGATGAAGATGTAATGGATGAAGCAACACCGGAGCAAGAAATGATTGAAGGCACCACTTATGCAAAACTTGTCTCTAGTGAATCTGTCTTAGAACAAGTTCAACCTTATCCACCGATGAAGCCACCAGTCTCAACCGAAGCTCCCAAGGACACCGAGCAAGCTACCGAAGGAAAGAAATCTGAAACTGCAAGAGATACAAGTAACAAATCTAAAGCTCCAGGTGATACAACCAAAGATCAGAAGTCTCAAGCACAGACAAGCACTGCACATATTACAACTGAGACCCCTAGCACCAAGCCACCCAAAGACACTGCAACTGCTACAATAATAGACCAAAGTATTGCATCTACCGAGCAACCTACCAAGGGTTAGCAAGCCTCACAAGCACTTGTCTTAGTGCCATAGACCAAAGGCAAAGAGAAGAAGGTGAGAAAGAATGGTTTTAAATTTGACTTATCTAAACCAATCGTGTTGCCCAATGTAGACATTTCCAAATTGAAAGGGCAAGCACTCATTGAATTCGATGAACTATGCAAAGCAAAGGCTAAATAGGAGAAGCAACTGGCCATACAGAAAAAGAATAAAGTACTTCAGAAGGTTAGGACACTACTCATAGAAATGCTACCATCAATAATAGTGTCAACCGATGCAGCCATCCATATTTAGTTGGATGAACTCCTTAATCAGATTGAAACATCTGGAGTTGATGCATCTGAGTACTTAAGCAAGCTCAAGGATAAAGAGCTCATAGCAAAAATGATAGAGGAAGTACAAAAATCAATTGCTGTTGGCAAGGTAAAACTTATCAAATTCATTGCTGAGTTGTCCCCTCAACTCAAGCACATTCTTTATTTATTCCAAAAATTGTGTACATTTTCTTTATTTATTAAAGATATCAAAAATAAAACTGATGCCATTGAGAAAGAGATCACCGATCTCTCATCTAGGTTGACCACTGAGCCTAATTCAGTTCAGAATTTTTACAAAAAGGTACAACAGCTCATGGCTCAACAGTTAGAACTAAGGAATGAAGAGCATAAAATTATGATGGATATAATGACCCTTCAAACATTATTCCTTCCTCATCTCTCATTAGTACAGGAACAGCTCAACCAAGCTACAAGCTTATCAACTACACAAGAGGGAAGCACTCTTGATGGCTTGATATCACTCTTATCTGATATCCAAGCACAAAACTCATTAACGGAAAGTCTCAAGGACTCACTCTCAGTCGCCCTCACTGATGCCCAGACCAAGTATAAGACTATTTTTGATCAGTTACCGCCTCCAGATGGAAATTAAGTTTTTAATGTTCGTCAAAAAGGGGGAGTAATATTATGATACTACAAAGAGGAAAGCCCCCAAAGGGGGAGTAGTTCTACACTTGGAGAGTAATACAATTTTCATAACACAATTTTGAGAATTGTATACAAGGGGAGTATACTGAGTAGAATATACAGAGCACTCAAAGCACACAAGTACAGAACATAACCGAACATGCAAAATTCAGAGTTATCTGCATATAATGATAAGTGGAGTATATTTGCATATACTATTTTATTGACTATTGTACATATTGTCAAGTATAGTCATTTTGCAAGTATATAGTTTTTGAGTTATGACTTTGTAAGTAGTTTTTGTCAAACATCTCAACTAATGTCAAAAGGGGAGATTGTTACTACTTATCAAATTGCCATTAGTTTCATATCCAAAGTCATACTATATATTCTAGTCGGTTAGTATTATCGAATCATACAGTCGGTACACACAGAGAAGTCGATATGAATAGTCTAGTCAGTTACAGAAGAAAGCAGTCACAGAACGCAGTATTCACTGAGTTGTTTACCGAGTAAAGTTTTGTGGCTACCAAGTGGTAAAGTTAACTCACCGAGTTGATATTCATCGAGTGAAATGTTTTACCAAATACATTGAACCTAGACATGCACATGAAAATGTGTTACAAGATCGAGGCACATCTAATTGTTTTTACATTGGAAATTGCACTAGGAGATTGTGTATGATTACAAGGTCAATCTAACCAATGAGATATTTTGTTTAGTCATTCATTCGAAGAATCTTTTTATAAGATCAAAGCAATGAATTAGATCACCGCTGTAAGAGATCTTTTTATACAACATGACTCTAGGGTTAGAAATATAAGATATGCAACAGAGATGTGAGACAACTGTGTGTGTGCATGAAGGAAGACTGTTACAGAGACACGGAGAGGTCAATGAGAAGGTTATCAGTGAACAGTCAAAGAATGGAGTAAACAGAAGGGTTTACCGAGTTTCATTATGGGTTACCGAGGTATGCTACAAGCTAGGTAATCTTATTCAGAGCACATAGAATCTGCTTTAGCATTTCAGATGTAAAGTTGCAGATATTTGTAATGATTTTATTATAATATTTTGAAGTTGTAAGAGAAACCTTTAACAAGGTAAAAGACTCTAACCAAGTTTATAAATTGTAAATCCTTTAACCAAGTGCTACACTTATATAGTGTTGTAAAATCCTTTAGTAAGGTAGATCTAACTGATCTTGATACTCCTAACAGGGTAAGCTATCAGAAATAGCTAAATGTAGCTCTAACTGAGCATTCTTTATTATTGTAGTAGTGAAGTTGTGGGTGCCATCCCCATCGCAGTTTTTCTCTCTAACCAAGAGTTTCTGTGTGACCAAAATATATGTGTTATGGAGTGAATCATGTATGATTGTTATCTGTTGATTTTAGTTTTATTTTATGTTACTGCACTATTCTGCTTATACATAATAGTAAGGTTATTATCAAGGAAAATTTTTGAAGTACTGATTCACCCCTCCCCTCTCAGTACATTAGCTTTCTATATTGGGCCTTACACTACAACCTTCTCAAGATAAATGGACAACAATCTAATAGAGTGAACTGTTGGAAATAGCATCTACCATGCCTGATTACAGTCCCTGTTAAGGTCAATGTCGGAGGACTAAATCCTCTTTTGAATCCAATTTGATCACCAATGATTGATCAACTCCTCTACCTGAATGATATTACAATATTTGCACATTATATTCCTTGACCATGACATTTTCAATAATTATGATACTGTACAAAGAGTTTCTATCTCTTATTTATACAAACCCTAAGGCTTAAACCAATTAGGTCGACCACCTAAAGATATTACAATAATATCATTACATAATTCCTTATTACAATGATATGCCATGTCAACTTATGACCAAAATAATAATAACAAATCCATAAATCATCTCGAATCATCCAGGTAACGTGTAGAGTACACACTAGCATGATACCGATCCATAAACTAGATAGGTATCAAACCTATTCTGGGTCCACCATGTGAAAGCAATGTCTTCGAGCAATTGAAGCATGATCAAAGAACATCTTCAGTGTCTTGAAATCCTCGAAGAAGCTACACCAACACCAATTGTGCATCCTATCATGATTCCTTAATGAAAGCTTTGTCAGTAAAGCCAACCAGTGTTGGTAAGGGTTTACCAAAGTGTATGATAACATCCAATTACCAAGCCAATACCCACTAACCAAAGCATGCTCATGGAGCATATAACTCATGAAACCCAATATACTTTACTAATCCAAACATGTCGGAAGTATCCAACTGATAATTTCTTCTATCAATAACACTAGATCTTCTACCGATAACCAAAACTTGTCTGTCGGTAAACATCCAAATCAGCTAGTGTTGACATCAATGACAAAACATCAATGCAACACATAATCAACTCATCCATAATACCAACAATAAGCTCATGAAAAGTATCTTCAAACCTAGACATGGCTTATGCTTTGTTCCCTAAACTTTTAATTTACACATTAATTATTGATATCTTATCTTAGTCCTTAATTAGAAAAAAATATGAAGGATTTAAGTCAATTATTTGACTATGCCACATTACACAACACACACATGAACATAATGATATTACATTAGATTCTTAGGACACTAATGATAAGTATTCTCTTCTATATATAACTAGCATTATAAAATCCTAATAAAATCATTTAAAAAGTTTTTAATCTCTCCAAGGGATGAAACAACTCTAATCAAATTTCAATTTTTGTACATGGAGTGGGATGCTTATTAAATCCATTCACAAATCAATGTTAAAATACTTTGAATTTCATTGAAGGTAATATGCAACTTAATTACATGTAAGGACTAAGGATCCAAAATCAACTCAAGGTCCATATTATCTAGCTCCTAAATTTAATATTGTTAGCATGCAAGTCAATAGTATCAAGACCTATTAGTATTAGTTTCAATTGTTAGTACCCTTTGTACTTATGAGCTATAAATATTGGAAGCTAATTATATAGTCAATAGTAAAATTATTATGTATTTGAGAATATTTAGTTAAATGAGTTAGTCATTTATAAGACCATATTGATACATAAGTGTTGTAAGAAAGACATGGCTAGCTTGTCAAAATAGTGAATACAAATAGGAGCTAGGGATTAAAATTATTCAAGGGCATGCATAGTCCTTCGGGTGCATAAAAATAATCTAAGTAAGACTTTATCTTCATATGTAACATCTAGGCATGTATCATTAAAAGATCATAGGTGAATATTGTGACCACCTTTTCTATAAGTCAAATATAGAGCTACAAAAAAATTGATGTCCAATGGGTATGTAACAACCACACATGTAAAAGATGTTCAATGAGGAGGATTAAGTAATAGAGTTAGAGTTAGAATATTCTTCTTAAGTTGATCAAACTATTTGACTAGTGTATTGAGAGTTAAGAAGTATGGGTAGCAATGGTATGAGAAGCATGGGTAGAATGAAGGATGTCTAAAAAGAGTGAGAGGTAAGAGGGAATGAAATGGAAATGGAATGAAAAATTATTCTATAAATGTAGCTCATCTATCAAAGCTACAACATATACAACATCTGAAAAATTTCCTCTATTGCTCATTTATACACTGTTTCAAAGCTCCCACTTTCAAACAAGCTAGGAGGATTCTAGAAATGTTTGTGGAGTTCAGTGTTATACGAGCCAATCTCCTTAGTTTTAAATTTTTTTGAGTCCCTTTTCACAACTGTGTTTTGTGCATAGCCTGCAATCAATTCAGTCCACTAAACCACATTGTTAAGTTTTTATAGTTCGGAGCGTGTGGTTGTGGAAGTTTCTTAAGTGTAGCTCGTGTTGAATGTTCAATAGCGGAATGTTTTCTATTTTGTAATTAGAATATTTCCTAGAGTTGTGAGGTTTACACCAAGAGCAGTTTTAAGTGTGGATATTTTTATTTATGTGAGACAAGTTTCCTTTCTCTTACTTCATGTAAGGAAAGTTCTAGTTTGCATCATCCAAGGAAAGTTTCTCTTAGGATGTGTTGCATGAGGAAAGTTTCACTTCTCTTGCATAGTTTATATTTTCATCAAGAAGGCTATATATATAAAATTGTTGTATCAGCTAGGATTATATTCGAAAGGAAAGTTTTCTCTAGAAGTTGAAGAGAAGAATCAATAGTTGCAGGTTTTTCCCCACATTGGGGTTTCTTGGGTTTGGTGTTATCTGTGTTCATGTGTTTGGTTTCATTTGAATTTGCTTCTGCTATTCATTTTTTGTTAATTAACCCAGTGTATTAATTGTTACAAATCAGATAGTTTATTTTCTATGATATTTGTTGAACAATTGATCTGCTACTAGGTTATAGAAATTAACATGATATCAAATCTATAAACTCTAAATGTGAAGCCAAGTTTTGTTTCATAGATTTCCTTGAGGTTTTTATTTCACAATGGCAACTAGTGTTCGATATGAGGACAGACTTGAGGGTGCATCAAACTTCTTATAGTGGAAGGTCCGAAATACACCCATTCTCAAGGAGAATAGGTTGTGGACCTATGCTAGTACAGAAGTGACTCCTCTAGTAAATGATCCTATTGCCCTAGATTCACATAGAATCAAGGAGGCAAAGGCTCAAAGGATTATCGTTGATGGATTAAAAGATCATTTGATTCCTCATCTATCTGAGAAAGACACTGCAAAAACTTTATCAAAGCTACTATCAAAGTCGTAAGATGATGCTCAAGGACAAGTTGCATAACACCAAGATGTCCAAGGGTGAGAGTGTGACCTATTACTTGTTTAGATTGACACAAGTCAGGGATGAGTTGGTTGTTGTTGGAGAGATGATTGATGATGATGACTTGGTGCAGATAGCCTTGAATGGATACTCAAAGCAGTGGGAAGTGTTTGTCAAGTGTTTTGTTGGCAGAGATCGCCTACCTAATGTGGTGATGCTTTGGGACAATTTTGTCCAGGAGGAGATCTGCAAAAATTCTCACTAGGTAGGTCAGAAAAAGAAGGTTGAAGATGAAGAAAATCTTGCTCTTTTAAGCAAGGGAAAAGAAAAATTCAATAAAGGGAAAACTGAAGGGTCTTCTTCCAAGGATGGGAAGAAGAAATATCTGAGTAAGATAAAATGTTTTTGCTGCCATTACATGGGTCACTATGCTAGTCAATGCCAGAATAAGAAAAACAATGGCAAGAAGAAGAAGCAAGTTGCGGCTACAATAGAGGTGGACGAGTTTGCAACACGGTTTGAGAATGATTTTTCACTCATTGCATGTCTCTCAAGTTCAATTGCCAAAAGTTTATGGTATATTGATAGTGGGGCTTCTTGCCACGTGATGGGAGTCAAAGAATATTTCACCAAATTGGAGGAGAAAAAGATGGTTTTTTGTATTGAGCTTGGAGACAATGGTAAGTACCAAGCAACTGGTGTAGGCATAGTTAAGTTTAAGAGGGAGGTTGGCAAACCTCTAATGGTGGGGGATGTGTTGTATGTCCCTGGCTTGATAAAGAATTTAATCTTTGTTTCTACTTTGGATGAAAAGGCTTACATCGTGATCTTTGAAGAGGGCAAAGTCTATATCCATCCAAATAATTTTAAGGTAACAAAAGTGATTGGAATTAGACATGGCAACTTATTTCAGTTGCAGTTTGAACCAACACATGCATTAGTGAGCAGGTGTAGAGAGCTTGGAGAATTGTGGCATAGGAGGATGGCTCATCTTCACCATGGAGCACTTAATATGCTCAAGGAAATAGTGATGGGGCTGCCTTAGATGAAGGTTGAAAATGATGAGGTGTGGAAGGGTTGTGCTCTTGGGAAATATGCCAAGACCAATTTTCCAAGCAGTGACACTAGATCTAAAGGGATTTTGGATCTCATACACTCAGATGTATGTGGGCCCATGTCAACAACATCCTTAAAAAGGTATGAGTATTATGTTACCTTCATTGATGATTTCTCCAGGAAGACATGGATATATTTTATGAAGAATAAAGATGAAGTCTTCAGTAGGTTCAAAGAGTTTAAGAACCAGATAGGGAAGAAGATCAATATACTGAGATTTGATAATGGAGGCGAGTATACCTGGAATGCCTTCAAACATTTTTGTGCTTGGGAAGGTATAAAGAAAGAGTTGACAGTTCCGTACAACCCTCAGCAAAATGGGGTTGCTGAATGGAAAAATAGGGCTATAGTTGCAGTAGCCAAGGTCTTGCTTCATGATCAGGATTTGCGTTGGTTTTTATGGGCAGAAGATTGAAATACAACTATGTATCTGTAGAATAGGAGCCCACACAAAGTGTTGGGAAAATTGACTCCAGAAGAGGTGTTTACTGGGAAGAAACCAGATTCGGTGCACATTCGCATTTTTGGATGCCTTGCATATTGTCATATTCCCATGAAGGAGAGAACCAAGTTGGGTACACTGAAACTTATAAGGCCTATCATGTTTACATTCCTTCCCTCAGGAAAAAAGTTATTCACGAAGATGTGAAGTTTAAGGAGGAAAGAGCTCTTCAAAAGTCTGGAAGCTTGATGGAGGTTCAAGAGGAGGAGCAGACACCCAAGTTTGATGCTACACAAATTCCTCAGAATTCAGTCACACAAGTTAGAGAGCAAAGAAAGTTGATCAAGAGGAGGAACAAATAATTCCTTAGCCTCAGACTCCTATGACATGGAGGAGGAGAAATAGGGTGGTTGAGCAGACATTGAAAGAGGCTCAGGAGTATGTTGGTGATTCTCAGGATCCAGTCAGATAGAGAAAGCCTCTCAAATGTTTTTTTGATTATATGGCATTCATGAGTGAACTGATTGAGGTGGAGCCTTCCAGCTTTCAGGAGGCATCCAAGCATTAGGTTTGGAGGGATGCCATGGTGGAGGAGTATTCTTCTATCATGAAGAATAGTGTGTGGGAGGTAGTGCCATGACCCAAAAACAAGTCAGTGGTAGGGTCAAGATGGTTGTATAAGATCAAGCATGTTGTAGATGGTAGTGTGAAAAAGTTCAAAGAAAGATTTTTGGCTAAGGGATTTTCTTGGAAGGAAGGGATCGACTATAATGAGACCTTTGCCTCGATAGCCAGGTACTCATCCATAAAGGCTATCATTTCTGTAGCAGTGCAAATGTGTTGGAGGTTTCACCAGATGGATGTAAAGACAACCTTCCTCAATGGAGTAACTGAGGAAGAGATTTACATAGAACAACCATAGGGTTTTGAAGTGCATGGGAGAGATTCTTATGTGTAGGTTGAAGATAGTACTATATGGGCTCAAGCAGGCTCCCAGGGCATGGTATGCGTGTATTGATGGTTACTTGCAGAGTGTGGCCTTCACCAAGAGTGATGTTCATCCAAACCTGTAGTATGTTAAGGTGAAGGGAAAGATTCTAATATTGGTGTTATATGTTGATGACTTGTTTCTTATAGAGTCAAAAGATATCATAGCACATTGCAAGAAATATCTTCAAGGAGAGTTCAAGATGAAGGACGGGTTTGATGCACTACTTTTGGGATTGGAGTTGTGGCAGAAAGAGGGAGAAATATTCCTTGGATAGGGGAAGTATACAATTGATATCTTGAAGTGATTTAGGATGGAAAATTGTAAGCCCATGTCCACGCCACTTGTGACCAACTAGAAGAAGGTTGATGCTTCTAAATTAGAGGCAATAGACCCAACTTTGTATAGACAGTTGATAAGCTCTCTTATGTATCTGGTCAACACAAGGCCAAACATTTGTTTTGCAGTGAATTCACATAGTCAGTTTATGGTGGAACCTAAACATGTGCATTGGGTAGCTACGAAGCATATTTTGAGGTATCTTTGAGGCACAGTTGATTATGGGCTGAGGTATATTCAATAGGATGGAGTGAAGCTCAAGCAGTTCACTGATGTAGATTGGGCAAGTAGTACAACTGATAGAAAGAACACTTTAGGGTGTTGTTTCAGTTTGGGATCATGATTTGTTTCTTGGTACAGTAGAAAAAAGAAGTCAGTTGCACTGAGTTCTGCAGAGGCCGAGTATATGGCAGCTAGTATGGCTACATGTGAGGCTATCTATCTTCAAAAAATTCTAGTTGGGCTCCTTGATTAGGAGCTAGATCTGACATTCATTTACTATGATAATAAGAGTTGTATCAAACTCTTTGTGAATCCGATGTTTCATGACAAGTCGAAGCATATTGAGATCAAGTACCACTTCATCAGAGATTGTGTGGAGAAGGGGACAATGAAGTTACAGTACATTCCTACAGACAAATAGATAGCAGACATCCTTACGAAGGCCTTAATGAAGAGAAAGTTTTTATTCTTCAAGGATAAGATGGGTGTTGTGTAGAATACCTTCCTCACTAAGAGGGAGTGTTAAGTTTCTATAGTTCAGAAGGTGTAGTTGTGGAAATTGCTTAAGTGCAGCTTGTGTTGAATGTTCACCAAGAGAATATTTTATATTTTGTAAATAGAATTTTTTGTAGAGTTGTGAGGTTTACACCAAGAGAAGTTTTATGTGTGGATAGTTTTAGTTATGTGAGACAAGTTTCCTTTCTCTTGCTTCATGTAAGGAAAGTTTCATTTTGCATCATGCAAGGAATTTTTCTCTTAGGATGTGTTGCATGAGGAAAGTTTCACTTCTCTCGCATAGTTCATGTTTTCATCAAGAAGGCTATATATGTAAAATTGTTGTAGCAACTAGGATTATATTCGTAAGGAAAGTTTTCTCTAGAAGCTGAATAGAAGATTCAACAATTGCAGGTTTTTTCCCGCATTGGGGTTTCCTGGTTATATTGGTGTTATCTATGTTCATGTGTTTGGTTTCATTTGAATTTTCTTTTGCTATTCATTTTTTGTTAATTAACCCAGTGTATTAATTGCTACAAATCAAATAGTTTCTTTTCTGTGATATTTGTTGAACAATTGATCTACTACTAGGTTATAGAAACTAACACACATATCTCTGAGGCATCACTCAAAGAGTTCACATGCTTGGTCTATGCTTCCACATTTTCAATACAAAAACTTGAGTATTTTTATTACATTTCGATGGATGCCCATGTACAATTTTGAAGCTCTCATTGTCACTGCTTATAAAACAATTATGAGTTAGAATATAAAGCAGCTATGTTTTATGCAATCACACGCATCCACTTGACATCATGCAGGATCTAACTGAATTCAAAATTAATGGCGACTATCATTTGAACAAGAACAAATGAAACAGTAATGGATGCTGACAATATGAATGGGCCCACAAGCTACCACCTAAATGGTTACAATAGATTCAAGTTAAAATGGCTTAACACTTTCAAATACACGTTGTTGCTCACTTGAATTGCCTTTTATATAGTAGCTGCAATGGAGATGAATGTGAGTGTGGATGCCTTAGAGAAGGGCAAGGACGAAAGAAAAATAGAGAATATAGATTGATTTCTCTTGTGTCTTTTTATGAACTACAAAGACTTTTTCTTTTCACTTTTATTTTCTCTTGATATCTGTCTAAAAAGGCAGTTATACCCTATTTAACGACTACTTCTTAAACACTTCTACAATTGAAATCTTTGAAATCACAAAATATATAAAGTTTTTCAGCTTTATATGATGTTTGGGGTTTCTCCTTTCAGGGAGATGAGTGGACGTCTTTGGCGGGGGTATATATTCTATTAGTTTGAGTTCAAGGTTTATTTCTCTTCCTCTGATTAGTTTGAGTGGGAGCTAAGATTAGTGACTGCATTTTGAATAAGGAAAGATTTTTCAATCTTTCCTTCACGCTTTCAGTATGGATGTTTAGATAAAAAATTTAAAAATACGAAGATAGAGAGAGAAGGATATTGTGATACATGAGATGAAACAGAGAAATGATTTGAATTTTCTTGCTTCTTCTGCGGTGATAGTCTACTTTAGTTCAGGAAAATACATGGTTTATGATGATGATTGCTAGTCAAAAAAAAATGCTAAAAGTTTTTCCAGCCTTCCCCTATACTCAAGATTTTTACATCATTTTCTTAGCTCAATAGCGTGATTCTTTAATGATATTAGATTTTGACAATTAATTTTATTGAATGTTGTTATTCTTAAATTCAATAGCATGAGAGTTTTTAGTATCAATGTTTGGGATCACATTCCATGATCTATCATCACAATGAGAGAATGCATAATAAAAGTGTGATTCTTGTTGGTAATCTTTGAATACTGAAAGATGTAACTTTAGAGATTGTCATTCTTCTCTATTCGACTGTGTAAGAATAACAAGCAAATTATTATGGACAGTGGAAATTTCATGATTTCAACATTAGAGATTCGAAGAGATTTGTTTATAAGAAAGAGATTACCTAATCCTAAAATTAGAAGAACTAAAGAATTGCAAAGTAGGAGCTAAATAAAGGTCAACTACAAGATAAAAAAGCTAACTAGAAGTGCCTCTATGTGAACTCAAGCTAAAAAAACATAGCATAGATAAAATAAAGCATCTAAATTTAGCTTAATTGGAAAAGAAATTAAAGGACCTAATTAAAATATAATTAGTTAATTATCCTAAAATAAGTCCAACACCCCCCCCCCCTCTTTAAGATTAACTTAGGGATAAGATAAAGAGCTATCCCTAAGACAAAGAGGTAATAAGAATGCAAAATGCATGCATGAATGAGTCCCAAAAATAAAGGCTTGATTAGGTACTCGTATACAAACCAATGCAAATCAATTGGCAAAGCAATGCAACTGACACCAATGAGGTCTCTCTAAATGGAGAAAAGGAGAAAAACCACATGGGAAAAAACCCCTCTCCAAAAATGAGAGATGCAACGAAATGAAAAAGGTACTACATGTGACTAAGATGATGGACTGCAAGTGGCCCCCCAAATACTAAATTTCTCATAGAAGTACAATTCATATCCCCCCATATGAGAGAGAAAATGAGAATAAGAATTCCCCCAATGAATAAGTAGTTCCCATACCAATGATGAATGCCTAAAGACAAAACATAATCCACTCCTTACAAACAACATTTCTCCCCTTCAAAAGAAACTAATCCATTGAAAATAGGAGAAGCCACTCCCACAAACTGGAAGATGTAGGAATCCAAATCCAAACTGTATGTGCCTCTACAAACTATTCAAATGTTGCTATGTCCATGATAGATGATGATGTCACAAACCAATAAATTACATACCTAATAAATGTAGGAGGTGACAAATTAGGACTTTGCAAAAGCTGATGAAGAAAAAAATCCATAGGTGATAAAGATGTGACAATAGGTGCATTACAACTATCATCAAATAGATGAGTTAAACCCTTAATTGTGTCTCCCATTTATATAAAATATGAGACTCCACAAATAATGAAGCAATGTATATAAAATATGAATCCCAATTCAGAAGACATATAGATGAATTGTCCTTCTTAATAGGAATAATAATCTCAATCAATGAAGGTACAATAATTGTCTCTACAAGTGGAGAAGAAAAACTTTGAGATTTTAATGCACACTCAAGAAAGAGTTGAAAAGTATTATGTGAAAAATCAGGACACATTACATGTCCATGATAACTTATCCCACAATATTTACACCTATATCCATTTTACATGATTAACTCCTCAAAATAATCTCCAAAAAATATACAAAAATAGAAACCCTCAATACAAATAAAGACCCGATTTACATGTAGCCGAAAAGGAAAAAAATAGATTTCTGAGTACTGGATTAAAATTCTACAAAAAAAGACCTATGATCTGAATAGGGGACTCTAAGAGATTTATAACAATGTATGGAAGTAAAAAAAAAAAGTCTAAATGTACAAGATTGATGAAAATAGGGTAGACAACTAAGCAAGGGGTGAATCAGTTGTCACCAAATTTTATAGAAACTTACTTTAATCTTAGATATGATAATTAACAGTGAAAGCATAAATCAACAACACAACATGAACACACATAACACCAAGATTTTTGACATGGAAAACCTAGTCAAGGGAAAAACAATGGTGGGAACCTACACACAATATGATGATACCCTTTTAGAAGTATATGAAATATTACAATGGGCAATGCACATGCATTCAGTCACACTTCCTAGACCTCACTACTCAAAAACAACAAAGGGAAACAACCTTGGGAAGGCTCATTGCCTTACAAACAGATTCAGATCACTTCCCGAAAATCATGAACTAAGAAATAGCATCCTCAATGCTTGGTTATAGTTCCAGTTAAGCACATAACATATCTCATACTTCTCCACACTTCTGCTCTACTTCTGAATTATTAATACAATATTCTCACACGACACACTCAATTACAAAGGTATTACATTTATTTATACATGACATCAACCTTAGATCAATCTCATCAAGGTCAGTTCAACACATATCACTTAATTACATAAATATAACCATACATGCTATAATATCACATGCAAACCAAAACAATATCAGCTAAGACACATCATGGACTTAAATCACCACCTTGAATATGAAACACCTCCAAGAATTATGCCTCAAACATCTGCAGCACACTACAAGCATCATGTCAACCAAGAACATGAAGAACACCACTAGACTATAGAAAATCATTGATAACGTTCTCACCGATCAATGTGGACTACCAGCACAAATAACACACAATCTAGAAACATCCACAAGCATCATGAATTACCACAACAACATCTACACCAACTCAAATTACTAGAATTGTCGATATCATCATACCGAACTTCAAGAACAATAACTGAACTAACTATCAAACTAGAAAAATCACTTGCAGAGCTCTAAATCATGAACCAAGATATTACAATATGGAGCAATGCAGATCAAAATACTGAACACTGACAATACTGAACAACAGAAAAACTAGCCAGAACACAGATACTCATAACTCACTCAAATATTCATGTGGACCTTTGACACTTGCATTGAATCAACTAGAGATATCACTCTACAAACCCTTTAATCTGCAAATATTGATAATCAATATACAACATCAACCAACTAACTGAACTCCACTACAAAACTACACTAGATAGAGAAAATATGTTGACATCAATGACAACACATTTATCAAATATCATTAGAGCACATATTTGCAGCATACCAACAAAAATATCAACCAAAGATATGGCCCCAGAAGTGTGAAACTAAAATCTAAATTTGGAGGCCTCATATGGAAAATTGGTGTGGAATTTAATCAAACCACCTATTGAAGCAGATCAATGTTGGAACAAACTTTCAAAAATTTCTCATTTACACAATTTTGACTCCATATGATGAAGTTATGGGCAAAAAACCAAACACTTCTTTTTATGGCTTGGGGATCAAACTAGTAAACCAAATGACGACATTAGCAAGATTCCTTGTTGATTGGGCACTGATGTGGTGAGATTATTCTATTTGGATCAAGATTATGCAAATATCAATAAGATGTCCTAGTAAATATTCCTTGTCACCAAAAAAAAATCTTCAACGGATTCCTTTCACCAAAAATATTCAAGGTCTGCTAAATATAGAAGCCCCACAAATTTAGGAGCTCCTCCAAAAATGACTGCTTAAAAAGAACCAAATTTGTTCATGTCAAGAGTAAAATTAATTGTAGGTCTACAAGAAAATTACAAAAGAGGACAACCCTACATAATCTCTTGGAAGCCTTTTTTCACTCTTTTTTAGAAAAAAGATTTTAAACCCCCTTTTATAGTAAAAAAGCACCTTCTTAAAAGTAATTGTTTTTTAAAGTCAAACAAGGTTGATGGGATTTTTTGTTATAAACCTGATTTTAATGAAGAATTGTTTTTTATTGATGCAGGTGCTCAGTGGTTCATATCGTTGTATGAATTTTCATATAGTTGCACAACTTTCTATGTAGTTAATTTTTTGCTGCAATTTCATCTAGGTTTCCCACTTTGATTATTTGACAAGTGATTGTATGCTCTATAACAACCAAAGAATTCTATATTATTGCACAAAATAATGAAAGATATAATACTAGAGGTACGATTACAATGAATAAATGAATTTCTTTATAGAAAGAAAGAGATGTCCTAATCCTAAAATTAGAAAAACTAAACAATGCAAAGTAGGAGCTAAATTAAGCTCAAGTACAAGACAAAAAAGATAACTAGAAGTTCCTCTATGTGAACTCAAACTAAAAATGCATAAAACCTATATAAAATAAAGCATCCAACTTTAGCTTAAGTGAAAAATAATTTAAAGGACCTAATTAATAAATAACTAGATAATTATCATAAAATTACTCCAACATATCCAACCTTGCATACCAAGCTCTACGAGCTTTCTTGAGTCCATACAATGCCTTCTTGACTCTTCAAACCATATTTGGATCTTTTGATAGGTTGAACCCATTTGGTTGTTCAATGTATACTTCTTCCTCAAGTTATACATTTAATAAAGTTGACTTGACATCCATTTGATATAACTTAAAGTCTTTGTGAGCTGCAAATGCAAGAAACATCCTCGTTATCAAACCAAATATCTCCTCAAATTCTATGCCTTCAACTTGTGAATAAACTTTGCAAATTAATCTTGCCTTCTTTCTAGTGATTTCTCCATTTTCATTCAACTTTTTTTGAAACACCCACTTAGTTCCTATCACATTTTTGTCCACTAGTCTAGGTACAAGTTTCCCTGTATGATTCTTTCTATCCAACTCGTCTCTTCTTCCATTGCTTTTATCCATCTCTTATATTTACTAGCTCCCACATAGGTCTTTGACTCAACTTGAGATTAGAAACAATAAGTTTCTTGTTCACTAGATTTTGTGAGTCTTCTCCTTGTTTGAGCACCTTTACATTTATCTCCAATGATCTAATCTTCTGAGTGATTCTTCCACACATACTTTTTGGTGTTTTAGGAGCTAGTTCAAGTTCTTCATCTTCTATATTAGTCTCCTTCTTTTCTAGATCAACTTTCTTTTCTATAGAAACTAGGATAAATTCTATCTTACTCTCAAGTTAAGATTCAACCTTAGTCTAATTTTATTATTTATATACTTTCATATTTGTACTTTCCACAATCTTCTATAGCCTCTTATTGTAAGATTAGTAAGCCTTACTATTTGTAGAATAACCCAAAAATATTTCTTCATCTTCTCTTGCATTAAACTTGCCCAAATATTTTTCATCCCTTTTTGTGTACCACTTGATTCCAAATATTTTGAAGTACTTAACTATAGGAGGTTTTCCATTGCAGAAATCATAAGGTGTTTTTGTGTCATTCACTTTGATTTGTACCTTTGTTAAGAAGATAAAAATCAATATGCATAGTTTTTGTCCAATACACATTAGGTAGGTTAGCATCTTTTAGCATAGTTCTAGTCATCTCAACAATATTTCTCTTTTTTCTTTCAACTATGACATTTTGTTGAGGAGTCCTCAGAGAAAATAAAGCCTCCTAATACCATATTTTTCACAAAAAATATAAAATTCATTTGATCTAAATTCTCCTCCTCTATCATACCTTAGAAATTTGATTCTACCATCTACTTGATTCTCAACCATTGACTTTAATACTTTAAATCTATCTACTATTTCAAAATTTTCTCTTAAGAAAGTAACCCATGTCATTCTAGAGTAATCATCAATAAGTAACATAAAATACATTTTTCCTCTTAGTCCTCTTGTCCTTGTAAATCTATATAGATCTATATTTACGGATGCACTAATTGTAGCATCATAAATTATACACCTTTAATTAGGGTTGTCCAATTCCATGCTTAGGTTAGCACTAGCCTTAGTGTGTCTTATTGTATTTTACATTTTCAAGGTTTCTTTAGGCATTTAACTATTAATTTAATTAAATCTAAACTTGTTTATCCTCAATTCACCTATTATAAAATTGG
This sequence comes from Cryptomeria japonica, assembly GCF_030272615.1. Lineage (NCBI taxonomy): Eukaryota > Viridiplantae > Streptophyta > Pinopsida > Cupressales > Cupressaceae > Cryptomeria > Cryptomeria japonica. Next base: position 222,532,652 of record NC_081409.1, read on the forward strand.
GACCTTAACCGTAAGTGTGCCCCTTTTTATTTTATTTTATTTTAATTAATCCTAATAATTTTCTAATAATGGAAGCTTAGGATGTATTGAATAATAATAAGGAGATCGTTGATTGTTGATTAACTTGTACCTCTCCCTTAGGGTTTGGTATGGTTTCACATTTTTTTCATAATCTTTATGTGAGTTTCAAATCTACACATCATTCATTTTTAGATTTACATTATTTCTTTAGATCTAAATTGCATTTGTGATTTAAAGCATTTACATTACATTCATTTAGTGCTTTTAATTAAATATAAACTCCTCTCTCATCAATTCACATATTATAAAATTGGGCCCTTAACCCTATGGGTGCCCCTTTTTATTTTATTTTAATTATTCCTCATAATGTCCTAATTCCCATCTTCAAAGCATATTTTGCATATCTAAACATCTTGGATTGACATATTGTGTATATACATATGTATATATATACATGTATACTTGTATACATGTATATTAAATTATATGTATATATACATACATATATAACTTTCTAATTTTATTAAATTGTTTATTTGTAAAGCTAATTTGTTTTCTTATTAGTTATCTATCTACAGGTACCTAGAAAATTGAAATATCCATATTCCAAGCCCTATTTTATCCATGAGTGTTGATTTGATCAGATTAAATTATAAGTATAAAAAATGCTTCAATAATTGTAAAATACATTTGTAATATTTAAATAAAATATAATATTAGTAATTTATATGTAGATGAATTTCTAAGATGATTAATTTTAAATACTTTTGTAAAAATAAGGGATTAAAGAATTCATTTTGCTAACTATTTAGTATTTATGGATCAATAGGTAGGGGATGACTCATTATATTCAAGTTGCAAAAGTTGATCTTCAAAAAAATTTCTTTTCTAGAAGGGTAACACTTTGAAATCTATTCAAGTGTAGAATTTTTTATTTTTTTTTCCTTCAATTGTTGATTGAATGAATGATCAATAATCTATAAATTAAATAGAAAGGAGATGAGTTTTTCAACTAATCAAGAGAAATAAAAAATGATGAGATTAAAGTGGAGAGAGCTAAGTGATAATGGCACAAAAGTTGGGAGTCTAAGAGATGTTTCTATAGATATTAGTGTTTTGGTTGTAGAATTGGACCCAATGGAAATTCATACTTTTATATTGGAATTATAATAACTAGTTCACATATCATTTGTTTTGAAGTACATTTACTTGTAGTCCCCCATTATTCATAATATTTTTTACAAGAGGATGATTATGAAACAAGATGCTTTGATGAGAAATTATTGTAATCTAAAACATTGATAAGAGAATTTTGAGTTAATTGTTTTCAATTGGCAAGGTATCAAATTGAAGAATCCTATTTTTGTCCTTCAAAATATTTTTAATTAAATATGGCACTGCAAATATGCAAAATTATGACAATTTATCTTGTCAATAAATCTAATAATAATAATAATAATAATAATAATAATAATAATAATAATAATAATAATAATAATAATAATAATAATAACAACAACAACAACAACAACAACAACAACAACAACAACAACAACAATAACAACAACAACAATAATAATAATAATAAAAATAATAAATTTCTTGATATAAATCTGTAATATAATTTGAGGCATTTTAAATTATTATGTCAAGAAGAATTCTATTATAGAAATAAGTGTGCCCATATCAAATGCTTGAGTTAAAAGAAGTGGCTAGTTGTGTCATACTAGGTAGAAGAGTTTCATAAATTTAAGTGAAGTGTAGTTGTGAAGGTGATGTTTATTCAATATATGTTGAACAAATATTAGATATTGACCATGGGAAGGTTTTAAGTTACATTCCCACTTTAAAAGTATTAGAGCTCAATTGTTTTGGAAAATCAAAATATACTATTTTTCAAAAATAATTATTAAAAAATCATTGAGATGATTATGAAAATTGCCAAACAGTTAGAGAATTTGAATTGGTAAAGAAAAAGAAATAAATGATATTTAGCTAAAACTCTATGTATATCTTGTTTGTTGTAAGAACTCATAAGATATTATTTTTTACCTTATGTTGGATTTGCCTAAATTATGTGTCTTGGAATTTATTCGAAGACATCGAAGAAATTTTATTTGTTTAATGCCAATTTATTTAAAATTTGATGATCTCTTGGGAGAAGATGGCTTTGCGTGTGCATGGGTGTTGTGCTAGGGCCGATGTGCCCTAGCCTGTCTTGTGCTCTACTTGCTTCGTTCCAGGGTGATGGGGTTCACCTAGTCTGCTCAACACTTCACATAGTTGGTGTTGCTCAATTCCACCAACTCACCAGGCCTAGTTGCACTCTATACCTCCAAGTCCTTCTCAATCTCTTCTGGGGCTTGATTCTTGACCATTCTAAGGTGTTTTGCTCAAGTTTGTTGGCTAGGAACCCTACCAATTCATAGTGCTTCCCATGTTCTCAATCATGGCTTCTTGGCTTAAAGTTATCAATTTGACCTCCTCCTATTGTGAGATGATGCAGACATGTGGAGGTGTCTTCTAACATGTTTTGAATGCATTTAGGGTCCATTTGACGTTAGCAATCATTAGGTTTCCTACCAATTTCAAAATCTTGCCTAGAAAAGGGCTACAACAAATGAGCCCCAATTAGGCCTCCAAAATCTCATTTTTTTAAGGCTTGAGTGAAAAAGGTACAAAATACCCCCTAGAAAGTTTGTATTTTAATCAAAGATACACTTAAATTCAAAGGATTTTTGTGGTTTTGTCTTATTGTTTCACCGTACAAGGTACTAACCCCAAAATGAGGGTTTTGAAGGGTTTTAAGGCCTTCTAGTTGGTAGTGACTAATCAAGTTGGGGTTTAGGCATCAAATGAATTTTTCACGGCTTCTCCTTGCATAGGAAAATCTTTCCCAACTCCATGGACCCCTCCAAAATCTCATATGGTGATATGGCATGCACCCCTGCACTTAGCACTTCAATTTCACCTTATTTTCTCTAGTCGAGTTTCTCCTGGACTCGCCTAGAATAAGGTGACAGTCATATTGAAACTCATCTCCAGCACTTGTCCCTGCATATGTACACTATAAAAGTGGTTTCCCTTCATGTCCCAACAAGCAATGATGGCAGCACGTGTGGAGTTCATGGGGCAACCATTTTTACATAAAACTGCTATATACAAGCCAAAACTGGTTGTTTGCAAACAAGAACAAGAAAACAAAACTATCTACAAAACTTGAAATTGAACCAAAAATATTGTAACACACTAGAGAGACTAATAGTTTTGATACTAAATGTTTAGTACAAACACTGGGCCAACAAGATGAGAGGGGGGGGGGGGGTGAATCATACAAACATAATCTTTCATAAAATCAATAGATTCAACCTCGGTAACCTTATCAGAAAAAATGTTAAGCATGCAAACTCATAAACAAATAAGATCACAAACATATAACACTAGATTTAATTTGGAAACCCAAAAAGGGAAAAACCACTGTGAGATTTCGGACCCACTAAGAAATATACTCTTCTAGAGTATGCTCGGTTAAAAGCAAATCCTGTTAAAGATTACAAACACATTGCTAGATGTGACCCGGTTAAGGGATTTCCCTCAGATCTGTTAGGATCTTCATCTTGTTATAAGTGACCTTGTTAAAGGATTTCAAACACTCAATCAAAATGTCACCTTGCTAGAGGATTTACAAATAAGACTGTTAAGTCCACTCGGTTAAAAGATTTTCTATCACTTTTCAAAATAACAATAATAGAAATATATCTGCAACTTCACATCTAAAAATGCTAAAGCAAATTCTTATTTGCTTATTACAATCTAGACATAGGACCTATCTTGTCCTTCTGTTGGGCTATATACTCTATTATCAAAATAGGTCTTCAAGCTTCAATGCTCGGTAATCACTATGTAGCATCCCTGTGCATACACTTGCCCGCATACATTGTTTATCAACAGTTTCCTATTTATAAACAATCTTCACCGCTTAATCTCCTTGATCACATTTCCCATGATCAATCATAGCCATCAGATCTTCATGCTTGACTAGGTTAAATGTATCCTTCGATCTGAAAATGTTTTATCTTGACTTGGAACTTGCATATATTTCTTGGAACTTGTGCCAAGGTATTGCAGTTCAAATTGAGCTGTAGATCTTCCTGTTGATCTTTCTTTGCCATAGATTCATAACAAACTTCATGGATGACTTACCAATCATCTAATCAACTCCAGCTCATCAGCTTCCTTCATTAAATAACACTTTTATTCATTCGATGCATTTTGTTAATACTCGGTTGCAACTCAGTAAATACTAAACTTCACTCAGTAGACATTCTGCCTTCATTAATCGATAGCGATAACCTTAGGGTTTACTGACTAGGTTCCTTAGGGTTTACTGACTAGGTTCTTTGCTTGGTAACATAGTATAGAATAAACCTTACAAACAATATCACATATAGGATATCAAAACAATCTAAACATCATGATCTCATCATTGTCTAACTCGATAATTGTTGCCCATTGAATAACTTATTATTCCCCTTATTCTTTCTATGTCTTTTATCGACATCTTAATCCTTCTCAAAATATACTTCTTAAGATATGGCAACAACATACTAAATCAGAAAATCAATTTCTTGGCTTCAATGATAAAATAATAATATTAAGATAGTGATCATCCTTAATCAGTTATATCCATAGTCATCAACAACCTTTTCAATATCCTTATTGAAATGTCAACAATCTCCCTTTCTGTTATAGTGCCAAAAATCTCTTATTGTAATTGGAATGCCAACAATCTCCCCCTTTGGCATTGCTGGCAAAACCAATAATTGATTTGACCAATATGATTCGGATTGCTATGAAATTCAGAAATGTATTGCCTTAGACATTAGCCTTCTTCCTGGTTCTGAAATGTAGTCTTCTCCTTCAAACTTCTCCCCCATTCATTAGTCTTCTCCCCCTTTTTGACTGGTCTTCTCCCCCTTTGACAACAATGCCAAAAAAAAGAAAACTAAAACATAATTTCTTCCACTGAGAAGTAAATTCCTTTTCTGTTATGTATCAACTCAATCTTGGTCAGAGCTTTTGTCTTCAATTCCTATTCCCTGTCATTGTTCCTTGTACACCTTTAGAAAAACCTCGTAAAGTGTGTAAATCAGCATCAACTCTTAAAAGATATTCTGTAGAGTCATCGAATTGATGCTTTCACCGAACTCGGTCAATGAATGGAATATAGTGGTAGGACCCCTAATTGACTTCTGAGATACTCAAAAGTGTCCTTTGGCAGTGGCTTGGTGAACATATCTGCTATTTGTTCCTTTGTGCTAACATAGTCCAATACCACTTTCTTCTCTTGAACTTCTTCTCTGAGATAATGATATTTGATAGAGATGTGCTTTGCCTTAGAGTGCATAATAGAATTCTTTGAAATGTTTATAGCACTAGTATTATCACAGAATATAGTTAAGGGCTTGGTAACTTGCTCATTTATGCCTTCCAACAGTTGTTTGATCCAAGCTATATTAGTGCAATTTAATGTTGAGCAACATATTCAGCTTCTGCTATTGACTGTGAAACACATCCTTGTTTCTTGCTAAGCCAACTCACTAGTCTTTCTCCTAAAAAGAAAGCGCCTCCACTTGTTCTTTTTCTATCATCAATGTTGCCTACCCAATCAGCATCAGTATAAACTTTTAAATCAAAAACATTTCCTTTCTGATAAGCTAAGCCATAATCTTTAGTGCCTTTTAAGTATCTAAAAATTCTCTTGATTGTTGTCATGTGTGTTTTCTTGGGATCTACAGAGAATCTTGCAACTATACCTACTGCATGTGTTATATCTGGCCTACTGTGAACAACATATTCCAATCATAGATCAGTAAAGAGTTTCATCAACAAATGCAGATTCATCATTCTTTGATAGTTTACAGTTAGTAGTCATAGGAGTACTTACTGGTTTTGAATCCTCCATTCCAAATTTCTTCAAGATTTCCTTTATGTACTTGGATTGAGTAATAACAATCTCATCTTTCATTTGCAGTATCTGTAATCCTATAAAATACTTTATCTCACTGATCAATGACATCTCAAATTCTTTGCTCATTTCATTTCCTAAGTTCTTGCATAGAGAGTCATTCCCACAAAAGATAATATCATCAACAAATATGGCTGAGATCAGTATTCCATTTTCATCATTCTTCATATACATGTTAATGTTTTCACTTGTTCTTATAAAACCAATTTTGATCAAATAAGAGTGCAATCTCTCATACCATGCTCTAGGTGCTTGTTTCAAACCATATAAAGCTTTGTTCAATTTACATACCTGATCATTATTCTTTTCTTCAACAAATCCTTCAGGTTGTTCAATAAAAACTTCTTCTTCTAATATACCATTCAGAAATGCAGATTTGACATCCATTTGATATACCTTGAAATTCTTGTAAGCAGCATATGCCAACAATGTTCTTACTCCTTCAAGTCTTGCCACAGGTGCAAAAGTCTCACCATAATCAATTCCTTCTTCTTGAGCATAACCTTTGCAAACTAGTCTTGCTTTGTTCCTAATGACTTCACCTTTTTCATTCAGCTTGTTTCTGAAAATTCACTTTGTACCGATTACATTTTTGTCCTTCGGTCTTGGGACTAGTATCCATGTGTCATTTTTCTTGATTTGATCAATCTCTTCTGTCATAGCATTTATCCAATCCTCACTATTAAATGCCTCTTTCACTATCCTTGGTTCAAATTCAAATATCAGACATGTGTTCTATCTCAGTTTGTTCCTTGTCATCACTGGATCATTCTTATCTCCTATAATCTGACTTGATGCATGATTCCTTCTGACATACTTGGCTAATATAGGCTTAGTAGGCTCTGTATGATCTTCTTCATCACTCAGTAACTAGATATTCTCTTTATTTTCTTCTACAGTCTCCTCGGTAGAACTTCTCAGTTGAACATAGACAAATTCTTCATAATCTTTTGGTTCTTTGGAGTTTCCTTCATCATTTCTTTTTGCAAATTCATCAATTTTCACATTTGCACTTTCTACTATTTTGTTAGATGATTTGATCAGACATTTAAATGCTTTGCTTCTAGAAGAATAACCAAGAAATGTTCCTTCTTCACTTTTCTGATCAAACTTACCATTTCTATCATCTTTGTGAACATAGCATCTACTTCCAAAGATTTTAAAATAACTTACATTCGGTTTCTTGTCATACCAGATTTCATAAGGTGTCTTCAATGTTCCTTTCTTTAGTTGTACTTGGTTTAGGGTGTAGACTGCTATGCTTATTGCTTCTCTCCAAAATTTTTGTGGAACTTTCTTTTCAATCATCAGGGTTCTGGCACAATCCACAATAGATCTATTTCTTCTCTCAGCTATTCCATTTTGTTGTGGTGTTCTCGGTGCAGATACTTGTCTTTTTATACCATGATCATTGTAGAATAAGTTAAACTCATTAGATGTGAACTCTCCTCCTCTATCTGATCTAAGACATTTCAACTGCTTCCTGTTTCATTTTCAACTCTTGCCTTGTACCATTTAAACGTTTGAAAAGCTTCTGATTTTTCTTTTAAAAACATTACTGACATCATCCTTGAGTAATCATCCACAAATAATATGAAATATTTATCACCATAATAACTCTGAACTTTCATAGGACCACAAAGATCAGTATGCACAAGATCTAAAATTCCCTTAGAAGTGTAAGACTTAATTGTAAAGCTTGATCTTGTCATCTTTCCCATCGGCATCCGTGACACATAGCATTCTCAGGTTTTTCAAGCCTCGGTGGACCTCTTACTCGATGCTTCTTACTTATTTTGATCAGATTATCAAAATTTACATGACAAAAACTTTTATTCCATAACCAGTTATCATCTATCTTTGCATATAAACACTTATTCCGAGTTGAGTCAAGGTGAAATGTGTTACCTTTTGTTTGTGTCCCAGTAGCAGCTAACTTTCCATGCTTGTCATGAACTTTGACAATTCCTTTCTGAAATTCTATTCGGTAACCTGTGTTGTTTAGTTGTGCTACGCTCAACAAATTGTATTTCAAACCTTCAACCCAATAAACATTATTTCATTTTGCATTGTCAAGAAGTGTTATAGATCCTTTACCTCTTACCGGACATGGTGCATCATTACCAAATCTTACATAGCCTCCATCATAATCTTCTAATATAACAAACTTGTGTTTATCACCTATCATGTGATGTGAGCATCCACTATCTATGATCTAAGAATCATTAGTATTTATATGAGATATTAAAGATTTTTCCTCATACCTTTCTTCATCTAATCCATCTTTAATAGCCACATAAACAATCTCTTCTGTATCAGTTTCATTAGATTTATCTTCATTAGATTTCTCATCAGCTATTAGGCATGTCTTTTTATCTCTTCTCCTGAAGTCTCGGTGTCCTTTGTAATGATTATCTTTCTGTCTATCATCTTGGTAATCTCTCTTTTCACTAGATTCTTTGTCAAGACAGTTAGAAGCCATGTGTCCAATTTTATCACAATTAAAACATTTCAAAGGTAACTTTCCTTTGTACTTACCTTTTCCTCTCGGTAGCCTTCTGGCTAAAAATGCTTCAAACTCTTCTTGCTTTCTTATTTCCTCATATAGTTTGTGTACCTCCTCCATGTTTTTGTGAAATCTTTCACTTGCTCCATTGTGATTCCCTTCAGAATACTTATACTTTCTATCATTGTAATCATCAGATTCATCAAGATGAAAAGAACTAAATGCAGACTCAACCTTATTTACCGAAGACCTACTGTTATCAAAATTACTTAACTCAAATGCATGTAACTTACCAATAGTAGCATCTAAAGAAACTGGCATATTGGGTGCAGACCTCAATTCATTGATTGCAAAGACTCGGATTGCATAAGCTAGTAGAAGGGTTCTTAACAACTTACTTGTTATATCCTTTTCTTCAATGGTTCCACCTGCTCCTTTGATTTGATTGACAATCTCCTTTAGTCTTGTACTGTATTGGGTTATGTTCTCTCCTTCATTCATCCTCATAGATTCAAGTTGTCCTTTTAGACTATCCACTTTTTCTCTTTGTACATGTTCATCTCCACCATACACAGATATGAGCTTATTCCACATTGCCTTTGCATCATTGCAGCCTTCTAGGTCATTAAACTCTGAGTCAGTCAATGCAGATGTGATTTCAATCATAGCTTGAATGTGCTCTTGTTTTTCTTTAATCTCTTCCATTATCATTTGGTAGGTACTCGGTGGTATGAAATCATTCTCCAGATAATATACAACATATTCTCCAATTCTTGATAAGTGCAACTTCATTCTTTTCTGCCATGTGGAGAAACTTGACTTGTTTAGCTTCGGTGCATCCCTCTTGTACATCTTTGGATCTTTAACTCAAGCGCCTTTAAACTTTTCTTCCCTAGAGTCCAAAGCTCTAATACCAATTGATAGTTCTGATACTAAATATTTAGTACAAACACTAGGCCAACAAGATGAGAGGGGGGGGGTGAATCATACAAACTTAATCTTTCATAAAATCAACATATTCAACCTCGGTAACCTTATTAGAAAAATTGTTAAGCATGCAAACTCATAAACAGATAAGATCACAAACATATAACACTAGATTTAACATGGAAACCCAAATAGGGAAAAACCACTTTGGGATTTCAGTCCCACTAATAAATATACTCTTCTAGAGTATGCTCGGTTAAAAGCAAATCATGTTAAAGATTACAAACACATTGCTAGATGTGACCCAGTTAAGGGATTTCCCTCAGATCTATTAGGATCTTCACCTTGTTAGAAGTGACCTTGTTAAAGGATTTCAAACACTCAATCAGAATGTCACCTTGCTAGAGGATTTACAAATAAGACTGTTAAGTCCACTCAGTTAAGAGATTTTCTGTCACTTTACAAAATAATAGTAGTAGAAATATATCTGCAACTTCACATCTAAAAATGCTAAAGCATATTCTTATTTGCTTATTACAATCTAGACATAGGACCTATCTTGTCCTTCTGTTGGGCTATATACTCTATTATCAAAATAGGTCTTCAAGCTTTAGTGCTCGGTAATCACTATGTAGCATCCCTGTGCATACACTTGCCCACATACATTGTTTATCAACAGTTTCCTATTTATAAAGAATCTTCACCGCTTAATCTCCTTGATCACATTTCCCATGATCAATCATAGCCATTAGATCTTCATGCTTGACTAGGATCAATGTATCCTTCGATCTAAAAACATTTTACCTTGCCTTGGAACTTGCATATATTTCTTGGAACTTGTGCTAAGGTATTGCAGTTCAATCTAAGCTATAGATCTTCCTGTCGATCTTTCTTTGCCATAGATTCATAACAAACTTCATGCATGGCTTACCAATCATCTAATCAACTCCATCTCATCATCTTCCTTCATTAAACAACGCTTTTATTCATTCGATGCATTCTGTTAATACTCGATTGCAACTCGGTAAATACTAAACTTCACTCGGTAGACATTCTGCCTTCATTAACCGATAGCGATAACCTTAGGGTTTACCGACTAGGTTCCTTAGGGTTTACCGACTAGGTTCTTTGCTCGGTAACATAGTATAGTATAAACCTTCACATATAGGATATCAAAACAATCTAAACATCATGATCTCATCATTGTCTAACTCGGTAATTATTGCCCATTGAATAACTTATTATTCCCCTTATTCTTTCTATGTCTTTTACCGACATCTCAATCCTTCTCAAAATATACTTCTTAAGATATGGCAACAACATACTAAATCCAAAGTGCCCCTAGGCTAGAAACAGAGGTCAAGGAAAGTAGTGGTATGGAGACAGACGAATCCAATGGCGAAGACAGCTGGAAAGAGGAGGAATTAGGTAATGAGGAAGAAAGCGATGATTTTGAGCCTAGTCAAGATAGCCCTATTCTCAGTGAATGCCCTGGTAAGGATATGATGGAAGAAATGGTTCCCAAGGATAATGAGGAAACTGAAGTGAATTCTAAGAAGGAGGTGATCAAAGATTCTAAGAAGGACCTGACAGAGGACAGGGATAGCAAGGACAAGGAAAGTGTTGGTGAGGGGCTTATCTTGGATAATCTCAAGAAGCTCTCGGAGGCCAGAATGGATTTTGATAGAAGGACCTATGAAATTCTAAAAAACAGAAAGGGATAAACATGGATAAAAAGAGGGAGGATGAAAACAGGAGCAGACTAATTGGAAGTAGGAAATGGAGAATAAGGTCAAATTGCTAGAAGAGGGAAAAGAAGCGATGAAAAACTTGATGGGAGTTATCCCAAGTATCCTCTCTGTTGTCACCAAAAACCTGGAGGACATCACCAAGGTCTTTGACCATACTCCTAAATCGGTTGTGGATCTTGACCTGGAGGAGGAGACCATCCAGACTGGAAGTGGTGAAGCTACCCCGATGGGCAGTACTGCGAAGAGAACCAGGGCCGGTATCAAGAAAGTTGTGGCTATTGCTACTAAGGATTCCCCCAACTTCAAACACAACATCAAAGAGCTGCATGAAATCAGCAATACCCAAGCTAAAGCCCTAGAAAAAATCTGATTTCTGGAAGGCTTGTTGGCTTTTCGGGGCATTTTTGGGTTTTTTCGGGTTTTCCTTGGTTTTCCTCTGGTTTTTCTCTTTTGGTTCTATTCCTTTCTATTTCTCATAGCTTTGCTATTTTAATTCTTCTTGTAAAGGGTTTCAGGGCCCCTTCAAAACTTGCTTTTTCCTTAATCAAAAACAACATACTGAATCAGAAAATCAATTTCTTGGCATCAATGACAAAACAATAATCTTAAGACAGTGATCATCCTTAATCAATTATATCCATAGTCATCAACAACCTTCTCAATATCCTTATTGAAATGTCAACAATCTCCCTTTCTTTTATAGTGCCAACAATCTCTTATTGTAATTGGAATGCCAACAGAGACTCAATCCATTTTTGGATTAATGGATTCAATCCATTTTCAATTACAAAATGAGTAAAATCAAGCCAAAATGCTGCTAACTAATATGAAAATGAGTAGTTTCATATTGTTGAACTTACATAGCACATTCTTCAACCTTAGTAACCATGCAAGAGAGGGTATTTATATTTTTCCTATGTTTTGAGTCATCCTAAGGCACTGGACAATCCCTAACTCCATCGCTAACCAAGTTAGGACAAAAGTTGTCATGACAATTTTCAAGAGTTGTCATGACAAGTTTTTACAACTTTACACTTTTTTACTTCTTGGTCTTCCCAACCTTTGAAACCTATTCTGAGTCATCACACATGACTTTTAAAACATTCCTAAGAATAATTTAACCCTCCCTAATGCCTATACCAATTTTTGACACTTTTGACCATCAAGAAGGTCAACTACCAACTCAAACCCACTATTTACACAAAAATGCAAACCTAGGAAGAATGAACTCAACCTAAGCCTACACTAACTCAAAAAACTAACTCTTGGACCCTCATGGAGTCCTTATTCACTATTGGCTTGGCTAGGGTCAGTACAAGCCAAAATTATGAAAACTAGATAGCCTAAGTCCTAGGTGCTCCTGCACCATTCTCCCAAACAAAATAAGATCATGTCACCTCCTTGGGAATCATATTTTGATCAATTCCAAGCTTCTTAAAATCTATCTTTAGCTTCATCATCATCTATACCTTGCCATTTGATTAGGTGCTCCCAATAGGCTTGATGCCTTGTCTTCTTGGTGATCCTTGAACTCAACACATTCTCGGCCTTTGGATTTGGTTTGGATAGTAACTGAAGGTTGTTCAGATCATCTAATACCTCTAAGTGACTACAATCTAAACCTTGAACTAGTCCCTTGTAGGCAATTAAGTCTTCTATGTTGAAAACCGGTGACAATCCTATGTCACTAGGTAGATCCACCTGGTATGCATTTTCTCCATACTTGGCTAGAATGGCACATGGACCTATCCTTCTCATTTGCAACTTGTTGGGCACTCCTTTCTATAGCATTTCTTTGTTTAGGTTCACCATGACAAGATCTCCCACTTGAAATTGTAGGTTTTTACTCTTTTCATCAACTTTTTGCTTGAGTTTGCTTGTGTTCTCCATCAATGCTTGCTTGACTAATTCATGGACCTCCTTCATTGATTGAGAAAAGTCTTTTGCATATCCACTTCTTGTTGTTGCACTACCTAAGTCTCTCAACTCCAAAATACCTCTTGGGTGCACTCCATAGACCACTTCAAAAGGACTCTTGCCGGTAGTCCTATTCATGGTATCATTATAGCATATTCAGCTTGTGAGAGTACTTGATCCCATGTTTGACCATATTCCTTAGTAAGGCACCTTAATAAGTTTCCCAAGCTTCTATTCACCACTTCGGTCTACCCATCTGTTTGAGGATGATAGGCCGATCCAAAAGAGAGGTTGGTGCCAAGCTTTTGCCAAAGTGTCTTCCAAAAATGACTCATGAACTTTGAGTCTCTATCTGAAGCAATTCTCATGGGTAAACCATGTATCCTCACTATCTCTTTGAAGAACAATTGAGCTATTTGGATTGCATCATGACTAGTCTTGCAAGGCACAAAGTGAGCTATTTTTCTAAATCTGTCCACATTGACATAAATGCGGTCATATCCCTACTTTGTCCTTGGTAAACCTACTACAAAATCCATACTAATGCATTCCCAAGGTCTATTTGGTATGGGAAGAGGTTGGCATAAACTGACATTTGTAGAAGTACCTTTGGCCTTGTGGCAAACTATGCAAGTCTCCACATACTTCTTCACATCTTGATTCATCATTTGCCAATATTAATACCTCTGAACCAACTCTTGAGTCTTATTGAATCCAAAATGTCCACTAAGGCTACCATTATGCTTCTCTTGTATGAGATTTTCTCTCATTGAGCCTCTAGGCACACAAAGCTGCCCACCTTTAAACAATAGCCCATCTTGCAAAGTAAAATCAAAATACTCACTATGGAAGTGATTTTGATACTCCTTACACACCTTGTAGGAATTTGAGAAGTCTTCATCCTCCAAGTATAAGTCTCTAAAACTGTCAACACCTATGCTTCTCAATTGGATTTCTTGGACTGTCAAAAGTCTTCTACTTAATACATCAGCTACCTAGTTTATCTGCCCTTTCTTGTGCTTAATGGTGAATGTATAGGCCTACATGTACTCCACCCATTTCATGTGCTTATGACTGAGTATGTCTTGTGATTTTAGGAAACTCAATGCTTGGTTGTCCGTATAGACTACAAATTATTTAGGGAGGAGATAGTGTCTCCATTTCCTCAAAGCCTTCACTAAAGCATATAACTCAAGATCATAAGAGGAGTATTTCCTCTTGGCATCACTTAGCTTCTCACTATGGAAAACTACTGGTCTTTCTTCTTGGCTTAGGACAACACCTACTGCAACATTGCTTGCATCACATTCCACAATGAAAAGTTTCTCAAAACTAGGCAACACTAGCACCGGTTGAGTAGCTATCTTCTCCTTCAAGGTTTGAAAACCTTTGTTTGCTTCTTCATTCCACTAAAAAATTTCCTTCATTCCACCTCTAATGGTGTCTAACATTGGTGTACATATAGCACTGAATTGCCTAATGAACTTCCTGTAGTACTGGGCTAATCCATGGAAGCTTCTCACCTCTGTTGCTGACCTAGGAGTAGGCCAATTTACTATGGCTTCAACCTTGCTGGGATCCATCTTGAGGTTTCCTTGAGACAACACAAACCCAAGGTAAACCAAATCCTTCTTGACAAACTCACACTTATCTAGGTTCATGGTTATCTTTTCATCATGCAATCTTTGTAATACATCTTGCAAATGAGTAATATGATCTGCCCTATCCTTACTGAAACTGAGAATGTCATCTAGATATACCACCACAAATTTACCTATAAAGTCCTTCATCACCTCATTCATGAGTCTCATGAAGGTTCTTGGAGCATTGGATAAGCCAAATGGCATTACAAGACACTCATAAAGACCCTCTGTTGTCTTGAATTTTTTTTTCCACTCATCACCCTCGTTAATCCTAATTTGGTGATATCCACTTTTAAGGTCAATCTTGGTAAAGTACTTGGCTTCCCCTAAACAATCCATTAGGTCTTATATTCTAGGAATAGGGAACCTATATCTGATGGTGATCCTATTTATAGCTCTAGAATTAGTACACAACCTCCAAGTACCACCTTTCTTTGGGGCTAACACGGTAGGGACAGCACAAGGGCTAATGCTTTTCCTAATTAGGCCTTGGTCTAAGAGCTCTTGGATTTGCTTGGAAATCTCAACATTTTGTTGGGGAGTCATCTTATAAGATACCTTGTTAAGTAAGGATGCTCTGGGAATGAAGTCTATTTGATGGCTTATGGTTCTTAGGAGGTAAGGTGGCTAGTTGTCCATCACTTACTATGCCTTTGAATTTCTTCAACAAATGATGGCTTATGGTTCTTTGAGGAGGTAAGGTGGCTAGTTGTCCATCACTTACTATGCCTTTGAATTTCTTCAACAAATTTTGCACCTCTTTTGGCAAATCTGGCTACTTTTTCTTGTCTTCCTCTTTAGGCTTCATCACTAGTGCAAACCCTACACCTTCACCTTCCTCAAGTGTCTTCAAGAATTGTTTTTCACTTACCAAAAGAACATTAGGACCTACTACCCTTTTTTCACCTTCCTCAAGGATAGAATGAATCTTGAATGTGACTCCATCTTTCTTGAATGAGTATGCATTCTTGGCTCCATCATGGATAGCTTGTTTATCAAATTTCCATGGTCTTCCCAATAGAATATGGCATGCATCCATGGGTAGGACATCACAAAAACCTTGTCCTTATACCTCCCAATGGTGAAATCTGTTGGCATATGTGCAGAGTTTGATGACATGATGATAATGTATGTTGTCATTGATGTCAATATGTTGAAGTGTGAACAGGTATATTGAAGTAAGCAAACTAGAAAGTGAACTGGTATATGCAAAGTTTGTATTGAGGTTTCATTTGATATGACTACCGGTTGGTAGTCTTAGCTTCAGGGTTTCTGGTTGATGCATTCCAACTCTATGAGATTCAACCGATGACATCCTATGATGTGTTAGCATTGAAATGAGAAGATTGATTCTATCTACCTCGAGAATGTGCAAAATCTTAGTAAATGGTGGAGAGCGCGTGATGGGTTATCAGCTTCTAGAAGCGGTGAAGAATGGATGATGCAAAATGTCTTGAGATTTGTTCAAGATTGTTTTACCCTATGAATGTGATTAAACAGTCAGGATTGGGCCGACTGTATTGTTAACCTAGATGCTTAGGGTTTTAGGTTTTGGCCATCGACCTAATTGTTGTCTATAAGGTCGATGATGGTTTTCATTTGAAGTTGTTGGCAAATGAATGTATGTAAGGTGATTCTTTCTAGACTGAAGGTGTAAGCAGATATTTGCAGAGAGTGTGATTGCAGGTGTAAAGGAACTAAAGTGGATCTACCTTGGCATTAAGTGTTGTTATCAAATCAATGTAGTACCTGTTGACTTCTAACCATTTCAGCCCTTTACCGGGTAGCTTTAATAGGCTTTTTGTAAATCCTTTAATAGGGTGACTCAAAATCATTGAGTTCTTCAAATCCTCTTACAAGGTAACCTTTAATAGGGTTTTAACCTCTAACCGGGTATTTAGCCATCCCTTAACCAGGTGATCCCTAGCAGGATCGGTTCCTAGCAGAACCTATTGTAAAGTCTTTAACCGGACTAGGCTCCTAACAGAGAAAACTACAAAAGAGTTCAAAAACAACTTGTGGGTATTCATCCCCACCGTGGTTTTTCCCAGTTGGGTTTCCACGTGAAAAATCAATGTGTTATGTGTGATGCTTTAGTGTTTTCTATTAAGTGGTAGTGTAAGCTGATCTAATGGTCATTATATTTTTTATGTATTACTTAAGTATGTAGGTGAAGTTGAGATGAGATGTTAGGTTTTGAGAAGATCTAAGTGTTACTGGTTTATGTCTTTCACAGTCACTATGTTTTACCGGTATTGTCCTTGTTTAGATCGGTGATGTTGTTTACCAGTAGTGTAGTCTTTGCAGTTTAAGTTGTTAAAGAAGTTTTTGTCTGTACTAATTCACCCCCCGCTCTCAGCACCTATTGGGTATTTGTTGTTCATCATTATTTCATCAATTGGTATCAGAGTGTCCTCCAGGTCCTTTGTGCTATAAGCTTAACCGCTTGAGGAAAAGATCCTATTCTAATGATGAAGAGGGAAGGTCCTAAGTTCAACAGAGATAACTTTAAGATATGGAAGGATATAATGAAGATATACATTAAAAGAATGGGTGCTCAACACTAGAACTATGTTGAGAATACTTATATTGTCCCTACCGGTACTCTCACCAATGATCAAAGAAGAGAAATTCAGGAGAATGTGAAAGTCATGGAAGCTCTTATCAGTAGTCTATCTGATATTGAGTTTATAGATGTTCAAGACAAAGACAATCCCAAAGATGTATGGGATACTCTGGAGACTATCTATGGCAATGATGAGCATGTGAAGAAAGCTAAGGAAGAGAGCCTTAGGGGAAAATTTGAAGACATGCAGATGGTTGAAGGAGAGGCCATTCAACAATATGGGATAAGAATTAAAACAGTTGTTGGAGACATCAAGAGTGCAGGAGGCACAATAGATTATCCCACCATTGTTAGCAAAGTTTTGAAATCCTTATTATCAATCTATGCAATAAGGGTTGCCACTATTCAGGAGTTGATATCTATTGACAAGAAAAAGGTATCCCTTGACTCCATCATTGCTAAGTTGACCGCATATGAGCTAAATAGTTATGATGGTAGTGTTCAGAAGACTGAATCAGCCTTTAGAGCCTTTGTTGCACCATCTAGAAAGGGAAAAGAAGCTGGCACCAACTGTGAACCTAGACAAAGAAGAGATATGGATGATGAGGAGATCCTAATGGAGTTTGAAGCTCTTCTTGCCAAGAGACTTCCTAAGGGAACTAGAAAATACAAAGGTATGTTCCCTTTGAAATGTTTTTCCTACAACAAGATAGGATATATAGCTGTAAATTGCCCTAACAATGACAATAAGGATAAATCAGAGAGGTTCAGAAAATATAAAGGAGGAAATAGAAGAAATTGTCTAGTTGCAGCTGATGAAGGCGTCACTGATGATGAATCAGAAGATGAAGAAAGTGAAGACATAGTGTTTGTAGTCGTTAAGGAAGATGTGTTAGACAAGAAGGCTCTTGTCTCCCACTTTGATAATTCTAATGAGTGGATTATTGATAGTGGATGTTATCACCACATGACTGGTGACTGGAGAAAGTTTCTGTCTCTCAAAGAATATGATGGAGGTGTAGTATGATTTGGTAATGATGCACCATGTATGGTAAAAGGTAGAGTCCATCTCTCTAAATGGAAAAAGTAGTGCTGATAATGCATATTGGGTAGAAGGTCTCAGACATAACCTTTTGAGTGTTTCCCAGCTACATGATAAAGGACTCACTCTAGAGTTCAAAGATGGAGTGTGCAAAATAAAAGGAAAGAGTGGTGAACTAATGGCCACCGGCATGCAGACTAGAGGTAACTTATTTCAATTAAATACAAATATCAGTCAATGTCTAATGGCTAAGTTTGATGACAGTTGGATATGGCATAGGAGACTCTGCCATGTAAATTTTGATAATATTGTGAAGACCAGTAAGATCAAGGCAGTTAGAGGATTGTTCGTGCTAAACAAACCAGAGAATCCTTTGTGCAGAGAATGTCAACTGGGGAAAATGTCTTCCTCAACCTTCAAAGGTAAATCTTTCACAACAGATAATTTACTTGATCTTGTGCATACTGATTTGTGTGGTCCTATGAAAACTAGGAGTGTTCAGGGAGATAGGTACTTTATGATTCTTACTGATGATTTCTCTAGAATGATGTGGGTCACATTCTTGAAAGACAAGTCTGAAGCTTTTGGAAAATTTAAAACCTTCAGAGAACTAGTTGAAAAGGAAAGCGGTAAGAGGATTAAATGCCTTAGAACCAACCAAGGAGGTGAGTTCACTTCTAGTGAGTTCAATAAGTACTATGAAGATAATGGCATCAAGAGGAAACTGTCTACCCCCCAGACTCCATAGCAGAATGGCCTAGCAAAAAGGAACAACCAGACTATAGTTGAAGCAGCCAAAATGATGTTGATTCAAGGGAAGGTTGCTCACACCTTTTGGAGAGAAGCGGTGAGCACTACAGTCTATACTATGAACCGGGTACCCATCAAGAAAGGTAAGAATAAAACTCCTTATGAGTATTGGATAGGTAAGACTCCAGTAGTAAGCTACTTTAGAGTATTTGGTAGCGAGTGTTATATCAAGAGAAGTGAACACCAGAGCAAGTTTGATGCAAAATGTGATGAGGGAATATTCCTAGGGTATTCCACAAAGAGAAAAGCTCTCAAGTGTTTTAAGAATAGGACTCCAAGAATTGTTGAAAGTATCAATGTTAGAGTTGATGAAACCTCTGAGAAACCTGAGGAAACTGGCAGCGAGCAAGTGGTTGATGAACCGGATGTAACCTTCTAGGAACCAGTTGCAAAACAACCAAGTACAAGTAACAGTGCTCCTACACTAGTTGATGTTGATGTAGATGAAGAAGAAGATGAGGATGAAGAGGAAAAGCAAGAGGGATCAGGTAAGATCATTCCTAGGTATGTAAAGCTACATCATGACCCAAAGCAAATCATAAGGAATATGGATGCAGGAATACTTACAAGAAGAAAGGTCAGAGAGAATTCTTGCATGATTTCTGAATTTGAGCCCAAAACATTCAAAGAGGCACACAAAGATGAAGACTCGATTAAGGCTATGGAAGAGGAACTTGACTAGATAGAAAATAATGGTACATGGTCTTTGGTACCCAGACCTAAGCACAAAAATGTTATTGGCACCAAATGGGTTTTTAAAAACAAGTTGAATGAAGATGGCACAGTGATAAGAAACAAAGCAAGATTGGTATGTAAGGGATATGCTCAAGAAGAAGGAGAAGACTATGGAGAAACTTTTGCTACAGTAGCTAGATTAGAAGGAGTTTGAATGCTTCTTGCATATGCAGCTTTCAAGGGATTCAAAGTGTATCAGATGGATGTAAATCTGCATTCCTGAATGGAATACTTGAAGAGGAAGTGTATATAGAGAAACCAGATGGGTTTGCCATATCAGAAGACAGTGATATGGTGTATAGGATACATAAAGCCTTGTATGGATTAAACCAAGCATCTAGAGCATGGTATGAACATTTACACTCCCATCTTGTGAAGATTGTATTTGAAAGAACAAGTGAAGATAGCAATATCTATTTGAAGTCAGAAGGAGATCAGATTTTGATATGTGAAGTGTTTGTTGATGACATAATTTTTGGTGGAGATGACAAGATGAGCCATGCATTTGCAGATGAGATGAAGAAGGAATTTGAGATGTCACTAATTGGATAGATTAAGTTCTTCATTGGACTACAGACTCAACAAATGCAAGATGGTATCTTTATCACTCAGTCTAAGTATGTCAAAGAGGTGTTCAAGACATTTGGCATGGAAGACAACAAACTGGTTGGTACACTGATGATGACCAGTTGTAAATTGTCAAAAGAAGATGACTCAACATTGGTGAATGAGAAGGATTACCAGTCAATGATTGGTAAGTTGCACTATGTAGTACACAGCAGACTGGACATTGCACATGTAGTGGCCATTGCTGCACGTTTCTAGAAAAGTCGAAGAGAATCCCACTTGGTAGCAGTCAAGAGGATTCTTAGATATCTAAAGGGAACTATAGATTATGGATTGTGGTATCCATACAATAATGATTTCAATCTTAAAGTGTTTACTGATGTCGATTGGGCTGGTAATGTGGATGACCGAAAGAGCACAACTGGTGGTGCATTCTTTCTCGGTGGTAGACTAGTCTCATGGATGAGTAAGAAGCAAAGTTGTATCTCTCAGTCTACAGCAGAAGCAGAATTTGTAGTAGCATTTATGAACTGCATTCAGACAATTTGGATGAAGCATGTATTAAGTGGTTTCAAAGTTCCTGTATCTAAATCAGTGAGTATATTTTGTGATAACATAAGTGAAATTAATATTTCCAAGAATCTGGTATTACATGCTAGAACCAAGAACTTTGAGTTGAAGTATCATTTCTTGAGGGAGAAAGTTTAGAACAAAGAGGTTATATTGGAACATGTTTCCAATAAGGAGCAGTTAGCAGAAATATTCACCAAGCCTCTACTAAAGGCTACATTCACCTATTTGAGAGGTGAATTAGGGGTGCTTCCCCTTCAAGAGGTGAACTAAAGGTATGTGCTTCGCATCAGTCAGGTATTGCATTGTCAAATCTTTTCAAGATTGATGTGTTGAAGGATGCTACTCCTCAGGGGGAGCAGCATAGTGGAACATGGAAGCTTATGCCTCCACTTTGGCATTGTTGTCAAAGGGGGAAAAGATGTGAAGCACAAGGAAGATATTTGTAGTTTTGAAGACATATAATATGGAAGAAGATGTAGAGATATCTTTGTGTATTTCCATCAACACCAAAGGGGGAGATTGTTGGCATATGTGCAGAGTTTGATGACATGATGATAATGTATGTTGTCATTGATGTCAATATGCTGAAGTGTGAACAGGTATATTGAAGTAAGCAAACTAGAAAGTGAACCGGTATGGTGAAGTGTGAACCGATATATGCAAAGTTTGTATCGAGGTTTCATTTGATATGACTACTGGTTGGTAGTCTTAGCTTTAGGGTTTTTGGTTGATGCATTCCAACTCTATGAGATTTGACCGACAATATCCTGTGATGAGTTAGCATTGAAATGAAGATCAAATCACATTGCCATGTCAGCCTTGTGCACATGAAGGATTTCCTTGAGGATCTTGCATGAGAAGATTGATTCTATCTACCTCAGGAATGTGCAAAATCTTAGTAAACGATAGGCAGCACGTGATGGGCTATCAGCTTCTAGAAGCAGTGAAGAACAGACGATGCAGAATGTCTTGAGATTTGTTCAAGATTGTTTTACCCTATGAATGTGATTAAACGGTTATGATTGGACCGACTATATTGTTAACCTATATGCTTAGGGTTTTAGGTTTTGGTCACCGACCTAATTGTTGTCTATAAGGTTGATGATGGTTTTCATTTGAAGTTGTTGGCAAATGAATGTATGTAAGGTGATTCTTGCCAGACCGAAGCAGTAAGTAGAGATTTGCAGAGAGTGTGATTGCAGGTGTAAAGGAACTAAAGTGGATCTACATTGGCATTAAGTGTTGTTATCAAATCAGTGTATTACCTATTGATTTCTAATCATTTTAGCAGTTGGAAATTCCCTTTACCGGGTAGCTTTAACAAGCTTTTTGTAAATCCTTTAACAAGGTGACTCAAAATCATTGAGTTCTTTAAATCCTCTTACAAGGTAACCTTTAACAGGGCTTTAACCTCTAACCGGGTATTTAGCCATCCCTTAACCAGGTGATACCTAGTAGAATCGGTTCCTAGCAGAACCTGTTGTAAAGTCTTTAACTGAACTAGGCTCCTAACACAGAGAACTTCAAAAGAGTTCAAAAACAACTTGTGGGTATTCATCCCCACCGTGGTTTTTCCCAGTTGGGTTTCCACATGAAAAATCGGTGTGTTATGTGTGATGCTTTTTCATGTGATGCTTTAGTGTTTTCTGTTAAGTGGTAGTGCAAGCTGATCTAATGGTCATTATATTTTTGATATATTACTTAAGTATGTGGGTGAAGTTGAGATGAGATGTTAGGTTTTGAGAATATCTAAGTGTTGCCGGTTTATGTCTTTCACAGTCATTATGTTTTACTGGTGTTGTCTTGGTTTAGATTGGTGATGTTGTTTACCAGTTAGTGTAGTCTTTGTAGTTTAAGTTGTTAAAGAAGTTTTTGTCTATACTGATTCACCCCCCCCCCCTCTCAGCACCTATTGGGTATTTTTTGTTCATCATTATTTCATCAAAATCCACCCATGCTTGTTCATTGAATAGGACATGTTGGCCTTTGTTTAACCAAGTGACTCTATAAGGATTGTTGTGAGGTATCCTTTGCAATTTGAGCTTACTCACTACCTCTTCTGACACAATATTGTCTGTAGACTCTGAATCAATGATCACTTTGCACACTTTGTCCATAATCTTGCATTTGATTCTAAATAAGGATCTTCTTTGACTAGGTTCTTCTCTAACCGGTTCTTTGATCAAAGTTCTCCTTATCATCAAGTTGTCACCTACTTTTGACTCTAAGGTAACCTCTGAGGTCTTGTTGCTTGAAGACTCCTCTTGAAGATAGTTCACTCTTCTTTCACTACGTTGTGATGATGATCCCTTCTCTAGACACCTATATGCTCGATGACCAAGTTGGTTACAATGGTAATACTTCATTGTTGAAAAATATGAGGAACCTCTACCTTGTCCACTAGATCTTCCTCTAGAACCACTATTTGATTCCCTTCCTCTATTGAATCCTCCTCTACTAGTGCCACTCTCTTGCTGCTCAGTGAGTTTGGACTCACCTTGTGTTCTTTGTTCAGAACTTCTTCCTCCAAAGCCTCCCCTATGGCCTCTATTGTCTTTACCTCTACCCCTGCCCCTATTGCTGCTTGAGTCATGTTTTCTTTTTAGTTTTTCCTCCACCTTAAGGGCAAGTTGATAGGTTTGATGGACTATTTTTTGGCTCATTAGGCTGATTTCTTCTTGGATGTTCCACCGTAGACCATTTAGGTACCTAGCAACCTTGAGACTCTCTTCTTCCACCACATGAGATCTAAGGCTAAGTTTGTGAAACTCCTCTATGTAGCTACTAACATCAAGGTCTTTTTGTCTTAAGTTTTGTCTCTTCCTATGAATTTTCACTTCATATCCATCAGGGAGATAGACTTCTTTGATTTTCACTAACATCCCTTTCCAAGAAGAGATGGGTGCTTTGCCCATTTTCTTCCTCTCATCTTGCACAAATTGTCACCATGTGAGAGCATCTCCTCTCATCCTAGACTTGGCTACTTTGACTCGCTGGGCTTCAGTTATGCCTTCACATTCAAAATGGTTCTCCATACCTTCTATCCACTCTAGGACCACTTTTGCCTCCATCTTAGCAGTGAACAATGGCAATCCTTCTAGTGATTTACCACTCAAGGCTTTCAATGCCTTCAGGAAAGGTTCTTGCTCTAGGACAAGATCTAGTTCAGGCACTTTGTCTATCTTTAACACTTCTTTACCCTTCCCTTTTACTCCTTCAACCTTTACCAACAGTTCATCAGCCTTGGTTTCAATTGCACCAAGCTTCCTCTCCAATTCAACCAACTTTTCTTTTAGGAGTCTATTCTCTTCCTCCTAATCATCCACTTTCCTTACCAACTCTGCATTGGTCACCATGCTATTGTCTCCTACAGATTCCACTGAGGACATCAACTCTTCTAGCCCAAATCTTATAGGCTCTGATACCAATTTAATGGGGCTCACCTAGTTTGCTCAACACTTCATGTAGTTGGTGTTGCTCAATTCCACCAACTCACCAAGGCCTAGTTGCACTCTAGACCTATCTTCGTTTGTCAAACCACCATTCATACCTTAGTTGTTTCCTTCTTGGGGTCTCCTAACAATCTGATCTTATTTCTTTGATTCAGGCACCAATCAACTCCTTGATTCTTCTCTATTATTCATTCTTCCTTGAGCCGCATGCTTCTGATCCAATCTGCAAATCACAGGATCCACATTCAGTGCACACCTGTCGAGATACCTAACCCCACACGGCACTTCACCAACCTCTGCAAGCTTACCACCTTGATCCCATGTGGCATCCACATCAACCATCTGTTAACTTGACTTTTTCAGTCAGTCCAGATAGGATCACCGTTCAACCACTCTACTGGTTCCTCTTCTCTTTTGGTTTGCTATCCCTATCGGTCTCACTCACTGTACCGGTTACCTCATCATATCTACCTTTATCTTGAACTATCGATGGAACTCTCAAACCAGTCTCCAGACAGGTAAATCCAAAGTATGCTCATTCCCACAAGTGGGAAGTCATCTACATCTGCACCTTGCTTATATAACCGGTGGAATTACATATTGGTTACCACTCTTGATGATACCATGTCATCAACCTTCACAAGATTTCATCTTCAGTCAAGTCACATTCTACACTGACTGCATCTGCTCAGCCATGCCTTCTTCATTAGTTCAGTGCATAACCCTAATCTCATTCACTTAAGGCATTCCCTTGATTCACTGGTAGATCTAGTGTGAACCTTCAAACACTTTCCTTCACCTCTTCTTTCTTATCTCCCCAAACTATAATTCTCATAATGCATAATAGGAGATAAGTTCCTCTTACCGGTGGAGTAACACTTTGTTTTTTTCTTTCTACAGTGTAGTCATGTGACTTCCCTATTTGTGTAGCATTTCTTCAAACATGCACATGTGATATGATGTGGGCACAATCACTGTCTGTAGTACCCCTACTCGTTTGAACTCATTAGACTCATATTTTATTATTGTTTGTTTCTAGTGGATACATTACCATGATATATTATTCATATTTTTATAACATTATGCTTTATCTGGAGATGAGATGTATAATTTATTTGCAGTATTTCAGTACTTGTGATTTATGGCATTTTATGGATTATTGCTATGTACTAACATTTTACTTTACCTATGCAATGTGAAATTAAATGTTGTGTGTTTGCGAGTGTATTGGATGCAAGGAGATGATTTTCCTTCACTCATTTCGGTGAGACAAGGAACGTCGTGATTCTCCTTCATCGGTGTGTATGTCGTGTTTTCTATATTGTATATATATGCATGTGTGGTTCAGTGATGCAAGATATTGTAGGTACAAGTACTGGGTAGGTACGGGGTATCGTCTCCACCTGGCTTCACAGGTCTGAGCGTGCCTTATATTTTCCGATGGAAGTGGAGGAGATAGTAGTTGACCCTATTTTACTTAGTTACACTCGTGTGAGTGTCATCAGTTGGTCGTCTTGTTAATTGGTTCGGCCTTCGTATTTTTGTCATTTTATCTTTTATGGGTAATTGCTTGAGATTTGTTTAATTTAGTGGATTTAATTAATTAATTAATTAAGTTTATGAAATTATCTCATAGTTAAATTGTTTATGCATTGAGATTATAAATCTAGTTAATTAAAAGAAATTATTAAATTAAGTTGCAAGCTGCATGATATTAGAAATGTATTTTTATTTAAATGGAAAAATAAATTAGATTAATTATATTTATAGTTTCCATGAATTTTAAATAAATAAATAATTAAATAAATAAAAGAATAAATAATTAAATAAATAAAAGAATAAATAATTAAATAAATAAAAGAATAAATAAATAAATGATTAAATAAATAAAAGAATAAATAAATGAATAAAAGAATTAAATGAATAAATTAATTAATTTGTATAAGAAAAGAAAAGAAATAATAATGATTTTTAATTAGTACACGGTTGCTTATCTTTTGTTATAAAATTAGAAAATAAAATAAAATTACTTTTATTCTAAATTTAGGTTTTTTAGAAAAAGCTAT
Source organism: Cryptomeria japonica (assembly GCF_030272615.1). Lineage (NCBI taxonomy): Eukaryota > Viridiplantae > Streptophyta > Pinopsida > Cupressales > Cupressaceae > Cryptomeria > Cryptomeria japonica. Next base: position 222,559,256 of record NC_081409.1, read on the forward strand.
TGAGCCTAGAATTTTAGTTTAAAAAGGGGGAATAGGTTATTGTTTTAGACACATAGGAAACAGGTCAGGAATTTAGGTGAAGAAATTTATTGGAAGCTTGTTGAAAAGATTAGGGCTGTTCTATAGATTTCTTCCAGGAAAGCTATACCAGGTTGGGTGACTTCTTTTGATTGTTGTTTTAAGAAAATATTTTATTTCTTTCTTCTTTCTGAATGATGTGTGTGTTAAGATGTTTGTCAAATCTAAAATCATGTCTGATTATTTCTTGTTCTTGGCTAAAGTCCATTCCTGAAGTTAATTTCTAGTTTGTGGAAAGAAGTTATTACCTGGTTGTTTGTAGATTAAATTTTGAGAAAATTGGGAAAAGTTATTTTGACAAATTTTGCCAAGATTTTTATTGTGCATGGAAATTGCAAGATTTGAGAGGAATGGGATTTACCAAAGAAATCATTCCCTCTTGTTTGATTTTTGTTTCGATATTTGGCTATGGTAGTTTTTTTTAATATTGGTGTATCTCTGTGATATTATTAGTTATTATAGAAATAAATTTATTAATTAAATTTATTGTATTATTAAAAGTTAAGAGAAATTATTTTATTATATTATTTTGGAGATATTATATATTAATTAATTTCCCTGTAAATAAATTTGATTGGAAATAAATTTTGGGTGAAAATAGAATTTACTTGTTTTAGATTATTGTATTAAAAAAGAAAAAATTAATTAATAGAAAAAAAATTAATTTAAAAAAAAAAAACATTAATTAAAAAAAATAATAATAATTTAATTAAAAAATATATATATTATATTTATATGTATATAGTATTTTATGTGGTTTTAAGAAAAGATTGTCTGTATTAGGTTCTTGTGTAAATGGTGTTTTCAGTCAAGCTTAAATTCCATTGGTATTCTAGTTGAATTGTTATTGTGTCCTATGTTATTATTTCTCCTAGACCAGGTGTTGTTGTATAACCTTTTTGATATGAGCCATTGTGTGTTTTTGTCCAAATGGTCAATCTTGGGTCAGTATTTATGTATCCTTCACCTGTGCTTTGTCAGGATTATTTATGGTTGTCTGTTTCGCCATAGAGTTCTCGTAGAGAGAGACATTTCCTATTAGTGTCCTATGAGAGAGAGTGGCTTTCGAGCGGGGGCCGTGCCCGAAGTGGATGACAGGATAACCTATTGAAAGTTAGTTAAAAAGTGATAACATAATAATATATTGGGGGGGAGTGAGATAAACATTAATTAAGATAAGTGTACCTCGTGCATAGGTGAGTGCTTGTACAGGGCTCATAATGTTACGAGAAGGCTTGGAATGGCAAACTTACCACCTTGTCTTCACAAAAGGATTGGTAGGGTCCGCATGAGACTTAGTTGGAACCGGAGGTTCGGGAGAGGTTACCAGGAGGAACCCAAGGATGGGGGCCGGGACCTATGGAGGTTGTACCATGGTAACTATCAAGCTATGCGATGACACTCTCTCCTTAGAGTCACTAGTATTTTGTGAGTTGAGTCACATGAATGTTTACAGAGTCTTGTAGTCCTTTTGTACTTGTCTTACTTTGCTTGCTTGAGGTTTTCTACTATCTCCTAGCACGGTGGGGTGGTTCCATTTCGGGATCACATGGTCGGGTGGTAGTGCCACTTCCCATCGGATGTTCTGGATTGTATCTTCAGGCGAGGAAAGGCTTCGCTAGTGTTTCTTGGTTCATGGTTTATGTGCCAGCTCTTGTTCGAGATCATTGTTCAGTTGAGACCTTGTGGTCATTGTATCAGACTTTTATGTAACCTTGATATTTGTAACTTTGTAATCAGTGGTATTATTGGAAGCCATGTATTTATGGATATTGTAATATTATGTCAGTGAAATGAATGTTATTTCTTTGATCTTATGTTTAAATGGTTTATGGAAATTGGATACATTGGAATACTTTTATTTCTTTATTATGAAATTTGGATGTATGTGTAGTTTTAAACTAAAGCATTCAATTTATCTAATTAAATGGATTAACTATGGTGTTAATATAGTCTACGAATTAATCTTCGTCGGTAACCCTTAGGAAAACATATGTTAGACTTCCGTTGTGTTATTAAACATGCAATGGTTTTAGTTAGTGTACTTAGTCTTTAACAAAACAAAAATTATTTCACCCTTTAGTTGCCTAGTTGTGTTGTTTTCCTTTAGGGTTCCTGGCAAGGCATTACACTGTCAATCATCTCTTCTTATGGTGAGTACATCTTCATCCGGTGGGAGCCCTGCTATCTTGCAACCTCACAACATACCGGTTCATTCTTCTCTTCCAGTATTGATATGATTTAGGTAACATTCTGCCTCTTCATTACAAACAACCACTCAAACACATTGCCCATTTGTCAATACATCACTTGCCAGTTGACATACTCTCCTTACCTTACTGGTGTTCTGCAACACAAGGTGATATCCAAGATATCACATCCTGTACTCCTCCATAGAAGTGTTGCACAACCATCTCTTCTACCAGTAGTCATCCCATACCGGTTAACATCAATGAAAACATAATGCCAACATTAATGGTGTCTTTACATGGAATAATAGGAGGAGTGGTGTTGATGGTATCTCTGAAAGGCTTGATAGGTTTTTGGTTTCCTTCTTTTGAGTGCATGATAGGTGGTCCACCAGTTTAGAAATTCTTAATTGGAGGGGTTCTGATCATTGGTCTATTAAGCTTTCTATTACATCTTTTAAAACCTCCAAAAAACCCTCTTTCAAATTTCAATTGATGTGGCTTCGTGATCAGTCATTGAGGGATCTTATGGTTGATTGGTGGTATGAAGGGGTTCTTGCCCATGGGTAGGCTATGTACTCCTTTGGGAAGAGATTACAACATGTAAAATACAAGCTGAAGAGGTGGAATAAACAATGTTTTGGGAACCTACATAGACACAATATGTCAGCTCAATCCAAGTTGGATGAGGTTATGCATCAAATTAGGGATCAAGAGATGACTATGGAGCTCGATATGGCCGAGTCCCTTTCTCTAAAGGACTTAGAAGAGTGGGAGTTGTATGAAGAGATTTTTTGGAAACAAAAGTCTCGTGTGGATTGGCTCCAAGAAGGTGATAGAAACACTGCTTTTTTTATAATTATGTTAAGGCTCGGAGGTATGGTAACTCTATTACTTCTCTCATTTCTTTAGAAGGGGTTCATCTTTCATCTAAAGAAGAAATTGCTACAAAAGCTATCCGTTTTTTTTCTAATTTGTTTACCAAAGAGGATCCTGAAGCTATGGTGGAAGAGAGGTCCATCTTGAACTGTATTCCCCCTCTTATCTCTATTGAAATGAATGAGGCTCTCTTGTGCCCCATTTTGTTGTCTGAACTTGAGGGGGTTGTGTTTCAAATGAAAAAAGGAAAGGCTCTTGGCCCTGACGGGTTTCCTATTGAGTTTTTCCAAGAATTTTGGGAGATTATAAAGTATGATCTTCTAGATGTGGTTCAAGAATCTCATAGGAATAAACAAATGCTCAAATCTATTAATTCTACCTTCTTGGCTCTCATTCCTAAGAAGGAGGGGGCTAACAGCTTGGATCAGTACAGGCCTATTGCTTTATGTAATGTTGTCTACAAGATAATCACTAAATTGATTGTTGAACAACTCAAACCTCTCCTCTGCACTTTGGTTTCTAAGGAGCAAGGTGGTTTCATTAATCGAAGACGGATCCTTGATGGAGTTGTGAAAGCAATGGAGGCTATTCATTCGATGTCTTCCTCTAAGGAGAAGGCTATGTTTATTAAACTTGACATGGCCAAAGCTTATGATAGGGTGAGTTGGGATTTCTTACAGAAGATCCTTTTGGCTTTTTGTTTTGGACAAGAGTGGGTGAATTGGGTTCTTAGTTGTGTGACTTCTACCTCTTTCTCAGTTCTTATTAATGGGGAGCCCTCATAATTGTTTAGCAGCTCGCAGGGGCTTCGGTAAGGGGACCCTTTATCTCCCTATTTATTTATTCTCATGGTTGAAGGTCTTGGCAGATTTCTCACTTCCCAAGTGAGACATGGTATTATTCAGAGCTAGAGTTGGAGTAATTCTCTACCTCCCTACTCCCATCTTCAGTTTGTGGATGACACAGGTTTGATGGGCAGGGCCAGAATCAATGAGGTAGTGAATTTCAGGAGAGCTTTGGATATCTATTGCAAAGCCTCAGGTCAAAAAATTAATGAAGATAAATCATCCATATATTTTTTTAATACCCCTTGGCTTATTCAGACTAGGATTGCCAGGATCCTCAGATTTTAGATAGGATCCCTTCCTTTGTTGTACCTTGGGATTCCTTTAGATTTGGGGGTTCAACGCGAAGATTTTTGGCAAGGAATTTTGGATAAATTTCGTTGTAAGGTTAATCATTGGACTTACAAGTGGTTATCCTCTACTGGAAGAGTGACTCTTCTAAATACTATGGTGCAAGCACTTCCCATTTATAGGTGTTTTGTGCAGGCTCCCCCTTCCATCTTTGTAAGAGAGTTTGATGCTCTTTCCGGTCAATTTCTTTGGTATGGTAGTTTTCTTTCTTCTAAGTGGAGTTTAGTTAAATGGGACTCTATTTGTAGACCGAGACATGCTAGGGGTCTTGGCCTCAGATCTATTGCTTTGGTTAGCAAGGCCTTGGTGGCTAAGTTGTATTGGAGGTGGTGTAACAGCCAGGATCAGGACTAGGCCAAGATTTTAACCCACAAGTATCTCCCTGGTGCTAATGATCATGAGGTGCCTCGTCTTAGTTTAGTGGGCAAGGGCTCTTGTATCTGGGATACTCTTAGAAAAGGTTCCCAACTTATTAAAGATAGCCTTTTTCTGGATTTGTAATAGAGGCTCTGAAGCTCTTTTTTGGCAGGATTCTTAGGATGGTCACCCTCCTATTTTGTCTAGTTATCCACAACTTCAGCCTCTTTCCAACATTTTCACTGATGTTGGATGGGTTAAGGTGGAGAATTTTAAAACTGTTAGGCGCATTGGACAGGTTGAGGTGACTTATTGGAAGGATCTTCTTTAATGGCCCTTGGGTGGTTCGGATGAAGATCGTGTGGTGTTGGTTAATATCTTGGAGGGTAGGTTATGTAGTTCCCTCAAGGAGAGATATTTTGGCTTGGGGTCCTAATCCAAAAGGCAAGTTTTCTATTGCTAAAAGTTATGCTCAGCTTGATAGGCAATTGCATTGCTTGATGAATGTTCCCTGGTGGAAGAAGGTTTGGAATATCTTCTCTTGCCTGAAATGTAATTTCTTCTTATGGCTGGTTGCTCAGAGGAAATGCCTCACATGGAAGAATCTTCATAAGAGAGGCTTCCAGGGACCATCTATCTATTATCTTTGTATGCATAATGAGGAAGACTACTCCCACTTGTTTTTTCTATGCCTTTTCTCTAGGGAGATTTGGCACAAGTGGTGGGAGGCTTGGCAACATGCTTGTTTTCATGCTACCTCCTTAATTGAATTTTGGGATAGCTTGGGCAGACCCCAACAAAGACCTTTTTTCTTCAAGTGGCCTGGGCTATTGGGCCAACTCTTATTATCTAGAATTTATGGTTGGAAAGGAATCGGAGGGTCTTTAGTGATTCACATATAGGGAGTCCTCAGTTGTGGCAAAAAATAGTTAATAGGCTTCAGGAGACAATCTCGACTAAGTGCAATTTGTTTGAAAATGTTGATCTGGGTGATTAAGCTATTGTAAGGAATCTGCAATTAGAAAACATTAAAATGGATTCTACTGCTGGAAATAGATCTCAACATGCAAAGCAGTAGATAAGTAGAGATGGAAGGTGGATTTCCCCTCCTGTGGGAATCTTAAAAATTAATACAGACAACTCTTCCCATGGGAATCCTGGACATGCAGGTATTGGAGGTATAGGTAGAGGTGATGATGGTTGTGCTATTTTTTTCTTCCCTATTTATATTGGGCAACACTATAACAATCTTATGGAGGCCCTAGCTATTAAGATTGTTGTTGAGCGAGGTTGTTCTTTAGGATGGAGGAAGATTATTTGTGAGTCAGATTCTCAGATTGTTGTGGACATGTCGAACCAACAAAATTTGAATGATGTGAGTTGGCAATAAGCTTCTGTGGTGAGACAGATTTTACAAATGTTTAATACATTGGAATTTGTCTCCTTTTGTCATATTCCCAGGGAGTGGAATAGGGTGGCTAATTGTTTGGCCAAGTGGGCTTTAGAGCATGTTGATGGTTGGGATTTTAGTGGAAGGGATGGTCTACCTCCTGATTATCTTGAAACTTTAGACAGGTTAATGCTAGAAGACCAGATGATGCAGGAGCACCCAGTGGTGTAGGATCAATTCCCCTTTTATGTTTGTTTCATTTTCATTGTCATTTTTAAGGCCCTTCAAGGCTCCGGATGAGCCTAGTTTTTGGTGTATTTCCAAAGTAGTTGGCCTTTGGCCCTAATTTGCAATGTCATCTTTTTGAGGGCTTTCCGAAAAGGTATTATCATTGAAAATCCGACAGTCGGGTCTATTGCTATGGTCACTGGACTTTGTAGTGGTGGTGTTGGTGGTTCTTTTAGGTTCCTTTTAGTTATTGTTGTTGTCTTGGTGGGCCTAAGGCTTGTTCTTTGTAACTCTATGATTTTTGAATAAATCTTTATCCCTTTTTTCTCAAAAAATAAATTTGACGATCTCTTATTTTTACCAAACAAAATTTGAGTGACTCTTATTTTTCCAAATTCCTTTTATTACATATAAGTAGGCATAAAAGATAACATTTCTTAAGCGCAATCAAATCTAGGATATTTAAAATGATTAGAAAATATTCCATTAGCTGAAAAGATATGGACTAATGCATGCCCCTTGAAGCTCCCTCGTGTTGGTTTAACAAACCTTTAATTATATTCATTGTACCATACAAAGTTTCAAGGGAAGGTGAGAATGGTGCAGTTGCCTTTAGCTAACTAAAATAAAATAATTTAATGTTTAGAAGAATGACAATGAGCCTTTAACCCTAGATTAAAAAAAAATTGAAACATGATTAACTAAACTATGTAATCAAACAAGACATTTGAATAATTTAGTCTTGTTGACTTTATTATAACATCATTATAATATTAAACATCTAAACAAAAATGTTATCACAACAAAAAGTCCAATTTCTAGTTTTGTCAAGACTGGAGAATAACTCAAAATTAATAAAAATTTTATTAAGAATAAGTGTCCAAACTATTAAAACCATAATTGATTACCCTTGCACCTTATGGAAAATATATTGATTTTTCCAACATTCAATTCAATCAGGCAACATTTTTTTTTTATCAGTAATTGGCCAAAGCTTGAATAGCTTTTGACTGGAGCTATGAACCAGTGGGGACACAGTAGGGGGCCCCATCCCCATTACATATCTTTGAATTATTATTATTATTAATATTATGTTTTGATTAGATTGACCCAAGACCTTCCCCATCCTATGGAAGGCCAAGAGTCATAGCTTAGAATTCCACTTCAGATGTCCCTATTGGGAATTGAACCTGGGTCTCCACAGTGAGAACCCAGTGTTTTAACCAGTTAAGCTCAACCCCTTGGACATTCAATTAGGCAACATTAATAAGCACAAAATATAAGAATTTGGAAATGATTCTAGTTATGGGTATTGACCAACTAGAAGGAAACAATACATTTTATGAACCAAGAAAACAAAACATTAATACATCATGATTGTTACAAATAATCCAATTTGAATATTTTCATCTACCCTCCTTTGGTTTGTGATCTTAGCTTAAGAGCCCTCTCTTTCACGATGCTCTACCTCATTAGCCAAGAGGGAGAATCTTGCCAAAAGAGCTTGCATAAAGCTAGATAATTAGCTTCATGTTCTTAATATACTAAATTCTCAAGAAACAAAAAGAACAATAAGCATATGTAATTGCAGACATATAAATAATTACAATCACACTATAAACTTAGTAAGATGCATCAAATATAAGTAGCAATACTAAATTTATTATAATTTCTTTGAGTATAACATCTAATAATTGGTATATAAATAAGGGGTTGCCAAGACATTCCTCACTTAGAGGACACATTTTCCTAATGTTAGGTAAATAAATGAGTAAACATCAATGGAGTATTAGTTTATCATATCTTCAAAAAAAATTAATATAAAATATTTTTCACTTTCTAATCACCAATATCCTATGAGGGTGAGGTGAGAGCATATAGTGAGTAATTATTATTATTTACCACTTTTTCATAACTCAAATCTAGTGAAGGTGGGACCATATAATGGATGAAAATGATTTATATTTAGTATTTTCAATGGTAACATTGTTAAAAAAATATTTAGTTCAATAGATTGCAAAAATAACATTAATATGTTGAAACTTCACATAATAGCACACAAATTTGAATAAAGATTCCTTCACATTAATATGTTGAAATGTCGTGCTTGACTGAGCAGATGTTAACTTTTTCTTAAAATCTTCGATCCTCCCCCCTGCATTGCACTGTCAATGGTGGGCCCTTGACTTGCATGACTATATGTCGTGCATGACACATTAATTTTTAACATTTTTCCTAATTGATACAACATACTACCTAAGGTTTATTTAGGTTAGTGAATTTTTTTTTTTCTATAAATTTTACCTTCGTTCTTAAGCTTTTTATACTTAAATGAATAAGTTAATGTGTTCACGGGCTTAATGCATACTTTGTGTTTTTTGCGGGGTGTTTTGAAATTTTTTTGGTCTTGTAAGTAGTATCTAGGAATTTGTGCTAAAAAGTTTTGTAATATAATTGAAGTTTATTTACAATTTTTATAAAATATCTTAATATTTATTTAAAAATAATTTGTTTATTTAAGAGGTAATTTATTAAAAAAATAAATAAATCTTTTAAACTTATATATTTAATTACAACATAATATTTATAAATAATTTATTATATATTTAAAAATTTTAAAATATTATTTTTATTTTAAAGATTTAATAATTATAATATTATAAAATATATAATATATAAATAATTTATATATATATTTGGAAAAAAATTAAATAAGCAAAATTTTTAACTCGAGGCAATGATCATTTTTACATGTTCACATTTATTTTCTTCTCATGATTTTGTTGTAAGAGAGTTATGATGGTGAAGAGGGACTAAATTTTTTTATTTATTTTTATTAGAAAAATAAATAGGACCTAAATGGGATGGTCATGCACTAATGCAAAATACAATCACAACATATAAATTTCTCTCTATATCTCTCTCTCTCACTCACATAAGATAGAGCAAATGATGGAGCAAGAGAGAAATAGTGGGAGATAGAGCAAGGCAGAGAGAAAGAGATAGATAGAGATACATGGGAAGATGATACAAGAGCATCCCTGGTTCTTGGCAATCTTGCATCAACAAAAAACATTTTGTTTTCAATTTTGTTTTCTATTCAGTTCAGTTTGTAGTTTTAACATTTCATTTTGCGTTTCACAGCATTTTCTCATATCTTGTGGAGTTGGATTTTATTTGTGGACATGTTCATCCACCTTATCCTAAGTCCACAGGACATTTGGACCTTTTTTTTCCAGTAGTTTATCGCTTTCAGAATGTGAGATAGTTTTTTCTAGCTTGAAGCACCATAATCGCTTGGACCTATCTGCTAATGGAGAATCTTGTGGATCATTCCCGTAGCTTGCAGAGCTTCATTTCGTTGCCTCCAACATTTTTTGTCTTGTGGCTGACCTTCCCTTGGGTCCACACCTCATTCTATGAATTTTCTGGAGGAATTCCTTTGGCAGAGGTTGGCCTTGTTGTTCTACACATTACACCTTCTTCATCAGCAATTGTTATCATCTTGGGCCGACGCAGATCATCCTTTAGCTATCAATGTCTTATAAATAAATGTAATCAAGCATTTAGAAGATAGTCAAGAAGATATAGAAGATTATTTTAAAGATTAGGAGATCCGGAGTTGGCTCGCATTCTTTCTTGAGCCTAGATATTGTATTTTTTAGCATATTGTAATCAGGACCATGTGTCGAATCTGTAAGCCTGTATGTTCTCAATGAGTTTGTATTTGAATTCCATGATATAATCAAAGCCTAATTCTGTATTTCCTCCATCACATTGTGTTTCTTTCGTTGTGTTGCTCTTGTTGCATGGTCCTAAATGTTCTCTTTGAGGACTCTTCTATTGTGACCGCAACAAGTGGTATCAGAGCGAGTTTTCATTCTGAAGATTGTTGTGGGGTGGCGGGATCCGGCCTGCAGCTATAGAGGACTTGCGTAGAGATGGCCCGAAGAGGAAATATTAGAGGTGGTGAAGTGCATAGAAATGCAAACCTTGTATTGATGGAAATGTTGAGAGGAATTGCAACTCGATTGGAAGTCATTGAAATGGCCCAAAGAAGAGGTCAACATGTTGAAGATGTGAGCGATGATGAAGGAGTGATGGGAGAAGAATGAGAAAATCCACCGACGATTGATCTGGAAGAAGAGAGGTTCATAAGATCCTTGACAAGAGTGAATACCAAACCACATTTTTAACCCATGAGATTATGATGGCAAGTTAGATTCAGATGAACTACTTGATTGGATCATAGAGATGGAAAATTATTTTGATTTTGAAAAGACAACTGAAGATAAGAAAGTGAGATATGCTTGCACTAAGTTGAAAGGGCATGCATCTCTTTGTTGGGAACTGTTGGCAAGAGAAACTACAAAGATGATCCGATGTTGTCATTGAAGGCAACTAAAGTCAAATATTCCATCCACAGTTCATAATTTGTTCATACTGGAAGTATGATTGAGTTTTGGTTAGGTCCGATGAAATAGAGCAGGTCATCCGACAGTGTGTATAGTAATTTGGTTGGCATTTCACTTGTGTCGAATATTTTGTGTTGCAGATCAATTGGAAGTTGTGTGGATGTGTTATTTACCTTATTCTAGGTTTGTCGCCTCCAGTGATGATTCTTGAGTAAGTTGGAAGGTTTGGTATACAGGTTTTTAGTTAGAACATTGTTCATCAGCAATAATGTGTGGATATTCATTGTGTGGATAAGTTTTGGTGATCATTTGTGTTTTGAGGATGGTTAGTAGACATATGGGAAGTGTGTAGATAATTATTTTTGGTCCGCATGATTGTTTTGGTTCGAATTGAGCTGACTTGGTATACACGGTTCATCATTTGTATATTGTTCTTGAGGCCAAATTATAGAAGACCTAATTTGATGTTGTGGATACAATAGACTAGTTGATATGATCATTTTTGGTATCAGTGGTTATGTGAAAAGTGTCTATGAGAAATTGAGCACAGAATTAGTGGTTATGTGAAAAGTATCATTTTTGGTATGCAGAATAGTAAAACAAAGCAGTGTAGCAGAGAAGAGTAAGATTGAGTATTTTGTGCTTAATTGGAACTATATTTTGGCATTTGTAGATGTTGTTTATTAGTTTAGACATTCCAATTTTATTTGTAATCATTTTGTAAGGCAGTGAGCCTTCTGGGGGTTGTTGCCCTTATTGTATTTAAGCAGTGAGCTCTACGCAGTGTGCCTAAATGTATGTGCATTCCCCTTATACATAATATTTTTATACTTCTAACAAGGTATATTAATATTGTGGGTCTCAATCCCACCATGTTTTTTCCCTTAACCGGATTTTCCACGTATAAATCTTGGTGTTATGGTGTTGTGGATATTTGCTTTATGTTCATGCATTTTTCCTGTTTTTAGTTGCATTAAGTGGTTGAAGAATCAGATTAAGAGTATTAAAAATTGCAAGATACTGATTCACCCCCCCCCTCTCAGTGTTCCTTGATTCCAACAATTGGTATCAAAGTCTAGTTCTCAGAAGAAGCCTAACAACTTGAGGAGGATCTGGAAAAGTGATCTTGATCAATCCAAAGCCAAAGTCCAAGAATTAAAAATCGAATCTTAAGGATGCTAAAAATTTGATTTGGTTATTGAAGGATCAATTAAATAGGTCTAAGGAAAAGAGAAAGGAGCTTGTAGATCAGCTTAAGTAGAGAGAAAGCCAAAGCATGGATGATGAAGCCTTGAAGGAAAAGACAAAAGAGTGTGAGAGACTTACTAGAGCTAATGCAATTCAGAAGAATGAGATGGAATCTATAGTGATGAGATTGAAAAAGGAGATTGAGGAAAGGAAGAAGAATGATGGGAATATTATTCAGTCCCTGAAAGATAAATCTGAAGAATGTTGCAGACTTGAATGTGAGAATGGCCAATTGAAGATTGACCTCCAAGAAGCTAGAGAACATGAGGAAGAACTTGGAAAGAAAATCCTTCTTCTTAAATTTGATTTTAATGTTGCAAATTAGTATAAGGAGAAGTTCTAGATCAGTTGAGCCAGACTTCATGAAATGCTTGAAAGTCCAAAGAATCCAAATGAAAAACAAAGTCTTCGATTTGAGAAACATGAAAGCTCTAAATCAACACATCAGAATAACAATTCAAGAAGGCCTCCAGTAAGACACCCTAATGCTCATAAGCTCAATGGTAACTATTTTGTTTGCAATAAATTTGATCATATGGCTAGCCAATGCAGAAATAGGATGAACAATAATGGTCCATCTTTCTCCGGTCAATGTTTCAAATGCAATAAGTATGGTCATAAGTCAAATGAATGTAAAAGTGTGATAAACAACCTCCAAAATAGAAGAAATGTTAGATGCTATGCATGTGGTATGTTTGGACATGTTGTTAATCAATGCAGATCAAGAGGAAATCAAATGAACTTCGGACCTTGGCAAAGAAATATTATTTTCTATGCTTGCAACAAATCTGGTCACATTACAAAATATTGCAGAAGCATAAATGTAAATAGAAGAGGTCTAGAAGACAAGAACAAGAATGTGAAGGCAGATGAAAAGGGAAAACTGAAAGTTGAAGAGATCAGAGATGAAATGAACAAGACATGGGTTAAGAAGAGTGGTAATGAATCAGGAAGTGGATCTGCACCTAATTCCAGTGTTGGAACTACATCCAGTAACTGAGCTAAGGCATCCAACCTTAGGGGAAGTTTTCATGAAAATCTTGTAAACCCCCTGTTTGAGATTTGTACTCAATTTTGGCAAGCTACAGAAGTTGAATCTGATGATGACTAGATCTATTTGAAGGATTTTAGAAAGAGTTTGAGTATATTTGAAGATTTAGAGAAGAATTCTTGAGAGATACAGAATATCTGAAAGTATTAGGGCAAAAAGAATTTATTACAATGAAAAGTTAGGTATGCAGAAGATAAAAAATGATTTTACCACTTCATTTCTCACTTTGCATTCGGAGAGAAGAAGTTTGAGGTGCTTTGTAAGAATATTTCAATGAGTTCAAAGCGAGAAGGCGATTTGGCAAGAAAACCTAAACTAGTGGTAAAGGTATTTATTAGTGAAACCTTTTCAAGTTTTAAATTTATAATTGCTAAAATGGATGCATCTGGTACTGCTACCCCATTAGTCATTGATATCACTGATTGAGCAAGGGAAGATTTTAAGAAACACCAGTTTATATCTATGGAAGATGATCTAAAGAGTGCATTTTCATTGGTTCCACATGGTATTTTTTACATCGAAGACATTAGGGTTTACGTGCACTACAATATTGAAGAGTTGGGAAGCTCCCATCTATTGAATCTCTACAACAAGCAATTGACCAATGGGAATTCAATGCTTAAACCAGAATTTCAAGTATTAGAGAATAAGTGTTTCATGCAGTTTGTCAGATTCCTATGTTTGATGAACCCAAATGGGCCGAGTACGTGTTGATTTGAATGCATGATGAATTTATGTGGCTAAACAAACCCTACAAGATCACGAAGAATGTAAATTTTAGGGATGTTATTGGTTTGTGTTCATCCAGAGAGTTATCATCATTGAAGGCTATGAAGAACGAGATGGTTACAAATGAAACTGGATCTAAGTTTGACAAAAGAGAAATTAATGATATCCTAGAGAATGATGAAAAATTTGCCTCAATGGTGAGTGGATACAAGGTTTACTACTCCAGGAGGGAAAATTTTATTTCCAGAACAACCATCTATGTTGCCTATGAGATGGTTAAAGAAGACAAGAAATATGAATTGTGTAAATTGCTTGAGAGTGAGCTCATGAAGAACTTGGAAAATATTAAGGAGAATAAGAAACATCCATTCAAGTATGGAACTCTAATCATGTGTTTATTTTTCTACTTTATTAATGAATCTTTGGGAGTTGGACAGGTGCAATGGGCCTTTGAAAGACCTTTAGGTGTGCAAATCAGAGAGTATTTATATAACTCTAGTGATCTAAGGTCCGGTATGCTAATCTTTGGGGATACTTCAATAATTTCTAGAAGGAAATGCATGAGAGGGGAAGGATTCTTAAGACAATAGTGGAGAAATATCAAGATACAAGCTATTTCATGGTTGATATAGATCAGTGCTTAATGGAGGTGGTTGAACCAAGAACATCATGGATCATGCCCAAGAGGTATGAAGTTGATGAGAAGATTTTGGTAATTTATGCACAACACTTGTTGAGCAAGCTAATGGATCCCAAGGAGGAAAGGTTTAGAACTTATGCAGAGAAAAGCTTGAAGTTGCATTAGTAGTTTAAGAAGTCGGTGATTCGAAAGAAAGTGAGGAAGGAAGTTGAAGCTCTTGCAGAGAGCATGGGAATCACTAAGGAGGTGGTTTGGGAAGTAAGAAAAATAAACATACCATTTGAGGAGTCTGTTAAGGTGAATAAATCCAAACCGGAAGCATCAGCACTGAAGCCCAAGCAATCAAGAAGCACTTCTCTCTCTTTCGGTCCTACAAAATCATCTAGCAAGGGAGAAAAGAGGAAGTCAGTAAGATTTGTGTATGTTGGTGATGAAGAGACCAAGTTAGATGAAGCGATGAAGGAGGTAAAGGCAAAAGCTGCTAAGGCATCTAAGATTACTAAGGAAAAGACATCTAGTGAAGTAAACTCCAGTAAGAAACCAAAATCATCCAGAATTGATGAGGTAATAAAGCAAGGAAAATTTACTATAAACTTCCTATAACATTAGATGAAATTGTGAATGAGGTAGTAAAGAATGGGAATTTGAAGCCATTATCCGATTGGTATGACAATTTTGATGAGATTGGTAAAAAGACACTAGAAGAAGCAATTGTAGAATACTTGAATGTATATAGAAAAGCCTTAATTAAAATAATGTTTTAGATACCCAAGAGTTTGTATAAAATTTTGGATGCAAGAAGACAAACAACTAATAAGGAAGATGAGAGATTAAGAGAATATGTATTAGTAGAACTCTATCTGGTAATTCCTAATGAGGCGATTGCAAGAATACTTAATCTAGCAAAGAATGATTTCTGGAGTAAGACTAGAGTGAATAAGATCATGATTGGGAAAACTGATGAGGTTATAAATGACACAGAAAAGATCTTGAGGAGAGTATTGTTTGAGAACTAGTATGAGGTTGTCCCTCAGAAAACTCAAGATGATACTCCTTTTGTTCTGGAAGTGCAAATAGATGATCATGTAGAAGTGAATGTTCTGGAAGATACTAAAA
Source organism: Cryptomeria japonica (assembly GCF_030272615.1). Taxonomy (NCBI): domain Eukaryota; kingdom Viridiplantae; phylum Streptophyta; class Pinopsida; order Cupressales; family Cupressaceae; genus Cryptomeria; species Cryptomeria japonica. The sequence continues at coordinate 222,574,772 of NC_081409.1, forward strand.
ATGAGGATGCAATAGATAAGGGTGAATTTAGGTGGTGCAAGTAAAGCATATGAGGTTGAGGATATCCAAAATCCTCTGACTGAAGTAGAAATAGAGAAGGATGCAAAGAAGGAGAAGGTTGAAGTTAAATCTATTGATACTGAAACAAGTGACACTACAGAGGTAGTAAAAGGCAAGCAAATAATAGATGATCCATAATTTATGCAAGGTCCAATTAACCTTGCCTCTCTATCACCTACTCGGAAGCTTCAACTAGGATCATTTGCACAAGAAAAATCTAGTGAAGATCTCTTGAAGTCACACATTGAAGACAATATGTTGCTAACCCTGACATCTAGTGTTCTGGAAAAATTGATGCCCTCATTTTAGAAGAACACTTCAAACATCCCATCCAATCCATTGAAGAGTTTAATCAACTCCGTGGACACTCATTTTGAGTCTTTTGAAAAGTTTGTCGAGGTGAAAGTTCATAATAAATTCAATGCAAAAAGGTTCCAAACAGTGAAGATAAAGATAGTTTATGATAGAGCCACACTAGATACATGTGAGAAGAGTATACAAGATACATTATCCGAAGGTAGAAACATAAACCAATCATGCTTATCACTGTTCATCGAGGACATTGAGAAGAAGTCTAAGGAGCATGGGGATGATTTAGCCTGCATATTTCAATCAACTGATCCATTATCAACTTCTCTGAGTAGTCATAAGGATCAAGTAATATTCTTACTTGATAAAATCGAGAATTTGAGACATGACAAGGAAATACTAATTGGGAGAGTATGTGAACTTTGGAGTCATATTACTCCTAAGTTAGACATTATGCTAAGTGCCTTGCATGATACTCAAAATTTTCAGGTTAGCAGTGAACCAACAGTTCTTAAGACAACAAAGACACAAGCATATCTATTCAGTGGTTTTATAACTATTTTAGAGAGTCTTAAGAAGGGTTGGGATAGCCATCTGAACTCATTGAAGAACTATTTTGCAGACATCTTCAAGTTTTTGTAAGGACTGTGTGTGTATATGTATATAGAATTTTGGCTTGAATTTTTGGTTTTCGTAACCCTACCTTTGCCATTGATGTTAAAGGGGGAGTGTAGAAGAGAAAAAATTTTGATCTTAAGGGGAGTTTTTGTATTTTGGATGTCGACTGTGTAAAGCGGAAAAATCGAACCCTAGTTGCTCTCCCCTCTCCAACTCCAAGGAGAGAGAAGGGAGGTCACTAGGGTTGACAGTTTTCACTTAGGGGAGACTTTACATTCAAAAGAGGGGTTGAAACCCACAAGATCCAATCCCACACAAGGTAAGATTGGATTCTAAATGAGTTTCAAGGGTTAAGACAGCAAGGCTACCCTCTTTTGTAAAGAATGTAGATAGAAAGATTGAACTAGGAATGCATGAAAAGTGAGAAAGATTCGCTTATAAACGGAGATAGGAATATAGGATGGATCTGCGGACCTGGAATTAGCAGTAAAATGTCGAGACGGTGCTGTCCTGCAAATTTGAGCAAAATTTGACAAGACAATGGCGCCCGGCATGCACACGGTCCTCCAAAAAATCCGCGAAACGAAGGGGGATCTGTTTGTCTCTGCACAAGGATTCCAGATCTTCAATTACAGCTGCGTACCTGCAACCTACACACAGAAAAGCGAAGACGATTGGGGGGTTAGGGATTAGGGGTTTGCCCTTAGGTCAAACCCCGGTTTTGGAATTAACCAAGAAATGAGAAATGCTGTAAATGTAAATGTTTGTAATGTAAACAAGTACTTGATACCTTGTTGTAAGAATGTTTGTATTCTTACATGCGAAGGTGTAAATGTTGTTGTATGTTGTAAGTTGTAAGTGATCTCCTCTTCAATGGTTGAATCCTTGTCTTGAATGCAACACTTAGCCTTGAATGGAGACTTAGAATGATCAATTGCTTGAAGGAATGCTTGAATGCTTGAATGCTTGAATGTTTGAAATCGCTTCCGCCTTTTGTACACATATGTCCTTCCTCCTCAAATGGGAGAGGAAATGTCATTTATATACTTGTCAATTAGGGCTGATAGACTGATTTTTCCGACCTTGGGTCGACAAGGAAAGAGTATTTTCCAATTTGCAAACAAAAAGACCCGAAGCCCCATAGGAGACTGGGCCCAAAATAGGGCCAGGGACCAGGGTGCTGGGCGCCATGGTCCTGGGGGACCAGGGTGCTGGGCGCCCTAGTCCTGAAGGACCAGGGCGCTGGGCGCTCTGGTCCCACCTCCCGGGACAGCAGGGTGCAAGGAGGGATCAGGCAGGGTGCTGGAAAAATGCAGTTTTTGGTGCCATGAGCAAGTTTCGGGGTCTCCATTCAGGTTCTGTGTTGCATCACCATCGTGAAGACCCAAATGCGATCGAAATTGCAAGTGTCACAATTTTAGGACGCTACATTTAGCCCCCACTTTAGCAGGAGTATAGGCGTACGCTCATACTTCCGGTAAAGTACAAGGAAACAACATTAAAAAACTTTCACCATGTCAAGGAGGCAAGACACACCAAGCCCCCAGTGGACTAAGGATCTTACGACTTCGATTGACAAAGTAAAAGGGAAGATCACAAGGGAGAACCATGACTGTCAGTAGTAAGGTTCCCTCACTATGAGTCATGCAAGAGAAATACCAAAAATTTTCAAGGCAAAGCTAAGTTCGCCAAGAAATTTTCAAGTATCTTGAAGGGATAGACGGGGTGTATGCCCCCCTACGTTAAAGCGATCGCACACACCTCAACGGGGGTGATTGCTTTAAGGTAGTGATACATATAAGAAATAAGAAGGGAAAAGGTAAAGGAGCACATTATCACAAAGATTTTGCCCCCAAGTGTGAGATAAACCCAAGGATAATAGACACAAAACACAAAGCACAAGGTGACTTCGCTTTCCTCAGGGTCAGTATGCTGTATGATAATTCATGTATATCATATGTATGTATGCATAATTGTTCTTCATTCCCCAATCAAGGAAGGTCACCTAGAAGAAGGGAACACATGTGTCTTTTGAGTCAACATGAGAGAGACCAAAAGAGATCTCAATGCTTTGCATCATCCTCAAGTAGACAACACTAAGGACAACAAATAGAAGAATGAGAATAACACATAGAAGAAGTAACAAAAGAGAGGAGGAGAGAGTCTGCTATGCTAATGAAACTAGTCTAGCACGTCATCTACCCCCCGATCTTGCTGATCAATGTTTCGGGAAGGCAGGGAACACGCTAGAGGAGGAACATTCAACACAGCAGATGGAGCTATCACAAGATCCAAACAAGGGCTATGTTCATGTTCCAAGCCACGTTGTTCTTGTCTAGGAGCTAGGATAAGTGCTTTAGAAAATTCGTTAGATAGATGGTTATCAATATCAACAAATTCATATTCACTATCAGAAGCAAGAGGAGTAGCATTTTCATCTATGTCATCATCAAGATTTATAAAAATAGGATCTTTAACTCGCACAAGATCAAGACCATCATGCATCTTATGTTTAGGAGATTTTGGCTCAATGTCTGGTTGAGGAGAAAATGGAATAATGCTTGTTGAGGGTGTTTTTGGAGATTGCAAAGTTTGAGAAGCAGCTGCCTGAGCTCTAAGACGACGCTTTCGTCGACGTTCACATGCAGAACGATTTCGTCTAGTCTTAGTAGGAATTGGAGAAGATTGAGGAGGAGGAATGTTCTCATCCTTATCACTTGGGTGTTTAGGTTGTGGTCTCTTAGGCTGGATAATAGGAGAAGAGGAAGGTCTCTTCTCTCTATAAAAGGAAGGGGGAGGAACTGCTCCATATAAAGGAGGAATATTTGGTTTAGGAAGGAGACCAAGTCCATCATGACGAGGAGGTATAGGTCTGCTTTTAGAAAGTTTATTAGGCATAGACATAGTTACATCCATAGGGATGGGTTGGGAATCTTCTTGAGGAAAGACATTAGTTTTATCTTTCAAAGGAAGGACTTCCTTCTCAAGAATGATAGGAATATCAAGTTTGGGTGTTCTAGGTTCACTTAGAGATAGGATCATATCTGTTTTCCACTTTTGATAAGATTTGAAAAGATGATCACTTCGCCGAGAAAGAGATTGGAATTGTTTAGACCAAAAATAATCAATAGGAACACTAGAAGTTCTTTCAGTTGGTTTAAAGAAACTATGATTGACAGTAACAACTTCACCATTATGGGGAAATTTCAAACATTTATGAATAGGAGAAGCAATAGCTTTCATGGAAGATAGCCAAGGATAGCCAAGCTTCACATGAAATTGTTCGGATGAAGGAATAATAGCAAAGTTCACATCAAGGGATTTGTTATGAACTTCAATAGGTAATGTAATAGAACCAATTGCAGGAGAAGAAAATGCATCAAATAATTTCACAATCACATCTGTTTTGTCATAAATCACTTGATTCAATTGCAAAGTAAAAAGAAATTCTTCAGTAATAACATTAACCATGCAAGAAGGATCAATAAGCACTCCACGGCAAGGTGTATTCTTGACTTTTGCAACTATGTATAAAGGACCATCAGGTGCCCTGATAGTTTCACTAGAATCAAATGTGATGGAAGGTTCTTTAGGGTTTTCTTGCTGCTCTACAAAGTTAATCACATTTGGAGTCATAGACACAAGACCATCAGATGAGAGAGAGGAATCATTAGTCTCAATCACATTAGAGGTATGAGAAGGTAATGGATCAGTAAAAATCTGAAGATTTTGGTTAGGAGGAGCTACAGATGTGTTCCATTTATCATTCACTCCGGAAACAGAGATAGTATTATTATCAATCAAATCTTGAATTTTACCCTTCAAAGCAAAACATTTTTCAGTATCATGCCCAGGTTGACGATGAAATTGACAAAAAGATTTGTTATCAAAATAGGGTGAATTAATCTTTGTAGGATCAATTTGCTTTATAGGAGGGAGAGTAAGCACATTTTGTTCCAATAACTTATTCATAATACTATGAAATGATTCATTCAAAGGAGTAAACTTTCTTTCTTTCTTGAAAAATTTAGAAATAGAAGGCACACCTGATGCTGCATTCACATTGTTGTTGATGATGTTTTCATTGAATTTGATGGAATCTCTGTCCGGTTTAAACTTTCCAAATGGTTGTTGACTGCTATCACCCTTATCACTCGGGGCCATAGGATGTGATTGTTCCATTTGACTCACAGTCAGTTGATAATTGTGAAGAGTTGCACACAACTGTTGGAAAGAAGTAAACTCAAAAAATAGAACTTTGTCTCGAATATCTTTTTGTAAATTAGAAATAAAGATTCTTTGAATATCATTGTCAAGCACTGGAAAAGAAATTTGAGCATACAAATGCTTATATCTACCAATGAAATCAGTCACTTTTTCTTTAACACCTTGTTTACAATGCATTAAATCAATCAAAGTAACTTTAGGACTTATATTGTTGAATGAAAGCATTTGCAAGTTGTTCAAAAGAAGTAATAGAATAAGAAGGCAACGAGCCATACCATTGTAGGGATTTATCTCTTAATGTTCTAGTAAACAGTTTTGCAAGCAACCTTTGGTCATAAGCAAAGTCGGTACAAATTGTTTGAAAAGTCTTAACATGTGTTAGAGGATCACCTTTACCATTATAAAGCTCCAAATGCGGGATTTCCACATGTTTAGGAGGGATAGCTCGAACAATGTCAAGAGAAAGTGGGCTCGCAACATCAAATGTGGGCACACTAAACTTAGATTGATTCATAGAGGCAATTTGTTGCTGTAAAGAAGAGACAGTTTGTGCAAGATTGTTAATGGTCGCTTCAGTCGAAGAGTTCATATTAGACGTGTTAGATTGTGATGGAGGTGTTATGTTATTGAAAGAAGGCATTGATTGAGAGTAAGGTGGTGGAACACTATGATAGTTAGTCATAGGAGATGATTGGAAAAGAGGAACACTACAAGGAGGAATGGAATGGTTGAATGAATTGCCCCCTTGCGTCATGTTCAGTTGTGAAGATGTAATAGGAACACTCATTGAAGGAATGAATGAAGAAGTCGGATTAAATGAAGGAAGAGGGTTAATTGAAGAAGAGGGATTGCCCCCATGATTGGTGATCATAGGAGGAATGTCTTGTATTGAAGTAGTCATTATGTTTGATGTAAAGGTAGGTATGCTAGCAATAGAAGTTGTTAAAGGAATAGAATGATTGACTTGAGTGGGAGGTTGCGTATAACCTAAAGTTTCGGCACAACTCTTCATAGGCATCACATTCGAATCCACAATGTGTGCAATACCACTCAAAATATAAATTCCATTCTTATCACTTTGAACCATACATTTTAGACCCTCAATTAATGAAAGAGCTTGACTATCGGGATACTCTTGAGACATCCATTGCTGAAAATCATCAAATTGGTTATCCAATTTCGAAAGTTGTTCTACAGAAACCTCATGGAGAGCTTCTTCATCATTAGGAGGATTAGAGGAATTACCCGTGTCCTCATTAAAAAGGCTATTCAAATTAGGTTCCATCTCCTCAGTAATTAAACCTTGGAAAGACTTAATTCTACGGCTTCGTCTAACGGGAATAGTGTAAGTAGGGCTTATTATTGTAAAACTCATGCACTAGAGAGGGAGAGAAGATTTTGAATTTAGAGGTAGCAAATTTCAGTAAAATCAGCCAATCTCCTAGATTTAGGCTGTTAAATGCAATCATAACAATCTCCCAAAATTTTGGAAAAAATGTTAGGGACCGTGGCACTCGGAGTGCACACGGTCCTCGCAACTTTTTTCGAAATTTTCAGAGATGAAAGTTATGGTGATTTTAAAGCTAATCTGAAAAAATTGAGCGATTTTACGATCTGTAGATAGGCCAAATTAAAGTTGCAATCTCAAAATTGAACCCTACCAAGATTGTCGAAAAATGCAAAATTTGAATTTTGAAAAAGAGAGGGAAACTGAAATTTTGAATTTTATGATTTTAGAGGGAATACCAAAAGCAATGCAAGTTTTGAAATTTAAAAGTTGACTCAATTTCACGCAAAATTCAATTTTGAAAGTGGAAATCAAAGTTGTTGTAATTAAGCACTTAATTTCAAAAGTCACAAATTGCAAGAATTTGAATAAAGCACTGAAATTTTGAATGAATGCTGACACAATTTTCAGATTTAGGACAGTAAGAACACAATTTTGACACAAAATTTCAATTTCAACAATTTTTGAATGATTAGAAGCCTTAATCCAAGCAATCACTAGACCAACTTTGACTTTAATTTTGAAAGTGTTATAATTGATAAAATCAGCCAAAATTCTGGATTTTAGCAGAAAAATACAGTAAGATCCAGCTCCCGAAATTTCGGAAAAAATGTCGGGGACGATGGCACTCGGAGTGCACACGGTCCTCGCAACTTTTTTCCAAAATTTCAGGGATGAAAGATATTGTGATCTTGTTGCGGAATCCAAAGTTACAGCTGATTTGGAGATGTTTTGATCAGTGAAATTATCGGTCAAAGGTTGAATCAAGAGGGTTTTAAAAATTAGGGTTTTGACACTTAACCACTTAATTTTCAGAATTAAAGCACAAATATGAATTGATAATTTGCAATAGAAGGGCAGATCTGAAACAAGCATTAATAATTAAACATTTCGCAAGCTTAATTACTAAAAAGAAAATTTAGGGTTTTTATGCAATTAACCTCTAAAATTTGCAAAAGATCAAGCATGGAAATGTAATCAATGAAGCCAAATTTCAGATCTAACCATGAATAATCAGAACGGATGTTCACATCGGGTTCACCAAAATGTAAAGCGGAAAAATCGAACCCTAGTTGCTCTCCCCTCTCCAACTCCAAGGAGAGAGAAGGGAGGTCACTAGGGTTGACGGTTTTCACTTAGGGGAGACTTTACATTCAATAGAGGGGTTGAAACCCACAAGATCCAATCCCACACAAGGCAAGATTGGATTCTAAATGAGTTTCAAGGGTTAAGACAGCAAGGCTACCCTCTTTTGTAAAGAATGTAGATAGAAAGATTGAACTAGGAATGCATGAAAAGTGAGAAAGATTCGCTTATAAACGGAGATAGGAATATAGGATGGAGCTGCGGACCTGGAATTAGTAGTAAAATGTCGAGACGGTGCTGTCCTGCAAATTTGAGCGAAATTTGACGGGATGATGGCGCCCGGCGTGCACACGGTCCTCCGAAAAATCCGCGAAACGAAGGGGGATCTGTTCGTCTCTGCACAAGGATTCCAAATCTTCAATTATAGCTGCGTACCTGCAACCTACACACAGAAAAGCGAAGACGATTGGGGGGTTAGGGATTAGGGGTTTTCCCTTAGGTCAAACCCCGGTTTTGGAATTAACCAAGAAATGAGAAATGCTGTAAATGTAAATGTTTGTAATGTAAACAAGTACTTGATACCTTGTTGTAAGAATGTTTGTATTCTTACATGCGAAGGTGTAAATGTTGTTGTATGTTGTAAGTTGTAAGTGATCTCCTCTTCAATGGTTGAATCCTTGTCTTGAATGCAACACTTAGCCTTGAATGGAGACTTAGAATGATCAATTGCTTGAAGGAATGCTTGAATGCTTGAATGCTTGAATGTTTGAAATCGCTTCTGCCTTTTGTACACATATGTCCTTCCTCCTCAAATGGGAGAGGAAATGTCGTTTATATACTTGTCAATTAGGGCTGATAGACTGATTTTTTCAACCTTGGGCCGACAAGGAAAGAGTATTTTCCAATTTGCAAACAAAAAGACCCGAAGCCCCATAGGAGATCGGGCCCAAAATAGGGCCAGGGACCAGGGCGCTGGGCGCTCTAGTCCCACCTCCCGGGACAGCAGGGTGCAAGGAGGGATCAGGCAGGGTGCTGGAAAAATGCAGTTTTTGGTGCCATGAGCAAGTTTCGGGGTCTCCATTCAGGTTCTGTGTTGCATCGCCATCGTGAAGACCCAAATGCGGTCAAAATTGCAAGTGTCGCAATTTTAGGATGCTACAGACTGTTAGATTTTTGAAGTATTGCAGTGTATAGTATTTTGGCTTTTGTTTGACACTTAGTCATTTTTTATTGTGTTGTCATGAATGCCAAAGGGGGATATTGTTGGCAAGAGACACCGCATAGATGATTAGATGTTGTCATTGGTGAAAACTGAAGTTATATACTCCAATTGTAGTTCATAATTTAATCATACCAAAAGTATGATTGAGTTTTGGTTAGGTCTGGTGAAATAAAACAGGTCATCCGACAATGTGCATAGTAATTTGGTTGGCATTTCACTCGTGTTGAATATTTTGTGTTGCAGATCTATTGGAAGATTTTTGGATTTGTTATTTACCTTATTCTAGGTTTGTGGCCTTTCAGTGATGACTCTTGAGTAAGTTGGAAGGTCAGGTATATAGATTTTTGGTTAAAACAGTGTTCATTAGCGGTAGCGTGTGGATATTCATTGTGTGGATTACATGGATCAGTTTTGGTGATCATTTGTGTGTTCAAGGATTGTTAGATGAAATATGGGAAGGGTGTGGATAATTATTTTTGGTCTCCATGATTGTTTTGGTTTAGATTGAGCTGACTTGATATACACGTTTCATCATTTACATATTGTTCTTGAAGATGACTTGTAGAAGACCTAATTTGATATTGTGAATATAAGAGACCGGTTGATATGATCATTTTTGGTATTGGTGGTTATGTGAAAAGTGTCTATGAGATATTGAGCACAGTTTCACATGCACAAGTGAATGATTTGTTCTTCGGTATAATGCAGAACAACAAAACAAAGTGGTGTAGTAGATTAGAGTAAGATTGAGTATTTTTTTCTTAATTGGAACTATATTTTGGCATTTGTAGATGTTGTTTATCAATTCAAACATTCCACTTATATTTGTAATCATTTTGTAAGGCAGTGAGCCTTCTCGGGTTATTCCCCTTATTGTATTTGAGCAGTGAGCTTTGTGTAATGTGCCTGAATGCATGTACATTCCCCTTATGAAATATTTCTATACTTCTAACAAGGTATATTAATATTGTGGGTATCAATCCCACCGTGATTTTTTCCTTAACTGGGTTTTACACATATAAATATTATTTTTATGATGTTGTGGATATTTGCTTTGTGTTCATGCATCTTTATGTTGTTTAGTTGCATTAAGTGGTTGAAGAATCAAATTGAGAATGTTAAAAACTACATAACACTGATTCATCCCCCCTCTTATAGTTCCTTGATTCCAACAGGAAAATTTGCATGTAGATAGATAGAGAAGAGGTAAAGAAAAGATCAAGTCTTGGGAGTGAATTGTCAAGGGGGGAGGACCTATACCAGAGGAAGAGGACCCTTTGTGGATTAGAAAAAAGATAGGGAAGCTAGCAGAGATGGTAATTCATACTGGAGTGATGACAAGAATTTTACTAGACAAGAGAACATGATGGATATTGAAATGAGGGTTATGAAAAAGAAGACAAAAGATAGGATAAGAAAGTGTTTAGAGGCACTCTCTTTAAGTGTGGAGGAGAAAGACATAATGCTTTTGAATGTAAGAAGACATAGAATAGTGGAAGAGCAGCATTGGCAGAAGAAGAACCTACCTGATTAGCTAATAGATCAAAAGATGGAGAATTATTAGTGAGGAGGAGAGCATTGTGCCACTCCGAAGATGAGTGATAACCTTTGCAAAGGAGTAATTTGTTCAAGACAAGATGTAAAGTAGCCGGTAAGTGTTGTAAAGTTATAATTACTAGTGGAAGTTCAGATAACCTTGTTTTGGAGGACATGGTGAATAAGCTGAAGCTAGAAAGATTGAAGCACCCTAAGCCTTATTAGATAGCATGGATTCAAGATGGTCACAAGATACTAGTAAGTAAACAATGTCTGGTAAAATTGAGAATTGGATCTTATCATGATGAAGTCTTGTGTGATATTATGCCTATGGATATATGTCATATGTTGTTGGGTGGACCTTGGTAGTATGATAGGAAAGCAATACATGATGGAAGGAAGAACATATACACTATTATTGCAAATAAGATGAAACAAACCCTGTTACCTTTGGAAGATCCTCTCAAGAGTGAAGTTTGTACAAAAGCTAGGATTTGTTTGGTAGACTGAAGGAAATTCCTAGATGGGATGAGACATGAGAATATGTGTTTTTCTTTAGTTCCTAAGAAGGCTGAAAATTTAGAGCATGAAGGAGAACATTTAGAAGAAGTAAAAGAGTTGCTGACAAATAATGGAGACATCATTTCAGATAATGTACCTGATGGATTACCACTTGTGACAAGTATCAGTATTTGCATGGACCTGATTCTCAGAGCTAGTTTGCCTAATAGAGCAACACACTGGATGAAACCAACAAAAAATGAGGAGTTGAACAAACAAGTGTAGGAGTTGTTGAAGAAAGGTTTGATTAGAGAAAGTTTGAGCCCTTGTGCAGTCCCAATAGTATTAGCACCTAAGAAGGATGGAGAATGGAGGATGTGGATTGACTCTAGAGAAATAAATCAAATCATAGTGAAGTACAAATTTCCCTTGCCTAGGATGGATGACATAATGGATTGTTTAAGTCTAGAGGCAAATACTACACAAAAATAGACTTGAAAAGTGGATACCATCATATCAGAATCAGAGAGGGGGATGAGTGGAAGACAATATTTAAGACAAATGAAGAACTGTATGAATGGTTGGTGATGCCTTTTGGATTGACTAATGCACCAAGTACTTTCAAGAGGTTTATGAATGGGGTATTGAAGAAGTTCTTGGGTAGGTTTTTTATTGTGTACTTAGATGACATCTTGATATTCAGTAAGACCAAGGAAGAACATATGTTGCATTTGAGACAAGTTTTACAAAGGTTGAGAGAAGAGAAGTTGTTGATAAACATTAAGAAGTGCAATTTCATGAAGGAAGAGTTAGTCTATTTGTGAATTGTGATAACTGTGGATCGATTGAAGATGGATCCTAAAAAGGTAAGAGCAATTGTTGAATGGCCTACACTGGAAATCATTGGGGAGGCAAGATCATTTCATGGATTGGCTAGTTTCTACCAGAATTTTATAAGAAATTTTAGTTCAATTTGTAGTCCTATGACAGAAGCAATGAGAGGGGATAGGAAGGATTTCAAGTGGACATCTAGAGAAGATAAGCGTTTTGATTTATTGAAGTAGAAAGTGACAAAACAATTTGTGTTGGCTTTACCAGATTTTAGCAAAGTATTTCAAGTGGATTGTGATGCAAGTGGGAATGCAATTGGAGTAGTGTTAAGTAAAGAAGGATGACCAGTAGCTTATTTCAGTGAAAAAATGAATGATGCAAGGAGGAGATATTATGTGTATGATCAAGAGTTTTATGCAATAATTCAAGCCTTGAAGAAGTGGAGACATTATTTATTACATAAGGAGTTTGTGTTGTATATTGATCATCAAGCTTTGCAATATCTGAATAGTCAAAGTAAGCTAAATCAAAGATGCATGAGATGGGTTGAATCTCATTAGCTTGAAGCCAATCCCAAATGACATGGAATTAATTTAATACTTGAAATTTCCCCATAATTTACAAGATTAATCTAGCATTTATGATCTTCTAAAAATAGCTTTGCCTTAATTTCTGATATCTAAATTTTTTCAAGGATAACTAGTATTTAGAAGTACCTTAGGGGAAGTTGTAGATTTACAACTTTCAAGTTTTCCTTAGACATTCCCTATTGCACTAGATGGATAGGCTTCCACAAATGTTTGCAAACAACAAGAAAGTGTGCAAGTCACATATATGTATATTTTTATTCTAATGTTGATTTATACATTTTAATTTCTAGATAGAAAATATTTTAGAATGACCTTTCCTTGTAGTTGGTTATGATTTTTCCTTATGAGATTTTCTTAATATTATTATTGACTGTATTTTTCTCAATTGAAATGGTTTCTATAACTATTAGGTTGGGTATTTAAGGTTTTGATGGGTTAGAGATAAGAGAAGAAGATTCCAAATTAATATGGTGATTACTCTAGTTTTTTATGAAGCTAGGATAAGGTATCTTATGAGAACAAGATATTTATGAGTCCTTTTCTTGGTAAGTAATGAAATGGCTTTCCATTATGATCCCTTAGGACTCCATATGGTGTCGTTATGGGTCGATGGTGTCCTAAAGGCTCATATGGTTTTCTATGACTCCTTAGGACACCAGATGATCCCTTATGTGTCACTAGAGGTTATATTGTTTCCTAAGAGGTCATATGGTATCCTATGACCCCTTAGGAAACCATATGACCCCTTAAGACACCATATGACCCATAACGACACCATATGGTGTCCTAAGGGGTCAGAGGATGACATTTGACCCCTCAGAACACCATACGATCCATAACAACACCATATGGTGTCCTAAAGGGTCATACGGTGTTCTATGACCCCTTAGGACACTATTTGGCATCATTATAGGTCTGATGGTGTGCTAAGGGATCATATAGTGTCCTATGACCCCTTAGGATACCATATGACCCCTTAGAAGTTGTTACGGGTCGTATTGTGTTCTAAGGGTCATATGGTGTCCTATGACCCATTCGATAACATATGGTATCATTATGTGTCTTATGGTGTCGTATGACCCCTAGGACACCTTATGACCACTTAGGACACTATATGGTGTCATTAGGGGTCATATGGTCTCCTACAACCCCTTAGGAAACTATTTGAGCCCTTAGGACTCCATATGGTGTCGTTATGGGTCGTATGGTGTCCTAAGAGGTCATATAGTGTTTTATGACCCCTCAGGACACCATTTGGTGTCATTATGGGTCGTATGGTGTGCTAAGGGGTCATATGGTGTCTTATGACCCCTTAGGACTCCATATGACCTCTTACATGTCATTATGGGTCATATGGTGTCCTAAGGAGTCATATGGTCTCCTATGACCCCTTAGGACACATGCATGGATCCCTAGGATACCATATGACCCCTAAGAATACCATATGACATGAAAAAACACAAAATGGTGTCCTCCAAGTTCAGGTTCTCCTACGGCCCCTTAGAAACCATTTGACCCCTTAGGACTCCATATGGTATCGTTATGGGTCATATGGTGTCCTAAGAGGTCATATAGTGTTCTATAACCCATTAGGACACCATTTGGTGTCATTATGGGTCATATGGTGTGCTAAGAGGTCATATGGTGTCCTATGACCCCTTAGGACTCTATATGACCTCTTATATGTCGTTATGGGACATATGATGTCCTAAGGAGTCATATAGTGTCCTATGACCCCTTAGGACACATGCATGGATCCCTAGGATACCATATGACCCCTAAGAATACCATTTGAGCCTAGAGAGGGAGAGGGGGGAGGAGAGAGAGGGAATGGGAGAGAGATACACCTAAGAGAGGAGGAGAGTGAGATGGAGAGATAGAGATAGAGATAGAGAGCGGCACGGAGAAGGGGACTCAGAGAGAGAGAGAGAGTTAAGTGAAAAATAGAAAGGGAGGGGGGGAGGGGGGAAGAGAGTGGGAAAGAGATACACTTGATAGAGGAGGAGAGTGAGATAGAGAGATAGAGGAAGATAGAGAGAGAGAGAGAGAGAGAGAGAGAGAGAGAGAGAGAGAGAGAGAGAGAGAGAGAGAGAGAGAGAGAGAGAGAGAGAGAGAGAGAGGTTGATAGCCAGAGACGTGATAGAGAGAAGGAGAGAGACTTGAGAGAAAGAGAAATGGAATGAGAGGGGGAGAGAGAAAGAGAGTTAGAGGGAAATAAATACTTGAAAGGGAGGGGGAGTTGTACCTCTAAAATTTAGATGAAGATCATGCATGTAATGGTGATCTCTTCAATTGTTTATTGGTAATTTGTCTTCATGTTTGGGTAAAAAGAGTCAATTTTTTTGTTGTTTTGAAAATACAAATATGTTAACTAACACTAAGCATGGGGGTGATCGATGCCAAGTGTTACCCAAGATTGTGAAGAAGATAGTTGACAATATTACCAAGGTCACCAAGTGGTATATGTTAAAATCTACTTCTTTTTGGTTGGACAAACTTTTCGCTAATGGCCTATAGGTGATTGAAGTTGGAAACCACTAGGCTAGGTTAGTTCATTACTTGTGTAAATCCTTGGGATTGATGATGGACCCATAGTGTAGTCGGATATGCACTAAATATTCTTTGTGGTTGTTTAATGGTCTACTTGACCTTGTGGGATTGAGGATGGGCCCCTAAAGTAATATGGAATAAAGTGAATAATTTTCTTAAATATTTTTTGGTGCAAAAGACCATGAAAACAATGGGACCCATGATGTAGTGCATGATACATCAACATTGCTTTTCTATCTAGGATGCACTATGGATAGGAGATAATTAGCCATTATGGATGAGCTAGTCACCACTTTATTTGTGATATCTATATGAGCCAATGACTATTATCTTTGTGATGCTTGTATGAGGCACTTACTAAGCATTTTTCTTATATGTTGGAGATAATCCCTTTGAATGTGATGTATGTTAGATCTAGTCAACTTGTGTGTTTATGATGTGTTTGAGCCAGTCCTTTATGTATATGCTATGCATGCTTGAGACAATCATTATGTGTGTGATTTACGACATGACCCTTGTGTATATGTGTATGTTTGTACACTAATGATTGGTAATGATGGTTATGGAACCAGCAAGTAGTTATCTTTTATTGTGATGTTACTAAGTTAATAGATTGTCTAAATTAGTAGTTAGCGTTTAAAGAGAGATCAAAGGAATCATTAAGAGGAGAGAGTGAAACCTCAACGCTTGGATCTAGGTCTAGGGACGAATCTAACTATACATCAATGATTGATATAATTAATATAGAAGTGTAACAAATACATCAATGATTGTAAAATAAGTTTGTAAAATTTAAATAAAATTTAAATTAGTGATATAGTTGTAAGTGAATTTCTAAGATGATTAATTTTAAATATTTGTGTAAAAAATAAGGGATTATAGGATTATTTTTTCTAACTATTTAGTATTTACACAACTCGATCTCAAAAAGGTTTTCTTGTCCAAAATGGTAAACTATTGAAATCTATTCAAGTCTACCTTTTTCTTCCTTAAATTGTTGATTGAGAAAGAACTATGCCAAGGCCATTTGACCAAATTGCAACGATGTATGCAACATGGACATGGGAATGAAGCTAAAATGATTAATAATTACAGGTATTAAACATAAAGGAGATGATTTTGTTAGATAATCAAGAGAAATCATATATTAAGAGATTAAAATGGATAGTAATAACTAATAAATCCCTAAAATTTGGGAGTATAAGAGGTGGTCTATGGATAGTAGTGATTTGGCTATAGAGTTTGGCCCAATGGAAATTCATACTTTTATCTTGGAATTATAATAACTTGTTCGCATATCATTTGTTTTGAAGTATATTTACTTGTAGCCTTTATTATTCAAACTACGTTTTACAAGAGGATGAATGTGAAATAAGGTGATTTTGTGAGGTATTGTGCTCTTTAATATTCATCAAATTTACAGTTAGAAAGCGGATAAAACAAAAGAAAAATGATTTGACCCTGTACAGATAAAATTTCCTTCCATCTCCTCCTTAAGAGTTAAGTGGATAAACAGTGAGTCTAAGTTGAGTTGTTGGAACGCACAAGGTAGGAAATCACATATATTCATCTTCTCCTCCCCTACATTGTTCTGACAGTGGGCCTTTGTCGTGCATGACGAAACACATGTTAACTTCATCTTTCTTGCATTGTCACTGCCCCCATGTTCACTTAATAATGCCGTGCTTGACTGAGCAGATGTTCACTTTTTCCTAAAATCTTCCATCCCCTCCATTAATGTCGTCCTTGACTGAGCAATTGTTCACTTTTTCTTTGAATCTTCCATCTCCTCCATTAACGCTGTGCTTGACTGAGCAGATGTTAACTTCGTCTTTATTTCTCCATTCACTTTTTCTTAAAATCTTCCATCTCCTCCCCTTGTCGTGCATGACTTCACTTAATGCATGTCGTGCTTGACTCAACAAGTGTAACTTTCCTCCATTCACTTTATTAGTCCCTGTCTGGAGGAAACTATAGCGGAGGCTATTTTCGCTAACCCGTTATTAATCTAAGCCAAAACAACCAATCATATTTAATTTTGTTGCAAAGATTTTCATGTTTCCTTGGTTCCTGCCCAGAAAAGATGCAAATTATTTAGGCGAATTTTTATCCTCAAGTTTTTGGCATTGGCATATTGGATACATTGGCGGTTTGCAGGGTTTCCAGGGCTTTATGCGGTTCTCAACAAGAGAGAACGCACATCTCCAGAGGCTACAGGGCCCGTCAAAACAGAGCCCTGACGATTGCTTCAAACAGATGGAGACCCAGGAAAGATCCCAGAAAAGACTTGCAGAGATCGGATCTATGGAAAACCGAGTACAAGCGCGATAAACAAAGCATGCAAACATATGGCTAGTAAGTTTTCGTTTTGGGCATACATAGTAGAGGGCAGGTTCTGACTGAGAAAAGGAATACATTGTTCTGCACAATATCGAAGAGGATTAAAGAGGACGATAGACATTTTAGATATGATTTCCTACTAAATTTAAGGTTTCTTTACAGTTTTCTTTAAAGCATTTAGGGTTTTTTACGGTTTCTGAAATTTCTGTGATTCGAAAGTCCAAACCAGATATTGCAATCATTTTCCTATTGCTTTGCCCCTGGGGCCAGGGGAACTAGCGCCAATAAAATGATAGGAATCAAAGCTCCTTTGTATGCAGCAGAAATGTAAGACCAGTACACCCACATACTCACCCTGCCTTTCTCTCTTTCTTCTTCTTGCACAAGCTATGAACTTCTGTCTTCTTTATCTTTTTCATTCTCTCTCTGATTTTGCGATTCAATCTCTTCATGTACCTTTTGTGCTTTCTGGAGCTTTCCATGATTAACATCTTTCACACTAGTCTTGTTATCAGTAGATGATCCTTCAAAGACTACCTATGATGAGAGGATCTCAGAGTTCTCCATGTCATCGATGGATTTCAATGCCTTCTTATTTGCACCTACCAATTCCTCAAAATGTGTGTTTGATTGTAATATATCTTCATATTTTCCAGTCTGCGTAATTTCACCATCCCGCATTACCTATAAGAAAGTTTAATAAGTACCAGTTGTCAACATAGTTTAAATTCTTTTATTTTATTCTCTTTGAATATGAAATCTGGCCGGTTTACATCTGCGCTCTTCAGGTACATTCTCATGACATAAACAAGGAACTGGTGAAAATTTCCATTATTCATATAACGTACCTTCTTTGATCTTACACTACAAAGGGCGTTCTCTAACTTATTTTTGATCTGCTCCAGATCCCAAATATTTGACGATGGAAAAGATTCTCCCATTAGTTGCCTGTCAGTAAATTCCATTTTCATATATTTGTTTTACTATTCATAAAAATCTGTATTGAGATAGATTTTAGCAATCAGTTTAAGAGTTTGACAGTCAATTTATAAAGGTGAATTTCAAGGTAAACCGGCAACCAAACCTGATTGAATTTGTTAGACTGTCCCTGTGTTGTGTTACAGTTCTCTACTAATTTTCCTCAAAATTAACTTGTAGAAATCTGGAGTTAAGAGGATATTTTCTTTCAAGATATTGGTTCAGCTGATAAATCTAACAATTTCTTGTGTGAAATGGAAAGATATAAGTGTAATGCCTGCATATAGTTATCATGTTATTCTTAATGCTTATTGATTCCTTTCAAAAATATAGAATATGAACGTGTAGAGTCAAATCTTCAGGAATGCCGCATCCAACTACACCCAATTCTGCTAGCAGTTATGATATGTAATTTACCTTATTAGGGTGCTCTGTTTTGCATTACTCTGCAAGGTACTTGCCTGCAAAATAAGTGAGGAAAATAAACTCCTGGAGTTCTCTAATGCAAATCCATCTATCAATAAGTTTTTTTCAAAGAACTCGTTTCTTGCAGCAGCGAGATTATTGAGGGCAGTGATAACTCTTCTGAATTCCCTTAATTTATTCAAACTTGAAAATATCATTAGTCATTGAGGCAAGAAGGTCATGCTTCCTGTTTAAATCATTATCCACCATTTTAGTTTTGTCACTCACATGTTGTGCTACAAATGTATAGTGTTGTAAAAAGGACACCTATTTAGCATTCTTGTACAATAATTTGGCTTGAGTTGATATATTTTAGTGTTTGATTGCCAATCAACATAATGAATTTATTATGCAATATATGGTTCCTCCAGTATATCAGTGCTTGTACAATAGCATACATTTATTGGCACCATGTAGCTTCTCACTAAAGTAGGCAAGTAGATTGCCTTCTTGGCTCAACAATCCACCAGTAGCTACTGTTGAAGCATCACACTTGGTAGTAAAGATCCTCTCAAAAATGGGTAAGGCAAGTATAGGAGCTTCTATCGTTTTCCTTTGAAGATGTTCGAAAATTCTCTTAATCGCTTGAGACCAAGTAGAAGACTTCCCTTTTAAGCAATTAGTGAAAGGAGCACTTAGTTTGCTAAATTTTGTAATTAATCTTTAATACAAATTTACTAAACCATAGAAACCTCTAATCTCTATGGTATTTTGAGGGATACACCAGCCAAGTAATCTCAATCACCAAGTAATCTCAATCATTTCAGGATCCATGATCACTTTCCAAGGAAACCCCACTTGTCTCTACAAACATACTCTTCTCAAGTTTTAATTCTAAGCATATCAAACACCATTTGCAAATGCTTCAAATGTCCTTCCATATTTTGACTGAAAATTACAATGTCATTAAAATAGATTATGATAAATTTTCCATTGATGTGCTTAAAAGTGGTTTGAGCATTGGATAATTCCAGATGACATGTCCAAACTATTCATATAAGCCATCCTTGGCCTTGAATGTCATCTTCCATTCATCCACTTTTTGGATCCAAATCTAATGGTTACCAATTCTAAAATCAACCTTGGAGAAAATCTTAGTTCCTACCCATGTAGTCTAGTATATCATTCATTTCCTTAGGAAGTATGTACTAATACGTACTGCTTATGCATCCTATCAATATTCTCTTTTCTTATATTGCTCAAGAATTACAACATGTAAGTTATTATGGTTATATGTTGAACGACCAGGTAATATGGAAGTTCTTATCATTCATGGTCTGCATGACATTGTTGACATTATTACAATGTCTCTAGTGTGTAAAGGTAGGTAAGCGATTTCTAGTGACGCGTTGCTCCTTTAGTTAAGTCCATAACTATAATTGGCACACACTAATACATTTGGGGTCAAATTCCAACGGAGGTTTCCGACGGACAAGGAACATTGTGTGAAAATTTGATTTTTTTTTTAAAAATGCCCGTGTTCGTTGGAATTTTGACAACCTCAGGCATTTTATTAAAAAAAAAAAACACAACGCATTTTCATTTTGAAAGCAAATCGAAGCAAGCGGCGACCCGCGTCTTGCCTCCCTGCCCCCCCCACCGGAGCGATCTCTGCACAAGCAAGGTAAGGTTTTTTTGCAATCAAAGGAACTCTTTGTTTTTCAATGAAGGGCAACTAATTTTTTTTCGCAATCAAGGGCAACTGGTTTTTTTTTGCGAATTAATCCATTTTGTGCATATCCTGCGATCTTAAAATTCCATGAAATGACATCTCTTTGAGGTATTCCGTCATACAGTTCACATGTTGTGTGTATGCTACCCCATTTTGCGATTTTCGTTATTGGAGCATTTGCAACTAATTTTTGACAAAAAACCCCCTTCGATTATGCTTTGATGGATGTCCATACCTTGTTCCAAAGCTCCTATTTTGGCACACGCAGGGAGGATGCTGGCAAACGTTGCATTGAGATAAACATGACTGTATTTCATGAGGATTTGAACTCAAAGCATTGGCACTATCACTTATGGCTATATTAGCTTTTTAAGACACTTTCATAGTGCACTTCACCTGTCCTAATAATGGACTATCATGAGATTCTTAAGAATGGAAATACTCCAAACATTCATGCCCTCTATGTTGTCATTGTGGTTTTCAATCATTGCGACTACATGCTTTTCAAGGACCAAGTAGTGTTCTTTTTTCATTGTTCTACTGTGCTTCTCAAGCTGCACCAACATAGTTTTATTTAATGGCTTTGTTTTGATAGTGACTTCTCCATGGCTTCCACTGTCTTTTTCTTGGCACATTCAATGCATTGTCATCTATCACTACTATTTATTGTCCTTTTTACCTTTATTGAGGTTGTTCTCATACATGTCATTCATTTTGTCTATGAGTATATCTCAACCAATTCACTGTTGTAAGTAGAAATAAAAGATTAGTCTCATCTCTTTTACTATTTTAGACCTTCATAGTAATCTTTGCAATATATCATTTCCTTCCAGTTATATGGAATAATGATTTTCTTTTTATGGAATGTGATGAAGGCTTGAGTGTGTCTTCTTGAACTCACTTATTATCAGCTCCTCTATGATTACCTTAGATCTTTGTGGCTAAGAATTGTTCTTGATGAACTTATGCTCTTTATTGATTTCTTTTACTACCATTATATTATCCTGAAAAAGGCTTGTTCAATGCTCCCTTAGCATGCATGTGCTCTCTTTGTATTGATCTAGGGCTACTCATTAATGTATCTATGGATTTCCCTTATTCACTATGTTGTGACAATCATTTGCAGATTTGGGACTATCATCTTTCATAATTTGATGTCTTTAAGATGTGCGTACATTGCTTGACAAGAAAATCTCAAACATTTGTGAAGTTCAAAGAGTTTAAACCCCTTGTTGAATGGTCATCTAGTTGTTCTCTAAATGCAAAATGCTCAAGTAAATGAGAAATTCACTCAAAATGGTTTATCCATAACTAAAAGAAAACAACTAACCACTACATGTATGCATCAACACAATAGTGTTGTATAGAGACCTAATCATGCCTTCATGGATATGTAGATCAAGTTCCTACATTTTGGACAAAAGCAATTCACACAATAATATATTTGTTGAACACACCCACCACAAAGATTTGGTTATGCAATAATATATTTATTGTTAACTTTATCATGGAGGATTTGGTTATGCTTGTTACAATCAAGGTTTGACCAAACTAATTCTTAAATATACAAATGAAGAGTGTGGTTGGTTGGTGACTAATTACTCTTTTTAACACCATTTACAAGATCATATCTAAATCAAGTGTCTCAAGAATTAAGCTACTACTAAGAAGATAGTTTGCCTAAAGCAAATGGGTTTCTTGGGTGGCTATTTATTGTAGATAACTTAGTTCCTTCATGAGAATCAATCAATTTGGAACATGTATAACTCACATTTGTGACATGTCACTAATGCAATTCCTTAGTACTTATTTGAGTACTATCTCCTCTATTGTTTTCTATCCACTTTTGTGTCCTTCTTAGAACAAATAATAGATTAATGAGAAGGTGGAAAAGGTGGATTCACCTAAGAGGGAGTGGATTTTTCCAATAATATGTTAGATTCTCCCAAGGATGGATGGACTATACACTTGAAAGGTAGATGATTAAGGATGATGACAAGGTGAATTTTCCTTAGAATGATAGGGTTGATTTTCCTAAGAACAAGTCGATTCATGTAAACTAGAGGATACAAATTTGGACAAAATAATGGAAGGAGACTAAAACTAGATAGATTCACCTAAATGGGAGTGTAGTCATCTAAGGATAGGAAAAATTCACCATTTGTGTAAGAAAGATGGATAAGATAAATGATTTATGTGAAATAGATTCACCTAAGAGAAAGTAGATTCACATAAGGATAGGTGTATTTTCCTAAAGATGAAGGGATAAGACTTAACAAAAAGAGGACTTAGGATGATGACAAGGAGGAATCATTTAAGGATATGGCATATTCACCTAAGGGATAGTGTATTCTCCCAAGAATATGGAAAATTTTTTGATTGGTGGAATGACATACTAGATCAAGGAATGATACAAGGGTAGATTCACCTAAATATAGGGTAAATTCAGCTAAAAGGGTAAATTCAGCTAAATTCAGCTGGAAAGGAAACTACAAACTTATACATTCACCATTTCAAAACATTTTATTGGGGAATAGTCAATTTGGTTCAATCTAATTCCTCTAGGAGAGACCAGCAATATGATTAATTGTTCCATTTTGATGTGATTGGATATGATTAGATATAATTTCATTGAAGATGCAAGAACTAAGTAAAATTATGCAAAATTGACAAGATTAAGCATAAACAGGCAAATAATAAAGCAAAAAGCTAACATAGAGGTACATATTTGGAAATAAGACTCTAAAATGAACCTAATTAGTTACCTATAGGGAAAATGAGGTTAGAGATAATCTACCTATATGGAAAGTGGTTAAACTCTACCTCTAAGTGGCTCATCTTGAGCATTGTCGGTATATGGGCATTGATGGCATATTATATCTGGTTCTATCATTTTTGTGGGTGCAAAATTAACAAGGCAAAATAGTATTAGTGGGATCATGATCTCATCAAAATGGTTTTGGCTTTGCATTTATTATAGCACATTGATCACACCTTACAAAAGGTTCCAATCTCATACATAGCATCCCAAAGTAAGGTCAATAATGATGTAACTTAATGCTTAAACTGGAGTTCTAGGTAGTCATATACCGATCATCTCCAGGATTGATGCTTAAACTGGAGTTCTAGGTAGTCATATACCCATGGCATAGGGTAGGGGTGACCTGCAAACAATGCTAGTTCTAGATGCTTGTTTGCTTGGTGTATAACTTGTCAAAATTAGATCGATTGGCTACAGGTCTGCCATAAAGTTTCCAACTTATCACCAGTGAAAATACAAGAACCAAGGCTTAGAATACTCAAAAATGTCTCTCAGAAAGTAAAGTCTGCAACAGGCAAACTTTTAGTAAGAATTTGCAGACACAATGCTCAGAAATTCACACAATTAGCTACATTAAATACGTTCTCTATTAAGTTCAATGTTTTAAGATGAAAAAGAAGAGTTAAATGGTTTTGGTTTGATTTGCAATTTTTGTGAAGCTTTTGCACTGAAGTTTCCATAGCCTGATTTTTTTGCCTGTGAAGGAAGACCATGTCAGATAATATCAGCGAAGAACAAAATAAGGAGACAATTGCTAGATTATGGTCTAACTTGAAAAGAAAAGGTGATGGGAAATGTTATTGTCCCTGTAAAATTTGTAAGGGCTTAAAGACTAGAAGACTTCTAATCAAAACAACTAAGAAACATTGTAGGCAGCATGGTCACATTGAAGGGGGACATGATTATCATCCACTGGTAAGTTGTTCATTATATCGTTTTAACAATTTATATACATAAGAAATCACTTGATAATGAGATCATGATCATGGTTTATTTATGTTGATCATTTTTATATAGGTCGAGCACCCCAGGGCACATGATATGGACCAACACAACCCGAAGAATATAGTTTTCGAAGTGGAGGAACATGGAGGTGTAAATATCGAAGCTGAAGATAATGATCCCATGGAAGATGACAATCATGCACCAGAAAACACAATTGAAGATGATGGTACAAATAAATTGATCCATGACACATTTAGTACTGGCACAACTGATCATGATGATCAGGATGACCTTGATGTTCATGATTTACCTCTTCTTGAGAAGGCATATGAGCCCCTTTACAAAGGCTCCCAAACAACTCTTCTCTCTACTGTATTGTTGTTGGTGAACTTGAAGGTTATGAATGGTTTATCCAACATAACAATCTCACGTATGTTAAGGTGTGTCATACATGTCATTACAGTTAATAAATGGTGAATCATGTACCATTAATATTCTGTATATTAACACCTCAAACTTTTTTTTTTTGTTGTAGATTGATAGGTGAGTTTTTCTAACCACCATCAAATATTCTACCTCGCTCATACCGAGAATTATCTGCCATTATGAAAGATATTGGAATGGAGTATCAAACAATAGATGCTTGTTCCAATGATCATATTATATATCATAAACAACATGAATTTGGAACAAAATGCCCTAAATGTCATATCAATAGATATCAAACAGATCAAATAACAAAAAAGGTGCCTCACAAGGTTCTTCGTTATATTCCCATTATTCCACGTATGCAACGATTATTCAGGTGCACTAGCTTGGCACAATTTATGGATTACCATGCACACAATAGAAGTCAAGATGACATTATTCGAATGCTTGTAGATGGTTTAGCATTTATGGACATAGAGGAAAAGTGGCCACACTTTAAAGAAGAACCTTGTAATCTCAGGCTTTCATTGGCAGTAGATGGTGTCAATCCATTTGGAGAGTTGAGATCTGTTTACTCGGTGTGGCCTATTTTTGTTATCAACAATAATATTCCTCCATGGATGTCAATAAAGAGGGAGCACATAATGTTGGCAATGATTGTTCCAGGTATTTTATCATTTAATAGTCATCTACATTTAATTATAAATATTGCAGTAAAATGGTCATAATAATTATGTAATGTTTTTGTTCATTCCACTAGGCAAGTACCAAGTTAAAGATATGAATGTATATATTGAGCCTCTTATCGACGAGTTGCTGGAGTTATGGAATGGTGTGACCATGTATGACATCTCTAGACCAATAGGACAAAGACAATTTCAATTCCATGCAATGCTTGTATGGACAATACATGATGCCCCAAGGCTAACACATTTTTGTGGTATTTTATAGTGTTCAAGTTGCGCATGATAATTATAATTATAAAAATTAACAGATTTAATAGAATTATACATTATCTTGTAGGTCTTCAAACAAAGGGAAAATTTGCATGTCCAGTTTGTGGTCCAAAGATGAAATCCCGTCATTGGAACCTTTTTGGTCTTGTCAGGCCTGCTACCCGTGGAAGGTAAGCCTGTCACTGCCCTAACTGCTTCTTTGGTTATCTTGTGAATTGAATCTAACCAAAATAATTCTCCATGTACTCTTCTTAACACAATTCTTATAACATCCTAGGGAAAATTAGGGATACTAAGAATTTCCACAAAACCTAGGGTTTCAACTATCTTATGTTTCGGTTTCACATTTCCATTTTCATCACATATAATAGTCTTGTACATGTTCTTAATTTCATCATGTCCTAGTTCATCTATATGACAATGTATGTAGATTCTAGGATCCTCAGCATATACAACTCCTTTGGGTATTTGTGAGAATCCTCCTAGGGTATCATCTTTCTTCACAATTTCAGGAATGATTTTAAATACGGGCCTAGGGAGCTTAACAACTTCAACTAAAATTGTGTTTGCAATGAATTCAGGTGCAGAGGAGGAATCCATTGTTATAAATACCTTAATTTGCCTTTAGGTTTGAATTCTTTGAATGATTTGCTTTACTTCTCGTTGTGGATGCCTTCGCTTGAGATTTTTGCGCTCTCTAGAAATTTGAATGCTTGGTGAATGAAAAAAGAGCCAAAACACTTGCTTTATAGTATCATTTCCTTCAACTGCCATATTTAATGCCTTCCAGTTAAGTGAAAACTTAACTCATCTATCAGTAAAGAAGCATTTCATTTTCTTAACATCAACTGAGGGTAAACTAGCATGTTTTATATTTTGTTGCCATAACCCCAAGGGATTATTTCTCAGTTAGAAGAAGAATCTCCTTCCAGTGGAGTGGTACTCTGTTCTGTCGGTGGAGTATTCACATCAACATTTTGATCTGATTTTCTAATCTATTGTTTTGAAAATTCTTGCTTCACTTCTTCAACTTTCTCTTTACCTTTCAAGCTGGGTCCTTTGTTATTTGTTGGTGATGCCTTCTACAAAATTTTGCAATATGTCCAATTTTGTTACAAGCATAACAAGTCGAATTATTTTTCTGAATTGCTTTTCCATATCCTATGCCAGTATGTGTTTTGCATTGATTATATAAGTGTCCAAATCTTCCACAAACATAACATCTTACATTCATTCTGCAATTTTCTGAATTATGTCTAAGTTTGTTGCATTTAGAACATTGACCTGTGGGTGCATTGGTGTTCTGATAGTTTCTAGATCTACATTGATTTTCTCTATGATTACAGTTAAAGCATTTCCCATTAAATTTATAAGCATTAGGTTATCTTACTGGTTTGTTGTGATCATGATTGTTTGTAGTGTCAGAGCTTTCACCAACTTCAAAGCCAAGTCCATTAGTGTCTCCATTAGGTTTCTAATTTTTCAGCATGTCATCAAGTTCTTCTGAACTTTTCTTGAATTTCTCCTTGTGTTGATTTGCAGTAGCCAACTCATTTCCAAGAAATCTTTCTGTCTCTTGAGTTCATTTTTATCATGTTCCAAGTGAATCATATCTATTTATAACATATCATTTTCATGACTGAGTCTTAGATTTCATTTGCAGCATCATTGATTCTTCTAGCCAAATCATCTTCATTCTTCTTTCTGTTTTTAGTGTCTTTACAAAATCTCATGGTCATATCTTGCATCTCATGTCTCAAAGACATATTCTCTTATTTTAGCTTGCTTATCAGATCATTAAGAGTCTCTTTTTCATCATCATCACTTTGTATCTTCTCATGAAGTTCTCTTCTTTTTTTCCTAGTAATAGTAAGATTTTCCTAAAGTCCTTGAATGATTTCTTGTGCAGCCTTTAGATCATCTTCAAGTTTCATATTCTTCAACTTTTCTGCATCATAATCTGCAAGAGATGTTTCTAGTTCCTTTCTCAGATTATCCATCTGTATCAGTGTCAGAATCTTCCTCAAGCTATTAGGCTTTTGAAAATAGAGGACCAAGCTCTGATACCAATTGTTAGGATTCCCAAAGATACTGAGAGGGAGGGGTGAATCACTATCTTGTCGGTTAATGGATTTTCTTAACTTATTAAATGAATTGCATCTCAAAATAGTGTACCAGTAAACAAGAATTAATGCAGTAAATAAGAACAATAACCACAACATAGAAAGCACACCATAACACAATATTTTTAATGAGGAAACCCAGTGTGGGAAAACCTCAGTGGGATTTGTAACCCACAATATTCGCTCACTAGCCAATAAGTGAATATTACTTATACAATAGGGGCCTGCACATGCAGGAAGGCCAACTGCCTAAAGCTCACTGTTTAAATATAAAAAGAGAAGTCTCACTGACTTACAAAATGGATTAAGTAAATCCAATATCATATACTACTTCGGTTCAACATCTACTATGCTAGGTTCAGTATCGGTTTAAGCTCATGCAACTTCCATAAACCTTATTCCAAACTCTGCCTTAATATTTGCATATTACTTCTGCAATAATCTAACCATATCCACATCTACACTAAATGATCTACAAGATCTCATACTTATATGAGTCCTTTTACAATTTGCCTTGTCGGCTTACAAATTCATTTGCAATTAAATACAAAATACAATAAACAAATTCATGTCGGCCAGGGTGTCGGTAATCATCTTTTCACTCCCAGTGAACTATATGTCGGTGTAGAGTCTATTGGTGTTGGTGCCTGTCGGTGGCATAGGATTGTAAGGTTGCCATCAATAACAATACCTTCAATCACCTAAAATTTCTCATTGGAGTGTGCATTTGCCAACAAAGAGAGGTGAGCATCTGAGCAAGTTTGATGCTAAATGTGATGAAGGAATATTTCGAGGATATTCCACTAAGAGAAAAGCTCTAAAGTGCTACAATAATAGAACTCAAAAAATTGTTGAGAGCATCAATGTCAGGGTTCATGAATCCCTTGGGAAACCTGAGGGAACCAACAACAAGCAAGTGGAAGGTGAACCGGGTGTAGCTTTCTGGGAACTGGTTACAAAAGAATTAAGCAAAGATCTTAGTGTTTTTGTACCGGTAGAAGCTATGGTAGGTGAAGAAGAAGATGGAGAAGAAGAAGAAGAAGAAGAGGAAAAGCAAGAAGAACCAACTAGAGTCATTCCTAGATATGTGAAACTACATCATGATCTGAAGCAGATCATAGGAGATAAAGATGCAGGGATACTCACAAGAAGAAAGGTGAAAGAGAACTCTTGTATGATCTCTGAATTGGAGCCTAAGACTATTAGAGAGGCACTTATAGATGAAGACTGGATTAAGGCAATGAAAGAAGAGCTAGATCAGATTGAAAATAATGCAACATGGTCTTTGGTACCCAGACCAGAACACAAGAATGTCATAGGTACCAAATCGGTCTTCAGAAATAAGCTAAATGAAGAAGGCACAATTATAAGGAACAAGGCAAGGCTTGTATGCAAGGGATACACTTAGGAAGAGGGAGAAGACTATGGAGAAACCTTTGCCCTAGTGGCTAGAATGGAAGGTGTTTGAATGCTACTTGCATTTGTAGCATTTAAGGGATTCAAGGTATATTAGATGGATGTGAATTCTGCATTCTTGAATGAAATCCTTGAAGAGGAAGTGTATAGAGAGAAACTGGATGGGTTTTCCCTATCAGAAGATAGTAACATGGTGTGTAGATTACACAAGGCCCTATATGGATTAAAACAAGCACCAAGGGCATGGTATGAATGATTACACTCTCATCTTGTGAAGATTGGATTTGAGAGAACAAGTGAGGACAACAACATCTACTTGAAATCTGAAGGTGATCAGATTTTAATCTATGAAGTGTTTGTAGATGACATAATCTTTGGAGGAGATGATGAAATGAGCCATGCATTTGTAGATGTAATGAAGAAAGAGTTTGAGATGTCTCTGATTGGAGAGATAAAATTCTTCATTGGTCTACAGATTCAGCAAATGAAAGAGGGTGTCTTTGTTACCCAATCCAAGTATGTCAAAGAGGTATTGAAGACTTTTGGCATGGAGGAGAGAAAACCAATTGGTACACCGATGGTGACCGACTGCAAATTGACTAAGGAAGATGATTCAGCATTGGTGAATGAGAAAGAGTACCAGTCAATGATTGATAAGATGCACTATGTGGTACACAACAGACCAGATATTTCTCATGCAGTGGACATAGTAGCTCATTTTCAGAAAAGTCCTAGAGACTCCCACTTGATAGCTGTCAAGAGGATTCTTAGATATCTGAAAGGAACAGTTGACTATGGATTGTGGTATCCATATAATTGTGACTTTAATCTCAAAGTATATATTGATGCTGATTGGGCAAGTAATGTGGACGACCAAAAGAGAATAATTGGTGGAGCGTTCTTTCTTGGTGGAAGACTAGTCTCGTGGATGAGTAAGAAGCATAGTTGTATTTCCCAGTCTACAGCTGAAGCAGAATATGTGGCAGCATTTATGAACTGTACTCAAGCAATCTAGATGAAACATGTATTGGAAAGTTTCAAAGTACCTATATCTGAACTGATAAATATATTTTGTGACAACACAAGTGCAATAAATATTTCCAAGAATCTGATATTGCATGCTAGAACTAAGCACATTGAGATTAATTATCACTTCTTGAGAGAAGGTTCAAAATAAGGAGGTTTTACTAGAACATGTTGTTGGTGCAAATAAATATTCATTATGGATATTATTACACTTTACTTAAGTTAACTTAGGATAATACATCTCTTCATAGTTTGGATTTGAGACACTTAGGGAAGTGTGCACATAGGGATAGAGCTTGTAGGAGAAATTCCACCTTTTGTGGTCTTATTTTGCTGTTACACTCCACATTCGGTGGGTCATCCACCTCTTGTGGAATATTATATTATTTCTCTTACCTACCCTTATTATTTCTTACCTACCCTTGTTTCTCATTGAGCCACATGTCATAATTGTGTGCTCGTACATCCATATGGCCTTGCCTATATAAGCAGGCCTATATTCATTGTATTGGTTAATCCAGTTGATCATTTGCATATTGATGAGAATACAGTTTTGTTCTTGTCATTCTATTGTCTCTCCTTTTATGCTTTTCATTGTGCCCTTGATCTTGGCAAAATCCTACATGGTATCAAAGCCTATAGGGCTTCATTGATTAGTCTTTTGGAGACATTTTGGAGGCTTCAATTTTTGGATTTGGGGATCTTCATTTTTTGGGGGCGTCATACAACGATTTGGACATCACTGTTGAATCCGGGAGGCCGTTTCCATAAAAATCGAGTATAAATTCGACCATTTTTGGTGAAAATCGATTTTTGGAGGTGGAGGAATCTTTTGCCCAATTTGGGCAGTACGGTACAAAATTTTCGGATCTATAAAAAAAAAAATTTATTTTTTTTTCTCTAAAAATCTTTTCCAGTTTTTGAAAATTTTTTTTGAAAAAAATAAAATAAAAAATTATATACAAAAGTTTACAAAAAAAAAAAAAAAAGTTTTTTGGTTTTTGGGGGTCCACAGACCCCCCTGCCCGCTGTACCTTTCCTGCAGGCTTGTCAGACCTGCACAGGCTTCGGCGGCCATCGGAAGCCCCGGCTTCAGCAGCGCCATGACCACCGGCCACCGGAAGCTTCAGCCCCAGCGGCCACCACTCGCCGCGCACCGCCACTCGCCGCGCCGCCAGTCGTCGCGCCACTCTAGCGCCACCATCCACAGGCCGCCACTCGCCGCGCCGCCCAGCTCCACCATCCATAGGCCACCACTCGCCACGCCGCCCAGCCACCGACAGCCCAACTCCAGCGCCCGCGTAGCTCCCGCGCCACCCATCTCTGTGGCACTGTCAGGACCTCCAAACCCCACTGCCAGCACCATCGCCGGCAGTTATTAAAACTGGTGGACCCGCGCCCGCCATGTCGCAGGCGGCCACTGACCCGCGGTCAACATCCGTACGCACAGTCAGCATATTTGCCACATCAGCCTGTCTGTACGGTACAGATGCCATGTAGGGGGAGATGACATTTTTGTGACGGCCAGACGGGCGTCAAATTTAAGCCCGTCATTTACTAACGTCAGTGCCACATCAGTAGACTTTTGAAATTTTTGAACCCCCTCTTCATTGAGCTTTTTAGTTTTGCAGTTCAACTTTGAAAGGCCATATCTTGCTCATTTTTGCTCCTTTTTTGGTGTAATTTTTTTTGAAATGGGCTAAAATTTCATGATCTTCGCAGTGGTGTGGTTATTTTCTGATTTTGGTGCATAGGTTTTTTGGAATTTTTGGATTCTCTCAGCTGTACCTGTCCAATCCTCAATTCTACAACTTCAAAGCCTTGTTTGAGCTCATACAACCTCCTTTTCAGGTGCCATTTTTTTTAAAGTGCAAGTTTTTTCATCTACTTTCATAATCAATGATTAGATTTCAGATATTTTGAGTGGAAGTTGTACTTTCAGATATTGGTCTTATTTGGCCTATTAGGTACTTGTAAAGTGCTTGGATCTTAGTTTAAATCTTTTGCATTATTAGTTTGAGTCTCTTTTGGCCTTATTGAGGTAGTTGTAAACTTGAAATCAAAAGCCCACTTTGCCATTTTTTGCTAGTGGCCCATTGTATACGCACTAAGTATAAAGTGCCAAATCATCACTTTTGGGGGGGTTCTTTGATTGAGTGAATTTGGGGGGGTGTCTTGTGTGATTGTGCCTCTCTTTGTGCTCTTTCATTTTTGTTGCAATGAGTCCTCATAAATTTCCACCTTTAACTCCACATAAATATGCATCATGGAAAATTAAAGCATGGAGTAAATTAATGGAAAAGGGTCTCATGCATTACATCGATGGAACAATAGCAACACCACCTGATCCTAAGGCTGATCCTAATGCTCAGTTAGAATGGCTCACAAAGAATTGCATGGCTCTTGGAACTTTGCACAAGTATGTATCAGATGACCTCATTTTTCACATTGAGAAGTGTACAACAATCAAAGAGGCTTGGGATATGTTTCAGAAATTGTATGGTCAAGTTGATGAAATCAGAGGTTACAAAATTGACAATGAGCTCACCAACTTGGATCCTAAGAGTTTTGATACAATCCAAGATTATGTCACCAAAGCAAATGAACTAAGAGCAAAGCTTAAGGATTGTGGAATTGACAAAAAGGATGCTCAGTTGATATTCAACTTGTTAGACAAGCTTGCACCAGAATATGCAGCATTTGTGTCTAGCTTCCAAACTCATCGTTTGACAGTGGGGAGTTCCTATGTTATGCCTTCATTTGATGCTTTCACAGAAATGTTGATATTGGAACAATCTAAGTTGTTGAACATGGGACTTCTCAAGTCTTCAAAGTCCAAGGCTTTGGTGGCTAATCAAGGGAATGAAGGAAGTCAAGGCAAAGATTCCAACAAAAAGAAGAAGCACTCTAAGTCTAAGCCACAACAGGAAAAAGGACAATCATCCTCTCCATCACAAGGCGATTTTTCATCCTCTTCCAAGAAGGGGACACCACCTAAGAAGGATAAACCAACTTGTGCATATTGCAAGAAGTATGGTCATGATGAGCATCGATGCCATGCAAAGCAAGTTGATGAGTTAACTAATCTTCTTAAGAAAAACAACATCAACTTGCCATCCACCTACACAAAGAAGGATTCATCTCCTTCCTCTTCCTCACATTCTAAGGGAAAAGGGCAAGCATTTGTGGCTACAACAGGTTCCTCATAGCAATGGATACTTGACTCGGGTGCTTCATATAATATGGGTTCTACAAAGGAGCAATTTTCTTCATTGGAGCCATCTAAAGTACCTCACATTTACATAGGTGATGATACACAAGTAGAGGTTGAAGGGAAAGGTTCAGTTGACATGGATGATGGAACATTTGAGGATGCTCTCTATGTTCCTAACTTGTCTACCAACCTTCTCTCTATCTACCAAATCACTCACTATTGAAATGGGAAAAAGGTTGAGTTTACACCAGATTCAATTGTGGTAAAGGAACTTGATGATGATGCCTTGGTAGCAGTGGGACAAGTCAATGACAACTCAAGGCTTTATTCATTCTCCCACTTTGTGCCAAGTTCACCTTCTAGGGCCTTGCTTACTCATTCAAATTCAGAAAGTAAGCTATGGCATGAGCGGTTTGGTCACCTCAACTGCCACTATCTTCAACAGCTCAGCACTAAAGATATGGTCACAGGTCTACCTCGAATCAGTTTTTCAGAGGGTGTATGTTCAGGTTGTTCCATGGGCAAGCATCCCGAAGAGAAGTTTGATAAGGGGAAAGCTTGGAGAGCTTTGGAAGTTCTTCAACTTGTTCATAGCGATGTAGCAGGTCCATTTCCAACACCTTCATTTAGCAAGGCCTGCTATGTCCTCACCTTCATTGATGACTACTCCCGCTTCACTTGGGTCTATTTTCTCATTCATAAGAGTGAAGTATTTGACAGATTTCAGGACTTCAAGACTCATGTGGAGAAGCAATCTAGGAAAGTGGTGAAGATTCTTCGCACAGATAATGGAAGGGAATATGTGAACAAAAGACCTGAGGATCTTTGTACATTTGAGGGGATTGATCTAAAACATTTTGTAGCATACACTCCAAAACAGAACGGAGTTGTAGAACGCAAGAATAGAACTCTCAAAGAAATGGCTAGCTGTATGATTCATGCACGTTCTCTTGATCTCGCTTTTTGGGCCGAGGCTATCAGTTGTGCCACACACATCCAGAATCGGGTTCCTCACAAAGCTTTGCAAGGTATTACTCCTTTTGAGGCTTGGGCTGGTAGGAAACTGATTGTGAGACATTTCAGAGTCTTTGGGTGTCTAGCATGGGCTTGCATACCTCCGTAGAAATGCAAGGCCTTGGAACCACAGAGTCGACCTTGCATATTTGTTGGATATCCTGAGGGTGTTAAGGCATATAGATTGATGGATCCTGAGACACATTAGGTGTTCATTGAGAGGAGTGTTCACTTTGAGGAAAGCTCTCCTAGCTTAGCCTCTCTACCTCCTCCACCTTCCTCCATTATGGATAGTGATGTTAGTGATTCAGATGATGAGACTCCTTCAACTCTGACTCACAGGGTTACACCTCCGCAGGGTCCACTTGCAGTTGAGGAGCCTCATTCTCCACCTCCACCTAGACCTCGTTGGGCTCGACAGACACTTGATTTGTGGGTTCTCTTGTTGGGGATCCTTTAGATACATGGAGAACTCGATCACAGCATCAGGATCTACCACATGCATTCATTGCTACTGCTTCCGATCCACAGACATTTCGGGAAGCACCAGGGGTTCCTGAGTGGGACCAAGCTATGGAGGAAGAGTATAGTTCCTTGATGAGGAACAACACATGGGATTTAGTCCATCTCCCTAAGGGGAAAAAGATGGTTCAATGTAAGTGGATCTATCGGACCAACCTTGCAATGGATGGCAGTGTGGATAAGTATAAGGCTCGACTTGTTGCGAAAGGTTTCTCTCAGGTTGCAGGTGTTGACTATACTGAGACCTTTGCACCTATAGCCAAGATGAACTCCATTCGCTTGACACTTGCTATTGCTGCAGCTCATGGTTGGGTTGTACATCAGATGGATGTGAAGAGTGTTTTTCTTCATGGTGATCTTGATGAGGAGATTTATATGGAGCAGCCACAGGGTTTCATCCAGGATACTTCTTTGGTTTGCAGACTAAGGAAATCTCTCTATGGCCTTAAGCAGGTCCCCAGGGCTTGGTATGCCAAGATGGATTCCTTTCTTCTCTCCGCAGGGTTCACCAGGTGTCATTCTGATCCGAATGTCTACATTTTGCGACAGGATGACTCTCACTTGATACTTGTGCTCTATGTTGATGACTTGATCATTATAGGGAGTACTACATCCATCATTAGTAGGGTCAAATCTGCTTTGCATGATAGATTTGCTATGATTGACTTGGGTCTTTTGCACTACTTTCTTGGGATAGAGATTTCACAGTCACCTTCCGGGATTACACTATCGCAGCCCAAGTATGCTCTTGATCTACTTGCATGCTTTCATATGGCTGATTGTAAGCCTGCCCCGACTCCCTTTCTTTCAGGAGTCAAGCTTGAGGCTCAGTGTTCTTCTCCACCAGTTGATGCCACTTTGTATCGTCAGCTTGTGGGTAGTCTCATCTACTTGACCCATACATGCCCTAATATTTCATTTGTAGTTGGTGTGGTTTCCCGCTTCATGCAGGAACCACATGAGCTTCATTAGAAAGCTGCCAAACGCATCCTTCATTACATCCAGCGTACACATCACTATGGGATTCACTATGCAGCAGGCACAAGACTTCGCTTGGTTGGTTACACAGACTCTGATTGGGCTGGCGATCTTGATGATCGTAAGTCTACTTCCGGTTACAGTTTTCACCTTGGTTCAGACCCCATTTGTTGGCAGAGCAAGAAGCAACATGCTATTAATCTCTCTTTGACTGAGGCTGAGTATCAAGGTGCTGTTAATGCAGCAACTGAGACCATTTGGCTTCAGTAGATTCTCACAGAGTTTGGATTCACCACTCCACGGCCGACAGTTCTACATTGCGACAATTAGAGTGCTATTGCAATCTTGAAGAACCCGGTCCAGCACCAGTGGACCAAACACATTGAGATTCATATGCACTATATTTGAGAGCTCATTCAGGAGTAGGTCATTGATTTGCAGTATTGTCCTACAACAGAGTAGGTTGCTGACATATTCACCAAACCTTTCACCGAGAGTAAGTTCTAGCAATTACGAGCTCTCTTGGGGGTGCGGGATGTGTCATTAGGGGGGGTCAGCAGACTTCTCCTTCCTCTCTTATGGGGGGGACTTTTTCCTCTTTGAGGTTTTGTCCTTCTTCTTTGAGAGTCTTTTGTACTTTCATCTCTCTTTTGAGGGGGAGTTTTTTCCCACTGGGTTTTCTCCCTTTCTCCGTTTGTGAGAGATTGCATTGCATGGTTTTGCTTGCATTTGCATATTGTCCATGGGTACCTATCATGGCCTAGTAGCCAGGACCCATCTTGCATTGTTGACTTGAGTCTTCATTCCCCTAAGTTGCACTTAAGGGGGGGTGTTGGTGTAAATAAATATTCATTATGGATATTATTACACTTTACTTAAGTTAACTTAGGATAATGCATCTCTTCGTAGTTTGGATTTGAGACACTTAGGGAAGTGTGCACATAGGGATAGAGCTTGTAGGAGAAATTCCACCTTTTGTGGTCTTATTTTGCTATTACACTCCACATTCGGTGGGTCATCCACCTCTTGTGGAATATTATATTATTTCTCCTACCTACCCCTATTATTTCTTACCTACCCTTGTTTCTCATTGAGTCGCATGTCATAATTGTGTGCTCGTACATCCATATGGCCTTGCCTATATAAGCAGGCCTATATTTATTGTATTGGTTAATCCAGATGATCATTTGCATATTGATGAGAATACAATTTTGTTCTTGTCATTCTATTGTCTCTCTTTTTATGCTTTTCATTGTGCCCTTGATCTTGGCAAAATCCTACACATGTTTCCAGTAAGGAGCAACTAGCAAACATATTCGATAATCCCTTACCAAAGACTACATTACCTATTTGAGAGGTGAATTAGGGGTTCTGCCCCTTCATGAAGTCAACTAAAGTTGTGTGCTCCACATCAGTCAGGTACTACAGTGTCAAATATTTCAAGAATGATGTGTTGAAGGATGCTACTCCATAGGGGGAGCAACATAGTGGAGAATGGAAGCTTGTGCCTCCACTTTGGCATTGTTGTCAAAGGGGGAGAAGATATTTGATGTATGGGGGATAAGATATCTGATGTATGGGGAGAAGATATCTGATGATGAAGATACACTGGTCTATGTTGTTTATAGTTGCAATGCTACACTGAGTATTGCCATCAATGCCAAAGGGGGAGATTGTTGGAGATTGTTGGCATATGATGAACCGACATGATGATATAATGATAAATGTATGTTGTCATTGATGTCAATAAGTGCAAGTGAACTAGTATTCAAATTGGAAGAAGTTGGTGAACCGATATGAAGAGATGTAGTGAATTGGTGTTGGGGTTTCACTAAGTGTGACTACCGGTTCGTAGTCTCAACTCTAGGGTTTCCAGTTTGGCAATCTAGCTTCTGTGATGCAACCGGTGACATCCTATGATGAGTTAGCTAAGAGATGAGGATGAGATCAAGATGCCATGTCATTTTTGTATGTGTGAAGGATTTCCTTGATAATCTTGCATGTGAAGATCGATTGCATTAAATGTCTACCTTGAGAATGATCATTCTTCTTAGCGGTATGAGAAGAGAGTGTGATGGGTTATTGATTCCCATGTGTAGTGAAGAATAGATGATGCAGATTGACTTGTGATCTGTTTGAGATTGTATTGTTCTATGAAAAGTGTTTGGATGGTCAGGATTGGACCGCTTGTATTGTAAACCTAAATGCTTAGGGTTTAGGGTTTATGCTATAGACCTAATTGTTGTCTATAAGGTCGATGTGTTTGTTATTATTTTTGTTAGCAAATGTTGTGTGTGTGTATCCGAGTGATGAGATACTTGCCAGACCAGTAAGAGGAAAACTACAGAGTGTGATTGTAGAGTGGAGGAAATGATAAGGATCTGCCTTTGCATGTAGTGTTGTTATCATATCAAAGTTTTTACCTGTTGTCTTCTAAACATTTCAACAGTTGGAAAATCCCTTTACCAGGTAGCTTTAACAAGCTTATTGTAAATCATCTAACCAGGTGACTCAAGATCATTGAGTTCTTCAAATCCTCTAGCGGGGTAACCTTTAACAGGGTATATAGCCATCCCTTACCCGGATGATTTAACAGGATCGGTTCCTAACAGAACCTTATTGTAAAGTCTTTAACTGAACTAGGCTCCTAACAGAGCGAGCTTCAAAAGAGTTAAAAAACAAGCTTGTGGGTATTCATCCCCACCGTGGTTTTTCCCATTTGGGTTTCCACGTGAAAAATCTGTGTGTTATGAGTTGTGCATTTTTCATGTGATGATTAAGTATTCTTTGTTTGAGTGATTATGCATGTAGAGCTAATGGTTATGGTATTGCTGATATACCACATGCATATGTTTATGGGTGAAGTAGTTATTAAGTATTGAATGTATTTGAAGTGTTCAGTTTTACTAGTTTATGTTGTCTAAATTCTTACTGTGTTTAACCAGTATTTCCATGGTTAAGTTCAATAATGTAGACAACCGGTTATCATTGTTTTAACTTGATAAGTTGTTGAGAAAGTTTTTGTCTGTATTGATTCACCCCCCTCTTAGTACTAATTAGGGTATTTGTTGTTCATCATTATTCATCAAAACCATATTCTATTGACTGAGTTGTTGCAAGTAATGATAGTTCAAGTGGCCAAATTGTTGATGCCACAAACAACTCACTTCATCTGCATGAGTGAGTAAAATTGTTGAAGGAGAGTCAGGAACAAAGTGATAAAACTAATACAATTTGGAATGATGATATGCTTTTCCCATAGCAACAATAGACCCATTATGCATCTCACTAATTTCCACTATATCTGGTGTGATTTCAACTCTCTGCTAGTACCAGTGTGAGTGATATGATAAATAGATAGGAGATTAGTTGAAAAATATGGAACACAAAGGATATCCTCAAATGTTTGTTTGCCCACATCAACAGACCATCTCCCATGCACTTCAACATGAGTGTCATCACCCATCAATATGGTAGGCATATAAGATGGCCCTAAAGAGGTGAAATCATCTTCTGAAGAAGCCATGTGGTGCAAAGAACCTAATTTAGTGATCCAACAATTTGGTTGTGAAGCAATAGAAACTAGGGCCTTACCCTTTCCTTTCCCCTTACTCTTATCTGTGTCCTTTGAAGATCCTTCTTATGAACTTTGTTTGATTGAATCAAGTACCTTGATATTATCCTTTTCAAGAAGGTGCGAAATGTGATCAATTTGTTTCTTTAAACACTTATGTTCATCATGACCAATGATTACAATAACAACACTTGACCTTCCTCCTTTTTAGGTTGTTCGCCTTTTGATGAAGAGGTTTGATTATCTACTTTTGAAGTAGTATATTTATGATCTTTCTTCTTCTCTCTTTGGTTATTTTGTTTCTTATCTTGTTTAGTAGAGCCTTTTTGTTCTTTTGTGCCTTGATTTACATATAAGGCATGTCACTTACAGGGATTTATTGTACCCATTTAAACCAGTTTGTCTTACTTCCTAGCGATCTCTGCAACCAATTCATCTAGAGAAGGCATTTTGAATATGGTACCTAGGGCAGATTTTGTAGCATGGAATATAGAAACCAAACCTAAATAGTTAGGACCAAGTTCAGAAAGAATGCTCAAGATCAATTATTTATCATCTTTCTTGGTTCCACACTATTCCAACTACAATCTCACATACTTGAGTTTTGTGAAGAAGTCTTGTATAGTGTCAAAACTGGTTGGATTCAAACATATGAGTTCATTCTCCAATTGATGACCTCTTAGCTCATCCAGCTTACCAAAGAGATTTTCCAAAGTGTTCCACACTCCATTTGGTGTAGTGGCAAATTCTATGTGAAAAAGAAGGTCAGGGGAGTCTAACATACACAAAGTACCAAAGGCTTAATCACATTGTTAAACCATTTCATCTTTTCTGTAGCATCTTGAGGTTTAGTTTCAAGTTCCATTGTAACACAATGATATTAGTGTATTTTTAGCTATATTATCATCTTATATTTTCATTCAAAATAATTATATGGTGTTAAAAGAGGAATTGTAGATGCATCCATAATAGAAAAAAAGAAGATTGCTAAGAATCAGGAAAAGTGCAAGAAAGAAGACATAAGAGACACATCCTTTTTCACTAGTCTCAGAAATCACCCCCCCCCCCAATATTTCAAGGTTCGTACTTTATAATTAGTGCACTTACAAGGCCTTTTATCAAATTATAATACTTTCTAAGGCTCCAATGACCAAAAATAGAAAGTTTTAATACAAATAAATTTGATACAAGATTTGAAAACATTAGTCTTATAGCTGCTTAATGCTTCTCAATACCTTTCCAACAACTATTAATTTTTTTAAAAAAATAGAGTTGTCAGGTGAAAGATATGACCTATGGAAGGAAAAAATGCAGTTGATTCAACCTGCAATATCTAATGAAAAAAAAAAAAAAAATTCAATGAGACCCACGTGAATGGAAAGTTTTCACTTCCAGATTTTTGTCAAGTACTTGTTTGCAAAAATCCAACACTCGAGGCAAAATTTATGCAAATTTTAAGAAGGGTTGTTGAATTTGCCTGCTAGAAAATGGCTCATGTCCTATTCAAACTCATTTTTAGAAAAAAAAAAGTACTAAATTTATGGACACAAGAGTAAAAACCTAGAATTTTTTTGATGTTAGGAAGCATACTTGGTTTTTAAGAAAAATATTAGCTATCTAATAGTCTCAAATCTCTCACTTAAATTATAACAACAATGAGCTATACCAGACAACACAACTCTGATACCATGTTAGATTCTACAAGAAGCGAGAACCAAGATAAGATTTGATGCAGGTCATAGATCACATGCAACTCTAAACAACATATGGTCGAAGATTAAAATAGTTGAATGAAGATAAATCTGATATGAGAGAAAAAAAATAGAGACAAAAAAGAGAATTTTGAGAAGACCCTCACTGAGCTATCACTAAACTAGTGAATGTGAGAGTATAGTGCTTATTATAGAGAAAACTAATAACACATAATTCCAATGGGTGCATTAACTCCTATTATCCATAAAAAGTGGGAGGTTTTACCTTCTTCGTAAATGCCAAAACATGTGGCATAACCTCCTTACATGAGGATAGGAAAGGAGTTGAGAAAGTTGGTACATAAGGCCAAAAGAGGGTGAGAAACCCAACTACCCCATGACACACTCAAGAAATGATAAAATAGTGGTTATGAGAGGTGGTAAAACAAGCCAAAAGAAGGTGTGTAACTCAACTACCCATGTGAGGTGGAGAGTTACACAAGTAGCTGAAGTATTTTATCATGTATCCTCATATTAACCACTCCTAATAACCCAAGAAAGCTTAAATAATATGTGTAGAAAAAATAAATACCTCCTAAAATAAGGAAAAATAAAAAACCCACACTAATAGAAGTCCTATGTCCAACCCCTACTTTTGACATTTGACAAATAAAAAATACCTCTCAATATTCATATTCGGGATACCAATTTATAAAACCCCTACATCCTTGATATATCTAGAATATATTGCTTCAAATTTTCAAGATATTAAACCCCCTAATATAAATGTGTGTGATATCATATTGCCTAGTAGGTGAAGCTCTTGTGCTGAAATGGGGGCATGCCTAGCATAAACATGGCCACTCAGATGCATTGACGCTGATGATTTGTGTCCAGGACAAACAAAGTGAAGTTAAGTTATATTATGATTTTCAGGCTTATTTATGTACTCTCAAGCCTCAAACTACGGAAATAGTTTACCCTATGATTTAATCAACTAAATTTCTTGAAATTTTGGATTCTTGATGCTTATCAAGTGCATGAAGGAAGTTATGGAAAAAAAGGTGACAAAACATGCAACATAATTACAATAATTCATTTTTATATTTCATTACAAAAATCATACCTCAATTGTAATACTAAGTATCTCAATCAATTAAAAAAAATTATATATTGCACACAAGTATCTCATAAAGACATCTAATATTACAATGCCTCAAGTATTTAATTTGTACAAATATACAATTCAAATGTATATGTATCTAAATAAGCTTGATATTATAAAAAAATCACATTTACATTCAATCCAATGAACCATTTGGATCCTCTCTACTTGTTATCCTATCAAGTATTGTCTCATGGTCAAACTCATGAACATTTCATAGGTTCCTATTCAGCGGTGTACCCCCATATTTGTTCAAATGAACATTTTATGCCACCACAAGGTTGGAATAATGAAGAATCTTTCTATGTGTCTCAAATTCCTCGAACAACCACAAGATAGACTTATTCAGTGGGTACCTCCTAAGCCATGTACTAGTAACAACCATTGATCTTGTAGGGCATTCATATTTTCTCCATCTACCTTAGGGTCATCCAATTTGTTCTTTTCCTCCACACAACAATACAAATAATAATATATTCCTTTATCATGTCTCCAGGTGTAATAACTGCATAAACATGCGCTGCAATGATATGTGCAATCATGTACATGAATTTAGTAAACAAATATGGTATTAAATTGAATTTGATTAAATATGTATGTAGATAATTTACCTGGTTGCACTAGATCTGACACACGGTCAAAGTCAACTGACGCTTCAATTTGTATGAGTTACAATGCTATCAGGAGTCAATATGTCTTAAGTGGATTC
Source organism: Cryptomeria japonica (assembly GCF_030272615.1). NCBI lineage: Eukaryota > Viridiplantae > Streptophyta > Pinopsida > Cupressales > Cupressaceae > Cryptomeria > Cryptomeria japonica. The sequence continues at coordinate 222,617,847 of NC_081409.1, forward strand.
AAAGTTATTGTACACCATTCATCGACCCACTCCTTCGACTCGCACTCATTCCATGATTCATCTACACATGATGAACAAAATTACACAATATATTTCATATGTATACTCCATTAATCTACATTAGAGCTTCTAAAAGAGTGTAGTTCACTCGATCATGTCCATGTACAACAATCCTCATATTTAGGAATGTTAGTATCATCTATCAACCAAAAAATCTATGAATTGTAGACTCAACTTGATTACTTGGACCCATTGAAGCATTAAACCACTTGACAATAGCTTTTGCATTTGTAAACTTTGCTTTATCTATGTACTTTAATTCTTCTTATGCTAAGGCTCTTTTCATGCATGCTCTAGCATTGTCATACTCCCCCTTTCCATTCTTGGCCTCACAGAAATTCCACATATGTTGAACACCACTAATCTTATGCATTCTACCCAACTAATAAAACATCTTAGAGTTCTTAAATATTGATGCACAATTATCTGACCATATGATATGTTGATAAAATCAAATACCATAGCCAAATAAAGGTAGAACATCTGAAATAAACCTTGTACAAACTTTGTAGAATGTGTGCAATCATCATTGATATAGAAAGGATACTCAATATATTCATGTTGTCATTTATACTATCACCAACATGAATGAGTGCTATATGCACAATATAGCAACCTATGTTGAGTTGTAATATTGAGATTGCACCTCATCATGTGGCTTTAGTGTGTAGTTCTTTGCAAAGTCAACAACTAAAATGATGGTATCAAGTAGAAACATGTCCTTGCATAACTTAAATTGCAAGTCTAACCATCAAGCTCTATGGGTATGCCTTGCATACTCATACAATATATTCTCATAAAAAATGCCCATAAACTAATACACTGGAATATTTTCATTGATAAATTAACGCTTTTTTTCTTCTTTGTCATCTTTTAGACTGTAGGTCACTATCTTATTGTTGGCATTTTGGCACTAAGTTGTCATTGATGTCAACCGGCATGATGAAGATCTAGTGAGCATAAAGAATGAAGGATGGTTGCTTGTTTATGATGAAGAGGCAAAATGTTAAAAGTTGTCTCACACCACTGGAGGTGAAGAGGTGCAACCAGTACAAGATGCTCTACCATTTAACAAAAGAAAAACACTCTACCGAAAAAGGGTTTTACTAGTATGTGTTTGCCAGACCGACTGCGTGTTGGTAGGTCATATCTTGATCAGTGTAATGCCATGTAAAGCTGAGGTGGCAAGTGTGTTATGGTTGGTGAAGCCTCATCAATAGGGTTGATGAAAGATAATCACCATTATTGAAGGAGCCACAAATCACAGGATTGCATCTGACTAATTGTGGCTCGAGGAAGAAGGAATGACAAAAGAAGATCAAGGAGCAGTTGCCACCTGAATTGAGGTAAAGGAAATTCGATTCAGGATGTTCTCATAAAGGAAACTTCTGGAACACTTTATGTATCGTCAGACTTCATGACAGAAGATCTGATTTGTGATTGCCACTTCAAGGAAAATATGCATTGGATAATGGAAACCGAGTGTAGGTGCAGTCTCTCAGGACAGATGATTGATCTAAAATAGGCGGGATTGCATCTCATGAAGATTGTGTGGGAAAAAGGAAACCCTAACCGCTCAAGTTTTTGAATTACTTTTTGGCGGGAAATCATTGTATAAGTAATTAGAGCTCTGGATGGAAATGGTTGTTGATGCTATGAAGATTGAAGAATCAAGTGAAGTGAGAGTGAGAAAGGAGAAAACTTCAGAATCTGATCTGAGCAAGTTGTAGTGTTAGTGAGAAAGCAAACTGGTGAGAGGATTCTCCCGACGGTGTCATAGTCTAATAGTTTAGCCTAATTGGTAAGGTGTGGTAGAGAAGACAACATCCTAGAGTGAAACGGTATGCTGAGAGACTGTATGTGAGAGGGAGAGAAAGATAAGAAAGTTTGAGAAATAGAGATAGCGATCCCACAACTAGAAGTGTGAGTGCTAGTGGAGGAGAAAAGACTGTAAACCAATAGAGAGTTATTTGATTCAAGAGTTGTAGAATTCATTTGCAACAAGAAGCCTTAACTGTATTCAAATAGTATTTCATTATACATTGCCAAGTGGAAGCTTGGTGTAGGGGTTGGTGCTCCTTGGGTTGGTGCCCAAAATCTTTGTAAATCTATGTTTTACCTGTGAGGCTAGATTGGAGCAGTAGTCTCCCACAACTCTTCTCATCAAGGTTTTTCGCATATTAGGTTTTCCTCATAAATCTGGTGTTGGGAGTTTCTTGTGTGTGAATGATCTCTTTGGATTTCTTTTTTGCATTATTAGTATGACTATTTAGTGGTTAAGTAAATAATTGATTGTCTGAAGAATAGATTGAGAGGAAGACAGTATAGGGACCACTGATTGACCCCCCTCTCAGTCGTATTTTTTGTTCAATAATTAGTATTAGAGCATAGGTTCCCAGTTATCTATAAACCTTGCGTAGATTCTGGACTTTGAGCACAATGGCAAGAAGTGAGTCTTCTAACTCAAAAGCCCCCATGTTTGATGGATCCAACTATACCTTCTAGAGTAGAAGAATGGATACATATATTTCATCTCTTGGATTTGATGTGTGGATGTCAGTCAAGAATAGGTATGCCATTCCTAATACTCCTCCCACTGATCCAGATACAAAAAAGGAATATGAAAATAATGCAAAGGCAAAACATGCCATCTTGAGTGGACTGTTTGATAATGAATTTGTCAATGTCATGCACTGTTTTTCAACAAAGGAGACATGGGACAAATTGCAGAGGTTGTTTGAGGGAGATGCAAAGGCCAAGGAAGCCAAGATGCAAACATTAAGGAGCCAACTTTAAAGCATCAAAATGAAAGATGATGAAAAAATTGTAGACTATCTTCACAAATTTAAGAAACTGTGAATACTATTAAAGGAATTGGAGAAGAGATTGCACATGAAATTCTTGTCAAAAAGATACTTAGATCTCTCACTCCCAAATATGATACTAATGTATCAGCCATAGAAGAAGCCAAGGATCTGAATACTTTTACAATGGATGAACTATTTGGTTCCCTGACAGCCTATGAGATGAGAACAATCGGCGAGACTTCTTCAAGGAAAGAAGCTGCATTCAACACCACAAAAAAGGGGAAAGAAGATATTACTCATAAAGAATCTAGTGAAGACTCTAATGTTGAAGTAGAAAAATTTGTCAGGAAGCTCAAAAGAGGATCCAACTGGTACAAAGGAAAGTTACCACTTAAGTGCTTCAATTGTGGGAAGGTAGGACACTTCACTGCAAGTTGTCCTCACAAAGAAACCAGTGGAGATGAGTCAAGAGAGTTTAGAAGATCTACCGGCAAAGACAAAGAAAGAAATGACTACTGGCAGGGAAGAAGAGGCTACCGGAACCAAAATAGCTTATATACCATTGAGGATGACATAACAAATGAGGAAGATGTATCAAAAAATGATAACCATGAGAACCACAAAAAAGTAAATATTTTCATGGCACTTAATAGACCTGCTGATGAAGATGAGGAAGAAGAAGATATTGAGGCTGAAGTGGTTTTGGAGAGTGATCTTATCAATGCACTTGAATAATTAAGTAAAACAAGAAAAGAACTCAAGAGAGTTAAGCTTGTTGTAGTAGATGAACAAGATCTCTTGAAGCAGTATCTGGAAGAGTCTGGTTAAATCATATCTGACTTAAAGCTATAGTTGGGAGAAACTAAGAGGATCGGTGAAGCTACAACCCTTGATTTGACAAAGAAAGAAAAGGAGCATCAAGAGCTGGAAGCAGAAATAATAAAGCTCAGAAAGGAGCTTGAAGAAAGAAAGGAAGAAATAAAAATAAGAAGCAAGTATGAGGGCAACACTAAGGCTTTGGATAAGATGTTAAGCAAACAAAAGAAATCCAAAGACACTGGTGGCTTAGGCTTTGAATTTGGTCAAGGTTCGACCCACAAAGGTAAATCCGACAAAGAGATAATGTTCACTTCTTCAATTGAAGGTGAAGAAAAGAAGACATTCATTATAGGCAAGGAAACCAACAAAAAGACATATGTAGATGTTGTTGGAAAATGACAAAGTGGTATACTTTATTGAACTGGAGATCTCATTTCATGCACAAATATGCAGACCCAAGGAGGAATGCCAGAATTGACTGAGAAGGATTTACCAAATTCAACAACTGAATGGAAGTCCCCCAATGAGGTAGTTCCATTCAGGACCAAGATAGCCCAACCGGTATGTATCAAATTTTTATGGTTATTGTTACCGGTGTAATAAATTTGGGCACAAAATAGCTGATTGTAAGTTAAAAAATAAGCCTTCTATGAATTATGAAAGTAAAAATTCCTTTAATTAACTCCAAGATATGAATGTTGTTTTCTATCAGTGCAATGGATATGGACATAAGAGTTTTGATTGTAGGAAGAACAAACCGGTACCCTACAATAGCTTTAAGGATGTTATCTTTAATGAAAACATAAAATGCTATAACTATCAAGAATTTGGACACATAGAAAAGTTATGCAAAAATAAGAAGATCAAGAAAATGAAGGAAAATCCTCTTCAAGAACCGGTATCTGAACCTGAGCAGAATATGGCAGCTGATAAGGAGAAGGAAATCAAACCAATTTGGGTTGAGAAAGAAAAGGAAAAGGCAGAATCAAGTCTCATAGTGCAAACTACCTTGCATGCTGAAAGGAAAAGTCTATGGGTGTAGACAGTGGTTGCTCAAACCATATGACTAGTGACAAAAGAAAATTCATTCAAATTGAAGATTGGCATGGTGGATCAGTAAGGTTTGGAGACAATTCTTCCATCAAAATAAAGGGAAAAGATGTTAGGTCCTAGAGGCAACTGAGAGAGGGGGGTGAATCAGTTGAAAAATAAATTCAAATAAAAAATAACTTAACCAACTTATTGCTTAATACTGGTAAACCAGTCTTTCATACTGGTAAACAGTTTTAACAGATAATGCAATACCGGTAAAGATTAATGCATGAAACAAAAAGACAAAGTCATCTACAACACTTAACACCAATATTTGTACGTGGAAACCCTGTAAGGGGAAAAACCACGGTGGGAAACCTTACCCACAATCAGATGATACTACTATAGATAGTAAGTGTTTACAAATGGGGTCTGCACATGCAGAAAGGCCAAGTGCCTAGAGCTCACTGCTCAATCACAAATGGGAGTCACACTGACTACAATTGGATGGTTAAATCCAATAAGGATGTACTGCTCAAAATAGCATCTTCATATGTTGGATTCAGTACCGGTGTAGTTCTGATATGCTTTCACAAAAACCTTGCTTTACCTTCAAATTATGTATGCGTGTATATCTCTGCTTAATCTCGCATATACTTTCACACAATTCTTTTCCACACTCCACATTCGCTCTTACATTTATATCATAACCTAAGACCAATTTTAGTAGGTCGGCTCTACAAGATATTACAATAAAATCATTTTACAACCAAAACAATATCTGATGCAATAACTGATTAAACATGTTGGCTTGATGCATTTACAACAATAATAAGTCATCTCCATAGCATGCCATGCTGATCTAAAAAAGATAAACCTGTCGGTGTATACCTTGGACCTATTTACCAGTAACCGCAAATATGCAAATTCGAATATGCCAATAAACAAATCTCTAAGACAAGGTGTCCAAACAATGTCTTCAACATAGCCAAGTGTTTTCCATGCCATTCCAAGTGACGGTGATCATTATATCCTACTGGTGTACCATATACCGGTGACTGTGCATAAGTCACTTGCTTGCCGGTGAATGTTGCTAATTCTCCAAAGTGCCAAAGCTGATAAGTGTTAGTAGGTGTTGACATCAATGACAAAATCATACCAAAATACCAACAATCTCCCCCTTTGGCATTGATGGCAACACAAGATGGAAAAACCATCAAAGTGCCAAAATAGAAATGCCAAATACCAAAGTACCAACAATTACCAAAAATATAAATAAACTCTCCCAAAGTAACAATCTCTCCCCTTGAGAGTGACATGTGTTTCCTTGTGTTTTTCCATACCAATCTCTCCCCCTTTGACATCAAATGTCAAATTAATAGAAACATTTCCAAATACAAAATACCAATCAATAGTATACCAACTACTCCCCCTGAGAAGTAGCTTCCCCATCAAAGTCAGAGTAAAAGATTTCTCTATTAAGTCTGCCGGTTGATGACAAACGTCAACTTCCTAAGTCTCTACTGGTGGGGGTATGACTCCAAGCTGGTCTCTGAGATATTCAAAAGTCTCCTTAGGCAGAGGTTTAGTAAAAATATCTGCAATCTACTCTTTTGTATTCACATAAACTAGTTTTATTTCTTTTGCTTCAACATTTTCCCTTAGAAAATTTAGTTTTATAGAAACATGTTTGGTTTTAGAGTGTAATACCAGGTTCTTAGATATATCAATTGCTGCAGTGTTGTCACAATAGATAGTTATAGGTTCCTTGCATTTTACCTTTATGTCTATCAAAATATGTTTAAGCCATAGTACCTGTGTATAGTTCGTTGCTGCTGCAACATATTCTGATTGTGCTGTTGATAAGGATGTACAACTTTGTTTCTTACTCAACCAAGAAACTAGTTTGCTTCCAAGAAAAAATGCTCCGCTAGTGGTGCTTTTTCTATCATCCACATCTCCTGCCCAATTTGCATCTGTATATACACATAATTCAAAGTTTTCATCTCTAGGATACCATAATCCAAGATTTGTAGTGCCTTGTAAGTACTGAAAGATCCTTTTTACTGTCGATTCATGATTTTCTCTAGGATTACTCTGTAATCTTGAAACAATACATACTACATTCATGATATCAAGTCTGTTTTGTGTTAAATACAGTAAACCTCTTATCATAGATTTGTGCCTGGTTGGATTAACAGGTGTAGATTCATCTCTTAGTGATAGTTTATCATTTGTAGTCATAGGTGTGCTTACCGGTTTAGAGTTTTCCATCTCAAATTTCTTTAGTAACTCCTTTAAGTATTTGGATTGACTTAAGAATATACCTTGGTTAGTCTGTGAAATATACAATCCTAAAAAGAATCTTATTTCACTGATCATAGACATTTCAAGTTCTTGCTGCATTTCAATAAAAAAGTCTTCTCCATAGCATGCCACGCTGATCTGAAAAAGATAAACCTATCGGTGTATACCCTGGACCTATTTGCCGATAACAACAAATATGTAAATTTGAATATGCCAATAAACAAATCTCCAAGACAAGGTATCCAAACGATGTCTTCGACATAACCAAGTGTTTTCCATGCCATTCCAAGTATCGGTGATCATTATATCCTATCGGTGTACCATATACCGATGACTGTGCATAAGTCACTTGCTTGCCAGTGAATGTTGTTTATTCTCCAAAATGCCAGAGTTGATAAGTGTTAGTAGGTGTTGACATCAATGACAAAACCATACCAAAATACCAACAAAAGGAACATTAAGCACTGATGGAAAACTAAATGCATATGATGTATATTATATGGAAGGTCTCAAACATAACCTGTTGAGTGTGAGTCAAATGTGTGACAAAGGTTACAAATTTACCTTTGACTCAACCGGTTGTCAGATAAAGAAAGATAGTACCGGTAAAGTTGTGGTAGAAGGAAACAGAACTGATGGAAATGTTTATAATCTGAAGGGATGTTATGAGTCCCAATGTATGTTAGGATAGGTAGATGAAAGTTGGTTGTGGCACAGAAGATTAGGCCACATAAATTTTGATAACTTAGTTGTAGTAAGCATAAAGGGGTGTGTGAGGAATATTCCACTCATCATCGAACCGGTAAACACATTTTGTGATGAATGTGTAAAAGGTAAGCAAACAAAAGTGAGTTTTAGGATAAAGGAGCACAACACTTCAAAGCCACTTGAAATCGTGCATACAGAAGTGTGTGTTCCAACTAGAACAAGAGCACTTGCTGGTGAAAGATAATTTATGCTCTTCATTGATGACTACTCAAGGATGACATGGGTCACCTTTCTGCAAGATAAATCACAAGCATTTGAAAGATTCGAGATCTTTCGAAAGATGGTGGAAAAGGAAAGTGGGTACAAATTAAAATGTCTAAGATTAGACAGGGGTGAAGAGTTCACATAAAATGAATTCCAAGATTATTGTGAAAAACATGGAATTAGAAGGCAATACTTTGCTCCTAGAACACCACAGAAAAATGGTGTGGTAGAAAGGAAGAACAAGACAGTTAAGGAGATGGCTAGGACTATGTTGAATGAGGCCAGTCTGTCTGATACTTATTGGAAAAAATTTGTTCATACTACTACATAGACTTTGAACCGGGTTCAATTAAGAACAAACATCAAGATGACACCTTATGAATTATGGTATGACCGGAAGCCATTAGTCAAATATTTTAAAGTATTTGGAAGCAAGTGTTTCATTAAGAAAGATATGGATGGTTTGGGAAGCTTTGACTCTAGGAGTGATGAAGGGGTCTTCCTTGGTTACTCATCTAACAACAAAACCTACAAATGCTACTTTAAAAGACAAAGAAGAATTGTTGAAAGTGTGCATGTAAGAGTTGATGAGGATATGCACAAAGGATGTCAACCACACATTAACCAGTATGATTACTCTGATGATGAAAATGATGAAGTTCAATCTGACACTAAACCAGAGACAACACCTCATAAAGTTCCCAACCAATATGTATAGTTGAATCACCTAGAAGAGAAAATTCAGGGAAATAAGAGTGATGGTGTGCAGACTAGAAGAAGACTTGCCCAGAATGATGAACAAGTTAACCTATGCCTCATGACTAAAGTTGAACCCAAAAATTTCATTGAGGCTAGTAAGAGACAAGAATGGATGGATGCCATGGAAGAAGAACTACACCAGATTGAGAAAAACAAGACTTGGGAATTAGTCCCTAGACCGGAAGACAAGAATATCATTGGCACAAAGTGGGTCTATCAGAACAAAATGAATGAAGAAGGTAAGATTGTGAGGCATAAAGCTAGACTAGTGTTCAAAGGATACTCTCAAGTAGAAGGGATTGACCTTGAAGAAACATTTGCACCAATGTCTAGATTAGAATCAATCAGGATGTTTCTAGCTTACTCTGCCTAAAAGAGTTATAGAGTATACCAAATGGATGTAAAATCTGCTTTTCTAAATGGAAATTTAGAAGAAGAAGTATACATGGAGCAACCAGAATGATTTATGTTGCATGATGATGAGACATTTGTGTGTTGGTTAAAGAAGACTCTATATGGTTTAAAGAAAGCCCCCAGAGCATGGTACTCAAGACTAGATCTGTATCTGAAGGAGCAGGGATTCAAAAAGGGAAGTGCTGACAACAATTTGTACATAAGGAAGGATGGGAATCACATGATTATTGTGGTTGTGTATGTAGATGACATCAATTTTGGTGGCAACAAGGATACTCTCTACAAAGAGTTTGTTGATCAGATGCTATCAGAATATGAGATGTCAATGCTTGGTGAATTGACTTACTTCCTTGGCTTGTATATATTACAGAAAGATAAAGGAATCTTTATCTCATAGGTCAAGTATGCAAAGGAGATCCTGAAGAAATTCCAACTAGAAGATTGCAAACTAGTAAGTATTCCCATGGTGACCAGTAGCAAATTGAGTAAGAATGATGAATCACCGGTAGTGGACCAGACTCTGTACAGATCCATGATAGGAAGTCTACTGTATCTAACTGCTTCAACACCGGATATAGCTCAGGCAGTCATGGTGGCGAGATTTCAAGTTGCACCAAAGCCGTCACACATGAATGCTATTAGCAGAATCTTTAGGTATCCACAAGGAACACTCAGCTATGGTTTGTGGTATCCTAAATAGGGAAATTTTATCTTGGAAGAATACACTGATGCCGATTGGGTGGGATGCATTGATGATACAAATAGCACAAGCGGTGGTGCATTCTTTCTGGGTGACTGGTTGGTCTCTTGGCATAGCAAGAAGCAGGATTCAGTCTCCCTCTCTACTACTGAAGCTGAGTACATTGTTACTGCAACATGTTGTTCTCAGGTGATTTGGATGAAGCAGACTCTCAAAGATATCCAAGTGGACATCACTGATCCTATTCTCATCCAGTGTGACAATTCAAGTACAATCAACATAGCAAAGAATTTGGTCATGCATTCCTAAACAAAAAACTGCAATAAAATATCACTTCCTAAGAGAGAAGGTTGAAGGACAGGAGGTAAGAATGGATTATGTTCCTACTGGTGAACAAGTAGCAAACATTTTCACCAAACCATTACCAGTCAACACTTTTGAGTACCTCCAACACAAGCTGGGCATTGTATCATCTACTTAAGAAGGTTTTATGTGGCTCAGGGGGAGTGCACAAGTACCCTTTGTCATTGTATCAAAGGGAGAGAAATGTACCAATATATATGAAGTGAATTGTGAAAAAATTGACATCAATGCCAAAGGGAGAGATTGTTGGCATTTTGGCACTAAGTTGTCATTGATGTCAACCGACATGATGGAGATCCAGTGAGCATAAAGAATGAAGGATGGTTGCTTTTTTATGATGAAGAGGAAGAATGTTAAAAGTTGTCTCACACCACTGGAGGTGAAGAGGTGCAACCGGTACGGGATGCTCTACTGATTAACAGAAGAAGAAAACTCTATCAACAAAGGGTTTTATCAATATACTTTTTGGCGGGAAATCACTGTATAAGTGATGAGAGCTCTGGACAGAAATCGTTGTTGATGCTGTGAATAATGAAGAATCAAGTGAAGTGAGAATGAGCAATGAGAAAAATTCAGAAGGTGATCTAAGAAAGTTGTAGTGTGAGTAAGCATGCAAATTGGTGAGAGAATTCTACTGGCGGTATCATAGTCTGATAGTTGGGCCTAACCAGTAAGGTGTGGTAGATCAGGGAGCATCCTAGAGTGAAATAGTGTGCTGAGAGACTGTATGTGAGAGGGAGAGAAAGATAACAAAGTTTGAGAAATAGAGACAACGATCCCATAACCGGAAGTGTGAGTGCTAGTGGAGGAGAAAAGACTATAAATCGACAAAGAGTTATTTTATTCAAGAGTTGTGGAATTCATTTGCAACAAGAAGCCTTAACTGTATTCAAATAGTATTTCATTATACATTGCCAAGTGGAAGCTTGGTGTAGGGGTTGGTTCTCCTTAGGTTGGTGCCCTAAAAGTGTAGGGGTTGGTGCTCCTTGGGTTGGTGCCCAAAATATTTGTAAATCTATGTTTTACCTATGAGCTGGATTGGAGCAGTAGTCTCCAACAGCTCTTCTCACCGAGGTTTTTCCCCTATTGGGTTTTCCTCGTAAATCTGGTGTTGGGAGTTTCTTGTGTGTGAATGATCTCTTTGGATTTCTCTTTTGCATTATCAGTATGACTGTTTAGTGGTTAAGTAAATAATTGATTATCTGAAGAATAGATTGAGAGGAATAAAGTATAGGGACCACTGATTCACCCCCCCCCTCTCAGTGGTATTATGTGTTCAACACTTATATTTGCCAAATTCCACTAGTTTATTCCCAATAACATGTGTACTCTCCATATGTTCACACATTGGGAAATTTTTCAAGCCACCATAATGAACACATGTGCCATCCAAGCCTATGTTATTGTAAAATTGTTGACCATCAAATATTTCACATAAAATGGTAGATATGAAACCCCTTGAAGATCTAGGTGGATCCTTTATGTTACATTTCTATAAAACATTATTAGTATGAAATCTACACATATATGTTGATAAACATCATAATGATTAGAAAATTCATTATGCACTCTACAACAACAAGTTGTGCATGTGTTATTTATTTTGACATAAAAAGGCTTTGACTAGGAGAGACCCTTATGTTATTCTTCCAAAGTTTGTCAATTAAGGAAATTAAGGCTTCAACAATCACTTTATCTTTTCATGGTAGTCTACCAGAGAATGACCATAATTATTTATAATTTGGATCCTCAACTTTTTCATGCCTTCCCATGGCTCTCATTAGATATTTTTTACTTATCTTCATTTCTTTACTTGTCTTTCTAATGAGCCAAGATTTTTGGGTTTGAGTGCTCGCTATTATTGATGTGAGGATACATCATGTGATATTACTATCTTTCATATGTGATGTAGAACCCACACTCTTGTATGCACTCATTAGATTCTTACAATTAATTTCTCACTTGAATCATATCATGCTCTTAGCCCAAGAATCTTCATGATGGGCCTAAATTTCAGATTTGTCATCATTTCAACAAATTTTTGATAGCCATCTCATTTAACTTCTCAAAATACAATCTCCTAAATTGGTTAGCATATCTTTGACAAGTATTCTTTGGAATCTTATCAACCATTGGTTGCAAAATATTAGCATTGATATCAATCAAATACTTAGTCTTTCTACATAAAACTCTAGGAGGTGTTCTCAAAGTTTGAGTTGCCTCAATATTAGGAATGTTAACAACATTAGGGATAGATGGCACACCTTCAACCATAGATGAAAATGATAATGTACTTTCAATGTGATATGTTGTAGAAGGTGCTCCTTCAACTTGAGATGTGAGAGATGGAATGCATTCAACTTGAGATGTGAGAGACGGTGTTCCTTCAACATGAGATGTGAGAGATGGTGTGCCTTCAACATGACATGTGCTAAATGATGTTCTCTCAACCTCAGGATTCAATTGTCTCTTTGAATAGAGGTTTTGCATCCATTCTCTTTGTTTTGCCAATTCCATATCTCTCTTATCTTGGAGTGAGGTTTCATGTTCCTTTTGAATTGGCATGTCTTATTTTATGTTGTTCAATTTCCTTGACTCACAAAGTTACCTCATATTGTCTCTTCTCTTTGCATTCTTAGCTTCACACTCGTTCCATGTTAGTTTATATCATATTTTCCTCGATATGATGCTGATCTCTAAATGTGTATGCACAAACAAGACCATTAAATTATTTCATAGAGAGAGAGAGAGAGAGAGAGAGAGAGAGAGAGAGAGAGAGAGAGAGAGAGAGAGAGAGAGAGAGAGAGAGGGCAGTCCCAATGAATCTATGTCTATCCTACATTCATTATGACTTCCATATTGAAGTTATGATAGTCCCAATTAATCTATGATAGTCCTACATTAATTAGGACTTCCATAATGGAATTATGACAAGCCTAATAAAATTAGGGTAGTTGTGATGAATGTAGGGAACTCATAATGAATTTAGGCCACTCATAACTTCATGGGGAAAGTCCTAACAATAAAGATACAAAAAATCTAATGATGAAAAAGGAAGATAATATTGAATAGAAAAGGACGTTGAATATAAAATAATTCCTATTTTGAGTACTTATTACCATGCATTTATCATATAGACAATTTAAGAAAGGATTAGTATACAAAATATATCTAGGTGAATGTTCCTTTGGTATCTTAATATGCATCCAAGTTGAAATTGTGATGCTAAAAAATGTGGTTAAATGAAACAAGAATACACATAGATGAGACAACATAATGAAATTACAGAGCAAATAGAAAGCTAAATAAATGCAAACCAAATAATTCTTTGAGATGTCCCATCTTCCTCTATTCTTGAGGACCTCAAAGGTTGAAAAATTGTTGGCTCTCAGTGAAGCAATGACCTCCAAAGTGGCAACTCAAGAGTTGAGTAGCTACTTCATGATTATGCAAATGGTATGAAAAGCATGATTATTATGCATGATTGAAATGAAAATGCCTAGAGTAATGATGCTAAAACTATGAATGCAAGGGATCCTTATTGCTCCAAAATGAGGGGTATCTATAGGAATCCCAAGGCCAAAGCTGAGGTGGCAGGAATTGACGGTCCAGATTTGATTTGAAGATATCAAGGGTCAAGATAGAGGAAGTTGGAGAAGAGGTTGCAGGAAGGGACACTTGTCATTGTTGGCAAATGCACACTCCAATGAGACATTGTAGGTGATTGAAGGTTTTGTCATTGATGGAAACCTTACAATCCCATGACACCGACAAGGCATTCCACTGGCACTAGCGAGATCAGACTCTACACCAGCACTCAGACCACAGGCACTGGCAGTGAAAGGAAGCATACCGGCACAGAGGCCGACAGGATTTTTGTTGTAATATATTTTGTTTATTATTGTAAAATCATTATAAGCCGACTTGGAAACATTGTAAAATGACTCATATATATAAGAGATCATTGTAGAACATTTTTTGTAAGAATGAAGTAAGGTAATAAGGCAGACCTATTATGCGAATTATAGGTTAAGGGTTTATGTAAGAAGTAGAGCAGAAACTAGTACTAGATCTGGCATTATAGATGCTATTTTGAAGCAGTACAAGACACTGGATTTATATAATCTATTTTGTAAGTCAGTGAGACTTCCTATTTTGTATTTGAATAGTGAGCTCTAGGCACTTGGCCTTCCTGCATGTGCAGGCCCCTATTGTAGCAATAATATTCTCTTATTGGCCAGTAAGTGAATATTGTGGGTCACAAATCCCACTGAGGTTTTTCCCACACTAGGTTTCCTCGTTAAAATATTGTCTTATGGTGTGCTTTTCATGTGGTTGTTGTTATCTTTGTTTATTGCATTACTTTCTATTTACCGGTATGCAGTATTAATATGTTCTGCATGTTTTAAGTTAAGAAATTGCTTATACTAGTTAGATATTGATTCACACCCCCCCCCCTTCTCAGTATCTGTGGAAATCCTAACAATTGGTATCAGAGCTTGGTCCTCTATTTTCAGAAGCCTAATAGCTTGAGGAAGATCTTGACACTGGTAGAGATGGAAAACTTGATGAAGCAACTTGAAGTAGCTCTCTCAGACTATGATGGAGAAAAATTGAAAAATATCGAACTTGAAGATGATCTAAAAGCAACTCAGGATATTATTCAATCACTTCAAGAAAATCTTACTATTGCAAGAAACAAGAGAAGAGAACTTTGTGAAAAGATGCAATTTGAGAATGATGAAAAGGAAACTCTTAATGATATGAAAATAAGCTAAAGCAAGAGAACATGACAACAAAGAATGAGATGTAGGATATGACTATGAGATTTTGTAAGGAAATTGAAGATAGAAAGAAGAATGAAGAAGATTTAACTAGAAGACTAAGTGATGCTGCAAATGAAAACACAAGACTTAGCTATGAAAATGATTTGTTGAAGACAAATTTGATGCACACACAGAATGACTCAAATGAACTGACGAGGCAGAAAGAGAACTAGATACTGCAAATCAGCATAAATAAAAAATCAAGAAAAGCTCAGAAGAACTTGGTAACTTGCTGAAGAATCAAAAACCAAATGGTGACACTAATGGCCTTGGCTTTGAAGCAGGAGAAAGCTCTGGTACTGCAAACACACAAGACCATAGCAAACTGGTAAGACAACCTACTGCTTATAAATTCAATGGCAAATGCTTTAACTATAACAAGTATGGTCATAGAGCAAATAAATGTAGATCTAGAAGTAATCAGAATACCAATGCACCCACTGATCAATGTTCAAAATGCAACAAAATTGGTCATAACTCTAAAAATTGCAGAATGAATGTAAGATGTTATGTTTATGGAAGATTTGGACACTTATCTAATCATTGTAGAACACAAACCGGCATAGGTTATGGGAAGGCTATTTAGAAAAATAATGTGACTTGTTATGCTTGTAATAAGATTGGACATATTGCAAAATTCTGTAGAAGTAAGGCACCACCGACAGACAACAAAGGTTCTAGTTTGAAAGGAAAAGAAAAAGTTGAAGAAGTTAAGCAAGAGTTCTCAAAACAATGGATTAGAAAGTCAGACCTAAATGATGTTGGGAATACTCCTCCACCAGTAGAACCAAGCAACACTCCACCAGCAGAACAGAGTAGCACTCCACCGGCAGGAGTCTCTTCACCTAATTGAAGAAAATTTCTTTGAGGGTTTGGCAATCAAATGTGAAATATGCTATTATTCCATCAATTGATGGTGAGAAGTAGAAATCACTTCTATACCGACAAATAAAATTAAGTGACTACTTAACAGACATGCATTAAATGTGGTAGTTGGTGAATTAACATTATAAATTAGTGATTTTGGCTCCATTTTACTTCACTGAGCATTCAAACATTCGAAGAGCGCAAAATTTCTAGAGCTAAGGCATTTCGAGCAAAGAGGCAAAGCATTTCAACAATCAATCTTTCCAAAGGTAGAAAAAGGTATTTATAATCATGGCATCCTCTTCTGTACATGAATTCATAGAAAACCCTACTGTAGTCGAGGTAATCAAATGCCCTAGGCCCATATTTCAACTAGTTCCCGAGATAGCTAAAAAGGATGATAATGTTGGTGGATTTTCCCAAATCCCCAAAGGAGTTGTTTTTGCAGAAGACCCTAGAATGTACATCCATTGCCACATAGAAGAATTAGGTGATGAGGAAATCAAGAACATGTACAAGACTGCCATATGTCATGATTCCGGTAATGTGAAACCTAAACACAAAATTATTGAAAGCCTAGAGTTCACTGAAATCCTCAGCATTCTGGATTTCCCTAAGGAAGTTATTAGGATAGTATTGAGCAGGGTACATGGTACATTCTTTTGGCTAGATTCGGTTCATAAAATTACCAAGGAAGCCGTGAAAGTTGTAACAGGGTTACCTTCCACCAGTAATAGACCAGACAAGACAAAGGAGGTCTCAAATGACTTGGTAATGAACCTAACAGGTGCAACATCTGACATGTTTGTTGTGATTTTATTTTTTTATTATTATTTTTATTTTTTGAAAGTTTTCCAATTTTTAAATTTTTGTGTGTTGATTTTTAAATTTATTTTATTTTTAAATTTTTCAATTTTCGAATGATTATCTCGAGATTCTTCAATTTTTTAGTATTGATGTGATTTTTCAATTTTTTTTATTTTTGCATGATTTTCGCAAGATTTTGTCCAATTTTTGACATTATTTTTTTGATTTTTGACAAAATGATTTGATTTTTGATGAATTGGTTTAATTTTTGACGATTTTGCAGTGTTGGATTTTTCAATTATTGAATTGTGATGACTTTTTGATTTCGGATTTTTGACGACTCGATTTTCTGATTATAAATTTAATTTTTTATTTTTGCGATGATTGATTTTTTGATTAGTAATGAAATTTGTTTTTTTGAAAAAAAGTGCCCACGTTCGTCGAAATTCTGATGACAACGGGCATTACTTTAAAAAAAAAAAGAGGGCAAGTCATTTGCGCAATCAATCCCACACAGGCTTCATCAATCTCTGGCAACCCCTGGCAAGATCAAACAACACTCACCATAGAGATACTTTCGCATGTTCTAGATCAAATGACACTCACCATTCGAGGTAGAATCTTCACCTTCTTTTGCAACCCCTTGTCCTTGGAGCTATTTGTACTTTTTTCCCAAAATCTTAGTCATCTGCATATTCTTCTTCATAGGCATCTCTATTAAATGGTTCCAACTGTGGGATTGTAGATAGACTTGATTTGATCTACACAAAAATATCGAGAGATATATACATGCACCATTGGGGGAAATCAACCATAATAGCTTTGAGCCACTCCAAGGGGAGCTCTTGAAGAGAAATAATGAGTATAAACTAGAATATGCAAGGGTTGCAGAGAAGAAGCTTGATGTCTTTAAGTATTTCTTGGACTTCACCCAAGAACATGAGTGAGTCTGCCTATTTCTAAGCTGCCTACATGATAAATTCCTATACCTAGACAAACCATAGAACATCACAAAGAAATATAGTCAAGAGATCATTGGGTTGACTATAGGAATTGTTGTTGGCTCTACTCAAACAACAACAAGCAACCCACAAAGGGAGTTTCAACTATATTTTCTACAATAACATATTAGTACACAAAAACACTCTTCATAATAAAAACCATAAAATTACAACACATTATGAAGATCTTTTATCAACACCTTTGAAGATATTTTAATTAGGTTACACATGGATGCAACACTATTCATAAACCTTGCATAAAGATTATTAAGATACCAAACATTGGATGTATAGTATTTGGATTTATTTGTATACTTTTTCCCATGGTTCAGGCTGTCATCTATTGTGAATCTCCAAGGGTTGAACTGTAGTTACCACTATATCCCTAACTACTATTTGCTTCAAAGCAATCAATATTTTGCCTCAAATGCATTGTCTTAGGTGTAGTTATAATGCCTTTAATCATGCATGTTCTTGATACCATACAATGTGACTTATGCCTTGCTAACATGATTGCTCTTTTCTTATAGAATCACTATCCAATAGTTACTCTTTTTCAGACCTGCACTCTTGACCCTACACCTGCACCTTAATGCCTATATAAAATTTAAACCTACACATGGATGCTATAATGTCCTTGCTTGGACAATAAAATTTTGAAAAGTCTGCTCCTTATTCTTGATTTCATGATGAATGAAATGATTGTGCTCTTTCAATTTTATGTATGGGTGATCCCAAGTACACTGCATTACCACATTTGCATATGTAGATGGATGTTTATATACTGTACTATAGACTATTTAAATTTGACTGTACTGACAGTCACTGTGCCATTTTGTGAATTGTTTCTAATATTCTCTATCGGACTTGGTTTGATCTTGAATGATCTATCATTTTTGGCCTTAAACTTCTATTTGATGCTTTAACTTGCTTTATATGATTGTCAAAGGGATGTTAACATTGTCTATTTGTTGTTTGAAACTAGTGGTCATTGCATATCATGCTCTCAATTTACTCACTATTATATGCCATGAAGAAAAACTCTTTCACTATTTTGAATTTCTCTTTACCATGAAGCTTGAAATACCATAGCTTAAAGTGGAAGTGGTGTTGCAATGTAGAAAACATCTCAAGTCTTCATTATCCTCATTATCCATACCTCATGCTTTACCCTCTTTGGAAGCTTCCATACCATTCAAATATTCATTTTCTTGTACATTTTTATCTCCTTATATTGTCTCAGTGTTATATCTCATGAACATCTATTATAAATCCCCTTAAAAAAACCCTACATAGTTTTATCACCTTATGTTTTAATATATTATTAAATTATGTTTTAATATGTGAGAGGTCCCCTCTTAGAATGATTACATTTATACCTATGTAAATAGCAATTCCCCAACCTAATATTTTTAATCTTTATTTTGAAAATCACCACATTGTTTGTGATTATTAGTGTTCTCTTTCAAGTCTTGTAAGTTTTGAGTAATTATTGCATATGCCTAAAACTTCTTCCTTCCATATCATACTCAACTTTTTCTATGGTGCAAAAGCGGACTAGGTTTAGCCAATAAGGCCATTTGAGGCCATTTTGATGTATTGGGACCTAATTGTGAAAGTTTGAGGTCCATTGGGAAAAACTTTGTCATTTTTCCATGACAACTTTTGCATTTCTTGTAGCAAGTTCATTTTCCTGACACTACAAGTTATCCCAATAAGGGTTTTATCCTTCTCTCATCTACTATTGGGTTGTTTGTTTTGTGAATGTCAAATCGGGATAACTCTCTCGACGTTGTTTCATTTGTAAAGCATCGGGGTAACTTCATTGATTAGAGAAAATTTTATGTGCTATTTCTCTTATGTAAGTTATCCCAAATACCTCTTAAGCAGTGCTTTATCAGAATTACCTTTACCATCTACGAAGTAGAAAGATGTTATCTCGTCTTTATAAGTTATATAGATATAGGTACTTAGAAGAGGATACATTATCAAAGTGTCTTATTCCGATGTTATTAGATATATTCATTATCGGGATAGGATGTTCTATCGACCTTTTGATGATCCTATTACTCTGATTTTTATCAGCTTCGCCGATAAGGGTATCATTCTTTGTATCACCATAGATTCCACCGATATCCATCTTCCAACCGCAGGTGTATAATTAGGATAGTTTCCTCGATACCGCCTTGTTTACATGTCATCAGGATACTTCTCACTGGTCGAAAAGTCTCTAATATGTTATTCCGACTTCACAAGTTATCCTAATAAGCTCAAATGACACTTACGCTTATACTTTCTTTGTCGGGACAACTACACCTCATCGCTATTGTGAAATGTTTCTATTCTTTCCTTGTTAGTTATTCTGACAAGCTTCTCAATATTGACGTTCGGTATAGCTATTGTAATTACCTCCTTCAATACTGGCATTACTAGATCGGGTTAGCTATCCCGATATACATGAAATAGTAATTGGTGAAGGATGTTTTATTGGTCCCTTTCTGGTTTCATTAGGGATGATCCTAGGACACTGTGGTTGCATTATGTGAGATTTTATACTAAATAAGAGGAAGTATTTTCAACCTCTTCTCATGTCAAAATCTTGGCGATGACAGATATATTAGGATAATTAGCAGCTACTATAGAGATTTTTTAGGGTATCAATAGTGGCTCTGTCTGAGGATGAGGTGCTCAATAGAAGACCTGCAAGAATCCAGATGTGTCTCTGGGAGAGAAGACAAATTCATATGCTATATGTATTTGTTTGAGGAAGGGGGTGGGTATATATAGATGGGGAATGAGATGAGTCCTAACCTACTATGCATGGATAAGATCTTCCCTTTCTAGGAAAAGAAGTGTTTCAAGAATTGTCCATGCACTGGCAATTCTTGTTGTTCTCCTGATGTGTTTTGTAAGAAGTATGAGTTTTCACCTCCCTTGCCTGTGACAATGTATGGTCCTACCCACAATGCTTCAAATTTCCCATTCTTTCCTTTGTCTTTCTGCCTAGCATTCCACATAAGAACCCATTCCTTTATGTGGAATTTCCTATCCTTTTCTCTTTTATCGTGTAAAAACTTCATCTATGCTTGTGTTTTAAGGTTCTTCTCTTCTACTTCTCTCCTTACCTCGTCTAATTTTGCCAATTGTACAAACCTCTCTTCCATTGGATCTAAAAGATCTTCTTCATTAACATTTGGAAGACTTTCTTTGAGTCCAAGAAGGGCTTGTTTGAGTGGTTATTGATGCCCTTTGGCATAATCACTACACCAATAACATTCATTTGGATGATGAATGATATACCTAGATTCTTCATAGGTTGTTTGTGGTTGTCTACTTGGATGGCATTCTTATGTTCAAAAAGATATGGGAATAACACATGACAAGTTCTTTCCAACTTGCATCAGCTTAAGCTTTATGCCAATATAGAGAAATTCTCTTTTAGCATAGAGAGGATCTAGTACTTCAAGTACATTGTTGATGAAGAAGGTGTACATGTTGACCTAGAGAAGATCTTGATCTATAAATAATATATTGTTCCTAGGATTCTCATAAAACTCTTGAGTTTCTTGGGGCTAACCAAATTCCACATTAGGTTTATGCTCACATATATTCACATTGCATTGCCTCTAAACATGCAACAAAAGGGGTGTTAGGCCCAATATGGAAAGTTAATGTACTGAGAGGGGAGGGGTGAATCAGTAATTCAAATCTTTTCTTCAACAATAACTTTACTGTTAAGCATAAACCAAAAACTGTTGTAACATAATATAATGCTAAAACAAATAAATAACAATCATACATGATTCACTCCATAACACATATATTTTGGTTAGGCAGAAACTCTTGGTTAGAGAGAAATACTGCAGTGGGGATGGCACCCACAACTTCACTACTACAATAATAAAGGTTGCTCGGTTAGAGCTACATGTTTAGCTATTTCTGATAGCTTACCCTATTAGGAGTATCAATGTCATTAGATCTACCTTGCTAAAGGATTTTACAACACTTATTCTAAATGCTACACCTGGTTAAAGGCTTTACAATTTATAGACTTTGTTAGAGTCTTTTACCCTATTAAAGGTTTCTCTTACAACTCAAAATATTACAACACAATATTACAAAATATCTGCAACTTCACATCTGAAATGTTATAGCAGATTTTATGTGCTCAAAATGAGATTACCTTTCTTATAGCATACCTTGGTAATCCATAGATTAACTCGGTAAACCCTTCTATTTACTCTGTTCCTTGACTGTTCTCTAAAATCCTTCTCGGTGACCTTCTGTGTCTCTAACAGTCACAATGCTCAGTGCTTCCTTATCAATTACACATGTCTTGCTTCATACACCACTATTTCTAATCCTTAATTCATGTTGTATAAATAGATCTCTTAGGATGGTGATCTTGTTCATGCTTTGATCTTACAAACATGTTTCATCGAATAACTATACAAAATATTTCATTGGATAGATGACCTCAAGATCATACAAAATCTTTAAGGTGCAATTTCCTAAGTGATAATGGTTCTTTGTTCCTCGATCTTGTAACACGTTTCCACACATGTGTCCAGGTTCAATGAATCTGGTAACACATTTTCACTCGGTGTGTGTTCACTCGATATATCATTTTTGCTGATCGGTAGACATAGAGTGTTACTCGGTAGACAACTCGGTGTATACTAGACTCTGTGACTTCTATCTTCTGTAACCGACTGCTTTAGTGCTTACTGACTGAATGTTCCGGTAGTATTAACCGACTAGAGTATAAAGGATGACTTTGGATATAAAACTAATGACAACTTAGTAAATAGTAACAATCTCCCCTTTTGACATTAGTTTTGAAATGTTTGACAAAACTCCTTTCAAAGTCATAACTCAAAATCTATATACTTACAAAATTTGACTAAACTGACAGTATATACAATAGTCAATAAATAGTATACTCAGACATACTCCCCTTATCAATATATTGTACATAATTCTGATTTTGCATGCTCGGTGATCAATGTATTGTATTTACTGCACTTGTTCTTTTCTCTTTGATCACTGCTTGGTGTTTACTACTCCCATGTCAAATTCAACTATGCATTTGGATACTCTGTTCTACTCGGTATACTCCACCTGTATACTACACTCCCCCTTTGATACTTTGATACTATACTCCCCCTTTTTGACAAACATCAAAACTAGTTACCATTCGGTGGAGGCAACTGGTCAAAAATGGATTTATACTTTGTCCTTGCATCGGTGAGAGTGGTAGAGAGGGCATCCTTGACACTATCCATGAGTGAATTCTGAGTTGTAATGTCAGCTAGGAGTGACATTAGACCTTCTAGTGTGCTTCCCTCTGGTTGAGTGGATAAATGAGTGGCTCGGTTGATCTGCTCTTGAACAAATGAAAGATGAGGAATGAACAATGTCTGAAGAGTCATTATATCCATCTTGATCTGGTGCTCTTCATTTTGAAGTTCCAACTGTTGAGCCATAAGAGTTTGCAATTTGGTGTAGAAAATCTGAATAGAATTTGGCTCGGTAGTCAATTTATTGGAGAGATTGGTGATCTCTTGTTCAGTGACTTCGGTTTTATTTTTGATATCCTTAATGAATAAAGAGAATGTACAGAGCTTTGAAACAAATAAATAATATGCTTAAGTTGAGGGGACAACTCAGCTATGAATCCAACAAGTTTTACTTTGCCAATAGCAATGGCTTTCTGTACTTCATCAATCATTTTTATAGTTAGCTCTTTATCCTTCAGCTTGCTGAGGTTTTCAGACGCATCTACTCCTGATGCTTCTATTTTAGTTAGGAGTTCATCTAGTTGAACATGGATGGCTGCATCTTTTGTCACTATAGCTTCAGGTAGCATATCTGACAATAATGCCTTCACCTTCTGAAGTACTTTGTTTTTCTTTTGTATAGCCATCTATCTTTCTTGTTCAGCTTTGGCTTTGCATAGCTCTCCAAAGTCAATGAGTGCTTGCCCTTTCAGTTTAGAAATGTCAACATTTGGCAACACAATGGGCTTAGACAAATCTATCTTACAACTATGTTTCTTCATTTTCTTGTCTCTAGATGATGAGGCTTTCATCAGTTGAACTAGTACAATGGCTTTGGAGGCTTCATCATCCTTAGTAGGTTGCTCGGTAGAGGCAACACTTTTGTCAATTCCTGTAGCCTTTATTGTGTCCTTCAGTGCTTTTGTGCTTGGGGTCTTGGTGGCAGCAGTTTCTGTGCTTGCAGGTGCTTGAGAAGTCTGTTTCCCAGTGGTTTGAGAAGTAGATTCTCCTTTGGTAGACTATTGACCCCCTTTCCCTTGATCAGTATCCTTGGGATGCTCGGTTGGGACTTGTTGAGTGACCGAAGGATATGACTTGACTTGTTCCAAAACTGATTCACTGGATACCAGTTTGGCATAGGCATTCCCTTCAATCATTTCCTGTCCCTAATCCTCAATAGTCATGACATCCTCATCTAATTGAATAGTTTCAGCAGGATCTTGTTCGGTGATGTCAACTATTTCAACTTCACTTTGAGGTTCAGCATGAGGTTCATCATTCTTGAGTCAAAATATTTCTTGCCATTTTGCCTTAGTTTCATTCACGACTTCAAGATAAAGGTCGTTCATCATTTTCAATGCTCTCTACTTTACTTGAAAGTTTGTATGTGAGGTCTTTAAATGTTCTTTAATGTCATCTACTGACATGTCTAGAAAGAGATGTACCAAAACTCTTTCTCTAACCCATTTCTCCAAGTCCATAGCATATTGCCACCTAGTGTCAATATGTGAATACAATGCTTTAGGAAGGAAATCAGTCACTTCCAATGGGACTATTCAAAATTTAAGTAGTGTACATACTAGTGCTTCTTCTATTTGCCTCTTTTCATCTTCATTTCTGGAATCATATTTCACATATCTAAAAGCTCCAAATCCACCATATTGTTTCAGGTTAGCACAAAAATTATCAATGCTATGTACATCTTCATTTTGACTCTTAGCAATCTGAAATTTGCTTGCATCTTCAAATTCGGTGTCACTAGACTCTTTAGTCAAAATGAGTCTCCGAGGCATTTTCTTATAAGTCCTTTTGACCTTAGGCATTGCAACATTTTTCTGCTTCTTTCTCGGTGACACTATAGATGATCTAGTATTAGGTCGCTTTGCTGGAGGAGTCGGTGATACCTGTGATGAGTCCTGTTTCTTCCTTTTCAAAGTTTTGCCTTTTGGCAACTCGGTGCTCAAACTAACAATAGCTTCATGAGCTTTAGATTCTTCCTCAATTGCAAGTAGTTCACTCTTGACAGGAGTGGAGGAAGAACCTTCTCCAAATTTCTCAGTTAACACTTTAATCATTTTAGTTGCTTTCCTTGTAGCCTTAGGTACTACAATGCTCATCTTAACTTTTTCTTTAACCTCTTCATAGGTTTTGTACCTGATTTTTGTAGTGTGCCTTGGAAGTGCAAGAAAGGCATCTATTTGCTATTGTGAAATGTCAAAATCAATCTCATAACCCATAGGTGACAAAGATTGAATTCTTGGTTCCACCGCATTGACATAGCAGTAGTCGGTGTCTACTTCAAAGCATATATCATCCTTGTATTTCTCCACTAACTTGGGTGGAATCCTATACCTGTTATGCATCATTTCCTGAAACTTGTTGAAATAATAATCCATAATTTCATTGAAGTTATCACCTAGCTGTTTGATGAAGTCATTGATTTGATGGGTGATTGGTCGGTGTAGCTCCCAGACTATGTTACCGACAGATGGAAAGAATTTCTGAAAATAAAAAAACATGCATACCAAGAGTGATCCAAACTTCAGTGTGTTAGCCAAGTTGTTCTTCTTCAGCTTCCTTATGGTGTTTAGATTTTCAAACAAATTCTTCAACAATACTTCACAAAGATCAATCTTCATTCCCTTTTTCACAATTTTATATGCTAAATCAACAGCTACACATGGTACACTATTTTCCCTTGCTGATTGAAAGAAACAATAGCCTATGACTCTAATGGCAAACTTTAGCTCTACATCTGTCACATTGTTCAATTTCAAACCTCTGCAATCAGATTCAACTCCGGTTAAAGTGATCAATTCTTTATGTGAAATCATTTTTTGAGCTCGGGCATGGTCATAAATAGGGTATCCGGTTATCAAGTGAATGATTTCCTTGGTGATATTGAATGGTTGCTCCTCTAACCACATGAAATCATCATGAACTCTGCTCGGAACAAACTTGACCCATTGGGGTTTGAAGACATGGGGATAGGTTAGGGCTTTGGTCAATCCCTTGACTTTAATGTGTTCAAACTTGTTATGTACACAATTCATCATATGTGTCCTTGATCTCAACATGACCTAGTTTCTCAACACGATATTTGGTAAAAAATCTAATAGCCTCAACGAGTAAAACCCTATCCGGAATGAGTGAAAATGTCGTTTTATCATCTAGTTTTAGATGCTACTTTGGGAGGTAGGGAATATTTCAATGAGGCCTTCTCGATGGTTTCAACAACAGTGGGCTTCTGAATCTTTGGAGCCATTACAAACTCAGGATATCTACTAACGAAAAAAGGCTTAGGGTTTGAAACTTAACCAACAAACGCTTTCACTTAGTAAATATAAAATAGATAATCACACTGATATTTCCCAGTTAGCTAGCTCTTAAAAATGCTTGAGATCGATGTGTAAATACCTTGAAATTCGCTATGGGGGGTGTTTGATTGCCTTTGAATTGCTTAGCTCCGTTTTCTTGAAAACTTGGTGAGTGTAAAATGACTGCGTAAAAGATTTAAGTACACATTTTTACCTTATCGGGCTCCATGCATTTAGGTAAGAAAACATTAAATGCACTCAGTTCCACTAAATAGATTACCTTCCTTTTTGCTTTTATTGAGTAGCCAAACTTTCTGTATTTACCGACTAAACAGGTCTCTTGCATTTACCGACTACTCTGGTGCTCCAGAAGACTAGATAGAATTTCAAACTTGCTAATGCATCTTAGCTATGTAGATTTTGGAATTAAGTACATGATAAAATAGGAACTGTTAAAATCTAACTTTGAGAGAATGCAGTCCCTTCATACCTTTACCGATTAATTTGAAGTAGATGCACCTAACTTGGTAGGTAAGGTGCTTTCTTCATTAGTTGATCCATTTTCCTTCTTTTTCCAAATCATCTGTAATTTGCTTCTTATTACCTCAGTATCTCCTCTGGGTTGATCTTTGCAATCTCCAGCCAAGTGTCCAACTTTGTGACAATGAAAACATGCCATACCAGGATATCTCCATGATCTTCGGTTGTTCATTCCAAACTTTATAAAATAGTTGGCACTTATATGTCCATATCTTCCACAGAATTCACACCATATCCTTGTATTGTAATCCCATGGTACTGCAGCATATTGTCGGTTAGGATCTGTGTGAGTTTGGTAGCTTCTAGTATTTGCTCGGTGTGCAGACCACATATAGTTCTTCTGCTTAAGCCAACACTTCATGGTACTGTGTCCATATCTATTGCAGTTTTTACAAAACCCTTTGAATTTTGCCTTCTAATAATTGCTAGCAGACTTTGTCCTACATTGGTTAGATGTGTGACCATATTTATTGCAGTTGTAACAATAACCATTAGACCTTGTGACATTCGGTTGCTTACCTTTTCTGATTTGGCACATGTTGGCAGAATGTCCTTGTTTTCCACAGTAATTGCAAATAAGCTTCCTTCCTTTGATGTTCTTTTTGTTTCCAGCTCGCTTTGATGATTCTCCTCTCTCAGTAGAGTCTTTTCCTTTGTAACCGAGTCCTGCAACTTTGTTGGGTCTTTTTGTATTAAGTTTCTCAACCAACATCTTTGATGCTTCATAACTCTTCTTCTGTGTTTCTTTGGATTTCTTCTTTGTTTCAAGTTCATCAGTCAACCTTGATACTTCAAGTTTCAATGCTTGATTCTCACCATCTTTCAGATTTGCTTCATGATGTGCATAACCCAATTGATCTGACAGATTTTGTTGAATTCCAGTCATCATTCTTTTCAGATACTAATGCTTCAAGCTGCTATTTTTCTCTTTCTAGATCTCTTAATTTATCCTCGGCTATCCTCAATGCATCAAGATTTTCAGTCATCTGTGTGCTGAAATGTTCATGATCTCTCTTCATTGCTTTTAGCTGATAAGTCAGTGCTTTGTTCTTTTCTTTCAGTTCTCCAATCATTTCTTCAGTCTCTTCAGATATACTGTTCTCAGATTATGTCTCAATTTGTTCCACTAACTCTTGAGAGTCCTGCAAATCATCAGACAATCTTCTTCTAACTTTCAGAGATTTTTGCATTTGTTTTTGCATGCCAGCAATCACTTAATTAGCATGATCCAATTCATTTTGAAGATTCACAATTCTCCGAGATTGTCTATAGCCTTCCATTGATAAGATCTTTCTCTTTAGGCAATTAAACCCTTTTCCAAGATTCAAGCTCTGATACCAATTGTTAGGCCCAATATGGAAAGCTAATGTACTGAGAAGGGAGGGGTGAATCAGTACTTCAAATCTTTTCTTCAACAATAACTTTACTGTTAAGCATAAACCAAAAACTATTGTAACATAATATAATGCTAAAACAAATAAATAACAATCATACATGATTCACTCCATAACACATATATTTTGGTTATGCAAAAACTCTTGGTTAGAGAGAAAAACTGTGGTGGGGATGGCACCCACAACTTCACTACTACAATAATAAAGGTTGCTCGGTTAGAGCTACATGTTTAGCTATTTCTGATATCTTACCCTGTTAGGAGTATCAAGATCGTTAGATCTACCTTGCTAAAGGATTTTGCAACACTTGTTCTAAATGTTGCACCTGGTTAAAGGCTTTAAAATTTATAGACTTTGTTAGTCTTTTACCCTGTTAAAGGTTTCTCTTACAACTCAAGATATTACAACACAATATTACAACACAATATTACAAAATATCTGCAACTTCACATCTGAAATGTTATAGCTGATTCTATGTGCTCAAAATGAGATTACCTTGCTTATAGCATACCTCAGTAATCCATAGATTAACTCGGTAAACCCTTTTGTTTACTCTGTTCCTTGACTATTCTCTGAAATCCTTCTTGGTGACCTTCTGTGTCTCTAACAACCACAATTCTCAGTGCTTCCTTATCAACTACACATGTGTTGCTTCATACACCACTATTTCTGATCCTTAATTCATGTTGTATAAATATATCTCTTAGGATGGTGATCTTGTTCATGCTTTGATCTTACAAACATGTTTCATCTAATAACTATACAAAATATTTCATTGGATAGATGACCTCAAGATCATACAAAATATTTAAGGTGCAATTTCCTAAGTGATAATGGTTCTTTGTTCCTCGATCTTGTAACATGTTTCCACACATGTGTCCAAGTTCAATGAATCTGGTAACACATTTTCACTTGGTGTGTGTTCACTCCGTATATCATTTTTGCTGCTCGGTAGACAGCTCGATGTATACTAGACTCTGTGACTTCTATCTTCTGTAACCGACTGCTTTAGTGCTTACCGATTGAATGTTCTGGTAGTATTAACCGACTAGAGTATATAGGATGACTTTGGATATAAAACTAATGACAACTTAGTAAATAGTAACAAGGGGGGCATAAGAAAATTTCATATGAATAGGGCGACAACAAAAAGCATTCACTCAATTGAAATAGAAGTTTTGTTCAGTACCACTCTTTGTTTTGTCTGATTTGTAGAAATCTTTTGAGATCAAAATAGATGCCTTAGAGAATGTATGAGGAGAAATCTTGGTTACCATTAGCATCTAGTTGCCTACCATAGTGAGACATTTTCTAACATAGTGTGTAGGCACCTAAAATATGACAGAGATTTATGCTATTGTTTAGGTCTCCATGCAATAAAAAATATGCAATGGACTAGCAAAATGCATGGATAAAATGGTTCCCCTTGGGGAAGTACCACTATAATACTACTCATCATATTGTCATTGAGTTGAACCCCTTCATGATATTATATGGGTATGAAGATTAAAATTTTTGTTGACCCTATTTATTTTTATAATAGGTTCCAAGGAGAAAGTGACTTGATCCTACAAGGCTAATACATTTCGAAGTCACTCAAAAATAATCTCTGACAACCATAAAATCAACAAAAATATGTGTGTTGATTTCTATCATATGGATGAAACATTTTAAATAGGAGAGTTGGTATTTTTTTTATTGTAGCCTTACAAGTAGTCATTCGTAAAGGCAATCAAATATGAAAAACTTGGTCCTTACTTTTAGAGGCCATATAAGGTCTAATAGTAGGTAGTTGAGGTAGCATATGAGTTGTAATTACTAGATAAAATTAAAATGCATAATGTTTTTTATATATTCTAATTGAAGAGGGCACTGGGAAAACATATTCAACCTTCCTTGAAGGTACCTCCTCATCTTGGTTTCTAAGACAATCATAGAGACTAAAAAAAGGAAGTTCAAGAGGAAAACCATAACCAAGTACTTGATTAGATGGAATAATATTCTTACTAAGGATGCAACATGGGAAGGCCCACACTTTCTTGAATATCCAAGCTTTGAATTTCTTGAGGGAAAGATAAATTGGTTAGGTTAGACTTGTCATGTCCCCTTTTCATGTAACTCATGTCATGGATTGAAATGCACATTTATTGACTTTGAAACTTTCCTTGATATCACTTTTCATGTAGATCCTTCCCCTTTATCTTCCAAGTGTTGGTCTAAGTCCCCTAAAGGTCAAAGTATGAAAGCATAGTAAATCTCATGAGTTTGTGTAAGAAATTAGAGTGACAATTAGAGTGACAAAGTTAACCTTCCCAAAATGACTCCCTTCTCAATTTTACTTCTCTCTATCCCCATCAAGGTATTTAACCTTCCCCTACCACACCTCCCAACCATTACTTTCTTTTTCACTCATCTCTTCATTGGTACTTTAGAGTTGTACATGCCATCATCGATCCCTTTTGCCAACCCCTAACTTCAAACCTCATTCCTGTCATTTTTTATTACCCCTCTCAACCTACTACCCTTGGCATTATGAATACCATTAATGGATAAAATATCAATGTGTCTTCATGTGGGATTCCAAATGGCATTGAAATTCATCCCAGTATACTTGAAATCAAACTACTTGGGTCCATCTAGTAGGACATGCTAAAAGGGAACCAACGAGCACCATTATAATTGGCATGCATATTATTTTATTTTTTAAAAATAAATCACTGTCAGATTTCTGACATCCTCCCTACTTTGCACTGACGACCAAACCATTGGACAAACAACATCCTCGTCGGTACTTAGTTCCTGGCAGGCATCAGAATTTTGACACTAATTGATGAAACATCCGTCGAGGATGTTGTATGTTCGACGACACTCTATTGTCAGATGCTCGTCGTAATCCTCATTGATGCAAGTTCCTGGTAGGTGTTGGAATTCTAATGTCCATCTAATGAGGATGCTTTACACCCGATGACATTCTCTCACCGGATGAGTGGTCATGGCCACCATTGGAAGAGTTCAGGATGTCATTGGAATTTTGATGTTAGATGGCACTATCGGAATGACCGATGTCGAGTTTTCGACGGCTTCATTTGTCAACAGTCAGATGAAAAATAGTCTAAATTCTGATGATAGGCTGTCAGAAATTAGCCCCAAATGTACTAGTGTTGATTTACGTTCGAGATGAGATAGGATTGATAATGACCTCATGATAGATGAGCATCATTGATAGGGGCTCAACAAGATTTGATAGAAAACTCAAGTGAGCAAGATAGATCGAGAGATAGATTGATTTGATAGATAGATAAATCGAGATACTAATATGATGAGATGATTTTATTCTAGGAGCACTCTAGTATCCTCCAGTCTCGGGAGCGCTTCCTGAAGACATGGATGCTGATACCCCGCCTTATCAAGGCAAAGCGAGAGCACATTTATAGTTGTGGCTTATCTTCCCTTCTTGACATGCCCCAACCTTTGATTAACCGGGGATTATTGACAACCTTAGCAAAGCATTGGCATAGTGAGCACAATACTTTTCACTTACCAACTGGTGAGATGACAATGACACCTGAGGATATATACTAGATACTATGCATCCCTATGATGGGCGAGCTAGTGTATTATGATCTTAGTGAGCAGGGTGGGACAAATGTACTTTGCCGAGTTTCTTATGATGATGAGATTGGTGGATATGACATTGTGTGGTAGGAGATGCTAGAGCTAGGTTATGCCACCTTGCCCACTATTCTTTCTGGATTCATTGGGGGTTTCCTTTCTCCTGATCATAGGTCAAAGGGATTATTGGTTGGATGGGATCACCTTCTTGAGCAGTTGGTGACATAGGGGACTCGATTTGTGTGGGGTCATGCATGTTGGCTCACTTGTATTATGACTTGCACCGAGCAGTGTACCAGGGATTGACCGGATTATCAGTAGGGGTGACAGTTCTCCAGATATGGGCTTGGGAGCACTTACCTATCACATGACCATAAGCTGAAAAAGATAGACTTGTAGGCAGGCCCTATGTTGATGGGTCTCTAGGCACCATTGTCCAATGAAAGTTGGGAAAATTGGAGTATTGGTGATGGACACTAGATGATATGGACACTGTGATATGGAGACCATATAGAGATTGCAAGATTTGGCCCGAGGATTCAGTGGAGATGTTGTATGTATTCTCAACTCAATACCTGATCAGATCAACACTGTATATTATCAAGCGATTCCTTTGCATGAGGGTGTTGAGACAATATGGCAGGATACAGGGGATACCATAGGGTACAGTGCATTATGTTCATAGGAGACTAGATGTGGCTACTTGGGGGCCCTCTATTTCATATGAGCAGGTGTGCGCATAATACCTATCATTGGGGCCACTGGATTAGGATTATCTACCAGGTATGATAGATAGCAGGATGACAGTTGAGTACGCTATATATTTTACTATACACATGTTTCCTAGGTTGGCATGTCTTGATAAGCCAGAGCCAGCTCTAGATGAGGATGATGAGAGGCCATGATGCAGAGCTCCTAGATGACCGAGGGACTATGGAGGGAGAGGAGGTGGGGGCGGAGATAATGGCGGAGATAGAGGGGATGATAATGGGGGATATAGAGGAGATGTAGGAGATCATGACATTGGAGATTACAATGGAGGAGATGATGATGCGGGAGATGGCCGAGCAGTGGCAATGGCAGTGGTAGGAACACCAGGAACCAACAGTTCTAGATTTACTAGAGATGTATATATGGATTGGATGACCCAAGTGGTCAGATGGAGGAGATTAGATCCAGTGGATCAGGGGCATCAGGTCCCAAAGCGGGAGGTTCCCCAGGTTGAGCAGGTACCTTCGGGAGTATAACAGGTTGAGCAACCTCAGGTAGAGGCACCTTGACGGATCCTCATTAAAATGTCATCTCATCAGCAACAGGCTCATATTATTGACTTGTAGGGTCAGGTTCAGCAGCTAGAGAATTGATTAGCAGAGAGGGACTCTCAAATATCCCAACTAGAGGTCTAGATGACATAATTATAGGTATAGGCATAGGCACAAATGTCCTAGGTATAGACACAGGCACATGCCCAAATTGTCCAAGTAGAGACCCAGATGGCCTCTCTCATGGCCAAGAGAGATGCAACTAGGGATAGGTGTTGACAGGCCAGGGCACAAATATAGATGTTAGGAGAGTCTAGTTCAGGGAAGGCTACCTTGAAGATGATGTACCAAGTTGTCTGAGAGGCTGAGTATTACAGGACCTTATACGATATTGTTGTTCCTTCTGATCGAAGGGCTCCTAGATTTTCACAGCTCAGCAAGAGATCAGGATAGAACTAGTCTGAGAGTCGAGGAGTGACAGGGCCACTTTAGAGAGATCCCCCAAGTGGGGACCCAGGCACAGGGGTATCAGCTAGTGTTACCAAACTGGCCGTATTAGAACAGAGTTCCGCTCCATTCCCTAGTGGTCATATAGATATGAGACATTGATCCATTCATGTACACACTTTTTGTGATGATATATTGATGATTCCTACGATGTATATGTGTGATGTATCTCATATATTTTTGTGATATCATTGTACCTTGGACATTGATCTTTTTTATGATATGATATGTAGTCGATCCTATTCACTCTACATGACCTATGAGATTATGGATGCATTCTACTTGTTATATGATTATGTTGTGCAGTTACTTTCATGATGTATGCTTTATTTTCGATATGTTTATGGATTCTAGATGATGGATGTATGCTTCTTACATGATGATGCATTATTTACATGATGTTATGCAAATGTGAATATGTATGGTGATGCTTATAAGCGATATGCGATGTATGTGCAATGCAATGCTTTCTATTTTCATGATGCTTTTATGATTTTTTCATGCATGTTAATATGAGATGGATGCAATGCAATGCAATGCAATGATGCTACTTTATATGATTGATATGAGATGGATGCAATGCAATGATCTAACTAAATGAATGAATGATTGGATGTTTTATATGAATGATGTCTTAGTATGCAATGGTTATATGAGATGAACTAACTTATCATGCAGGATGAATGAATTGATTATTTTGGTTAATGTCCAATGTACTCAATCACATAATAAAAGAGATAACATCATGTCAAAGCCTTTGTCCTTGTAAAAGATGAGCTTTTGTAATCCCATGCAAAATGAAATGCAAATGTACTTAAAAAATGCAAATGCAAATGCAAAATGAAATGTAATGTTGCGATCGGGCTGGTCATGTGATCATTGCTTTGTTTCATCACTGAGCCTTTAAAATGTGGGAAGTGAGTGCAAACATTGATGGTATAATTGAACCATGATGACCTGAGCACTAATTTCTAGGGTTTTGATATTGCAAGTTAGCACAAGCATTGAGTTATAATTGAACCAAGATGACCAGGGTGTTGCTTATGTAAAACACAATATTAACCATTTCTATATGCAAATCCGAATTGTCTTCAATGATACTCCGATGATCATGTCCTGAGAAAAATTTGCACATATTAATGATTAATTTATAGATAGTAGACAATAAAATATCATGTTCCTTCCTTGTTCCTCTAGTCAAAGATATGTTGGAGTCAGTCAAAAATCATGATAGCGAAAATAAAGATAAAATACTTGAACCATTATTGTGAAAGTGTTAAAATCATTAGCCAAAAGATGTCATCCATTGATATGTGTCTGTCATGTTTAGACTAATAGGTGATAGTTGATGGTTGATAATTTGATCTTGTGTTCAATGTTGGATGTGTCTTAGCTTTTTTTTGACAAGAGTGTTGCCTAACTGTTGTTCTACTTGTTTGATTGAGCTCAAAACGATGAAATGTTTTGCCCCCAACTAAGTTCAGGATTTTGCACCTAGTCTAGAAACAAACTTTATTATGATATATATGATGATCCAAACCATGGTGAGAAATCACTTGTGATGTCTATGTATGTACAAAGGCTTTATTATGGATATGAATAGCACTAATGGAAATGAATGCAAGCAGAAGGATGCATGAACCAATAGATGGAAGAGATAGCTGACAAATAGCGCTTGTTGTCAGGTTTTCACCATCTGTTATTATTGCACTTTTTTTCATATTTGATTTTTTTTTTTAATTTTCACTATTTTTGTTGTTTTGTATTTTCTGCTTTTTCACCTTTTTGGATTTTTCTTCTTTTTCACTATTTTTGTTTTTTTTCTGCTTTTCCACTATTTATGGATTTTCTGCTTTTTCATTGTTTTGGGATTTTTCTATTTTTCAGACATAAAAATTCTTGAGATGCATGCTATTGATGGGTTCCTCGAGTTTATCCCCTCCTATGTTGATAGTTGATATGATCCTAACCCAAATACTGTTGTGACCACAAATGGACCTAACTAGTTTGGTTCAAACATCCCTTTCTTTTCGCGATCTGACTGGTTTCGTGGATTTTCCTTCAGTACTAGTTCTCCAACTTGAAAGGCTCATGATTTGAACTTGTGATTATAACTTCAACACATTCTTTGTTGATACACCTTTAAATGAACAAAGGCATTTTGTCTTCGTTCATGGATCAATTCTAACTCTTGCAATCTAGATACTCATTGTTCGTCATCTGGGATAAGGCCTTTTAATGATTTTCATAGAGAAGGTATCTCTACTTCTATTAGCAATATTGCTTCTAATCCATAGACAAGAGAGAAAGGTGTGGCACCTATTGGTGTCTGGATACTGATACGATAGGCCCATAGAGAAGGGTTCAATTGAATGTGCCAATCTCTGTCAGCATCATTCACTATCTTTTTGAGGATTTTCAAAATAGTTTTGTTTGATGCTTTTGCTTGCCCATTCCCTTGTGGATATTAGGGTGTGAAAAATTTGTGTTGGATCTTGAATTTCTCACATAGCTCTTGTACATCCTGGTTCTTGAACGGTCACCCATTATCAGTGATAATGGTCATGGGTATGCCATAGCGACATATGATGTAGTACAAGATAAATGCAACAATTTGTTTTCCTATGATATTTGTGAGAGGTATTGCCTCAATCCATTTTGTAAAATATTATGTAGCTACAAGGATGAATTTGTGACCATTGGATGAAGGAGGATTTATCTTTCCTACTAGATCACGATGCCATTGGAAGAAAGGCCAAGATGTTGTGAAAGCCTAAAGTTCTTGTGTTGGTGCATGAATTAAATTTCCATGGATTTGACATTGTTTACATGTTTTAGATATCTGAAAAGAATCTCCTTCCATAGTTGGCCAATAATAGCCCAAGCATATGAAATTTTTTGAAAGGGTAAGACCACTTGAATGAGTGCCACAAATGTCATTATGTTCTTCATTTAAGGCCTTCTCAGATTCTTCTTGCTTGAGAAATCTTAAAAGAGTACCATCCAAACCTCGTTTAAAAAGGGTATCCACGACAAGAGTATAATGGGAGGATTGGCGGATGAAATTTCTCTTTTGGTTTTTTTACAAGTTAGGAGGGAGGGTGTTATCTTTTAGGTATGTATGAATTTTTCTATAGCGGGAGGAATCATGCCCAACAAGGTGACAAATAGTTTTGGAATCAGGACAATTATGAGTAGGGTAAAACAACTCTTCCACTAGGAATTCGTAATGCTCTTGATTTTCCTATGTCTAAAGTAGAGAAGCAAGTGTTTTCATGGCATCTGTTGCTTTGTTGTCATTCCTCATAATCTTCTCAAAAGTTATTTCAACCAATTATTTCTTGACATCATCAACCATCTTCTTATAAGGCATTATCTTTTCATCATTTTTTTGATAATTGTCATTAATTTGATTGATGACGAGCTGAGAGTCTCCAAAGACTTGAAGTTGTGTAATGTTCCATTCTATGGCCATGTTTAGTCCTGTGACCAAAGCTTCATATTTTGTTGTACTATTGGTGCATGGAAAGTTTAAGTTGTATGCCTTTGGAATTGTATGACCTTGTGGCATGATGAATAGAATGCCTAATCCTGATCCATGTTGTGTATATGAACCATCAAAGTACAATTGCCATGTCTTTGTGGTGACCGTTAGGATATCAGCATCTAGAAATTCAATGTGTAAAGGATGATCATCTTGAAGCGGTGCCTCTGCTAGTTGCTCTGCAATTACTTGCCCCTTGATAGCTTTTATGTCCACATACTCAATATCAAACTCACTCATGGTCATGATCCATTTTGCTAATCTTCCTGTTAATGTCGCCTTGTTGAGAAAATACTTCAATGGATTGATTTTAGCAATCAACTTGATGGAGTGAGATAGTAGACAATGTCTCAATTTTTTAGAATCAAACAATACCACCAAGCATTCTTTTTCTATTGGTGAATATTTGAGCTCGTATCCTACTAATGTTCTATTGATATAGTAAATAGCTTGTCCTTTTCCTTCATTACCCTATTGTGCGAGAATAACTCCTAATGATACTTCAGTGGCTGATACATATAGTACCAAAGAATTTCCTTGAATTGGTGACATTAGGACTAGTGGTTGCATGAGATATTATTTGATTTTGTTGAATGCTTCTTCACATTGATTATCCCATTTGAAATGGACATTATTGTGCAACAGATGAGTAAATGGTTGACATTTATCTGCTAGTTGTGCAACAATTCTTCTGATTGACTCTAGTCTTCTTTGGAGTGATCTAAGTTGACTGATATTCCTGGGGGATGCCATATCCATGATTTCTTTGACCTTTGTTAGATCTACTTCAATACCTTTAGCTAAAACAATGTATCTCAATGCTTACCTGAAGTGACACCAAAAGCACATTTCTTTGGATTGAGCCTTAGCTTGTATTGTTTTAATTGGTCGAAGATATTTTCCAGTATTTACAGATGTTCTTCTCTGTTGTATGATTTTGCCAATATGTCATCCACATAGTCTTCCATGAATGTATGCATCATGTCATGGAATATCGTTGTCATGGCTCTCTAATATGTAGCACCTGCATTATTTAGTCCAAATGGCATTGCATTCTAGTATACAATACCCCATGGACATGTGAAAGCTGTCTTTTCTTGATCTTTAGGTGCTATTTTAATCTGATTATATCCTAAGAAACCATCCATTAGAGAAAACATGGAATGTCTAGTGGTTAGATCAACAATGATGTCAATATTCGGCAAAGGAAAGTCATCCTCTAGACATGCATTATTAAGATCTCTGAAGTTTGTGCATACTCTAATACTTTTATCCGGTTTAGAAACAGGAACTATGTCTGATACCCATTGAGGTTATGCTACAGGTCTAATGAATCCTACATCCAATAATTTTTTTAGTTCTACTTTGACAAGAAGAGTGATATGAGGATACATCTTCCTTAATTTTTGTTTAACTAGTTTGGCTCCTAGACTGACATTTAAGTGATGCATAATAAGATCTGGATCCAACCCTGGCATGTTTGCATATGACTAGGCAAAATTGATTTTCCATTTTTTGAAGAATTCCATATATTGTTGCATTTCTTTTTCTGATAGAGAAGTTGTCGGGTATAGAATCTTTGGTTTCTCTGTTGTCCCAATATTAACAGCCTTTGTTGGTTCAATCAATATGGATGACCTTTCTTGATAATATCCAGGTAAGGTTTCAAATCTCTCATCTTTTGGCCCCTCGAGGAGGTTTTCACCATTAGATGTGTCCTTTATTTTTACTTTTTTATGGTCTAATGTTGCCAATAAATTGTTTTGAGCATTAGACCTGATATTGTTTTCTTTATTTTGACTTTTGCGACTGGGAGGTTTGGCACCCACTTGACTGGAAGATGCGTTGTTGAAATTTCACTTGAAATCCCTAGTGAAATTTGTTGCGGGTTCGATTGCATTAAGATATAAGGATATGGCATGGTCATTAGGAAAGGTATCAATGGCAATATGTCTTTTATTTTCCCAATCAATAAGTTTAGGATGGATTAGAGGTAAGGGGTCTTCAGGTTGAGATGCTTCGAAGGTATTAAAGGTCATGATAGATATCTCAATTTTTTCGATATGTACTTCAATGTCTAGAACGATACTCTCATCCGAATGACCTCTCACAAGTAGCTCTTGATCATCCTTGATTAAGTCCAAGTCAACTGAATGTGACTCTAATTCAAGTGGGCTAGTTCCTAACATTTCTCCTGCATACACATGAACTACATCGACACCTATATCTCTTCAAAGAAAGTTTCTTTAGCTGATTGTTCAGAATGATAGGAATCTCATTCCAATTCATTAGAATCTATCTCACTTGCATCTTGCAATCTACAGATTTGTTTCTTCTATTTTTCTTGTTATATGTTTTCTTCTCTCATATTCAGCTTCCTTTGGGCTGATATTGAGTTCTGTCAACCTTGCTATCAACTCTCCTTGATTTGTGCCAGCTTCTTGTTTGTTTTGATTAAGATTTAACTCTACTTACGAAGTGCCTTTAGTTTGTTTTTCCTATTGATTAGAAGATTTATTCTTTTTCCATTTCATGTTTGTTTGTTCTTGTTGTTTGGAAGATGTTTCTTCCCTTTCAATTGCAAGTTTCTCTTGTCTGTTATCATGCTCATATTGTTGTTGCCTACAACAAGTTTCCTCTTGTAGAGTAACATGTCCATACCCTAAGCTTGATTTGTTTGTAGCTTGCTGAGTATGAGGTTGTATAGGTTCTGAGATACCTTTTTTTTTTTTTTTCCCTATAGGACCCATTCCAATGTATCCCATTTTCTAAAGGATGTTAAATACTTTTTCATATTTTTCTGTAGGTATTATGAAATTATTGATCTTTTGTTGGACTTCTTCATCCTTGTATAGCCATTGTAGAATATCTTTGTCCATTGTTTCCTCTGATAAGGTCCCCACACTAACAAATGATCCATCAAATATTGGAAGATGTTTCACAATTGGATGTTATTTAGAGTTCGATGGTTTTCCATAGGATTTAGGAGAAAGGGGTAACTATGATAGTGAATATTCTTTGTTCCCTTGATCTCTTAGCTACATTTGTTTTTCCATACTTGAAAAAATTGAAGAAAATGAGTTTTCCTTGGATTGTGTGTTTGAAGACGATGCCTCTATTATAGGAGTTGAGAAAAGACAACACCACAGGAGCCTAAATAATCTCTGCAAGCTGAAAAACCTATTACAAGGAGAAGCAATGAAGCAAATAATAGAAGGAAAGAATACACAGGAAAAATATGCTCCAAAAGATGAGAGCTCAATAATCTCCAAAATGTATTGTCAATAATAATCCTTCTTCATACAATAAAAAGAAAGAACTCAACCTTTAATAGGTCAAGAAACCCTAAAAGGGAAAACCTAGGTTTGCACATAATAATTAATTAAAATAATTAATTATATGCACCTAAAGTTAGCTTAAGTGTAAAAGAGATAAACGGAACTTAAATAATTAAAAAAATAATGTTTAATTAATCAAGTAAATACCCGAATAATCTAACATCCCCCCTTAAGATAGACTTAGGGAGAAGCTAAAACCTAGAACAGCTACTGAAAGCAATAAAGATGGGTCCCGACAACAAGGCTTGATCAGGTACCCAAATACAATGAAATCTCTATGAAATGGAGAAAAAGAGAAAACCACATGGGAACAAAACTCTACTCCAAAAAGAGATGGAAAATAACACCATTGAAGCATGAAGAACCTGCAAACTCTATCGAAGAATAACTACTGATCTGAAGAACCTCCACTGAAATAGAACATGACCAAGTAGAGAAGACTGTAATCTACATGAGTGCCCTCAAATGACACTACTCGAATCAGGAGGCAAACAAGGCAAAAATAACTAAAATCGAAGATACAAATGGCATGAGAAACCAAAGCCTGAAGAGCTAATTAATCGAACCATGGAAGCATTAGAACCAATAGGATAAACCTCCCCATAATGCGGAAGTGGGAGAGGGACAGGAACACTGAAAAGGACAGCCAAAAATAAGTACATGATGAAGAACCAAGAACATCAAAGGTGCTGAGACACATCATCATGAGGCGAATGTCATGGAAGGAACACTCACTTGACAAAGGAAGATGGCAAACAATAGACAAACATCAACCCCCTCATGGCACTTGATCAATAGTGCATGTACAACAAGACACAAGATATGCAAGATTCCAAGTAAACAATGCATGATGGCACTTTATCTCAGTGTGTTTGCATAAATACAAGCTACAATGATAAGAAGACTGGAAATAGAAACATGAACCAAAATAGAGACATTGTACTCAAAAAAGAGATCCCAGGACCTAAAACAACCACGATATCCACCAGAGTGCTGAAAAGCAAAAAACTGAATAAAATATGCATGGAGCAGAATCTAGAAATAAAACTCATATTTTTGGAAAGTACATAGCACAAGCTTTCTGAAAATATAAAGTTTTTGAAAAATGGAGTTCGGATGCTCATTCTACGTCTCCTGGAGTGCAAAAAAGAGACCTCACTTTGATTGCAAAAAAAAAATAGTCAAATAGCAAAACTGGAAAAAAAATACTAACACCATGAGGTTCGGCTCAGAACCAGCTTTCCAACGCTTATTCGTTTCTAAAAAATCGACTCCGTATGTCCAAGATAGAGCCAAAAAACCAAACCCCCCCTGAAAAAGCCAAAAAAGGGGTCTAGTGGCCAGTGGGTGGTCCGGTGGCAAGGGAGCAGCGCTCCGATGGTGCTCCGGTGGAGGACGGGTGGAGCTCTAGTGGCCGACGGCTGAGCTCGGTGGTTGAGCAACGTCGGGAGGCTATGAGCGGTGCCAGGGGGCTGAGCGGAGCAGGGGTCGGGCGTGGGCGGCGGGCCAGGGAGCTGAGCAACGGTCGGGAGTTGCAAGGCGGCGGCCGGGGAGAGGAGCGGCGGCCAAGGCTAGGCGGTGGTGAGCTGCAGTAGCAGCCGGGAATCAGTGGTGTTGAGCATGGGGGCTACCGGGGAGAGGAGCGGCGGCCAAGGCTGGGCGGCGGGTCGGGGAGCTGAGCAGTGGTCGGGAGCTGCAAGGTGGTAGCCGGGGAGAGGAGCGGCGGTCGGGGAGCTGGAGGCGGCCGAAGGTTGCAACGGCCGGTGGGAGCAGCAGGGTCATCGGAGGGGACCAGAAGGAAAGGGCCAGCGGGGACTGGTGGGAAGGGGCCCACCCTGACAGGTCCGGCCGGCCGGACTCACAGTCGGCGGCCGGACTGTCAGGGGGGGGTACGAGGTACCCTCCAAAAAAACTTTTTGATATATTTTTTTTCCAAAAAAACTTATGCCTTTTTCAACAAAAAATTTTGATTTGTGATTTTTTTTTTTAAAATAAAAAATTCGACCTGCATGCCGTAAAAAGGCAAATTTTTTTCTTTTTGAATTTTTTTCTCGAACTACGTGCCAAGGCCGTACGACCTGGATCTGGAGAAAAAATACTCCTAGAGGCTCAAGAACCAAAATAGGTCAAATTTTATATGACCATAGGGGTTTTTGAGCCTTCTAAGCACGATGGTGAGGTCTGTTTAGGCCCAAAGTGCTTAGAATAAAAGCTCAAACCCTAGGTACATAAAAAAATTTTGAAACCCCAGATCTGCTTCCAAAGAAAAAATTCTCAAAACAAGAACAAGTAGCTGCAGATTTGAAGCTCTGATACCATATAGGAGTTGAGAAATACAACCCCATAGTAGCCTGAAGATCTTCTGCAAGCCGAATAACCTGTTATAAGGAGAAGCAATGAAGCAAA
The DNA here is from genome assembly GCF_030272615.1 of Cryptomeria japonica. NCBI lineage: Eukaryota > Viridiplantae > Streptophyta > Pinopsida > Cupressales > Cupressaceae > Cryptomeria > Cryptomeria japonica. The sequence goes on from NC_081409.1 coordinate 222,660,780, forward strand.
ATCTGAAGAACATACAAAACACTCTAACATTTGTTTAAGTGTAAAAGAGATAAAGGGAACTTAAATAATTAAACAAATAATGTTTAATTAATCAAGTAAATACCCGAATACTCTAACATCTATTAGGTCTTGGAGACAACTAAGAGGGGGGAGTGAATCACTTGTCTAATAAATTCAGCCAAAATTAACTTTACCAAAACTTAATACTTAATACTGGTAAACCAAACTTTATGCCAATAGATAGTCTTAACAGTTAATTGCAGTACCGATAAAGATTAATGCATGAAATAGAAAGACAATAACATCCATAACACATAACACCAATGTTTGTACATGGAAACCCTATAAGGGGAAAAACCATGGTGGGAAGCCTTACCCACAATCAAATGATACTACTATAGATAGTATGTGTTTACAATATGGATTCTGCACATGCAGAAAGGCTAACTGCCTAGAGCTCACTACTGAGTCACAAAATGAGAGTCACACTAACTACAATTGGATGGTTAAATCCAATGATAATGTACTAGACAAAATAGCATCTTCATATATTGGATTCAGTACCGGTGTAGTTCTGATTGCCTTCACAAAACCCTCCCTCAACCTTCAAATGATATCTGCGTGTATAGCTCTGCTTATTTTCGCATATACTCTATTACAATTCTTTTTTTCCAATCGCTTATCAATCTTACAAATAAGAGCTTACATATATACCATAACCTAAGACCAATTGAATAGGTCATCTCACTAAAAGATATTACAATAAAATTAATTATAAACAAATCAATAACCGATGCATGATGTCATCTCAACGCATTTACAATAATAATAAATCATCTCCATAACATGTCGTGTTGATCTAGAATAGATAAGTCTATCGGTGCTTATCCTAGACCTATTTGCCAGTAACAGCAAATATGCAAACCCAACTAAATAGTTAACCAAATCACCAAAACCAAGTGATCGAATAATGTCTTTGACATAACCAAGTAGTTTCCAAGTCATTCCAAGTGTCGGTGAACAATAAAATCTGTCGGTAAACCAAATACCAGTTTCTTACATAAGTCTTTGTCTTGTCGGTGAACATAACCAAAATTTCCAAGTTTAATAAGTGTTGACAAGTGTTGACGTCAATGACAAAACCATATCAACATATCCAAAATACCAACAATCTCCTCCTTTGGCATTGATGGCAACACAAGATGGAAAAACCATCAAAGTGCCAAAACATAAATGCCAAAAACCAAAAACCAACAATCTCCCAAAGAGATCTTAACCAGAACTTAAAAATACATAATATCTCTCCTCAAAGGATAAAGTCTCTCTCCCTAGGAATAATAAGTGTTATCCATGTGTTTTTCCATATCAAACTCTCCACCTTTGACATCAAATGCCAAAGCAATACAAAATGAAATACAAAATACCAACTACTCCCCCTAAGAAGTAGCTCTCCTCATCAAAGCCGAAATAAAAGTTTTCTCTATTAATTCTGTTGGTTGATGACAAACATCAACTGTATAAGTCTCTACTGGTGGGGGTAGGACTCCAAGTTGCTCTTTGAGATACTCAAATGTTTCCTTAGGAAAACGCTTTATAAAAATATCTGCAATCTACTCTTTAGTATTCACATAAACCAATTTCACTTCTTTTGTTTCAACATTCTCCCTTAGAAAGTTCAGTTTGATAGAAACATGTTTAGTTTTGGAGTGAAGTACCGGTTTCTTTGATATATCAATTGTTTTTGTATTGTCACAATAAATAGTTATAGGTTCCTTGCAATTTACCTTTATGTCTTTCAACATTTGCTTGATCCATAATACCTGTGTATAGTTAGTTGCTGCTGCAACATATTCTAATTCTGTTGTTGATAAACTTGTACAATTCTGTTTCTTGCTCAACCATGAAATTAGTCTGCTGCCAAGAAAAAATGCTCCGTCGGTGGTGCTTTTTTTGTCATCCACATCTCCTGCCCAATTAGCATCTATGTATGCACATAAGTCAAAGTTCTCATCTCTAGGATACCATAAACCAAGATTTGTAGTCCCTTGTAGGTACCGGAAAATCCTTTTTACTGTTGATTCATGATTTTCTTTAGGATTACTCTAAAATCTTGAAACAATACATACTGCATTCATAATATCAAGTCTTGTTTGTGTCAAATACAGTAAACCTCCTATCATATATTTGTATCTAATTAGATTAACAGGTATAGATTCATCCTTCAAAGCCAATTTATCATTTGTAGTCATAGATGTGCTTACCAGTTTACAATTCTCCATGTCAAATTTCTTTAGTAATTCCTTCAAGTACTTAGATTGATAGGAATATACCCTTATCAGTCTATGAAATCTGCAATCCTAAAAAGAATTGTATCTCTCCAATCATAGACATTTCAAATTCTTGCTGCATTTTGTTAGAAAAGTCTTTACACAAACCATCTTCTCCTCCAAAGATTATATCATCAACAAAAACTTCAATAACCAAGATGTCATCATTAGTTACTTTGTAGTATAGATTGTTGTCAGCATTACCTTTTGTGTAACCAAGCTTTAAAAGATATTTTTCCAATCTTCCATACCAAGCTCTAGGAGCTTGTTTCAATCTATATAAAGCTTTCCTTAACCTGCAAACCATGTCTTTGTTATCTATCAAAGAAAATCCATCAGGTTTCTCAATGTAAACTTCTTCTTCAAGATCTCCATTCAGAAATGCACATTTAACATCCATTTGATATACTTTATAGTTCTTGTGTGCAGCAAAAGCCAACAAAAGTCTTACTGCCTCAATTCTAGCTACCGGTGCAAAGGTTTCATTGTAATCAATTCCTTCTTTCTGAGCATATCCCTTACACACCAATCTTGCTTTGTTTCTGATTACCATGCTATCTTCATAAAGTTTATTTCTGAAAACCCATTTAGTTCCAATTACATTTTTGTCTTTAGGTCGTGGAACTAATGACCAAGTGTTATTCCTTTCAATTTGTTCCAATTCAACTTCCATTACTTTAATCCAATATTTATCTTCACATGCCTCATTAATTGATGTAGGTTCAATTTGAGAAATAAGACAGACCTCTTCATTTGTCAATCTTCCTCTAGTCATAACTCCTTGAAATTTGTTTCCAATTATCTGCTCTTCAGAATGATTCAATCTTACATACTGGGGTGTTTTTGCTTGCTGTTGTTCTTCAGTAACTATTGAATCTCCAGATGATGTTGGTGTAACTGGATCACCATTCTATACCGGTGTATTCATAATAGGTTCATTTGTGATTATCTCAATTGCCAGTCCAGAATCTGTGTACCTTGAATTTCCTCTAAACTGTTCATCAATTTTCACATTTGCACTCTCAACAATTTTCTGCAATCTCTTGTTAAAACATCTATATACCTTTCTCTTAGATGAATAACTAGGATCAAATTTTCCAATATACTCATCTCTTCTAATATAACACTTACTTCCAAATATTCTGAAATATTTAAGAGTAGGAGTATTACCAAACCATAGTTCATGTGGGGTCTTACCGGTTTCTCCTCTGATGTGAACTTTGTTGAATGTATAAACAATTGTATTGACTGCTTCTCTCCAGTATATATGAGGTAGATTATCTTCTGATATCATACTTCTGGCTGCATCCAAGATAGTTTTGTTTTTTCTTTCTACAACTCCATTCTGCTAGGGTGTCCGGGGTGCTGACAACTGTCTTCTGATCCCATTCACTTCATAGAATGCATTAAATTCCTTATATGTGAATTCACCTACTTGATCTGATCTCAAACATTTGATTTTCTTGTTGGTTTCATTTTCTACCATCTCCTTGAATAGTTTGAATTTCCCAAATGCTTCGGATTTTTCTCTAAGAAAAGTAACCCAACATTCTAGAATAGTCATCAATGATTAGCATAAATTATCTATCTCCTTGTATACTTCTAGTTCTTGCTGGACCACATAAATCCGTATGAATTAAATCAAGAACATTCTTAGACTTCTCTAGAATACTCTTGAAAGATGCTCTAACTTGCTTTCCAAATTGATATTCCTTACATACCGGATGCTGAGGTTTAACAATCTTAGGTAAATCTCTAACTGCCTTAGTAGTACTGATTTTCACAATGCAATCAAAATTTACATGACAAATTCTTTTATGCCATAACCAAATTTCATCAAAGTGTGCAATCAAACATGCTTTCTCATTGTTGTTCAAATGAAAGCTATTACCTCTAGTCTGATAATCGGTTGCAATTTCCAAACTTGTTCTATTTAAAATTTTGCATTTACCATTCTTGAATTGTAACTGAAATCCTTTCTCAACTAATTGATCAACACTCAAAAGATTATGCTTCAGACCTTCAACATAGTAAACATTATCAGTATTGTACTTACCATAAATAGATATAGTGCCTTTTCCTTTGATCAAACAAGCTTTATCATCTCCAAATCTTACTAGACCTCCATTGTAATCCTAAAAGGTTAAAAATTTACTCTTATCTCCAGTCATATGATGTGAACATCCTAAATCAATAATCCATTCATCCTTATCTTTAACTTTAGCTACCAGGGTCTACTCTACCAGTTGAACAATAAGCGTCGGTTGATCTTCTGTTATAAGATCAAAAGCCCATCCATTGGCTGTTGGATCCTCATTAGAATCATCAGTGACTCCTTCATCAGCATAATAACAAGATTTATCTCTATTCTTCTTGAATTTGTATTTTTGATAGTCAGGGTTAGGCTTATATGTTCTTTTAGCTTCTTCTCTTAATCTTGTATGTCTATCAAGACATCTAGATACCATATGACCAATCTTATTATAGTTAAAACATTTAAAGGTACTTTACCTTCATACTTACTTCCAATTGGACCTTTAGGCATTTTCCTTGCAAATAGTGCTTCAAGTTCTTCGAGTTCTTCATTTTCTCTCCTACTTTCTTCAAGTTCTCTTGCATAGAAGGCTTTCCAATCAGATTTATCAAATGATGATGATGATGCTGAAGTTGGTGATGATGCCTTAAAAGCTAGATATGTCTTGATAGTAGTAACAGGACCAAATTCCTCAAGCTCAAAGGCTAAAAGTTTTCCAACCAAAGTGTCTCTAGATACTGATATTCTCCTCTTCACCTTCTACACATTCACTTTGTAGGTATCTCTTCTCTCCTTTGGTCTAGCAAGAATCACGTATCACTTCCCTTGGATACACACACACAACTTTTGCCAACAACCTTAGAAACAAACACAACAACGACCTTATAGGAAACGTATCACTTCAACTTTTCCATTGAGTTCATCTTTCCATATACCAAAATTTTCCCTGTTAAACTTTGGACCTTCCCTTTTCATCATTTGACTAGGATCTTTTCCTCAAGTGGTTAAGCTTACAACATAGAGGACCTGGAGCACTCTGATACCAATTGATATTCTCTATGATGAACCACTAGTACCAAACTGGTACTAAGAGGGGGGGGGTGAATCAGTACAAACACAAATGCAGTCCAAAATTGGTTGACTGCAAATACTCCAAATGACTGACAAACAGGGATACTGGTAAAACAAAGTGCAACTGGTAACATCCAGTATAGCTCAATCAGTCATGAACTGATCACTCAATAAGCTTTCCTCTTAGCTCAATACTATAGTATCATTATACTCTCATGCATAAACAGGTAAACTTAATCATCAGATCTTCACAACAGTGAGTTCAATATGTTTTATAGACAGGCATAAAACATAGAACCTTCATATGCTTAACAGGTAAAACAAAGCATCACAAGATAAAAGCATCACTCATAACACACATATTTTTCACGTGGAAACCCAACTGGGAAAAACTACGGTGGGGATGAATACCCACAAGCTGCTTTTTGAACTCTTTAGAAGTCTGCTCTATTAGGAGCCTTGTCCGGTTAAAGACATTACAATTGGTTCTGGTAGGAACTGATCCTATTAGAGATCACCCGGTTAAGGGTTAAACCCAGTAGGGTCACCTTGTTAGAGGATTTCAAGAACTCAATAGCTAAAAGGATCTCCTAAGCTCTATAGCTTCTCAAAACTCATTAGCCTCAAGTTACCTGGTTAAGGCTACCCTGTTAGGGGATTTTACAACTGTTGAAGTGGTTAGAGATCAACAGGGATTACAATGATCAGTTAACAACACTTAATGCTAATGCATATCCATTTAGGCTCCTCTTTACCTTCTGCACATTCACTTTGCGGGTATCACTTCTCTCCTTTGGTCTGGCAAGAATTTTGTATCACTTCCCTTGGATACACACTCACAACTTTTGCCAACAACCTTAGAAAGAAACACAACATCGACCTTATAGGAAACATACAGGTCGGTAGCAAAAACCCTAAACCCTAAACCTATTAGGTTAAGCAATTCAAACGGTTCGATCCTGACTGTTGAATCATACTGCATTAAATGCAACAATCTTGAATCGATCTCAAGACATTCTCCATCATCCATTATCCATCGATTTCATGGCGGCTGATAACCCATCACGCGTTATCACCGTTTGACAGACTTCGGACATTCCCGAGGTAGATAGGAATAGTCTTCTTCATGCAAGATCCTTCACGCGCATAGAGCTTACGTGGCAACACGATCTATCCTCCATCATACTGCTAACTCATCACACGAAGATCACCAATTGAGTCACTTGAGGTGATCCAACAGCAAACCCCGAAGTGGAAGCTACCTACCAACTGGTAGTCATACAATGCTTCCATGTGTCGGTTCCCATAACTACATGCCAGTTCATCTTGAACAAATATGCCCCTTCACTTTGGCATATAAACCGGTTCATACATATGTTGGTTCCTTTCTCTTTTCACCTATCACATATGTCGATTCTCTTCACAACACATATTGACATCAATGACAACATACAATGTCATTATGTCTTCATGTCGGTTCACATAATGCCAACAGACACTGATGCATTAGGCATTGTTCTTAATTAATTTATAGTAGTAAATTTCATTTTATATTCCAATGGCAAAGCTCTTAAAACTTTAGAAACAATCTCATCTTTACTTAAGTTTCCTCCACAATATTGTATACCCCAAAAAAATTCATTCTCTTTCCATAAAAGCATAAATTCTTTCATCTTCTTCCATTTTCAGACTTTCATACCTGACTTGGAAGCATTCAAGTTTTGCAATTTTAACTGTGGAATCTCCTTCATTCAATGTTTCCATTTTGTCCCAAATAGCTTTAGCAGTAGATCTATCTAACAATCCCATGACTTGCTGATTTGACAATGTGCTTAAAAGTGCTTCTCTTGCTTTGCAATCATTTTCCTCATCTTTTCCTAAGGTTGGTGGATTAGGCTAACCAGGTGTAGGAGCAGTATAGCCATTCTTTTTAACCTCCCATATATCCTTTCCAATGCAATTCAAGTGTGTCTCCATCCTGATCTTCCATATGCCATAGTTAGTTCCATCAAGTTTCGGACTGTCCTTCCTAAAATAGTTGGTAGACATTGGATCTCCTTAAGCTGTTAAACTTCTGCAAAAAGAGGATTAGGCTCTGATACCAATTGTTAGGTCCTAGAGACAACTAAGAGGTGGGGGGAGGGGGTGAATCAATTGTCCAATAAATTCAACCAAAATTAACTTAACCAAAACTTAATACTTAATACCGATAAACCAAACTTTATGTCGGTAGATAGTCTTAATAGTTAATTGCAATACCGATAAAGATTAATGCATGAAACAGAAAGACAATAACAACTATAACACATTACACCAATGTTTGTATGTGGAAACCCTATATGGGGAAAAACCATGGTGGGAAGCCTTACCCACAATCAAATGATACTACTGCAGATAGTATGTGTTTACAATATGGATTTTGCACATGCAGAAATGCCAACTGCCTAGAGCTCACTGCTCAGTCACAAAATGAGAGTCACACTGACTACAATTGGATGGTTAAATCCAATGATAATGTACTACACAAAATAGCATCATCATATGCTGGATTCAATAGCGGTGTAGTTCTGATTGCCTTCACAAAACCCTCCTTCAACCTTCAAATGATATTTATGTATATAGCTCTACTTATTTTCGCATATACTCTATTACAATTCTTTTTTTCCAATCGCTTGTCGATCTTACAAATAAGATCTTACATATATACCATAACCTAAGACCAATTGAATAGGTCAGCTCACTAAAAGATATTACAATAAAATCAATTACAAACAAATCAATATTTGATGCATGATGTCGGCTCAATGCATTTACAATAATAATAAATCATCTCCATAACATGTTGTGCTGATCTGGAATAGATAAGTCTTCTGGTGCTTATCCTAGACCTATTTGCCGATAACAACAAATATGCAAACCCAAATAAATAGTTAACCAAATTGCCAAACCCAAGTGATCGAATAATATCTTCGACATAACCAAGTAGTTTTGAAGTCATTCCAAGTGTTGGTGAACAATATAATCTATCGTTGAACCAAATACCAGTTTCTTGCATAAGTCTCTATCTTGCCGGTGAACATAACCAAAATCTCCAAGTTTAATAAGTGTTAACATCAATGACAAAACCATATCAACATATCCAAAATACCAATAGCCTCCCTATCATGAGGAACAATGACCTCTTGAGCCGATTTTAGATTACTACAGTATTGGAATGGATTTGAATCTGCTGAGATCATGATTTCCTATCCATTGTATGGAAACTTCAGGCAGTGATGATATGTTGATGGAATAGCTTGTATGTCATGTATCCATGGTCTTCCCAAAATTATGTTGTATGATAAATCCAAGTCTAGAAATTGGCATGTTGTGTTGTTCAGCAAGGGTCCCACTCTGATGGGTAATAACACAATTCCTTTGTAGGAACACTCTTCTTCATCATATGCTTTGATTGTGATCTTTTTTCTGGGGATCAACTACATCTTCAGAATAACTGAGAGCATGAACAAGACTTAATGAGAAAATATTTAGGTTAGCTCCCCCATCTATTAGGACACATTTAACGTGTGTCTTATGAATGAGGACTTCAATATGCAAGGGAGTGTTATGGTGATGTTGCAAGGACATATCATCTTCTTCAGTGAATGATAAGCAGTGAGGGGTTGTGAGGTGTCTTGCCATGGTTTGGAATTGATCTACATCAAGATCTTTGGGTATTGTCATATCTACCAGCTAATTCTCTTTCAATAATTTCTTTGTGTGCAAGTGAAATCCTTAAAATTTATAAGATAGATATGTGCACAAAATTTTTCTGTAGTTGATCCACTAGAGTGTATTGTTTTGAAGTGGATGATGTGTTAGTTGTAGGACCCAAAAAAACAACTTTGGCTTTGCTTCGTGTGATAGCATGAGCTGGTTCTTAATATTGTTTCTCTTTAACCACAATCACATTTACCACATTGTCATATGCATGAGCATAGTTCACCTTTTCTTTATCTTTACCGTTATGCATTATTGATGATTCAACCTTCTCATAGTTAGGAAGTAGAGTTTTGAAAGCTATGTGAGATTCGTTTGTCATATGTCCATCCACAGTTATCACTCCATTATCAATCAAATATTAGATGACATGTTTTAACCGTTGACAATCATATGTTTGGTGTCCTTTGTTTCTATGAAAATCACAGTAATGGTTTTCATTCCACCAAGCAGGTTTTACCTTGGGTCCAAAGTTTCTTGCTTCTGGCAAGATAATCAACTTGTTTGCAAGAAATGTCTTTAATGCTGACCCAAGTGGTTCACCAATGTTGGTAAATTTTCTGCGAAAGAAATTGTTGAAAGTTTATTTTTAGTGATTGTTGTTTTGTTGTACTGCACCTGAGTGATTGGATAAATTGAAAACTTGTAATGCCCCGCCAGGAAACCTCGAAGGGATTAAGCTAAAACACAAGAATAGAGTGCACATATTTAAAAAAAATAAAATTAAACACAACACAATGATACAATGAGATATCATAAGCTTAGATAACACAACGGAAGACTAAATAACACCTAAAGAGTTTCCCAACGCGATTACTTAATTAAACATTTAAGTCAACTCACGCTTAATTAATCCAATTAAGTTGATTAACTTAATGACATGATAAAACTTAAACAAAGGATAATTTCTTTTGGTAAATTAATATTATAGATAACATGATGAGTTCTTCCATTAAGGTTAAAAATATAGATAACATGATTCAGTTCATCCATTACAATTTAACCATACATTGCACTCAAGCTTATATTAAAACATAAGTCATGCATCTAATTTCATTACATATTTTAATTTCAAGATATACTAACAATTACTTTCCATGCATACTTTAATTGCATAATCATCAACTGAATATATTCCATTATTCAAATCTACATTCTTCATGATCCAAATTACTGCATTTAATAAGATGACTACATACATGCATTTCAGATTAACTTCATTTAATCTATATTATACATTCTAACATAATGCCATCCATACATGCTAAATTAAAAGGAAACATAGGAATGTAAATCACCACATAACACCAAAATGATCTCGAAGTTCACCCCTAGTGGGCTACATCTCTGGGTCTGATCAACTACAAGACCCCTTTGATAATTAATAGGTAAGAATACATAAGGTTACATCATTTACAATCCTACCATCAAGGCAAACATAACCAATAATACATACGACCAAATCGGTCAAATAAATACATGAATGATCCCTGAATGGGAAAGGATCCAACTGAACATAATATGAAGCAATTACAAAAGATCAAATGGAGCATTCACAGAACTAACTCTTCGCAACCCAAGGTCTAACATGATATCAAGTTCTCACAAGGGCTTAAACATCAGGATGACTCCACACCAATTCTTCTATCAAAGACAACAATTCAACACACTACCGAACATAAGGGGACAAGTGTCATCACATAGCTTGGTATGGTTACCATGGTAGGTCTTCATAGGTTCCGGCCCCATCCACTGGGTTACCCAAGCAACCTATTCTGAACCTTTGGCCCATCCAAGCCTCAAGTGGACCCACACATCCTTTCATGAAGACAAGGATGATGGTTTCCATTTCAGGCCTTCTCATAGCATATCGAGCTTGTACTAGAACTCATCCCATATGTGAGGCACAACTAACTTACTTAGTGATTCATTAACTAACTCTCTAATATGCTATTAGGTTATCACTTATTTAGACACCCTTTCGATAGGTTACCCAACAACCACTTTGGGCGTGACCCCTAATCGAAAGCCACTTTCCCAAATGACACTAGACTACACTCAAACGAACTCCTAAACCAAGGAATACACAAGGTCAAGCAAATAGAGTTCAAAATGGAGGGAATACCCACTTGGTCAAACAAGACTTCATACGAGGTGCACTGACTAGCGGTACTCTAACTAGAGACCTGACCAGCTATGGTCGACCACGAATCAACAGTCAACACCCGCATAAAGGACATGACCAAATACAAACCATCATATGAAAACAATAAATACTTGAGATCGAGAACATAAACATGTACCCAAATCAAAATACGACAATGACCACCAATCACAATCAAGGACCTGCCATTTCATAAGAAAATGCGAATACGGGAATTAAACATGTGTAGGCATAAACCGGAAAGGACAACCTTTTCCCATATTGTTTAAACATTAAAATTGATCCAATTTTCTAAGTGATCTAAGTTTGATTGCAGTTTGTCTTCCTTGTCTAGGTACATGACGCTCATGGTTTTCTAACTCACTAAAGTTCATTAATATCATATTGTTAATATAAATACTTCCTCATGAGTTTTCAACCAAAATCAGATTAATATAAATATTCTATGCACAAAACACCCAATAATATAAAATCAAATACTCAGATTAATCAATTAACATATGATATTTATTTTTCAAAATAACATATCATTCCCTTTTTCTTTTTTTTTGAAATAACTGAACTATTCTCATCTTCGCAAAGCAAATATATATATATATACACACACACACACACACTTTCCAAAAATGGAAGTATATATTTTAAAAGGAAACTAAAAAGATATTCATTTTTCCAATGAAATAAAATTTTGTTGCATATACATGGAACCAACTTAAATATTAATTAACATATAGTTATCTATATACATTAATTAATAATTAACAAATCACCAAATTTTATTTAATAAACTTGAATTAAATAATTTTTTTTTTTTTAAAACTTTGAATTTAAATAATTTAAACTTCATTTAAATTTCTATTAATTTAATATTATCTTTTTTTCAGTAATAAAAAAATATATTAAAATAAAAAATAAAAAATAACGAAAGCATAAGGAGGGGGGGTACCCATGTGGACACCCACGTGGGCCCCTTGGTAGCTCACACTACCTTTGGTAGCATTTCTACCACTTGGTAGCAGATCGCTACCATTGGTAGCCTGCTACCTCCCCGCGTGGTGGGGATTTTCCCGACCACGTGGGGTTAATTTATTTATTTATTTATTTTTTGTTTTACTTAATAAAATTAAATAAATAGTACCAGTCTCTGGCATTTGTAGATCCAGATATTTATATCATTTAATTTTTTTGATATATAAATTTTTAAATTTTTTTTGAAAGGATATGAAACCCCAGTCTGATTTATTCACAGTCTTACACAGAGAGATAGCCCAAATTTTCCAGAATACCAGGTTTTTCTAAATAGTAAAAATTTGTTGAATAACCATCCAAATAAGCAAATATTTTTCAAAAAAAGCCATATTTGGGCATGGAATTATTTCTCACAGATCTATTCCCCAATCTGCCAAACTTCAACTAATTTCCAATATGAACTTAATAAGAGAACATTCAATGGGGATTTAACAAAGTTTATTGTGAACAATCAAACTCTTAATCTAGAATTTGTCACAAACACAACTAGAAAACTTCAAGATCCATAAATCTCTATTTAGCAAATAAACCAAGAGGTAAACCAAAAACCTATCTTATTCCGCAATCCTGGAGAGATTGAAGGAGAGCCCAACCTGCAAGCTCCAAATCAATTCTTCCCTTCCAAAAATATTCTCCTAGAAACATTTTTCCAAAAAAAATGTCTATCCTGGAAATATTTTCCAAAAATCATGCTCTCCCAAAATGTTTTCTCTTCCTCATTTAATTTCTAATTTTCTCAATTTTAACAAACTAACCTTTATATTTCAAAATATTAATGAGGGCAAAATATTTTTAATTAAAATAAAATCCCAAAATTCATTCTTTCAAACTATATCAAATATATATAAACTTGCTTTTCTAATTAAAATTGATTTTCTTTAATAATTGAAAACAACCTTTCTATTTTAAAAAGGGCAAAGAGATTAAATTAATTCTATTTCAAATAAATTTAAATCTTTCCTTTCCAAAAGCATAAACAAAATAAATTAATCAATTAAAATTAACCATTTAATCGAACTTGCTACCAACTTGGATTGAGCAATTCTAATTAATGATTAATCGCATAAAGGGAACCTATTTAATTTAGTCCCTTAGTTTCTAATGCATAAACACACATTAAATCAAATTAAACATTAAGGACTAATTACTCAATTTAACCATACACAAAAACATGCAATCCAAGAAAGCCAAGCAGATAGACGACTTGCATACCCACCCAAAGGGAATACCGACGATGACTGACGATGCTCACTTGAGCACGACTATGGTCAAACGAGGGTCTTACAACCACCTAATCCAAAATCTAAGGACCAAAGAGGTACACTCAAACTTGCGAATCCAGGCGGAGACGAACCTCACACCCATGTGGTACTATACCTGAAATCTCCTGCAACCAAGAGTCATACATGCATACATATATATACTTAATGAAAGTATTAGCCCGCGATTAATAACACGAAATAGGAGAACTAATAAACTTGCATACGAATTGGTGCGAAAACCACATTAACAGGTACACACAAAAATCAAAACATCTTACTATAACATTATAACATGATAAACTAACCAAGGTCAAACCGAAATTAGAATTTGATTAGGGCGGGGATACTACAAAACTAGTTTCTTTGGTTTTACATTGTTGTTATCCACTACCCCATGATTGATGACATTTCGATTTTTATTCCAAAATTTGGGCTTATCATTGTTGTTGTTAACATTTTTGTTAGGAGGATGAACTCCTTCTTGTATAGATTCAACTCACCCATCTTTACCATAGCTTCCTCCATTCTGATTTCATTATCAATCATCTTTTCAAAATTTTGATGGCATTGCATTTTTAGATTATAACTCATTTCATCGTTTAGGTTGTCGATGAATATGCCCATTTTCTCGTATTCTAGCATTGTACAAGGATATCGTGAAGCTAACAATCTCCATCTATATAGAAACATCATGAAATGTTCTCCACTCTTTTATTTAGTATTACATAGGTCTAGCATTGTGACCTCATGTTGTATGTTGTAAGAGTATTGTGAAACAAACTTATCCACCAATTCTGCGAATGATCTAATTCTAGGTGGAAGTTTGGAGAACCATTCCATAGATAGTCCACTTAAGCTCTTTGGAAATAATCTCATCAGGTATGTATCCTTATGTGCAAACTCCATACTCATTGGGCAAAATTCTTGCATATGATCTTGGGGATCAGTGCTTCCATTATATTTATCATATCTAGGAGTTTCACAACCTATAGGAAATGGTATCATGTTTAGATTTTTGTGGAATGGGTAAGGACAAATTTCCTGAAGCGAATACCTCTTAGTGGTTCCTCTTTGTATATCATGTATTTGTGTTTGGAGAGTTTGTATTTGCTACATGAGAGCTAAGAGAGGATTATCAACATGATTTTTCCTCGTATCATCATGAGTTCTTGTGTGATCATGATCTCTCCTTGTATCATCACAATTCCTCCTTGTATCATCATGAGTTCTTCATGTTTCCTCATGAGTTCATGTATTATCAAGAATTATTGTGTCATTCTTTTTGCGATTGAAAATTTCTTCATTTTTCTCATTGTCGCTGCAAGTGTCACTTGATCCCCCCCTTTGTCATAAATTGTTCACGTAAAAATCTTGGGGAAGTTTAGCACTAAATTTTGCTAACATTAAGAAGTATTTTTATTTTTCGCCCTCCAATATTTTCTCCTTGAATTTTTCAAATTTAAGATCTTGCTTGATTTCTCTGATGTGTTGATCAGTTATCTCTTCTTCTTGTATTTCATTTTCGTGTGTCATTTCTTCGTGATCTTCCACCATTTGAAGTGTTTCTATTTATGTTTCTTCGATCTTTCATCTCCTAGCCCTGGTTAAAACGAGCATACACATGTTTTGAATATTTTGCGAGGTTTAAATCTTCTATAATATGTCATAATAAGTGATCAATTGTTGAGGTAAATATGATAGATTGATAAGAGATGAAATGGTCATTCAAGTATTTGCCTATTTGCAAGTTTTTCGATCTTAGTTTTGGAGTGCAAATTTTGTGATTTTTGACATGACCAGGTTCAATAGGAACGATATATCCTATGATAGAGAACGTGGTCACTAATACATTGGGCCTAAAATTCTAACAGAGGTTTCCGACAGAGAAGGTATATTGTGACCAAATTTGATTTTTTTTTTTTAAATGCTCGAATTCGTCGGAATTCTGACAATAATTTCACATTTAGTTTCGACGGAGAAGGAATTACTAATGAAATTTGACATTTTTGAAAAAAAGTGCTCGTGTTCATCAAAATTCTGATGAACCCGCATTATTACTAAAAAAAAAAATGCGAGTTCATTTTAAAAGACGTTGAAGTTGCACATGTCGGGAGCATCATCTGCCAAAGATGGTGAAGTTTCTCTTGCCTCCCTGTCCCCCCCGAAGTAATCTCTCCACAATCGCGCACTCCTCAGGTAAGATTGATTCCATGCATAGTAGATTAAAAGATAGTCTGTTGTTCTAGGGTTTCAAAAAGAAATTTATTTTGATAAATTTAGACTAAATTGTTTTTGCTAAAATATGCCTTATGCAAAATGGAATCCGTAGTTGATGTAGAGTTTGCCTTGAAAATTAACGAATCTGAAGGTCCGTTGAAGCTTCAGAAGGAAGGAATTGATTTTGGTTTGTGTGGATTGTATAAAAATGCTTTGAAGGAACTATGTGACCCTGTTATAAGTTAAGTTCAATAAAGCATCCTTGTATATTCATGTACACTTGTAGGTAACCTATTTCAAATTTTATTACATTTGTCATTTCCAATGGTTCCTGCTGACTATGTGTAATATTAAGGTCGTGGTGAATGGAACCAGTCATAGATCTGTTAATCACTAAAGAGCCCTTTGAGGAATTGTGATGTGTTTTGTTGTAAATGGATTCGTGCTGAGAAAAGAAGCAGTTGGGTTTTGGGTTGTTATCTGCAACCTACAACAACTATTAGCATGTCATTTGATTAACCTAGTCAAATAATCTAATCAAGGCATATCGATAATTGCTTTCAAAGGTATGCTTATTCTAGTTATGAGCCAACATAACAGTAATAGTGCTATTTTAACCCTTTAATATGCAAAAAGGCTTTTATTTAGGAGGAATTCAAGTACTTGCATGAAGTGATAGTAGTCAAAGTTTCCAGGAGATTGTTTTCTTCTACTAATAGAGACAATAATATGTTTAATGGTATTTGACAGTCTACTAGTGAAGTATCACTTCAATGACTCTAAATTTATGCCAAGACATCTCTGGGGCATTGCTTGTATTTTGGGTATTAGGTGGTAGAATTTTTTTGGCATTTTTTCCCTTGCCTCCAAGATGCATGGATTCAAGGTTTTTTCAAGACATCTCCATCCCAATGCTTGCAATTCTGGTACATGTACAAATTTTGAGCTTGTTGCTCTCCCTCCTCCCGATGCAGGGATGCAAGGTATGTTTGATATTGTTGGCATATGATGAACCGACATGATGATATGATGATAATGTATGTTTTCATTGATGTCAATAAGTACAAGTGAACTGGTATGAAGAGATGTAGTGAACCGGTGTCGGGCTTTCACTAAGTGTGACTACTGGTTGGTAGTCTCAACTCTAGGGTTTTCAGTTTGGCAATCTAGCTTGTGCGATGCAACCAATGACATCCTGTGATGAGTTAGCTAAGAGATGAGGATGAGATCGAGATGACATGTTATTTTTGTACGTGTGAAGGATTTCCTTGAGGATCTTGCATCTGAAGATCGATTGCATTAAATGTCTACCTCAGGAATGATCATTCTTCTTAGTGGTATGAGAAGAGAGTGTGATGGGTTACTGATTCCCATGTGCAGTGAAGAATGAACGATGCAGATTGACTTGTGATCTATTTGAGATTGTATTGTTCTATGTAAAGTGTTTGGATGGTGAGGATTGGACCGCTTGTATTGTAAACCTAAATGCTTAGGGTTTAGGGTTTATGCTACCGACCTAACTGTTGTCTATAAGGTCGATGATGTTTGTTATTGTTTGTGTTGGAAAATGTTGTGTGTGTGTATCCAAGTAATGAGATACTTGCCAGACCAGTAAGAGGAGAACTGCAGAGTGTGATTACAGATTAGAGGAAATGAAAAGGATCAGCCTTGGCATGTAGTGTTGTTATTAGATCAAATTTTTTACCTGTTGTCTTCTAACCATTTCAATAGTTGGAAAATCCCTTTACTGGGTAGCTTTAATAGGCTTATTGTAAATCCTCTAACTAGGTGACTCAAGATCATTGAGTTCTTCAAATCCTTTAGCGGGGTAACCTTTAACAGGGTATATAACCATCCCTTAACCAGGTGATCTTTAACAAGATCGGTTCCTAATAGAACCTTATTGTAAAGTCTTTAACCAGACTAGTCTCATAACAGAGCGAGCTTAAAAAGAGTTCAAAAACAAGCTTATGGGTATTCATCCCCATCGTGGTTTTTCCCATTTGGGTTTCCACATGAAAAATTTATGTGTCATGAGTTGTGCATTTTTCATGTGATGATTAAGTATTCTTTGTTTGAGTGATTATGCATGCAGAGCTAATGGCTATGGTATTGTTGATATACCACATGCATATGTTTATGGGTGAAGTAGTTATCAAGTATTGAATGTATTTGAAGTGTTCATTCTTACCAGTCTATGTTGTCTGAAGTCTTACTGTGTTTAACCAGTATTGCCATGGTTAAGTTTAGTAATGAATACAACCGATTAGTGTTGTTTTAGCTTGATAAGTTGTTGTGAAAGTTTGTCTGTACTAATTCACCCCCCCTCTCAGTACCGATTAGGGTATTTGTTGTTCATCATTATTCATCAAGGTACGCATACCTTATAATTTCCCATGGACCACAAATGACTCAAAATTGGGACCTTCCCATGGCTATACCTGGCATGCAAGGATTCTATACCACTTCATTATGAAGCTATTTTTCGTTCCAGCATACTTGTGTAAGTCTGAGATAATCCACTTGAATACAAAATTTTCTATACATTTTTTAGGTAACAATGATAAATCACACAAATTTTAAGGGAGATGATATGATTAAAACAATTCTTGGATGTAGATAGATTCATTTTGTTTGATTGAGGGTTAATATTATAGATATTAAAAACTACCCACTATAAGTATTACTTATTTTTGGTAAGTTATTTACTACTTAAAGGAGGAAGAAATAGTTTCTTGAAAATATTGGTTGTGCTATGTGGTCTATGTTAAACATTATGTTTGTTGTTGGGAAGGATGGCAAGCTTCAATCATGATAAGGATGCATGTTTCATTGATTATATCCTTTCTAATGTATTACTACATGCTCACATGTGGGGCTTTCACATCTCCCATTGGCCACCTCTTACCTACCTGCCATTTTGGCATTGATTTATTGTTTCAATGTCCTACCCACTTTGTTGAATAGGGTCATTCAACAATCACATGCAGCAATTCACTTTAGCACTTGGATTGTTAGCATATATGTTGCCCAACTATTTTTTTTTTATTGTAAAAAAAAGGTGATTTCTTATTGCATGTCCACTGGGATGCTATTGTTCTTGGCATTGTTCCTCACATCCAATCCTCCAAATCTACCCATCCCCAATTTTTTTAGCCTATGAATTGGTGCCATGATCATGGTTATAAAAACCTTCCATAGTGGACTTTCTTTCTTTATACTTAGTGATTGTTCTTCCATTTACTTCCTACACAATATCTGTCGCCTCCTGCTATAATGAAATAAATGTGTATTTGTATTGATTAGGTGATGTGAACATCTTACTACCTCCAACAACTCACGCATGACATTTTGGGCATTGCCTTCTCAAGGAAAGATCATCCATTAAAATTAATTACCAAAAAAAATGGATCTTCTATGATAGTGTCTTTACGAGACCCATAATAATATCGTTATTATACTAGCAAAGCATAAGAAATTAAAAGAGGCTTTAGTTCAATTTCCTTCAATTCTATATGGATTTACTTGCTCTTCCTATTGCTTGCCTATTAAATGAGATTGTTTCCTCAGAATACACTGTTTATTTGTTATATTATCATAACATACATAATTTTGATGCAAAAAAAATGAACATAAAAACTTATGCACAACCATCCAAGATCGGAAAAAAAAAAGATTTGCATGAAAACAAATAATATGTAGCATAGAAAAATTGAGTATCAATGAGAAATTAAACCATCCCACAACATTTCCTTGGGGTAGGAGAAGTTGGCACATTTTCAACTAACTCCTCCACATATTGATCATCTCCATGCATAGGATGACCTCTATGGTGGCTTGCCAGTGAAATAATTCAAACACCATAACATGACTCCCAATGCTGATGTAACTTGTGAACAAAGGGACCACATAAAACTGGAATAGTGAAGTCACTTCAAACCTCCAACAACCCATCATGATTATGGTCATGTAATCTGGCTAGCACTTTCTCACTATCTCCATAACAAGCTTTCTAAACACCAATTTCCCTTCATAACTCAATAACCTCATTTGTTTGATCTACTCCCAATATAGCCATGGAGGTAGAGCCTTTGCCTTTAATTCCTTAACTATAGGATTTTCCTCGAGCCATAACTCCACGTCAACATTTTCTAATGTATTACTAGCAAAAAGAACCTATAATAAGTTGTCAAATTCATGAACAAATGGCAGCATCAACAAGATAATATGCCAAATTTTTGTTTTTAATAACAATCGGGTCCTAAAATTATCACATTAATAATCTCCCATTTGTCCTAAAGAAGAGTGCACTTAAGTGTTTTCCATGTCGAAATCATTTAGTTTGTTTGTGTATAATATAGTAAATATATATTTACACTATTACAGTGGGAATATTACATTTTTAACTACCATGATGGACTCTAGGGCATGTTGTTATGTCAATCTCTCAAGTAGAAATAGAAATGGTAGAGAGGAATCAACTTGGACAGTCATTGTCTGAACATACTATATTAGTTGCATGGTGTGTTGTCCTATACATAGAATTTCCGTCAGTTAGTTTCTATTAAGTAGCTCTACAAGGTGTATTTATTTCAATTATTTTCTTGCTCTAGCATGCTCATTTGTATATGTATGTGATATTTAATTGTGTTCTCTTCTTGTACATTTAAATTATCTATAAAGTTTTCCTTATGGGAATAGCATTGGGCTTAAGATGCCATGACCAAAGGGAAACTCTTCACACACACACCAACAAGCAAATGGAGGTAGGAGTTGGGTATTTGAAAAGAGTCAAATACCTCCATTTGACTGTCATACCTCCAATTCAATGCATTTTCTCTGCTTGGGTATTTTGATACCTCTAAGACATTCGAGAGGTGCAAATACCTCCATTTTGGACATTCAAAATGTCATATCAATCACAAGATGGAAAATGAAAAGAGTCAAAGGTGCAAATACAGTCAGGTTGCAGTCACTTAAGAATCACATAAGATAGTTATATTAATATTGCATGACCACTATCATGGAAAAGAACATAAAGAAATAGTAAAGGACAAAGAAAAATGATTGTCCTAATAGTCAAGGAGTTCACAAATCAGTTGTAAAAGCATGTCACAGTCCAAAAAGGAATAAATGATTGTCCTGACAGTAAAAAAGAGTCTTAGATGACCAAAAGACATGAGAGTGGACCAATGGTTGGAGCATTTCATAGCATTCTCATAGTCAATTGGTGCAAGAGCACCTAATTGGCCTTCAAGCCTCTATGAGGCAAAATATGAAAGTTTTGTTTTTTGAAGTTTCAAATATGTAAATAAGGTCAAATATGACCATTTGTGTTGTAGGTGTAGCAAAGGATAACCTAGAATACTACATGGAAAGGGAAGAATATATAAAATAATGGATCCAACGAACATGCAATTGTAGAAGAGAGTGAGTAGAATGAAGAATTAAAGAAGGTGGGATGCCTATGACAATTTCCTTCTTCAACAAGAGTATGTGGTCCATTGTATAATTCTTGGTCCTCAACTACTCATTATGATCTGTTTGCCTCCTTAAGTATTTTTTTAGACACCATGATGAGGGTAGTTCTGTTGATGCCATTTAGCATCTGCAGTCAACATCTTTTGCTAGGAGGGACAGAAAGAGGGAGGGAGGAAGAGTTGGTGGGAGAGGAAAAAGAATTTATGTTAAAGATCTAATGATTGAATATCTATCTCAAAAGAATTTGTAACCACTAACTACATTAAATGCGTTCTCTATTAAGTTCAATTTTTTAAGATGAAAAAGAAGAGTTAAATGGTTTTGGTTTGATTTGCAATTTTTCTATGTTTAAGTATTTTAATTTGGTATATTATACTGAAACATTATTTCATAACTAACATTTCAACTTCTATATAACTAGTTCTAAGAAGACTTCCATTCTTGTGATATCCTTTTGCGTAGTTTGTGAATGTTATGCACCAAAGTTTCCATAGCCAGATTTTTTTGCCTATGAAGAAAGACCATGTTAGATAATATCAATGAAGAACAAAATAAGGAGACAATTTCTAGATTGTGGTCTAACTTGAAAAGAAAAGGTGATGGAAAATGTTATTGTCCTTGCAAAATTTGTAAGGGCTTAAAGACTAGAAGACTTCTAATCAAAACAACTAAGAAAAATTGTAGGTAGCACGGTCACATTGAAGGGGGACATGATTATCATCCATTGGTAAGTTATTCATTATATCGTTTTAACAATTTATATACATAAGAAATCACTTGATGATGAGATCATGATCATGGTTTATTTATGTTGATCATTTTTATATAGGTCAAGCACCCCAGGGCACATGATATGGACCAACACAACTCGAAGAATATGGTTTTCAAAGTGGAGGAAAATGGAGGTATGAATGTCAAAGCTGGAGATAATGATCCCATGGAAGATGACGATCATGTGCCAGAAAACACAATTGAAGATGATGGTATAAATACATCGATCCATGACACTTTTAGTACTAGCACAGCTGATCATGATGATCAAGATGACCTTGATGTTGTTCATGATTTACCTCTACTTGAGAAGGCATATGAGGCCCTTTATGAAGGCTCTCAAACAAGTCTTCTTTCCGTTGTATTGTTGTTGGTGAACTTGAAGGTTACGAATGGTTTATCCAACATAACAATCTCACATATGTTAAGGTATGTCATATATGTCATTATAGTTAAAAAATGATGAATCATGTACCATTAATATTATTTATATTAAAAAATTATATTTTTTTATGTAGATTGATAGGTGAGTTGTTTTTACCACCATCAAATATTCTACCTTGCTCATATCGAGAATTATCTACCATAGATATTGGAATGGAGTATCAAGCAATAGATGCTTATCCCAATGATCATATTATATATCATAAACAACATGAATTTGGAATAGAATACCCTAAATGAAATATCAATAGATATTGAATAGATCAAATAAAAAAAAGGTACCTCGCAAGGTTCTTCATTATATTCCCATTATTCCACGTATGCAATGATTATTCAGGTGCACTAGCTTGGCATAATTTATGGATTATTATGCATGCAATAGATGTCGATATGACATTATTCGAATGTCTGCGGATGGTTCAACATTTATGGATATAGAGAAAAATTGGCCACACTTTAAAGAAGAACCTTGTAATCTTAGGCTTTCATTGGCAGCGGATGGTGTCAATCCATTTGGAGAGTTGAGATCTGTTTACTCGGTGTGGTCTGTTTTTGTGATCAACAATAACATTCCTCCATGGATGTCAATAAAGAGGGATCACATAATGTTGGCAATTATTTTTCCATGTATTTTATCATCTAATAGTCATCTACATTTAATTACAAATATTGTTGTAAATGGTCATAATAATTATGTAATGTTTTTGTTCATTCAACTAGGCAAGTACCAAGTTAAAGATATGAATGTATATATTGAGCCTCTTATCGTCAAGTTGATGGAGTTATGGGATGGTGTCACCATGTATGATGTCTCTAGACCAATAGGACAAAGACAATTTCAATTCCATGCAATGCTTGTATGGACAATACATGATGCCCTAGGGCTAACACATTTTTGTGGTACGATATAGTGTTCAAGTTGCACATGATAATTATAATTATAAAAAATTTACATATTTAATAGAATTATACATTATCTTGTAGGTCTTCAAACAAAGAGAAAATTTGCATGTCCAGTTTGTGGTCCAAAAATGAAATATTGTCTTTCAAAAAGTTTAGGAAAGTAGGTGTTTGATGAGTATAGGCACTTCCTCCACAAAAATCATAAGTATCAAAATACTGAAAAACATCTTTTCAATGGGAAAGAAGAGACTACATCAAAGCCATGAAGAACGACACCTCACCTATGGAAGTTGGAATATAATAGAATTAATCATCAAGGTAATATGATTCCATCTAATGGTTTATATTTGGAATTTGTATTTTTCTATCATGTTTTGTTTACAGCTGATGTAATTGATGATAGTAAAGGTCGTCAAGGCATGGATGACCACCTTCCAAAGGGACTAACAAGTTATCCCGGACAATTCAGTAGGTTTCCCTACTATGAGTAGCTACAAATTGTGCATTTATTTGATACTATGCATATTGGAAAGAATATAATAGAGACATTATGGAAAATATTGGATGGAAGGTGTGACAAAGACAAAATTGTCAAAATTTGTAGTGACATTCAGGAATCCAATCATGCAATGAAAAATGCCATTTAATCAAATAGCAATGGAGACCAGATTAATATAAGTGCCCTTCCTTGGTTATTAATGGAGCAGAAAAGCAATGCTATAATAGAAGTCATACAAAAAATTTGATTTCCCATAGGATTTGTTGTGAACATAAACAATCTCATATATCAAAGAACGGGAATTTGGGCTTGGGATGAAAATGCATGATTGGCATACCTTCATTAAGGTAATTCATGTTCTTGTGTATTTACTATATATTTGTATACTATGCATGTACTTTTCATTGTATTATTTTAGAAAACAATGAAAAGATCATTTTATAATTGTTGTAGTACGTTCTACCTCTATCTCTCCTAGACCACTTCGACAATAATGTCAAGAAAGTCATATATGATCTTGGAAAATACATGAGGTAAGTAGTGATGTTTGTTTAATTTTTTGTATAGATATTATATTTGCAATTTGTTTTACTTGTTATGTAATATATTGTATATTATTTCGTAAAGTCTTGTTTATATATTTTTGCGTCTTGAATCACTTGTAGGTGGTTGTCATCTAAAGAAATCCATAAAGAAAATATTAAATATTGGAAGAGAAAAATTCCTCATCTAATGTGTGAAATGAAAAAGTGTCTACCTTCAAAAAATTTCAATGCACAAGAATACTACCTCATACACCAAGTTGAGGAGATTGAATTGTGTGGACCTATACACACTAGGTCAATGTGGATGCTTGAGAGGCACTTGAAAATTTTGAAGGCTTTGGTTTGACAAAGAGCACATCCTGAGGGTTCTATGGTTGAGGGATATATGGTATACCAGACTATGGTGTATATTACTAAATATCTTCCTAAGTTTGCAGCAAAGATCCACGTAGATTACATTTGTGATCCCAACCCCATTAACAAATTTGAAGGGGAGTACTTGATGGGGAAAGGTAGATTGAGGAAAGTGAGAGATAATTATAAGATGTTATTGTTGGAAATATGAAGGAATTGATTATGTGTTGCATTGATGTTTTGTCGTTGATGTCAACACTAGTTGTTATGATTGGTATCTGGAAAACAAGTTTTGGTTACCAGCAAAAGACCTAGTGTTACTGGTAGAAGGGACTATCTGTTGGACACTTCTGGAATCTTTGGATCAATGGAGTATGTTTGGTTTGATGTGTTACATGTTTTAGGAGCATGTTTTGGTCAGTTGGTATTGACTTGGTGATCGGATGCTATCATACACTCTACTAAGCCTATCGGTAAGGGCCTAAGGTTTTATTAGTTGAGATTTTACTAGGAATCTTTGACAGGATGCATCAGTGGTGATTGTACAGCTTCTAGATGGAATTCAAGGTTTTGAAGATGATCTTTGTTCGTGCTTCGACTAACTAGTGATATCTCTTTGGCATGGTGGACCCAGATTAGGTCTAGTACCTATCTAGGTTATGGACCGGTATCATGTAACGTGTTCTCTATACGTTATCGGGATGTTTTATGGTTTCGTTAATGTTGTTTTGGTCTAAAGTCGACATGGTATATCATTGTAATGTGGATATATGTAATGATCTTATTGTAATATCTTTTAGGTGCCCGACCTAATTGGTTTTGGCCTTAGGGTTTATATAAATTGATGAAAGATCTCATTGTAGATCGTGGTGGAAAAATGCAATGTGCAAATAATATAATATCATTTAGGCAAGAGATTTGGTCGATCATTGAAGATCGAATTGGATTTATGTAAGAGGTCAAAGGCCTCTAGTATTGAGCTTAATTGGGGTTGTAATCAAACATTGTTAATTCCAAACTAGTAAGTTTGGTATGGATAATTCCAAACCAGTAAGTACTCCTATGGTGACAAGTGAGAAATTATCTATCAAAGACACATCTGCACTGGTAAATTCGACAAGGTATAAGTCTATGATTGGTGGATTTCTATATCTAACTCAGACTAGACCATATATTATGAATGTAGTAAGTATTGTTTCAATATATCAAAGTAATCCTAAATAAAATCATGAATGTGCAATAAAGAGGATATTCTGGTATTTGCAAGGAACAACAGAATATGGCCTATGGTATTCTAGAGATGATAAATTCACTTTATGTGCATATACAGATTCAGATTGGGCAAGAGATACTGATGATAGGAAGAGCACTTCTGGCGGAGCTTTCTTTTTTGGAAAGAAATTGGTTTCATGGATCAACAAAAAATAGTCATGCATTTCTAAATCTGCTGCAGAAGCTGAATATGTTGCAGCAACAACTAATTGTACACAAGTCTTGTGGATGAAGCAAATGTTGAAGGATATCAAGGTAAATTGTAATGAACCAGTAGTAATCTATTGTGATAACTCTGTAGCTATTGACATGTCTAAGAATCCGGTATTTCACTCTAAGACTTGGCACATATCAATAAAATATAACTTTCTGAAGGACAAGGTGGAAGAAAAGGAAGTCAAATTAGTTTATGTGAACACTAAAGAATAGATTGCAGATATATTCACTAAACCGCTCTCTAAGGAATCATTTGAGTATTTGAGAGACAAGTTAGGGGTATCTACCCCTTCGGTAGAAACTTAATTGATGGAGTAGTGCATTAGTCCAGTACACATCATCAACATTATCCTTTGCTCTGGATTGATGTAGTGGTGCTACTACTCAAGGGGAGTAGTCAGCTTTGAGATTCATAGAATTTTGATAACTGTGTCATATCTTTGGCATTGATGTCAAAGGGGGAGAGTTATATGTGAAAAATAATAATGTTTATGGGATAAATTTAGATCAAATTTAGATTGGACTGCACTCCTCAGGAGGAGTTGCTAGGATTTTTTAGTTTTTCATTGTTATATCTTCTATGAGAAGTGTTTGGCATTTCTTGGCACTTAAATATTTTCTTTTTCACATCTAGTGTTGCCATCAATGCCAAAGGGGGAGATTGTTGGCAATATGAAGTAATGGATTATGTGTTGCATTGATTTTTTGTCATTGATGTCGACACTAGTTGTTATGACTGGTATCTGGCAAACAAGTTTTGGTTGCTAGCAGAAGACCTAGTGTTACTGGTAGAAGGAACTATCTGTTGGACACTTTCAACATGTTTCGGTCAATGGAGTATGTTTGGTTTGAGGTGTTATATGTTTCTAGAGCATGTTTTGGTTAGTTGGTATTGACTTGGTGATCGGATGCTATCATACACTCTAGTAAGCCTACCGGTAAGGGTCTAGGGTTTTACCGCCTGAGCTTTTAATGAGAATCTTTGACAAAATGCATTAGTGGTGATTATGTAGCTTCTAGATGGAATTCAGGATGCTGAAGATGATCTTTGTTCGTACCTTGACTGACTGGTGACATCACTTTGGCGTGGTGGACCCATATTAGGTCCGATACCTATCTAGGTTATGGACCGGTATCATGTAACGTGTTCTCTATACATTACCGAGATATTTTATGGATTGGTTAATGTTGTTTTGGTCTAAAGCCGACATGGCATATCATTTTAATGTGGATATATGTAATGATATTATTGTAATATCTTTTAAATGGCTAACCTAATTGGTTTAGGCCTTAGGGTTTGCATAAATTGATGTAAGATGTCATTGTAGATCATGGTGGAAAAATGCAATGTGCGAATAATATAATTTCATTCAGGTGGGAGATTTGTTTGATCATTGAAGATCAAATTGGGTTTATGTAAGAGGTCAAAGTCCTTCGGTATTGAGCTTAACCGAGACTTTAATCAGGAATGGTAGATGCTATCTCTGGCAGTTCATTCTTCTAAATTGTTATCCAATTATATTGAGGTGCTTATAACCTCTCTCTAGTCAGTGAGACTCCTTTGTAATGAGCAGTATGCTCTAGGCAGTGTGTCTTCCTGCATGTGTTGGCCCCTCATTGTATCACATACTTTTTGCAAATGTATCATCTGACTATGGGTAGGCTTCCCACCGTGGTTTTTCCCTTTACCAGGTTTTCCACATATAAATCATGGTGTTCTGTGGTATGGTTACATTGTATTAATTATCTATTTCATTCTTAAGTTTTATTTCTTATTGGTATTTGTTTCTGCTATTCCGGTATTCAATATTTATGTGCTCCGGTTAAAGGTTATAAAGTAGTTTGATTAATATAATCTATTGACAACTGTTTTTTTTTTATAGTTGATTGAGAGTGGGATGCAATACATTTGTATATTGCAAACAATCTTAATTGGATGATGGTATGGATTGAATGATGTCAACATTTTGGTCACACATTAACATGGGAAGGTGTGGCTTCAATGGTTAAAGAATCTCATCGTAAATGAGATTCCAATGTTACGCAAAGGGAAATTGATTTAGCATGTGGTTTAAGAGATGAACAGGTACGTATAAATTTATTAATCACCCATATGTTTATCAACTCACGATGCAATAATTTTTACATGTTTTACATATTGCAGCTTAAACACCACAACGCTATGTGCTTCAATGGTCATAAATTTCGTATCAAAAAGTTGGATGACACGAAGAAAAGTTGTGATTCTAGGATAATTGCAATCTTTGAGGTGACCAATATTTCATCTAGAAATGACATACATCCTCAAGAGTCTCAAAATCAATATTATGGCATTTTGGATGATATACTTGAGTGTGACTTTAATTCCTTCAAATTAGTTATGTTCATCGTCAAACGGTACAGGCTACGACTGAATAAAAATGATCTTGATAGAAATGTTATTGAACATGATAATGGATTTATAATGGTTAATACAAGGTCATTTGAGCTAGTTGGGGATGAGCCCTATGTTCTTCCAAGCCAATGTGAGCAGGTATTTTACTTAGAGGTTCCACATAAATCGGGTTGGTCATTTGTTGTTAGACATGATCCAAGAGGAAGGTCAATAAAGTATAATATGATGGAAGAAGAAGATACCGAAGAAGTAGAAGATGATGTAGACGATGATCACGATTGACAGTTAAATGATGATGTTCCTAACGGAAATGTTCATGAAGAAGAAGAAGTTGATGATGATGATGGTGATGGTGATGGTGATGGTGATGGTGATGGTGATGGTGATGGTGATGGTGATGGTGATGGTGATGGTGATGGTGATGGTGATTGTGATGGTGATGGTGATGATCATGATGGTCATGATGATGAGTTGGATGAAGAAGAAGACCAATGACATGGATGTAATGCATGAGATATGTGATTAGTATATTATCTATTTAATATTGATTTCTTGATAGAAATTTATTTGACTTATATGGTTACATAATTAATTCATTATGTTTTGATTTTAATGCCATTACATAATTAATTCATGATGCACCTCTAGCTATTCAAAGATACTAAGGGGGGGGTGAATCAGTATCTAACCAGTTACAGATTTTCTGGCCTTATTAAATATTTTGCCTTCCAAAACAATGTACCGATAAACAAGAATTAATGCAGTAAATAAGAACAGTAAAGACAACATAGAAACCACACCATAACACAAGATTTTCAATGAGGAAATCCGGTGTGGGAAAAACCTCGGTGGGATTTGTGACCCACAATATTCACTCACTGGCCAATGAATGGATATTACTTACAAGAGGGGCCTGCACATGCAAGAAGGCCAACTGCCTAAAGCTCACTACTTAATTACAAATGGAAGTCTCACTGACTTACAAAATGGATTACACAAATCCAATGTGGTGTACTGCTACAAAACAACATCTGCTATGACAAGTTCAATATTGGTTTAAGCTCATGCATAACCATAAACCCTTATACAAAATCTGACTTCTTTTTATCCTCGCATATTTCGCTTCTTCTATTATCCATCTACCATATATCAACTCACATCTAAAATGATTTACAATACCTCATACATATATGATTCTTATTACAATATGTCTTGTCGGCTTAAAAAAGATATTACAATTAAACACAAAATACAATAATCAAAATCCTGTTGGCTGGGACGTCGGTAAGGTGTCCGCCAATGTCGATGCCTGTCGGTGCCTGAAGGTTGCTGATAAGTTGCCATCAATGAAAACACCTTCATTTATCTCTAGAGTGTAGAATTCCAATAATCTCCCCCTTTGGCATTGATGGTAACACTCATGAGAAAAATCCAAAAATCTGTTTCCAAAAATTGAAGTCAAATTTTTTTTACCAAAAATGTGTGCTCCCCCTGAGCAGATGATCTCCTCTGATAATCTATTTTCTCTATCCTACTGCTCCCCCTTTGACATCAATGACAAAGGTTGTCAAGAGTCAAATGAGTGAAGAAATTCATTTGAAGCCTGTAACCGGTGGGTTACAACCTGGAATATGTCTACTAAAACCAAGTTTAAGCTCTGAGCAAACTTGTTATTATCGTTCAAAGCTTCCTTTGTTCTTTGAATTGTACCGGTGAGGTGATGCATTTGTTCTTCTGGTGTCTTCTGTCCTTGAATAAGTTCCTTAGAGATCTCTTTCCTCAAAGAGATGAGGTTATCCAATTTAGGCCTGAGTCTACATTTAAGATCTTTTTCCTTGCCTTTTATTCTTTCCTTTTCTTTCTCCAATTTCTCAAGTTTTTCCTCAAATCCAGCTATCTCCTTATCAATAACTGATATTGGTTCAAGTGAGCCAATGACATTATCATTTATCTCATTTATCTCCTTTTGAAATTTGTTGATTTCCTTATCAATGTCCACTGTCAAACGATTTGTCTTACAAGTATCTCTATACAGTTCCTTGAACTCCATAATTGTTTTACTCAGTGCCAGTAAAAGAGTGTCAATGTGTTTCGTGCACTTCTTTATTGTCTCATCAAAGAATTTCTCCTTTTCTCTGTCCATTTTCTCCTTGAATGTTTTCTCATTAATTTGATCCATAGTTAGTATATTATCGGTGATGTATTTAGACAATGAGTCCAACTGACTTATAGAATCCTTTACATTATCCAAATTGCATTTGGGTGTAATCCTCTTAAGAATTGGAATAGTATCATCTATTGCCTTATATGCCAATGCATTACACTCAGTAATTTTCTTTATATAATCCAATAGTACTTTAGTTACATTGGTGGGTCTGAATTCTGTCATGGAAGTACCAGATGACTGTCCAATTACCTTAACAATTTCCATGTTGTCTGTGGTAGTAGCAACTTTGCTTATTTCGACCTCTGGTAGGTTAGTCTATGTTTACATTTCAACTAGCAAAGGTTTAGGCTTCTCAGCATTTTCCAGTGGCACTATCTCTATATGAACCTGTGTCTCAACTTGTTTCTCTGTGCTCTCTTCTGTCGATTTTCCTGATTGTTCTTTAGTGTTATCAGTCGATTTTCTAATGGTTTTTTAGTTGTATCCACTACCATTTTCTCTGTTTGTACCTTTGCACTATGCACTACCGGTATTCAATTAGTTTCTCTTTATTCTCTATTTCTAGTATCTCTGACTCTGTTGGTTTTTCAATGTTTGCATCAATAGTGTTATCAGTAGCCATTTCACTAACCCCAATCTCAATGTTATCAGCTGGTGTTTCAACTTCAATATTTTCAGCTTGTGTTCCAACATTGTCAGTCGGTTGCTTAGTAGCAACATCTTTCTTCTTTTCCTCAGTAATTTATTTATCAACTACAATATTGACCTCTTGAGTATCTATGTTCATAGTATACAATATTTCAATCTCCGGGTTTGTGTCCTCATGTGGTGATTCCCCATTCTCAGTATCTGGTGTACTGTCAGACTATACCAGTGGAGTAACTGAAGGTGGTGGTAGATTATATGTCACTTTTATATTTGGTGGTCCACCTACCTTGCCTTTACCCTTGTCTCGATCCTTTTGGTATATCTTGAATGTTTTTGGTCTTTTTAGTTCTTCTTGTTTCTCTTTCTCCACAAAGAAAATATCCCATTTATCTATTGTCTCTTCTGCAATTTCATTAACTCTTCTAGCCATTAGACTTACATGTTGGTGACTACTTGAAAATACTATTCTGTTTGTTTCACTGATCAATTCATCAATTTCCTCAACCGATTTCATAGGGTGAACAGCTAACAGGTTCTCAATCTTTATTTTCTTGTCTAGTTCCATAATAGCTAACCTTTTAGTATCAAGTTGCCTATATAATTCACTAGGCAAATCATCTACAACTTATATTAAGAATTTCTTATAGATATCAAGGTGTAAGATGACGCTATTTTCAATATTTTATTTTTCCTCATTGGTAAATGTATCATGCAATTTACTAACATTAGACAAGTTTCCATCATCTGTTATTTCATTCAATAGGTTGTCCAGTGGTGGTATAACCTATTTTTTCTTTTTCTTTCTAGGTGTTAGCTTCTTAGCTGGTGGCCTCATTGCTTGTTGTTTATGCCTTGTTGTCCTGGTTTTCTTGAGAGGAGGAGAGGGTACCCGTGAGGGTTTTCTCTTCCTATCAACTCTTTTGAATTCTGCAGGGATTTCACTGTCAGAAGATGAACCAACCGGTGAGAGATATGCCTCTGGTTGTAATTATTCTAAATCACTTTCCTTAATATCAGTGATATACAAAACATTTTCCTTAATTTCTTTAACTTGCTTGGAGTAATTTCTGATACTCTTTTCTCTTCTCTTCCTTTGTTTCAATGTTTCAACACCTTTTTCTATAGTTTCAACACTACCAAAAAAAATTTCTTTCAGTTCTATAGGGGCTTCTAATAGGGCTTTAGCATAAATATCAATTAAGTTTACATTTTCTTCATATCCCATTTCTGTCACCCAAACAATTCTAGGAAGAACTGCCTCCATCCAGATGTCATCCTTCTTGATTACAAAACAGATATCATTTTGGTACTTGTCCACTACACTCTGTGGTAGTCTCTCCCTTGTTTTCATTTTAGCTTTAAAAGCATTGAGGTAATCAACAATGTTGTTGTCCTTGTTTGTTCCCATGTCGGTGAAGATATCCAATAGTTGTTTACCTACCGGTATGTCAAAACCAAAGTCTTTCTTGCAAATACCGGGAACCTCTTTTGTAATATATAGCATTAGGCATACAAGAAGATTTCCAAATCTGAAAGTACCTTTCTTTTCTCCTTTTATTTTCTTTAGATTGTCAATCAACTCATCCTTCAACCATTCACATACATCTATCTTAGCATTATTGTTGACCATATCATATGCACTTTTGATACGCAGACTGGAAACTAAGTTCAGTCGGTTAGCATGTATGTTTTTCTATCCTAATATCATACTAATGAATCTAACATTGTCATCTTTCACATCATTAACTCTCAGGGATTTGTTATCAAATGTTGTACAAGTTAAAGTCATCATTGTGTTGTTAGGAACCTTCTTACTTTTATCAGGCCTGCTACCAGTGGAAGGTAAGCCTGTCACTGCCCTAACTACTTCTCTAGTGATCTTATGAATAGAGTCAAGCCAAAAGAATTCTCCATAAACTCTGCTAAGCACAATCCTTACAACTTCCTTAGGAAATTCTGGGATGTCAACTATTTCCACAAAACCTAGGGTCTCGATAACCTTATGTTCGGGTTTCACAACTCCATTTTTATCACAAATAACATTTTTATATATTTTCATGATTTCCTCATAACCTAATTCCTCAATGTGGCAATGTATGTAAATTCTAGGATCTTTAACATATGCAACTCCTTTAGGGATTTTAGAAAATGCACCTAGGGTATCATCTTGTTTTGCTACTTCAGGAATAATCTTGAATATGGGCCTAGGGCATTTAACCACTTCAATAACAGTGGGGTTTGCAATGAATTCAAGAGCAGAGGAGGAAGCCATTGATAAATACCTTAATCTACCTGATAGGTTTGGATGCTTGAAAGACTCTGCTTCACTTCTCATAATGGATTCCTTCGCACGAGTTTTTCACGCTCTTAGGAAAGTTTGAATGCTCGGTGAATGAAAAAGAGGGAAAAACGTAGATTTGTAATGCCATTTCCTTCAACAACCACATTAAATGCTCATCGGTTAAGTGAAACTTAACACATATGCCAATAAAGAAGAAATTCATCTTCTCACAGTCAACCAAGGGTATACTTGCATGATTTTCAATTTGTTGCAATACCCCCAAGGGTTACTTCTCAGTTGGATGAAGAATCTCCTACCGGTGGAGTAATACTTTGTTCTACCAGTGAAGGAATAGTCTCATCAACATTCTGATCTATTTTTCTAATCCATTTTCTTGAAAATTCTTTCTTTACCTCATCAACTTTCTCTTTGCCTTTCAAACTAGGTCCTTTATTATTTGTTGGTGAAGTATTGCTTCTACAGAACTTTGCAATATGTCCAATCTTGTTACAAGCATAACAAGTCACATTATTTTTCTGAATTGCCTTTCCATATCCTATGCCGGTTTGTGTTCTGCATTGATTAGATAAGTGTCCAAATCTTCCACAAACATAATATCTTACATTCATTCTGCATTTTTATAAATTCTGACCAAGTTTGTTGCATTTCAAATATTGATCAGTGGGTGTATTAATGTTCTGATTATTTATGAATCTACATTGATTTTCTCTCTGACCATACTTGTTATAGTTAAAGCATTTCCTATTAAATTTGTAGGCATTATGTTGTCTTACTAGTTTACTGTGATTAGGATTGTTTGCAGTACCAGAGCTTTCACTAGTTTCAAATCCAAGTCCATTAGTGTCTCCATTAGGTTTCTAATTTTTCAGCATATCATCAAGTTCCTCTAAACATTTCTTGAATTTTTCTTTATGTTGATTTGCAGTAGCCAATTCATTTTCCAAGAAATCCTTTTGTCTCATAAGTTCAGTGTTATCATGTTCTAAGTGAATCAGATTTGTCTTTAACATATCATTTTCATGACTGAGTCTTAGATTTTCATTAGCAGTATTATTGATTCTCCTAGACAAGTCATCTTCATTCTTCTATCTGCCTTGAATGTCTTTACAAAATCTCATAGTCATATCTTGCATCTCATTCCTTGAGGTCATGTTCTCTTGCTTCATCTTGCTTACAAGATCATTAAGATTTTCCTTTTCATCATCATCACTTTGCATCTTCTCATGAAGTTCTCTTCTTTTGTTTCTAGCAATAGTGAGATTCTCCTGAAGTCCTTGAATGTTTTCCTGTGCATCCTTGAATGATTTCTTGCGCATCCTTCAGATCATCTTCAAGTTTGATATTCTTCAACTTTTCTACATCAGTCTACAAGAGCTCCTTCTAATTGCTTTCTCAAGTTATCCATCTGAACCGGTGTCAGAATCTTCCTCAAGTTGTTAGGCTTTTGAAAATAGAGGAACATGCTCTAATACCAATTGATAGGATTCCCAAAGATACTGAGAGGGGGGGGGGTGAATTAGTATCTAACCGGTTTACAGATTTTCTGACCTTATTAAATATTTTGCATTCCAAAACAATGTACCGGTAAACAAGAATTAATGCAATAAATAAGAATAGTAAAGACAACATAGTAAACACACCATAACACAACATGTTTAACGAGGAAACCTGGTGTGGGAAAAACCTCGGTGGGATTTGTGACCCACAATATTCACTCACTAGCCAATGAATGGATATTACTTACAAGAGGGGCATGCACATGCAGGAAGGCCAACTGCCTAAAGCTCACTGCTTAATTACAAAGGGAAGTCTCACTGACTTACAAAATGGATTACACAAATCCAATATGGTGTACTACTACAAAACAACATCTGCTATGCTAGGTTTAGTACCAATTTAAGCTCATGCAATAACCATAAACTCTTATACAAAATCTGCCTTCTTTTTATCCTCGCATATCTCGCTTCTTCTATTATCCATCTACCATATATCAACTCACATCTAAAATGATCTACAAGACCTCGTACATATATGAATCTTATAAAAATATGCTTTGTAGGCTTACAAAAAGATATTACAATTAAATACAAAATACAATAATCAAAATCATGTCGACTGGGATGCCGGTACACATTGTTGCCACTATCGGTAAGGTGTCCGCCAATGTCGATGCCTGTCAGTGCCTGAAGGTTGTCAGTAAGTTGCCATCAATGAAAACACCTTCATTTCTCTCTAGAGTGTAGAATGCCAACAGATAGATGGTGATTTAAAATACATATGTGATGGATTACATGTTTATGATGATACATGTGACATTTTTTGAACTGTGTTTATTTATGGAATGTGGATTGATTATGAGATATGTGATGGATTACATGTTTATGATGATACATATGTGATTCTTATGATGCTCAATTACATATATGATGATAAATATGTAATACTTATGATGCTTATGATACATATGTATTTATTGTTTATCAAATTACAAATGCAATGCTTATGATGCTCAATTGTTGGTGTTGATTTCATGTATATATTTTGTGTGATGCTGCCACCCTTGGTGGAAATAGGTAATTGACTATAGACATCGTCAACCCTTTAGTTGAGGATCCTACATAGTCTACATAAAGTAAAGGTAAGGAAGAAAAAAATATACAATGATTATGATGATTGCATATTGTTCATGTTGTGTACTATGTAATTTTTAGTATACATATCATGTGATTTTTAGCTAACATAAGATAATTAAATTACATATGTAGGAACCTAAACCCCTTTGATGAGGATCCTGCATAGTCTCATGGATCAACAAGTATAAGTCAATACACCTTATAAAAATAGTTTGTTTTTAAAAAATTACTAGGAAAATAAACTTCCTCAGTTTTTCAAACCTCAACATTAGCAACAAATCTAATACAATTATCAACACTTGAGGCCCTAGTTGGACTTATTCAAATTTTAATCTCAACATCAACTTTATGGTCGACTTCTTCATCAACATTACCCTCATTTATAAAATATCTCTCTCATTAACAACCAACTCTCTCATTTGATGGAGTGCAAGTATCACCAAATAGGTATTTGTCAGATGTGTCTTCCTTGAGTGAGGGAAATGCAGGAATAGAAGAGGAAAGTGAGACATGTAGTAGATCTAGAATAGGGAGATCAACTAGAGGTCAAAATATTAGAAGAAAATTCAATAAACGCATGGAAATTTTCCTTGCTCAAGGGGGGTCATATTCTTATGATGATGAGACCAAAGGTGACATCGAGGTGCCCTTGAGGTACAAACATCTACAGAAACAATGGGTACCCAAGGAACTTCCTCCAATAAACACTGATTTTTGTGTTAATGAGAGGATATATCACATAGAACCTTCGTCGTTACATGGTTTGGGCCTATTTTCCATGGACATCATAAAGGTCTATTACAATAAAGTTGTTGTATTGATGGAGTATGTTGGACCTTGTCACAATTACAAAGATTGGATGTAGATTGTTCGATATAAAAAAAGTATGTGTAGGTATGCACTGTCAGCAAATTATATACAACAAAAAGATAATGATCAAAGTAAATGAGTGGATGTATACATTGATGGAAGGAAAAAAGCAACAGGGAATATTGTTGGTTTTATAAATAGTATGCAACCTGGGTCAACTAATAAGAAACCCAATTGCATATTTTAGACACATGAGGGAAATCGTGTATTTGTATGTGTGATAAAATCAGTAAGTGCAGGGGAAGAGTTGTTAATCGATTACAATTTGAATCGTATAGATATAAACAAAGTTACTCTAATGGGGTGGTACATATTATATACCATTTAAACCAACTTCCAATTAATGACTCCAACATACAATTGTATTATTAAGTTTTTTTGTTGTCTATTGGTTTCATTTTGCTAATGTTTTTATATTTTTTCTTTGTCACAGAGAGACATGGATCTGTAACATAGCACAGACAGGGATGTAGGTCCTGACACTTCTACCGAGCATGTAAACCTCATTGTAATTGTACAAATTAGATAGAAGAAAATTGTTACATTATTATGTTCTTTTCTTGAGTGTTTTGAAGTAATTTTGATAGTGTTAATAATATTCTTGTCACAGACGGATGTTCGAGGAAATGGAAAGGGACCTGTAGTACCTTAGCACCTCTATAGGGATGTGGGCTCAACAGTATTTTGTGATGATGACATCACACTTAGCACAAACCCTATACAAATGATGCAAAAGTCTATTAGAAAAATTAATAGAGAGATTCTTGATTTGGCAACCATGAGCCCTCAAACTGATGAGATAAAAGAGAGGGTGCAACTATTGATGTGGACAACACAAAACTTGCAAGTAAGCAATAATGAAAGCTTTAATTATAACAAAAGTTCAATAATAGTTTATATTTTATTCTCTTTTATGTCATTAACTAAAATATGTACGTGTTGTTTTTACAGGAATTTATGAGTCCTCATCAACCCGGTGGCCATGATCAGGGTATTGCAGGTAGTTTAGGTGATGACCATGTTTTATACATTAAAACTACTTCTTTGGACTTGTGAACTTTATTATTTAATGTTTTATATATTTAATGTATTATTCTTTAAGTTTTGTCAATGCTCCTGTGCAAATTCCACCTCGTTTGAGGTCAGCCCCATTTGTATTGTCGACTGCAATGTCAACAGCACACAACCTGCAGATATCGTCTATTGCACATCATGTTGACCCGCCCACTATTGGTAGATCCCTCTTTTGGTCTCTTTCATTATGTGTTTATTTCCCTTGAAGTGCCCTTTTTTTATGGTATTTCATAGTGGATTCATTTACTGCAGCGGGAGACGCACATGAGGATGCACCAGAGGCGACTACTGGTGATAATATATCATCATTTCTTGGATCTTCTCATATTGCTAGTACGGGAATGTTGTAGGCCACATTGATGGCGAGCGATGAAGAATTGATTCCCTTAAAGATACAGAAGGTTCCAGTTACTTTAAAATTATTATATATAGTCTAATTGTAATTTACTTATTGATCACTCATTTTGGACTAATGATCCCATGATTGTTTTGCAAGAAATGATTTTTTTCTATAAAAATCTTAATGACATTGCATTGCAGATATTTGGGCCCACCATATGTAAAAGGTGGAACATCATATGTGAACTAACCCTAATCCACTATTTTGATTTCATATCATTGCTAGAATAGTTTTCCTTTGATCCATTTCTTGAACTATATCAAAGATAGCTTCAGTTTATTTTTGAATCTAACAGGTTTGTTTTTGCTTTAAAGTTGGAATGACCAAGAAAAAAATTTAAAAGATGAATTCACAAACCATATGGTTGGGTTGTTTGGAAATGACACATTCGACAAAACCAAGCTCCTTGAAAAAGCTGGCACATATCTAAAGTATGTGAGGGATCAATACAGGACATGTTTAGAGAAGAACGTAAAGTAAGAGCATCCCCCCATGATTCCTGAGAGGGCATGGAAGGACCTGATTTTGGATGCAAATGAGAGAATTGAAAGGAAAAAAGGAAATACAACACCAGACGCCGAAAGAAGGTATGTGATTATGTACTAATTACTCTTTATATTTATATAATCTAACATATTTCAAACTTTTCATCAACTGTGTGACATGTCAAAGGCAACCAAGGCAAGACAAAAAAAGAATGGGCAACACAAAGTCAACTCTGGTGATTATATGAAACTTGCCCCATGAATTGTAAGAATCAGTAAATGAAATATCGCATCAAAATATTTATAAATTGCAAACAATTTTTTTTATTAAACAATACAAGCATAATTCACGATACTAAGCAAAAAGGTGGGGCTCTGAATTCAATAGAGCGTCCATAGAAGATGACAAGAGAATTGCCTACCAGCAAGGCTATACAGTCGTGGCTGAATGGCTACAAGAATTCAGTGGGCAAACACAAGATTCTGATGCATCTGTCACAATGGTAAATAAGATAAATGAAAATTATTTCAAATTGAATACTTAACCAATAATCTATTTAATGTTAATTTCCAACATAAAGTGACTATATTTTATTTTAAATAAGCAAGCAATGATAACAATGCACATGACATTGGAATGCAACATGTTAATCATGGAACACAACCTATACATGAAGGTCCAGATGTGCATCCTAGTAGTGGAGGTATTCATTTGCTATTCAATTTTTTATGTAATTATTTGTAGACGTATAAAAATGACCATATTCCTAAATAAATATTTTAAGTTCATTTCTCTATTTAATTAAATCCAATTTAATTAAATTACTCGCATTCCTCTATTTAATTAAGTAAATTATTCAATTTATTTAAATTAAATTCACTATACCCATTTAATGAATAAATCATTTTATTCAATTGAATCCCCCCTATCCACTTTTAATTAAATTCAAATTTAATTAAATAGTTATCCCAAATTGAATAAATCTAATTTATTTAATTTCCCCAAATTGCAATCAAATTGAATTAAATCATTTAAATCAATTAAATCCTATTATCCCTCCATCCACTTGCAAAATCATACATCTCCCACTTGCCTTCGTAAACCCCTTTCTAATCCCTTCTAGACTCTTCTAATCGCTTCTAATTAGTCTAACCCATCCTCTAAACTTTGTCACATCCCTAAGCAAGGGGAGGTCACTTCTCAAATCCTCAAAGTCTTTGATAACCATTAAAGGTTTCAAGTCTTCAACCACTTAATTCCCCAAAGTCTTCAATAACCATTAATGGTTAACTCAAACCCTCTTACATGGTTAAAGAATTTCTTTTAACTCAACCTTTATCCAACCCAAGGGTCTCATCAGGCCTTTAATGCTTTGACCATGATTATCTCTTAATCATTTGCACAAAGGTTTATCCTTGGATTAACTCTTAATCCAATGGGTAAGCCTAGCTTAAGCTTAACCCTTATCTCTAGATAACCATAAGGTCTTCTCAGGCATTTAATGCCTCCAACCCCTTCTCTCAACCCAACCTTAGGTTGACATTTATCACCATTTCATTGGTGCAAATTGCAAACATGGATCCCCAACTTTCAAACTCAACCCTTGATCAACTCTTTCAATCTTAACCATCCATTGCCCTGTTTTTGCTATAAATAGAGCTCTCATTCCTCCATTTTAGATCATCCTTAAAATTTGTAGTATCACACTTATGCTCAAATACATTCAAGCTTTCATATATCATTTTTATGCTCATCATTTAGCCTCTCTTTTAACTAGAAATTAGTCTAAATATGCATGTTTAGAATACTTTCTTTATCATTTAGCTCAATCATAGACTAATATAGTATGCTAGGATAGTATTCATACTAACCTTTTCATCTTATAATCTAGTTTATTGCATTTCTAGAATCATGCATAGCTTAGGATGCACTTCATTCTAAAATATATCAAAGCATCCCTCGTTCTTACATTTGCCATCTCTAAACCATTTTGCTTAGTGGTCTGAGAGCAAAAACATTGGTTTGAGGGACATTGTAAGATAGAGAACCATGGGACCCACCTTGGGAAGTTGAGTTATACTTCATAAATCCATAGCTTGCACCAAGAAGTCCTGTGTGTGTGTGTGGACAAGTCTTTTTAGAAAATTTTTCACATATTGAGTTCTATCGACCCACTTTTCCCACATACATTTCTGGCACCCACCATGGGGCTCAACCCCATATATCAAATCGGTTTTTAAAACTAACCACAATTGCAGGTCCGTGGGAAACAAGAATCAGCGCATGGGAAACATTCCCTAGCGCATGCGGTTAACAGTATAGCGCATCCCGCTTATTGTTTAGTGCGTGGGGTCTCTACTTTGGCGTGTGAAGTCCTTTCTTTAGCACATGACTTCCACTAATCTTTTCCTATAGGTATCAACGCGGAAGAAAAAAAAAACAAAGTAGCGCATCTGAAAAATAGTTTGGCCCGTCGGGTCTGTAAGATAGCGCATCCAGTTCACTATCTAGCATGTGGAGTCCATCATCCAGCGCGTAAAGTCCATCTTTTAGCGCATCAAATCATTAATTTTCCTGTAGGTCTCAGTGCGGAAAAAAATAGAGCAGCGCTTTCGATACACAAAGTAGTGCATCCAGTAAATAGTGTAGCACATTTAAGCATAATTTTAGCGCATCTAGGTTATATTGTCGTGCTTATAGTCCTTTCTATAGCACATCATAGACAGAAGGCAAAAATCAAGATTGTAACATAGTTTAAGGTTAGACTTGTTGAAGTCCACAAAATCCTATATTTTCTAACTATTGTGGTGGGTATTTTACAGGATTTCTGACATCTTCTTGCAGGGAGGAGCTTAGTGTTATTTAATTCTTGTTAAATAAAATTGAACTCACCTTATTTGGGCTATAAAAAGAACAAGTCAAATTTTCATTTTTGCAAACAAAGGTGTTTAAAAAGAACTTCACCATCCTTTGGTGCATAAAAGGATTCACTTCAAATTTTTGCAAAGTAAAAGAATCACACATATCCAAAGTCATTTGCAACTAAAGAGGGAAGATCTTCCCCTTTTTGATCGATTTCTTTTGTTGACAAAACATCGAATTTACTTTGTTGACCAATTTTTTTCATAGATTAGATAATCATTGCCTTGAAAGGATAAAATAAACATCATGTTTTCGTGGAGCAATATCTCCATATAGAAGTTAGCAAATCATTGTCGTGAAGGCTAAAAAGAACAACTTGATTGCCTTGTCTCGAAAGTGGAAGGAATATGCTCTCCCCTTAACTGGGTGATCAAAAATCCAGACCACTCTTAAAAGCTTTCTTTACTTCAAGGAATAAAACCTTTAGCAGGCCTGCCTTCCCGAGGAGTTGAAATCAACTCTTAAAGCCGTTTATGGCCAGTGTGAAGGGAACGACCTAAGTGGGGAACGACTTTGACGCCAAGAATTTCAGCCCACTATAATCAAATGTGGAAAGTGATGAAAGTCTTTTTCAACGGTTGCACACAACGATTAGCCTTCCCCCAACATCCTTGAGATACGTAAAGCCTTTGTTCTAAAGGTTGGGAAGCCTCCTGAGGGAGTTTATCACTGACGATCGAACAGGAAGCCTAATTATGAACCATAGAAATAGAAGCTTTGAACCGAGTCAGTAACCAGATATTTATAACATCATAGTGCAAGGGTGGGGAAGAATCCGCCCCCAAGATTACTCACCATATATCTCCCAAGATAACTACTCAATTGTGAAGCGATTCACTTTGGGTTAATTTCTAGCAAAAGGCAAAAAAACGGGCGCCCTCTAGGGGGTGACATAGCTGTTTGAGTTGACGGAGTATCGAGACTAGTGGGCTATGATGTTATTTATGACCCTTGACTAAAGAGTCTTTTTGAAGTGTATTATTCGTATCAAAACCTGTCAAAACATTGGGGATTTGAACACATCCTCGCAGAACATACACTTTTTGTTAGATTAGGCAAAATGGTTGTACTTTTTGTGTCGTGCTTACATTTATTACTTCAGAAAATCATCCATCAAACTTGAAAAATTCACGACAAAAATTCAAAATTTCAAAAAAAATCAACCAAAAGAAAAATCATGGTAGTTTAGCGCATAAGAGCAACTTCCTAGCGCATGCAAACTTTCTGTTAGCGCATCCAAACATCAAATTAGCGCATCGGTTCCAAACAGTAGCGTTTTATCTCAAAGCAAAATAGTGTGAAATCATTTAGCGCATCAAAGAAACATTCTAGTGCGTGGAGGATAAACATTAGCGCATCAGGTTCACAGGTTAGCGCATTGCAGGCCCAGGGTAGCGCATAGATTTTTCAAAACAAATAGAAAACAAATTTGAACATTCAAAACTTTAGTGCGTGTCTGAGGGCAGCCTAGCGCGTGTGGTCGTTATTTTAGCACGTAGAGTAATTTTTGTAGCGCATATAGTCTCTGTTTTAGCGCGTGATCCAAAATATAAAAACAGAGGGCAAAATAGTGAGGAATTTTAAAAATTTCAAAAACATTTTCAGAAGCCTTCTCCATCAAACATCATTTTTCATCAAACAGAGTAGTGAAAGCAAACCGTTAAGACTATTTATTAAGCTAATTTGTGTCAAAACAAACGTAAAATCCTAAACAAATCGCACGATAAAACATATCTATCTTATCATAATCTAGAAACCTCATCATTTGTATCAACAGAATCCTTTACCATCTTACGGATTTTATCTCACAAAAACACTTGTTTAAAATTTTCAAGTTGTCAAATTCAGTCTCCATATCGGGAGGCTTTTATCCATATCATTTGACACACTTTGTCGTGAAGGGGCATCTAAACCTTCACTTTGATAGAGTAAGATTTGAAATTTTTCAAATAAGATCAACTGAATCCAAACCAATCAAAGGAAACCATTGATCACTCATGCATGACTAATCCTCATATTCTGAGAAGAAAGAACCTTTATCATAACATCACGTTGAAGAAACAACAACCTAGTTTTTCCAAATTCATCAAGAGAAACAAGTTCTTATACATCAATTGTCAACTATTCAAATCTCATCGGGTATTCCTTCATCACGTCAAAACGTTATATCCAAAACAAATCCAATGAATTTGACAAAGAACCCTTGAAGACAAGAGCCTACTGTCAAAAGTCTACTTTTAATCAAATCATAAACCATGGCGGAAAAATCAATCCAGCATTCTTGCCTGACGAGTGTATCACTTATAACACATCTCGACCAGAACCACCCACCCTCAAGCAACATATCAATAAGGCTTTTGTCCCTTTCATCACTGAAAGTTTCTACTAAAATGCCTGTTACTCGCTCTCAAAGAAACCAACAAAGCGAGACACACGCCGACTCTAGTAT
Source organism: Cryptomeria japonica (assembly GCF_030272615.1). Classification (NCBI taxonomy): domain Eukaryota; kingdom Viridiplantae; phylum Streptophyta; class Pinopsida; order Cupressales; family Cupressaceae; genus Cryptomeria; species Cryptomeria japonica. The sequence goes on from NC_081409.1 coordinate 222,705,475, forward strand.
GAATCGAATATTATCAAATCCTTTTGAAGTTTCACCCTTAGAAGAACCTGAAATTTCTGAAGCACTTCTTCAGGAATGCCAGGAAAATCCCTCATTCCAAAAGCTTGTAGAAAGGCTCATGGAAAATGACAAAGAAAAATATCTGCTCATTCTTACAAGTAAAGGCATTAAACTCCCTGAAGATTTAGACTCAAACATCTTTAAAACTGGATCTCGACAATATGCATATCAAGAACAACAAAGAGAAGAAGAAACTCATAACTTTGAGCAACACATTCCAGAACAATGCATACCAGAAATGCGTATACCCGAACTAGAAACACGAGAGCAAAATATACCCTTTACCACACCTTTTCAGCTGAGAACAAATACAAGGGAAGAACTTTTCCCTCGACAAAACAATATACCTTTGGCTGCCCTTACTCAACAAATGCAAATGTTGCGAAGGCAAATACAGGATATGCAACAAGGGACAATAGTGCAGTACTCTTTAAACGAAATCTACCCTTATCCATTTGACAAAAGATTAAACATGGTCCCTTTTCCTCCAAACTCAGACATTCCCAAATTCGATAAATATGATGGGAAAAGTGATCCCTGAGATCATGTTCGAGAATTTTGCACAATGAGCCTTGAATTTGCGCATGATGACACCTATTTGATGAGGTTATTCCCAAGAAGCTTGGGAGGGCAAACCATGGAATGGTTATCCAAAATTACGCCACCTGTCAGATCATTTGATGTATTGGTTAACAAATTCATAACCCAATATTCCTATAACATCCAACATGCCATTACCATGCTAGATGTTTGCAACACCAAACAAAAGAACAACGAAACATTCATGGTATTCCTTCAACACTGGCAACGTATGGTCTCCAAATATCCTCGAGATATTCTCGAAAAGGAGAAAATGGAAATCTTCATCGATAACTTGAATAGTGAAATGAGTTACAGACTAAAACTTCAATGCATACCATCTTTTGCTAAATTGATTGAAAATGGCATTCAAGTAGAGGAAGCATGTGTCAAAAAGGGAACACTCAAATTCTACAAGGAAGGAACAAACTCATCAAACTACAATAACCAGAATAACACCAACCTTGACAAATCTCGATTTTGGACTCGAAACAAAAACAAAGGCAACAATGAAACACATGATCCCAAATCTAAGCAACCAGTGCTCGCATTATCTGGAAATCCTCAAAACACGAAAAATCCTAAAAATGCTAACCCAAATGCTAACACATATGCACAAAACACCGATCAAGGACAACTCAACACAAACAACACCAATGATACTCAAAACAAAAAAATGAATCCAGGACCTAACAACAATTCATGCAACAACAAAAACAATTTTCAAAAGCGTATCTTCACACCACTGGGGCAATCACTAGAATCAGCATTCAGAGAACTTTTGGAACACAAGATTCTTTTCTTGCCTTCAATCAGCAACTATGAACCTCAAGTCAAACCACCTTGGTGGAATGATTCGCACTATTGTGATTACCATCGTAACAAGGGTCATCAAACACGTGGTGCAAGATATGATTGATCGAGGTGACTTAATAATAGATGGTCTCAAAACAAATGGTGATCATGGAGCCTTTAAAAATCCTCTTCCAAATTACAAAGATGGAGCTTCAACCTTAGATAATACACGTGGAGCTCATATCAACCATATCTACAACAACAACATAAATCACATATCAACTGAAGATCATCAAGTAAATGTCATCACCATCCGAGATAAGCGTGATCATGAATCTGTCAATGTAGCAACCCGAACTCAGAAATATGTCTTGAAAGGACATACTGCACCTACAACTACCACACCAAAAATCCAATATGACTTGGTTAGCCAACTACATAAAACTCCAGCTCAGATATCTATACTAGAATTGCTGAAACTATCACCAAAGCACAAAGACATATTAGAACAAGCACTATTGGAAACTAATGTACCTCAAAATCTGGATACAGACAGATTTCAAGCCATGGTCGCCCATATGACAGGACCCCATAACCTCACCTTCTCAGAGCATGACAATGCCTCCTTAAGCCATCCGCATAATACTCCTCTCCATATCGAAGTCATTGTTTGCCGACACCAAGTAAAAAGAGTCCTAATAGATGGAGGAGCCGAACTTAATATATGTACTTAAAAGCTTATCTGTGCATTAGGTTTCTCAGAAGAGTCTATTGATCCCTGCAAGAAAATTACTATAAAGGTGTATGATGATGAGGAAAGGTCCTCTAAAGGAACTGTGATATTACCTATTCAAGTAGGACTAGTGCAAAAGGATACTATATGTCAGGTCTTGGACATAGATCTTACCTACAATATTTTGTTAGGGCGACCCTGGATACATGAAATGCAAGCAGTACCTTCTACATATCACCAGTGTGTCAAATTTCCTTACGACAGACAAGAAGTCTCCATATCTGCTGATCACAATCCATTTCAGCATTGCAACACAATGGGGGCAGCCCAGAACAGTTTGGTTCCTCATAACAGGTAAAAGCAACGATCCTTATCATCAAATCTGCAAACAGCAACACCCAATTCCTTATCTAGAGATTTCAAACAGCACATGCAAATCAAAGACCACGGTATGGGAGAATACTCTTTAGAGCCTTTATGTTTGGCCAAATTTCCAACATCACCTAGATCTCATGGATTGCCTACTACATCAACACATATGGTCACTCAACCCATCACAAAATTTGATGGTACCTTCATCCAATTGGGCACTCTAGCACATGAATCAGAAGACAAGGATGTTCTTAGCTGGTTATACAAAGATGAGAAAGAAGATAATAGAGTAGCTACCCTAGACATTGTTCTACCTACACACCTATATGGAAAAGGATACTTAATCATGCAACAAATGGGATTTGACGGTAAAGGACCTATTGGGAAATGCAAAGGAGTCACTGAACCCATAGATCTTCCTTCACAGCCTAGTAGAAGCAAAGTAGGATTGGGTTGTGAGCTCACTTTCCTATTAAAAAGGCCACCCCACCTAACTACAAAACCTCAATGGAAAGTAAAGAAGAAGTACAAAGAAGAATCCTAGCTGGAGGCACTCTTTGAATCAGCAGAAACAATCCGCAAGGCACAGGAATGTCAAGATCAGAAGTTACATCAGGGAAAGCTTCTAAGCCACAAGAAGGCCATATCTGTAGCAGTAGCTCATATTCCAACAACAATATCTCAAGAAACAATAAAATCATCTCGGGATACCATTGTTCCTCCCTGAAGAAGCACAGTCTATGAACAAATACAGAAAATAGAAGACGGATCTGACACAGAATCAACAAAAACTATCAAAATGGTATCTATCATCAAAGATTTGTTTTCACCATACAACATACCAGTTTACAGCACTAATAGAATCTAGGATGATGCCTCAGAGACTGATTCCAATGAATATGAATGGGGTACCTGTTCCAATGCTACTACAGATATCCCTAATGATACTGATTCTATATTTCTTTCTCAAGAAGAACATACCGTAGAAGATAGACCTCTTGAATTTGGACCACAAAATATCTATGACGCCAAGCAAAGCGAACAAGAACATTATGAACAAGTATATGCGGAAGATAATACCATCAAAGACCTCAATGAAATCCTGGACTTCCGTAAAACCAAGAACAATCACGATGGAAACTCTGTCCTAACACTCACAGTAGCCGAACTGGATCCACCTAATGATTCCTTACCACTTGTCTTTCCTGACCTCATCAACTGGGATGAACCTGAAATCCATGATATACCAATTTTCCCAGATGATGAATCTATTATCCATTACCTATGTACCATAAATCTAGAAATAGGCTCTACCAATGAACAAAGTAATGATGTCTGCAAACCAGGGAGTGCCAAGTCTCTTGGTCGCAAAAATGAACCAAATAAAGGATCTGATGCTGAAAACCAGTCAATGGTAGCTCTAGATCACAAAAAAGTAAAAATAAAGGACACATCTGAGGGTGAAAACCTTTTTAAGGCACCTAACGATGAGAGACTTGACACTCTTCCTGGGAACTTTCATGAGCGATCACCCATATTGATTGAGCCCACTCAATCAATCAACATTGGCACCACAGACGCAGTTAGGAACCTACACCTTGTAGAATCTCTGACAGAGGAAGAAAGATCAGCATTCATCATCTTCTTTAAAGAACAACAAATTAACTTTGCTTGGTCCTATGCTGATATGCCTGGAGTGGATCCACACTTAATCATGCATCAATTGTCCATCTCTTCAGGAGTTAAACCGTTAAGCAAAAGCTATGAAAGATGAATCCACAGGTGGCACTCATGGTCAAAACTGAACTAAAGAAACTATTAGATGTCGGATTCATCCGACCCATTGACTATGTAGAATGGATTTCCAACATCGTTCCAGTATCAAAACTAGATGGTAGTATTAGAATATGCACTGACTTTAGAGACATCAACAAAGCTTGTCCAAAAGACGACTTTCCTCTGCCTAGTATTGACATAATTGTAGATCTCACAGTAGGCCATGCAAATGCTCTCACTAATGGACGGTTTCTCAGGCTATAATCAAATCAAAATAGCTCCAGAAGATCAAGATAAAACCACATTCACCTATCCTTGGGGAACGTACTATTGGAATGTTCTGCCTTTTGGCTTAAAGAATGTAGGGGCCACTTATCAAAGAGCAATGACAACAATATTCAATGACATGATGCATACATTTATGGAAGACTATGTGGATGATTTACTCACTAAATCCTTCACCAGAGCAGAACATCTCAGCATCTTAACAAAAATATTTGATCGATTGGAGAAATTCCAAGTCAGGCTCAACCCTAAGAAGTGTGTCTTCGGGGTTACATCAGGCAAGTTACTAGGCTACATTGTCTCAGCTAAAGGCATTGAAGTAAATCCAACAAAGGTACAAGCCATTATGGACATGCCACCACCAAAGAATATCAGTCAACTCAAATCTCTACAAGGACGACTTCAATCAATCAAGCAATTCATCGCTCAGCTAGCAGATAAAAGTCTACCATTTAACCATTTACTACACAAAAATGTACCATTCAAATGGGAGACCAAGTGTGTAGAATATTTTTACCAAATCAAACAGTACCTAATGAATCCACCAGTTCTGGTACCACCAGTCGCAGGAAAGCCTCTTATCCTATATATCTCAACAACAGATATATATCGCTGGGGGCACTATTGGCACAAGAAGATCAACAAGGGAAGGAACACACCATATATTACATCAGTAGGACATTGAATGGCTATGAACTCAACTATACATTCATTGAAAAGGCTTGCCTAACAGTGGTCTTCGCATCTCAGAAGTTTCGACATTATATGTTAGCACACACCATTAAGCTAGTCGCAAAAATTGATCCTCTCAAATATCTACTCAGCAAGGCAGCTCTTACAGGCCGATTGGCTAAATGGGTCATGATTCTTAGTGAATTTGACATCCAATACATAGAAAGATGAGCAATCAAAGGACAAGCAATTGCAGATCAGCTGGCTAAAGCACCGCTTCCAAGAAAACAAACCATGGAGATTGAATTTTCGGACAGGGACGTTCTTGCTCTTTCTACTAAACAATGGATCCTATACTTTGACAAATCCTATACACAACATGGTTCAGGTTTAGGCATTCTATTCATCACTCCTGAAGGACACACTATACCAAGATCATATAGGCTTATGTTTCCATGCACAAATAATGTGGCTGAATATGAGGCATTGGTTATAGGCATAAAAATGGTCGTAGAATGGAAAATCACAGAGCTAAAGGTCTATGGAGACTCACAACTAGTCATCCATCAAATCAACAACGACTATCAGACAAAGGATGACAAGCTACTACCCTACAAGCGAATGGTGGATGACTTCAAACAGTATTTTATGCACATCACCTTTGAACAAATACCAAGATTAAATAACAAAGCAGCCGATGCAATGGCTACTATCGCTTCATTACTACAAATTCTAGCGCAACAGAGTCGTTATGAGTTCTTGGTAGAGCAACTGTTCTCCCCCGCCTATGACCACTCTGAATCCCAGGTTATCTATGCCTTGACTGGTTCAGATTCTCTGTTATATGGACCAATATATGACTACCTCAAGCACAATATCTTACCAATTGACCAATCCCGTAACCAAAAATGTAACTTTATCTGACAAGCTACCCGTTACACCCTTACCGCTGATACTTTGTATCATCGATGTCTAGATGGTACTCTTCTTCGTTGCCTTGATCGTAATGATTCTGATTCTGCTTTACATGAGCTTCACAAAGGTATTTGTGGCACACATTCAAGTGGTACTACTCTTGCTAAAAAGCTTCTAAGGATGGGATACTACTGGCCTACAATGGAGAAAGACTCATATCACTTCGCTAAGAAATGTCCTAAATGCCAGATCCATGGTAATCTAATACATGCACCAGCACAGGAACTGCAGCCATTTACAACATCTTGGCCCTTTTGTCAGTGGGGACTGGACTTGGTAGGCAAAATTCATCCTTCATCTTCAAATGGACACAAGTTCATTATAACAGCAACATAATACTTTACCAAATGGATAGAAGCAGTTCCCATGACCACAGTGACTAGGAAACAAATTGCCTCTTTTATCCTCAATTATCTGATCTGCAGATATGGTATTCCAAGTTCAATCATCACAGATAATGGTCGGCCTTTCAAAAATCAAGATGTCCAAGAACTATGTGAAAAATTCAAAATCCAACATAGGTTCTCTACACCATACTACCCACAGGGAAATGGTCAAGCGGAAGCATCTAACAAGACAATACTGAAAATCCTCAAGAAAATAGTGAATGATGCAGGCAAAGATTGGCACGTACAACTCAAATCCAACACTTTGGGCATACAGAACCAGCATCCGCACACCTACAGGAGCAACACCATACTCATTGGTATATGGATCAGAAGCCATTTTACCCCTGGAAGTAGAAATCCCATCTCTCAGAGTCTCTCTGAAAGGCTTAATCCCAGATGAAGAGTATTGAGTTAACCGACTGCAAGAACTTGAACTATTAGATGAAAGACGTCAGCATGCTTATACTCATCTCAAAGCATATCAACAATGCATGTGCAGGAGCTACAATCACAAAGTCATCCCCCGCAACTTCAAGGTTGGCGACCTAGTCCTCAAGGAAAATCCAAGAAATCAGCAAGATCAAGAAAAGAAAGGGAAATTTGAACCTAACTGGTTGGGTCCCTATGTTATCATATCAGTCTATGGATCAGGTGCCTATCAGCTAACGACTTCAGAAGGAGATGTGCTCGATGAACCAACTAATAGCATCCATCTAAAGAAGTACTACACTTAAGTGACCTAGTGCACTGAAAAAGCCAAAATAAGCAAAAAAATTTAAAAAAATCTAGAAAAAGCAAAAACATAAAGTACAATAAAAACAAATGGTGAAAACCTGGTAAACAGGCGCTCTTGTGAAAGAATGGCTCCTCTATCTATCTCCATACTATTTGTCCATCCAAACACTATCGGCCATTGCCCGACACTTAACACATATCCATTCAGGACATACTTAGCATAGTCACTATCCTGGTTTATCCATATATATATCCTCTTACCACAAATCCACCATGGCTTGGAAATCACTGTATATATTCACATCAAGAGGCACACTTAGCTAGGGGCATTCCAATCGTCTAAATATGGTAAACATTCAAGACATCAAGGCTATTTGCAAAAATAAAAAACATGACATCCAACAACCAAAAACTACGCTTCATCACAAAACAAAACAATTCATAAGAAATACCAAGGATGGATGATTTTTCTGAAGTACTAAATGTTGCATTATCACATAAAAATCTTAACTAGTTTTGCATTTTGAACTTTTTGAATTATTGGATTCTCTTCCTTTTCTCAATAAAAAGCTTCAAAGCTAGAGATCATGAGGAACTTCCAATATTTTCTTAGTCTTCTGTCTAGGAGGCGATCACTTGTACTGTGTGAATACTTGCCTCGAGACATGGTACATCGAATATCACTGAAGGCCTGATTCCACTTCACGCATACAAATGATTTAATCTTGTCTATTTACGCAATACGCACTCAGGTCATCCTGGTTCAATTATACCTTGACGCTTGTGCTATCTTGCAAAATCAAACATCATGTAAATTTTTCTTAGGTCATTATGGTTCAATTATACCATTATGCTTGTATAAATTTTCAACATATCCTAAACAAATCAATGCTCAATGATGATATCTACAAAGAAAGCAAAATGGCTATATCGGATGGCAAATATAGAATGAGGATGCTACCAAAAACATAGCTGCATATCATTTTACAATTAATTACATATCATTTTAAACATAGTTGCATATCATTTTAACATGTTTGCATATCAAGATACATCTCATAGCATATCAAATCATACATCTCATTTTCAAGATACATCTCACAGCATATAAAAGCATACATCCTGCATCATGCATTATATTTAAGCATTGCATCATCACATAAACAAAATAACCCACATAACATGCATCCATATAAACACCCCACATGATCAATGAAAATGGTACCGTATATATATATATCTCAAAAATGATCAAGATGTACAAAATGTATCAACACTGTGTCCAGTACAAAGAATCAAATAATCAAAAATACAACAGAGACCCCGTCTCTCAAGTATGACTATCCCCTGACGGAGATGGTCTAGCTCCAGATGTCCCCGCCCCTGGATCTCCAGGAGGGTCTTGTCTCGGTGGCCCTGTGACACCTCGGCTCTCAGACCGCGACCCAGTATCTCGAGATCGACTGGATCTCGACTGTGCAAAGCTCTGTACTCTCCGGTCCCAGGGTACGCAGCCTCATAGTGCCGCCGATAGTACTCTGCCTCCTGAGCTCTCAATGCTAGCTCTCTCAGGGTGTCTCTCATCGGACCACCCGCTGCTGCTCTCTACATGCTGGATACCAACTCCTCCGCTCACCCCCTCCGCTCTATCTCGGTGTCCCGCTCAGTGGTCAACTATGAAATCTGCTGCTGATAGGTCAAAATCTGTGCCTGCAGCTACTGTACTGTCACCTGTAGGGTCTGGATCTGTGCATCCTCAACATGTGTAGGGACCCGAACCCGTAGTGGTACCTATGTAGGGGCAACCCCTCCAGCCCTACCTGTCCTCAGTGTTGGAGGTGGGAGCACATCCATCCTCCTCCTCTGTGTTGGTCGCCTCACCTCATCAACACCCCCCACTGCAGCTAGCATCTCCCCCGCTCTCCCCTCTCCACCGGCTCCAATCACCAATCCACCTCTCCCCCTATCTATCACCCCCTGTCTCACCGCTCTCTCCACACCCCTATCTCCTCTCCCCCCTCTACCTCCTCGCCTCCCTCTGGCTCCTCTCCCTCATCCATCTCCTCCATCCTCTCCATCATCATCATCATCATCATCATCATCATCATCATCTCCCTCTCCCTCCTCCTCATCAGAATCAAACGCTGGCCTCATCTCCTCTAGATCCGATATCCTGGCCACCGCCCATGCAACAAACAATCTGGCAAACTCATCGATCATGCCCACGTCCAAAATATCCAGGGCATAATCCCATATCTGCCCTACCAACCTGACAAACTCCTCCACTGCCACTGCGCTATCAATCACCTACATCCTGCCTCCAACGTGCATATAGGCACGCTCCCTGTGGAATACCCTGCTGGCACCCAAACTATCTCAAAACTTGGGTCACCACAAACCTCTCTATCACAAACGGGGTCCTCCCGATCAGGTATTTGGTCATAAAAATAAAAGGCATCTTCAACCTGTCCTCGGCCCACACCTCACATCCTGTATACGGTCACCAGGTGACCATATCAATATCATCAAGTACTCTCCTCCAATGCTCTAGTTTGCTCAGCTTGCGCTGGACAACTAGACCCCTATATCCATACGCATATGCGCACCCCACGGGCCTGTCCTTGTCTGTTAGTGGTCTCGCCGCTGGAATGTGCTCCCAGCACCATACCTGTAACAGTGTCACGCCAGCTGACAAACTGCCGTAACCGAGGTATACCACCTCATGTAGGCCCCTGTACAAATGGGCCAGCATAGCTGATCCCCATGAAAATCTCCGGCCCTGTGTCACCATCTCCTCCAATACCAGCCCCCATCCCACAGAGAATCCCTTTGACCTACGATCAAGACAAAGGAATCCACCAATAAACCCTGCTAGCACAGATGCCAGTGGTGCGTAATCCAGGTCTAAGAACTCCTGCCATGGGATCTCATAACCACATACCATCTCATCATGGAAAATACGGTGAAGTGCCTTTGTCCCACCCTCCTCCGACTGCTCATATGGTAGTAGTGCACCTACTACGGGAATCTGCAGGATCCTGTAACAGTCCTTTGGTGTGACTGTCATCTCTCTGGTTGCAAAATGAAAGGTGTTTGTGTCGCTATGCCACCTCTCTGCCAATGCTGTCAGTAGCCCTCGGTTCACAATGAACTGAGGCATATCCAAAAGTGAGGTCAACCCACATCTCTCAATAATGTTGAGATCAGCCTGAGACAACCGCGGTATCAATGTCCACGATCTCAGAAATCTCTCTTGCGACTGCACCACACCCAATCGCTCCTGTCAACAAGCAAAACAAATCCAATATCAGCTTCCACATCAAAACAAAGATATCAAAATCAAACTCACATCAACAACATGAAACAATATGCTCATCTACATCAAGTTCAAAATCCTATCATTTCATATGAACTTGTAAAACAACTCAAGTTATCACAAACTATATCAAACCTTGTAACACAACTCAAGTCTCCACAATCACATAAACTTGTAAAACAACTCAAGTTTCCCACCCATATCAACTTGTAACACAACTCAAGTTTCCAACCCATATCAGCTTGTAACACAAATCAGGCTTCACACATTGAACTTGAAACACGGTACGCAAACAAATCATATTTTGATCAAAACACCAAATTGATATTTATACATAACTTGAAAAATCACAAATCACAACAAGTTATATCGACACTCATATTGGACAGATCCATAAAATCATGACAGACAGACACAACAAATTTACAAATTGGCTCATCTCGCAAAAATTTTCTAGATGCGCTAAAACAGACTCCCACTGTGCTAAACTTCACCCACGCACTAGGCTGTTTTTCCTACATGCTAATCTATTTACCCTATGCGCTAGACTGACTCTATGCGCTAAATCTTTCCCCCCATGTGCCACCTAACCTACCCTATGCACTAAACCCTACCCACGCGCTAATCTATACCTCCTAGGCGCTACCTATTTGACCCTATGCACTAGGTTAACCCTACGTGCTAAACCCCCTTACCCATGCGAACCCCTGTGACCCCTATGCACTAGGTCTACCCTACGCGCTAACCTGCTAACCTAACGAGCTACCCAACTATCGCCATGTGCTATTCTACGTCTATGCGCTAACCTATATTTCCTATGCGCTACCCTATTTTATTTCGGACGCACCCCTAAAATAGACTTGATGCGCTACTTAAAACTTCATATGCGCTAATCTATGACTTAGATGCACTAAAACGCTAAAACCAAGTTTTAAAAATCAAAAAATGACTAAAAATGACCAAATCAAAAATCAAAAGAGGGTCAAAAACGTTGACTTACTGGTGGTCCATACGCTGCAGGTCTCCGGTACCTCCGAAAGCGCTCGAAATGGTGTCTGGAATACGGAATAGGCATTTGCTCTTCAGACCAAATTCTCTTTCTCCAAAGTCAACAAGGCACAAATGAATCAAATCAAAGCTCTTTTCCCCTTTTTATAGGAGGAAAATGAAATTAGGGTTAGCCAAACAGACCTGTAATATGGTCGCGGTCTCCCCTATACCTTACATGCTGTACATTATCGGGAGATGAATCAATTTACACACATTTTACATCAACTTAATCCTACACATCACACACAACTCATCAAATCAAATAAATTTTTTTCAAATATTGATTCATCTCCCGAGGGGGCATCACCATCAAATATCGAATCTGGGGCATCACGCATCAAATCAAATATGGGACACGACTTGCAAATCAAAAAGAGAGACACAAGAGGGCATTTGATCATAAATCACGATAATGCATCATTTTCTTTGAAATAACATGTGCACACACGTCACTTCAAAGAGGGGCAAAATGTAGACGTATAAAAATGACCATATTCCTAAATAAATATTTTATGTTCATTTCTCTATTTAATTAAATTACCCGCATTCCTTTATTTAATTAAGTAAATTATTCAATTTATTTAAATTAAATTCACTATACCCATTTAATGAATAAATCATTTTATTCAATTAAATCCCCCCTATCCACTTTTAATTAAATTCAAATTTAATTAAATAGTTATCCTAAATTGAATAAATCTAATTTATTTAATTTCCCCAAATTGCAATCAAATTGAATTAAATCATTTAAATCAATTAAATCCTATTATCCCTCCATCCACTTGCAAAATCCTACATCTCCCACTTGCCTTCCTAAACCCCTTTCTAATCCCTTCTAGACTCTTCTTATCACTTCTAATTAGTCTAACCCATCTTCTAAACTTTGTCACATCCCTAAGCAAGGGGAGGTCACTTCTCAAATCCTCAAAGTCTTTGATAATCATTAAAGGCTTCAAGTCTTCAACCACTTAATTCCCCAAAGTCTTCAATAACCATTAATGGTTAACTCAAACCCTCTTACATGGTTAAAGAATTTCTTTTAACTCAACCTTTATCCAACCCAAGGGTCTCATCAGGCCTTTAATGCTTTGACCATGATTATCTCTTAATCATTTGCACAAAGGTTTATCCTTGGATTAACTCTTAATCCAATGGGTAAGCCTAGCTTAAGCTTAACCCTTATCTCTAGATAACCATAAGGTCTTCTTAGGTATTTAATGCCTCCAACCCCTTCTCTCAACCCAACCCTAGGTTGACATTTGTCACCATTTCATTGGTGCAAATTGTAAACATGGATCCCCAACTTTCAAACTCAACCCTTGATCAACTCTTTCAATCCTAACCATCCATTACCCTGTTTTTGCTATAAATAGAGCTCTCATTCCTCCATTTTAGATCATCCTTAAAATTTGTAGTATCACACTTATGCTCAAATACATTCAAGCTTTCATATATCATTTTTATGCTCATCATTTAGCCTCTCTTTTAACTAGAAATTAGTCTAAATATGCATGTTTAGAATACTTTCTTTATCATTTAGCTCAATCATAGACTAATATAGTATGCTAGGATAGTGTTCATACTAACCTTGTCATCTTATAATCTAGTTTATTGCATTTCTAGAATCATGCATAGCTTAGGATGCACTTCATTCTAAAATCTATCAAAGCATCCCTCATTCTTACATTTGCCATCCCTAAACCATTTTGCTCAGTGATCTGAGAGCAAAAACATTGGTTTGAGGGACATTGTAAGATAGAGAACCATGGGACCCACCTTGGGAAGTTGAGTTATACTTCGTGACTCCATAGCTTGCACCAAGAAGTCCTGTGTGTGTGTGTGGACAAGTCTCTTTAGAACATTTTTCACATATTGAGTTCTATCGACCCGCTTTTCCCGCATACATTATTAATACAATTAAACATCTTAAATTTTAATTAGTGTAGTAATTAATGTAACCTTTTTTGTTAATATTTTAGAGCATGTAATCAGTGGTGACCAAGTGGAGCATTATCTGGGTAGACAACATCAGGAACGTGATGTTCCCTAATCAGGTAAAGAGGACAATTGTTATTCCTTTCAACAAATTTAATTGCAATTGGTGTATTGATTAATGTAACCTTTCATATTTCAACTCCAAAGGATCTAGAGGGTGTTCAACATACTGAGGTTGAGGCTAGACAAAATGATGTGCAAGATGATGTAGCCCCATCAGGTAAAGAGCGCCACGGTTATGTTCTTTAAACTAATGAAATACTTGTAACAATAATAAAAAATGTATTGAATTTAAACCATTTCTTTGTTATTGTAGAGGACCCCCCTTTGGTTTAATGTCCTTGTCCTCTATATAGGACCAGGCATACATTGAGATCGTGAGCAGAGGGCAGAACAACTGAAGATGGGAGAAATGATAAATAAAATGATGTTCCACTTAGTCTTTACATAGCTTCAAAAAAACAAAAAAAAATGATTGTAATCTACCATATTTGATAATGACTAATGTTTATGTGTTAATGAATGTAATTATGTGCTAATGAATGTTCATGAATGATATGTGTTAATTAATATTGATGAATGGTGCATGTTAATGAATTTTATGTGATAATGAATGAATGTTATATTTTAATAATGGATGAATGTTAGATGTTAACGGGGAATTTAGAGTGATGTTAGGGGGGGGGAGGGGCCAAATGAGCTTCCACTTTCACGTGGTTGGCCCTATTAAGTAGATAATACTAAACTATTCTCAAAACAAAGTGAAGCTCAATAAGATAACACACTTTTCAATATTTCATTATGTTGCATAGTTAATCTTATTGAATAATGTATATTGAATCTTAATTGCAGGGTCCAACAAAGCCAACACGAACAACACCACCACAAGTTGTTGGGTATAATCAACTCCCATATTGTCTTGTAAGTACACAAACACTGTAAGTTGCTTCTAGTGTTGATATACATGGCGTGACTACAAAAGTTGTGAATATTCCTCATCCTTGTAAGTTTTTTTTATTAGTTGACATTTTCTTTAGCATTTTTTAATTTTCCTTATCATTTTAAGTCTAACCACTTTTATACAGAATTTATTGTTCTAGTTTTTTTACTATCTGTCAGACATCATTAATACAAGGACTTGCATTGCATCCATTTTTTCAATTAGGTATTATAAAGGGTAGGTTGTATTTGTAAATGTCTCTTTGAGTTTATCCAAATTTTATAACTGTTATCTCACATCTCATTATTGTTGCAACAAAGATTATGGCCAACATAGGCTATGATTGCAACCTCTCGGTGCCATAGAGTCTCTTTGTTCTTGAAATTGTAGTAGACTATCAGGTACATTCCCTCTTTTTCACTCCAAATTATAGCATTCAATGCACATGACCAAATTTCCTTTGACATATAGAGGATAGTATTAACTTTTAAGTAATTAGAGGCTTCTGAGCGTATTTTACTATCAAAAGAAGCTTATCAATTCCAAAATTAGTACAAAATGATATAGCAACAATAATGTAGATGCCAAACTTAAAAGAGAATGAGCAGTGACAATAGAAGTCATACAAAGTTAGAGACCAAGAGTTTCCAGTCAAACCAAAAGCCCTAGATCCATAGACGATACAAAGAAGGGTCAAATAACTCTCCACGAATGTAGATAGTTAGCAAATCACAGTGATGAAGGTTTTTAAGTGGTGAGATAATCAAAACAATATGAGAAAATACTTAGATAAGAGATCATTTTTAAAAGATGACAAGGATGCCATCATACTCATTGTATGTGACAATAAGGACATTCACTATTGCAAAGACAGTTGCAATAGTGGGTTCTCTTCTCTTAATAGTTAGGGTTAGTTCTTTGTACTTTAATATTTGACATAAAATAAGTTTTTAATTTAGTGGTCAAAATTTAGTCAAACCCTGTCATAGTACTTCTCTTAATTTTTTATAGTTACAACTTGCACTAGATACTATCCCTCTCTAAATAAAAATGAATATGTACTCCTTTTAGCTTAGATGTTGGGTCTAAGAAATATTTGGTCTCAAATCATTCCTTTTATTTCCATGTCATACAGATGGGATAGATCACAGGCAGACTGAAATCATAGAAGGTGATTTGAATATTTCACTATAGCATGACGTTTATATTCAACTCTCTCTCATTTTTTTTTTGCACCTTTATTGAAGTGATGGATGCAATAATGTAGGAAAAAATTATTATAGAAAGTAATTGATATTCATGCCCTTCTCTCCCTCTTTTTGATTTGAATATTTTACTGTTTACTTGGTAACTAAATATACAGAAAAATGGTAAATTTCATCTACCCAAGATTGGCAACAGCCATATGCTTCCTTTCCATATTTTAATTTTAATATTTCATGAAGGAATGTTGTGCAAATATGTAGAGTATACTTCCTATATGGTAGTTATTGATAATTACTTTGCACTCAAAAAGGAAAAGAAATGTGTGAAGATGTCACTGGAATTAGCTCACACTTTAAAAGAGAATCCCCCAAATAGAAATTCCCCATCCTTTGTCAAGGAGGTTGTGGATGCATATAATAATATGGGTTTGCTTCAAATTTATTTGGAAGATTACATTTAGGCAGAATGGGTTTCGCAAGATGGTTTAAGGATTTGTGATGATGAAGAGGTTGCAGACAATGATGATGGGAGGACAAGGCTTCATCATAATTTAGGTCGAATTTACATTGAGATAAAAGAGTGGGAAAAGGAAAAGAAACATATTAATATTGATATCAAAATATGTCAAAATATTCCCCATCCTCAAGGGGAGACCAATGGTCTCATCAGCCTTGGTTTAATTCATTATAAATTGCATAAGTATGATTATGCACTTTTATGCTATAAAAGAGCTCTGAGGATTGCAAGTAAATTGGAGGATGAAGATGCCCTAGTGAAAAGTGTTAGATTGAATATTGAAAGCATTGAAGAATCTCATAAGATAATGATCGAAATGGTTCAAGAAGAGCAACAACTGAAAAAGATTGCTCATAATGCTAGCCTAGCATTGGACACTATATCTCAGAAAAGGCATTAGATTCAGCTACACAAATTTCTGAAACAATTAATTGAGCTTGCAATAAATATTGAAGCATGGCCCAAGGTATGTCTGTTGCTTTTCTAATTTTTCATTTCTAGTTTATAGGGTGTACACTGACACACTTTCCAAATTATAGTTTGATGATATTGGGAAAATTATTTATGATGTAATTGATTGTCCAATTTTAGTCTATTCTCATATTTCTCCATTTACTATCAACATGGATTGATGGTATCTTATTGCTTCTGTGTTAGTACCTTGAATATGCCCCCAAAAAAATGGTGAAAGGGCTAAGGGACATGGAGAAACTAAGTGATACATAACTAGATATTGGTGAGGCTTATTATAATCTTAGGAACATTCATATTTCCCAATTCCATCTTGATTTCTTCTAATTATTGAATCACACCAACTCTCAAAATCTCACCCCCTCAAGTCCTTCTCCAATTAGGACTCCTAATGACTTTTGGACACAACCACCAATGTCAAGTAAGCACACACCAACCAAAGGTTATTCAAGGGATAACCAATGACTCCCTCTTCCATGAGAAACATAAAAATATTAACCCTCCCATCCACCCTAGAAGAAAACATAGTACCCTTTTGTCATAACACTGTTCACAGTGACAAAACAACAATAGGACAGTCAACATTCAGAGAGTATTTATTTTCCTTGGGACTTCAAATAATTGCAAAGATGATGGAGTACATCCTTACTCCTCTCAATGGCACCAAACTCAACAATAAACTAACTCTTCAAGCTTGCAAAGTGCAAAGGTCCAAAACACTTTTAAACTAATGCATTCACTGTTAAATGGTGACAGTCATATAAAGGTTTAGGATAGTCACACATCCTCACATTTCAATAGTTTATTTGGGTCTTCAATAACTTAGAATATTTTTAATATGTCCCTACACACTCAAAAAAACCTTTACTTTCCTCCTCATAATCAAACTTGGCATTCTCATACCCCCAAACCTCCTTCATTTTCAGTTATAACAATCTAAGAGTCCATAACAATCATCGAAACTTCATAAGGTACATGTGAACTTTATGTTCCATACTTGCACACTTGATTAAATAGACATACATATACTTATAAATATTTTTTCCCATTTGTGGGCTTATTGGCCATTAAATACAAAAGATATTACATTTCTAAATTCATTGTTTACCCTAGGATAGGGTTTAACATTTTTTACAAAATTTATTATTTATCCTTCAATACTGAGTCAAATCGAATGAAAAAAAAGGAACACTAAACTAGATTCATTCCCCTTCAATTCAAAATCAGTTACAAAGTTGGATCAATAAGTTTTAATGGTTAACAAAGGGCATGAATAGACTGGAACATGGTGATTCCCATAATTCAGTGCAGAAATTTGTTAACTTTTATTGATATTGTTTCATACACACAAACAACAACAACCTCAAATTACTTAGGACAGGCCCTTATATATGTTTTATAATCCTCCTCAATGGTTACAACTACCTTTTTGAATTTTTTTAACCAACCAACTCCTAATTGCTCTTATAATACAAAAAATTGCCTTAACAATATTTTGGCAATAGTGACAACTTTTCCAAAAATGCTACCTAGGCTTAATCCAAGACTTTAATGACTCAAAACCAATATGAGTAGGTACAAATAGGACTAAAATTCCTTCATACATCATAAAATACCATAGGACCCTATTAAGACATATTTACCACAAAATGACAATTGTGACAATTTTTTAGCAATATCAACAACATGACCCTTCTAGGACTTATTCTAACATTCAATGATCTTAATGACCTTATTTAAATCACATTTTATCTTGATGACCTTATTTATAACTCACAACCTTAAAAATACAAAAGTTTCATGGGTTGCATCATAGAGGCTTGATGATAGCCTAGGTGATCCTACACCACAAATGCTCTGAAAAGCAATTTATTAACACAAACAAAAAATATAGACTCACTCTGATATGATGCAGTGTTACTAGATGAAGATTAGGTTCAATGGAAAGTTTTAAATGTTCTTTTCATTTTGTTATTGTAACTTCTAGCCTTACACAATGTTGTTGTAATTTTTGCATAGTATATGTGCACATTGACAATAAACAATGAAATTAAATTTTTTTGTTAATTGGTGTGTTGGCTCTCATTTGAATTCACAATTTGTAATGCCCCGCCAGGAAACCCCTAAGGGTTTAAGTTAAAAACACTCAAATAGAGTGTAAAATTTTATTTTTTTTAAATAATAATTAAGAGCGTTAATGAAAAGTTACAATATTAAGATAGATTGAAGTTATCTCAAAGTTATCTCTAACTAGATAACATAGCGGAAGGCTAAATGATCCTAAGAGGTTTCCCAACGCGATTACATAACCTTACACCCAACTCAACTTGCGTCATTAGATCCATTAAACTGGATATCTTATTTACGAGATACTGCATAGATCTTGATTATATATGTGTTCAATGGTTTAATCACCTTTTATCTTCAGGAAGCGTTCATTTACTTGGGGTGGATTGGAGGCCCTTGATAGGTTATTTGTTCAATGCACTTAAATTCATAATTTTCATTTAGAGGCCCCCAAATAGGTTCCAAGCGTTTTAGTATAACGAGGTTCATTCATTAGGTTTTTAAGATAACCATCCACACTTGACATCATCCTTTAATGCTATAAACATGCTTAACGAGATTCATTCATTTAGGGTTAATCTACAATTAGTAAAACGAGGATTCCATCTTTTGATTTTAAAGTATCCACCCTCATTAGATATATATTTCTTAAATATTAAAAAGTATGGTTAATAAGAAGAATTTCGTTCCTTAAGGATTAAACTACAGTTAATAGAGTGAGATCCCTTCATTAGATTTCGTGCATAGCCAACTGATGAGTTGAAGCTCTTTTATGAAAGGTATAATGTGAGTAGCCATGGAATTCATATGGAGTTTTGATAATGCAATTAAATGGACTAATTTCATTAAGAAGGATATGCATTAGGTCACACGAGAACATCCTTTAAATTAAAGTATCGTTAACTGGATGACATTCATCATTTCAAGGTTAGAGTATTAAGATCATAATAACGTTCTTCTATTAGAATTTAAAATACAATTATCTTATTGCATATCTCTTTGTTTGTTAAATGAAATTAATAGGAGAGAGATACTTTTACTATGATTTAATGTATAAACAACTAATCAATTATTTCCCATGCTAGTTCAATTTTAGCAAACATGAGGGATTCCTTTTATAAGGATAACATATGGGTTCTCTAGTTGAGTTCACCCAGTTATAGAAGTAATCTGGTGAGGGTTATTGATTATAATTACAACATAAATTACTAAGTATATTCATTCAATATACAACATGAATACTTGATTGAGTCCACACGATTATCAAATTAATCCGGTGAGGATTATTGTTAAGATTAAAACGTGAAATAACTTAACAAATTTATCCAATGTAATGAAACATAATTGACATGGCGTGATTCATTTACTAAGGTAAAAGGATAGATATTTCTATGATGTGCATCTTTTAGATTTCAATCTAAGAATTGTGACATAATTTTTAACTTTGTTTTCCCTTTTACATTCATTCCATTAACATACTTATAAACAAATTAATCCAATGAAGTAATTCTATCTAGATTTCTTCCACTATTACAATTTAAATTAACATTATCAAATTACTTTTTCCACAACTTTAATTCCAATATTTAAATACTTGCCATATTCATAATTCACAACGTTTTATGAACTTAAATAACTACGTTTACCCATATGAATAATATTATGCACTTAAATTTGAATTCATTAAATTTCCACCTTACACTTATGCAAGAATACAACCATTCATGATAAATTTAAAACATAAAGCAATGCACGCTATAAACATCGCATAACACAGATATGATCTCGGAGTTCACCCCGGATGGGCTACATCTCCGGGTCTGCTCAACTGCAAGACCCCTTTGGTATTATATCGTTAGGAATACAAAATTTATAAGTCTTTTACATCTTGCCACTTAGGCGAATACAATCAACATACAACAGACACCTCGGACATTAATTACATAATGATCCCTTTTGTAATGGATCCTACTAAATACATCAAGTAAAAGGGACAAGGATTTCTTAACAGGTGGTACCTTAAATGGAGACTAGACCGACGTTGGGCAGACCCAAGGCAATCAGATGACGGGGTCCCAACAAATTTCCCAAAATAATAAGTCATGCTCAAGCGTTAACGAGTAAATTCAATACTTTCTCAAGTTGACATAGACGTCTAACCAAATTAATTAACCCTTAGATGCCCACTAATGACAAGTTGGTTTTACTAAAATAATCTAACCCCTCTTCTAACTGCACAAAGATTACTTTTCTACTATATAGGAACAAATTAAATTAAGAGTAAATAAAGAGATGGGAAAACCGTTCCCGAGCTAAATTAAGCTTTTATTGCATACATAAAACAAAATTAAGGACTAACACCACCATCCGATTTACTCATTTAGCACCTTACCGAGAGTCCCGACATTTCCCACTTAAAAGAATTAAAGCTTAAATGCACATCTCAACATTGGTAAAGGTAATGAAAAATCATTTCCATAATCTATTTAGAAAGGAAAAGTCCATATAGGTCATCAAGTATATATATACTAATTAGATGTTACCTATATAACATATATTTTAGCACACCTATTTATCCTCCTTTTTGACATTTAAAATGGAAAATCATAACTATCTAGAATGCACATTCAAATTTTAATATAACTTATTGCTTATAATATGTTGATATTAATAAACATCCCCTTTTTTTTTTATTGTAAATATAATGAGACATACTAAAACCATTTTTTTTTAATACTTACAAAAAAACTAATTTAATAACTTTCATTCAACAAAACAAACAAAATAAAAAAACAAATTTTAAAAGAGTTTGTTTTACGGCCCAAACCCTAGCCGAAGGGATTTACGGGCGGCGGCGCCACTGCGGTGCCGCAGGTCCGCGGTGCCCTGCGGCTACCGCGGCCCTGTGGCCACCGCAGTGCCGCGGCCTACCTACACCTGCAAGCGGGGGAGGGAAGAGCAACGGGGAGGCGAGCGGTGGAGTTTAAACCTGCGAGCGGAGGGGAGAACAATGGGGTAGCGAGCGGGGGAGGGGAGGAGGAGCGGGTGGAGCTCCGCTCCCCACCCTCCAAACCCCAACCCACATTCAAACAACCACGCACAGCGCGATAAAAATAAAACGCAGTTCCCCCTTTTTTTAACAATGAAAAAAAAAACATGAAATGTTTCGAAATTTAAATATTTCGATTCAAACAAACAAGCGTTTTTTTTTTTTGTTTTTATCTTTCTAAAATTTTTTGATTAAAACCAAATGACATGGCCGCAAGAGTGCAAAATCCCCCATACCCCATTTTAACAGTCATAAAATAAGTTCCAGTTTGTTCCAAAACAGCTGTATGGGAAACTATTTTCTCAGCTAGTCTAAAAAAACCCATAATCCTTTACAACCAATCTTTTTGATCAAAGCACAACCTATTTTTTTTTAATCCAACAAGAAATAAAAGGATAGATTTGAATTCCTACCTCGTAATGCATTCCTGGAAGGAGATTTTTTTTTGATGAAGAAGAGCTCCCCCAAATCAGCTGCTCTAAATCTCCATCCCTATCCAAAATCCCCCATCTCTCTTGCCAAAAACCATGTTTTTCCAAAAAGAAGACCAAAAGCCAAAAGAACCCCCCCAAAATGTTTTCAAAACTGGGTTAAAAAGAAAAAGCCCTAATTTTGCCCTAATTTTCAATTTCGAAATTAGGCATTTATTTTCAAAATAAAAATGAATGAAAATCCAAATGGGAGTCATTCATTTCCTCCTTATTCATTTTCCTTTTAAAATTTAAAAGCTTCCATTCCTTATTCAACTCTAATTTTTTTAAATTTTCTTCATATCACTTTAGCCAACACTTTATACTTTGATTAATTTAATTTTCTAAAAATCGAACTTTCATACTTTATCCAATTTACAAGTAAAATGGAACTAATTTCTTTTAAATAGTAAATTTTACCCTTTTTCCCCCAACAAGCGAAAATGATTAATTTATTTCTATTTCTCAATTGACCTTTAAATTTTTTTCCTTTCCAAAACGCATAACTTATTAAAATCGTCGTTATTAAAATTAACTATTAAATTAACTCGCTACAACAAAATAAAGCGACATTTTAAAATACATGACTAATCTAGTACAAGAGTCTTATTTATTCTAATTTCCCAACTACATATGCGTAAATGTTACAAATGTGTAAATGAGCACGCTAACCCCAGTTAATTACCTTAAGCTTGCTACAATAATAATTTAAAGCGATCTCTTAAATTAATGATTAATCATATAAAGGAAGCTACCCATTTAAATTTCTAAATTTCTAATGTGCTCGTCTACTCATAAATTTTGAATTTAATACTTAGGATAACAAACCTCTCTTACCTCGCGCAAGGCACGCAAATCGAGGAAGTCCTCCAAATCTCTCGACCCGCATCCCAATGAAAAGCAAGCCCCACGAATCCACACACGATGCTCACCTAACCATGGCTAAGGCAAGACGAGAGTTATATGACCACTAAATCCGAATTCAAAAGATGAAGGAGCATACTCATTCTTGCAAATTCCAAAGGAGATGAACCTTGCCCTAAGCGGTGTTGTACCTGCAATCTCCTGCACCCATGAACCCATACAAGCATGCATATACATATACATATTCAATGAAGGCGTTAGCTCAAGATTTATCTCAAGGGTTAGGAAACAATTACATTTACATGAGAATCGATGCAAAAGCACAATAATAAGTATGCACAATTTATTTATATTATCTAAACTACACATTGCATATCGGTTAATCTACCATTCAAGAATGCCACATAGGAAGTCAATCAAGTTAAACGGGTTTTAAAAGTCCGACTGGGGTATGGGCATTACACAATTCGATTCTAATGTCATATAATATGGTCCCATAATCTATATGATGGATTTTTTGTATTTAAATAATTTAAAATTCCTATTTATTAAAAAATATTCATTTTCTTTTAATTGTTGTTCCTTGTTGTCCCCTATAAAGGACCTCCTACCTATTCTTCATTGTCCGAAAAATGCATCGCACTGACTCTTGCTATCCTTGTCCTGGAAACTCCATGGAAAATGGTAATTATATAGTAAGTTGTTGCCCCAGAAGGCAAGTCCTTTTCATCCACTTGTATTGATATATTTCCTTCAGTATTGCTACAAATACTAGGTTTGGGACATCTTTTGTTTGTCACTATTTTATCTCTTTACTGTATAGCTAATGTGATATACTATATATCTTTTATGCATCAAAATTTTTTCTCATGTACATTCCATCTTTCTTCACTTCATACTTTATAGTTAATTATTGTTTTCTTTACATTTTATTACTTTAACAATAGATATTCTCCAAATGAGGCCAACTTGATGCCTAGTGGTTGGTTTAGTGTGTTTGAACTTTGAACTATTTTGGAACTTGTCATACTAACTTCTTTTATGCCTACATTTGTATCCATCTAAGCATACAAGACTTTAATTACCTGCTAATAGTGTGCATCTTGTTTTCTTATTTAACTAATAGTTTAACCAAGATGATGTCATCTCTTCAAAGTGTTGATGCTCTATTTGCATGTCCATGAAGTAAGAAACACAATTGTGGGCATTAATAGGTCCCCTTTACTTCAGAGAGCTTGGATATTTATCTTGGAAGTTTTTACCTACCCTATCTTAAATTAACTATTTAGTTTGCATGTTAAATTATTAAATACATGGTTTTATTTCTTAAACTTGATAGATTTATATTGACAGGGTCAAGCTATAGCAAAAATCAATATTGATAATGCACTCAACTTAGCTAGTGAATGGACTAAAGCGCTTGAAGCATATCAAGAGGGTCATGAGTATTTTTCTTTGCCAAAAGTCCTTATTTCTATATACATGAAAATTATAAAGAATGGTCTTTCAAAATTGATGAAGTACTATTGAAAGGAGGTATTTGTTTTCAAAGTAATAAGATATTTAACATCTTGTTTATTCACCTTTTTAATAGTATGGTTGTCCAAGGGAAGGTAATATCCTCACAATGTATAGCACTACAGAATATGCATTATAGCTACATCCTATGATTTGATAATCTCGAAGAGGCAAGGTTTGTTAAAGCCTTATCTTTGAGTGCTTCATATGATTCTCTATACTAATGTTGTTATCAAGACTTAAATTTTGGATAGTTTCATGGTGTTGTAGGAAATTGGAACCTGATATTGAATGATTAAAAGAAATCATAGCTAAAAAGGGAGATGACAAAGGTTCTGATGATGAACGGTTGTCTGAAACTAAGAGTGAGTAGGATGATTCTATAAATGTAGAAGATGAAGAAATGAGTGAACATCATTCACCAGTTCACCTTTTTGAGAGAATAGTAGATAGCGGTCATCTCTTTGGGCATGATACTTGTAACACATCAGGTCAAGGAGCCAAGCCTCATGCATTTGTTGAGGATGACCTTCCTTTGTCTCAATATTTGCATTCTTGCAAGAAGGGATTTAAGAAACAAAAAGTTCCTCAGGAGAAGCAAGGGAAAAAAAGAAGTCAGAATTCAAGCATTCTTGAAGCAAAAAATAAATCTCAAGGGAAAAATGACAATGGTCTTCTTCCAAAGGTTGTTACTAGTGAGCAATTAGTTGGATGTGTAGTACCCCTACCCTAGTCAGCTTTGTAAAACTAGTTTGACCTTGGTTGACTTTTTATGTGGCATTCTTGAATGGTTGAATTACCATGAGGTAATAATGTAGTCAAATATTATGATTATTGTGCATACCTATTAATGTGCTTTTGCATCGATTCTTATGTAAGTTTAATTGTCCTCCTGATTCTTGTTATTAATCTTGAGCTAACATCTTCATTAAATATATATATGTGTGTGTGTGTGTATGCTTGTGTGACTCTTGGTTGCAGGAGATTGCAGGTACAATACCGCCTAGGTGCAAGGTTCGTCTTCACTTGGATTCGTAGGGTTGAGTATACCTCTTTCGTCCTTAGAATTTGGGTTAGGTGGTCGTAAAACCCTTAGTTTATCCTAGTCATGCTCAAGTGAGCATCGTTTGTGGTTCGTCAATTTCCCTTTTCATTTGGGTTTGTGGGTCAGGTATTTGGTTGGCTTTCTTGGGTTGCGTGCTTGGCGTGTGGTTAAACTGAGTATTTAATCCTAAGAAGTTATTTTGATTTAATGTGTTCATTTACGCATTAGTAATTAAGAAACTAAAGTAAATAGGTTTCTTTCATATAATTAATCATTTATTTAAAAAAATTGCTCTATTCATGTTTGTAACAAGTTTAATTTAATGGTTAATTTTAAATCATGAATTTATTTAGTTATGCATTTTGAAAGAGAAGATTTAAATTTATTCAAAATAAATATAATTTAATCCCTTTTGCTTTTTGGAATAGAAAGGTTAATTTTAATTATTTAAGAAAATCAATTTTGATTAGAAAAGTAAGTTTTATTCATATATATTTTATATAGTGTGTAAGATTGATTTTGAGAATTTAATTTAATTAAAAATATTTTACCCTCATTAATATTGTGAAATACAACTATTAGCTTTGTTAATATTGAGAAAATTAAAATTAAATGAGGGAGAAAAGCATTTTGTTTTTTTAATTAGAACAACAAGTTTAGATTATTTTAATAGTTGAAAAGAATCATTTTTCTTTTATTTTCTTTTATTCAAAAGTTGTTTAAATTATAAAATAAGGAATTAGGTTAGGAGATTCTTCTATTTAACCCTAGGTTTGGAAATATTTTAGGAGAGGATTTTTTGGAGAGCTTTTTGGAAAAAAAAAAAATTTTAAAGATTTTTCGGAGATTGATTTTTTTTGTTTGGAAGAGATTTTTGAAAAATATTTTTGGATGGAAAAATTTGGGGGTTTTGCGGAGGAGAAGGAATTTCTTGAGCTGGAGGATTGGGCTCTTCTTCAATCTTGCCAAGATTGCTGAACCAGGTAGGCCTCTGGTTAATTTCATTGGCTTCTTTGTTTTAAGAAATTGTTTTGGATTTTGAAGAAATCTGTTTGTGAAGATGAAAAAAAATCTCATCTAATTGGGGAAAATAAAACAATTGTAATTTTATTTCCAATCAAAAATAAAATCAAAAATAAACTTGAGATTGACTATTTACAATGAAAATTTGTTAAAATTTCAAATAAATCCTTTCAATTTCATGTTTTAATCAGAGAGATTTGTTGTGCTTGGTTAAATGGAAATGGAAGTATGAAAGAAATTTTACCAGTCTCAATATTTGGGGCTTTCTGGTGTTTTCTTTTATATATATATATATATATATATATATATATATATATATATATATATATATATATATATATATATATATATATATATATATATATGTTTATGTTGGTTTTTTGTTATTCTTGAAAATATCCCCATTTTGTTCTCACAAAATTTATGAGTATTGTATGTTTATGCTGATTTTTTGTTATTTTGAAAAATATCCCCATTTTGTTCTCAGAAAATTTCTAAGTATTGTTATATATATATATATATATATATATATATATATATATATAAAATAATAATAAAACTCAAAAAAAAAAATGCAATTTATATCTGTGATTTTTAGTTTGATTTGTTTTTAAAATAATAATAAAATAAATTAATTAATTAATGCCCCTTCCCAAAGGAAGAGGGGACGACCCGTGGGTTTCCCCATGGGAGGGGGTTTAAAAGTTTTGTTAAGTTTCCTTTTTAATGTTAAAATAAAAGTTTTTAATTTTATTTTAATAAAAAAAAAAAATTATTTTATTTTTAGTAAAAGCTTGTTTTTAAATATAGTTTTTAATTAATTATTAATTATTATTAATATATATTTATTAATGAAGATATATATATATATATATATATATAGATATATATATATATATATATTAATTAATATTTAATTTGAAATTCAAACATTATTAAATTATTATTAATATATTTTATTAATGAAGATATATATATATATATATATATATATATATATATAATATTTAATTTTGGTATCTGTATTAATGGGGAAGTATCTTTTTGGAAAAAGATAGAATATTATTTTAATCGAAAAATTGTTGAAATAAAATATATTTATTAATTGATAATTTTTAAATAATATTTTATTCAGGAATATATTATTTGAGTAATTGAGAAAAAGAATGAAATATTTTATCATGGATATTTTAAAAATTTAAATGATATGCTATTGGAATTATTGGAAATTTAATAATGTATCATTTGGAAAATTGGTAAGTTAATGAGATTTTCATTTAGAAAAAAATAAATGGTTAAGTTTATTTTTTTCCTTCGTATTGAGACATAGACAAATGGAGTATTACAATTGTGGTGTTGTATTCACCTTGTAATGGTGATTTTTCTGTTAATGTATTTTTGAAAACTTAGATCATTTAGAAAACTTGAACGACTTTTATTGTTTAAACCAATAGGAAAGAAGATTGTCTTTTTCTGGTTATTGCCTATGCAAGTTTAATTTTTGTATTCACTTTTGTTTAAGTAATGGCAAGGCCTTGATATGTTTGTTTTGTCCCTATCATTTGGTTGATTTGGGGTATCAGAGCTTGGTCCTCTATTTTCAGAAGCCTAATAGCTTGAGGAAGATCTTGACACCGGTAAAGATGGAAAATCTGATGAAGCAACTAGAAGGAGCTCTTTCAGACTATGATGTAGAGAAATTGAAAAATATCAAACTAGAAGATGATTTAAGGGCAGCTCAGGATATCATTCAGGCACTTCAAGAAAATTTAACTGTTGCAAGAAACAAGAGAAGAGAACTTTGTGAAAAGTTGCAAAATGAGAATGATGAAAAGGAATCACTTAATGATCAGATAAGCAAGTTGAAACAAGAGAACGTGACAACAAAGAATGAGATGCAGATATGACTATGAGATTTTGTAAAGAGATTGAAGATAGGAAGAAGAATAAAGAAGTATAATAGAGATTTTGACACACTTCTACCGGAATTGTGTAATTTATTAAAAGAGTACAAAACGTTGTACAAAGACACCTGTAAGACAAACCTTTTGACTATAGACATAGACAAGAAGATCAGCAAGGTACAGGATGAGATCAATAAACTTGCAGATAATTTTGTTAACTCACCTGATACACTATCAGTTTTTGAGGAGAAGATAACAAATTTTGAAGAAGATTTACTTAAATTGGAAAGAGAGAAAGAAAGCATAGTGAATAAGGCAAAGCATCTAAGATTAAAACCGAGTCCAAGATTGGACTATCTAGCATCACTACGGAAGGAAGCATATGAGGCTCTAATTCAGGGACAGAAAACACCGGCAGAGCATTTGCAACATCTCACCGGTACAGTTAAGAGAATAGAGACAACAATAAGAGATAGTAAAAGTTTATGGAGAGTATAAACTTGGTTTTGGTAGATCTATTTCAAATTGTAACTACCCAGTTACAAGGTTGAAACTACAAACTCTACTGACATCTTGACAACCTTTGTCATTGATGCCAAAGGGGGAGTAGTGGGATGAGAAAATTCAACATCACAGGAATCACATGCTCAGGGGGAGCACACACATTTTTGGTAACATTTTTTGACTTCACATTTTTTGGATAATTTTTGGATACACTTTTGAAATTTCTCATGAGTGTTGCCATCAATGCCAAAAGGGGAGATTGTTGGCATATGCACACTCCAATGAGACATTGTAGGTGATTGAAGGTTTTTTCATTAATGGCAACCTTGCAATCCTATGGCACCGACAAGGCTTTACACCGACAAGATAGTGCATTGGCACCAACAAATCACACTCTACACCAGCACTCAGGACACTGGCACCGGCACAAAGAAAGGAAGTATACCGGCACAGAGGCCAACAGGATTTTGTTATATTATATTTTGTTTATTATTTTAAAAACTTTGTAAGCCGACTTGGCATATTGTAAAATGACTCTTATATATAAAAGAGATCATTATAGACATTTTGTGATAGGGCAAGCAAGTGAAGGAAGCGATAAGGAAAAGTATAAGGCAGGCCTATTATGCGAAATATAGGCTAAAAGGTTTATGTAAAAAAGCAGAGCAGCAACTGGTACTGGATTAGACATTATAGATGCTATTGTAAAGTAGTACAAGATATTGGATTTGTATAATCCACATTGTAAGTCAGTGAGACTTCTCATTGAGCAGTGAGCTCTAGGCAGTTGACCTTCCTGCATGTGCAGGCCCCTATTGTAAGTAATATTCTCTTATTGGCTAGTGAGTGAATATTGTGGGTCACAAATCCCACCGCGGTTTTTCTCACACCGGGTTTCCTTGTTAAATCCTTGTGTTATGGTGTGATTTTCATGTGGATGTTCTTAATTCTATTTATTGCATTATTTCTTGCATACCGGTATAGTGTTATAATATGTTCTGCATGTTTTAAGTTAAGAAATTCTAATTACTGGTTAGATACTGATTCATCCCCCCCTCTTAGTATCTGTGGGATTCCTAACAGATTTGGGGTACATATTTATGTCTTCGGTCTCTAGTTTGGTTGTTTCCTTGTGATGGTGTTAGAACTGGTCTTGTCTTTTATGTAGGTGTCGAGTGATGATTTGTGGTTGACCATAGCGGGTCAGGTCTCTAGTTAGAGTACTGTCGGGCAATGGACCTTATATTAGCTTTTAATATGTTTAGTTGGATCTGTTTCTATGTAGGTATCATTTATGTAATTATTGACCGATGTGGTTGGTTATTTATTGGTATGATTCGCCTTGATGGTAGGAATGTAAATGACGTGGAACTTATGTACCTTTAACATATTTAAATGATTAGAGGGGTCTTGCAATTGAGCAAACCTAGAGATGTAGCCCTTTAGGGGTGAACTCTGATATCAATTTGGTGTTATGTGTTGCTTTTGTTCTTAGGTTTCATGTTTTAGTGTTAGCATGTATGGATGGCATTTTGATAGAATGTGTAAGTGGATTAGATGAAAATAATTGTAAATGCATCTATGCAGTTGTCTTTTAAATGCAATAAATTGGATCATGAAAGAATGTAGATTAGAATAATGGAAAAATTTAGTTATTGTTAAGGAAATTAAGTATGCATGGAAAGATCTTGTTAGTTTATGATGAAATTCAAGAGTGTTATTAAATTAGATGCATGACTCAAATTTTATTGAAAAGTATGAACGAAAGGTATGAATAAACCTTAATGGATGAACTTTATCTTGTGATCTATATTTTTATCTTGCTGAAAGAAATTATCCTTGTTTAAAGTATTATCTCATTAATAAGATAATCAACTTATTGGATTAATTAGCGTGAGTTAAGTTAAATGTGGAATTAAGTAATTGCATTGGGAAACTCTTTAGGTGTTAGTTGATGTCTTCCGCTGTGTAATTTGTACTTTGATATCTTGTTGTGTCATTGTGTTGTGTTTAACTTTTTTTTAAAAATTATTGCACTCCATTCATGTGTCTTAGCTTTATCCCTTTGGGGTTTCCTGGCGGGGCATTACATTTGGTATCAGAGGCAAGTTGCAAACACTAGGATCTCTGGTTTCGCTTGTGCCCTTAGTTGGTGTATGGTGTATCGACCTTATGTTGTATGCTTGTCCTCCTTGTTGTATGAGTGTGATTGAGTAGACCTTAACTTGTATGTAATGTGTGTGTTCACACCTTGTTTTCACCTTCTTGATGTTGGTGCTTTAGAGTGATTATATGTGCTTTGTCTGCTTATTGAGGTCTTGGTCTATGATTTCTCTTATTCCGAAGGAGAGTCGTATGTAACTTCCTTATTGATTGTTGTACTCTTTTGACTAATCCATTTGGGTTGGTTAGTGTTGTCTTGAATCTAAAAGTACGAAATGTGTGTGTTTAAGAGTATGATCTAGCTTAGTGTTGTCCACTTGAAGGACTTGTATGGTAAATATTGAATGCTTATTTTGTAGTAAAATGAATGATTATCATCCTTCCTCCTCTCTCTCTCTAGAAATTAAATGTTTTTGATATATGTATTTATCTCTTATGTGTGTTTTCTTATTGCAAGAGAAAGGTTGCGTTTTCTTGAGCCCTTGTGTGAGCCTTATAGCATTTATGTGTTTTTAGATTATAAAAGGGCTTTGGTTTGAAAGTGCATATTGGATATTGAGAAAAATTGTATGTTTATATTAAAGAATTCTCCATGTGTTTCGTAGGAGTAATATAATTAAATTATATCTTAATTAAGGTACATTAATATGTGAATAGTTGATTTTGTGAAAGTGCTTTGGTTGTAAAAGAAGTATCAAAAGGGAACATGTTATAGTAGCTTGGAGAGTGTATTAATGTGTTCCACGAAAGGTTGTTTTATGTGTTTCTTTAAACCAATTTGATTGAGGATCTATTTTAGCAATGCTCCATTGAACTTACCTTTGGATATATGTAATTGCCTTATTATGTTTAGAAGTGCAAATGAAAAGCTTGTTTGATGTGTATGCATAAATGTGTATTATTTAGTTGATAGCTCCTCACTTAACTTCTTACCGTACCTTGAATCTTCAATGATAGGTTGCAAATTATGATATGTGGTTGTATTGTATTAAAGTAGTGAGTGTTCTCAAGAGGTCTTGCATTATTGATAAGATTACCTATTTTGATCTGTGTTGTTTGGAAAACTACAACATTTTGTTGCAACCATAATAATTGGAAATGTCTTGTTAGGCTATTTGGCATCCTTCTAAAACAGTAGCGAAATGAAAACCGTGCAAATAAATGATAGACTTATAGTGAGAAATTTAAGCTTCTAGTGTGGTCTTGTTGATCTTGTGTCTTTGTAGGAAATAGATTGGATATCAAACTCTCTTTTTCTTCCTCTTTGCCTAGATTTTAGATTTTAGTAATGCTACTAAAGAGTGTATTGATTTAAATAGTGGTTATAAAACATGTGAAAGTGTACTTTTTGCATTTTTGGATTTTTATGGAAAGATGAAAGTCTTGAGCTTCATAACGAAATTTGCATAGTTAGTAATGTGGTTGTGAATGCTTAATGGATTTAGAAAAGATATCAGAATGATGTTATTTCCTTATGTAATGGTGAATTGTTAAGAATTTCAGTACTGGTATCTAGAGTAAACTTTATTCAGTGATTCATGTGGAAAGCATAGGTAAAACCTTTCTTGAGTAGATGATAGCGTATTGAAAAGTACTCCCCGTAAATGTGACTAAACCAATAATGGTGATATTCCTTGTGTATTGTAAGAAACCCGTGCTTTCTATGTGTGCCCATGGAATGGTGAAGTAATCAACCACAGAGGATATGTTTGCTTATGAGTATTGAAAACTATACTATTTATGTGATGTTGCTTATTTGTTTCCTTACTAAGTGCCAACCCACGGGTTGTTGATAAGTCAGTATGTGAAAGGGTAGTATTAGAAGTCACCATTCCTTGAATAGTATGGAATGGTGTACGAGTAATGTCGACGTGAAGCGACTTTAGCTTCTCTATTTCGAGGAAAAATATTGTTATGTAATGAAACTGTATTATAGGTGTACTCAATACTTTCCCTTGTGATGAACTGATTTATAAGGTTCATGTGTGCCAGCCTATTCCTATCCCTTATTTGAGCATATTGATGTCAGTTCTTGAGCAAAATGATGGTTTTATTGGAGGATATTTTTCCTTGTCCTCATGAAAGGTATGTTATTTGTCACATGAGCTGCCAATTCTCTAGCATTGGTAGACATGTGGGTGGACCTTAGCCATGTATACCTCTGGCTTACAGGCGAGTATCTTGAGAGGTACGTCACTATGCGGGGTGTGACCTATGTGTGCCTTTTTCGCAAGGTACATTGCCATGCAGGATACGTCCATTGCGTGCCTTTCCGCTTGGATTATTGTCATGTCATGCTGAGACACGATGCGGGATGTAGTAGACATTGCCATGTTGGATATGTCCATTGCGTGCTTTTTTCACTTGGAGTATTGCCATGTCGTGCTAAGACATGATGCAGGATGTAGTAGACATTGCCATGCGGCCTACCAATTGGTTTAGGGTAGAGCCATGTTGCGTGACGACGTGATGCAGGGTGATGTTGAGGTGCACACTGCCATGCCATGTGGGTAGTGTGACTATGTCACACCACATGATGAGCTACTACGATAGCTAGATGATTGTTCCTTCCTTCCTCGTTGGTGGCTAGATGCTAGTCACATAGTGATGTAATGTCCACTTATGATATTTTTTTTTTTATTTCCTTGTGGGCCAACAATTTATTTTATTTTGACTTTGAAGGTTTAGCCACGATCTTGTGATCTTTTACATACTTAATTTGGTGTTGCAAATTCTGGATTATTTTCTTGCCTTCTTGTTGGAATTGGTGATTTATTATTTTTATTCTTCTATGCTTTGGTGGCAAAACTGGTTTATCCTTATTGTTTTCATATGTTGGTCTTGTGTTGAAATGTGAAATTCCTCTCCAAGGACGTATGAGACGGTCTTGGTTGAGTGTGTACGAGGAAGTAGACGTAAGGAACCTTGAGGACGGGGGTATGTGAGGCTATGAAACAGTTAGTATCCACTACCTACCTATGTATGGTGACTATCTCTTGGAGGCTAACCACCTTACTCAACAAGGGATGTTCATGAAGGTCTTGTATGGAAGGTAGCACTGCTATGGTGTGCCCTAGCACCATCAAGCCTTTGAGTGAGATGTTGGATATTTATGATCATATTATTGTTCTGAGAGCAGGCATAGAGATGTTGATCATGCATGTTATCTTTGACCAAGCATTGGACATGCTCACATGTGGCCTTTTGTGTTGTGTATTCCAGTTATATGGATGATTATTATGTGTAATCATAGAGTAAATTATGTTAACTTGTCACTATGTTATGGGACATAGTCTTTGGAAAGGTTTTTATAAGCCTGGCAAGTGTAAACAATTGAGTTATTTACGTTGTTCTTATTTCATGAAAGTTAACATGGTTGTAGAATTTGATATTTGAAGCTAGTTCTATGCAATAAAGTTTTATGGAAAAGATGGATTGGTAAAGGAAATTGTTCATGATGGCATGTTTTCTTGTCATGTTTGATAGATGAGTATAGTAATTGTTGCTTACCTCTTTTAATGCTTTAATTTGGTGTAATGAAAGGAAGAAAATTCTTGTTTCTCTAATATGATTGTGGATAATTCCTAGAATATTTTAAGAAGTGTGTGGTTTTAGATGTATCTTGCCAATGGATAATGACATTCATAAAGGTTTTAGCAATCAAGTTTCATTTATTTATGGAAGGATTCATATGTGCAAATTAATAATTGTTAATTGAGTTTCAGGGCTAATACGTGTTGCATGATTTCCGCTTAGCCTTACGACTTCTGGGAGTAAGTCGAAGCCTGGGGGGAGGATGTAGTACCCCTACCCTAGTCAGCTTTGTAAAATCGGTTTGACCTTGGTTGACTTTTTATGTGTCATTCTTGAATGGTTGAATTACCATGAGGTAATGTAGTCAAATATTATGATTATTGTGCGTACCTGTTAATGTGCTTTCGCATCGATTCTTATGTAAGTTTAATTGTCCTCTTGATTCTTATTATTAATCTCGAGCTAACATCTTCATTAAATATATATATATATATGTATGCTTGTGTGACTCTTGGTTGCAGGAGATTGTAAGTACAATACCGCCTAGGTGCGAGGTTCATCTTCACCTAGATTCGCAGGGTTGAGTATACCTCTTTCGTCCTTAGAATTTGGGTTAGGTGGTCGTAAAACTCTCAGTTTATCCTAGTCATGCTCAAGTGAGCATCATCTATGGTCTGTCAGTTTCCCTTTTCATTTGGGTTTGCGGGTCGGGTATTTGGTTGTCTTTCTTGGGTTGCGTGCTTGGCGTGTGCTTAAACTAAGTATTTAATCCTAAGTAGTTATTTTGATTTAATGTGTTCATTTACGAATTAGTAATTAAGAAACTAAAGTAAATAGGTTTCTTTCACATAATTAATTATTTATTTTAAAAAATGCTTTATTCATGTTTGTAGCAAGTTTAATTTAATGGTTAATTTTAAATCATGAATTTATTTAGTTATACATTTTGAAAGAGAAGATTTAAATTTATTCAAAATAAATATAATTTAATCCCTTTTGCTTTTTGGAATAGAAAGGTTAATTTTAATTATTTAAGAAAATCAATTTTGATTAGAAAAGTAAGTTTTATTCATATATATTTTATATAGTGTGTAAGATTGATTTTGAGAATTTAATTTAATTAAAAATATTTTACCCTCATTAATATTGTGAAATACAACTATTAGCTTTGTTAATATTGAGAAAATTAAAATTAAATGAGGGAGAAAAGCATTTTGTTTTTTTAATTAGAACAACAAGTTTAGATTATTTTAATAGTTGAAAAGAATCATTTTTCTTTTATTTTCTTTTATTTTATTTTATTTTATTTTTTTAACTATTTTTTTAATTCAAAAGTTGTTTAAATTCTAAAATAAGGAATTAGGTCAGGAGATTCTTCTATTTAACCCTAGGTTTGGAAATATTTTAGGAGAGGATTTTTGGGAGAGCTTTTTGGAAAAAAATAATAATTTAAAGATTTT
Source organism: Cryptomeria japonica (assembly GCF_030272615.1). Lineage (NCBI taxonomy): Eukaryota > Viridiplantae > Streptophyta > Pinopsida > Cupressales > Cupressaceae > Cryptomeria > Cryptomeria japonica. The sequence continues at coordinate 222,741,941 of NC_081409.1, forward strand.
TGGGAGATTGATTTTTTTTGTTTGGAAGAGATTTTTGAAAAATATTTTTGGATGGAAAAATTTGGGGGTTCTGAGGAGGAGAAGGAATTTCTTGAGCTGGAGGATTGGGCTTTTCTTCAATCTTGCCAAGATTGCTGAACCAGGTAGGCCTCTGGTTAATTTCATTGGCTTCTTTGTTTTAAAGAAATTGTTTTGGATTTTGAAGAAATTTGTTTGTGAAGATTAAAAAAAATCTCATCTAATTGGGGAAAATAAAACAATTGTAATTTTATTATCCAATCCCCTCTTGTTCTGTTTCCATTCCAAGTTTAGATTATGGTTGCTCTGGTTGTTTTAAAATAAAAAATAAACTTGAGATTGGCTGTTTACAATGAAAATTTGTTAAAATTCCAAATAAATGATTTCAATTTCATGCTTTAATCAGAGAGATTTGTTGTGCTTGTTTAAATGGAAATGGAAGTATGAAAGAAATTTTACCAGTCTCAATATTTGGGGCAATCTGGTGTTTTCTTTAATATATATATATATATATATATATATATATATATATATATATATATATATATATATATATATATATATATATATATATATATATATATATATATATATATATTGGTCCGTGTGTACCCAGCAGTTGGGGTTTTAGTTTTATTTGTTTTTTTTAAATAATAATAAAACTTAAAAAAAAATTTAAAAATAATGTAATTTATATCTGTGATTTTTAGTTTTATTTGTTTTTAAAATAATAATAAAAATAAATAAATGTCCCTTCCCAAAGGAAGAGAGGACCACGTGGTTCCCACTTGGTGGGGTGCGTGGGTTTCCCCATGGCAGGGGGGTTAAATTTTTTGTTAAGTTTCTTTTTTAATGTTAAAATAAAAGTTTTTAATTTTATTTTTAGTAAAAAAAAAAATTTAATATAGTTTTAAATTAATTATTAATTATTATTAATATATATTTATTAATGAAGATATATATATATATATATATATTAATTAATATTTAATTTGAAATTCGAACATTATTAAATTATTATTAATATATATTTTATTATTGAAGATATATATATATATATGGGGAAGTATCTTTTTGGAAAAAGATAGAATATTATTTTAATCGAAAAATTGCTGAAATAAAATATATTTATTAATTGATAATTTTTAAATAATATTTTATTCAGGAATATATTATTTGAGTAATTGAGAAAAAGAATGAAATATTTTATCATGGATATTTTGAAAATTTAAATGATATGCTATTGGAGCTATTGGAAATTTAATAATGTATCGTTTGGAAAATTGGTAAGTTAATGAGATTTTCATTTAGAAAAAAATAAATGGTTTAGCTTATACTTTTCCTCTGTATTGAGACATAGACAAATGGACTATTGCAATTGTGGTGTTGTATTCACCTTGTAATGGTGATTTTTCTGTTAATGTATTTTTGAAAACTTAGATCATTTAGAAAATTGGATCGACTTTTATTGTTTAAACCAATAGAAAAGAAGATTGTCATTTTCTGATTATTGCCTATGCAAGTTTAATTTATGTATTTGTTTTTGTTTAAGTAATGGCAAGGCCTTGATATGTTTGTTTTGTCCCTGTCATTTGGTTGATTTGGGGTACCTATTTATGTCTTCAGTCTCTAATTTGGTTGTTGCCTTATGATGGTGTTATAACTGGTCTTGTCCTTTATGCAGGTGTCAAGTGATGATTTGTGGTTGACCATAGCGGGTCAAGTCTCTAGTTAGAGTACTGTCAGGCAATGGACCTTATATTAGCTTTTAATATGTTCAGTTGGATCCATTTCTATGTAGGGATCATTTATGTAATTATTGACTGATGTGGTCGGTTTTTTATTGGTATGATTTGCCTTGATGGCAGGAATGTAAATGATGTGGAACTTATGTACCCTTAACTTATTTAAATGATCAAAGGGGTCTTGTAGTTGAGCAGACCCACGGATGTATCCCTTTAGGGGTGAACTCCAATATCAATTTGGTGTTATGTGTTTCTTTTGTTCTTATGTTTCATGTTTTAGTGTTAGCATGTATGGATGGCATTTTGATAGAATGTGTAAGTGGATTAAATTGTAAATGCATGTATGCAGTTGTCTTTTAAATGCAGTAAATTAGATCATGAAAGAATGTAGATTAGAATAATGGAATATATTTAGTTATTGTTAATGAAATTAAGTATGCATGGAAAGATCTCATTAGTTTATGATGAAATTCAAGTGTGTTATTAAATTAGATGCATGACTCAAATTTTAATGAAAAGTATGAACGAAAGGTATGAATAAACCTTAAAGGATGAACTTTATCTTGTGATCTATATTTTTATCTTGCTGAAAGAAATTATCCTTGTTTAAATTATTATCTCATTAATAAGATAATCAGCTTATTGGATTAATTAGTGTGAGTTAAGTTAAATGTGGAATTAAGTAATCGCGTTGGGAAACTCTTTAGGTGTTAGTTGATGTCTTGCGTTGTGTAATTTATACTTTGATATCTTGTTGTGTCATTGTGGTGTGTTTAACTTTAAAAAAAAAAATTGCATTCCATTCATGAGTCTTAGCTTTATCCCTTCGGGGTTTCCTAGCGAGGCATTACAGGATGCAAATGGTCACGTATGATTATATCTGATGATGAGTCAAGTGATAATTCCAGAAAGAGCCATATCAATCTACATATGGAGAAAGAAAAAGATTCAAAAACTTCCATTTTAGAGCTTCGAGATAACATGTCTGCATATTCTTTTGAAAGGATACAATCAAAGGTACTTCCATACTTTCAGTTTTTAATGCTTATGAGAGATTCATTAATTTATGTGTTAGATCGGGCTTATAACATAGAATAACAGGTAAATGTTACATATTAAATTCTTACTGTAGTTTGAAATATACCAAATTGTAATGAAACAATCAACTCTATGAGTGGATTCAATTGCAAATTAGCTTGGGAGAGAGTTGAGGAAGAGTACATATGTCTAAATTTTATGATTTATCTATAAATGTATTACAAAAATTTATTGTCAAATAGTTTTATTTCTTGTAAATTAAGGGGTTATTTAAAACAATTTCATCCTTGACAGTTTTGAATATGGACTTGTAAATAAGTTTCTTAGGGAGAGTTATGTATTAATCATAATGCAATGGGCACAGTAAATAATTACAGCAAAATACCAAAGGAACCAATATCAATGCCTATTTAAGTTTTTGTTTTTTCCTTTGTATGTGTGAGGTACACATACTCATGTTAATGCTTGTCAAAATTTAAAATATTATTTAGAATGTCTTGAACTTCATATTATAATATGTCAGTAAATCTTGTGTTTTAAGGTTTTTCTTACCATTTCTAGGGGCTTATTACCTATGCTTCTTGTTTATTGTTATAAGAATTTAATTATATTACAAGAAGGCCTTTAACTTAGTTTATTATAGGCCAGAGGAGCACGCGTCTCTCCTCATGTGCTGGGACAAACTTCAACTGATGGTAATTCTGGAAACAGTAAGGGAGTAAAAAAATTATCAACTTTTGTCGAGAATGGAGTTGACTTTTCCACTAGGTTGGTGTCAACGAGAAGTTTCGATGTGTGATTGCACTCTGTTACATTTACAGTTTGCTTCATCTTTTATGGAAGTTAGGAAGAGTTTTTTATGTTGTTAAAAAATGCACATTGTACTTTTTCTTTGAATTCTTTAAATTATGAGAGATTAATATATTACCAAAGGTTAAGTAGGACTGAACTAAAAAAATTCAACATGTAGAGTTTAATCTCAGTTAGGATTGGTGAAAACATCGTTACAGTGGATGTAGGGGGGCCATGTTAGTATGATTTAAAGACCTTTGGTTGGCTGAAGTTAGAGGTGGTACAACAATATTGTGTACAAGTTTATAGCAAGGATAATTTTTTAGGTAATTCACACATTAGTATTTCTAATGCATCTATGCTTTGAATAAGTCTTGTTTTAGCTTACTTTGACTCGATTTGCCTTACTGCTTCATTTATTTTGATTAAGTTACATTTGACGGTTCTAGTAACTAGTGTGTTTAGCAAGTTTGAAGCATGTTGTTCAAGAGGTAATTTACAATGGTAGTACTCATATGTCAGATGAGTTGGTGAAAGATCTTATATCCAGCCTTAGTCCTAGAGATATAATTGATGTTGTCATTAATGGTAATTGCTGCATTCACAATTAACTTACTCCTTGAATTAGAATTTTAATTTATAGGATTTGACTTGTTCTTTATAGTAATCTCAAGTGACTTAGTAGTCATCACATTGATGGCTTTATTTGATGCAATCCTTAATATTTTCATGCTCCAGCTCCTTTAATCATTATCATGCTTTTTCTTTGATAGTTCTCACCAATGTGGGACTAATCGAATGACACTTTAACCATTCATATTAATTAAAATTTTATTTTGTGTTTGATTTAACTCTTATATGTTTTGTAGTTGTGTACTTGGGGAAGTGTCACTTGTGTTTTAAGACCTTATCTCCTATAGGAGACCATATAGTCCCCACATATGTTACAATTTTAATTTACAATTATATGATTTTTTGTAATACTTTTTTTTAAAATTTAGGCTATCGTCAAAATTCTGGCAGAAAACCAAATTTGCACCGACGAGGGTGTTGTATGCCCGACGACATACTCTCTTCAGGAGTTTCCAAGCGACTATCACAATTCCGCTGATCTCCAGGAAACTTCCGAGGAGAATATGTCATTAGGCATACAACACCCTCATCAAAATTTCCCTGGCGATTGTCGGCATTCCGACGATCGCAAGGGAACTTCTGACGAGATTATGTCATCAAGCATACAACACCCTCATCGGTGTAAATTTTGGTTTTTTGTCAGAATTCTGACAATCACCAAGAAACATCTGACGATGGTGTTGTATGCCTCACGACATTCTCTCAGTGGATGAGCGGTCATGGCCATCGTCAGAAGAGTCTGGGGTTCCGTCAAAATACTGTCTATGAGCATCGTTGGAATATCTTACTACAAGTTTTCGACGGTTGCGTTTGTCGACAGTCCGACGAAAAAGAGTCAGAATTTTGATGAACTATCATCGAAATTGAGCCCCGAATGTACTAGTGGGTTAATCTGATCGAGCGTTGTAGTTTCATGATAAAGGATGATATATCCTAATAAGAAACTATGTTTAAATGATCAGTTTATCAAAGAAAATGTGATGTTACACTTTAAGATGTTAGATCTTGAACTTGTTGGAGATGAATACTTGAGAACCTTTAGCATGTCTAGTCTTGAATCTGCTTTGATAGAAGATAACCTGACTAAGTGACCCGAGAAGATGACCTAGTCTCTATGTTTGACTATCTGAGAAATGGATTATTTTTGTTTTCTGATTTTAGTGCAGTTTACCAAAATTGGCTAACAAAATGACCAGAAACGCTGCTATAATAACCAGAAATGCTAACAAACTGACCAAAACTGCTGAGGAACAGAACAGAAAAACTACTATACTGACCAAAAACGCTGACAAACTGACCACGAATGCTTCTATACTAACTAGAAATGGTTCTATACTTACCATAAATGCTAACAAAATGACCAGAAACACTGAGGGATAGATGAGAAATGTTATTTTGCAATGCAGTGACTCTAAAGTTCAAAACAGTGATGTTTAGACTTGGCAAATTTGGTGTTTGAACTTAGAAAATTGTTATTTTGTCCCAACTTATTTATTTTCACACTCAAATGACTGATGTTTAGACCTAGCAAGTGCATACTGGGAGATCTAGTATTGAAATATGAGCAATTTGACATTCAACTTAAAAGAGTTGTTGCTTAGACCAAGAGAGCTGATATTTAGACCAAGAGAGCTGGTGATTAGACCAGAAGAGCTACTGTTTAGACCAAGATCTATGTTTCTTAGACCATAAACTCTATTGTTTAGACCAAGAACTATGTTGTTGAGACCAAGAGAGTTGTTGTTTGGACTAGAAACTCTGCTATTTAGACCAGAAACTCTAGTGTTTAGACTAGGATCTCTATTGTTGGGACCAAGAGAGTTGTTGTTTGGACTAGAAACTCTGTTGTTTAGACCAAAAAATCTGTTGTTTAAAATAATGATGTTGGAACTTAGACAATGGTTGTTTTGACTCCAAGATTTTATGTGTAGACTGACAAAATTGATGCTTATACCTAGAAAGCTCAACCTTGGAGAGTTAAAGTTGAAGTATGAGAAAGCTAACATACATACCAAGAGAGCTTACATTTGGACTGTGAGAGCTACTATTTAGACAGTGGGAGATACAGACTGAGAGAGCTACTATTTGGACTGAAAGAGCGACTGTTTGGATGGAAAGAGAAACTGTTTGGATTGAAAAGCGATTGTTTGGACTGAAAGAGCGAGTTTGGACTGAAAGAGTGATTGTTTTGACCGAAAGAGCGACTATTTGGACTGACAAAGTGACTATTTGGACCAAAAGAGAGACTGTTTGGACCATGAGAGCTAATCTATTGTGAAAATTATAAATTTGACAATTTGAAGTTTGAGTTTGCAATTTTTATTGTATTTTAATGGATGATATCTTGACTTGACTAACAAACACAGAATTTAGATTGTATTTTGTTCCCAAAAGACACATAAAGTGTCTGTTCAAGAAGCTTTAAAGAAAGCCCAAGTTTTCATAGGTTTTGAACAACTGAAAACACATCATTCAATATATCTTAAGGAGATTGGCTTCATTATTAGTTCTTAGCCCACACTTGGTACCCTATCAGCTCATACAGCCTTGTCACCTCCTAAAGGGCACCCATGTTTTTGCCTTTGCGAGAGCTACTGGAGTCTCATTTTGAGCCTAGCAATAAGGTCTCAAAAGGGGAGTTCGTGTAATGCCCCGCCAGGAAACCCCGAAGGGATAAGCCAAAATACAAGAATAGAGTGCAATTTTTTTATTTTTTTTAAAGTTACAACACATAAGATGCAACAAGATATCAAAGATTCAGATGACATAGCGGAAGACATCAACTAACACCTAAAGAGTTTCCCAACGAGATTACTTAAATTTCACAATTCACTTAACTCACACAATTAATCCAAAAGCTGAATATCTTAATAACGAGATAATTCATAAACAGGATAATTCCTTTCAAAAGAGGGAAAGATAAATCACAAGCGAAGATTCATCATTAAGATCCATTCATAATCTTCATTCAAGCTTTTCATTTAAAATTACAAACCATACATCTAACATTCTAATACACTAGGATTTCATCATAACATAAGAGATCTTTCCAAGCATATTTAAATTCCTTAACAACAACTGAGTATAATTCATTACTCTAAGTTACATTCTTTCATATTTCAACTTATTGCATTTAAAAAGACGATTGCATACATACATCTATGATAAATCTCATCTAAACCACTTAAGCATTCGATCAACATGGCATTCATGAAAGAATTGCATAAAAGCATTTAAAGTTAATTCCATTTATACACTTAACCATTCTGACATAAGCTAAACATACATGGTAAAGCTGAATAAAGGAAACATAAGAGAATACATCACATAACACCATAATGATCTCGGAGTTCACCCCTAAAGGGCTACATCTCCGGGTCTGCTCAACTGCAAGACCCCTCTGATAATTAATAAAGTTAAGAATACAAGAGGTTACACTATACAATCCAGCCATCAAGGCGATACATAAACAATATACAAACGACCACATCGGTCCATTAATACATAAACGATCCCTGAAAAGAACAGGATCCAGCTGAACATAATCAAAGCTAATACAAAGGTCCAGAATAGCATCCATAAAACTGAGCCATCACCACCCAAGGTCTATCATGAAACTGACACTCACAAGGGTAGAGACAAAAGGATGACCCACAAGGTACTCTTAACAGGACAAAACGACAACACACTAGCGAACGTAGGGACAAGTGTCATCACACAACCTGGTATGGTTACCATGGCAAGTCTTCATAGGTCCCGGTCCCATACACTGGGTTACCCTGGCAACCTAATCCGAGCTTCCGGTCCATCCAAGCCTCATGTGGACCCACACATCCTCTCGTGAAGACAAGGATGGTGGTTTGCCATTTCAGGCCTTCTCACAGCATGTCGAGTCTATGATAGCACTCATCCCATGTGTGAGGCACATTTATCTTACTTAGAGATTACATTCTAATCTACTTAGGTTAACACTTATTAGACTCACTTTCGACGGGTTACCCAGCAGCCACTTTGGGCGTAGCCCCCAATCGAAAGCCACTTTCCCATACGACACTAGACTAAACTCTTACGAACTCAAAACCAAGGAACACACATGGTCAGACGAACAGAGTTCAAGAAGAAGAGGACATCCATCAGGTCATACACGACTCAAAAGATGAACACTTACTGACGGTACTCTAACTAGAGACCCGACCAACAACGGTCAACCACAAATCATCATTCGACTCACACACAAGGAGGATATGATCAAAACGACACTACCACAATACAACAGTCAACTTGGAATCGAGGATTGAAACAGGTACCCCAAGTCACTCCATACGACAGGGTCCTACTAAACAAAGCAAAACATGCCATTTCATAATTAAAGGCGAATACAGAAATTAAACTCGCAAGGCAATAATCAGAAAAGACAATATCTTCTCAAATTGATTTAAACATTAAAATCGATCAAGTTTTCTACAAGATCCAAATCAGATTACAGTTATCTACCTCAACTAGGGATAAGTTGTTCTTGGTTTTCTAACTCCTAAGGTTCAAAGCATCGAACAGGCAGATTAAGCCATAATGAGTTTTTAACCAATTCATATTAATAAATCTCAGACAACCATTAATCAACTAAAATAAGATATTTAATCTCCAATCAAAATGTCATTAACATACTGGTCTAAAACCGACCTTTACAGTTTCGTATTTTTCAAGCCCAGATGCATTATACGGATTACGGAAATAAAAATGTAGAAAGAGAATCTAAATGGAGATAATCATTTCCAAAGCATATCGTTTAAATTCAAACACCCAACGATAATTATTTCACTTACTTTTCAATTACTCAAATGATATGTTCTACAATAGCATTTAACATCATCAATAGTAATTCCATCGTATTACAACGATTTCCCAATAACATATTACTCTCTATTTTGTTTTTAGACAATACTACCTTAATTAGCCAGATGCTCTAACTAGCTAGAAGGTACGATCTAGATTTATCAATCCAAGATCAATAAGAATATAAACAACAATATTCAATTGCGAAAATTCACAGTTTCAGAACTTAATCAGGAAGAGAGCAAAAATCATGAAATGAAATTGAATAGTGATTAACCTATAAGCTCCGTTATAAAATTAATCAATACCCAATTTACATTTGTCATGATATTGCCTTCTTAATCATAATTAAGAACAATTAAAACTTAGCATTTAAAATTCACTTACATTTAAAATGATATTAAAACCACATGCATTTTTTTTGAATACTAAAAAAAAATACATTAAAAAAAACGATTTTATAAACTACGTTTAAACAAAACGCATTAAAAAAAACTATGTTCTTTTCTTAAAAAAAAAACCGCATTTTAAAACCCTAGGCGAGGGCGGGCTGTGCCCTAGCCGCAGCGCCGGGGAGAGCTCGTGGGCGGCGCCACGGTGGTGCCCGCAGGTGCCGCGGCGCCCTACGGCCACCGCGGCCCCTGCGGCCACCATCGTGGGCCGCAGCCGCTGTGGTCTCCAACCAAAGGTAGGGAAAGGAGCGGGGGGGTTAGGGGAGGAGGAGCGGGTGGAGCTCCGCTCCCCGCCCTCCCCCCAACCAAGGTTTCGATTAATAAAACTCGCCCAGGCCGACACAAAACAAACGCCCAAGCCGCAATAAAAAAAATATATTTCTCTTTATTTTTTTTTACACAGTTCGGTATTTTGATAAAAGCAGAATAGCAATGAATTGTTTCGAATACCATATTTCGATTCACATGCAAGAAATCCATTTTCCTAAACTTGGAGATATGGGTTTTAAAACATTTCCTCATAGAACAGCAAACCCCATAAGAATTTAAGAAAACACAGTCTCCTAAGGAGACTTACAATAAAAATTCCAGAATGGTAGGATTTCACAACCCCCAAATCCAAGATTAAAACTAAAATTCCATTTCAAAAGAATGGAAATACACATATATTTTTTTTAAAACCAAATGGATAAACAACTCCTACCTGATCTCGCATTCCTGGCAAGATCGGACGAAGAACCCCAACCTTCAGCTCCCAAATCCCTCCTTCTCCATCCAAAATCTTCCCATTTCATCTCCAAAATCTTTTCCAACCAAAATTTCTCCAAAAAATGTCCATCCTCCCATTTTTCCCCAAATTTGGGTTATATGGAAGAGTTGACCAAAAATTCTATTTTTGGAATTTAAAAATTTTATTTACAAATAATTCTCAACATTAAATCCTTTTCTAACTATTGCAACAAATAACTTGCTTTTCCATTCAAAATCAATTTCCTCAATCAATTCAATTTAACCTTTCAAATTTCAAAAGCCAACAGAATACAATTACGTCTATCGCAATTAAATACAAAAACTTTCTTTTTCAACAGCATATATAAAATGCATTTAATATTCCAAATCGGACATTTAATCAAGATAATTACTAAGGACTAATTAATCAATTTAACCATGCACACCAAGCATGCAAACCGAGAAGGTCAACCAAACAGACGACTCGCAAACCCAAACAAAAGGGATTACCGACGACGACTGACGATGCTCACTTGAGCACGACTAAGGCCAACCAGGGTCTTACGACCACCTATCCAACTCTAAGGATAAAAGAGGCACACTCAAACCTGCAAACCCAGGTGAAGACAAACCTTGCACTCATGCGGCGTTGTACCTGAAATCTCCTGCAACCAAGGATCATACATGCATACATATATAAAATTTAATGAAAACGTTAGCCCGATGTTAATACCATGAAATAGGTACACTAACAACTTGCATACAACTAGTGTGAAACCACATCAACAGCTATGCGTAAAATCAAACATCTGACTTTAACATTATATTAAGATAAACTAATCAAGATTAAACCATGGTTAGAGATTGATTAGGGTAGGGGTACTACAGTTCGCACATACACTCAAGAGGGACATATGGTGAGTGTCTTAAGGAGAGATTCTTCCCCCTCCATGCACTAATAATTTAATAATGTTTGGAGGTAAACTGGGTAGCTTCTAATTTTAATTGGAACTAGTAAGGGATTTGTTCAGCACGTCGGGGTATAAACTCAATTAAGAGGTCTCCCAGCCTTGAAAACCAAGGTTTGATATACCTAAAGGTACAAAGGAGAGTTATTCCCGAGCACTTTCGTTGACTTTATTTTCATGAAATCACATTTATTTTATAATGGGTTGGAGTACTTGGTGTTAGTCATTCCCACTTGGGTCGTTCCCCTCTCACCGGCCTTATAGGCTCCTCAGAAGGACAGGCCCGCTAAAAATATGCACTATTGAAAAGAAAAGATGAGTCTAGCTTTCTGATCACCTAAGAAAGGTGAGAGAATACTCGCCTATCATCAAAAACACATAAGACATGTTTGTTCATTTCTATTGTAATTAGTCTATGTGCCTAATTTATCATTAAAAAGTGCAAAATCCCATGGCTACAAACAAAGTTAGTAGTTTATATTGCATTCTTTGATGGTGAAATGGTTTATGACTCCAGTCTTTCATAGCGAAATAAGTACCTGCAAAACCAACAAACTACATCTTAGATTCGGGAAAATGACAGTCTAGAAGCAGAAATGAGAAATGCAGAATACAACATTAGAAAAATCCATGAAAAACTAAAAACGCTATCAAATTGACCAAGAACGCTATCAAATGGACCAATAACACTATCCAATTAAGAAAAAACATTATTCTAAACACCAAGAATGTTGCCAAATTGACCAAAAACACTGCTAAATAAACCAAGAACACTACTAAACCAACCAAGAATATTGTCAAATAAACCAGAAACACTACAAGACATACCACAAACACTAAGTTATAGACTGAAAATTCTAAAGTATGGAAAACCATAAAAACAAAGTTGATAAATCTCCCATAAATGCCATTTGAGGTGTTGGGACGCTACAATGGAGACCAAGAACTCTAATCAGGAGCCCGAGAGAGCTAATATGTGCACCAAAAGAGCTAATCAACCTGTCAATGAGATTCCCTGCAAGCAAACTTGTTAAAGAGAAAAGGAGTTATGCCCCACGGTGGGTGCCAATTAATGTGATGCTAAAAAATGTGGTTAAATGAAACAAGCATACACATAAATGAGACAACATAATGAAATTATGAAGCAAATAGAAAGCTAAACAAATGCAAACCAAATACTTCTTTGAGATGTCCCATCTTCCTCTATTCCTGAGGACCTTGAAGGTTGAAACATTGTTGGCTCTCAGCAGAGCAATGACCTCTAGAGTGCCAACTCAAGAGTTGAGTAGCTACTTCATGATTATGTAAATGGTATGAAAAGCATGATTATTATGCATGATTAATCCAATATGCTAATCCTGCTAGATGATTGAAATGAAAATTCCTAGAGTAATGATGCTAAAAATATGAATGCAAGGGATCCCTATTTCTCCAAAATGAGGGGTATTTATAGGAATTCCAAAGCCAAAGTTGAGGTGGCAGGAATCGATGTTCTAGATTTGATCTAAAGATATCAAGGGTCAATATTGAGGAAGTTGGAGAAGAAGTTGGAGTAAGGGACACTTGTCATCTCTGTGGTGATAAATGTCAAGGAGCCTTGCTCATAAGAGGGCAAGTGTCCAAGGGAGGAGACATGTGGCAAAAGTGTCATGTGTCTCAAGGGGATAATATACAACCCATAAGAGGTTAGGATGTGCAAGAGGATAGGGTTAGTTAGACCCTAGGATTAGACAGAATGGGTTAGGTTAGGGGATGGTTAGGTTAGGTGGTTAAAAGTTAGGAGCCATGTGCTCAATTTGAATTTAGAAATTCAAATATTTGAAAAAGATAATTAATCTCAACAAATCATGATTTGATTTGTTTTCACTAATTATGAGATTAGAAGAATGAATTTAAATGGGGGGAGGATTAATTAATTTAGATTATTTAATCAAACGGGATTACGAAATGAACTATATAAATCAATCATGTAGATTTATTTACTAGTAATGAATAGAGAAATTAATCAAATTGCTTGTGAATTCAATTAATCAAGAAGGGGGATTAATTAAACAACTGCATATTTAATTAACTATCTTCAGATCATTTTTAGGTGTATACAAAAATGTGTACATGGAAGTTGATGGTTGGTGCATACATTTATTTATGCTAAGCTAATTTTTTGTTTTGGATTTCATATTATATTGCAGATAAAGTTTGGTTGTTGGTTTTGATTGTGGAAGTCAAAAGTTGCATTTATCATCATTTTGATGGAAACAAGCTTATAGACAAGTGATAAAACAATAGCAACATATAAAATTAAGTGCACCCCGTGTATATTGTAAAATAGAAACAAAGAAAATCATTATGAACATTTCAATTATGAAAAAATGAGAAAAGTACCTCATATAATAAAAATCACTCCAAAAACTTTAAATTTTTGCCTTCTACCTTATCCAACCAGCAAAAAGATGGTCAAATGGTGATGGAATATACTAAATATAATTCTCTGATATACCAACAACATAAAAAGGATTTTTTTTGTCATAATCAAAGAAAATAGAAGACAAAACAAAAGATTTTGGGCCTGAATCACATGTCCAATGTCCATTTTTGCCATTTTTCATGTGCATTCCATTTAGCAAGCACCAATTTTGGTGCATGCAAAATTATCTATTAACATTTTTAACATCAAACAAATTGTGAAATAAGAGAGAGGGGTGGTAGAAAAATAGAGATAGATATGGGGAAGGATGGATGGGAGAGAGATATGGAGGGGATGGAGTGAGAAGATAATACAAAGGGAGAGGAAGATTGTAATGCCCCGCCAGGAAACCCCGAAGGGATTAAGCCATAACACAAGAATAGAGTGCGATAAATTTTTTTTTTTAAAACTACACCACATAAGATGCAACAAGATATCAAAGATTCAGATTACATAGCGGAAGACCACGACTAACACCTAAGAAGTTTCCCAACGAGATTACTTAAATTTCACAATTCACTTAACTCACACAATTAATCCAATAAGTTGATTACCTTAATAACGAGATAATTCTTAATCAAGATAATTTCTTTCAGAAGATGGAAATATAAATCACAAGCAAAGATTCATCCATTAAGATCTATTCATAATCTTCATTCAAGCTTTTCATAAAAATACAAGCCATACATCTAATATTCTAACACACTAGAATTTCATCATAAACATATGAGATCTTTTCAAGCATACTAATTTTCTTAACAACAACTGAATATATCCCATTACTCTAAGTTACATTCTTTCATATTCCAATTTAATACATTTTAAAAGATGATTGCATACATGCATCTACGATAAATCTCATCTAAACCACTTATGCATTCGATCAAAATGGAAATTCAAGAAAGGACTGCAATTAAGCATTTAAAGTTAATTCCATTTATCCACTTATCCATTCTAACATAAACTAATCATACATGATAAAGCTGATTAAAGGAAACATAAGAGAATAACATCACATAACACCATAATGATCTCGGAGTTCACCCCTGAAGGGCTACATCTCCGGGTTTGCTCAACTGCAAGACCCCTCTGATAAATAATAAAGTTAAGAATACGTGAGGTTACACCATTACAATCCTGCCATCAAGGCGAAACATAAACAATATACAAGCGACTGCATCAGTCAATTAAAACATAAACGATCCCCGAAAAGAAAAGGATCCAGCTGAACATAATCAAAGCTAAAACAAAGGTCCATTGGAGCATCCACAAAATTGAGCCATCACCACCCAAGGTCTAACATGAAACTAGGTACTCACAAGGGCAAAGACAATAGGACGACTGACAAAAGTACTCCTAACAGGACAAAACGACAACACACTAGCGAACGTAGGGACAAGTGTCATCACACAACCTGGTACGGTTACCATGGCAGGTCTTCATAGGTCCCGGCCCCATACACTGGGTTACCCTGGCAACCTAATCCGAGCCTCCGGTCCATTCAAGCCTCATGTGGACCCACACATCCTCTCGTGAAGACAAGGATGATGGTTTTCCATTTCAGGCCTTCTCACAGCATGTTGAGTCTATGTTAGCACTCGTCCCATGTGTGAGGCACATTATCTTACTTAGAGATTACATTCTAATCTACTGATAGGTTATCACTTATTAGACTCACTTTCGATGGGTTACCCAGCAGCCACTTTGGGCGTGGCCCCCAATCGAAAGCCACTTTCCCATACGACACTAGACTATACTCAGACGAACTCAAAACCAAGGAATAGACATGGTCAGACGAACGGAGTTCAAGAAAGAGAGAACAACCATCTAGTCAAACACGAATCACCATTCGACATCCACACAAAGGATATGACCAAATAAGACACAACCACAAAACAACAGTCAACTCAAAACCGAGGACAGAAATAGGTACCCCAAGTCAATCCATACAACAGGGACCTATCAAACAAAACACGACTTGCCATTTCATAATTAAAAGCGAATACAAAAATTAAACTCGCAAAGGCAACATTCAACAGATACAATCTTTCTCCAAATTAATCTAGACATTAAATGTCGATCAAGATTTCCACAAGGTCTATATTAGATTGCAGTTATCTACCTCATCTAGGTATAGGTTGTTCTTGGTTTTCTAACTCACTGATGTTCATAGCATCGAACAGACATATTAAGCCATAATGAGTTCTTTAACCAATCTCACAAGAATATAATTTAAACAACCATTAACTAACTAATTTAAATTTTCCAAAATCACATCGATTAAATTCATTTATCCAATGATAAAAATATTACACTTACTTCTCAATCAGACAAATACCCAAAAGAGCTATTAATTAAGGTATGTATCTATTTCTCCAAGAAAAATCAAAATATAACCTATTAGCATATAATTGCGAAAATTGGCAACTCTAGAATTTAATTTGAAACAGTACATTAATCATACAATGAAATCGAATATTAATTTGACGTAAATATTCCCTCATACCATTGCTTAATATCCAATTAATCATTATTTAAAAACTCATGCCACATTAATCATAAATAAACTCAATAAAATTTAACATTTGATAATATTAAAATATTATATATATTTTTCTTTTAACAATAAAAAAAATATTAAAAAAAACATTTTTAAAAACTAATTAAAAAAAACATTTAAAAAGGGCAGCGAAGGCGGGGCCCACCTTCCAACGCGGAGGGCTGGGCACCCAAACCCTAGCCGCAAGTGACTCCCACGCGGGCGGCGCCACTGTGGTGCCTGCAGGTCCCGCGGCGCCTTGCGGCCACCGCGGCCCCTGCGGCCACCGCAGTGTGCCCGCGGCCACAGCGAGCGAGGAATGAGCGGGGGAATGAGCTGGGGAGGGGAGGAGGAGGCGGGTGGAGCTCCGCTCCCCGCCCTCCAAACCCCAAACCAAGAGTTTTAACAGTCCCTTTTTTTTTATAAAAATTTCACAGTTCGGAATTAATAAAAAAAACGCCACACCAAATATGTTTAAACATTTTGATTTAATATAAATCTGGTTTTAAAAAAAACTATGTTTTGGTATCACATTTTCTTTGATGGTATTCATCCTTTCCAAACACAAGGGGTTTCAAACACCCAAAAAGAAATGAGGAATAACAACACCTCAATTAAATTCCCAGCCAAACTAACTAATTTACTAAAACAGTTCTTAATCTTGGCATTCAATTGAGAATCTGGAACCAAGATAGCATGGAAATATTCAAACCCCCAAATTTTATTTCATTTTAACCAAGAACTAAATTGGTAAACAGATCCAACCTGATCTCGCATTCCTGGCAAGACCTGCTGAAGAGCCCCAATCTGCAGCTCCCAAAATCCCCCAAATTTCATCCAAAAACATTCTCCAACCCAATATTTTCCCAAAAATGTCCATCCTCCAAAAAAATTTCCCAAAATTTAGGTTATAATGGAGAGTTGACCAAAAATTCCATTTTTGGGAATTAAAATTTTTATTTAAAATTAATTCTCAAAAATAATTATTTTCTAACTATTACAATAAATTAAATTGCTTTCCAATTCAAAATCGATTTTCTCATTTAATTCAACTTAACCTTTCTAATCTCAAAAGCCAACAGAATACAATTTAATCTATGGCAATTAAATACAAAACTTTCGTTTTCGACAACATACACAAAATGCATTTAATATTCAAAATCAGCTATTTAATTGAACTTACTCCCAAATTAAAACGAGTAATCCAATATCAACGAAAATCGCATAACGAAATCCTAATTAATCTAGTCCATTAATCTTCAATGCACAAACACATATTTAATCAAAATAATTACTAAGGACTAATTAATCAATTTAACCATACACACCAAGCACGCAAATCGAGAAGGTCAACCAAACAGACGACTCGCAAACCCAACCAAAAAGGGATTACCGATGATGACTGACGATGCTCACTTGAGCACGACTAAGGTCAACTAGGGTCTTACGACCACCTAACCCAACTCTAAGGATTAAAGAGGTACACTCAAACCTGCAATTCCAGGTGAAGACGAACCTCGCAGTCATGCGGCGTTGTACCTGAAATCTCCTGCAACCAAGAGTCATGCATGCATACATATATAAACTTAATGAACGCATTAGCCCGATCTTAATACCACGAAATAGGAACACTAAACAACTTGCATACAACTAGTGTGGGAACCCACATCAATAGCTATGCATTAAATCAAACATCTGACTATAATCATAATATTAAGATAAACTGAACAAGATTACACTAAGATTAGAGATTGATTAGGGCAGGGGTACTACAAAGATGATAGAGAGGGAAAGGAAAATGTGAGAGAGAGAGAGGGGGGAGAGAGAGAGACAAAGAGATAGAGAGATGGGGGTTAGGAGGGATGGGGAGATAGAGATGGAGAGAAAGAAGGGGAAGGGGGAGAATGTGTGTGTGTGTGTGTGTGTGTGTGTGTGTGTGTGTGTGTGTGTGTGTGTGTGAGAGAGAGAGAGAGAGGACAAGGAGATAGAGGGATAATAAGAAGGGGAAGGAGGGAGAAGATGTGTGTGTGTGTGTGTGTGTGTGTGTGTGTGTGAGTGTGTGAGTGTGTGTGTGTGTGTGTGAGAGAGAGAGAGGTGGGGTTAAAGAGGGATAGGGAGATAGAGATGGAGAGGAATATGGGGAGAGAGGGAGAATTTGTGTGTGTATGAAAGAGATAGAGAGAGGAATAATGGGGAGATAAAGAGGAAGAACAAGAAGGGGGAGGGAGAAGGTGTGTGTGTGTTAAAGAGAGAGATTATGGTAAGGATGGATAGGGAGATATAGAGGGAAAAGAAGAAGGGGAGAGAGGAAGAATGTGTGTGTGTGTGTACGAGAGAGAGAGAGAGAGAGAGAGAGAGAGAGAGAGAGAGAGAGAGAGAGAGAGAGAGAGAGAGAGAGAGAGAAGATGTGTGTGAGAGAGAGAGAGAGATAGGGGAGACCTATAGAAGGGAGGGAGGGAGAAGATGTGTGTGTGAGAGAGAGAGAGAGAGATATGGGGAGATAAAGAGGGAGACAAGGATAACTTTAAGAAACCACCCCCTGGGCAACTGTGTAAAATTTTGGCGAATTGGACATTATTTTCAGGGGGAAATTTTCATATTGATGGCAAAAAAAAATTCAAAATAGGGCAAAAAATTATTTCATATTGGCAATTATTTTCTACGGTATGAAAATTCCATAAATTTATGGCAAATTATACCTTGTTCTATGGGGAAAATATATATTGTAGGAGGCGAATCTTTTTTGTTAAAAGGAACAAATATATAATTGTATGGGCGAAAAATTTTACTCTGAAGGAAAAATTATTTAAATGTATTGGCGATTTTTATCCACCGTTTGAAAATTATTTAATTCATTTTGGCGAATATTTTGTTATTTATGGAAAAATATATAATTTATTGGCGATTTCATCAATTCATTGCCATTAATAGACAAGGCACATCACATCACATTAGTACATCACATTGAGTCCAAACTCTACACGATGTATCAATAAGCGTGGCATCTTTGACACGTGATGGGTGACACATACCTAAAATCCATCAATGATTTTAAACCATTCGACGATTGTAGATCAATGGCTGATGTTTTATTTTGGCCGAATTTTTTGAAGAGAACATAGCTCACCAGAAAGTGCCCAGAATGGAATTGGATTCAATAGACACTATCAAATGTCACGAATCATGATCGATAATTTTGGTCATTTAATATATACCTATTCACTTACTGCAATCCACTATGTCCCCACGACTTCCAATGTGGTACTTGCCAACTTGCTATTAGTTTATAGTTGTTTCCAATTTCACACACTCATGCATTTATGAGAAAGATTTGCAGAGATACGAAAGATTTAAAAAAATTTAAAGCAATTAATACGGTTAGAGAAGTAATTATTACAATCAAGAGCTTGAATTATTTATATACGATCTTTGCTTCTTTCATCTTCAATTAGCCTTTGCCATTTGGTAGATAAATCATCGGAGCTCACGGTATTTAAATTCTTCCTCTGGTTTAGGTTTATAGGCTCAGGTTGTTTAATTTGTTAATCTAATTTCTCATGATGGATACTCCCATTCGCTTGAGAAGCATTTCTGCAGAGGACCAAAGGGCCTTTCTAGGCTCCATGAGAGACCCAACCCTCCAATTATCCTGCAAGGAGGTTGGTCTGTTCACCAATGAGGTTGTGCGGATGGTGTTACTACTTATCAAATAGCCATTAGTTTTTATAGTCAAAGTCATACTATATATTCTAGTTGGTTAGCACTACCGAATCATGCAGTCGATACACAGAGAATTCAGTATGCACAGTCTAGTTGGTTACAGAAGAAAGCAGTCACAGAACGCAGTATACACCGAGCTATCTACCGAATATCTTTTTGAGACTACCAAGTAGTAAAGATAACACACTGAGTTGACATACACCGAGTGAAACGTGTTACCAGATACATTGAACCTAGACATGCATATGAAAACATGTTACAAGATCGAGGCACATCTAACCATTATTACATTGGAAATTGCACCAGAAGATTGTGTATGATTACAAGGACAATCTAACCAATGAAATATTTTGTTTAGTTATTCATTCGAGGAATCTTGTTTGTAAGATTGAAGCAATGAATTGGATCACCGTTTTAAGAAGATCTATTTATACAGCATTAGTGAAGTGTATGTGTGTGTAAGAAGATTGTTACAGAGAAACAAAGGTCATCGAGAAGGTTTTCAGAGAATAGTCGAAGAACAGAGTAAACAAAAGGGTTTACCGAGTTACTATATGGGTTACCGAGGTATGCTATAAGCAAGGTAATCTATTCTGAGCACATAGAATCTGCTATAACATTTCAGATGTAAAGTTGTAGATATTTGTAATGATTTTATTGTAATATTGAGAAGTTGAAAGAGAAACCTTTAACAGGGTAAAAGACTCTAATCAAGTCTATAAATTGTAAAGCCTCTAACCAGGTGCAGCATTCAAAATAAATGTTGTAAAATCCTTCAGCAAGGTAGATCTAATAGATCTTGTTACTCCTAACAGGGTAAGCTATCAGAAATAGCTAAATGTAGCTCTAATCGAGCATTCTTTATTATTGCAGTAGTGAAGTTGTGGGTGCCATCCCCACCGCAGTTTTTCTCTCTAACCAAGAGTTTCTGTGTAACCAAAATATATGTGTTATGGAGTGAATCATGTATGATTGTTATCTATTTGTTTTAACTTTATTTTATGTTACTGCACTATCTATTTATGCATAATAGTAAGGTTACTATTCAAGAAAATTTTTGGAGTACTGATTCACCCCTCCCCTCTTAGTACATTAGTTTTCCATATTGGGCCTAACAATTGGTATCAGAGCTTGAATCTTGGAAAAGGGTTTAACTACCTAAAGAGAAAGATCTTATCAGTGGAAGGCTATAAACAATCTCAGAGGATTGTGTATCTGCAAGAAGAGTTGGACCATGCTAATCAAGTGATTGCAGACATGTAAAGGTAACTGCAAAAATCTCTGAAAGTAAGAAGAAGATTATCTGATGATTTGCAGGATTCTCAAGAATTAGTGGAACAAATTGAGACATCATCTGAGAACAGTATATCTGAAGAAACTGAAGAAATGATTGGAGTGTTGAAAGAAAAGAACAAAGCATTGGTTGATCAACTAAAAGCAATGAAAAGAGAACATGAACATTTCAGTACACAGATGACTAAAAATCTAGATGCATTGAGGACAGTAGAGGATAAAGCAAGAGATCTACAAAGAGAGAAACAACAACTTGAAGTCTTAGTATCTGATAAGAATGATGAAATCATAAGGTTAACTAGGATTCAACAAAATATGATAGATCAACTAGGTTATGCACATCATGAAGCAATTCTGAAGAATGATGAAAATCAAGCATTAAAACTTGAAGTATCAAGGTTGACCAATGAACTTGAAATAGAGAAGAAATCCAAAGAAACATTGAAGAAAAGTTATGAAGCATCACAGATGTTGGATGAGCAACTGAATACAAGAAGAACCAACAAAGATGCAGGAATCAGTTACAAAGGAAAAGAATCTACCGCGAAAGGAATTCATACTACCGAGAGAGGAGAATCATCAAAGCAAGCTGGAAACAGGAATAACATCAAAAGAAAGAAGCCTATTTGCTACTACTGTGGAAATCAAGGTCATACTGCCAACATATGCCAAATCAAAAAAGGTAAGCAACTGAATATCACTAAATCAAATGATTATTGTTACAATTGTAATAAATATGGTCACACATCTAATCAATGTAGGACAAAGTCTGTTAACAACTGTCAAAAGGCAAAATTCAAAGGGTTTTGTAGAAATTGCAATAGATATGGACATAGTACCGAAAAGTGTTGGCTTAAGCAAAAGAACTACAGGTGGTCTACACACCGAGCAAATGCTAGAGGTTACCGAACTCACACAGATTCTTACCGACAATATGCAATAGTACCATGGGATTACAATACAAGGATATGGTGCGAATGTTGTGGAAGATATGGACATATAAGTGTCAACTGTTTTATAAGGTTTGGAATGAACAACCGAAGATCATGGAGAAATCTTGGTATGGCATGTTTTCATTGTTACAAAGTTGGACATTTAGCTGGAGATTGCAGAGATCAACCTAGAGGAGACACTGGAGAGATAAAAGAAAAATTAAAGATGATTTGGAAAAAGAAGGAAATTGTGTCAAATGAAGAATGTACCTTACCTACCGAGTTAGGTGCACCTATTCCAAATTAATCAGCAAAGGTATGAAGGGACTGCATTCTCTAAAGGTTAAAATCATAACAATTCCTATTCTATTATGTACTAAATCCAAAATCTGCATTGTTAAGATGCATTAGTAAGTTTGAAATTCTATCAAAAGTACTTTACAGGAAACCTGTCAAGTCGGTGAATACAGGAAGCCTGTCAAGTCAGTAAATGAAGGAAATTTGGTTACTTGGTTAAAACAAAAAAAAAAAAGGAGTAAATCGGTTAAAGGTAAATTGAGTGCATTTAATGTTTTGACCTAACCCGCACGGAGCCTGATAAGTTATTTTGTGTACTTAAAGGTATTTTCGCGGTCATTTTCATTCACCAAGTTTTCAAGAGAGCAAAGCAGAGCGAATCAAGGTGATCAAACCTCATTCAAAGCGAATCCAAGGTATTTACATCAATCTCATCACACTGTTAAGCTAGTTTACCAATCTTATCAAATTGCTATTATCTACTGAGTGTGAAGCATCTGCCGTTTGTAAACCGTCAAACCCTAAGGATAGTTTGCTAGTTTTATCTGAAATTTACAAATGGCACCCAAGATCCAAGATCCCATAGTTGTCAAGAATGTTGAGAAGCCCTCACTGAAATACACTTTGACTCCTAAAGTTGCCTCTGAACCAGATGACAAAACTGCCTTTTCACTCATCCCGGATCAAGTCTTGTTAGTCGAAGATGTTAGATTCCTCACCAAATGTCATGTTGAAGAACTCGGTCATGTTGAGATAAGTGACAAATATGATGAGCTATGTATCAATGGAAAAATGGATAGCAAGTATGAGCATATCAAAATCAAGGGATTAACCGAAGCCCTCGCCTATCCCCGTGTGTTCAAACCCCAGTGAGTTAAGTTTGTTTTAAGCAGAGTTCATGATGATTTTATGTGGCTAGAGGAGCAACCATTCAAAATCACTAAGGAAATCATTCATGTGATCACTGGTTATCCTATCTATGATCATGCACGAGCACAGAAGATGATATCACAGAAGGAGTTAATTAGTTTAACTGGAGTAGAATCTGATTATCGAGGACTGAAACTGAACAATGTCACTGATGCAGAACTTAAGTTTGCAATTAGAGTAATTGGTTACTGTTTCTTCCAATCAGCAAGGGAAAACAGTGTACCCTGTGTAGCAGTTGACTTAGCCTATAAAATAGGGAAAAAGGGAATGAAATTTGACTTATGTGAAGTGTTATTGAAAAACTTGTTTGAGAACCTGAACACAATAAGGAAGCCAAAGAAGAACAACTCGGCAAATACACTGAAGTTTGGTTCACTTCTTGTATGCATGTTTTTCTACTTTGATAAATTCTTTCCATCAGTCGGTAAAGTAGTTTGGGAGCTATACCGACCAATCACCCATCAAATTAATGACTTTATCAAGAAGTTGGGAGATAATTTCAATGATATCATGGATGACTACTTCAGCAAATTTCAAGAGAAGATGCACAACAGGTACCGGATTCCACCCCAGCTAGTAAAGAAATATAAAGATGATATATGCTTTGAGGTAGACACCGATTACTGTTATGTGAATGTTGTGGAGCCAAGGACTCAATCTTTGCCACCAATGGGTTACGAGATTGACTATGTTATCACACAATAGCAAATTGATGCATTTCTTACACTGTGAAGGCATGGTACCAAACTGAGATATGGAACTTATGAAGAAGTTAAGGAAAAGGTGAAAATGAGCATTGTAGTACCTAAAGCTACAAGAAAGGCTACAAAGATGATTAAGGCATTATCTAAGAAATTTAGTGAAGAATCTTCCTCCACACCTATCAAAGGTACTCTTGCCATCACCGAAGAGGAATCAGAAGCTCAAGAGGCAGCAATAACATTGAGCACTCAACTACCTAAGGGTAAAGTATTGAAAAGAAAGAAACAGGACATTCCAAAGGCCCTACCGACTCCTCCAACAAAGAGACCTAATACAAGAGCATCAGCTGCATCACCGAGTAAGAAACAAAAGAGTGTTACTACTCCCAAAGTAACCAAGACCTACAAGAAATCTACTCGGAGACTCATCTTGGCAAAAGAGTCTAGTGATACAGAATCTGAGGATGCCAACAAATTCCAAATTGTCAAAAGCAAAAAGGTAAATATACATAGTGTTGAAAACTTTTGTGCAAATCTAAAAGAATATGGTGGATTTGGTTCCTTTAGATATGTCAAGTATGAGACTAGGAATAATGATGAGAAGCGACAAATTGAAGAAGCTGCCATCTGTACACTTCTAAAGTTTCGGCTAGCTCCATTAGAACTAGTAAAGTCACTTCCTAGTGAATTGTACTTACATATTGATAACAAGTGGAAATATGCAATGGACTCAGAGAAACTAATCAGAGAAAGAAGTCTAGTCCATCTATTTCCCGATATGTCTATAGTAGAGATTAAGGAGCATCTAACAACCTACAATTCTAAATTTCTTGTCAAACAAAGAGCCTTAAAATTGATGAATGGGCTATACATTGATGTAGAAAATGAGACAAAAGCAAAATGGCAGGAAATCTTCAAAATAAAAGATGTCGGTGAACAATCTCACGTTGAAATTATTGATGTCACTGAACAAGATCTTGATGTCACCATGCACAGTCCTGACACTACCAAGTAAGACCCGGCTGACACTATTCAAATTGATGAAGATGTCATGGATACAAAAGCACAGGAGCAGGAGATGATAGAAGGCACTACATATGCAAAACTTGTATCTAGTGAATCCGTGTTAGTACAAGTTCAGCCTTATCCATCAATCACTCAACCTGTCTCTACCGAAGATCCTCAAGATACAGCACAAGGCACCAAAGGTCAGCAGTCTGAAGCAGGAGAAGGTACAACTCAAGACAAGACCTCTCAAGAACCATCAAGCACTGAAAATATAGCAGCTGAGACACCCAGTACTGAGACACCCAAAGACACCATAGCAGCTACAGGTACCGACCAAAGTGTTGCCTCTACCGAGCAACCTACCAAGGGTCGGCAAGCCTCACAAGCTATTGTCTTGGTCCAACCGACCAAAGGTAAAGAGAAGAAGGTGAAAAAGCATAGTTTTAAAATTGATTTATCTAAACCGATAGTGTTGCCCAATGTGGATATCTCAAAATTAAAGGGGCAAGCACTTATTGATTTCAGTGAACTATGCAAAGCAAAGGCCGAACAAGAAAAACAAATGGCTATTCAAAAGAAGAATAAAGTACTTCAGAAGGTAAAGACACTGCTAACAGAAATGCTACCTACAGCTATAGTGTCAACCGATGCAGCCATCCACATTCAACTGGATGAACTCCTTAATCAAATAGAAACATCTGGAGTTGATGCATCTGAGTACCTGAGCAAGCTCAAAGACAAGGAGCTTACTGTAAAAATGATTGAAGAGGTACAAAAAGCTCTAGCTATTGGCAAAGTCAAACTTGTCAAATTCATTGCTGAGTTGTCCCCTCAACTCAAGCATATTCTTTATTTATTTCATGAACTTTGTACATTTTCCATATTCATTAAAGATATCAAAGATAAAACTGATGCAATTGAGAAATAGATCACCGATCTCTCAAATAAGTTGACCACAGAGCCTAATTCAGTTCAAAAACTTTATACCAAGCACAAAATTCTTTAATGGAAAGTGTAAAGGATGCACTCTCTGTCGCACTCACCAACGCCCAGAAGCAATATAAATCTATTTTTGATCAATTACCGCCCCCAGATGGGAATTAAGTTTTTGATGTTTGTCAAAAAGGGGTAGTAATACTATATATTTGGGAGTGATACTATATAGGGGGAGATACAATTTTGTAATACAGTTTTGATACAGCATTCAGAGTATTGTATACAAGGGGAGTATACCGAGCAGAGTATGCAGAATATACCAAGGACAGTAAACAGAGCACACAAGCACAGAACCAAGCATGCAAAAATTGAAGTTATGTACAGTATAATGATAAGGGGAGTATATCTAAATATACTATTTCATTGACTATTGTATTTACTGTTAAGTATAGTCATTTTGCAAAGTATATAGATTTTTGAGTTATGACTTTGAAAGTAGTTTTTGTCAAACATCTCAACTAATGTCAAAAGGGGAGATTGTTACTACTTATCAAATTGCCATTAGTTTTTAAAGTCAAATTCATACTATATATTCTAGTCGGTTAGCACTACCGAATCATGCAGTCGGTATACATAGAGAAGTCGATATGCACAGTCTAGTCAGTTACAGAGGAAAGCAGTCACAGAACGTAGTATACATTGAGTTGTCTACCGAGTATCTTTTTGAGACTACCGATCAGTAAAGATAACACACTGAGTTGACGTACACCGAGTGAAACGTGTTACCAGATACATTGAACTTGGACATGCATATGAAAATGTGTTACAAGATCAAGGCACATCTAACCGTTATTACATTGGAAATTGCACCAGAAGATTGTGTATGATTACAAGGACAATTTAACCAATTAAATATTTTGTTTAGTTATTCATTCGAGGAATCTTGTTTGTAAGATCAAAGCAATGAATTGGATCGTCGTTTTAAGAAGATCTATTTATACAGCATTAGTGAAGTGTATGTCTATGTGTAAGAAGACTGTTACAGAGACACAGAGGTCACCAAGAAGGTTTTCAGAGAATAGTCGAAGAATAGAGTAAACAAAAGGGTTTACCGAGTTACTATATGGGTTACCGAGGTATGCTATAAGCAAGGTAATCTATTCTGAGCACATAGAATCTGCTATAACATTTCAGATGTAAAGTTGCAGATATTTGTAATGGTTTTATTGTAATATTGAGAAGTTGAAAGAGAAACCTTTAACAGGGTAAAAGACTCTAATCAAGTCTATAAATTGTAAAGCCTCTAACTAGGTGCAACATTCAGAATAAATGTTGTAAAATCCTTCAGCAAGGTAGATCTAACAGATCTTGTTACTCCTAACAAGGTAAGCTATCAGAAATAGCTAAATGTAGCTCTAACCGAGATTTCTTTATTATTGCAGTAGTGAAGTTGTGGGTGCCATCCCCACCGCAATTTTTCTCTCTAACCAAGAGTTTCTGCGTAACCAAAATATATGTGTTATGGAGTGAATCATGTATGATTGTTATCTATTTGTTTTAACTTTATTTTATGTTACTGCACTATTTTGTTTATGCATAACAGTAAGGTTACTATTCAAGAA
Organism: Cryptomeria japonica; assembly: GCF_030272615.1. Classification (NCBI taxonomy): domain Eukaryota; kingdom Viridiplantae; phylum Streptophyta; class Pinopsida; order Cupressales; family Cupressaceae; genus Cryptomeria; species Cryptomeria japonica. Next base: position 222,769,591 of record NC_081409.1, read on the forward strand.
AATTTTTGTAGTACTGATTCACCCCTCCCCTCTCAGTACATTAGCTTTCCATATTGGGCCTAACAGATGGTGTTGGGTAGAAGTTTTTGCGAAATGAAAAATAGATATCGTGTTAACACGAACATTACATCCCAGTTATTGGCGTCTCTTCTGGACCTCGGAAGAGACAAGGTGGATATGTTGATGTTGTTGAGGAAGGTTTTTAAGGAAGACTTCCTTGGAGAAGACATTACTATTGTCTTCCTTGTAGAAGTAGAGGTGGGGATCCCTTGGGCGAGTGAATTATCCAAGCTTCTCTTCACTGATCAAATAGTGCCAGTGGCCAAGAAACCATGTCTCCTGAACCTAAATGCGGAGCACTTGACGCGTCACAAGAAATGGGCGCAGATTGGCAGGGACTTCCTCTAGAAATAGTTGCTCCTAGATGACTTTCCAAACTACATGTGGCTTTAATAATTCTCTTAGCTTATGTTTTCTGAAGAATTCTACATGGAAGGATGGTCAGATTCTTAGGGCAAAGTTGTAAATCATCCACTACATGTGCCCTAGCCTCGGCCCCCTAGTAGTTTTTTTTTTGCCTATGTCCTCGAAACCTCACAGGCTCAGTGGCTCACTCATTTTGGCTTTTAAGTTTTTGAGGGACTCAAGTCTCAAACGTAAAAATTGTTGATTTCCAAAGCATAAATATTAATGATAATTTTCAAATTCCAGTCTTTTTCAATTTGCCTCTTAGAGTCTTATGGATATAAAAATGCTTTCTATAATTCTATTTCATTTTTATTAATGAAAGTTTTTCAAATGCTTTTTGTCTATGAGCTACATTATTTCAATATTTTGTTAAACAATGGAAATAAATTTAATACTGTGATCTTTTTTATGTAATGTTTCTTCCTCTATATTTAATATATAAAAAAAAAATCAATTCATTCCATTAATTATTTGTACATTGATTATGGTTGATTATAATTTTATAAATATATATAAAATAGAAGTTTATCTTGCGAAAAACAAGTGAATTAAAACTAAAAGACCAACTTACTTGTTGTTAAAGTTTTGAACTAGTGCATGCGTGGGTTGGTACTGTGTACATGCTATGATTTATTGTTAAGATTTTGTCATAATGAATAAATTTGAGACATTTATAAAGGGTAGATGGGATCACTTTCATGGAAGAGAACCAAGGGCAAGGATGTCCCAACTTCACACAAAATTGATCTGAAGTAGATTTTAGGAATGATAGCAAAAATGACATCTAAGCACTTAGTACCAACCTTAATGGGAAGAGTAATAGAACCTATAGTAGGACAAGATAAACCATCTAAGATCTTAACCACTAAATCAAATTTATCACATCAATATGTTACTTCATGCAATTGTAAAGCATAAAGATATTCTTAACTATTACATTCACCATACATGTTGGATCAATCATCAATGAGAACCCCTCGTGAGAGTATGTCTTTGATCTTTGCAGGTGATATATAGACTTATAGTGGGCCATCAGGTGTTTCAAATTTCAATAGTCTCACTAGGAATCTAGGATCAAAGGTAATGCATATTGCATAGGTCCTTAGGAGGTGCAGGTTTATGAATAAGATTCACCACATTATTAATTTATTTATCAATAAAATTATATGAAATTAAAATTTATATTAAAATAAATTTATGTTGAACTTTTATATATATTTTTAGTCTTTATTTATTTATTAAATTAAATTAAATTAAATTTTATATTACACTAAATTTATGTTGAACTTTTATATATATATTTTAAGCTATTTTTTAAAATTATATATGTGTTAAACTTTAAATTAATATTTTAGAATTAATATTGAATGATTTTTTTTTATATTAAACTTTTACCTTTCAAATTGTATATCAAAATTAATATTTTTATTTAGTTATTTTTTTAATTCTAGAAACTAAGTTTCATGTTCTATACTATTTTTGAATTTCATATTTTTACAAATAATATTAACATTATATTTAATAGTTGTCTCAAACTCTTGCACATCTTTAAATGTCTCTTATTATGGGACCCATGACACCTGACAACAGGTACCATCGTCTGTTGGATGAGAAAAGATCAACGGCTTAGGGTGGATTTTAGCCCGAATGTGGGAAGTGAACACATTTGTGAGAATTTCGCCCAGAATTGAACATTTTAAATTTAATTAAATATAATTAATTCTATAAAGCTCTTTTTCGGGCAGAAGTTTAAAATTTTAAATGATTAAACTGACTTAAAAAATAGTCCCAAAAAGTGACATGAATATGGTGACGTGCCCGAAAAATGGCAAAAGTCATGGGACCCACGACATCTGACAACAGGTATCATCATCTGTTGGATGAGCAAAGATCAACGACTTAGAGTGGATCATGCCCAAATGTGGGAAGTGAACATATTTGTGAGAACTTTGCCTGGAATTGAACGTTTTAAATTTAATAAAATATAATTAGTTATATAAAGCTCTTTTTTGGGTGAAAGTTTAAATTGACTAAACAGACTTTAAAAATAGCCTTGACTCCCGAAAAGTGACTTGAGTGTGGTGACGTGCCTAAAAAATGGTAGAAGTCATGGGGCCCACAACATCTAACAACAAGTACCATCGTCTATTGGATGAGAAAAGATTAATGGCTTAGGGTGGATTTTGGCCCGCATGTGGGAAGTGAACACATTTGTGAAAACTTCGCCTGAAATTGAAAGTTTTAAATTTAATTAAATATAATTTAGTAAATAAAGCTCTTTTTCGGGCGGAAGTTTAAAATGATTAAACAGACTTAAAAAATAGTCCTCAAAAGTGACTCGAGTGTGGTGACGTGCCCGAAAAATGGTAGAAGTCATGGGACCCACGACATCTGACAACAGGTACCATCGTTCATTGGATGAGCAAAGATCAATGACTCAGGGTGAATTTCGGCCCGAATGTGGGAAGTGAATACATTTGTGAGAAGTTTGCTTGGAATTGAACATTTTACATTTAATGTCCTCAGAATTTAGACTAAAAGTGAAGTAATGAATGTTTTGTCCTTTGGCAGCGAATAGATATTAATAATAATTATTAAAATTACAACATGATTCTAGAGATTTTTCCCTAAGTATTACTTTTGTACCTTCCAAAGTTTTCAAAATAAGTGACTCATAAATCATAATTGTATTTCATTTCATGGAAAAACCAGTAAATCGAGGGAGATTCTGAAACAACTACTAGATTGAAGAATGCAAGTTGCAACAAAGACTGTCTGCGCCAATTTAGTGAAATAGAAATTTTGGGTAAAATCTAGAACACATCACACCTTTTTTAATTTTTTTAATCTCGTGGTCCAATTTGAGGGTTAGCATTTTGAGGTTTGTATCTAGCATTATTTTGAATTATTAACAATAACAGTGATGGGGAAAACGGGAAGCAGTAGTTCAATAGGAAGCCAAGTGAAAAAATAAATGTACCTAACCAAATTGGTTAAAACACCAGGTTTCACTGATGAATACCATGATATTTATGACCCTTCTATCCATGGTGAAAAGCGTATCATGGATATTAGATATGCATTGTCTAATAAGGTGACAGATCCATCCAGGGCAAAATTTACTGTTTTCAACTCAATATTAAAACTAAGAACAAATAAAATCACATTGTGGGATGCTGGATTGGGAAGCATGGTGTTACCTGAAGTATTCCCTTGCACTGATTTTGTCATGCTTTGTGCTGAAAATTATGATGAAGATAAAAAAGAAATTGTCAATAAAAATACAAAAGATGAAATTCTATCCATAAGCGTGGGAGAATTTTCTCATTTGTTGAACCTAGGGTTTGAAGCACAAAACTCAAACGTCCAAATTGACCTAGGAAAGCTGGCAGGGAATTGTGAGAGTCTCGATCAAGTTGCAGAGATTCATTTATCAAAGCTCTAATAAAGCATGGTACTCAGTTGGATCAGAATCATAAGCCTCCTTATGATTCTAAAATTTTTGTTCCATGGGTTGGGGATACTATTTCCTTGCTGTCGTTTTGCCTAGGATTGGAAAATGATAGGGAGTGGGTGAAAGCCTTCTTGAAATGATTTTTAGGATCCATTGTGTAGGTCAGCCAGTAAGATAATTTTATTGAGCACATTGTTCAATCCATGCAAAAACAATTACTAATGATAAAAAAAGGTTCCTATAAGACATTTAGGTTCTCATCCTACTTGTGCTATCTCCTTCTATCCAAGTATCATGCAATATTCGAGACCAAATATCTTCAAATTGTGAACTATAAGATTGATGAGAAGACTCGGAACATAATAGAGTGTCTAATATATGAAGGGGCACCAAAGATAAGGATGCATGGTAACATAAAGAACTACAACCATTTTGTAGACTTCTTTTTGGTACATATGTATAATGAAATTACAAGCACTCCAATGCCTACATTGTCTGTGTCTTGTAGAGATTGCATTCAACACGGAAGTCAAATATAATTGGCTAACTAGTTCTTCATGGAAGAATTCATTGTGTTAAGGTTTTACGGATCAGCAGTAAAACCATACAGACTTCCAATACATGTGACAGAGAGGGTATTTGCATTGGAATATGTAGAGCAATTGGAGAGCACAAATAGGCACTTCCATGCTCAACAAAAGAAGAGCATATTTCCTTCCTTTCCTTTCTCATGTGGAGGGTTCACATTTGAGAGAAAAGCATTCAATGTGGCACATGATTTTTTGACATTTTTTAGATTTCATGATGAGGATCTCTAGCAGTATGATCCAATCGGTGTAGTTCAAGCAAGGCTTAAGAAAAATGGGAACTTTACATTGTTATGTCAACATGAAAGTAAACCATTGCTAGAAAAGCTTAGAAACATGGACTCCTGGGATGAGGTAAAAAAAGAGATGGCGAAAATTGCCACTAACAATAACATTTCAACAGTAGAAATGTCATCACAAATTATGACATTGCACACACAGAGGACAACAGAGGATGGCCAGGGAATCCAAAATAGGAGGTCCTACAATTTCTACCAAAAATCTACTAATCCATCTAACAAATCTATTCCCAAATCAATCCTGCAAGAATGTAAAGAGAGTTATTGGACTCAAACCAAAATAAATGATTTTTGGACTATGAGGAAGAATCTCGATGAACCAAAGACCGGTGCAGAATTTCATACCATCGATGAGGATGAAGAGTTTAGCAAATTGTGGAATATGGAGCATCTCACAATAGTATATGATGGGAGTGAAGATGATGATGAGTATGAGGTTGAGCCCTCTCCAACAATTAGTACAGTCCCTAAAATATTAGGTAGAGTCAATGAGTCCATGAGAGAAAAATATAGCAAAGGGGCAAACATTGTGGAAAAAATGGGTTTTAAAGGCGGTGGTCTAGGTCCCAGAGGAGAAGGCATTTGGTATCCACTTGAGGTACAACTTCCATCAGATTCAAAATCAAAAGCTCATGTTAAACCAGTCATTGGATTGATTATTCAGATTCATCACAGAAAGGTACTACTCATTACACTCAAGGTCCACCTACATTTGTTTCAAGTTCAAATCCACAACCACCACCACATCATGGTATTCCCATTAGTGGTGAATCAAGTGCCACTACCACTGGTGGGGAATCTGGAGATAGTATTCCTATTATTGTTCAGTCAAGTGTCGCTGTGATTGGTGGGGTTGGCATGGGTACTACTACTGATACTAGTTGTCTTGGTGTTGGACAAGGGCAACAACAAAATATCTCTCGCAAGAGGCCACTAGTGGTAGATACTCAATCTCATGTTATTGAGAATCCTATATCAAGTTCCACTGACACTATAAATCAATCATTTGCAGCTTTAGTTCATACACCTCAAAAGATTATGAAAACTACACATGAAAGTGTTAGTGGGATAGGATCAAGAAAGGTTGTTGGTAATGCTAGCAATGCATTAGTTAATACCACAGTCATAAGTGGAACTGGAACCTCTGCTATTCCTATATCACCTTTCAAACATTCAATTGCTTCAGCAAGGCCGGATTTTCAATTTCGTGATTACTATGAAAAATTTGAACACACAACAAATGCAAATAAAGAAAAAAAGAGAGTATTTCATAGGGTTGCCCTGACGGAATTTTTAGATGAACAACCTGCAAGGAATAGGGTATTTTCAACATATGACCCATACAAAGATATGATGGAGTTCATGGTTGTTATTCCCCCAACTAAAGATAAAAATCCACCACACAGTCAGATAGATCCCTCTGAATTTCAAGTTAGCACCCTCCAAATAGATTTTTCCAAAGTACATAATGTGGACAAAATTAGTGTGTCAAAAAGGACTAATGAAGTGGTCTACACTTCACTGCTAAAGATGGAGAGAAAAAAATAAACTGGAGAAACAAATAGAAAAGTTACAGGCAGACCTAGCAAATGAAAAATCAAAGAGGAAAGTAGCAGATGACAAGTGCAATGATTTACAAAAAAGGATAAAAAATTCAAGCTCTGCAATAGAAATTGCAGAGCAGGAGAAGATGGATGCAAAATTGAAGGACCTGAGAGAAAAACTGGGTAAAAGCAATAAAAAATTGATGAGGAAAGAGCCAGTTTTCAAAAATTATACAAAAGTTATGAGTTTGTTGTTGCCGAAATAAGGAAAGCATAGGACCTATTGGATCATGAGAAGGAAAAAGAAACACATTTGCAAGAGGAAGAAAGAAAAAAATGTGCACAAATGAAAGAAGACCTACATAATGCAAATGATAAAATTAAAACTTTGGAGGATAGATTGAAAGATAATATGAAAAATACAACGAAGTATATACAAGAAAACATTTGGCGACAAATAATGCAGAGGAGTGACAAGTTGTGTGAATGGTTTGAATTGAATGAAAGTATGAGAGTAATTTATATGAAAATCAAAGGGCACTTTGAGAATAGCATACATGTTTATTCAAAAGAGAATATGGCAAAACAAATTTTGCAAGTAGTCTGTAGTACCAGTGACAGCTACTTGGCATCCAAGGGAATTAAGAGCCGCGTTGATGCCACAATTAAGACATCATCTATCATTCAAAAATGCCAGAAACTAAGGTAAACATCAGAAGTTATGGATAAATATGGAAAAAAGATATTGAAGCTACAAGAAAAGAAAACTAATTTGATTAAACTTGGTTTGCCTAAGACCGTTGACCCATCAAATAAATTCATTGGAAAAGAAGCTTACAAAAAAATCATGGAGATAAAAATGAAGTCTGATTTAGACTTGCTTCCTAAGGACACAACTCCCCAAAGCTTTCTGGAATTCATCCAACCATTTACAACTCTAAATTTGGTATTGGGTGAAACAGTGATGTCAAGTCACTCTTCTAAATATGGAATGTTGACAAAGTTGCAGTTGAATTTTCATAGTTTATAGAATATTGACCTTCCATCAGATGAAGAGTGGAGCACCCTACAAAAACTGGCACAGAAATCTTAAGAATCATAGTATGTATTGCACAGTTTTCTTCTTTTACTCTTAATTTCAAGGTTTTATGTTTTTTATGTTTGTAATTTGGTATCACTTGAAATAACTCTATTTTATGAATAGGAAAAAACCAGCACTCACTATTGCTAAATTGCTAATCCAGCCTATGAATCTATGATGCACAGTGCAAAACTGCAGCCTATAAATTTGTACTCTCAAATTTTCCCAAGCTTTAACATTTCTGCATTTCTCTATTTTTGATTACTAGGTTTTGGGCACTATTATTATCTATATTTAATTTGTCATGGCATGAATTAATATTTAATTTTGAACTCTGCTTTTTGAACAGGAGACATCAGACATGTAGCAGTTGTTAAATCGCTAATCTGGCCTGTGATGGCCATGTAAATTTGTGCTGAGTTTGTGATTTTTATGTTGAGTCTTCACATGTTGCAATTCGACCTAAAGCTGTTGTTGCTTCCTTGTTTCTATAAAAGGGAATTCAGGGTCATTTGCAAAGGGTTCTGAAACTTTGTATTGACTTTTCCATTGAGAATCACATAGATTAATGTATTACTATTGAATGAATTTTATCATATGGCTATATTTTGAAAGAATTAATGAAAATCTAAGTTCTCGACAAGTTACATTACCAGACATGGTCCTGAAATGTCTTATTATTGAATGAATTGTATCATATGGATATAATTTATTACCAGATATGGTTCTGAAATGTATTACTATTGAATGGATTGTATCAAGGGAGGTTGTTTTTGCATGGAGAATCACACAGATTGGTGTATTACTATTGAATGAATTGTATCATATGGCTATATTTTGAAAGAATTAATGAAAATCTAAGTTCTCGACATGTGTATTACTATTGAATGAATTGTATCATATGGTTCTAAAATGTATCACACAAATTTGAGATTCAAACATGTCTAAATAAACAATAAACATCTCTATATCAATAAACCCATTATGGTCTTTTATTATGCTATTTTAAATTTGGAAATAGAAAGTTGAAAAATACAATTACAAATCAATATTAAATTATAATTGCAAAAAGTAATATGCTTTTGTAATATGAATGATGAGATACAATAATAAGATTAATAAATACCAATCTCTTACAGTTTCCATTCATCCTCATCAAATTCAGAGCTTTCTTGATTCTTGTCTGTGGTTTCTTCACTCCGAGTCTGCATACCTTCGTTGAACTGCATCTTAATGCTACTAGTAGGTCTAGTAAATGAGTCAATAGTCCCACTAGTACTTTGGTTTGAAGTGTTTCCCAAACCTCTTCTTTCACATTTGGACCTCTAGATTTGTAGTGCCCTATCGTAAGGAAAAGTGTGGACATCATACCTAGATGTATAGAGCCTCAAGCAATTTTCCAATTTTTTGTCTAGTTTGTTTCTTAGCTTTGATTTTAGGAACCCCAAAGCACTAAAAACTCTCTCATCTTCCATCGAACCCAATATCATGGTAAGACATAAATTAGCAAGCTTCAAATATTCTAGCATTGAATCACGCAACGTTGCGTTCTCAGCTATATTTTTCCAAAGCCTTGTTACTGGTCCCTCTTCGCAGGGGTTCTCCATTTTTCCATATTGTTCTCTCATAGCATATGCAAAATGAGATGATTGCTCTCGAAGATGAGTTTCATCTAATATTCCATTTATAGTTACTCCATTCAATTCTTTGAATATGCAAAATTATTTTATCAAAGTTAGTAGCTTACTTCGAAAATCAATTGCACTGTTGAGGCTCCAATAATGAGGAAACACAATAGACATGGCTTCGAGTAGGTTGTCAGGAGGGAATTTGCTTCTAATTTGTGAGGAAAGATCATACACAATTTTATTCACAGAAGTAGTTACAGTCTCAACAATCTTGTCAAAATCTTCCCTTGTAACTCTTGCTAGTTGCTTCCTGGGGCACTTTCCTGGTTCCTCGGGGTCGACCGTGGCATAGAAGTGCATTGGTATCTCAACTCCCCATACATTGGCACATACCTCCCCATTTGCACCGATTTGTAAAAGTTATCAACATTGTTCAAATATGTGAGTGTCCCCCACTTAACAAATTTTTCATTAGATAGTGTTGGTTGATTTTGATAGAGATTGTCGAGGGTCATGCATGTCATCTTACGCAGCATAGCATATTCTGCAATATACAGAGCTCTTTTTTTGGCAGCCTTCATAATATTCCTCATTTCCTCTAGCATGGGCAGAAGAGCTGCTAAAGTTAAGAGTGTCTCTAAATTACTTAACCTCCAAAGAAGGTCAGGATTTTGGTTGATCTGATTCGTCATGAGTTGTGTAAAATAGTCCAATCAAGGATGGATATTTTGAAAAAACTCTATGCGTTGGACCATCCAAAGAGATCCATCTAGTATCATTATCCTTAAGAAGCTTGTTCCCACCAATTATTCCATCAACGAAGTGTTGAAATTTTATAAATCGTTTGGGACTTTGATAGAAGTGTGAGTAGATCTCTCTAATTCAAATTTTAATTTTTTTTACCAAAGAAAACTTGCTCACAATTCCACAAGCTAGATTCATTATGTGAGCCATGCAGTGAATTGCACTAATGTACGGAACAAATGAAGTTTCAATCTTTGTACAAAGATTGTTCCTGTGACCTTGCATTACTAAAGCTCCACCTGCTCCAACACAAACCATTTTTTTGGCTACTGTCATGTCATCCATACCTTTATATTCAATTAAACTTCTCTTTACTAGTTGAAATAAATTTTTTGTTGTCGCACTCTCCTTCATTTTAGCAATAGATAGTAGATGAGGTTGGTGGGTATGATTCTCTACAATATAAACATGCATGCATACCCATGAAGTATTGTCTACTATCGTAAATTCATCTAAAGAAAATGAAATAAAGTTGAACTCTCTTATTTTTTCCTTTGCATCTTCTTTTTCAACCTCAGCAAGACAACTTACCCATTCCCATCCACTGTTTACTGACCAGTGTCTATTAAGATAGTTAGGAACTTTCAAAAAATGTAATAAACCACTAGTTGATGGGAAATCTGTCATAGCACATTCTCTGCTCAAAATATAAAAAACAACACTTAACTAAACAGCTTTTCCCAATTGTTCTATTTGCATTGCTTTTCCAAAACTAGCTTCAATAGAACCTTTAACTTCACCAGGCTTCATCTGTTTCTCATGAAAATATTACTCTTAGGTATTCCTCACATGCTTATATTCCTCCTTTGTTTTCCATCTTATCACTGATTTTTCAACCCTATCTATCATTTGTTTTTCATAAACTTTACGCATATGCTTTTCTATGGTGTCAAATTTTAGCTGCAACCTAATTTCCTTGTTATGTTTCCAAGTGCAAATCTTACACCTACATTCTATTGGAGGCTCATCTTCAATTGGATTCTCCACTGGTTCAATGAATGGATACTTTGATGCCCAATTAATTTGAAAATTCCTCACTGACATATCCCACTCCCGATCCTTTTTTTATTGTGGTTCATCCTTTTTTGATCTGGCTTTTCTTTCCCCCTTCAGTGCATTATCATCAATGGTATTATCACCCAAGTCGATTATATCATTCCGGCTAACTTGGGCATCTACCAGATAATCTTCTTCGAGATCATCCTGATCTGTGATATCAAGTTCGTCATCATCTTCAACATGTGGTGTAGGTTGTGAATTTTGTACTTGTACTTGTGATGATGTACCAACCTGATTTTCACCACACTCTTTTCCAAAGCCAAAGTATGAAGACAATGTTCTACTTTTTGTTGGCCTCTCATGGCCTTCCCCACATTCAAGTTTCCTACCCTTCTTCTTGTTCAACATCTCCAAAAAAATAAAGGCTGCCAAAAAAATATCAATTTGTTGAAGCAGTAATAGACTATAAAGTATAATATATGTTTCATTGGCCCTATGACCTACAATCTAGATGTATGAGGTCTAAATGTCACGGCTGACCACTTGGCACTAACGGGTCACCACTGAATAAAAATAAATTCAACAATGCAAACAAATATAGATAAAATCATAATAACGTTATAACACTTCAAAAATATGATCGCTCACCTTTAGGTCACTAGCAGTCGCCAATGCAGTCAACAACAATGATTTTCCTTAGTCTGAAACTTCGCTATTGATCAAAATTCAGAGCCTAGAACCCACCAGATTGTGTAGAGATAGATCTGATCTTTGCATGTATTTATACCAATCCTTATATGGTGAATTCTGCGAGAATTTTATATGGTTACAAATATTTGGTGAATCCCCCATAACTATAACACAACTTATGTAATTTTCGAGGCGATTATGGGTCATCCAAATAATTGGCAAATACAATATAGTTGGCAAAAGTTGGGGTGAATGGAGACACACGTCGGCAAAATGTCGGGCGAATTGGGTCCTCCTAGCTAACAAATCTTTGCATGCCTATAGGCGAATTATGGTTGTCTATTAAGGCAACATCAGAGAGTGTAGGCAAGAAAAAATAATTTACAGTGTGTCCACCGTATATTGTATTGGCAAAATCCTCCCATAGAAACATTTAATTACATAGAACATATGGCGATCGGGCTGTGAATTTGACAAAAATTGATAATGATCTGGCGACATGGCCAACCCCAGTCGGTACAAAATATTCACCATTTCCCAGGTCACTGACGTGAAAAATTCACCATTGGTGAATATTCACCACTAAAGTAATCTCTGGAGGGAGAGGGAGAATGGGATGGAAAGATAATGTGTGTGTATGTCTGAGAGAGAGAATGCGGAGATAGAGAGGGAGAAGAATAAGGGGAGGGAGGGAAAAAGATGTGTGTGTGTGTGTGTGTGTGTGTGTGTGTGTGTGTGTGTGTGTGTGTGTGTGTGTGTGTGTGTGTGAGAGAGAGAGAGAGAGAGATGAGAGTAAGGAGGGATGGGGAGATAGAGAAGGGGAGGAAGAAATTGAGGGAGATACCTACTAAGTATGGTATGGTATGGTATGGTCCTAAAAAGTGACTTTTAAATTATAGGTTTTATAAATGCCTATGAAAAATAAATTCTACAATATGGGTATTAAAATAAATTACATATTTGGAAACTAGACTTTGAGCACTACAATTTCTATTACTAACTTTTTCCAGTATTCATTCTTTAAGTGCTTCAAATTTTTAGGTCAATTTGGACAAATTCTAAAAAATAGGGAAAATGCTTCCACTTTTTGGCCAAAAAGTGGACTCAACTTCTTCCAGATTTAAAATCATAATATGTACGATTAAACAATGCAATGTTTTTTAAAAATGATTGATTAACCAATAAATTAAGTAATGTGAATTATGAAATTGAACACTAGATGCTTCTAAATCTGAAAATAGCATGCCATAACAATCAAATCTGAGCATATAATTAAAAAATTATGCAACCATAAGTTAATTTTAGGAGAATAAATTAGGGTTTTTGTGAATTGAACCTCTAAATTTATCTGCATATATGAATATATGAGTGAAAATATGAGTGATTAAATGCATACTAATTAGATCAGAGACTACAAATCAAAAATATTGCAAATGTATGAATGTTTGATTCACCAAAAATGTGAAGGGGAGAAATGGAAATAGGGTTACACAAGTTTAGCTATGTACATTGGGAAAACAACTATTTCACATACCATTACATTAAAAATGAAAGTAAACCCAATAGACCCAAACTCAATTATTTAGAGATGAGGATTGGGTGCTAATTATATTTGTTCTTCCCTTTTGGGAGTTGAGTTGAATATGTATTTGAATTAGACTTAAATTGCAATGCTAGATCTAGGAAAAACAATGATAAATTGACATAAAATAATAATAAAGAATGTTTCAAATATCATGTGGAGATGTAAACTTGGATCTAAGAATGGAAAATAGATTAGAACCTATGATAGAAAGTTCAAGGGGAATTGTTGGGACCAAGGGGCATATCATCCTAGTCCTCTGAATATTGAGGGTAGACAAACTTGATCTTTTCTAGATCACAATGATGGACATAATCTACTGTCAAAAGAAATTACTCAGAACAAGGGGGTTCGACTACCCTATTCCTCCACCTTTTGCATGTTCAAAAGCTAAGTCTAATTGTCATCATCTACTCTATGGGATTCCTCACACATATCTCTCGATACAATTTCCTACACACAAAAAGAGGTAAATGTGTTTGTTGATGGGTGTTTAACTTTGATCAAAACCCAATTTACAAATTAACCTTGAAATTGAAATGATAATTGAAATGGAATTGAAGTAGAATGCTTTCCTTTTGAGGGAAAGACTAGATCTAGTCTAAAAATGCTTGAAATTGAAATTGATACATTAATGAATCTTTCTTTAATCCTCACATAAGGGTTTAGGATGTCATGTAGAATGTCTTTATAGAATGTTGATCATGAATGCTTGAACTTGACATGACTTCTCCTTCAATGCTTATTGAATTCTTGATTGCTTGCTCACTTAGGCTTGAAATTGCTACACTTTAATTGATAGAACTCCTCTTATTACCAAATGAGTGGGGTGGGCTTTTTTTAATAACTAACTCTGTATTAATTGTTTGAATTTTTGGAGCAGGCCGATATGAAGCCAAATTTCCTACCCAAAAGAGGTGACCATTAAGGGGTCCTATTTTTGGTCCTAATTGGGAAGACCAAGGTGTCTTGGTCCTATTAATCAAGACCAAAACTTGGATAGAGATTGGATAAGGAGTTGAAGATGAAGAATTCAAGAGGGTGTGAGAAAAATCAAATCAAACACTAAGCACTGAAATCTAGATACCAAGGTGAGGGTTAGGTGAGGATGAAATTGTATAAGGATACAATTTACAATGCTATAGGACCTTATCCATAGTTTTTAGAAACTCCTTAAACCTATTGACTAGATTAATTGTTATATTATTTAAGTTTGATTTAGGTTTATGATTTTGGGAAGGCTACAGTAGAGTAGATGCATCTATTATACAACTTTTGTCTAACAACAAGCCCTCATATTCTTGATTTTGCACCATCTTTTTGAAACAACAAGTGACAACCTTCTGGTTCCTTCTAGTGGCAAACTCATCTTCTTCAATGTCTTCTCCTTTTTCTTTCTACTCTATTTTTCTCCTAGTAGAAAAGTAGTAGGAAAGCTGAGAGGGGGGTGGGGTGAATCAGTTTTTACCAAACTCAACCAAGTTAACCCTAATTACAAATCTAATCATGAGCACCAATAACAAAAATAATCACCACATCAACAACACACAACACATATTTTTGATGTGTAAAACCCACTTAAGAGAAAAACCATGGTGGGAACCTACCCATATTAAGATGATACTCTATAGTAGTATGTGAAATTATTACAATGGGGAATGCACATGCATTTAGGCACACCACCAAGAGCTCACTGCTAAAAATAACAAAGGGCTACAATCTTGGGAAGGCTTTGTTGGCTTGATGTTGATTGTAATGGATGACTTCATGTGTTGTTATTGATGGAACATGTATACACACACATATGTTCACATTGTCATCTTATTTAATACAAATCCGTATTACTTCTAAAGTTACTTGTATTGCAACTAGTATTGATGTTTAGTTTAAGATGGTTTTAAAGGGTGTCGAACCAATATATGCAGAAATGGCTTGACAACAACTTGGAGATTTAGTGGAAACCATCAAAGAACCAAATGAAGAACAATCGGTTTATATGTTGAAAGTGGTTAACTCCTAACTAGTATCAGTGTTTCAACCGGTATTCATTGATTGTGTGACGAGCTAACCTTTACCGACAAATTTGGTAGCAATTTGTGATGAATTATGTTTGAATGTCCAGATACACTACACCTAGGAAATTGTGATATGATTCGTAAGCTGACATGAAATCTAAACGTCTATATAATGACATTATGATGAACTATTTTGATATATGGTATGATGCAAGATAAAAGTGCTAAGTTATTGAAGGCATTGCAAAATATGTTGGTGATGAAGTTGGTGGTGCAATTTTGAGCGAGCAGAAGAGGATCTATTCAAGAAAGTTGTGCTACTTCTAGATCACACCACCAATTTTTTTATGATTACTACAACAGTCAAATCCCCTAACCAGGTAAGCTCTAACAAGCTTCAATGTATAAATCCTCTAACAAGGTGATTCATTAGTTTGGATTCAGAAATCCTCTATCAAGCTTACTCCTAACAGGGTACTACCTTTAATAGGGTATAGCTCCTAATAGAGCTTTGAGATCTTTAACAAGATTTGCTCCGAGCAGAGCATTTTTGTCGACCTTAACCAGTCAGTTATCTATTACTACAAATAGTTAACTTGTGAGTCCCATCTCACCGTGGTTTTTCCTATTTGGGTTTTCCTCGTATAAACAATTTTTAATGGTGGATGTTTTACTTATTGTGGATGTTTTAATATCATTTTGGATTGCATGCATAGTGTTTAGTAAACTTGTTAAGTATATCAACCAGTCAGTGTTTAAAGTAGTATTGTTTTTATTGTCACTGATTCACTGCCCCCGCTCTCAATGCTTTATAAGTCTATCAATTGGTATTAGAGCCAAACTTCCTTAAGGCTTAATCTCTTGGAAGGAAACCCTAAAGCCACCATTGGGGATATGAGCTACTTAGAGATGGCTAGAGTGCTTGATGCTACCAAGGAAGAGCTTGAAACCCTAAGGGTCATATTTAAAGCTTCACAAGTCAAAAGGAGAGAGCTGACTGGACAACTATTAGAGATATCTGATAATAGTTTTTCAGATGAAGCTAACATTGATGCATTAGCTAAAGAAGTTGAAAAATTGAACGGTGAGAAGCTAAACCTGAGAAGAGAGTTAGAAGCCCTAACTATCCGCATGAGCCAAGAGCTGGAAGCTAGGAGGGCAGTTGAAGACCTTATCAAAGAAAGAGATCATGAGATTGCTAAGATCAAACAAAAGAATGCAACTTTCCATGAGCATTGGCATGAGGAAAAAGAAGAAAAAGAGGCTTTGCAGCTAGATCTTGAAATGGCAACATCCCTAAGAGAGACTCTTACAAAACACAATGAAGATCTTACCAAAGAATTCATTGAGGCTAATGGAAAGTTGGAAAACTTCAATAAGAGTTCTTCTATGTTGGATGAGCAGATCCAATCTCAGAGGATGAAAGGAGATACATCTGGACTAGGCTTTAACACATCTGAGAAAGGAGAGTCTTCTAGATCAAAGAGCCACATTCACAAGGACAAAATTACTCCTAAGGCTAACAAGCCTACTGGTAAGAGAGTTTTTAAACCTTTTTTTTTTTGTCTATCTTAAACCTGGACATACTACAAATATGTGTAGAAACAGACCCAATGAGAATACAGGCTATAATGAAAATGCTAGGTATGTATCTAGGAGATTTGAAAGTCATTGTTTTACATGCATCATGTATGGACATAGATTAGTTGAATGCAGATATAGAGCAAATAATCTAGTACCTCACATGAATCCAAGACCTAATAGTAACAGAAGAAGAATCTATGACAACGGGGGAAACATGAACTGGCAAAAACCCTATGTCAACCGGTTTAGTCCATTTGAGATGGAAAAGATAACTAATGTTATTTGCACCATTTGTAACAATTATGCTCATGTGGCTATGAACTATAGAAGGAGAACTAGAAGAGGAAATGAAGGACATTGGAGATCATCCAGAATGGCCTACTATCATTGTCACAAACTGGGACACATGGCGAAGTTCTATACAACCATAAAAATCAAATCGGTTAATCATTTTGTAGACCAGAAAGGCAAGAAGAAGGTAAATGTTGTGGAAACCAGAGAGGAGATGAACCAAATTTGGAAAAAGAAGAGTGATGATATGCTTGCTGAAGAACCTAATCCTTCACCCAGTGTGGAGACTCTTGTACCGGTGAATTAAGCCGTTCAACATGGCTAAGGGGAGCATAGCGGTAAATCTACTTCCCGACCCCTTGAAAGATGCATGGTAAGAAGGTTTACATTTTTTAGTTGTTTTGTGTGAAATCTTGATATCCTTGTCTATTAGTTTTTCAAAAGACTATCAACTGGTCTTACACCTGTTAATATTGAAAGTATCGTTAAGTGGTGTATTAGGGTTTGTAACCCTATCGGTCGAGCAATTAATGCAATAGGTAAAGATGATAAAAAGCAATTTTTACTATGTTATTTTTACCCTAAATGCATTCAAAAGAGAATTCTTGAGAACTTGCAGAGCGAAAAGAGAATTGATAGTTGTTTGTAGATGAATTTGTGTTGTGAATTGTGTGATTGAAGTTGATTCAAAGATTAGGGAAGGTGGAACTAGTGTGCATTTGAGAAACCAACTGGAAATCATGTCAGCGCAAGAGAATTAAGGCATTCCTTTGTAAATCCCTTTCAAATCAAGTTTATCAGAATCACATCATCATCTAGGCAAGTAGAGAGACTTATGATCACATCAGAACCAATGGAGGTTATGGAATCTGAACAAATAGTGTCTTACAATGCTTTGTCTCAAGTTCCTGATGGTGTTATCATAAAAGGTGATTTATCTAGTTACATTGATTGTAAAATCAAAGATTTAGGATCATTGTCTATTTACTCTCAATTGAAATCCTTGTGTGACAAAAGTGACAAGATCAAACCCAAGTATATTGGGGTTTATGAGAACAGTTTTCACAATGCTGCATATTTTCTTGAAGATTTTGAAGAGGAACATGTCAAAATCATTCTTAGTCAAGTTCATGGTGAAAATATGTATCTTGAAAGGTCACATATGATCACTAAGGAAGCTATCCATGTTGTGACTAGTTTTTGGTAAACTGATGAAGTTCCCGAGCTAGGGAGGATTTCAAAAGAAACTGTAACGACGTTAACTCAAACTACCTCTGATGGACATGCATTTTCAGTTAGTAACATCAAGGATCCAACAATTAGACTAGCTACTATGGTTATTGGCTACAAGATATTTTATTCTATTAGAATGAACAGTGTGCCATCTGCAGCAGTTCATACAGCTTATAGAATGATTGCTGAGAATGTAGATTATGACCTATGCGAGGCCATAAGGAGTCAATTGATGTTAAATCTACAATCAGTAAAGAAGGACAACATTCAGAAGTTCAATTTGGTCAATTATGGATTGGTTTATTCTTTTACTTTCAGAATTTCCTATCAAGAATTGGTGACATTCAATGGTCAAAGGACCTACCGGTAACTACTCAAATCAAGAACAACATTAAGTTTGTTAAGAACACATTCTCTGTTGCAATGAATAGGTACTTCAATGAATTTCAAAAGAAAATGAGTATGAGGGTGAGGCTACCTGAAGATGTGAAAAACTTTGCAAAAAACATCATCTTCACAGTCACCACTGATTTTTGTCTCATGGAAACCATTGAACCTAGGGAGGATGAAATGGAAGACATGAGTTATGAAGTCAATTATGAGATTGATCAGTTATGCTAATAACCTATTCGTATCTCCAGTGGACAACAAGAAGAAAAGATCGGGAACATTTGAGGAGCAAACTGCAGAGGCAGAAACCGGTAGTGGTAAAGGAAAAAATAAGAAGGTTGAGCAAGCACCTTCAGTGCCAACGAGTACAAGATTGACACGAAGTGTCCAAGTCCAGCACCAAAGGTATATATAAAGAAGCAGACTGCAATGAAGAAGAGAGGTCGACAACTAATTCTTCAAGCAAAATCTAATGATACTGACATTGAGGAAGAGCCTAAGATTAATGAAGGCAACTGGTAAGAAAGCCAAAGCAGTTGAAGAAACCTCTCAATAGGGTATTCCCATTAAAGATTTATCTTACAAACCTATGTCTAATTTTGAGACAACTGTAAAAACATTAGGGAGGAATAGGTTTAATAATGTGAAAAAATGTTTTGATTCATTTGATCAAGATCAGAAGGAACAAATTGTTCAATAGGTAATCAACCATTTGTGTCAATATAATTGGTTACCTCAGGATCTTAAGGATGAAATTTCTGATTCTTTATATTCTATTCTTTCAAATAAGTGGGAAGAGGTTGTAGAGAAAGATGAAGAAATCATTGATAATGTATTCATTCAATATTTTCTTGAATTGTCTAAAGATGAATTAGTTGCATTGATTGATAATTTCAAAGGCAATTTCTTTTTAAAGCAAGAATATTAAAGTTAATAAGTGGAAAGGTACAATCTATTGAAGTTGAGACTCATCGTATAGAAGGAAATATTTAGAGGATGCATAATCAAATAAAGTCTTAGCGGACTGATCAATGAGAGACTGAGGAACGACCGGAGATGGATGAGGAAGAAATTGTGATAGTTGATATTGTCTATCCTATTAAGCATCTTCTTCATCCAAAGTACTTGAATACACTTTCTAGTAGCAACAATGTATTCAGCTTTCGTAGTAGATAAAGAAATAGAATCTTGCTTCTTACTTGTCCAGGCAACCAACTTCTTTCCCAAAAAGAATGCTCCAATGGTACTGCTCTTCTGGTCATCAACATCACCTTCCCAATTAGCATTAGTATAAGAGTTTAAAGTGAAATCACATTCCTTTGAATACCACAGACCATAATCAACTATTCCCTTCAAGTATCTAAATATCCTCTTTATAGCCATAACATGTCTTTCCTTCGGTTAAACTTGAAATATTACAACAAGGCATACAACATTCACAATGCCAGGCCTAGTCTAAGTCAAATAAAGTAGTCCACCAATCATAGATCTATACAAGGTTTGGTTAGCCTTCGTAGATTCATCATCTTTTATCATCTTACATCCTTTCACCATAGGATTTCCAACAAGATTGGAATCATGTAACCCAAACTTCTTCAACAATTCCTTCACATACTTAGATTGAGATATGAAAATGCCTTTGTCAGTCTATGAAATTTGCAATTGTAGAAATAATTTCATCTCACCTATCATATACATCACAAATACTTTTTGTATATCATCAACAAATTTCTTACTCAAATCATCATCTCCTCCAAAAATAATATCATCAACAAATACTTCAACAATCAAAATATTATCATTATCAATCTTGAAGTACAAATTACTATCAACAGTACCTTTACAGAATCCCAACTTCATCAAATGGACTTTCCAGTCTAGCATACCAAGGTCTAGGGGCTTGTTTAAGACCATACAATGCTTTCTTCAATCTACAAACCATGTCTTCTTCATTTGTCAATGAAAATCCATCTAGTTTCTCAATGTAGACTTTCTCTCCCAATTCACCATTCAAGAAGACTAACTTCACATCCATCTGATATACCTTGAATTTCTTATGAGCAACTGTAGCGTCGTAAATTGTATGCACTTGCTAGGGTGGTACAATTTCACACCTAGTTTAGCACCCGCCTTGGCGCATTTTGCATTTTGCATTGCATTTTGCCTTTAGCACTTAATTAATCAAATTAATTAGGTCTAAGGTTCTATTTTGCCATCTTCCACATCATAAAGTTGGGCCCTTTCATTAAAGTGTGCCCTTTTCATTTTATTCCTCCTATACATCATTTAATCAAAAACCCTAATTAGGTCCCATTTCGAACTTGGGGGCTTGATTTCGGGGGTCAAAACATCTCGAAATTAGCTGTAACTTCGGGATTCGCTCTAAAATCATCATATCCGATGGCCCTGAAAATTTGGTGAAAAGTTGTCGGGACCATGGCGCCCGGAGTGCACATGGTACCGGACATTTTTCCTGAAATTTTAGGAGCGCGATCCAATCATAAGATAAAGCTTAACCCCAAGAAATTGGTGGGAGATTCAATCTCTAAGTCAGCCTAAAGTTGAAATTAAGACCTAGGGTTTCATACATAAGAGCTCTCTTTCTTCATTGGAAAGGATCCGGAATTTTTGGTTTTCAAGGACCTTCTATGCAGCGAAAGAGCAGATCTTTGAAGACTTCAACAACATTCAACATCTATCCATCAAGCATTCATCAATTTCATTCATCCATTTAGGGCTTTGAAGACATTGAAGAGCAATAGGGGATTACCGACTGAAGATTGGCTTGTACCCCTCCCTTGGGGTTGGGTATGATTTCATGTTGTTTTCATGTATTTGCATAAGCCTCATTATATCATTTGTAATCATGCTTTAGATCACTTTGCATCTTGATTTGGAGCATTTACATTATCATTTACAAGCAATTAGGGTTTACTTTCTAGGTTGCTCTAGTTTGCTTACTTGCATTTTAGGATCTTGCACACACACAAGGTCTGCACACACATTACTTTTACAATACAACTTGGCTATTCGTGGAGGTGGAAATCACCAAAGTGGGGGTTTGACTAAGGCAAAACCCTATATAGACGCCCAAAACACCTTTTTCAGATATAAGTGCAGATTTCAGGATTCAGACGACGCCGCAAGTTGCAGATCCGAAAGAAGCAGACGGAGACGGAACCACACACCAAGTTTCGGAGCAGAAGACTAGGACAGGGGCGTGGGGTGCCCTGGTCCTACTAGGACAGGGGCATTGGGCGCACTGGTCCCTGGGATAGGGGCGCTGGGCGCCCTGGTCCCTCTGTCAGACAACAACTTTCAGCAACTTTCTGACAGCTTTTCAGGTTGCAAAACAGCAGTTTCAGGGGCAGAATCAGGACAGTGGCGCCCGCGCCCCTGTCCCGAACATTTTCACTCAGATTTTGACTCCGGGTACGCATTTGCATTCTTGTCTTGTCATTGTGTTTACAGCTTTCCATTGTTTAAGTTCAATTCTGCAATCTTGTTATTAGTTCATACTTGCACTTTGGGGTTTGGGATTGAACTTGCATCATTTTATCTTTCAAGTACAACAAAGGAATAGAAATCCTAATAGGTAGCCCGTGGCTTCTCTTCCACAAAAAGAAGTAGCCAATTGTGTGATACCTCTAGGCTCTTTCGTATTCCACAAATGTGTGATTGAAAGTGAGATTAGGACATGTTTGCTTAGTGTCACTTTTTCCCCCACACATTTTGGTGAACCCGACGTGAACTCCAATCTTCTCTAATTCTGATTTATGTTTTCAAATTTGAGTGTTTATGCTATTTCAAAATCAAATTTGTATTTACAAGTTTTAATTTCTTGCAAGATTCAAAAATCTAGAGGAAATTTTTGCTAAAACCCTAATTTTTCAATTCAAAGTTGAACTTGTGGATAGCTTAATTGGGATCAATAATTTCAAATCTGATTTAGGAACTCATTTGAATCATAAATTTCTAAATCTACATTCTAAGTTCTTGCATTGAACATTTCCTTCTATTTTGCATGTGTTATCATTTGAAAGAGGAAAATTGTTGTCATGATGCATTCATTTCATAGATATGATAATGGGTTAGCGTCCCTTGTTTCAATTTTTCCTTCTCCTAAAGAATCTCCCCCCATCTATAACAACATTTTAGTGCCTAAAAGAGTTGCTACCAATCCCTTTGAGACTCTCCCATGCTCTAAGGATGAAGACTTTAAGAGTGATCTTGACAACTCTCCTAAAATGTGCCCTTCCTATTTAGCTATCCTAGAGGAAGAGAATGATATCATAAACACCTTTCTTAATGTTACTTCACCTTCCCTACATGATGCCTCTCTTAGTGAAAAGGTATTGATGGACATTGAATTATTTTCTCCTAAAGTTGGTTCTTCCAATGGGGGCATGTTAGTGCAACAAGAGGTTATGAACACTTCTTTCAAAGATCTCCTTCCTAAGCATGAATCTTTGGAGAAATATGTTCATGTTCCTCCTAAAAAACACTCCCTTCATGAGGATCCTTTTGTGCAAGAAGATGACATGATCCCTACACTTCCTAGTGATGGCATTTCCTTTTCCAACAAAATTCCCACTAGATATGATGAATTAATGATAAATGCTTACCCTTCTCCTAAAGTTTGTCTTACCCATAAGCATCCCTTAGAGAAAGAAGATGAAATAATAAGCAATTTCCTTAATTCTCTCTCCCCTAAAGATCATATTGAACATATTTTGAGGAAAGAGGATGAGTTTAACACATCTATTGATGCTCTCTCTCCTAAGGATGAGGAATTAATAAACAATGTTATCATCTCTCTCGAAATTGACAATACTTCGAACAACAACTTCACTATTTGGGATGAACCATTAGAAGAAGGTGTAGATTATTCTCTACCCTGTGAGAGAACCCTAGCCAAAGGGGATGAAATCAAGATTGAAAACTCCCTTGATAGTTTCTCACCTTCCTTGAATCTCAATTATTCTCCCTCTAAAAATAAAGCATCTCCCTCTCCTCAACTTGGTTCTACTCATAAGGAGACCCTAGTTCAAAGAAAGATGGTTAACATCTCTTTCAAAGATCTCCCTCTCAAAAGTGAGACTTTAGAGAGTAATGTTGATCCTTATCCTAGAGAGTTTATTCCCCATGTAGAACATTTGAGGATAGAGGATGATATGGCCTTTCCTAGTATTACTCTTCCTACTGGAACATCAATGCCTACCCCTTGTCTCTCTCCTAAAATTGATTTAATCCATGATAAGATTTTAGTGCAAGAGAAGACTATCAATAATTTTTCCAACACTTTTGTTCATTCCTCTAAACCATCCTCAATCAATTTGATACATGTGAATGAAACACCTAACAAACCTCTCTTCATTGTCCAAGGTGCTTGTCCTTCTCAAAATTCTCAACCTTTAAATAAGCCTATCTTAGTGGTTCAAGGTGGTTATGCTAATGATTCTTTTTGCACTCCTAAGAAACCTATTATTATTGTGCAAGGAGGTTATTCTCCTAAGAGCCCTTATGAGTATGCTAAGCAATTAACTAGAGAGAGTTATCATGTGGTTGCTCATACCTATAACACAAGAAACAATAGGCAGCCTAATCTTCCTCCTGTTACTCCAGTGTCTCTTCCTCCTTCCCAACCTATTCTTCCTCAAGCTCCTCATATTTCACAAGTTCTTGGTAAGGAATATGATCTCATAGAACAACTTAAAGCTACCCCTACTAAGATATCCCTTTGGGATTTGATCCAAACTTCTTCCGCTCATCATGGAATGTTACAAGATGCCTTGAGAGATTTGAATGTTCCTCCACCTAATACATCTAGTAATATAGTGTCTTTGGTTAACTCTGTGATGAATCCTAAAGCTCAAATTGTGTTTACTCAAGATGAGTTGCCTACTAATGAAATTCAACATCAATATGATCCCTTGATGATTGTCGTTATCATAAATGACACTTCTATAAGACGAACACTGATAGATAATGGTTCTGGCCTTAATGTGTGTAGCATTAATCTATTGCATAAGATGAATGTGGATACATCCCTTATTGAGCCTGACTCTCGTCCCATTCGAGGCTTTGATAATGTGGCTAAATCTTCATTAGGTATTATCACCTTACCCATCACAGTGGGACCTGTTACTTTGCCTACTCCTATCCATGTTATGTCAGGAAATCTAACATACAACTTGTTATTAGGGAGACCTTGGATTCATAGTATGCAAGTTGTCCCCTCTACATTGCATAGACAAGTTAAATTTATTTATAATAATAAGACATATACCTTGATAGGTGATACTAATTTTCAAGCTTGTTTGCAAACATCTACTTCCAAAGGGAGTTCTTCTAAGCCTTCCTCTTCTAGTGATGACTCATTAAACAAGATACCTATGGATGAATCATCACCCTCTGATAATCAAAATTCTTTAGATGAGTCTGAAGTTCCTGAAGAAGATTCTTCTCAACTTGAATCTACACATGAAAAGGCTTTTGATCTTGAGAAGGTTCTCGCAGAAGACGATTGGGGATCTCTTTATTTTAATCCCACCTTTGTAGGTGAGTATAGGGTTCCTCCTAGAGAGCTTAAAGTTAAAAAGAAGGAATAAACTAGAGATCAATCAGTCTTACTTGAACCTATGAGCAATAATTTTGTGGCCCCTTCTCAAACTTCTTCTCCTCACACCTCTAATTCTGAAGAATATTCATTTGGACTTGGATATAATCTTTCTAAGCCCACCAAAGCATCTAAAAGACCATCTCTCAATGTGAATGCTATATTTAGTGGTGATGATGATCTCACTTCAACTAAATCATCTTCTGCTTCTATCAACTCTCATTCCCCCCATAAGGAAATCTTGGCGATGAACAAATCTCTTTATGACTCCCCTCAAATTTCTAAATCCACTTATGAATCTTTATTTCCTATTCATCATAAAGTCCTTTTCTCCAGGGATAAGGCTCTAATAAATTACACTCATCCCTCTTCTAAGATTTCTTGTGACTTTCCTTCTTCAATTTTTATCATTTTATACATGTTTTTTATCTCACTTATAGTTGAGCATTCAGCATGTCATATTCAAATACTTCATTCAATCTATCATGTCTTTAAATAACATTAATGGCTATTATGTTGCTCATCATTATGTGACATTGGTAGCTCATTTACTGGGGGCTCATTGTCATTCATGATGGTACAATTTCAAGTGCAATCATATTTTTGAAGCAACATAATAGCCTAATTTTTCTATGTTATCTCTTGTTCCTATGGGGTAATAATGTGGAAATATTGATCATCTTTTCTTTAGAATCCTCTTTTCCTAGATATGGGAGAAGATGTGTATTCTCTTTCTTACCTTACCCACTTCTTGTGAGAAGCATTTTACATACACTAATGTCTTGCTTGAATGAACTCATGTGAGTATGTAGTACATTTTGTTTATGTCTAAATCTCTCCCTGGAAGATTGTGTAAGTCCTTCTCATTGTCCTTATCCTTGGGAGGCAATGATCTTTCCTTATTTTTATCTAAGGATCCACTTTTTCCTATTTCATGGATGGTGAGAACTTTATTACTTGATGTTATTCCTTGTATGCATTTGTTGTTGTTTGTTCAAGGATTCTCTCTTACAAGAGGTGTAAGTCCTTGACTACAACCTCTTTTGCACTGGGTAAAATACATCCATAATGAATTCACTCTCCCAATTGGGTTAAAAAGAGCGTCATCCTTCATTAAGAATCATTTTTACCTCGCAAAAGAAGGAAGTATTGCATTCTTATTCTCTTCTTTGTCTTATTCTAGAAGATGTTTCCTCTCGGGGATAGGTGTCTTTTGTACAAAGATCTCTTCTCCTCTAAGGATCTCCTTTACACATACTACAAGATGTCCCTTTTCAACTATCTTATCCTTGCTTAAAGAGTAAAAAACTCTCTTGCTTGGATCTATGACATTGTTGCATTTTTGGGGTATCTTCTTTTGTGATGAAGGTAGGTATCCTTGTTCTACTTTGCTTATGACATAAACATTACACTTTTTGAGCAATGGGTCATTCTCGGAACTAGAGCACAGACTCTTAGAGCGAGATGTCTCCATTTTTCTTTTATGCAAGGTGATTATTCTCGGAACCAGAGCACAGACTCTTAGAGCGAGGTGACACGCTTTTGTACTATACATATACAGGTTGTAGCATACTCGGGCATAGACTCCTATGAGGTGCTTCTAACCTCCCTTACACACACATGCACGAGGTTGAGTGGAACTAGTGGCATAAGGCTAGACTTTCTCACTCTCCTCCCTTACATGGATCACCTAGACAGACTCTAGGGGCTAGTTTTCCATGTCCTTTTCCCATGGATCACCTAGACAAGATCTAGGGGCGAGAAGTCCATGTCTTCTCTCTCACTATTCTTCTCATGGATCACCAATGTGTGTATTCATGCTTTTTTACTTTCTTTTCTTCTCTTTGCATTTTGTTTCCATTTACATCCTTCATCTTGTGTTAGAGAACTCTCAAATCCTCACACTCTTTGTTGTTTTGGAATTGAGATTTAGTCCTCTTTCTTACCAAATGATTCTCCATTAGTTTTTGATCTCATATCAAATCTTCTTGTGAGCATTTGTCATCAATATTCTTTAACAATTCGAAGTGGTAAACATGATACCCTGTTTCAACTCACTAAAATTAGCAAGCCGAAACAGGGGGGGGCATATAGCTACCCTCGAATTTTCATCACCTTCCTTAGTAAGCATTAGGTGATTTTGTGATCTAATGTGTGTTTTGTAGGGTGCGGTTCCTAACTGTGTACTGCAAATACCGCTGGGGGCTTCGTTCGATAGACTTATGGATATATCCTTTTTTCAAATAATGTTTACTTTTCTGTACTTTAGCTTGCATATGCACGTAGTGTTCATATGACCACTAAAGTGGGGGCTAAATGTAGCGTCGTAAATTGTACGCACTTGCTAGGGTGGTACAATTTCACACCTAGTTTAGCACCCGCCTTGGCGCATTTTGCATTTTGCATTGCATTTCCCCTTTAGCACTTAATTAATCAAATTAATTAGGTCGAAGGTTCTATTTCACCATCTTCCACATCATAAAGTTGGGCCCTTTCATTAAAGTGTGCCCTTTTCATTTTATTCCTCCTATACATCATTTAATCAAAAACCCTAATTAGGTCCTATTTCGAACTTGGGGGCTTGATTTCGGGGGTCAAAACATCTCGAAATCAGCTGTAACTTTAGGATTCGCTCTAAAATCATCATATCCGACGGCCCTGAAAATTTGGTGAAAAGTTGTTGGGACCATGGCGCCCGGAGAGGACCATGGCCCCCGGAGTGCACATGGTCCTGGACATTTTTCCCGAAATTTTAGGAGCGCGATCCAATCATAAAATAAATCTTAACCCCAAGAAATTGGTGGGAGATTCAATCTCTAAGTCGGCCTAAAGTTGAAATTAAGACCTAGGGTTTCATACATAAGAGCTCTCTTTCTTCATTGGAAAGGATCCAGAATTTTTGGTTTTCAAGGACCTTCTATGCAGCGAAAGAGTAGATCTTTGAAGACTTCAACAACATTCAACATCCATCCATCAAGCATTCATCAATTTCATTCATCCATTTAGGGCTTTGAAGACATTGAAGAGCAATAGGGGATTACCGACTGAAGATTGGCTTGTACACCTCCCTTGGGGTTGGGTATGATTTCATGTTGTTTTCATGTCTTTGCATAAGCCTCATTATATCATTTGTATTCATGCTTTAGATCACTTTGCATCTTGATTTGGAGCATTTACATTATCATTTACAAGCAATTAGGGTTTACTTTCTAGGTTGCTCTAGTTTGCTTACTTGCATTTTAGGATCTTGCACACACACAAGGTCTGCACACACATTACTTTTACAATACAACTTGGCTATTTGTGGAGGTGGAAATCACCAAAGCGGGGGTTTGACTAAGGCAAAACCCTATATAGCCGCCCAAAACACCTTTTTCAGATATAAGTGCAGATTTCGGGATTCAGACGACGCCGCAAGTTGCAGATCCGAAAGAAGCAGACGGAGACGGAACCACACACCAAGTTTCGGAGCAGAAGACCAGGACAGGGGCGTGGGGCGCCCTAGTCCTGCCAGGACAGGGGCGCTGGGCGCCCTGGTCCCTCTGTCAGACAGCAACTTTCAGCAACTTTCTAACAGCTTTTCAGGTTGCAAAACAGTAGTTTCAGGGGCAGAATCAGGACAGTGGCGCCCAGCCCCCCCCGTCCTGAACATTTTCACTCAGATTTTGACTCTGGGTACGCATTTGCATTCTTGTCTTGTCATTGTGTTTACAGCTTTCCATTGTTTAAGTTCAATTCTGCAATCTTGTTATTAGTTCATACTTGCACTTTGGGGTTTGGGATTGAACTTGCATCATTTTATCTTTCAAGTACAACAAAGGAATAGAAATCCTAATAGGTATCCCGTGGCTCTCTCTTCCACAAAAAGAAGTAGCCAATTGTGTGATACCTCTAGGCTCTTTCGTATTCCACAAATGTGTGATTGAAAGTGAGATTAGGGCATGTTTGCTTAGTGTCACTTTTTCCCCCACACAGCAACATATGCAAGAAATAGTCTAACAGCTTCAATTATAGCTACTCGAGAAAAAGTCTCCTCAAAATCAATACCTTTCATATGTGGATATCCCTTACATACCATTCTTGGTTTGTTTCTAACAACTTATCCTTCTTCATTTAGCTTATTCTAGAATACCCATTTAGTACCAATTACATTCTTATCCTTAGGTCTCAGAACAAGTTCCCATGTTTTGTTCTTTTCAATCTAATCTAACTCTTCTCCCATAGCTTTTACCAAATTTTCATCTTTACAAGCTTCAACAACATCTTTAAGCTCAATTTTAGAAATCAAACATGTATCTTCAACAACAATTCTTCTCCTAGTCATCACACCTTTATTCTTATCACCAATAATCTGATTCTCTGAATGATTTAGTCTTACATACCTCAGGGTCTTCTGATTATTCTAATTTTTGGGTTCTTGAACTTCTTCACTGGCAGAAACATCTGCATTCACTATCTCTACCTCTACCAGATCACATTGCTTCATGCTCGGACTCTGCACTTTCTTTGAATTAACATCTTAATCATCAAACTCATATTTGCATGCTCTTATTTGCTTCCAAAGATTCTGAAATATCTAACTATAGGAACATGACCAAAGCATAGCTCATAAGGGGTCTTACCGGAATCACCTTTTATATGCACTTGATTGAATGTGTATATAGCAGTTCTAACAGCTTCTCTCCAATAGATATACGAAACATTTCCTCAATCATCATAGTTCTAGAAGAATCCAAAATAGTTATGTCTTCCTTTCAACAACTCCAATTTGTTGAGGGGTTCTTGCAGCAGATAATTGTCTCCAGATTCTGAGAGTTAAACTCACTGGAAATGAATTCTCCTCCTCTATTAGACCTTAGGTACTTCTGCTTCAATCCAGTCTCTATCTCCACTTTAGCTTTGAATATTTTGAACTTCCCCAGTGCTTCATATTTCTCCCTTAGAAAAGTGACCCACATCATCCTAGAATAGTCATCAATCAGCAACATAAAATATTTGTCTCCCTACAAGCTTCTCACTCTAGAAGGTCCACATAAATAAGTATGCACAAGGTCTAACAATCCATTAGATGTATACAGTTTTCTCTTGAATGAAATTTTTGTTTGCTTTCCCAATTGACATTATTTACATATCAGATTAATAGGCTTCACAATCTTAGGCAGATCTCTAATAGCTTGAGTAGAACTAATATTAATCATGCAGTCAGAGTTAACATGACACATTCTCATATGCCACAACCAACTCTCATCAATCTGAGCAATCAAGCAACTTTTCTCACTAGCATTAAGATGAAAGATATTACCTTTAGTCTCAGTACCTGATGCAATCTCTAAACTGGAGCAATTCAAGATCTTATTTCCCATTCTTGAATTGCAAATCATATCCCTTATCAACCATCTATCCAAAACTCAAAAGATTATGGTTCAAAAATTCAACATATAAAACATCATCGTTATAATGATTACCATCAAAATAAATAGAACCTCTACCATGGATTACACAAGTTTTATTGTCTCCAAATCTCACCAAACCACCATCATACTTCTCCATACTCACAAATTTACCTTTATCTCCTATCATATGATGTGAGAAACCACTACCAATCACCCATTCATATTTCTCATCAATCTTAGGAGCCAAAGATTTCTCTTCAATAATACAGCTTGTAGAATTAGTGAGTATCAGATCATCTTCATTGATAGCAATGAACACAAATTCATCTTTTGAATTCCCTTTCTCAGAATCCTCATCTATCACACCTCCATCAGCAACATATTAGCATTCCATATGATATCTATACTTTTGGTTAGGCTTGTAAGGCTTATCATACTTTGAAACTTTTTCTGCTCTCTCAGGACACCTAGAAGTAAAATGACCAATCTTATTGCAAGAAAAACATTTCAAAGGTAACTTCCCTTCATACTTACTAGCTTCCTTAGGGAATCTTATGGCAATAAGTTCTTCAAGATCTTCTAGCTCCCTTTCTTATTATTCCATCTCTCTCATTTCTCTTTCATATCTGGACACCCTAGTTGAACTTTCTCCCGGATCATACTTCTACTTCCCGGATATAGTAGCTTTAAATGTAATCTCAATTTTACCATGTGATACACCAAGTTCACTCAATTCAAAAGCAGCAAGTTTACCAACCAACATATCTCTTGTCATAGTTGTCATAGTCTAGATCTCATCAATAGCAACAACTTTATGTTTATAAGCAGGAGGCAAAGATCTCAACACTTTAGCCACAATCTCATCTTCTTCAAGGACTACATTGGCACATCTGATATTCAGCACAAAATCATTCACCTTAGCCATAAAGGATGAAATATTCTCATCTTCTCCCATTCTTAGCAACTCATACTTTCATTTCAAGCTCTGTAATTTAGCAATTTTCACATGTTTATCTCCTTCATACAAGGTTTTAAGCTTCACCAAAATCTCATGTGCAATACGCAATCTCATCACATTAGTCATTTCAGCATTAGTCAAGGCACTCAACAATGCTTCTTTCACTCTAATATTACTTTCAACATCCTTGATCTTAGTTACAGTAACAGGACCATTTAGAGGAACCATGTATGCATTGTTTGTGATCTTTCAATAATCTTCTCTAAGACAATTCAAGTGAACTTCCATCCAGTGCTTCCATATAGAGTAATTAGTTCCATCAAATCTCAGACTCTCCTTCTTGAAAACAATAGCTTCCATCCCAGATCTCCTCAAGCGGTCAATCATCTTCTAGAGGATCTAGCTTTGATACCAATTGTTGGTAGCAAATCAGTGGGAAAACTGAGAGGGGGTGAATTAGTTTTTACCAAACTCAACCAAGTTAGCCTTAATTACAGATTTGATCATGAGTAGCAATAACATAAATAATTACCACATCAACAACACACATCATATAGATGTTAGAATCAATGACAGTCCCAAAGACACTAATAGGGGGGGGGAATTAGTGTCTAACCGGTTAGCAAAATATTTAAACTTATTAAGAACTTTGTATCCCAAAACAGTGTACCAGTAAATAAGAATTAATGCAGCAATTAAGAATAACAGAGACAACATAGAGAACACACCATAACACAAGATATTTAATGAGGAAACCCAGTGTGGGAAAAACCTTGGTGGGATTTGTGACCCACAATATTCACTCACTGGCCAATGAATAAATATTACTTACAATGAGGGGCATGCACATGCAGGAAGGCTAGCAGCCTAGAGCTCACTACTCAACTACAAAATAGAAGTCTCACTAACTTACAAGATGGATTATAAAAATCCAATAATGTATTGCTTCAAATCAGCATCAACTATGCCAGGTTCAGTATCGTTTTAAGCTCAGTCTATAACCAAAACCTTCGTTGTCAACTATATCACCTTATACAAAATTGCCGTATACTTATCATCTAAATTCCTCTCTCTCACATTCTCTCTTATCAAAATGACCTATAAGATCTCATACATATATGAGTCTTTTACAATGTACCATGTCGGCTTTACAAAAGATAATTACATTAAAATATAATAAACAAAAGTTTATTACCTGTCGGCTGGAGTGTTGATATGCATTATTGCCGTTGTCGGTGAAGTACCTGTCGGTGTATGTAGAAGTCTATTGCTAGTGCCGGTAACTATCGGTGGCTTGCCAGATGAATGCTAGTTGGTTTCCATCAATGACAACATCAACTATTCTCATAAGAGTGTAGAATACCAACAATCTCCCCCTTTGGCATTGATGGCAACACTCATGAGAA
This sequence comes from Cryptomeria japonica, assembly GCF_030272615.1. Classification (NCBI taxonomy): domain Eukaryota; kingdom Viridiplantae; phylum Streptophyta; class Pinopsida; order Cupressales; family Cupressaceae; genus Cryptomeria; species Cryptomeria japonica. Next base: position 222,802,616 of record NC_081409.1, read on the forward strand.
AAATCCAAAAATTGTTCAAAAAATTGAAATCCAAAAAGTTTCCAAAAAGATGTGCTCCCCTTGAGCAAATGATCTCCTTTGAATAAGCATTTTTCTCTCCACTACTCCCCCTTTGACATCAATGACAAAGGTTGTCAAAAATAGCCAAATGAGTGCAAAAATTTCACCTCAAAGTCTATAACCAGTTGGTTACAATCTGAAAGATGTCTGCCAAAACCAAATTTAGACTCTGCATAAATCTTTTGATGTCGTTCAAGGTTTCCTTAGTCTATTGGATCATGTCGGTGAGATAGTGCATGTGTTCTTTCGATGATTGCTCTCCTTGAAGTAATGCCTTAGAGATTTCAATTCTCAGAGAGATAAGATTGTCCAACTTAGGACCAAGTTTATTTTTTAAGTTCCTAGGCATTTGACTTAATCCTTGCCTTCTCTTTCTCAAGTTTTACTAATTTCTCCTCAAAACCTACTATTTCCTGCTCAATAACTGATATAAGTTCGGATGAACCAATTATGTTATCAGCTATGTCATCGATTTCTTTGTGTGTTCTACTGATCTCCTTATCTATGTCCTCTGTCAAAAGGTGAGGTTTGCATGTTTCCCTATATAGCTCCTTGTACTCCAAAATTGTAGAGTTAAGTGTCGGTAATAATGTATCCAAGTGTTCTGTACACTTCTTTATGGTGTCTTCAAAGAATTTGTCCCTCTTTTTCAACTCTCTCCTTGATTGTGTTATCATTCACCTTGTCAATGGTTATTACACTATCAGCAATAAATTTGGACAATGTGTCCAATTTTCCTAAAGAATCCTTAATATGATATATGTTACAATTTGGTGCAATCAACTTAAGAACTGGTAAAGTGTTATCAATTGCCTTGTAGGCCAATGCATTGCAATCTATTATCTTCTTGATTGAATCCAAAAGTACCTTTGTAACATTGGTAGGTTTGAATTCACCTGTAGATGTGTCGGATATCTGACCAATTACCTTTATTTTTGGATTTTTCTCATGAGTGTTGCCATCAACCTGCAAAGGTTTCTCAGATTCTTTTAATGTCTTGGTGATTGTCGGTTTCTCCGATTCAGTGTGTACCTCTGCCTCAGTTGGTTTTCCTAAAAGTTCAACTATCGATATCTCTATCTCTGGTGGCCTTGTGCTTGAATTTTTACCTTCAGTAGGTTTCTCAGTTTTTGACAGTTTCTCTATTTTGGTTGGGATCTCAACTTCAATAGTTTCTATCAGTTTCTCAGCCATGTTGCCACTATCAACATTGTCTACCTTAACCTCTGAATTATCCTTATCCACAACAATATTTACTTCCTGAGTATCCACTTTCATGGTAAAGAGTATCTCAGATTCAGGATTTGTATCATAATGTGTAATACCTCCAGTGTCAATAATCGGTGGATCATCGAAGTGTACCAGTGCAGTATCCAAAGGTGGTGGCGGTATATTGTCAGTAATCTTGATGTTTGGAACTCCACCAATTTTTCCTTTTCCCTTGTCCTTGTCCTTCTGATACACTTTGAATATATTTTTAGGTCGGTTCATTTCCTCTTGTTTTTCCTTCTTCACAAAAAATATATCCCAATTATCTGCAGTCTCATCTGCAATCTCTTTCACTCTTCCTGCCATTAAGCTTACTTGTCGGTGCCCACTGGCAAAAATGGATCGGTTAGCCTCAGAAATCAATTTATCAATTTCTTCCTTTGAATTAACAGGATGTACAGCTAGAAGTTTTTCAATTTTCATTTTCTTGTCTAATTCCATCACTGCTATCCTTTTTGCTTCTAATCTTCTATAAAGTTCATTTGGTAAATCATCCACAACTTCAATCAAAACCTTCTTATATATGTCCAAGTGTAAAATAATATTGTTCTCAATGCTTTCCCTGTCAGAATCAATAAATTCATTATACAGTTTGTGCACATTAGCCAAATTGCCATCATTAGTTATTTCATTCAACAAATCATTCAAAGGAGTAACTGGTTGTTGTTTTTCTTTGGTGTTAGTTTCTTGGGCAGTTCCCTTACTGCCTGTTGTTTCTTCCTCAAGGTCCTTGTTCTCTTAGGTGAAGGAGAGGGTACCGGTGAAGGTTTTCTCTTCCTCCTTTCAACTCTTTTAAATTCTATTGCCTTATCACTATCAGTTCCAAAAGATGTGTCAACCAGTGAAATATGTGCCTCTGGGGTAAGTTCTTCAAGCTCACTAGCCTATATGCAACTAAGGTTCATGACATTTTCCTTGATTTCCTTAACTTTCTTAGAAGCATCTCTCAAGTATTTGTCTCTTTTATTCCTTTGCTTCAATATATTTACATTACTCTCAATGGTCTCAACACTACCAAAAACTTTTTCTGATAGTTCTCTCGGTGCATCCAGTAAAGCTTTGGCATATGTCTCCAGAATAGTAAGATCTACTTCATATCCCATCTTGGTGACCCAAATAGTTCAAGGGAGTACTGCCTCCATCCATGTCTCATCTCTTTTGAAAACAAAACAAATCTCTTTATCATATTTATCTACTATACTTTGTGGTAACCTTTCTCTAGCTCTCATCTTAGCTTGGAAAGTTTTGTATCTATTATGTTGTTGTCTCTAGTAGTTCCCATGCTGGTAAAAGCTTCCTATAGTTGTTTTCCTACCAATATATCATCACCAAAGTCTTTGGGTCCTGTATCGGGGATCTCTTTAGCAAAGTACAACATTAGACATACCAAAAGGTTTCCATAGTGCAATGTACCTTTCTCGTCTCCCTTAATCTATTTCAAATTGTCAATAAGCTCATATTTTAGCCATTCACACACATCAATCATTACATTGTTGTTTACTATCTCATAAGCACTGTGTATACAGAGACTAGAAACTAAATTTAGCCTGTTACCATGTGTTGTCTTGTATCCTATCACCATACTTACAAATCTCACATTGGTGTCCTTAATATCATTTACTCTCAATGATCTATTGTCAGATGTTTCTCTGGTTAGGCTTATCACTTTGTTGTTGGGAATCTTCTTTGTTTTATCAGGTCTATTGTCAGTTGAGGGTAAACCAGTAACTACCCTAATTTCTTGTCGGGTTATTTTGCAGATAGAATCCAACCATAAGAATTCTCCATGTGCTCTACTTAATACAATCCTAACTACTTCCTCTAGAAATTGAGGGATATTCTGTATCTCCACAAAACCTAGAGTTTCCACAATTTTATGTTTGTGTTTAACAACACCATCTTCATCACAAATGACCTTATTAAACATTTTCATTAATTCCTCAGAACCTAGTTCCTCTATATTGCAATGTATATAAATCCTAGGGTCTTCTCCAAATGCTACACCTTTAGGAATTTTTGAGAATGCCCCTACAGAGTCATCTTGCTTCACAATTTTGGGAATTATCTTAAATACGGGCCTAGGGCGTTTCACATTTTCCACAATGGTAGGGTTCAGAATAAATTCAGGAGCAGAAGAAGAGGCCATTGAAAAATACCTTTAGCTGCCTGAAAATATTCTAAATGTTTGAATAAATCACTTCGCGCCTTCGCCTTGAATGCCTTCGCTCAGTTTTTACACTCTCTGATAATTTGAATGTTCGGTGAGTCAAAAATGAGAGAAATAAGCTGATTTATAATAACATTTCTCTCACCAACCACATTAAATGCTCGTCGATTAAGTGAAAACTTAACACATCTGCTGGTAAGGAAGAAATCTATCTTCTCACCATCAACCAAGGGTACTCTTCTTGATTTTCAACTTGCTGCAATACCCTCAAAAGGGCTACTTCTTAGTTGGATGAAGAATCTCCTACCGGTGGAGTATTACTTTGTTCTACCGGTGTAGAGACAGTTTCATCAACTTTCTGATCTCTCTTTTTTATCCATTGTTTTGAAAATTCTTGCTTTACCTCATCTACCTTTTCTTTGTCTTTCAAATTAGATCCTTTATTGTTTGTCGGTGAAGTCTTACTTCTACAAAATTTTGCAATATGTCTAATCTTTTTACAAGCATAACAAGTTACATTATTCTTCTGAGTAGCCTTTCCATATCCTACGCCGATTTATATTCTGCATTGATTAGATAAGTGCCCAAATCTTCCACAAACATAGCATCTCACATTCATTTTGCAATTTTCTAAATTATGACCAACTTTGTTGCATTTGGAACATTGAGCGATGGGTGCATTAATATTTTGATTGTTTCTAAATCTACACTGATTTTCTCTATGACCATACTTGTTACAGTTAAAGCATTTCCCATTAAATTTATAAGCACTAGGTTGTCTTACTAGTTTATCGTGATCATGATTGTTTGTAGTACCGGAACTTTCACCAACTTCAAATCCAAGTCCATTAGTATCTCCATTAGGTTTCTAATTTTTCAGCATGTCATCAAGCTCCTCTAAACTTTTCTTGAATTTTTCTTTGTGTTTATTTGTAGTAGCTAACTCATTTTCCAAAATTCTCTTTTGTCTCATAAGCTCAGTTATATCATGTTGCATGTGAATCGGATTTGTCTTCAACATATCATTTTCATGACTAAGTCTTAGATTTTCATTTCCAGCATCATTAAGTCTCCTATTCAAGTCTTCTTCATTCTTCTTTCTGTCTTCAATATCTTTACATAACCTCATAGTCATATCTTACATTTCATTCTTCATATTATTGTTTTCTTGTCTCAACTTATTTTCAAGCTCATTAAGAGTTTCTTTTTCATTGCCATCTTTCTGCATCTTCTCATGAAGTTCTTTTCTTTTATTTTGTACTATAGAAAATTTCTCCTAAAGTCCTTTAATGAATTCATGTGCAGTCCTTAGATCATCTTCAAGTTTGATATTCTTCCATTTCTCTGCATCATAATCTACAAGAGCTCCTTCCAATTGTTTTCTTAAGTTCTCCATCTATACCAGTGTCAGAATCTTCCTCAAGTTGTTAGGCTTTTGAAAATAGAAGACCAAGCTATGATACCAATTGTTAGAATCAATGACAGTCCTAAAGGCACTGAGAGGGGGGGGGATCAGTGTCTAACCGGTTGGAAAAATATTTAAGCTTATTAAGAACTTTGTATCCCAAAACAGTGTACCGGTAAATAAGAATTAATGCAGCAATTAAGAATAATAGAGACAGCATAGAGAATACACCATAACACAAGTTATTTAATGAGGAAACCTGGTGTGGGAAAAACCTCGATGAGATTTGTGACCCACAATATTCACTCACTGGCCAATAAATAAATATTACTTACAATGAGGGACCTGCACATGCAGGAAGGCTAGCAGCCTAGAGCTCACTGCTCAACTACAAAATAGAAGTCTCACTGACTTACAAGATGGATTATCAAAATCCAATAATGTATTGCTTCAAATCAGCATCAACTATGCCAGGTTCAGTACCGTTTTAAGCTTGGTCTATAACCAAAACCTTCACTATCAACTATATCACCTTATACAAAATCGCCTTATACTTATCATCTAAATTCTTCTCTCTCACATTCTCTCTTATCAAAATAACCTATAAGATCTCATACATATATGAGTCTTTTACAATGTACCATGTCGGCTTTACAGAAGATAATTACATTAAAATACAATAAACAAAATTTAATTCCCTGTTGGCTGGAGTGTCGGTATGCATTGTTGCCACTATAGGTGAAGTGCCTGCAGGTGTATGTAGAAGTCTATTGCTGGTGCCGATAACTATCAGTGGCTTGCCAGATGAATGCCAGTTGGTTGACATCAATGACAACATCAACTATTCTCATAAGAGTGTAGAATTCCAACAATAGATTTTTGACATGGAAAACCTGGTTAAGGGAAAAACCACGGTGGGAACCTACCCACAGTAAGATGATACTCTGCAGTAGTATGTGAAAATATTACAATGGAGAATGCACATGAACTCAGGAACACTCCCTAAAGCTCGCTGCTCAAAACAACAAAGGGCTACAACCCTGGGAAGGCTCACTACCTTACAAAGATCAGACAACAATCCAGATTACATGAACTGAAAGAATAGCATCTCCAAATACCTGACTATAGTTCTGGTTAAGCACACTGTCTACACAACAATTCTTCTCTTCTCTTCCACACTTCCAAATAATAGATTCTCTTGTTTGCACATACAATAACCTCTCAAATCATAAACACAACCACAAACACACAAATTACATGATTACATCACCTATTTATACAATTCATCAACCTTAACCATAAGGTTGGCTCAACACATAAGACCTAATTACAAAATTACATCACACGATAAATAAATTCATAACCGAATCAATACAATGTCAGCAAGGACATAGTATGGACCCAAACCAAATCCTCGAACATGCAACACCACCAATTAATTCACCAAGATCATCTGCAACACGCTACACCACCGAATATGTTACATAACATGAAGAATGTCATCGGACCAATAAAATATTCAATATGTGCACCACAATAAATATCGACCACCAAAATGCATAGGACACAATCAAAGAACATCAACAAGCAACGTGAATTCCACCGCAATCACTGCAATAGCTTGGATATTAAGAATCATCATTAGCATCATCACCGAAGCTCAAGAACACCAACTAAGAAACTAAAAGATATGCTTGTGAAGTTCCAGATCATGAACCATCCTATTTGAGGACACACATGAACATCCCAAACACTCTCCAAAATCTCCAACTCAAGATATCATCATTCCGAAGCAATATGAATCAAATACCATAACTTTGCAACACTGGAAAACTAGTCCACATACCAAATCTCATAACTCGATCAAATTACCTCATAGTATCATGAAACTCATACTAAATCAACTAAAAATAAGCATCTCAAAACCCAATAAACCACATCAGCACATCTGCAACAAATCACTCAAACCAACTCTCTGCAACACACCAATTCTCTACAATATAGGAATATGTTGACATCAATGTCAACAACACATTCCAACAACTCTAATATCCAATAGAACCTACATCACCACACTCAATCTTTTCCATCCTTTTTCTATTTATTTCTTCTCTCTCCATCATTTGTCTTTGTCTTTGTCTCCTTTCCTCTCCACTAGGGTTGGTCATTTTTTCTTTCCTCTCTAGATCAATTTTCTCCTTAATCTCTCTTAATTTTTTTTCTCCTTTTTCCATGGTTGTTTAAGATGTGGGATTGTATTACTCCTATATTGTGTCTGATGGTGGTTGTTTGGTAGTTATATTAATGATCGCATCCTTTCATAGGTCTCTCTAGACCTTTTCCCCCTTTTTTCCTCCCATCCCTTTGGTACCTAACCCTCTCTCACAAGGTAAACATCAAGAAGAAAAAAAATTGATCAATCATATATTTTCCATCATCTATTGTTTGTTCTATTGATCTGATAATAGGTTTAGAATTTGAATTTTTTCTTAGCAAACCTCAATAGAACCTAACTTAAAGAATTTTTATTGTTATAGTCTTGTACCTCGAACTCAATTCTTTTAAGGTAACAAGGAAAGGTGATATGGATCCTACACTACTTATAAATTAGAATAAAATACCATATACACATAATAAAAAAGAATTTATATTTATTTAAATTCATAGATCAATCGGTACTGCATTCCATACATCTCCTTAATACACTATATTTCACTATTCTATCTCTCTTATATGTCATCTCACCTATCCTTGTGAATAGATCTTATACTAACTACTTAAATAGCTACAATAGGGGACATGAACCTTCTAGATAATATCCCTAGAGTGCATTCTATCTTCCTGAGCTCTTATTTTGGACCCTTCTTTCGAATTAGATATTACATATTTTTGAATTGGTGTTTGTATACTATTTTTTAGAAAACACTAAGGATCGACATTCTCATAAAATAAAACATAGTAAAAGTTGATATGAAACATAAAAAATTGCTATAATATCAAAAATGTCAATTTATACCCATGCATATAAAGAAATTAAGAAGGAAGAGGGAGCTTCTAAAGGTAAAGATGTGAATGCAAAAAGTATAAATAAAATTGTGAAAATGCCCCAAACATCTCTAAGGAGATCTACACAGGTCAAGAATCCTCCTAAAAGGTATAATGATTATGTTTCATTTGTTGCTTTGATTTCTAATGATGGGAAACCTACTTATTTCTAGAAGGAAATGGATGGTACATAAAATACTAAATGGAACTTGTAGAAATGAAATGAGAAATGGATGCCTTGGAGAAGAATAAAATACATGACTTGGTAGAAAACTTAAAGGGTAGGAAAGTTGTTGGTTGCGAGTGGCTTTACAAACTGAACAAGGGTATCAATGATAAAATTGAAAGGTACAAAGCAATACTAATAGCAAAAGGCTATTCTCAAAAGGAAATATTGATTTTCATGAAATGTTTTCAACAATTGTATTAGAACTTTTTGCATTACTTGTTCTTGAGTTAGAATTTAGGTAGATGTTAAAATGACATTTTTACATGAAGATTTGGATGAGAAAATATATATAGAATAGTCAAAAGGGTTTGTTCAAGATAGCAATAAAAAATTTGTATGTAAACTCAAGAACTCAATATGTCCTAAAGCAATCATCTAGGTAATGGTACAAAAAGTTTGATTCCTTCATGGTAAGTCAAAAAAATTTAAGAAGTGAGTATGACCATTTTGTTTACTTTAAAAGTTTGAAAAATTATTTGTTCATTATTTTGGTGTTATATGTTGACGGTATGTGTGTAGCAAGCAAAAGCATTGCTGAAATTAGTAAGTTAAAAGTTCAGTTGGTTACGACATTTAATATGAATGATTTAGGAGCAAAAAATTAAATTTTAGACATATAAATAGATAGAAACAAGGAACGTGACAATATTTAGTTATCACAATAGAACTATGAGGAGATGATCCTCAAAAAAATTGGTATGAAAAATGTGAAACCAATAAATATTCCTTTAGCTTCCCATTTTAAGTTTCTTTCAAATTAATGTCCTAGTAATAACCCGAAGAAAATGATTATGTCTTGTGTATCATATGCTAATGCAATTTAGAAAGTTTAATGTATGTGATGGTATACAAAAAGACTAGACATTTCACATGCAATTGGTATTGTTAGTAGATGCATGGGAAATCAAGGTAAAGAGCATTGGGTTGCATTGAAATGGGTGCTTTGGTATCTTAGAGGCACACGCTATTATTCACTTATAATTGTTGCAGTAATTCGGTTTGTGGTGGTGATTTGGACAAAAGCATATCTATTTCAAGTTATGTATTTACTCTTACAAGAGTATCTATTTGTTGGATGTCAAAGCTTCAAGGAACAATTTAAATTTGGTTAAAGGGTATGTTGGGTTGGTTTAGAAAAGTGTTGGACAAAGTGATTGTACTTTATAATAGTCAGTGTTATCCATTTGGCTAAAAAATTATCTTATCACAATAGGATCAAGCATATTGAAATTAAATACTATTTTGTAAGATAGGTTATTGATTAAGGTGGATTAACTTTTGAGAAACTTCATACACTAAAAATTGTGCAAATATATTTACTAACTAATATTGATAGAGAAGCTGGGGTGGAGTTTGACTTCTCTTGGCAAACAAAAAAGGTGTTGAATGTGCATGGATAGGCATTAGGTAAATTATTGTCAAGATCCATATTGTCTGATAATGACAATAATTAAAACAATAAAACAAATCTTATCTAATGAAGAGAAAATACTTTTTCCTTAAGAGATAATTCATACTTTCTTTAAAGGAAAAGTCTAGTTTTTTACTAAGTTTTATGGTGCTTTTTATTTTGAAGACATTTTGTATCTTTTTTTATAATTATTTTCTCTAACCAATAAGAATATTGATACCCCGAGCTTTGGATGGTTTATGGGCATATATATCTTTGTTAAGGTTTTACCACGTAAATATGTGCCTTGTCTTTTATCCCATTTTATCTTATCTATTATTTCAGTATATTGATACTTTTGTGGATGTTTTCTTGGCATATTTTTAAGGTTTTACCATGTAAATAAGGGTCATGTTTGTTATTCCATTTTCTATTCTCTATTATTTCAGTATATTGATACTTTTGTGGATGTTTTCTTGGCATATTGTTAAGGTTTTACCACATAAATATGTGTTTTGTTTTTTATCCCATTTTATCTTCTCTATTATTTCTTTGTAACTAATTTGTACTATAATATTATTTAATCTTATGAATTTACATTTCTGCTTTGCATAACATGACCTTGATTAAAACTACCTATAATAAAATCTCTAACTAGTGAATTCTAATAAAAATATCTGTACATCAAATCCATTAAATTGAACACTGTAAAATACACTTTTTATAATATTAAAAAAAATACGAAACATAAAATAAAATCACATAGTATATTTTTCTGCTTTACAATATCCTATTAAAATTTCAATTTCATCATAAAGCATTAAAACTATTCTCTTATTTATCACGATGTAAATTCAACAAACAGTTACATTTCTAGGCCTGAGATCAAATGAGATTACTGAGATAAAATGGGAGTACTCATTTTCTAAGTGTTCGTTCAGTTTTTATACTTTTTAACAAGTATTTGGAACATACAAATGTAAGTTAAAAACTGAAAGTTGTAGTTTACTTGTTGAGAAAGTTTTGTCTAAAAAAGAGCCCACCAAGCTGAATAGAGCTCCCTCAATTCTAACTGTGGTTGCAACCAAACTGGATTCCATGGTGACCGTAAGAAAGGTACAGAGACATTCTACACAATTTTTCCTTATAAAAACAATATGGTTGGCTTGAAAAACAAGAAATATAGAAGACCAGAGTTACAGAGTTTGATGGTTTATTTTACCGAACCTTACCCACAAGCACTGTTTACAGTGTTAGGTATTTTGAAGTTCCAACAAATACAAATTTTTTTTTTGAAGAAAATAGAATCGAAGGCAGTCACCAAAGTAAGTTGGCAGGGCAGATGACATCTTAGGTGAGCAAAGCTTCAGACTTTACACGGCATGGGGGCATAAATAGGCAGTTGCCCATAATGTAATCATTATCAATTTATCAGTGAAAATGGCAGAGAGTGCAGTAAGTAGCAAGAGCAAAGAGGGAATCAGAATGGCAGGTTGGGATGTTGTGATCAGAGGTATTGCCTTTGCAGCCACCATTTCAGCAACAATTGTCATGGCCACCAACAAGCAAACCAAAACTATACCTCTGCCACTCAATCCTGCAATTACCATTCCTGTCACAGCCAAATTCCACTACACACCTGCATTTGTGTACTCTTTCTTCTCTACTTGCAGTTTTTTGGGGGTTTTGAAATTTTTTCATTTTGTTGGGTTTTATGAGATATAAAGTTTTTGATATTTGTGTTTTCATATCAGTATTATGTTTACTTCAACCATTTTTTTTCTATCATTCCTGCATTACTGATTTGAATGGTGATAATCTAAATGGTGATCCAGATTCTTTGTTGCGGTTAATGGAATTGCATGTGGATATGCTCTGGTCACTCTGATATCATCCGTTGTTGTCAAGCACGTCTTGAAGTCCAAGCACACTGACCTCCATGAATGTCTTGTGGGCCTTCTGGATCTGGTATATTCTATTCCCGTTACAGCTTAACTTTTCATGCTTTTTATATTTTTGATATGGTTTGTCAGACCTCTTCCAAATAATCTCCCCATAAGTTTACCTGCCATGTTTCTACTGTTAGCTTGTTTACCTAACAGGAAAGCGTAATGTAAAGCTCATTCTACGACAGAGACATTTGTATTAGTAGCTTATTGGGGCAATGTCTCAATGCAATAAGCTTGCGTGTAGTAATGATATGACTTTTTAGTTTGATTGAGAAAGTTATTGTGAATGTCATATCATGGAACAATCTTGCAGATTTTTCTATGATTAGATCTAAAGCAGGTATACAAATATATTTTTTCATTACCTACTTCTTGCAGTGACATCTATAACTTTTACATGTTATATTTTTGTTAGAAAAATGCAATCTGCCAAGTCCGCTAGATAATTAGTTGGGTTTACAAGAGGTGACCTAAAATCTCTCCTCCATCAGGGTGGGAATCAATAATTTTGGGTAGGTGGTTGATAACAGGGAGCAAGTTTAAACAGTGCGTTTTAAGTTTTGATTTGTTTAGGTGGTTCACCTAAAATAGCACATTTTAAGCTTTGATTTGTTTAGGTGGTTCATCTAAAATCACAAAAGTAGGTTCTACTGGAAAGTTAGTGTAATTTTCAATGAGTGATCTATCAATCTTACTGAAAAAGCTAGTGTGATTTCACATGAGTCGATGATCTATTAGTGAGTTGTAATGTAATGATCCACCAGTGGTTGGGCCAGCCAGCACACACTAAGCAACATATTAAGTCTAGAAGATGTTAGTCAGTTCGTATTTAACACTTTTAAGTCTAGAAGTGTATTCTTAGTATGTCAACATACAATAAGCAACATATTAAGCCTAAAAAATGTCAGTCAACTCTGATTATTTAACACTTTTAAGTCTAGAAATATAAGCTTAATGTGTGTGATTTAAGCCGTTCCCAATGAATCCTACTAGAACAGCTTATAGACTTCAAATGAAATGACCAAAACTTTCAAGCTCTATCTAACCTTTTTTTTTCAGCCCTCTAAGAATATTTGAATTTATATTGAAATGGGAAGAGTTTGTGTGTTGTGTAGGTTACTGTGGCCACTCTATCAGCAGGAGCCTCAGCAGCTGCAGCAATATCAGAGGTGGGTAAGAATGGAAACAAACACTCACAGTGGAACAAGATCTGTGACAAAGTTGGAAGATTTTGTGACAGGGGTGGAGGTGCATTGATTGCTTCTTTTGCTGGTGTACTCGCCTTCATGCTGCTCAGCCATATAACTACCTATTCTCTCTACAAACGCTCTCGTAAATTAAGCTCTGCACCTCCTGAACAACAACTCACTCAAACTCCATGCCCATAAACCTCTGTATGCTTAGTTAATTCTGTGTATGCTTGCTTATTCAACATGGGATTGTGGGTTTGCTTCTTCATCATGGGATTGTGCTTCAAAATCACCAGTTTGCTTGTAACATTTGGATTGTTGAATTCCTTTCTTGTTCCAGTATGTTTACATGTCTATCATTGTCTTGATTTCAATCAAATATATGTTTGGATTTAGCAGAGTGCAAAGTGAAATTTGACTCAGATTGAATGTTGAGTTGCTTGTAGTGATGACATTTTGGAAGAAGGAAGTTTGCAAGTTGTATTTTAATTAAATTCTTTAAGTCTTCATTTACTATTTGTTATATAAATGTAAATTCATATCATAAAACAAATTATAAATCTAATCTGCTTAAGTAAATTTTATTTATTCGACAGTACATGCCAAATAAATATGAATAAATTCAGGTCGATTTTATTTTAAGATATATACCAATTAAATAAATCCATCAACATTTATAAATTATTTATAACTATTAGTGTGCTTTAAATGTTACTAAGGGAAAGGACCCAGTTGTTGTGCACCCTAACTTCGCGCTTCTCAAAATCCTACTTGGAAATTTCAAATCACTCCGATTTTTTTACAGCAGCTGACTTGGCAAGTCCCTTACTTATAACTAAGGTTTCAGGGCCACATCATCAAATATGATGCCACATCAGCATGCTTTTTGCCAAGGTGTCCAAAACAGCCCCCAAAAAAAGTGAGACCAATAGGCGTGCAAAAGAGACCCCAATAGTTGTGCAGCTGACATGGCATCACCTGATTGGTTACTTTTTACAATATTAGTACATAAATCTTAACAATTATTGGTACATTTCCTAACAAAAATTGATATTTTTTGTTTCAAACAATAGGTTTTATTTGTTCAATTTTTGGAACAAAAGGTATCAACAACCCTCACAACAATTGGTACCTGCTCAACTACTCGGTCCTTTCCCCTATTATTTCCCATTTTCCCACATACATACAATTTCACCCTCATTAGCTAAAAGTGGACACCCGTAGTCACGTTAATGAAATTGAAAGAACATTAATGAAACTTATGAGAGATATCAAATAAATATTGACTCGCTCCCTAAGTCACATAAAATAGAGGGGGGGATTTGTGTAGGGCCTATACATTAGTTAACTTGTTTTGATAATTTTATCATGTTTTTAAATATCTAATTTAATATTTAATTATTTAAATATTTAATTAATATTTCTTATATTGTATACTTTTTAAAGTTCAAATGTTTATTTTTTAGAATTAAAGATTGAACTTGACACTTATTTAAAATAATAAAGTATATACAACATTATCTTTTGTCATTATAATTAAGGTAAATCACTCGCAATCATTCTCATTTGATTTTTCTTCTAAATTAATATTTCTTCCTTAATTATCAATTATCATATGATTATTTTTTTAAATGAGAAAAAAATTATTGATAAAAAAAAAATTGATACAAAGGAGGAAGACCACCACTCCAAGAAAAGAACCAACAACATTCAAGAGAACATCTAACAAAAGAGATCCCAGGATGGGCCACCAATTAACCTAACATGTCTTTCAAGACTATTATCTCTAGATTTTGAGAATAATCTAGTGGTAATTGACCCCGCTCTCCAACATTCCATCCCTTAGTTCAAACAGAAGCCCATCTAGTCAAACAAACTGCCACCTTGTTCCACTCCCAAGGGATGTGGCAAAAAGAGACCAAATCTAGGGAACCAATTAGACTAAGAATTTGCTTGGCTATCGAGACCAACTATCAACATACCCCATCCAACCTTTGAACATTCAACATATCAAACACAACCTAAGATTATGGCTCATTGATGATCCTTCTCCAACTTTTGGTGCAACCTCTTTCCAAGGAAAAGAGAATAGAAAGAGCCTCCATAAAATTATTAGTTTGGTGTCCCTTATACATAGAAAAGAAGAACTAGAAATCCGAAAACTATCTCTACTAATACCATTCATCCCAACATGCCCAGGATTTCCCTTGGAAGATCCATCAATATTGAACTTTAGGAATCATATAGGTGGGGCAGACCACCAACTTCTTTAGATCTTTCTTTTAGCATGTTGACACATGTTGACTTATAAGAAAATCTGCCACAACTAGTTAGTTCCAAAATATTTATTATATCCAAATCAAAAAGGTCCATATAGATAGAAAGATTAGTCTTTGTATCTATAAAGTCTCTTGAAGCATACAAATGACTCTCTTCCATAATTGTTGGACCACAATTCTCCTATCCTAAAAAATCTTGTAATTCCCTTCCAACCAAAGTTACTAGATAATGAAATTGGGCCCAAAAATCGAAAAAACTTGAAGATAGGAAATCTTAGCTAGGTTAAGCTACCTGAAAACTCAATCATGGAAGAGGCATGAGCACAGGCCTGCTTCTAGCTGTTGAATAACTGAAATACTAAGAGGGGAGGGGTAAATCAGTATTCCCTTGAACTTATTTAAACTTCTAATTAACCAATCACATAACATCATTCAAATGCAATAAACAAAAATGGAGATATAACACATAATATCATATATGTACGTGGAAAAGCCAATATGGGAAAAACTACAGAGAGATGATACTTGGGAATAGAATAATATGCAACCAGTTACACAGTACAAAAAAGGGGTGGCTCATTGTCGGTTTGGCTCACTACCGGTTTGGACTCTTTGTCTAGTATACAGAAGAAGCCTTAAAGCTAGATTACAAAGTAAACAAAATTTGAACTGTTGTGATTGCATTTAACATATGCATAGAATATAGTTCCCTTCAAGCACATAAACTATCTCACAAATTCATTGTACTGAACTTGCACACAAAACACAAGCATAGTCTCTTCGCATATAGTACACCAAAATAGTTATTTTTCAACAACCACATGCATCTAGCACATGATATCCTTAGCAATATATATCCACATCATTTGATTGTCAAGTCATCTCAACTGGAATGGATGAGACCAGACTTAACCAGATGCTACAGTAATTGGGTGTCTCCATGCGGTGTTGACTATCAGCTACAAACTAGAGAGATATGCATCTCAACATATCTGAATAAGACCGAATCTAGAAATGTGTGCAACTATTATGTCTGGATAAGACCAGACCCAAAATCAACTTCCAATAACACAAAATACTGGACCTCAAAACTGTGCATGATGAATCAAACTTTCTAGATCGGATCACATGCATACATGTCGGATAATAATCATGACATCAATAACAATAATGACAAATAGGCCAACCCTAGCCCCCCCACGAAAAAAGTGTCAAATCTCCCAAGCAAAGGCACAATAAAAGAAGTTATTTGAGGAGTATTCCTTACTATTGTCATATTAAACACATATAAAGGGGCTCCAAAATCCCCTTTCATATTTTTTTCCAAGTAAGACACTTGTTGTACATATGCAACCACACAAATAAGTTTTGTTTTGGACAAGAATTTAACGTGTTCCACACTAGCTTCTGCCAAGGAACCACAACTCTCCCATGAATCAGTTGATCTAATTCTTGATACCCCAAAGAAACCGAGAACTTCTCTTTCAAATAAAGTCCATGGGTAAGAATATCCCTTCCCCTCAAAAAATTGCATGCTCTTCTTGCCAAAATCCTAGCAAGCTCCTAATGAGCCTCCTTTAAACCCCCTAGTGGCCTCTCATGTGGTTCTTACCATCTAAACACCTCCACTTTATTCATGTCTCAAAATGTTTTAAAGTCCTCAACTCTACTCCAACTCAAATAAATAAAGCTATTATATAGATCATGTAAACGAAGATGCAAATAAATGATAGGAGGATGACCATTCCATGAATCATGCTAGAATATGGCCTCAGAGCCCCTATTACAAATCCAAAATAATCCATATTTAATTAACTTGGAACCCATTTTAAGAGTGGTCTAGGTCATAGAGCCCTTATTTACAAGGTTAAAGAACATCTTTACTGGTCATCCCCTAAATACTTGATAGCAAAGATCCTAGCCTAGACTTGATCCTAAATGGAGTACCACTACTAGTAGAGCTTGGTAGCCAAAGATTGACCACTAAGATGACATTGATGAAGACCAAGTCCATCCTAATCAGTTGTCTTACAAACCATCTCCCATTTAACCAAATTTCACTTTGTTGAAATAAAATTGCATGATGATAGGAAATTTCGAGAGAGTGCATCAAATTCTTGAATTAACTTGAGGGATCAGTCAGTACAAAAAATATGTATATAGGGAGGACCTAAACCATAGGCTTTAAAAGCATACCTTCCCAACAATTGAGAGCCACTTGTAAGTTCAATGGCTCACCCTCCTATTACTTATCCAAAACATCACGTCATAACCTCCAAGGAAAATGCCTCACATCAAGGGGGACACCAAGGTAAACAAAAGGAAGGGAGACAATATGAAATCTCAAAATTAGGTATTAAAGAAGAAAATAGAAGAATTATCCTCATTATGTTGGCATTATGTGAACCGGCATGAGCCTTATGTAAACTGGCATGAAGACATAATGATATTGTATGTTGTCATTGATGTCAATATGAGACATGGTGAGAACCGGCACATGTGATAGGTGAAGAGAGAGGAGTCGGCATATGTATGAACCGGTTTATATGCCAAAGTGAAACGGCACATTTGTTCAAGTTGAACCGGCATGTAGTTATGTGAACTGGCACATGGAAGCATTGTATGGTTACCGGTTGGTAGGTAGCTTCCACTTCACAGTTTCTAGTTGGAGCAACTCAAGTGACTCAATCAGTAATCTTCATGTGATGAGTTAGCAGTATGATGGAGGACAGATCGTGTTGCCACATAAGCTCTATGCGCGTGAAGGATCTTGCATGAAGAAGACTATTCCTATCCACCTCGGGAAAGTGCGAAGTCTGTCAAACGGTGATAATGCGTGATGGGTTATCAGCTGCCATGAAAACGGTGGATAATGGATGATGGAGAATGTCTTGAGATCGATTCAAGATTGTTGCATTTAATGCAGTATGATTCAACGGTCAGGACCGAACCGTTTGAATTGCTTAACCTAACAAGTTTAGGGTTTAGGGTTTTTGCTACCGACCTGTATGTTTCCTATAAGGTCGATGTTGGGTTTCTATCTGAGGTTGTTGGCAAAATTTGTGAGTGTGTATCCAAGGAAAGTGATACGTGATTCTTGCCAGACCATAGGAGAGAAGAGATACCTGCAAAGTGAATGTGCAGAAGGAAAAGAGGAGCCTAAACGGATCTGCATTAGCATTAAGTGCTATTGACATATCATTGTAATACTTGTTGATCTCTAACCACTTCAACAGTTGTAAAATCCCCTAACAGGGTAGCCTTAACTGGCTTGATTCAAAATCCCTTAAATCGGGTGGTCTTAACCGGCTTGTTTCAAATCCCTTAACCGGGTAACTCGAGGCTAATGAGTTCTGAGAAGCTTGAGAAGCTTAGGAGATCCTTTCAGCTATTGAGTTCTTGAAATCCTCTAACAAGGTGACCCTACCGGGTTTAACCCTTAACCAAGTATCCCTTAACCGGGTGATCCCTAATAGGATCGGTTCCTACCAGAACCTATTGTAATGTCCTTAACCGGACAAGGCTCCTAAGAGAGCGGACTTCTAAAGAGTTCAAAAAGCACCTTGTGGGTAGTCATCCCTGCCATGGTTTTTCCCAGTTGGGTTTCCACATGAAAAATATGTGTGTCATGTGAAATGCTTTTGTCTTGTGATGCTTTGTCTTACCTGTTAAGCATATGAAGGTTCTATGTTTTATGCCTGTCTATAAAACACATTGAACTCACTGTTGTGAAGATCTGATGGTTAAGTTTACTTATTTATGCATGAGAATATAATGATACTGTGGTATTGAGCCAAGAGGAAAGCTTATTGAGTGACCGATTCATGATTGGTTGAGCTATACTGGATGTTGCCGGTTGCACTCTGTTTTATCGGTATCCCTGTTTGTTAGTCTTTTGGAGTATTTGTTGTCAAACCAGTTTTGGATGATATTGGTGTTTGTACTGATTCACCCCCCCCCCCCCTCTCAGTACCAGTTTGGTACTAGTGGTTCATCATTGAGTTATCAATTGGTATCAGAGCACTCCAGGTCCTCTGTGTTGTAAGCTTAACCACTTGAGGAAAAGATCCTAGCCAAATGATGAAGAGGGAAGGTCCAAAGTTCAACAAGGAAAACTTTGGTATATGGAAGGACAGGATGAAGATATTCATCAAAAGCATGGATGTTCAACACTGGAGTTATGTTGAAAATGTATATGTTGTTCCTACTGGTACTCTCACCGATGACCAAAAGAGAGAGATACAAGAAAATGGGCAAGTCATGGAAGCCCTCATCAGTAGTCTTTCTGACATTGAGTTTATTGATGTTCAGGACAAGGCAAATCCCAAAGAGGTATGGGATGCTCTTGAAAATATCTATGGTGGTGATGAGCATGTAAAACAGGCTAAGGAAGAGAGCCTGAGAGGAAAGTTTGAAGACATGCAAATGGTTGAAGGAGATACCATTCAGCAGTATGGAATAAGAATCAAAATAGTTGTTGGAGAAATAAAGAGTGCAGGTGGCAAAATAGAAGATTCCACTGTGGTAAGTAAAGTCCTGAGATCCCTGTTGCTGGTCTATGCAATAAGGGTTGCTACTATTCAGGAGCTGAGATCAATAGACAAGTCTAAGGCGTCCTTGGACTCCATCATAGCCAAGTTGATAGCCTATGAGCTAAATAGCTTTGATGGTAGTGTTCAAAAGTCAGAATCAGCTTTTAAAGCTTTTGCTATACCATCTAGAAAAGGAAAAGAGGCTAGCACTAGTGGGGAACCCAATCAGAATAGAGAAATGAAGGATGAAGAGTTTCTGATGGAATTTGAAGCTCTTCTTGCCAGGAGATTTTCAAAAGAGACTACTAAATACAAAGGTAAGCTTCCTTTGAAATGTTTCTCTTGTAACTGGATAGGACATATTGCTATGAACTGTCCTATTAGTGACAACAAGGACAAACCGGAAAGGTTCAAGAAATTCAAAGGAGGAAACTAGAGAAATTGTTTTGTGGCAGTTGATGAAGGTGTCACAGATGAGGAATTAGAAGATGAAGAGAATGAAGACATTGTGTTCGTTGCTATAAAGGAAGATGTGGCAGATAAGAGGCTCTTGTCTCCCGGTTTGATGATTCCAATGAGTGGATCATTGACAGTGGCTGCTCTCACCATATGACTGGTGACTGGAGCAAGTTTCTATCCTTAGAAGAGTATGATGGTGGTGTGGTTCACTTTGGCAATGATGCACCATGCATGGTCAAAGGCAAAGGGTCCATCTTCTTGAATGGAAAGAGTAGTGTTGACAATGTGTATTGGGTTGATGGTCTCAGACACAACCTTCTAAGTGTTGCCCAGTTAAATGACAGTGGCCTCACTCCACAATTCAAGAATGGAGTTTGTAGAATCAAAGGTGAAGATGGTAAATTGGTAGCCACCGGCATGCAGACTAAAGGTAACCTATTTCATCTAAATGCTAATATAAGTACATGTCTTATGGCTAAGCTTGATGATAGCTGGATATGGCATAGGAGATGCTGTCATGTGAACTTTGACAACATTGTGAAGGCTAGTAAGATCAAGGCAGTTAAAGGGTTGTCGATGCTGAGCAAACCGGATAATACCTTGTGTAGAGAATGTCAATTGGGGAAAATGTCTTCCTCAACCTTTAAAGGTAAATCTTTCACTGCTAACAACTTGCTTGATCTTGTGCATACTGATTTATGTGGTCCTGTGAAAACTAGAAGTGTGCAAGGTGATAGGTACTTCATGATTCTCACTGATGACTGCTCAAGAATGATGTGGGTCACATTCTTGAAAGACAAGTCTGAAGCTTTTGGGAAATTCAAAGCTTTCAGAGCATTAGTGGAGAAGGAAAGTGGTAAAAGGATCAAGTGTTTCAGAACTGATCAAGGAGGGGAATTCACTTCCAGTGAATTCAACAAGTACTGTGAAGAATTTGGCATCAAGAGACAGCTATCTGCCCCCCGGACTCCACAGTAGAATGGCCTAGCAGAGAGGAATAACCAGACTGTGGTTGAAGTAGCTAGAACTATGTTGATCCAAGGAAGGGTTGCTCACACCTTTTGGAGAGAAGCAGTGAGCACTGTAGTCTACACTATGAATCGGGTACTCATCAAAAAGGGTAAGGACAAAACTCCTTATGAGTATTGGACCAGTAAGACACCTGTGGTTAACTACTTTAAGGTATTTGGTAGCAAATGTTACATCAAGAGGAGTGAACATCAGGGAAAATTTGAAGCTAAATGTGATGAAGGAATATTTCTAGGATATTCCACCAAGAGTAAAGCTTTCAAGTGCTACAACAATAGGACTAAAAGAATTATGGAAAGCATCAATGTAAGAGTTGATGAATCCTCTGAGAAGACTGAAGAAACTGGCAGTGAGCAAGTTGTAAATGAACCGGTTGCAACCTTTTGGGAACCAGTTGTCAGTCAACCTAGTACCAGTAACAGTGTTCCTGAATTGGTGAATGTTGATACTGATGAAGATGAGGATGAAGAAGAAAAGAAAGAAGAACTAGTTAAGACCATTCCTCGGTATGTCAAGTTGAATCATGATCCTAAGCAGATCATAGGTGATAAGGATGTAGGAATCCTTACCAGAAGAAAGATCAGAGAAAACTCATGTATGATCTCTGAATTTGAGCCCAAGTCATTCAAAGAGGCTCATAAAGATGAAGACTGGATCAAGGCAATGGGAGAAGAACTTGACCAGATAGAGAAAAATGGTACATGGTCCTTGGTACCTAGACCAGAGCATAAAAATGTCATTGGCACCAAATGGGTGTTCAGAAATAAGTTGAATGAGGATGGCACAGTGATTAGGAATAAAGCCAGACTGGTATGCAAAGGATATGCTCAAGAAGAAGGTGAAGAATATGGGGAAACCTTTTCTCCTGTAGCCAGATTGGAAGGAGTTCGTATGCTTCTTGCATATGCAGCTTTTAAGAGATTCAAGGTATATCAAATGGATGTAAAATCTACATTCCTAAATGGTGTACTTGAAGAGGAGGTGTATATTGAGCAACCAAATGGGTTTACCCTATCTCAAGACAATGACATGGTATGTAGGCTACACAAAGCATTATATGGTCTAAATCAAGCACCTAGGGCATGGTATGAGTGCCTACATTCCCATCTTGTGAAGATAGCAATATCTACTTGAAGTCTGAAGAAGATCAGATCCTGATCTGTGAAGTTTTTGTTGATGACATTATCTTTGGAGGAGATGACAAGATGAGTCATGAGTTTGCTAATGAAATGAAGAAAGAGTTTGAGATGTCACTCATAGGGGAGATTAAGTTCTTCATTGGACTGCAGATCTAGCAGATGAATGATGGAATCTTCATCACTCGGTCCAAATATGTCAAAGAAGTGTTGAAGACTTTTGGCATGGAAGATAGCAAACCAGTTGGTACACCAATGGTGACCGGTTGCAAATTGACAAAGGAGGATGATTCCGCACTGGTTGATGAGAAGGAATATCGGTCAATGATTGGTAAGTTGCATTATGTAGTGCATAGCAGACAGGATATTGCACATGCAGTTGGCATCACTGCAAGGTTCCAGAAGAGTCCAAGAGAATCTCACTTGAGTGCAGTCAAGCAGATTCTTAGGTATCTGAAAGGAACAATTGACTATGGATTGTGGTACCCATACAGCAATAATTTCAATCTGAAAGTATTCACAAATGTTGATTGGGCCAGTAATGTGGATGACTGGAAGAGCACAACCGGTGGTGCATTCTTTCTCGGTGGTAGACTGGTCTCATGGATGAGTAAAAAGAAGAGTTGCATCTCTCAGTCTACAGCGGAAGCGGAGTATGTTGCAGCTTTCATTAACTGCACTCAGACAATCTAGATGAAGCATGTACTGGAAGGCTTCAAGATCCCTGTAGCTGAACTGGTAAGTATATTCTCTGATAACACAAGTGCTATCATTACATCAAAGAATCCGGTTTTACATTCTAGAACCAAGCATTTTGAGCTTAAGTATCATTTCTTAAGGGAAAAGGTTTAGAATAAAGAGATTGCACTGGAGCATGTGTCCAGTAAGAAGCAGTTAGCAGACATATTCACCAAGCCTCTCCCAAAGACAACATTTGTGCATTTGAGAGGTGAATTAGGGGTATTGCCCCTTCAAGAGGTGAACTAAAAGTGATTGTTCCACATTGGTCAGGTACTGAAAAGACAAATCTTTTGTTGATTGGTGTGTTTATGGATGCTACTCCTCAAGGGGAGCAGCATGATGAAACAGTGATGATTGTACCTCCACTTTGGCATTGTTGTCAAAGGGGGAGAAGGAGTGAGAGTGAAGCAAAAATATATCTGTAGCAAATGGGGAGAAGATGTGAAGAAGAGAAGATATCTTTTGTATATTGCCATCAATGTCAAAGGGGGAGATTGTTGGCATTATGTGAACCGGCATGAGCCTTATGTAAACTAGCATGAAGACATAATGATATTGTATGTTGTCATTGATGTCAATATGAGACATGGAGAGAATCGGCACATGTGATAGGTGAAGAGAGAGGAACCGGCATATGTATGAACCGGTTTATATGCCAAAGTGAAGCGGCACATTTTTTCAAGGTGAACCAGCATGTAGTTATGTGAACCAGCACATGGAAGCATTGTATGGTTACTGGTTGGTAGGTAGCTTCCACTTCAGGGTTTCTGGTTGGAGCAACTCAAGTGACTCAATCGGTAATCTTCATGTGATGAGTTAGCAGTATGATGGAGGACAGATCGTGTTTCCACGTAAGCTCTATGCACATGAAGGATCTTGCATGAAGAAGACTATTCCTATCCACCTCGAGAAAGTGCGAAGTCTATCAAATGGTGATAATGCGTGATGGGTTATCAGCCGCCATGAAAATGGTGGATAATGGACGATGGAGAATGTCTTGAGATCGATTCAAGATTGTTGCATTTAATGCAGTATGATTCAACGACTAGGATCGAACCGTTTGAATTGCTTAACCTAACAGGTTTAGGGTTTAGGGTTTTTGCTACCCACCTATATGTTTCCTATAAGGTCGATGTTGGGTTTCTATCTGAGGTTGTTGGCAAAAGTTGTGAGTGTGTATCCAAGGAAAGTGATACATGATTCTTGTCAAGCCATAGGAGAGAAGAGATACCTGCAAAGTGAATGTGCAGAAGGAAAAGAGGAGCCTAAATGGATCTGCATTAGCATTAAGTGTTGTTAACAGATCATTGTAATACCTGTTGATCTCTAACCACTTCAACAGTTGTAAAATCCCCTAACAGGGTAGCCTTAACTGGCTTGATTCAAAATCCCTTAAATTGGGTGGTCTTAACCGGCTTGTTTCAAATCCCTTAACCGGGTAACTCGAGGCTAATGAGTTCTGAGAAGCTTGAGAAGCTTAGGAGATCCTTTCAGCTATTGAGTTCTTGAAATCCTCTAACAAGGTGACCCTACCGAGTTTAACCCTTAACCAAGTATCCCTTAACCGGGTGATCCCTAATAGGATCGGTTCCTACCAGAACCTATTGTAATGTCCTTAACCGAACAAGGCTTCTAACAGAGCAGACTTCTAAAGAGTTCAAAAAGTAGCTTGTGGGTATTCATCCCCACCGTGGTTTTTCCCAATTGGGTTTCCACGTGAAAAATATGTGTGTCATGTGAAATGATTTTGTCTTGTGATGCTTTGTCTTACCTGTTAAGCATATGAAGGTTCTATGTTTTATGCCTGTCTATAAAACACATTGAACTCACTATTGTGAAGATCTGATGGTTAAGTTTACTTATTTATGCATGAGAATATAATGATATTGTGGTATTGAGCCAAGAGGAAAGCTTATTGAGTGACCGGTTCATGACTGGTTGAGCTATACTAGATGTTGTCGGTTGCACTTTGTTTTACCGGTATCCCTGTTTGTTAGTCTTTTGGAGTATTTGTTGTCAAACCGGTTTTGGATGATATTGGTGTTTGTACTGATTCACCCCCCCCCCTCTCAGTACCGGTTTGGTACTAGTGGTTCATCATTGAGTTATCACATTAATCCTCTACCCAAAGGTAGTCAAATAGATATCCAAAGTCATTCTTAATTTCATTGCCTCATTAACTCTAGCTAAAGCAATTAAAGAAATATAATCCCCAAACTGTAGATGAGAGTAAAGAGGAAAACTATTACTTCAACTTCATCCATGAATCAGACCTTGACTAATACAAGACCTCATAAATCTCCCCAAACCTTTAGCCATTAAAATTAAAAAATAAGGA
Organism: Cryptomeria japonica; assembly: GCF_030272615.1. NCBI lineage: Eukaryota > Viridiplantae > Streptophyta > Pinopsida > Cupressales > Cupressaceae > Cryptomeria > Cryptomeria japonica. Next base: position 222,827,834 of record NC_081409.1, read on the forward strand.
TAAGTGGAGTCAGATTGCCATAATCCCCTAGAGGCACCAAACAAATATGAAGAGTAATTGTTGATACTTGAACCAAAAAGGAAGGGTTACACGACATAATATCCTAATCAAAATATCATGCGACACAACAACCCATTCAAAATAACTCATGTGAAAAACAACCCCACGTCAAAATAACCCAAGGCAAAAATAACCCCCTGTAAAAATAACCCATTAATAGGATATCCCTATAAGATTATACAGGAAGGAAAACAAAATTTACAAATTACATATACATTGGCAAAAAAACTTTATTATTCAAATTTTCAATTACAGTGCCAAATTATGAGCGATGCCTCTTAAATAATCTAAAATGTTACAATTGTCACAACCATCAACCAATCTTTTTAGCCTTTCTTTGAGATCACAAATTTTTTTCTTGCTCAGTCGCCTAGTGCATTTGGCCATATATTTCTCTATTTTATTTTCTTAGAGACCCTATTCTTTTTTCACTACTTTGATGAATTTCTAAAGTGAGATGTGTGATGCTTGAAGCAATTCACAAAATTCTTTGTGTCATCCCTCAATAGCATTATTGGTTTTGGGAAGATCATCCTGAATAGTCACCAATGAAAAAAGAATGGATTCATCATTGGTATGCCTTCATTTCCATGATTGTTTTGCTAATGTAAGAACATCAACTTATCTACTTAATATTTTCATCCAATTCCCCATCATTCTTGATCTCATCTTTTAAAAATTTCCTCCAAGCCTAATCTGATTTCTCACAGGTGTGATAGGTCAGTACTCATCAACTATAATTGGAGAAAAGACTGGGGTCCCTACTAACAATTCATTATGAGGATTCGATGTGATCGACACCATTAAATTGTGTCTTGTACAGACATTCTCACCATTGTTGCTTGTGATTTTGTGGTCACAATAACTACTATTCTTTAATTTCCTTAAAGGCATCGAATTGTTGGGTGTCATTTTTTTAACCCAATTATTTGAAGATTGGTTTTTATTTGAGAAAGATATGTCTAGTTCAAATAATAAAAAATGAAGTTTTGGTGAATTGTGGTACAATACAATTTAAAGGACTTTTTAGATTGTGTGTAGATTGCTTTATTTTGTCAAATTATTGGAGTAAGTTAAAATGGATTGATACCCATATTGGAGTAGATTGTGCTAGACTTAATCATCAAGAAATGACTTGGGTCTGGGATATTTTAATATAGGGTTATTGTGAATATAGGATATTATTACCTAGGATGTTTTGTTGTGGGTTAATGTGTGTGTGTGTGTACATTTATATATATACATATACATATACATATACATATACACATACACATACACATACACATACACATACACATACACATACACATACATACATACATACATACATACATACATACACACATACATACGTGTGTGTGTATGTGTACACACACACACATATATATGTCGACTAGGTTGAAAGCACCAGAATACTGAGAGGGGGGGTGTGAATCAGTATTCCCATAGATTGTTTTTAAAACTTTCTTCTAACATTGATCTTCCATGGAGATATCAAACTTCATCCAACAAACTTAACATATTTGAAACAACAAATGTAGAATAAACATGAAGAACACAACCACAAGACAAACATCAGATTTTATACGTGGAAAACCCAAATGAAAAAAACCACAGAGAGTGTTAGCTCTCAAGAGAATATAACTAGTTATATGGTGTTTACAATAGGGGTGGTTCACTACCAGATTACAAAAGCAGCTCACTGTCAAACTACTCACTACAATGATACAAAGGAACATCTCACTGTCGGAATTCTCATTGCAACAAAAAAGGTTGAACTAAAAAGGATTGCATCTCCCAATGCATGGGATCTATCCTCAGATTAATCTTAGATTACAATTCACAAAATTTACAACAAATTCAGTTAGATATCTATGTAATATTGTTCCTACAGCAGGTCCAGTGAAGGACTATTGTACTACTACAACACTGTCAGCCTCAAATGTTGTATGTAACTCACACTTCACACATTCCTACCTTCACTGCTAATTATCTTTCACATATCACATGAACTTCCTTAATCTCCTTCTCACACACATCTTCATATCATACTTACACCACAACATACATATATACCGGAGGGCACAAATACAAAAAGTGTGTCGTCCAAGCTCAACACATTATCCAATAAAACCTCAACCAAGTCGGCCTCCATAAGATATCAACACACTTATTTTTGCATACCTCATTTTCCAATGCATATGTCAAGACTACTGGAATGGGACAAGGTCATCTAGACCTATAGATACTGACCCATTATAAGCATAGTGTCCCAATCTCCAAAATACAAACTCCACACATACCAAGAATGCCTCAACAACTGTCATGACCAAAATATATGATACTGGGACATGTAACTAATATCGATACTAGAGCAAGTACAATACAGAATTTCAAAGATGGGGATCTTTTGGATATCACTCCATTATAACAATTACATCTTATTACAACCAGTAGATATACCAAAATGCACACAACTTGCATATAATATCTTCCCATAACAAAGAACTACACATAGTGTCCAGTCCAAACTGGATAGCTCATTTGACATCAATGACAATAATAACAATATTCACACAAGTCTAACAATCACTCTGTTTGTCATCGATGGCAAAACATATCCAAAACATGACTGCATACAACTCCCCCTTATGCAATTCCTCAAATCTTTGAAACCACATTCCTTTCTCCCCCTCTTGACATCAAGGACAAAGGATGCCTTTGATGAAAAAAGAATGAAAAGAAAAAGGAATAAAAACATAATATATACAACTAAAAAAATGTATGAACCTAAACATCGCACAAGAACCTTCAGCTACTCTTCTTCAGAAAGATTTACTTGTATTTCTCCTTCAGATCCAAAAGTAGAACTTCTTAAGAATATAAGGTTATTTTACTGCTAACTGAAAGGCTTTTGTACTCTACTAATAGATCAACTACATGGGACAAATTATCCGAAGCAGATGGGTTCTACTCATACTCAATTGCATTCCCAAGCAATGCTGAAAAATGATCCAATTTGGCCTCAACAATCTCCTTAACCTTCCAAAACATGTTCACAATGTCTTCTCTCTATCTTTGCAGCAATAAGAGTTCAACTTGAAGAGAGTTGATTCTTTTCCTCTTCTCACCATCCTTAACATTCAGAAAACCAAAAGACTTTCCTAGATTTGTTAACTCATCCTCAATAGCATCAATCTTGCTTTTATGCTTCACTATAGTTGTCGGCCAAGAGATACAATACCTATAGACTTTGCTAGCACTGTGGATATAGTTCATCAATTCCTCAATACATGTTGATAGGATATTTTGCACATCAACACATTCATTCAGCAAATTCTGCATATCCAAACCTTTTTCTTCAACCAATTGCTCAAAGAACTTCTCCTTTAGAACTTCATTCAAGGACTCTGGAAGCAAGTTACTAAAATTCTCAATGCTCATGTTGTTCAAGATCAAATGATTCAATAGAATTCTTTCAATTCTATCTGACTCAACTGGAGTTAGCCACATCAAACCAATCTTCTTGATTCCATCCTAACTGTCAACCAATTTCAACAAATTAGATTCATCTGATTCTCCAGCTTCCTACTCTGCAACTACTGAATCTCTTTAAGCTACAGGGGATTTTGGATCATCAATCACAACAACATCTTCTACCTTACTTCTCTTGGGCTTAGAAATACTAACATAAATATACTCTCTCCTTTTCTTCTTTCCTAAAGGAAGAGTCTCTAGAACCAGAAATAAAAGATGTTGGGCCAATACTCCACATGTCTAGAAAATATTTGAAATATGCATCACAAGCTTCATCTTTATTATTCAAACTATTCAAATATCTAAATATCTACCTTGCAATCGAAACACCAGATTCCCATATGACATTATCTTTTCCCAAAAGGGATCCCAAACAATACATAACCAAACTCACAAGCAATGACCCAAACCAGAAAGCATAATTCTTCTCTTTTGTCATCTTAATATTCTGTAACAAAAATTATTTCAATATTTCACACAAGTCGAACAATTTATTTTCCATCACAAGCATATGTGCCATATATACTTCCATGTCATGGTGGCACCTTCCCTATTCCTAAAATAGATTTTATAAGAGATGTCGTAGGCAACATGCATCACCACAGGGTTGACGATTGTGTTAATGATTAAAGCTCGTTGATCATCCTTCACATTGGTTAGGGCTTCCACTTCTCTATTCAAGATTGATTTCTTTGTTGGAACTTCTCCACTGTCGCACAAGCCACTGATCACATAAATAACTTCCTTCATGTTTGGATAAGGTTTATCCAACACGATGCTATCATCACACACATGAATAAAGATCATCCCGATAAACTCCACATTATCAAACCAAGGGTATTTGATCCAAAGATTTAGACCTTTGCTTTTCAATTCTTTTACTCTTTGCAACTCAACATCAGTCAAACTAGCTTCAACATCTTCGATTTTATTCGGGTTAAATTCATCCAAGACTATCTTGTTCAAATCTACAATTCCTCGCTACTAGATTCTCTGACAATCAATTTTCATTCCATGATTTCTCTCACTATTCTCTTTTTTACTCCTCTAGTATTCGTAATAATCTCAAACACAAATAATTGTTGTGAAAGAATGAATTCAAAAAGATGATACTTATCTTGCCAAAAACACTTCCTAGGTTTTTGCCACAAAGAACTTTCTTATCAATGATAGTCAACAAAAATTCCTCTAATTGTCGGATAGCACTTAAAACATTGTCATGTCAGATCAATGACTTGATCCACTTAGACGGGGAGGATAGAATATTTTTTATTTCAGAACAAACTCCCCCTGACCCAAAGCTCTACACTTAGTTACCGAAGGAAGAGGAGCCTACACCGAATTTTAGTACAATAGACTCACTTCCTTTGTTCTCACTTCTTTCTCTAGACTAAATTTTATTTCTTCTTAGATTCACCATTCTTCATCACACTCTTCTCAGCAAATTTCTCCATATTTCCACTTTTGCATTGATTAGCATAATGTGTGGACTACTTGCTTTTGAAACAACTGATAACTTTCCTTTCAGGTCTTACCAGATGTGATCTATGTCTGTATTTATTAGCCTTATGTCCATAGTTATTACAAATGTAACAGTATCCATGAAATTTGTGACCCTTATTGTTTGCTTCAACCAGATTATAATTCAGATTCACAACATGAATTCTACAAAGACTTGCTTTATGACCAAACCTCTTGCAACTCTAGCATTGAATGCTTCTACACCTTACTACCTCATGTCCAAATTTATTGCATTTAAAAAAATAGCCATTAAAATATGGGTACCTTTGTGAGGCTATTGAACCGGTAGTCTTCTTGTATTAGAATTCTAATTTTGGGATATTATTTCATCTTTTGTCTTCAACTTTGACTTCTTTGTTTTCTCTTTTATTATTATGATTTTAACACATATCTGGTTGGAAACTAAGTCCAATTTTGTCTGAATTAACTTGTTGCATGGTGATCAAATCTTCCAGGTGCTTACTACTATCAAGGATCTTATTTTTTGTCTTTAGATTCCTCTCCTCGTGCTCTATCTTTTCAGATTCTTCAAACTTGTTCTTTATTGTTTCCTTTAGGAATTGCTTTGTCTTGTCTTTTTCTTTAATCTTCTACATCAGATCTTTAATAGTCTCATTCACCTACTTCAACTAGTTGTTAACCTCCTTGTGCCTCAATTTGAACTTTTGGATTTTCTCTCTCAACTTCTTCACACATTCATTTGCTATCTTCACATTCTCCTTCAATTCTTCATTCTTTGATTCAACACTTTCCAAGTCTTCAAGAGTTGTCTTTGAATCTTCATCTAGCGAGAAATCTTCGGTCATGCAAATAGGTCCCATGATTCAACCAACATGGATCTCCCTCAAGCGGTTAATCTTCCAATCAAGGGACCAAAGCTCTAATACTAATTGTTGACTAGGTTGAAAGCATCAAAATAATAAGAGGGGGGGTTGAATCAATATTCCCATAGATTTTTAAAAAAAATTCTTCTAACATTAATCTTCCACAGAGATATCAAACTTCATCCAACAAACTTAATAGATATGACACAGCAAATGTAGAAGAAACATAAAGAACACAACCACAAGACAAACATTGAATTTTACACATGGAAAACCCAAATGGGAAAAACCACAAAGAGTGTTAACTCTCAGGAGAATATAACTAGTTATCCAGTTCTTTTACTGTTGAGTGGCTTAGTGCCAGATTACAAAAGTGGTTCATTGTCGGACTACTCACTACAAAGATACAAAGGAATGGCTCACTGCAACAAAAAATGTTGAACTGAAAAGGATTGCATCTCCAATTGCATGGGATTAGTTCTCAAATTAATCTCAGATTACAATTCACAAACTTTATAGAATATTTGGTTAGAGATCTCTATATAACTATTCATACAATAGGTTTGGTGAAGGACTACTACACTATTGCAACACTATCTGCCTTCATTGTCCGCAACTCACACTTGACACACTGCTACCTTCACTGCTAACTCTCTTTCATATATCACATGAACTTACTTAATCTACTTCTCACACACACCTTCATATCATAGTTACACCTCAACATACATATATACCAGAGGACACAAATACAAAATAGTGTGTCGGCCAAGCCCAACACGTTATCCAATAAAACCTTGACCAAGTTAGCCTCTACAAGATATCAACACACTTCCTTTTGCATACCTCATTTTCCAATGCATATGTCGAGATTATTGGAATTGGGCAAGGTCATCTGGACCCATAAATACTGACCCATTATAAGCATAACATCTCCAATATCCAAAATACATATTCCACACATACCAAGAATGCCTCAACAACTATCATGACCAAAATAGTTAATACTGGGACATGTAACTGATGATTAAGGATGAATAGTAAATACCCAACAGATACTGAGAGGGGGGGGGGGTGAATCAGTATACACAAAAACTTCTTAAACAACTTAAACTGCTAAGATTGCACTAACTGGTAAACAATATAACCAATCTAAATCAAGGCACTACCGGTAAAACACAGTATGACTATAAAAGACATAAACCAGTAACATCTAGGTCTTCTCAAAACCTAATATCTCATCTCAACTCAACTTCACCCATATGCTTAAGCAAGTAATGCATCAGAAATACAATGACCATTGAATCAGCTTGCATTACCGCTTAACAAAAAACACTAAAACATCACATGAAAAAGCATCACACATAACACACTCATTTTTCACATGGAAACCCAACTGGGAAAAACCATGGTGGGGATGAATACTCACAAGTTGTTCTTGAACTCTTCTGAAGTTCACTCTGTTAGGAGCCTAGTCTGGTTAAAGACTTTACAACTAGTTCTGCTAGGAACCGATCCTGCTAGGGATCACCCGGTTAAGGGATGGCTAAATACTTGGTTAGAGGTTAAAACCTTTTTAAAGGTTACCTTGTAAGAGGATTTGAAGAACTCGATGATTTTGATTCATCCTGTTAAAGGATTTACAAAAATCCTTTTAAAGCTACCCGGTAAAGGGATTTTCCAACTACTGAAATGGTTAGAAGTCAACAGGTAATACACTGATCTGATAACAACACTCAATGCCAAGGCAGATCCACTTTAGTTCCTTTACATTTGCAATCAAACTCTATAGATCTCTACTCACTCCTCCAGTCTGGAAAGAATCAATTCACATACATTCATTTGCCAACAACTTCAAATGAAAATCATCATCGACCTTATGGACAACAATTAGGTCGGTGGCCAAAACCTAAAACCCTAAGAATCTAGGTTAACAATACAGTTGGTCCAATCCTGACCATTTAAACACATTACGTAGGGCAAAACAATCTTGAACAAATCTCAAGACATTCTCCATCGTCTGTTCTTCACCACTTCTAGAAGTTGATAACCCATCACGCGCTCTCCCCCGTTTACTAAGATTTTGCACATTCCTGAGGTAGATAGAATCAATCTTCTTCATGCAAGATCCTCAAGGAGATCCTTCATGCACACAAGGCTGATGTGGTAACATGATCTAATCTTTATTTCAATGCTAACTCATCATAGGATGTTGTCGGTCGAATCACATAGACTTGGAATGCATCAACCGGAAACCCTGAAGCTAAGACTACCAACCGGTAGTCATATCAAATGAAACCCCGATACAAACTTTGCATATACCAGTTCACACTCCAACATACCGATTCACTTTTTGCATATACCAGTTCATACCATCATACTAGTTCACTTGCCAATTTTCTTACTTCAATATACCGGTTCATACTTCAGCTCATATTGACATCAATGACAACATACAATCCCATCATGTCATCAAACTTTGCACGTATGCCAACAATCTCCCCCTTTGGAATTGATGGCAATACACAAAGATATCTCTACATCTTCTTCCATATTATGTGTCTTCAATACTGCAGATATCTTCTTTGCTTCACATCTTTGACAACAATGCCAAAGTGGAGGCACAAACATCCATGATCTACTATGCTGCTCCCCCTGAGGAGTAGCACCCTTCAACACATCAATCCTGAAAATATTTGACAATGCAATACCTGACTAATGTGGAGCACATACCTTTAGTTCACCTCTTGAAGGGGCAGCACCCCTAATTCACCTCTTAAATAGGTAAATGTAGCCTTCAGTAGAGGCTTGGTGAATATATCTGCTAACTGCTCTTTACTAGAAACATGTTCCTATACAACCTCTTTGTTCTAAACTTTCTCCCTCAAGAAATGATACTTGAGCTCGAAGTGCTTGGTTCTAGCATGTAATACTGGATTCTTGGAGATATTAATTGCACTTGTGTTATCATAAAATATACTCATCGGTTCAGATACAGGGACTTTGAAACCACTTAATACATGCTTCATCCAAATTGTCTAAGTGTAGTTCAGAAATGTTGCTACATATTCTGCTTATGTTGTGGACTAAGAGATACAACTATGCTTCTCGCTCATCCATGAGACTAGTCTACCACTAAGAAATAATGCACCACCGGTTGTGCTCTTTTGGTCCTCCACATTACCAGCCCAAACGGCATCAGTAAACACTTTGATATTGAAATCATTATTGTATGGATACCACAATCCATAATCTATAGTTCCCTTCAGATATCTAAGAATCCGCTTGACTACTACCGAGTGGGACTCTCTTGGACTTTTCTAGAAATGTGTAGCAATGCCCACTACATGTGCAATGTTCGGTCTACTGTGTACTACATAGTGCAACTTACCAATCATTGATCGGTATTCCTTCTCCTTCACCAACACTGAGTTATCTTCTTTTGACAATTTACAACCAGTTATCATCATTGTACCAATCGGTATGATGTCTTCCATGACAAAGGTCTTCAACACCCCTTTGACATACTTGGACTGAGTGATAAAGATATCATCTTTCATTTGTTGAATCTGTAGTCCAATGAAGAACTTAATCTCTCTGATTAGTGACATCTCGAATTCCTTCTTCATTTCATCTACAAATGCATGGCTCATCTTGTCATGTCCACCAAAAATTATGTCATCAACAAACAATTCACGAACCAGAATCTGATCTCCTTCTACCTTCAGATAGATATTGCTATCTTCACTTGTTATTTCAAATCCAATCTTCACAAGATGGGAGTGTAAACATTCATACCATGCTCTAGGTGCTTGCTTCAATCCATACAAGGCTTTATGTAGCCTACACACCATATCACTATCTTCTGATAGGGCAAACCCATCTGGTTGCTCTATATACACTTCTTCTTCAAGTATTCCATTTAGGAATGCAGATTTCACATCCATCTGATAGACTTTGAATCCCTTGAAGGCTGCATATGCAAGTAGCATTCAAACTCCTTCCAATATAGCTACTGGAGAAAAGGTTTCTCCATAGTCTTCTCCTTTTTCTTGAGCATATCCCTTGAATACCAATCTTGCTTTGTTTCTTACCACTGTGCCATCTTCATTCAGCTTGTTTCTAAAAACCCATTTGGTGCCAATAACATTTTTGTGCTTAGGTCTGGGTACCAAAGACCATGTACCATTCTTTTCTATGTGGTCAAGTTCCTCTTCCATAGCCTTAATCCAGTCTTTATCTTTGGGTGCCTCTTTGAATGTTTTGGGCTCAAATTTAGAAATCATGTAAGAATTATCTTTGACCTTTCTTCTTGTAAGTATTCCTGCATCCTTATCCCCTATGATCTTCTTTGGATCATGATGCAGCTTTACATACCTAGGAATGATCTTAACTGATTCCTCTTTCTTTTCTTCTTCATCCTCATTTTCATCTTCATCAGCATCTACTGGTGTAGGAGCACTGTTACTTGTACTTGGTTGTTTTGCAACTAGTTCCCAGAAGGTTACATTCGGTTCATCTATCGCTTGTTTGCTGCTAGTTTCCTTAGGTTTCTCAAAGGTTTCATCAACTCTAACATTGGTACTTTCAACAATTCTCGGATTCCTATTGTTAAAACACTTGAGAGCTTTGCTCTTGGTGGAATACCCTAGGAATATTCCCTCATCACATTTTGCATCAAACTTGCTCTGGTATTCACTTCTCTTGATATAACACTTGCTACCAAACACTCTAAAGTAGCTTACTACTGGAGTCTTATCGGTCCAATACTCATAAGGATTTTTATACTTACCTTTCTTGATGAGTACCTGGTTCATAGTGTAGACTGTAGTGCTCACCGCTTCTCTCCAAAAAGTGTGAGCAACCTTCCCTTGAATCAGCATCCTTCTGGCAGTTTCAACTACAGTCCGGTTGTTCCTTTCTGTTAGACCATTTTGTTGTGGAGTCCAGGGGGCAGATAGTTGCCTCCTGATGTCATTCTCTTGATATTACTTATTGAATTCACTAGAAGTGAACTCACCTTCTTGGTTGGTTCTAAGGCATTTAATCCTCTTACCGCTTTCCTTTTCAACTAGTGCTTTGAAGGCTTTAAACTTTCCAAAAGCTTCAGACTTGTCTTTCAAGAATGTGACCCACATCATTCTTGAGAAATCATCAGTAAGAATCATAAAGTACCTATCTCCCTGAACACTCCTAGTTTTCATAGGACCACACAAATCAGTGTGCACAAGATCAAGTAAATTATCTGTTGTGAAAGCTTTACCTTTGAAGGTTGAGGAAGACATTTTCCCCAGTTGACATTCTCTGCACAAAGGATTCTCTAGTTTGTTCAGCACAGGCAATCCTCTAACTGCCTTGATCTTACTGGCATTCGCATTATTATCAAAATTTACATGGCAGAGTCTCCTAAGCCATATCCAACTACCATCAAACTTAGCCATTAGACATTGACTGATATCTATATTTAACTGAAATAAGTTACCTTTGGTTTGCATACCAGTGGCCATCAGTTCACCACTCTTTCCTTATATTTTGCACACTCCATCTTTGAATTCCAGAGTGAGTCCTTTATCATTCAGCTAGGCAACACTCAAAAGGCTATGCCTGAGACCTTCTACCCAATACACATTATCAGCATTGCTTTTTCCATTTGGAGAGATGGACCCTTTGCCTTTTACCATAAATGGTGCATCATTACCAAATTGGACTACACCTCCATCATACTCTTCCAAAGCTAGAAACTTCCTCCAGTCACCAGTCATGTGGTGAGAACATCCACTATCAATACTCCACCCATTAGAATTATCAAAGAGGGAGACAAGAGCCTTCTTGTCTGACACATCTTCCTTAATGACTACAAACACTATGTCTTCACTTTCTTCATCTTCTAATTCATCATCAGTGCCACCTTTATCAACTGCAACAAGACATTTTTTCCTATTTCCTCCTTTGAACTTTTTAAACTTCTCCGGTTTGTCCTTATTATCACTGTTGGGACAATTGACAGCAATGTGTCCTATCCTATTGCAAGAAAAACATTTCAAAGGGAGCTTACCTTTGTATTTTCCAATTCCCTAAGGAAGTCTCTTGGCAAGAAGAGCTTCAAAATCCATCAGGATCTCCTCATCATCCATATCCTTGCTTTGTCTGGGTTCACAGTTGGTAACAACCTCTTTTCCCTTTCTAGATAGTAGAGCAGATGCTCTAAAGGCTGATTCAGTCTTCTGAACACTACCATCATAACTGTTTAGCTCATATGCGGTCAACTTAGCAATGATGGAGTCAAGGGATACCTTTGTCTTGTCAATAGATCTCAACTCCTGAATAGCGGCAACCCTTATTTCATAGATTGGTAATAAGGATCTCAAAACTTTTCTAACAACGGTGGAATCATCCATTGTACCTCCTGCACTCTTGATTTCTCCAACAACAGTTTTAATCTTTATCCCATATTGTTGAATGGTCTCTCCTTCAACCATCCACATCTTCAAATTTTCCCCTAAGGCTCTCTTCCTTAGCTTTCTTCACATGCTCATCACCAACATAGATAGTCTCTAGAGTATCCCATACATCTTTGGGATTGTCTTTGTCCTGAACATCTATAAACTCAATATCAGATAGACTGTTGATAAGAGCTTCCATGACTTGCCCATTCTCCTGAATTTATTTTCTTTGATCATCGATAAGAGTACCAGTAGGGACAACATAAGTATTCTCAACATAGTTCTAGTGTTGAGCACCCATGCTTTTAATGTAGATCTTCATTCTATCCTTCCATATCTTAAAGTTATCTCTATTGAACTTAGGACCTTCCCTCAACATCATTAGAATAGGATCTTTTCCTCAAGCGGTTAAGCTTATAACACAGAGGACCTAGAGGATGCTCTGATACCAATTGATGATTAATGATGAACAGTAAATACCCAACAGATACTGAGACGGGGGGGTGAATCAGTATAGAAAAAAACTTCTTAAACAACTTAAACTGCTAAGACTGCACTAACTGGTAAACAATATCACCAATCTAAATCAAGGCACTACCGGTAAAACACAATATGACTGTAAAAGACATAAAATGGTAACATCTAGGTCTTCTCAAAACCTAATATCTCATCTCAAGTTCACCCATATTCTTAAGCAAGTAATACATCAGAAATATAATGACCATTGGATCAGCTTGCAATACCGCTTAAGTGAAAACACTAAAACATCACATGAAAAAGCATCACACATAACACACTGATTTTTCATGTGGAAACCCAACTGGGAAAAACCACGGTGGGGATGAATACCCTCAAGTTGTTCTTGAACTCTTCTGAAGTTCACTCTGTTAGGAGCCTAGTCTGGTTAAAGACTTTACAACTGGTTCTACTAGGAACCGATCCTGCTAGGGATCACCTAGTTAAGGGATGGCTAAATACCTGGTTAGAGGTTAAAACCCTGTTACCTTGTAAGAGGATTTGAAGAACTCAATGATTTTGAGTCACCCTGTTAAAGGATTTACAAAAATCCTGTTAATGCTACCCGGTAAAGGGATTTTCCAACTACTGAAATGGTTAGAAGTCAACAGGTAATACACTGATTTGATAACAGCACTCAATGCCAAGGCAGATCCACTTCAGTTCCTTTACATCTACAATCACACTCTATAGATCTCTACTCACTCCTTTGGTCTGGCAAGAATCACTTCACATACATTCATTTGCCAACAACTTCAAATGAAAATCATCATTGACCTTATAGACAACAATTAGGTCGGTGGCCAAAACCTAAAACCCTAAGCATCTAGGTTAACAATACAATTGGTCCAATCCTAACCATTTAAACACATTACATAGGGCAAAACAATCTTGAACAAATCTCAAGATGTTCTCCATCGTCCGTTCTTCACCGCTTGTGGAAGTTGATAACCCATTACGCACTCTCCATCGTTTACTAGGATTTTGCACATTCTCGAGGTAGATAGAATCAATCTTCTTCATGCAAGATCCTCAAGGAGATCCTTCATGCATACAAGGCTGATGTGGTAACGTGATCTAATATTCATTTCAATGTTAACTCATCACAGGATGTCGCTGGTTGAATCACACAGACTTGGAATGCATCAACCGAAAACCCTGAAGCTGAGACTACCAACCGGTAGTCATATCAAATGAAACCCCGATACAAACTTTGCATATACCGGTTCACACTCCAACATACCGGTTCACTTTTTGCATATACCAGTTCATACCATCATACCGGTTCACTTGCTAGTTTGCTTACTTCAATATACCGGTTCATACTTCAGGTCATATTGACATCAATGACAACATACAATCCCATCATGTCATCAAACTCTACACATATGCCAATAGTATCTGATATCGAGACCAGAGGAAGCATAATATAGAATTATATAGATGAGGATCTTCTTAATGTCACTCCATTATAACAACTCCATTTTATTACAACTAGTAGCTATACCAAAACACACACAACTTACATATAATATGTGCCCATAACAAAGATCTGCACATAGTGTCTGGTCCAAACTGGATAGCTGGTTTGACATCAATGACAACAATATAAATAATATTCACATGTCTAATAATACACACACACACACACACACACACATACATATATGTGTTTGTACATACATACATATGTGTGTGTATTATATCTTTTACTATGCAATACAACAATAATTTAAACTATATATATATATATATATATATATATATATATATATATGTATGTATGCGCACACGCACACACACATGTATATGTATATATATGAGTAACACACACACACACACACACACACACACACACACACACACACACACACACACACACACACACACACACACATATATATATATATATATATATCACCACAAATAATCACATTAGCGAACCCGGATGTTATTTTCATCTATATTTTGGCTACTTACATGTACATGTATGTGTGTGTGTGTACTCATACATGCATTTATATGTATAAGTAACAAATACATGTGCACACACACACACACACACACACACACACACACACACATCACCACAAATAAACACATTATCAAACCTAGTTGCTACATTCATCTAGATATTCTAGCTGCTTATAGGTGAAAACACCAGAGAAAAATAAAACTCTCTATCATTTTTTCTCGAGTCGCGGAGAACTTATGCTCCCATGAGGTTTGGTCATTCACAAGAATTGGACTAGGCAAATCACCCATGATAGAAATGAAAATAAAAAATAGATTCAACAACATATTTCCAATTAAACCACAATACTCCCTTATTTCCAACAAAGGTTTAATTAACACACACAGTGTAATGATTGTTGAAGTAATATAACCAAGCAACCAAAAGGTGGATAAAAATAGTAACCACAAAGATAGTCAAAAATATTAAAACATATCCTAGTCAACCACATATTGATGCAGTTTAATGGTTTGTTGATAAAAATATCAAAGCAAACACATAACAAATTGTGAGAAACCCTAAATCAGAAACTTGAAATTACTTGTCCTTCTTAGTAGTTTCACAAAATCCTTTGTTTCAACACATAAAGGAATTGAGAATAACCTATTCTTCCACGATCAGATGATAAAAACCTTAGAAAAATCCCTCTTGAGAAGACAAAGGGATACAAACAAAGATAAAAATAGAAACTAGATTGAAAACCATATTTCCTAGTCAACCCAAATTGATGCAGTTGAATGGTTACTTGACAAAAAATTCAAAGCAAGCACACAATAAATTGTGTGAAACCCTAAATCAAAAACCTAAAATCACCTCTACTTTGCAGTAGTTATATGAAAATAACAAATAGCATCAAGAACATATTTCCAATTATCAAACAAAAATACTCCCTTTCTTCTAACAAAGGTTTAATTAACACACACAGTGCAATGATTGTTTGACTGAAATAACCAAGCAGCCAAAATGTAGATAAAAATAGTAACCAACAAGATAGCGAAAAACCTTAAAACTTTTCGTAGTCAACCACAAATTGATGCAATTTAATGGTTTGTTGACAAAAAAATCAAAGCAAGTACACAATAAATAATAAGACGCCCTAAATCAAAAGCCCAAAATTACCTATTGTTGGTGTAAATAAATATTCATTATGGATATTATTACACTTTACTTAACTTAACTTAAGATAATGCATCTCTTCATAGTTTGGATTTGAGACACTTAGGGAAGTGTGCACATAGGGATATAGCTTGTAGGAGAAATTCCACCTTTTGTGGTCTTATTTTGCTGTTACACTCCACATTCGGTGGGTCATCCACCTCTTGTGGAATATTATATTATTTCTCCTACTTACCCCTAGTATTTCTTACCTACTCTTATTTCTCATTGAGCCACATGTCATGATTGTGTGCTCGTACATCCATATGGCCTTGCCTATATAAGCAGGCATATATTCATTATATTGGTTAATCCAGTTGATCATTTTGCATATTGATGAGAATACAGTTTGTTCTTGGCATTCTTTTGTCTCTTTTTTATACTTTTCATTATGCCCTTGATCTTGGAAAAATCTCACATGGTATCAGAGCCATTGGGGCTTCATTGATTGGTTTTTGGAGACATCTTGGAAGGCTTCTATTTTCAGATCTAAGGAACAACGCTTTTTGGAGGCATCTTAGAGCGTTTTCGACCTCACCATTGTGTTTGGGAGGTCATTTCCATAAAAATTGAGTATAAACTCAACCTATTTTGGCGAAAATCGAATTTTGGGTGTTGGAGGAATTTTTTGCCCAATTCGGGCAGTATGGTATGCAATTTTCAGATCTCAAAAAAAAAAAAATTCTAAAAAAAATTTTCTTCCAGTTTTTGAAAATAAATTTTTTTAGGAAAAAAAAAAAAATTTGAAAAGACGAAAGGCTTTTTTTTTCAAAAAAAAAAAATTGGAAATTTTTGGGGGGGTCTGTGACCTACCCCCCCACCGTACTTTGGCCGTCGTACTGCAGGCTTTGTTGCAGGCATACCACCTCTGACAGTGGTCTCCATGCAGCTCTGGTGACCTTCGGCGGCAGTCCTGTTGGCCTCGACAGCCTCCCGCAACAGTTCCACCGGCAGACAGTAGCCGCCGGCCCCGGCGCCTCCCACTGATCCTCCGGCCTCAGTGCCTCCCATAGGCCACCACCTCAGTGCCGCTCACTAGCACCTCAATGCCAACCCACCTCCACCTTCCACACAGGCAGCTGAGCCCACCGCCTACCACCTCTGCCTAACACGTCAGCAACCCTATACAGTCACCTGCCACATCACCCACAGATGCCCAATCAGCACCACCTGGCATTTTTTGCACAGTCAGCGCCCAGTCATTATTTTTTGGACATTTTTAGACCCCTCTCCATTGAGTAGTTTGGATTTTTGGGTCAACTTTGGAGGCCCATAACTTGCTCAGTTTTGCTCTTTTTTGGGTGAAATTTTTTTTATTGGAGCTAATTTTTCATGCTCTTCGCAATAGTGTGGTTATTTTCTAATTTTGGTGCACAAGTTTTTCGGAATTTTTGGATTCTCTTAGATGTACCTGTCTAATCCTCAATTCTGCAACTTCAAAGGCTTCGTTTGAGCTCATACGACCTCCTTTTCAAGTGTTGTTTTTTTTAAAGTGCATTTTTTTTCATCTAATTTCATAATCTATGATCAGTTTTCAAATATTTTGAGTGTAAATTGTACTTTCAGATATTGGCCTATTTGGTACTTGTAAATTGCTTGGATCTTAGTTTAGATCTCTTGCATTATTAGTTTGAGTCTCTTTTTGCCTTATTGAGGTAGTTGCAAAGTTGAAATCAGAAGTCCACTTTGCCATTTTTTGCAAGTGGCCCATTGTACACGCACTAAGTATAAAGTGCCAAATCATCATTTGGGGGGGAGGGTTCTTTGATTGAGTGAATTTGGGGGGGTGTCTTGTGTGATTGTGCCTCTCTTTCCTTGTTTTCTTTCATTTTTGTTGCAATGAGTCCTCATAAATTTCCACATTTAACTCCACATAATTATGCATCATGAAAAATTAAAGTATGGAGCAAATTAATGGAAAAAGGTCTCACTCATTACATAGATGGAACAATAGCAGCACCACCTGATCCTAAGGTTGATCCTAATGCTCATTTAGAATGGCTCACTAACAATTGCATGGCTCTTGGAACTTTGCATAAGTATGTATCAGATGACCTCATTTTTCACATTGAGAAGTGTACTACAGTCAAAGAGGCTTGGGATATGTTTCAGAAATTGTATGGTCAAGTTGATGAAATCAGAGGTTACAAGATTGACAATGAGCTCACCAACTTGGATCCCAAAAGTTTTGATACAATCCAAGATTATGTCACCAAAGCAAATGAGCTAAGAGAAAAGCTTAAGGATTGTGGAATTAACAAAAAGGATGCTCAATTGATATTCAACTTGTTGGACAAGCTTGCACCAGAATATGCAGTATTTGTGTCTAGCTTCCAAACTCATAGTTTGACAGTGGGGAGTTCCTATATTATGCCTTCATTTGATGCTTTCACAAAAATGTTGATATTGAAACAATCTAAGTTGTTGAACATGGGGCTTCTCAAGTCTTCAAAGTCCAAGGCTTTGGTGGCTAATCATGGGAATCAAGGAGGTCAAGGCAAAGATTCCGACAAGAAGAAGAAGCAATCTAAGTCAAAGCCACAGCAGGAAAAAGGAAAATCATCCTCTCCATCACAAGGTGACTTTTCATCCTCTTTCAAAAAGGGGACTCCACCTAAGAAGAATAAACCAACTTCTGCATATTGCAAGAAGTATGGTCGTGATGAGCATCGATGCCACACCAAGCAAGTTGATGAGTTGACAAATCTTCTTAAGAAAAACAGCATTAACTTTCCATCTGCCTACACAAAGAAGGATTTATCTCCTTCCTCTTCCTCACAGTCTAAGGGAAAAGGGAAAGCATTTGTGGCTACAATAGGTTCTTCACAACAATGGATACTTGACTCAGGTGCCTCTTATCACATGGGTTCTACAAAGGAGCAGTTTTCTTCATTGGAGCCATCTAAGGAACCTCACATTTACATAGGTGATGATACACAAGTAGAGGTTGAAGGGGAAGGTTCAGTTGACATGGATGATGGAACATTTGAGAATTTTCTTTATGTTCCTAACTTGTCTACCAACCTTCTCTCTATCTACCAAATCACTCACTATGGGAATGGGAAAAAGGTTGAGTTTACACCTGATTCAGTTGTGGTAAAGGAACTTGATGATGATTCCTTGGTAGTGTTAGGTCCCGGAGACAACTGAGAGGGGGGGGTGAATCATTTGTCGAATAAATTCAAACCAAAAACAATTTAACCAACTTAATGCTTAATACCGGTAAACCAATCTTTTATATCGGTTGACAATTTTATCAGTTAATTGCAATACCGGTAAAGATTAATGCATGAAACAAAAAGACAAAGTCATCCATAACACATAACACCAATATTTGTACATGGAAACCCTATAAGGGGAAAAACCATGGTGGGAAACCTTACCCCCAATCAGATGATACTACTGTAGATAGTAAGTGTATACAAATGGGGTCTACACATGCAGAAAGGCCAAGCGCCTAGAGCTCACTGCTCAAACACAAAATAGGAGTCACACTGATTACAATTGGATGGTTAAATCCAATAAGGATGTACTGCTCAAAATAGCATCTTCATATGATGGATTCAGTACCGGTGTAGTTCTGATATGCTTTCACAAAAACCTTGATTCACCTTCAAATGATGTCTGTGTGTAAAGCTCTGCTTGTTCTCGCATATACCTTCACACAAACCTTTTTCGCATTCCTCATTCGATCTTACAAATAAGATCACATTTATATCATAACCTAGGACCAATTTTAGTAGGTCGGCTCTAAAGGATATTACAATAAAATCAATTTACAATTAAAACAATATCTGATGCAATAACCAATACAACATGTCGGCTTGATGCATTTACAACAATAATAAAACATCTCCATAGTGTGACGTGCTGATCTGGAAAAGATAATCCTGTCGGTGTATAACCTGGACCTATTTGCCGGAAACAACAAATATGCTAATACGAATATGCCAATAAACAAAACTCCAAGACAAAGTGTCCAAACGATGTCTTCGACATAACCAAGTATTTTCCATGCCATTCCAAGTGTCGGTGATCATTATATATTGTCAGTGTACCAGATACCGGTGACTATGCATGAGTCATTTGCTTGCTGGTGAATGTTGTTGATTCTCCAAAGTGCCAGAGTTGATAAGGTTTAGTAGGTGTTGACATCAATGATAAAACCATACCAAAATACCAACAATCTCCCCCTTTGGCATTGATGGCAACACAAGATGGAAAAACCATCAAAGTGCCAAAACAGAAATGCCAAATACCAAAAGCCAACAATTTCCCAAAAGAGATCATAACCAGAAATCAAAATTCAGATATAAATAGTCTCTCCCAAAGTAACAATCTCTCCCCCTGAGAGTGACATGTGTTTTCCTTGTGTTTTTCCATACCAATCTCTCCCCTTTTGACATCAAATGCCAAAGAAAAGAAAAAAAATTCAGATACCAAATACCAACCAATTCAGTATACCAACTACTCGCCCTGAGAAGTAGCTTCCTCATCAAAGCCAGAGTAAAAGATTTCTCTGTTAATTCTGCCAGTTGATGACAAACATCAACTTCCTAAGTCTCTACCAGTGGGGGTATGACCCCAAGCTGATCTCTAAGATATTCAAAAGTCTCCTTAGGCAGAGGTTTAGTGAAAATGTCTACAATCTGCTCTTTGGTATTCACATAAACCAGTTTTATTTCTTTTGCTTCAACATTCTCCCTTAGAAAATTCAGTTTGATAGAAACATGTTTGGTTTTAGAATGTAGTACTGGATTCTTAGATATATCAATTGCTACAGTGTTATCACAATAGATTGTAATAGGTTCCTTGCAATTTACCCTTATATCTTTCAACATTTTCTTAAGCCATAATACTTGTGTACAGTTAGTTGCTGCTGCAACATATTCTGATTCAGCTGTTGATAAAGATGTACAATTTTGTTTCTTACTCAACCAAGAAATTAATCTGCTTCCAAGAAAAAATGCTCATCATATTCTAAGTCTATGTACCTTGAAGTTCCTCTAAATTTTTCATCAATCTTCACATTTGTACTTTCAACAATTTTCCGCAATCTTTTGTTAAAACATCTATATGCCTTGCTCTTAGATGAATAACCAAGAAATATTCCTTCATCACTTCTAGGATCAAATTTGCCAATATATTCATCCCTTCTAATATAGCATTTACTTCCAAATATTCTGAAATATTTAAGAGTAGGAGTAATACCAAACCATAGTTCATGACGGGTCTTACCGGTTTCACCTTTGATGTGAACTTTGTTGAATGTGTAGACCATTGTACTTACTGCCTCTCTCTAATACACATGTGGTAGATTTGCTTATGATTACATACTTCTTGTTGCATCCAAGATAGTTCTGTTTTTCCTTTCAACAACTCCATTCTGCTGTGGTGTCCGGGGTGCTAATAGTTGTCTTCTGATTCCATTCACTTCACAGAATGTATTAAATTCCTTAGATGTAAATTCTCCTCCTTGATCTGATCTCAGACATTTGATTTTCTTCCCGGTTTCATTTTCTACCATTGCTTTGAACAATTTGAACTTTCCAAGTGCTTCTGATTTTTCTCTGAGAAAAGTAACCCAACACATTCTAGAGTAGTCATCAATGATTAGCATGAAATATGTATCACCTTGAAAACTTTTAGTTCTAGCTGGACCACATAAATTAGTATGGATTAAGTCAAGAGCATTATTTGATTTTTCTGGAATACTTTTAAAAGTAGCTCTAACTTGTTTTCCAAATTGACATTCCTTACATACTGTATTGTGAGGTTTGACAATTTTAGGTAAATTGCTAACTGCCTTAGTAGTACTAATTTTTACCATGCAATCAAAGTTTACATGACAGAGTCTCTTATGCCATAGCTAACTTTCATTAATATGTGCAATCAAGCATGTCTTTTCATTGTTATTCAAATGAAAGATATTACCTCTAGTTTGATTACCAGTTGCAATTTCCAAACCAGTTCTATTCATGATTTTCCATTTTCCATTTTTGAATTGTAATTGAAATCCTTTTTCAACTAATTGACCAACACTCAAAAGATTATGCTTTAAACCTTCAACATAGTAAACATTATCAGTATTATGCTTACCATCAAGAGATATTGTACCTTTACCTTTGATCAGACAAGCTTTATCATCTCCAAATCTCACTAAGCCTCCATTATATTCTTGAAAGTTCAAGAATTTACTTTTATCTCCAGTCATATGATGTGAGCATCCTGAATCAATGATCCATTCATCCTTTACTTCTACTTTAGCTGCCAGGGCCTGCTCTACCGGTTGAATGGTAGGTGTTGGTTGGTGTTCTGTTATAGCAACAAAAACCCATCCATTGTCTTTCGGATCCTCATCAGAATCATCAGTCACTCCTTCATCAGCAAGATAACAAGATTTGTCTTTATTCTTCTTAAATTTGTATCTTTGATATTCAGGATTAGGTTTGTATGTTCTTCTAGCTTCTTCTCTTAGTCTAGCATGTCTATCAGGGCATCTAGAAGCCATATGACCAATCTTATTGTAGTTAAAGCATTTAAAGGGTGATTTACCTTCATACTTACTTCCAACTAGACCTTTAGGCATATTTCTTGCAAATAGTCCTTCAAGTTCTTCAAGTTTTTCATTTTCTCTCCTGCTTTCCTCAAGTTTTCTTGCATAAAAGGCTTTCCAATCAGATGTGTCAAATGATGGTGCAGATGATGTTGATGCCTTAAAAGCTAAATTTGTCTTTATAGTAGCAACAGGACCAAATTCCTCAATTTCAAAAGTTGAGAGTTTTCCAATCAATGTATCCCTAGTTACTGATGTATTAGGCATTGTTCTTAACTCATTTATAGCAGTAACCTTCATTTTGTATGCCGGTGGAAATCCTCTTAAAACTTTTGAAACAATTTCATCTTCACTTAAGGTTCCTCCACAACATTTAATACCCAAAACAATTTCATTAACTCTTTCCATAAAAGCAGAAATCCTTTCATCTTCTTCCATTTTCAGATTTTCATACCTGACCCGAAAGCTTCCAAGTTTTGCAATTTTGACTATGGAATCTCCTTCCTTCAGTGTTTCCAAATGATCCCAAATAGCTTTAGCATTGGATCTATCTGATAATCCCATGATTTGTTGATCTGTTAATGCGCTCAAAAGTGCTTCTCTTGCTTTGCAATCATTTTCTTCATCTTTTCCCAAGGTAGGTGGATTAGGCTGACCAAGAATAGGAGAAGTATAGCCATTCTTTGTAACTTCCCAGATGTCTTTTCCAATGCAATTTAGATGTGTCTCCATTCTGATCTTTCATATGCCATAGTTGGTTCCATCAAGTTTAGGATTGTCCTTCCTGAAATAGTTAGTAGAGAGTGGATCTCCTCAAGCTGTTAAACTTTTGCAAAAGAGGACTAGGCTCTGATACCAATTGTTAGGTCCCGAAGACAATTGAGAGGGGGGTGAATCAGTTGTCAAATAAATTCAAACCAAAAACAACTTAACTAACTTAATGCTTAATACCGGTAAACCAGTCTTTTATATTGGTTGACAATTTTATCAGTTAATTGCAATACTGGTAAAGATTAATGCATGAAACAAAAAGACAAAGTCATCCACAACACATAACACCAATATTTGTACGTGGAAACCCTATAAGGGGAAAAACCACAGTGGGAAACCTTACCCATAATCAAATGATACTATTGTAGATAGTAAGTGTATACAAATGGGGTCTGCACATGCAGAAAGGCCAAGCACCTAGAGCTCACTACTCAAACACAAAATAGGAGTCACACTGATTACAATTGGATGGTTAAATCCAATAAGGATGTACTACTCAAAATAGCAGCTTCATATGCTAGATTCAGTACCGGTGTAATTCTGATATGCTTTCACAAAAACCTTGCTTCACCTTCAAATGGTGTCTGCATGTATAGCTCTGCTTGTTCTTGCATATACCTTCACACAATCCTTTTTCACATTCCTCATTTTATCTTACAAATAAGATCTTACATTTATATCATAACCTAGGACCAATTTTAGTACGTCAGCTCTAAAGGATATTACAATAAAATCAATTTACAATTAAAACAATATCTGATGCAATAACCGATACAACATGTCGGCTTGATGCATTTACAACAATAATAAAACATCTCCATAGTGTGTCGTGCTAATCTGGAAAATATAATCCTGTCAGTGTATAACCTGGACCTATTTTTCGGTAACAACAAATATGCTAATACGAATATGCCAATAAACAAAACTCCAAGATAAAGTGTCCAAACGATGTCTTCGACATAACCAAGTGTTTTCCATGCCATTGCAAGTGTCGGTGATCATTATATCCTGCCGGTGTACCAAATACCGATGACTGTGTATGAGTCATTTGCTTGCCGGTGAATGTTGTTGATTCTCCAAAGTGCCAGAGTTGATAAGGTTTAGTAAGTGTTGACATCAATGACAAAACCATACCAAAATACCAATAGGTAGCAACGGGACAAGTCAATGAAAACTCAAGGCTTTACTCATTCTCACTTTGTGCCAAGTTCTCCTTCTAGGGTCTTGCTTACTCATTCAAATTTAGAAAGTAAGCTATGGCATGAATGGTTTGGTCACCTCAACTACCGCTATCTTTAGCAGCTCAGCACTAAAGACATGGTCATAGGTCTACCTCAAATCAGTTTTTTAGAGGTTGTATGTTCAGGGTATTCCATGGGAAAACATCCCAAGGAGAAGTTTGATAAGGGGAAAGATTGGAGAGCTTTGGAAGTTCTTCAACTTGTTCACAGCGATGTAGTAGGTCCATTTCTAGTACCTTCATTTAGTAAGGCTCTCTATGTCCTCACCTTCATTGATGACTACTCCCGCTTCACTTGGGTCTACTTTCTCATTCATAAGAGTGAAGTATTTGACAGATTTCAGGACTTCAAGACTTGTGCGGAGAAGCAATCTGGAAAATTGGTCAAGATTCTTCATACAGATAATGCAAGGGAATATGTGAACAAAATACTTGAGGATTTTTGTACATTTGAGGGGATTGATCTTCATAATTCTATTGCATACACTCCACAACAGAACGGAGTTGCAGAGCGCAAGAATCAAACTCTCAAAGAAATGGCTAGTTGTATGATACATGCACATTCTCTTGATCCTGCCTTTTGGAAAGAGGCTATCAGTTGTGCCATACACATCCAAAATCGGGTTCCTCACAAAGCTTTGCAAGGTATTACTCCTTTTGAGGCTTGGGCTGGTAGGAAGCCAATTGTGAGACATTTCAGAGTCTTTGGGTGTCCAGCATAGGCTCACATACCTCCACAGAAATGCAAGGCATTGGAACCTTAGATTAGGCCTTGCATATTTGTTGGATATCCTAAAGGTGTTAAGGCATATAGATTGATGGATCTTAAGACACATGAGGTGTTTATTGAGAGGAGTGTTCACTTTGAGGAAAGCTCTCCTAGCTTATCCTCTCTACCTCTCTACCTCCTCCACCTTCCTCCATTATGGATAGTGATGCTAGTGATTCAGATGATGAGACTCCTTCAACTCTGACTCACGGGGTTACACCTCCACAGGGTCCACTTGCAGTTGAGGAGCCTCATTCTAATCCTCCACCTAGAACTCGTTGGGCTCGACAGATACTAGAGTCTGTAGGTTCTCTTCTTGGGGATTCTTCACATACACGAAGGACTCGATCACAACATCAGGATCTTCCACATGCATTCATTGCTACCGCTTCTGATCCACAGACATTTTGGGAAGCATCAGGGGTTCTTGAGTGGGACCATGCTATGGAGGAAGAGTATAGTTCCTTGATGAGGAACAACACATGGGATTTAGTCCATCTCCCTAAGGGGAGAAAGATGGTTTGATGTAAGTGGATCTATTGGACCATGCTTGCAGTGGATGGTAGTGTGGATAAGTATAAGGCTCGGCTTGTTGCAAAAGGTTTCTCTAAGGTTCCAAGTGTTGACTATACTAAGAACTTTACACCCGTAGCCAAGATGAACTCCATTCACTTGACACTTGATATTGTTACAGCTCATGGTTGGGTTGTACATTAGATGGATGTGAAGAGTGCTTTTCTTCATGGTGATCTTGATGATGAGATTTATATGGAGGAGCCATAGGGTTTCATCTAGGATACTTCCTTGGTTTGTAGACTAAGGAAATCCTCTATGGCCTTAAGCAGGCCCCCAGAGCTTGGTATGCCAAGATGGATTCCTTTCTTCTCTCAGCAGGGTTCAGTAGGTGTCATTCTGATCTGAATGTTTAAATTTTGTGACAGGATGACTCTCACTTGATACTTGTGCTCTATGTTGATGATTTGATCATTATAGGGAGCACCACATCCATCATTGGGAGTGTCAAATCTGCTTTGCATGACAGATTTGCTATGACTGACTTGGGTCTTTTGCACTAGTTTCTTGGGATAGAGATTTCACAGTCTCCTTCCAGGATTACTCTATCGCAGCCCAAGTATGCTCTTGATCTACTTGCACGCTTTCATATGGCTAATTGTAATCCTGCACTAACTCCCTTTCTTTCAGGAGTCAAGCTTGAGGCTCAGTGTTCTTCTCCACTAGTTGATGCCACATTGTATTGTCAGCTTGTGGGTAGTCTCATCTACTTGACTCATGCATTCCCTGTTATTTCATTTGTAGTTGGCATGGTTTCTCGCTTCATGCTGGAACCACATGAGCTTCATTGGAAAGTTGCCAAATTCATCCTTCATTACATCTAGGGTACACATCACTATGGGATTCACTATGCAGTAGGCACAGGACTTTGTTTGGTTGGTTACACAGACTCTGATTGGGCTGGTGATCTTGATGATCATGAGTCTACTTCAGGTTACAGTTTTCACCTTGGTTCAGGCCCCATTTGTTGGTAGAGCAAGAAGCGGCATGCTATTTCTCTCTCTTTGACTGAGGCTGAGTATTGAGGAACTGTTAATGCAGCGACTGAGGCCATTTGGCTTCAGCAGATTCTCACAGAGTTTGGGTTCACCACTTCACAATTGACAGTTCTACATTGTGATAATCAGAGTGCTATTGCAATCTTGAAGAACTTGGTCCAGCACCAACAGACCAATCACAACGAGATCCATATGCACTACATTCGAGCACTGATTCAGGAGCAAGTCATTGATTTACAGTATTGTCCTATAGCGGAGCAAGTTGCTGACATCTTTACCAAACCTTTCACCAAGAGTAAGTTCCAGCAATTGCGAGCTCTCTTGGGGGTGTGGGATGTCTCATTAGGGGGGGTCAGCTAACTTCTTCCTCTCTTATGGGGGGGACTTTTTCCTCTTTGAGGTTTTGTCCTTCTTCTTTGAGATTCTTTTGTACATTCATCTCTCTTTTGTGGGGGATTTTTTTCCCACTGGATTTTCTCCCTTTCTCTATTTGTGAGAGATTGCATTGCATAGTTTTGCTTGCATTTGCATATTGTACATGGGTACCTATCATGGCCTAGTAGTCGGGGCCCATCTTGCATTGTTTCTTTAGTCTTCATTCCCCTAAGTTGCACTTAAGGGGGGGTGTTGGTGTAAATAAATATTCATTATGGATATTATTACACTTTACTTAAGTTAACTTAGGATAATGCATCTCTTTGTAGTTTGGATTTGAGACACTTAGGGAAGTGTGCACATAGGGATATAGCTTGTAGGAGAAATTCCACCTTTTGTGGTCTTATTTTGTTGTTACACTCCACATTCGGTGGGTCATCCACCTCTTGTGGAATATTATATTACTTCTCCTACCTACCCCTAGTATTTCTTACCTACCCTTGTTTCTCATTGAGCCACATGTCATGATTGTGTGCTCATGCATCCATATGGCCTTGCCTATATAAGTAGGCCTATATTCATTGTATTGGTTAATCCAGTTGATCATTTTGCATATTGATGAGAATACAGTTTGTTCTTGTCATTGTTTTGTCTCTCTTTTATACTTTTCATTGTACCCTTGATCTTGGCAAAATCTCACACCTATCCTTTGTAGTGGTTTCACAAAATACATGACAATGACATTAATGCCCACATGCAATTTGATGGGTTTTGAACGTATTTCTAACTGAACCACAATAATGGTGTCTCTTTCCAACAATGAAATTAACTTCAACAACGTAATTTTCCCTAGATGAACCACAACAATATCAATGCAAACATGCAATCTGAGGGTTATTTCACATAACCTTCAAAAAAACACCACAACCCGTTGAAATAAAAATAAAAATTTCCCATTAAGTGCCTCAGATTGATTATCAAATGTAGATAGAAAAACATTTGTAGATTCCAACACCACTTTGGAAAACATCCCACAACTGATCCAATGTCATGCAGGTTTATGTGGTTGCAAGCAGTGCTCACATGGTACAATAAACATGCCGCTAATAAATCCTACAGCACAGATGTGGCTTGTAAGAAACATGGGAGATAAAGATTAAATTTTTTTAAAATCCTACCAATAAATGCAAACACGATAGTGACAACTTTCCAGTTATCGACAGAAAGGAGGCTCCTAGCGGGTGGAATTTTTTCGACTTACTGACAATTTTTCAGGCTCAAAAGCCCACACTAAAGCCTATCAACTAAAATTTCTCATGGCTATCAAAATATATCATGCCAGTATACAAAGTAGGAGGAGGTACAAGATTCCACCTAATGTGTTCTACTAAGGTTATTCAATACTCTAAGAAAATGCTTATCTTTTCCACTCTCTAAAAAAATCTTGGCATAAGTTATTGAGAAGTCAAGTTTCAAGATCCCACAATAATGAGTGTTGAATAGGTAACAAGGAAGCAAAAGAAATTAAACCTAACATGGTAAGGATAGACCAAGGTATAAGTAGATATAGCCTCGTGGTTAATTAAGAATTAGGCATTTGACCTACCATTTACCATTTGTCAAAATGAATCGATTATTGAAGATTTAACTATTGACATAAAATAGACTAAAATATGTTGGGGATTGAGTTTTGGGGATATTTACTATTTGGTATCCTCTTATTGGATCCTGGAAGGCCAAAGCCCAAGATAAAAAAGTAAATAAACTTTGATAATACCACTTATGAAGTACTTGATTGGTTGGAATTTCAAGTATCTTAGTCTAAAAAGATAGGTTCTATTTCAAAAGTGTGTCCCACTTTGACAAAAGAAAATGTCAAAGTAACTTTTTAACTTAAATTGCTAAAAAGTGGCATATATATTTTGAATTTTGAAATGATATGAATCAATGAAATTATATTTTTTTAATATTTTCTGAATTATTTCTATTTATATGTTTTTTGATAAAAAAATATTTGAATGTATAATTTTAGAAAATTGACACTGTAATTTAGTTGTTAATAAAAAAAAATTTTAAAAAGGTAAAGTGGGATGTTAGTTTTAAATAATAATTTCTTTCCTTCATTCTTTTTTGCATTTATAATTTAATATTAGTGCATGGATTTAATTTTTTCCTATCCTCATAAAATATATTTTTAATTAAATTTTTTTTCAAAAGAAAGGAGTAAAAATTTATTCAAAAAGTATAGAACAGAAGGCCTCAAGCCCAACCAATCTTGTCCTCCATAATTAATCTTCTCAAAGTCTCCATGCACTTTGGGGAAAGAAGCTCCCAATTATCCACATCCCACCTATCTAGTCCCTCAGAAGCCTATTTAGCCAGACAATCAACCACCCTATTCCACTCTTGAGGAATATGATAAAAGAATATATGATCAATCAAACAAGGCATATTCAAGATCTGCTTTACCATTGAAGCTAATTACCAATTAACCCTATCCAAATGTCAATCATTTAGCAAGTCAATTACAATCTGAGAGTTAGATTCATAAAGAATTCTTTGTCACCTTAAAAAGCATCCTCTTGCAATTGCATGAAGAATAGCAAGCGTGTTCATATAATTATTAGATTGGTGGACTATATAGGTGGAAAAAAAGAACATGGCATCACCATCACTACCACGGCCAATCCACCCAATTCCTACATGCACAGGGTTTCCCCTAGAGGATCCATCAGTGTTAACCTTCAAAACACCCTCAAGAGGAGGGAGTCATTGTCCCTCCCTATGAATCCTTTTCCTAGCCTATCTTAGTCTCCTATTAGATAAATGGACCAACCCATCGTATACCAGCATCAAATTTTTAACAATGTCCAAGTCATTAGGATCCAAAGTCGTCAAAGGATCACACTTAGCCAAAATTGTCTCTTGGAGTCTGCTAGCAATCTTTCTCCACAAGTAACCACTTCCTATGTGAGAATCCAAAAAAAATTGTAGATTCCTTCTAACCAAATATTCTAGATGATGAGAGTGGGGCCAATATCCCAAGCAACCTATAGGAAATAAGTCTTAGTTGGCAGTTGTAGCATCGTAAATTGTACACCCTTAATTGGGTGGTACAATTCAATGCCTAGGTTAGCACCCGCCTTAGTGTGTTTGCATCTTGCATTTAAAATTCCCTTTAATCATTTAATTAATTAATTTAATTAAATATAAATTTTTCTTTTATCACTCTACACATCATAAAATTGGGCCCTTTTACATTAAGTGTGCCCCTTTTATTTTATTCTCCCAATAAATCATTTCATCAAATACCCTAATTGTGTCCTATTTCAACCTTCAAGGCCCAATTTTGTATATCTAAATGTCAAAAACTCCCATATACTCTTGTAATTCTCTCTAAAATTGCAATATCCTACTTCCCAAAAAAATTGGCGAAAAGTGGGTCAGATCATGTGTTTGGACCATGTCGCTACCTACCTGGTCCCAACTTTTTCTCCCCCAATTTAGACAGCATTTTTTGGTAGCATTTTAATATTAAAATCCAATAAATTGGCAGGAAATATTATTTCTAGGTTGGCCTATGACTCAAAACAAAGTTAGGGTCTCCTACATAAAGCCTTCCTTTCCTCATTTGAAGCATCTGATTCTCTAGCAATTGAAGGAGCCTCTTATGAAGTGAAAGTGCAGGTTATGTGGATTCTACAATTAGAAAATCAAGCATTCATCAAGCATTTATCAAGCCTTCATCAATTATTTTCAACATCAATTAGGATCTTTGAAGACATTGAATAAAAATAGGAGATCACCAACTGTTGATTAGCTTGTACCTCTCCCTTAGGGTTTGGTATGATTTCATGTTATTTTCATGTATTTGTATGAGCTTCATAATATTCATTTTCAAATTTGCATTCATACTTTAGATCTAGTATTGCACTTGTGATTTGAATCATTTATATTTTTATTTACACTCATTTAGGGTTTACTCTCCAAAGCAAAGGGTAGAACTCTAGACCTACTTTCTAATCTTGCATACACACAAGATTCTTGCACACACATTTTCAACATTATCGGCTATTTGTGGAGGTGGAAACCACCAAAACAAGGATTTTGACTAAGGAAAAACCCTATATAGCCACCTAGACACCATTTTTAAAGTTGAAGGTGTAGGTACAGGAATTCAGCAGACGCACAATTTTTGGAACAACAAGATCACACAAGTGCAGACTTAAGGACAGAGCTAGGTTTCAGTTTTCTAAGACTAAGGCATGGCACCCTAGTCCAAGACTAGGGTGTGCCACCCTAATCCTCTTCATCTTTCAGTTTCTATTGGTAGTTCATCAAATCAAACTTTCAAGACCTGATTCCCAGAACCACAGCAAGCTGCAGTATCAGGGCCCAAGGCGCCCAGCACACCGGTCCTGCCTAGTCAACTCCAAATTTTAGTCACAGGTACAAATTTGGATTTCCTTCTCTACTCTATACTTAGTCTCTTAGTTTTAGTTCAATTTTATTTTGCATTTTCATTTTATGTTTGATCCATTGTTCATCTCCTAGCTTAGTTGGTTATTGCATCATATTTTGCACATCTCCTTTTCATTACAGCAAAGGAATAGAAACCCTAAAATATATTCCTTGACTCTCCCTTTCTCTCACAAGAAGTAGTCAAAGTGAAATATCTCCCTAGGCTCTTTTGTATTCCAATGTGTGGAGGAAAGTGGGGTTAGGTCCTAAACTACTCAATCCCATTTTTTGACATCACAACAATCTACTAGCACTTTCCCATAACTCGACAAGAGAAGTGACATGAATACAAACATGATCCCATGTTTCCCATGAATGATACCAAACCTCTCTCAAGTACTAACATTGAAATAAGAGATTAGAAGTGCACTCCTCACTATTGTTACATAAAACATAGATGGAATGGCCTTGGAAACCACGCTTGCACAAATTCTTCCAAGTAAGACACTTATTTTGGACCACCAACCACATGAAAAAATTATACTTAGGCCAATTAAATTTATTCCAAACATACTTCCACCATGACACCTCCTTATTACAATACAATTCCCTATCCAATTCCATATATCCAAATGCCACCAAGAACTTGCCTTTTGGATTTAGGGCCCAAGCAAAGATATCCCCTTCTTTAAGGGAACACAGGGTCTTCCAATCAAATCCTATTTAATTCTAGATGATCTTCCATTGTAACACCCAACAACCATATATGAGGATCTTTCCAACAAGTCACCGTAATTTGGCCCTTAACCTTATCAGTCTTGAGATCCTCCATCGTACTCCAACTAGTCATTGTAATATAGTTAAAAAGAGTGAAGATGAGGGAATGCATGAATAATCAAAGGATGACCATCCCAATATTTGTGCAAAAATAGAGCAGAAGACCCCCTTATGCAAATCCAAAAAATACCATCTTTGATGAGCTTGGCCCCCCTTTTGACGATGTCCCAAATCATAGATCCCTTCCCCACCAGGATGCATTGAGGCATGTCAAGCCCAATAAACCCCCAAAGGTACTTTTGAGTAAGGATTTTGGCCCAAACTTGGTCCTGACAGGTGCACTAGCTCCAATAAAGCTTAACAAGTAAGGCTTGACTAACTAGCCTATTTGAACGGAGGCCAAGACCACCTTCTTGCTTTGGTCTACACACAGAATCCCAACAAACCAAGCTCCACTTGGAAGAAAGAAGATTACCAAACCACGTGAATTGATGGGAGAGCACATCAAAGTCTTAGATAAAATAGGAAGGAGCAACTTGTGCAAAGAATATGTATAAAGGCAAGCCTACATCATTCCCTTCAGAAGAGTTACTCTGCCAGCAATGGAAAGCCATCTATAGGTCCAATGATTTTCCTTCTTACAAAAAAATTCTAAGATACCCTACCAGAACTCCCTCTGATGAATTCCATGCCTAAGAGGGATCCCAAGATAAACCAAAGGGAGGGAAACAATTTGAAATATAATAATGCGAGCTATCCTTGTTTGGATTGATCAAGGAGTATTAAAGAAGTAGATAGATAACTTGTCCTCGTTATTTTTTTGTCCCAAGGTAGCCAAATAAGTATCCAAAGTTCTAAAATTACCAACTTCATTAATTCTAGCCATACCCATCAAAGCAATATCATCCACAAACTCGAGGTGGGAAGCAGGAGGTAAACCATTCAACTATCTCCAACCCTGTAAGAGCCCTTATTGAAACCTATAATTGATAATTCTACCAAGATCCTTAGCCATGAGGATGAACAAATAAGGGGAAAAGGGGCAATGGATCAAAATTGCAAGGGGCAATGGATCAAAATTGATTGAGTTTGTTGGCAAAATATTTTTTAGGAATAAGAGCTAGAAAAGTATAATTCATGGCTTTTAACATTTGTTTTCTCATATGAGACTCCTAAACCACCTCTAGCATATCTCATTTAATAATCCTCCAAAATTCTTGAAAAAAAATGATAGGAAAACCATCAAGGCATGGAGATTTACCTTTTTCATATGGAAAACTACCTCCTCCAATTCCCAAAGCATAATAGGTCAAATGAGAGCCTCATTCATCTCCAAAGAACTCAAAGAAGGGATTCAAGCCAAAATAGATCTTTCCTCTTTGTGAGTAGGAGGAGAGTCCTCTATAAATAGGGTACAAAAATATTCATAAGCTTCACGAGCAGTATCTCCTTTAGAGGAGATCTATACACCTTTTGGGGACTCAAGAGAAGTAATGAGATTGTCATCCTGTCTAGCCCTAACTGAATTTTGAAAAATAGCAATATTTATGTCTCCTCCCTAGAGCCAATCAATACAATAATTTTGTTTCCAAAAAATATCCTCACGCAGCTCCCATTATTTTGAGTCCTTAACAGCTAATGCATTCTCTCTCTGCAAATCCAAAGCAAGTCCCTGATCTCAAATTAGGTGAGTAATGCCATCTAACTGGTCTTTAGAAATCATTTTATTAGAGCGAATATTGCCAAAGCATTACTTATTCCATTGCTTGAGCTTACATTTGACATACTATAATCTTTTGACAAAAGAGAACATATCCCTACGGTGCATAGGTATACCTTCATACCACCACCCAAAAAAAAAATCCTAGAGAGAAAGACCTAGCAACCACATAAGTTGGAACTTGAAAGAAGGATTCTTTGAAGATATGAAAGAAACTACCAAGATTTTGATCAACCAATGATCTAAGCCTCATTAATCCAATATTTCTAAGCTAGTAGACCAATTAACTCTTATCCAAAATTAGGAAACTAGGAATCTATCCAATCTCTAAAAAAATGCCTCCTCACCACATCGTCAGTTATTCCAAGTGAAGATGCCATTATTTGGTTTCACATCAATAACATTTAGATGATCTATATTATCATTAAGGATAAAAGAAGAGGAGTCAAGACGAGATAAGCCTCATTTTTTTTTTCCTCCAAACTACAAATTATATTAAAGTCCCTTGCAAGGATCCATAGGGGAAAGGGTGCCAGAGATCAAACATATTGTGATGGATGAAAATAGGATCAGGTAGTATTAGGACCTAATTCCACTTTCTTTCATACACTGGAATACGAAATCACCTAAAGGATTGATTCTCTTTGACTAACTCTTGTGAAAAAGAGTCAAGGAATACTTTTAGGGTTTCTATACCTTTGCTACTATGAAAGGGAATGTGCAAAATATGGGAGGATGTGAAACTATGCAAACAAGATGAATACAAGTGACTAAAATAGTAAGACAACAAACTGATAACTCAACAAAACTAAGACAACAAGTACAGATCGGAGAATGGAATTCTATTTTGCACCTATGACCAAAATTTGAGCTTAAATTTGAAGGACCAGGGTGTTGGGCACCCTAATCTCAGAGACTGGGTTGAGCTGCAAAATGGGGGATGAAATTTGAGGTTGCATGAAAGATTTTTGCCAAATATGAAGTTGATTGAGGAGGACCAGGGCATGGAGTACCCTGTTCCTAGAGGACTATCGCACTAAGGACCTTGGTCCCTGGGATCTAGGCCCAAATTCTAGTGGTGGATTAGTGCTTGTCTACTGAGATCCCTCAGAAATTGGTAGCTCCAGTTGATAGAAACTTATAATTGCACACAAGAGGAAACAAAGGGGGTCATGGATAAGGGTTTTCCTTTATGTCAAACCCCGGGTTTGAAATTAACCCTAATTGAAATATAAATTAAACTTGAACTAAATTGGAAAAGCTTTCCTTCTGAGGGCAAGGCTAAAATGCTTGAATGTAAATGATTATAACTTCAATAGGTGATGCAATGTTCTTAGGATAATTCATTCATGTGTTGATGCAATAGCATGGTAAATCACATTAAATCCATCATGAAATAATAGATAAAACATAAGTTGAAGATTCCTTGATGTACTTTTTTGCTCCTTGACCCATATTTGCTCTTGAGGAAGAATAATTGCCCTTGAATTAATGATAATGTTAGCATATATTATAATGTTGAAAAATGAATTGAGAGGGATGCTTTATATAGGGATTTCATAATTGAAATCACCTTTAAGCCAACTTAGAATTGATATATTTTTGCATGGAACTAGATTTGAATAGAATAAGACCACCCAGCTAAGTTCCTAAAATTTAGGGGGAAAAGTTCAAGACCAAGTAGTATATAGCCTGGTCCAACCAACTTTTAATGATTTTCTAAGGATGCAAGCTATCATGATTCTAATGCTAAATCTAGCATGGTGGCTCAAATTAAGATGTGTAGATATGCGGAATATGCTTTGAGAATTAGAATTAGGATAAGATTAGGATTAAATTAGGATTAAAATAATAAAGGGCACACCTAGAATTAAGGGACCAAATAAGACTGTGATGATGTAATAAAGTGGAATAAGACCATAATATTAATTTAAATCAATAAAGGTCATATAGTGGATAGAGGAAAGGGAATTACTAAAGTAGGTGCTAGAAGAGTGTGAAATTGGACACTAATAAAAGTGTACAATTTATGATGCCACACATTTATAATATGGTCCCACAATTGAGACTTACCCAACAAATCATTATGAGCATAGAAATTGGTAAATAGATAGATTTCCCCTGACTCAAGACTAGATGAAAACAAGGAGATAGAAGGATGACATGAAATCCACCAAAGAGGAATCATCTTCTTTATATTCTAGAAACAAGCCAACCCACCTAAATTACCATGGGTGCCAATGCATTGGCATGAACCATGAGACCAAATTCTAGGTGCTCTATCCAGTATACAATCCATTGTCAATTTAGTCTCCTGGATAAAGACAATATTCGAAGAATGAGCAACAACCAAATCTCAAACAACCTTTACCATGGGTGCCAATGCATTGGCATGAACCATGAGACCAAATTTTAGGATCTCTATCCAACATACCATCCACTATCAAGTTAGTCTCCTAGATAAAGAAAATATCTAGAGAATGAGTAGCAACCAAAT
The DNA here is from genome assembly GCF_030272615.1 of Cryptomeria japonica. Taxonomy (NCBI): domain Eukaryota; kingdom Viridiplantae; phylum Streptophyta; class Pinopsida; order Cupressales; family Cupressaceae; genus Cryptomeria; species Cryptomeria japonica. The sequence continues at coordinate 222,864,644 of NC_081409.1, forward strand.
CTCGAACAACCTATTGTCTAGGGACATTGTTCATGCCCCTCACATTCCAAGATAACACTATTATTTATGAGACTAGGAGAAATGTGAGTCAATGGTTTTCACTAAACCAGATTCCAATAATGTATCACCCATTGATTTGATCTTCTCTTGATTTTTTTATGACCAATCCTCAAATGTTTCTTTGAAGGCCCCTTATTTAAGGGTTTTTGTTGCAAGCCTAGCCCTTGAGAATATGTGTTGTTCTTGTTGGTATATGTGCAAAGTTTGATGACATGATAGGATTGTATGTTGTCATTGATGTCAATATGTTGAAGTATGAAATGGTATATTGAAGAAAGCAAACTGGCAAGAGAACCGATATGATGGTATGAAGTGAACTGGTATGATGATATGAATTGGTATATGTAAAAAGTTGAACCGATATGTTGGAATGTGAACCGGTATATGCAAAGTTTGTATCAGGGTTTCATATGATATGACTACCGGTTGGTAGTCTCAACTTCAGGGTTTCCGGTTGATGCATTCCAACTCTGTGTGATTTAACCGACGACATCCTGTGATGAGTTAGAATTGAAATGAAGATCAGATCATGTTGCCATGTCAGCCTTGTGTGCGTGAAGGATTTCATTAAGGATCTTGCATGAAGAAGATTGATTCTATCTACCTCAGGAATGTGCAAAATCTGAGTAAACGGTGGAGAGCGCGTGATGGGTTATCAGCTTCCAGAAGCGACAAAGAATGAACGATGCAGAATGTCTTGAGGTTTGTTCAAGATTGTTTTACCCTATGTAATGTGTTTAAATGGTCAGGATTGGACTGACTGTATTGTTAACCTAGATGCTTAGGGTTTTAGGTTTTTGCCACTGACCTAATTGTTGTCTATAAGGTCGATGATGATTCTCATTTGAAGTTGTTGGCAAATGAATGTGTGTGAAGTGATTCTTGCTAGACCGGAGCAATGAGTAGAGATCTGCAGAGTGTGATTGCAGATGTAAAGGAACTGAAGTGGATTTTCCTTGGCATTGAGTGTTGTTATTAGATCAGTGTATTACCTATTGACTTCTAACCATTTCAGCAGATGGAAAATCCCTTTATCGGGTAGCTTTAACAGGCTTTTTGTAAATCCTTTAACAGGGTGACTCAAAATCATTGAGTTCTTTAAATCCTCTGACAAGGTAACCTTTAACAGGGTTTTAACCTCTAACCGGGTATTTAGCCATCCCTTAACTGGGTGATCCCTAGCAGGATCGGCTCCTAGCAGAACCTGTTGTAAAGCCCTTAACCAAACTAGGCTCCTAACAAAGCAGACTTCAAAAGAGTTCAAGAACAACTTGTGGGTATTGATCCCCATCGTGGTTTTTCCCAGTTAGGTTTCCACATGAAAAATAAGTGTGTCATGTGTGATGCTTTTTCATGTAATGTTTTAGTGTTTTCTGTTAAGCGGTAATGAAAGCTGATCTAGTGGTCATTATATTTCGGATGTATTTACTTGTTTAAGCATATGGGTGAAGTGGAAATGAGATATTAGGTTTTGTGAAGATCTAAGTATTACCGATTTATGACTTTTACAGTCACTTTGTTTTACCGGTATTGCCTTGATTTAGATCGATGATACTATTTGCCAGTTAGTGCAGTCTTTGCAGTTTAAGTTGTTTAAGAAGTTTTTGTGTGTACTAATTCACCCCCGCCTCTCAGTACCTATTGGGTATTTACTGTTCATCATTATTCATCAATTGGTATCAGAGCGTCCTGTAGTGTCTCTATGTTGTAAGCTTAACCGCTTGAGGAAAAGGTCTTATTCTAATGATGAAGAGGGAAGGTCCTAAGTTCAACAGAGATAAATTTTAGATATGGAAGGACAGAATGAAGATATACATTAAAAGCGTGGGTGCTCAACACTGGAACTATGTTGAGAATACTTATGTTGTCCCTACCGGTACTCTCACCGATGATCAAAGAAGAGAAATTCAGGAGAATGGGCAAGTAATGGAAGCTCTTATCAGCAGTCTATCTGATATTGAGTTTATAGATGTTTAGGATAAAGACAATCCCAAAGATGTATGGGATACTCTAGAGTATATCTATAGCGGTGATGAGCATGTGAAGCAAGCTAAGGAATAAATCATTAGAGGAAAATTTGAAGACATGTGGATGGTTGAAGGAGAGACCATTCAACAATATGGGATAAGGATTAAAACTGTTGTTGCAGACATCAAGAGTGAAAAAGGTACAATAGATGATTCCACCATTATTAGCAAAGCTTTGAGATCCTTATTACCGGTCTATGCAATAAGGGTTGCCGCTATTCATGAGTTGAGATCTATTGACAAGGCAAAGGTATGCCTAGATTCCATCATTGCTAAGTTGACCGCATATGAGATAAACAGTTATCATGGCAGTGTTCAAAAGACTGATTCAGCCTTTAGAGCATCTAATGCACTATCTAAAAAGGGTAAAGAAGCTAGTACCAGCTATGAACCTAGACAAAGCAGGGATATGGACGATGAGGAGATCCTGATGGAATTTGAAGCTCTTCTTGCCAAGAGACTTCCTAAGGGAATTGGAAAATTAAGAGGTAAGCTCCCTTTGAAATGCTTTTCTTGCAATAGGATAGGACACATTGATGTCAACTATCCTAATAGTGATAATAAGGACAAACTGGAGAAGTTTAAAAAGTTCAAAGGAGGAAATAGGAGAAACTGTCTAGTTGCAGTTGATGAAGGTGTCACAAATGATGAATCAAAAGATGAAGAAAGCAAAGACATAGTATTTGTAGTTGTTAAGGAAGATGTGTCAGACAAGAAGGCTCTTCTCTCCCACTTTGATAATTCTAACAAGTGGATTATTGATAGTGGATATTCTCACCACATGACTGGTGACTAGAAAAAGTTTCTGTCTCTGGAAGAGTATGATGGAGGTGTAGGCCGATTTGGTAATGATGCACCATGTATGGTAAAAGGCAAAGGGTCCATCTCTCTAAATGGAAAAAGCAGTGCTGATAATGTGTATTGGGTAGAAGGTCTCAGGCATAACCTTTTGAGTGTTGCCCACCTGAATGATAAAGGACTCACTCTAGAATTCAAAGATGGAGTGTGCAAAATAAAAGGAAAGAGTGGTGTACTGATGGCCACCGGTATGCAGACCAAAGGTAACTTATTTTGGTTATATACAAATATCAGTCAATGTCTAATGGCTAAGTTTGATGACAGTTGGATATGGCATAGGAGACTCTGCCATGTAAATTTTGATAACATTGTGAAGGCCAGTAAGATCAAGGTAGTTAGAGGATTGCTTGTGCTAAACAAACCAGAGAATCCTTTGTGCAGAGAATGTCAATTGGGGAAAATGTCTTTCTCAACATAATGTAAGGTAAATCTTTCACAACAAATAATTTACTTGATCTTGATCAAATAATTTACTTGATCTTGAGGAAAGGAAAATAAAATCCAAGAAAGTTTATGATGAAGTAATTGTTACCAAGAGAAAAGCAAAAACCTTGGAGCATCACCCAAATGTGAAGAAGGAGGCACAAGAACTTTTGAAAGGGGAAAAGCAAAGAAAAACCCCTTGTGATATTATGAATGAGGCAATGCCTAAAATGAGAGAGAGAGAGAGAGAGAGAGCAAGAAGCTCTTTACAATATTGTCATTAAGAAGAAATGAGAGAGGAGACATCTCTTAAATAGAGATGAGGAGAGGAGTTACAAAGTAACTCCCAAATCTATGAATGCCACCATTCATAAAATGTGTGTGCCATGTGTCCACATCCTCTTATGGAGGAAATCTAATATTCCTTAATAAAGGAAAATAAAAGAAATGACTTGTCCTCACACATGTACTAGAGGACAAATTACATGTAGGAATTCCAAAGGAATATCCTAAACTAAATACAAATAAACCTAAGCTAAGTAAAGATTAAATATTCTAACACCCCCCCTTAAGCTTTACTTGGGGAGCTTACATCAAACCCTTCAATGGGTTGTAATCCAAGATTTTTACAATGAAATTGGAACTTTTCTTTACAAAGTGGCTTGGTCAAAATATCTGCAACTTGGTCTTCCCCCTTGCAATAGAGGAGTGAAACTTGCTTGTCTTCAATTTGTTCTCTAATAAAGTGGTGTTGGAGAGCAATGTGTTTTGTCCTTGCATGGAAAACTGGATTTTTAGCCAAGGCAATGGCACTTTGGTTGTCACAATACAAGTGAGTTGGTTCGTGTTGAGGTAGACCCAAATCTTCAAGTAGTCTTCTAAGCCACAAGACTTCTTTGGAAGCATTAGTGCATCCTTTGTACTCAGCTTCAATGGATCCAAGAGAGGTAGATTGTTGCTTTTTACTATTCCAAGAAATTGCTCCTGAACCAACAAAAAAACAATAACCACAAGTAGATTTCCCATCATTGGGATCTCCACCTAGATCGGAATCAGTAAAACCTTTTAAAGTAAAGTCAGAATTTGCATCATAAAACAAACCTACATTAATAGTTCCTTTAATATATCTTAAAATTCTTTTAGCAACTTTAAAGTGTGTTTGTTGAGGTTTAGACATGAATCTTGAAACCAAACCAACACTATAAGCAATATCTAGCCTAGTAAGAGTTAAATAATTTAAACTTCCAACTAATTGTCTATACAAGGTAGGATCAACAAGAGGAGTTTGCATATCAAGCATTAACTTAGTGCCTAATTCAATAGGATTTGAAACATGATGAGCATCAGTCATTTTAAACTTATCTATGAGATCTTGAGCATATTTACTTTGAGATAAGAAAATTCCTTTAGAGGTTTGCCAAATTTGCATTCCTAAGAAATAATGTAAAAGACCTAAATCAGTCATTTGAAATTTTTGATTAAGTTGAAACTTAATATCAGAAATCAAAGTATTGGAACTTGAAGTAAGAATCAAATCATCTACATACAAGATAATAATTATAATATCATCTTCACTATGTTTAATATACAAGTTAGGATCATTTTTACTTCTAATAAAGCCTTGCGAAAGAAAGAATTCATTAATCTTTGAATACCACTCCCTAGGAGATTGCTTTAATCCATAAATTGATTTCTTTAATTTACAAACTAAGTGTGCATTATCTTCTTTAATAAAGCCAGGAGGTTGAGACATATAAATTTCCTCATGTAAATCACCATTAAGAAAAGCACTTTTAACATCCATTTGGTGAATAGGCCAATTCATTCTAGAAGCTAAAGCAAGCACAAGTTTAATTGTAGGCAGTTTAGCAATAGGAGCAAAAGTTTCAGTATAATCTAAGCCTTCAATTTGAGAAAAACCTCTAGCAACTAATCTAGCTTTAAATTTACTAACTTGATTATTAGCATTCAATTTAGTTTTATAAAGCCACTTGCAAGAAACAAGATTTTTACCATGAGGCAAGGGAACTAAATCCCAAGTTTGGTTAGAGATTAGAGTATCATATTCTTCCTTCATTGCTTTTTGCCAATGTGGTTGATTTTTAGCTTGATCAAATGTTTTAGGATCATTAGAATTCATAATAGTAGTCATTAAAGCATAATTACAATAATTAACTCTCCTAGCTTGAAGTTTATCCATTCTAGCTAAGTATTCATCACTATCTTGAATTAAGGATTTAAACCATTTAGGTCTTCTTTTAGAAGTAATGGATTCATCACTAGAAGAAGAGTCATGAGGAGTAGAGTTATTATTATCATCATCACTATCACTAGAAGGAATAGAAAGAGATGCATTAGGAGTAGGGTTAAGAGAAGGAGGTTGGTCCTCCACAAGCACAACTTTGGTTTGACCAAGTTCATCATCCTCCACTTTAGAACAATCATGAATGCCTTTTTCTGCAATACAAACATCTCTTGCAACTTTTACCTTGTTAGTAATAGGATTGTAAACTCTATAACCTTTAGTATTTTCATCATAACCAACAAAAATAAAAGGAGAAGATTTAGCATCTAATTTTTTTCTTTTCTCCTTAGGTTTGTGAACATAAGCTATGGAACCAAAAATTCTTAAATTCTGCAAATTAGGCTTTCTACCAGACCAAGCTTCTTCAGGAGTTTTATCCTTTAAGGCTTTGGTAGGTGTTCTATTAATTAAATAAGTTGCACAAGCCATCGCTTCAGCCCAAAACTTGTAATCCATATTTTTAGCATGCAATAAACATCTAGCCATTTCAATAATTGTCCTATGCTTCCGTTCTGCCACACCATTTTGTTGTGGTCTATAAGGAACGGTAAGCTCATGTTTAATTCCAAAAGATTTCAAATAAGCATTAAATGCATTATTGACATATTCTCTTCCATTGTCAGTACGAAGAATCTTAATTTTAGAACCAGATTGCCTTTCTACAAACATATGAAATTCAGTAAACACATCAAGCACTTGATCCTTACTATGAAGGAAATATATCCATGTTCTCCTTGAAAAATCATCAACAAAGGTAAGTGCATACCTTGAACCTTGGATGGAGGGATTCTCCATGGGACCCAAGAGATCACTATGAACTAGATGCAATTTAGTGTATGCCCTCCAAGATTGACCATGAGGAAAGGGTTCCCTATGCATCTTACCACTCATGCAACCATTGCAAACAATTTGAGAAGGAACAATACTAGGCAATCCATCAACCATATTTGCTTTTTGCATCAATGAAATATAATCAGAATTGAGATGGCCAAGTCTTTCATGCCATATAGTAAAATCAACAGTAGTAAGCAAAGAATACTTTGGAGGAGCAAATTCATAGAACTTGAATAAGTTATCACTATCCATTTTAGCAGTAGCAATAACATGATTAGTGTTTGGATCAATGATATAACATATGCCCCTATAAAAGTTAATCTTATAATCTTGACAAAGTTTAGGAACTGAAATCAAATTTGATTTTAATTCAGGAACATAAAGAACATCATGTAATTTCCCATTAGGAACATTCACATCACCAATAGCTTCAACTTTACAACTATGATTATTAGCTAATTGAACAGGAATATTAGAAGTATTGGGATGCAAAGATTCAAAACATTCTTTATGAGAAGTAACATGTTGAGATGCACTAGAATCAATAATCCACTCAAGTGGTTGAGAAACATTATAAGTACATGTAAATGCATGACGAGATGAATTACCATTATTATTACCTTTCTTATAATGAGGTTTATGTTGATTATTTTGATTATTTTGATTCATGGGCTTTTTACCATTTTGTTTCTTAAAACAATTATTAGTAATATGTCCATCTTTCCCACAATATGTGCAATGGGGTCTTGTTTGAGAATTATTCCTTTGATTATTGTACGTATTATTATGATTATTATTATGAGAATTGTTATGATAGGATTTAGAATGAGATTGATAATTAGAAGATTTATGATTATTATTATGATTATGATTATGATTATGATTATGTTTATTATTATTGGATCTAAAAGTATTATTATGATTTTGATTTTTAGACATAAAAGCATGTTCACTACTTTTAAGAGTACCAAATTGAATTAATTTAGCTTCCTCTTGACGCAATAAATTACGAAAAATATCATATGTTAATTGAGTAGCTAAGCTAGGAATAGCAAGTTGAGCATGAATATTCGTAATAAATTGTTGAAATTGACGAGGAAGACATTTTTTAAGAATAAGATGAATTAAACGTAAATCAGCTAGAGTAACTCCTAAACCAGTTAATTGACTATTAACAGAATCAAACTTTAATAAGAATTCATCCATAGTTTTAAAATCCGTATACCTTAGATCTTCAAGTTGATCTTGAAGTTGAATTTTTCGGGATTCATTTGAGCTATCATAAGTTGTTTTTAAAATTTCCCAAGCTTCATGTGCTTTTGTACAATTTCCAATTAAAACATACAAATCAGGAACCATTGAAATACCAATTAAACCAAGTGCTTCCTCATTTTGAGCCTTCCATCTATCGAGGTCGGCTTGAGGAGCAGTTGTAGCGGGTTCAAAGGTTTTATCAGTCGCAACATCCAAAAGGTGTTTGAAACGAAAAATAAACAAGATATGTGTTTTCCATGAATGATAATTAGTACTATTTAATTTAATTTCAGGAATTAATGTAGACATGATAGAAAAAAAGAATGATTAAATTATGCTTAATATTGAAAAAAAAAAATACCCTCTTGGATTAAAATGAAAGAAAATTTTAACCTCCTTGATTAAAAACTAACCAAATTTGATTAAAAAAATTTATTTTTTTTAAATATTTATGAAAAAGTTTTCAAAACTTTATGATTATCTAAAGGAAACTTTCATATATGTGAGAGAATCTTAAAAATAAATTTAACTTTTTAATCTATATATTAAAAAACTTTAAATATTAATAATAAAATAATTTTATATTAAAAACTTTTTATAAAATATATATATTAACACTTAAAACAAAATATAAACTTTTGAAAAAAAAATTTATATATTTTTATATATATTAAAACTTTATAAAGAAACGTTTTAAAACTTTATAAATTAAAAAGGCTAAACTTGACGTTTTAGTCTAATTTGAATGAGTAAAGTCGTAAAGCCTGCATGAAACAGGTATAAACTGTTATATAGAGCAAGAAACGTATAAGTTATCAGAAAATCTGCAAGGAAACCGATAAAGAATATGAATATTAAAAAAAAACGTTATAAACTTAGACTGCAAATAAGTTAAATGAACCTGCAGAAACGTTACACAATAATACAGTGCAGAAATTACCGAGACATTTGGAGCAGGGTACAGAGGTAATTTATAGCAAAGGAGTGAGTTAGGGAAACGAACTTCTGCAGTTGTTATAGGAACTGAACCACGATGATCAAATAAATAATGATTTGCAACTCAAATATCAGTCATGATATTAAAGGAATATTTTTGGAACTGAATGAAACACAGAGAAACGTACTTACACACTGCTTGAGCAGATTGGAGTATGACCAGGTAACAACCGACTTTGTTGTTAAATATATTTTAAATCCACAGAAGCTTTGAAAGAACAATTCGAACCTGCTACCAATACCCCGTAGTTTGCGCAGGCTTTGCCACTACGCCGTCAACGCAGGTTTTGGAGTGGAGGGATCGTTGGCGAGGGGTCGGATGAGGAGGTGCAGAGGCTGAGGGCTTGAGGGCGTGCTGTTGGTCTGGCTTATCAGATCGTTGATGATATGCTTGACCAGGGGAGAACTACTGAGGACGATGATATGATTGCCACAAGGAGAATATTGAGGCCACCAAAGAAAGGCTCAGCTGCAGAGATTGTTGGGAAGCGAGATAGGTACCGTGTTGATGGCTCGAAGATAATGAAGATCTACCTAGATCCTAAGGAGCGGAATAACACAGAATACAAGTTGGAAACCTTTGCTGGTGTTTACAGAAAATTTTGTGGGAAGAATGAGGTTTTTGAGTACCCTTTGTCAGAGGCTAGTTAAACTATTGAATGTTGAACTAATTTTTATGATTAGGGTATGCATCAGAATATTATTTTGGTTGGGACAAAATATTTACTATCAGGTTAAACTTGAGCAAACAAAATATGCCAAAAGCAAGGCTGATATGTAAAGAGAACAAAATATAATGGAGATATAAGAATACACAGATATCAAAGCTACAGATTATGGTTATTCTGATAAGAACAACTATTAAAAACTTAAATCTTTCCTCTCAAAGAAACAAATTATGAGAACTAATGCAATGTAATAATAAATCAGATTTGGCGGCAAGCCGACCAAATAGATTAAGGAGACTGAGTTTGGCGGTAAACCTTCCAAACTATGAACACTAAAAAAACCAGAAACTTTGGCGGCAAGCCTTCCAAAGACACAAATTTAAACTAGAAAGAAGGAACTTTGGCGGCAAGCCTTCCAAAGCCCTTTTTTTTAATAAAAAAAACTAGAATAGAAGATTAAACCTGCAGGCAAACTTGTTAACAAGTTTGAAAAAAAAGTTAAAATCTGAAACCAAAACCTGCACAATAGAAAATATTAGAAAAAGAACTTCTTCTCCTCTCAAGAATGCCTCCAACAAGGTGAACTCCACAGAATGGTAACCTTCATCAATGTCAACTTAAAACAAGGATTAGAAACCTACTCTGATACCATGAAAGGAAATACAAGAGCAAGGAAAGGAAAATAAAATCCAAGAAAGTTTATGATGAAGTAATTGTTACCAAGAGAAAAGCAAAAACCTTGGAGCATCACCCAAATGTGAAGAAGGAGGCACAAGAACTTTTGAAAGGGGAAAAGCAAAGAAAAACCCCTTGTGATATTATGAATGAGGCAATGCCTAAAATGAGAGAGAGAGAGAGAGAGAGAGAGAGAGAGAGAGAGAGAGAGAGAGAGAGAGAGAGAGAGAGAGAGCAAGAAGCTCTTTACAATATTGTCATTAAGAAGAAATGAGAGAGGAGACATCTCTTAAATAGAGATGAGGAGAGGAGTTACAAAGTAACTCCCAAATCTATGAATGCCACCATTCATAAAATGTGTGTGTCATGTGTCCACATCCTCTTATGGAGGAAATCTAATATTCCTTAATAAAGGAAAATAAAAGAAATGACTTGTCCTCACACATGTACTAGAGGACAAATTACATGTAGGAATTCCAAAGGAATATCCTAAACTAAATACAAATAAACCTAAGCTAAGTAAAGATTAAATATTCTAACAGCAACCTTCAAGGGATTCAAAGTGTATCAGATGGATGTGAAATCTGCATTCCTGGCTGGAATACTTGAAGAGGAAGTGTATATAAAGCAACCAGATGGGTTTGCCCTATCAGAAGATAATGATATGGTATGTAGGCTACATAAAACCTTCTATGGATTGAAGCAAGCACCTAGAGCATGGTATGAACGTTTACACTCCCATCTTGTGAAGATTGGATTTGAAAGAACAAGTGAAGATAGCAATATCTATCTGAAGTTAGAAGGAGTTCAGATTCTGATCTATGAAGTGTTTTTTGATGACATAATTTTTGGTGGAGATGACAAGATGAGCCATGCACTTGCAGATGAAATGAAAAAGGAATTCGAGATGTCACTAATCAAAGAGATTAAGTTCTTCAATGGACTACAGATTCAACAAATGAAAGATGGTATCTTTATCACTCAGTCCAAGTATGTCAAAGAGGTGTTGAAGACCTTTGGCATGGAAGACAACAAACTGGTTGGTACACCGATGATGACCAGTTGTAAATTGTCAAAGAAGATGACTCAACATTGGTGAATGAGAAGGAATACCAGTCAATAATTGGTAAGTTTCACTATGTAGTACATAGCAGAACGGACATTGCACAGGCAGTGGGCATTGTTGCATGTTTTTAGAAAAGTCAAAGAGAATCCCACTTGGTAATAGTCAAGTGGATTCTTAGATATCTTAAGGGAACTATAGATTATGGATTATGGTATCCATACAGTAATGATTTCAATCTCAAAGTATTTACAGATGCCGATTGGGCTGGTAATGTGGATGACGGAAAGAGCACAATTGGTTGTGCATTCTTTCTCGGTGGTAGACTAGTCTCATGGATAAGTAAGAAGCAAACTTGTATCTCTCAGTCTATAGCAGAAGCAAAATATGTTGCAGCATTTATGAATTGCACTCAGACAATTTGAATGAAGCATGTATTAAGTGGTTTCAAAGTCCCTGTATCTGAACCGGTGAGCATATTTTGTGATAACACAAGTGCAATTAATATTTCCAAGAATCTGGTACTGCATGATAGAACCATGAACTTCAAGCTCAAGTATCATTTCTTGAGGGAGAAACTTCAGAACAAAGAGGTTGTATTGGAACACATTTCCAATAAGGAGGAGTTAATAGAAATATTCACCAAGCCTCTACCGAAGGCTACATTTACCTATTTAAGAGGTGAATTAGGGGTGTTTCCCTTTCAAGAGGTGAACTAAAGATATGTACTCCACATCAATTAGGTATTGCATTGTCAAAACTTTTCAGGATTGATGTGTTGAAGGATGCTACTCCTTAGGGGGAGCAGCATAATGGAACATGGATGTTTGTGCCTCCACTTTGGCATTGTTGTCAAAGGGGGAGAAGATGTGAAGCAGAGAAGATATCTGCAGTTTTGAAGACATATTATATGGAAGAAGATATAGAGATATCTTTGTGTATTTCCATCAATGCCAAAGGGAGAGATTGTTGGCATATGTGCAAAGTTTGATGACATGATAGGATTGTATGTTGTCATTGATGTTAATATGCTGAAGTATGAACTGGTATATTGAAGAAAGCAAACTGGCAAGAGAACCAGTATGATGGTATGAAGTGAATTGGTATGATGATGTGAACTGGTATATGCGAAAAGGTGAACCTGTATGTTGGAATGTGAACCGGTATATGCAAATTTTGTATCGGGGTTTCATTTGATATGACTACCGATTGGTAGTCTCAGCTTCAAGGTTTCTGGTTGATGCATTCCAAGTTTGTGTGATTCAACCAACAACATCCTATGATGAGTTAGCATTGAAATGAAATCATATCATGTTGCCACGTCAGTTGTGTGCGCGTGAAGGATTTCATTGAGGATCTTGAATAAAGAAGATTAATTCTATCTACCTCGAGAATGTGCAAAATATGAATAAATGGTGGAGAGTGTGTGACGGGTTATCAACTTCTAGAAGTGGCAAGGAACAAATAATGCAGAATGTATTGAGATTTGCTCAAGATTGTTTCACCCTATGTAATGTGTTTAAATGGTCGGGATTGGACCGACTGTATTGTTAACCTATATGCTTAGGGTTATAGGTTTTTGCTACCGACCTAATTGTTGTCTATAAGCTCGATGATGATTATGATTATGATTATGACTGTTACTGGTTTATGACTTTTACAGTCACTGTGTTTTATGCGCATTGCCTTGATTTCGATAGGTGATATTGTTTGCCAGTTAGTGCAGTCTTTGCAGTTTAAGTTGTTTAAGATTTTTTTGTGTGTACCAATTCACCCCCCCCCTCTCAATACCTATTGGGTATTTACTGTTCATCATTATTCATCAGTTCTTCCCCAAGTCTAAAACCTTCGTTGTTGGGGTAGAGGCCTGGTTAACCGTAATATTACCCATTCATATTATCATCCCATTTGTATCCACCTTGTCTAGGAGTTGTGGAGGCAAGTCAGTCTCCATTTGTCCTTCATGATGGTTCTCTAGAGGTGAGTTAGTAACATCACACTCCCTAGCCACTATCACATCTTCACTCACTACCTTAGCTCCCAAGGATAGTTCCATACGAATTCCTTCCTCCTAATTCAAATCATCCAGAACATTGAATCAATGAATTTTTTTATTATTCTATCTATCTCTCAAGGTTCTCTTTTCACCTCTTCCCCTATTATGAGGCCTCACAGATACAAACCCATCTTTATCTACCTGCTCTACTTACATAGGAGCCTTCCCTTTATCCATCTTTGGACCGAGTTTGGAAGGTTCCTTAGGTGTCTCCATCGACTAATTACAACAAAGGCATGTCTATTGTAAATTCTCATACTCATGGCACACTTTGAATTTGAAGGGCATTGTCTCCTAGTCCAATTGTTGAGCCTAAGAAGTGTTGGAATGCATTGATACTAGCAATAAACTAAGAGGGGGGGGTGAATTAGTTTACTAACAATAACAACAATCAATTTAATTATAAACCTTAAGTCGGAGCACAACTGTATGAAGAATATAACATGAAAGCACAACACACATAACACTAATATTTTACGTGGAAAACTCGAAAAGGGAAAAAAAGTGGTGGGAAACCCTACCCACAATCAGATGAATACTCTGAAGTAGTATTGTGTATAATTACAATGGGTTCTACACATGTAGAAAGGCCAACAGCCTAGAGCACATTTCTCATCACAAAGGGAAGTCTCACTGACTTACAAAATCATCGGACTACAATCCAGAAAACAATGAACTATGAAAGTAGCATCTACTAATACGTGATACAGTTCCTGTTAAGCATTGATGTCTTCTCTGCAATACAAAACCTTTCCAACCTTTACCTGAAAGATATGACGTTATTTGCACTTAATCTATCTTTGATAATGCAGACTTAACCAACCATAATCATCGCATCTATATCTGAATTACATGAACAAGTTGCCTATAAATGCAAATCATCAACCTTATTGACAAGGTCAGCTAAACCCTAAACCCATAAACCCATAATTACAAGAATTACATCATATGATACCACTGGACCAATATTATGATTTACATTACATAACATGGACCTAAATCAAGTAACCAAACAGTTATATCTATCACGGATTCCGCTAAGACAAAAATCCAACATGCTTCACTTATCGGTAGAAAACCTCAGTGAAAATCTAACCAGATCCAAATAGGACCACCATAAGCACACCATCCAAAGAAAAGTCACCAAATGCTCGAGGTATGATCAAGAAGCACCAACAACATGATAGAAACCAATTCCATAAGCTGGACCCAAAATCCACTTACCAAGTCACTAAAACAACATACTGGTAAAGCTAATTGGGAACGCCAAAAGCCGGTAAAGGCAAAAGGAAGTCGGTAACTAGAAATACCAAAAGTGATAACCAAATCATGAAACCACCATAATATAGAAAGAATATAACCATCATAATAAGCATCCAAAACCGATTCCAGAGGTCTGATCATACCGGATCGAAATCACAGCCATAACCAAAATGATCACCAAGACTAACCGGGATAGATCCAGCTGGGATAAAATGTTGACATCAATGACAACTCTTAACCAAATCCAACATATTGCTAACAATCTCTCCCTTTGGCATTGATGGTAACATTGAATGTGAAAAACATCCAAGTGCCAAGGAATGCAGACAAACTCCAAAACCATCAAAAGATCTAGTAGTTTTCACATGAATACCTTCTCCCCCTTTAACATTAATGACAAAGGATGGATACAAAATCAATAATACAGAACCAAACAGCTGACTACTCCCCCTAAGTAGTAGCACCATCTTCATCAACCCAGATCAAAAAAGTATGTATGATCAACTCAGTGAATTGATGCATCTCTACATCACTAATTCTCTTCTGGAGTGTTAGTAACCCCCAACTGATCTCTGAGATATTCAAAAGTGTCTTTAGGCAATGGCTTCGATAGAATATCTGTAATCTGTTCCTTATTAGGCACATAAACCAATCTGACTTCCTTTTCTTCAACCTTTTCCTTCAAGAAATTATACCTTATATGAATGTGTTTTGATTTGGAATGAAATACCGGATTCTTTGACATATCAATAGCAGCAGTATTATCATAGTGAATAACAATAGGCTCATCATAACTTACCCTCATATCCTTTAACATTTGTTTCATCCATAAGATATAAGTACAATTGGTAGCAGCTGCAACATATTCCGCTTTAGTTGTAGATAATGAAGTGCATGATTGTTTCTTACTAAGCCATGAAACCAACTTCTTCCCAAGAAAGAATGCACCAAAATTAGTGCTCTTTCGCTCATCCACATCTCCTACCCAATCAAAATCTGTATATGCACATAATGTGAAGTCATTATTCTTTGGATACCATAACCCAAAGTCTATTGTACCCGCCAAATATCTGAATATCCTCTTGACAGCAATATCATGAGTTTCTCTAGGATCTAACTAAAATCTAGAAGCAATACAAACAACATTCATTATATCAGGTCTTGTCTAAGTTAGGTACAACAAACCACCAATCATTGATTTGAATTTGCTTAGGTTCACCTTAGGTGATTCGTCATCCTTTGATAATTTGCAATAGGTTATTATAGGAGTGCTGACAGGTTTATAATTCTCAAGTCCAAATTTCTTAAGTAACTCCTTCACATACTTAGTTTGAAAAATGAAAATACCTTTATCAGTCTGAGTAATTTACAAACCTAAGAAAAATTTAATCTCACCAATCATAGACATTTCAAATTCACTCTTCATATCATTAGCAAATTTCATGCATAGACCTTCTTGTCCTCCAAAAATGATATCATTCACAAAGACTTCAATAATCAATATGTCATCATGATCAATATTGTAATATAAGTTACTATCAGCATTACCTTTACTCAAACCAAACTTTGAAAGATATTTATCCAATCTAGCATACCATGCTCTAGGGGGTTGTTTTAGTCCATATAAATCTTTCTTCAATCTGCAAACCATGTCCTTGTCTTCTAATAAAGAAAATCCATCAGGTTGTTCAAAGTAAACTTCCTCTTCAAGATCTCCATTTAGAAAAGCAAATATGACATCCATCTGATATACTTTGTAGTTCTTGTGTGCAGCATAAGCAAGAAAAAGTCTTACCGCTTCAATTCTAGCAACCGGGGCATAAGTTTCCCCATAATCAATGCCTTCTTCCTATGAATAACCTTTGTAAACCAATCTAGCCTTGTTTGTCACCACTTGACCTTCCTCATTCATTTTTTTCTTGGAAACCCATTTAGTTACAATAATGTTCTTGTCTTTAGGTCTAAGTACAAGTTCCCATGTCTTATTCTTTTCAATCAGATATAATTCCTCTTCCATTGCTTTTAACCAATTTTTATCCTTACTTGCTTCAATGAAAGATTCCAGTTCAATTTGAGAAATTAAACATACCTCTTCAATAGCTCACCTTCTCCTAGTCATCACACCCTTCCTTTTATCTCCAATAATTTGATCTTCAGAATGATTTAGCTTTACATACTTGGGAGGCTTTGAATTTTCTTGATTTGCTGACTCATTTTGTTGTTCCTCTGTCACTATTAAATTTTCTAATGCTACCGATGTCACAGGTTCACTGTTCTGAATTGATTCTTGCATTACCGGTTTAGGTCTGATAAATTCATCTTCTGGTCCATAATCATATGCTTTGATCTAATTACTGCCATGCTCATCCACCTTGACATTTATGCTTTCCAATATCATATTCAATATTTTGTTATAACATTTATATGCTTTGCTCTTAGTAGAATAACCCAAAAATATTCCTTCATCACTTCTAGGATCAAACTTTCCTAATGTATCATCTCTTCTAATGTAACATTTACTTCCAAAAATTCTGGAATATCTGATAGTAGGAGTATGACCAAGCCATAATTCATGAGTCTTACCGGTATCTCCTTTAATGTGTACTATGTTGAAAGTGTATACAATGGTATTGATAACCTCTCTCCAATAGATATCAGGTAGTTTAGCTTCAGTCATCGTAGTCTTTGCAGCATCCAAAATTGTTTTGTTCTTTCTTTCCACCAATATGTTTTGTTGTGGGGCTCTAGGTGTAGAAAGGTGTCTCCTAATACCATTCCTTTCACAAAAGTTGTTGAAATTGGATGTAAAGTCACCGCCATGATCAAGCATTTTATCTTCAATCTTGTCTTAGTCTCAACCATAGCCTTAAAGATTTTGAATTTCTCAAAAGCTTTAGATTTCTCTTTCAAAAATGCCACCCACATCATTCTAGAATAGTCATCAATAAGTAACATAAAATATCTATCACCTTGAAATATTTTAGTCCTTGTCGATCCACACAAATCAGTATGAATAAGATTAAGAATTTTATTAGATTTATCATGTACACTTCTGAAAGAACTTATAACTTACTTACCCATTTGACATTCCCTAAATACCAAATTATAAGGTTTGACAATCTTGGGAAAATCCCTGACAGTCGTATTTAACTGATCTTTACTGTGCAATCAAAACTAACATGACACATCCTCTTATGCCATAACCAACTCTCATCAATCTAAGAAATCAAGCAAGCCTTCTCACTGGAGTTCAAATGAAAGATATTTCCATTAGTCTGAGTTCCAGAAGAAATCTCCAATCCAGATTTATTAATGATCTTACATTTTCCATCCTTGAATTGCAAATGAAATCCTCTATCCACCATTTGACCTACACGTAAAAGATTATGCTTTAAGCCTTCAACATAATAAACATTATCAGTATTAGTTGTACCATCCAATGATATTGTTCCTTTGCCTTTTATCCTACATCCCTTGTTGTCTCCAAATCTGACCAATCCACCATCAAACTCTTGCAATGATCGGAACTTTCTTTTGTCACCAGTCATGTGATGTGAGAAACCACTTTCTATAACCCATTCATCATTTTATTCAATTTTAGTGGCAAAGGCCTTTTCCTCAGTATGTGTTGGTTCAATGACAGATTTCAGAGAATCAGCCTTGATAGAAATTGTTGACCATTTGGTGGAATTGATTATATGTTGCATTGATGTTTTGTCATTGATGTCAACACTAGTTGTTTGGATGTTTTACCAGCACCCTTCTGGTCCCGGTAGATTGAGTAGTTTCTAGTTGGTTTGGATCTGGCATGATCTGGTAGGCTTCAGTATGATTCGGTTATGGAATTGGATTATTCATGATACTCATGTTCATATCCAGTCAGTTGGTTTTGGTCTGGTGATCGGTTGCTATCCTGTTTGCTTAGAATCTTGGCTTCTAGTTCCGGTGAGGGTTTCACCGGCAGATCTTTTGATGAAGATCTTTGATGAATTGCATAAGTGTTGTTGGTTCAGTTTCTAGTGAAGTTTTAGGATGCTGATGGTGATCATGTTTGAGACTTTGCAGATGGAGATCATTGTTGTAGGGTGTGGACCTATATTGGGTCCCGGTTGGTCTAGGTTATGGACCGGTTTAATGAAGTGTGTGGATTGGACCTCTCGATGTGTCTTCGGGATGTCTTATGTGTTGGATATTATTTGTTTGGTCTAAGATTGACTTATTTTGTAATTATGTATTTGGTTTATTGTCTAGTGGCTGACTTGATTTTTTATGGTCGAGGGTTTGTATATATAATGTAAGATCTCATTGTACATCAGCATGGTCATGTGAATGGGATATGGATATGTATTGTACGAATAATATATTATCATTCAGGCAAAGTATTTGGTTGATCATTGGAGATTGAATTGGGTTTATGTAGGAGGATTTAGTCCTCCAATATTGAGCTTAATTAGAACCATACTCAAGCATAGGAGATGCTATCTTTGTAGTTCAAACACTTCTCCGGATTGTAGTTTGGATTTCTATGTAGTCAATGAGACTCCTTTTGTGATGAGCAGTGCATTCTAGGTTGTTGGCCTTCCTGCAAGTGTAGACCCCTTAATTGTAATTCACATACTTACTGTAGAAGTATGATCTAACTATGGGTAGGCTTCCCACCATGGTTTTTTCCTTTATTGGGTTTTCCATGTATAAATATTGGTGTCATGTGGATTGTATTTATTATTTGATTATGGTTTATGCTTAATTGGTTTAACTGTTATGCTGGTATTTAGTTTAATCATTCTGATATTAATGTTTTGGGTTCTGGTATTAAAGTTTTAATTGCTAATGGTTCTGGTAATTTGTGACAACTGATTTAGCCCCCCCCCCCCCCCTCTCAATTGTCTTCCAGTTATTTGAGTTGTCTAACAATTGGTATAAGAGCTTTGGTCCTCTCTGCAAAAAGCTTAACCGCTTGAGGAAGATCCTATGGTGACTAACGGTACAAGTTCATCTAGTTCATTTGGAGGTATCTTTTGGAGAGATATTCCTAGGCTTGACGGAACAAATTATACAGTATGGAATATTCGGATGGAGACTCATTTGAGATTTCTTGGCAAAGATTTTGGGAGATCACATAGAATGGTGTCACACCTTATAATCCGGCATCTAGCAATCCTCCTCTGGCAAACCTGGATAAGGAGGTTGAGAATGATTGTATAGCAAGAGAAGCCCTCTTGTGTGCACTTTCTAATCAAAAAATAATGGGATTGACTAACAAATCATCTGGAAAGGCTATATGGGATAAGTTGGAGACTCTTCCTATAGTGAAGATTTCTAAACTTGATGGTTACTGGGTGGGATATGAAAACCTGAAGATGGAAGAAGATGAAAGGATTACTGCATTCATGGAAAGGGTAAATGAGATTGTTATGGGAATTCAATGTTGTGGTGGAACTCTGAGCAAAGATGAAATTGTTTCTAAAGTTTTGAGAGCCCTACCACTGGATTACAAGATAAAGGCTACTACTATTAATGAGTTGAGAACAATGGCTAATAAATTTGTCAACAGAGATACTTTGGTTGGGAACCTATCTACTTTTGAGCTTGAAGAATTTGGACCTTCTAGAGTTGTGAAGACTGAATCTCCTTTTCATGCATCTGCATCAGCAATTGGTAAGCAAGATTGGAAAGCTTTATATGCAAAGGAATTGGATGATATGAAGAGAGAAGATGAAGAATTTAAGAAACTTCAGGCACTATTTGCTAGAAGAGTACCTAAAGCACCGATAGGAAGTAAGTATGATGGAAAAGAACCTTTTAAATGTTTTGCATGTAATAAGATTGGTCATTTTGCATCTAGATGTCCTGAAAGGAACTCAAGATTTGAAGAAAGAGTTAGAAGATCATTTAATCCTAACCCTGGATATCAAAAAAAGTATAAGTATAGGAAAAATAGAGACAAGTCATGCTACATAGCGGATGAGGAAGGAATTACTGATTTTGATGATGAACCGGTAGAAGACTCTACTAGTGGTTCCAGAAATGGGAAGGAATGGGTGTTCCTGGCTATCAAGGAAAATATTTCAGCACTGGAAGAGAATGTACCTGAAGAGAAGGCACTTGCTATTAAAATTCAAGACAAAGATGAATGGGTAATTGACAGTGGTTGTTCACATCATATGACTAGAGATAAAGGGAAGTTTCTATCTTTGCAAGAATTTGATGGCGGTCTCGCTAGATTTGGAGATGACAAAGCATGTATGATCAAAGGAAAAGGAACTATATCATTGGATGGTAAGAACAATACTGAAAATGTTTATTATTTTGAAGGTTTAAGGCATAATCTTTTGAGTGTAGGAAAATTGGTGGATAAGGGATTTCAATTATAGTTCAAGGATGGAAAATGCAAAATCATTAACAAATCTGGTTTGGAGATTGCAACCGATACACAGACAAAAGGTAATATATTTCATTTGAACTCCGATGAGAAGACATTTTTAATTACACAAATTGATGAGAGTTGGCTATGGCATAAAAGACTATGTCATGTGAATTTTGATTGCATTGTGAATATCAGTTCAACTAAGGCAGTTAGAGATATACCTAAGATTATGAAGCCCTATAATCCAGTATGTAAAGAATGTCAAATGGGTAAACACGACAGAACCTCTTTTAGGAGTATACAAGATAAATCTAATGATGTTCTTGATCTTATTCATACTGATGATTATTCAAGGTGATAGATATTTCATGCTAATCATTGATGATTATTCTATAATGATGTGGGTTACTTTTCTAAATGAAAAATATGAAGCATTTGAAAAGTTTAAAATATTTAAGGCTAAAGTGGAAACTGAGACAAAATTGAAGATTAAATGTTTGAGGTCAGATCATGGTGGAGAATTCACATCCGATGAGTTTATTAACTTTTGTGAGAAGCATGGTATAAGGAGGCAATTTTCTGCTTCCCAGACACCTCAACAGAATGGAATTGTGGAAAGGAAGAACATAACTATCTTGGATGTTGCTAGAACAATGATGATGGAAGCTAGTCTACCTCATATCTACTGGAGAGAAGCAGTGAGCACAACAGTTTATACATTCAACAGAGTACATATCAAAGGAGAAACCGGTAAGACACCTTATGAATTATGATTTGGCAATACGCCTAGAGTTAAGTATTTCAAAATATTTGGTAGTAAATCTTATATTAGGAGAGATGATATCATAGGCAAATTTCATCCTAAATGTGATGAAGGCATATTTCTTGGTTATTATAATAAAATAAAGGCATGTAGATGTTATAACAAGAGATTGCAGAGAATTGTGGAGAGTACTAATGTCAAAGTGGATAAGCTAAATAGAGGTCAAATCAGAGTTTATGAGAAGGAACCGGCAGTGGAAATGATTATATATGAACGGATATCACCTTTACCGGAATAGAGTGTTGAACCAGTTACTCTGGCAGTATTAGAAAATTCCATAGTAACTAAAGAACAAGAAAGAGGAACAGAGAATCAGAGGACTCCTAGGTATGTGAGATTAAATCATTCAGAAGATCAGATCATTGGGGATAAGAACAATGGAGTAATGACAAGAAGAAGATTGGAAACTAATTAGGTATGTTTAATTTAACAAGTTGAACTGGTATTAATAATTGAGGCATGTAAAGATGAATATTGGTTGAAAGATATGGAAGAAGAATTAGATCAGATTGAGAAAACGCATGGACTTTGGTTCCCCGACCTAAAAATAAGAATGTTATTGGAACTAAATGGGTTTTTAGAAATAAATTGAATGAGGATGGTCAAGTTATAAGAAATAAGGCTAGATTGGTTTGTAAAGGATATTCTCATAAGGAAGGAATTGATTATGGAGAGACTTTTGCACCTGTAGCTAGGATTGAAGCTGTAAGATTATTTGCTGCCTATGTTGCTCATAAGAACTACAAGGTTTATCAGATGGATGTTAAGTGTGCATTTTTGAATGGGGATCTTGATGAGGAAGTTTATATTGAGAAACTTGATGGTTTTTCACTATTAGATGATACAAATATGGTTTGTAGGTTAAGGAAAGCTTTATATGGATTGAAACAAGCACCTAGAGCTTGGTATGCAAGATTGGATAAATATCTTTTGAAGCTTGGTTTTACTAAGGGTAATGCTGACAATAATTTATATTATAAGATCATTGATGATGATAAACTGATTTTTTAAGTATTTGTTGATGACATTATTTTTGGAGGTAAAGCTAAGTTATGCATTGAATTTTCTAAGAATATGGAGAAAGAATTTGAAATTTCTATGATTGGAGAGATGAAATTTTTCTTAGGTTTGCAGATTAGTCAGATTGACAAAGGTATTTTCATCTGTCAAACTAAGTATGCTACGAAATTGCTGAAGAAATTTGGTATGGGAGATTCTAAACCGGTAAGTACTCCTATGGTTATAAATGAGAAATTGACAAGGAAAGATGTTTCTGCACTAGTAAATCCTACAAGATACAAATATATGATTGGAGGTCTACTTTATTTGACTCAAACTAGGCCTGACATAATGAATGTTGTTTGTATTGTATCAAGATTTCATAGTGATCCTAGAGAAAATCATCAGAGTGCGGTGAAAAGTATTTTTAGATATTTGCAAGGTATATCAGAATATGGTTTGTGGTACCCTAAGGATGATGAATTTACATTATGTGCATATATAGATGTTGATGATCGGAAAAGTACTTTCGGTGGAACTTTCTTTCTTAGAAAGAAGTTGGTTTCATGGATCAGCAAGAAACACTCATATACTTCTTTATCTACTGTTGAAGTTGAGTATGTTGTTGTTGCTACTAACTATACACACATTTAATGGATGAAGCAAATGTTGAAGGATATAAAGGTGGATTGTAATGGACCGGTAGTTATTCACTGTGATAAATTTGTTGCTATTGATATATCAAAGAATTTGGTATTTCATTCTAAGACAAAGCACATATCTATCAAGTACAACTTTTTGAAGGAAAAGATGGAAGAAAATTAAGTTAGACTGGTTTATGTGAACACTAAAGAGAAGATTGCAGATATCTTCACCAAAACTTTTCCTAAATCATTTGAGTACTTCAAAGATAGATTAGGGGTTTCTGCCCCTCCGGCAGAGAACTGATTGATGCGGTTTGGCATCAGTCCGGTATACATTATCAGAGATATTTTTAATTCTAGAACTGATGTGGGGATTCTACTACTCAGGGGGAGTAGTCAACTTTGTTATTCAGTAGTTTTTTTTTTTTATTTGATATTTTTGTCAGATTTCTGGCATTGATGTCAAAGGGGGAGAGATATTGATGTGAAAAAGAAAAAGAAAGGGGGAGAGGTATTGATGTGAAAAAGAAAGGGATATATATATATATATATATATATATATATAATTTAGAGCTTTACAGAGATATCATTCACAGGGGGAGTTTGGTCTTTGTTTCAGAACTTCATTGCTACATCTGTATGTGGGAGATTGTTGGTTGTCTTCCATTGGGGGAGACTTGTTTGGCATTTCTTGGTACTTAGATGTTTTTCACATCTAGTGTTGCCATTAATGCCAAAGGGGGATATTGTTGGCCATTTGGTGGAATTGATTATGTGTTGCATAGATGTTTTGTCATAGATGTCAGCACTAGTTGTTTGGATGCTTTACTGGTACCCTTCTAGTCCCAGTAGGTTGAGTATTTTCTAGTTGGTTTGGATCCGGCATGATCCGGTAGGCTCTGGTATGATTTGGTTATGGAATTGGCTTATTCATGATACTCATGTTCATATTCAGTTAGTTGGTTTCGGTCTCGTGATCTGATGCTATCCTATTTTCTTGGAAGCTTGGCTTCTTGTTCCGACAAGGGTTTCACCAGCAGAGCTTTTGATGAAGATCTTTGATGAATTGCATAAGTGGTGTTGGTGTAGTTTCTGGTGAAGTTTCAGAGTGCTGATTGTGATCATGTTCAAGACTTGGCAGATGGAGATCATTGTTGTAGTGTGTGCACCTATATTAGGTCCTGGTTGGTCTAGGTTATGGACCGGTTTAATGAAGCATGTGGATTGGACCTCTCGATGTGTTTTTGAGATGTCTTATGTGTTGGATATTATTTTTTTAGTCTAAGGCCAACATGTTTTGTAATTATGTATTTGGTTTATTGTCTGGTGGTTGACCTGATTGTTTACAGTCGAGGATTTATATATATAATGTAAGATCTCATTGTAGATCATCATGGTCATGGGAATCAGATATGGATATGTAATGTGTGAATAATGTAATATCATTCAAGCAGAGGATTTAGTCAATCATTAGAGATCAAATTGGGTTTATGTAAGAGGATTTAGTCCTTTGGTATTGAGCTTAACCAAAACTGTACTCAAGCATAGGAGATGTTATCTTTGCAATTCAAACACTTCTCTGAATTGTAGTCTAGATTTCTATGTAGTTAGTGAGACTCCTTTTGTGATGAGTAGTGCACTCTAGGTTGTTGGCCTTCCTGCAAGTGCAGGCCCCTTGATTATAATTCATATACTTACTACATAAGTATTATCTAACTGTGGGTAGGCTTCCCACCATGGTTTTTCTCTTTACCAGGTTTTCCACATATAAATCTTGGTGTCATGTGGATGGTATTTATTTTGTGATTATTGTTTATGCTTAATTGGTTTAACTGTTATTCCGGTATTTGGTTTAAGCATTTTGGTATTAATTTTTTGGGTTATGATATTAAAATTTTAATTGCTAATGGTTTCGGTAATCTATGACAATTTATTCACCCCCCTCTAAGTTGTCTTCCGGTTATTTGAACTATCTAACAAACAGTTGTGTCGACTTCAATTCCATATTCAGAATACTACCTACATCATATTAGCTTCACAAAATACAAAGGAAATACCATAAGAAATCCAAACTCAACCAATCAAACTACATGAAATGGATATAAAATAGAAACATTATTACCTTCATAATTTAAGTCTCATTGTGTCCTAACTCCACTGTTCTTGGTTGCAGATGATTTGCTCTCAGACAAGCACTGGTAGCTTCCAAGATGGCATATGAAGATTGGATTGATAGTTAACTGATACTATGATATGCAAATGATATTAAGCTAAAATGCTTATGAAAATGATTTATGCTCAAAAACTCTAAAATGTTATTTACTTCAAAAACTCAAACTCACGGATGCAAAATAAAGACTCCTAGAATGACTACATGATTAGCTTTTAGTCTATTAGTTTCAAAATGGCTTAGGAGACCTCTTTTTATAGATTTTTTAGTGCATGAGCTTAGGTGGCAAAGATCAATGGTCATGATCAAATCTTGCAAATTGGATGGCTATGAGCAAGAAGCTGAAGGTTGTGAGAAAGGGGGAAGGAGAAGACAAGTGTCACTCATCTCACCTTGACTAAGTTGAAGACTTGAGAGGATATAGGATAGTTGGAGAAGATGTAGGAATGAGAGGAAAAGTGGACTCAAGTCCTCCTAAATTATAGGGATGTTGGAGAGAATATAGAATAAGGTTAGGAAATATGTGTATGTACACAATATTTCATTTATTTTGGAAGTTGGAGAGAAGTGGCTAATAAATTATTTTATTTTGTTGAATTAATTTAGCCACATGATGGATGAGTTCACAAAGGAAAGATGAAGTGGAGATGGAAGGTGAGTTGGAAAAGGGATTAAATAATTAATATATTATTTAATTGATGAGACTATATGATAGTAGATAGAGGAATAATTAAATATTAGATATTTAATTAATTGATTAGAAGAAAATGATATAACGAATTAATTAATTAAATGTTTCAATTAAATTAATTAATAGAAGGACATGAAATGAATTAAATAAATTAATCTTTTCAAATTAACTATTTAATAGAAGAATAATTATTAAATAAATAAATAAATATTTATTTAATTGCTCATAGCCAATTATATGTGTATATAGCAATAAAGACCCAATCTTTGTCAGATGAAGCACCATTACTGAGTCCACTCACAGGTTCATCATCATCATCATCATCATCATCATCATCATCATCATCATCAAAAATACCATCATCATCACCAGCATAATAACATGATTTATCCTTATTCCTTCTAAACCTAGGTGTGTTCTGATATTCAAGATTAGGCTTATAATTTCTCATTCATCTTCCATGATTCCTAGCAACTCTCTTGAGACATCTAGATGCAAAATGACCAATCTTATTGCATGAAAAATATTTAAAAGGGACATTTCCTTCATACTTACTTCCAGCTGGTCCTTTAGGAATTCTTCTAGCAATCAGGGCTTCCATCTCTTCAAGCTCTCTTTCTTCTTTCTCAATTTCCTCCATATCCTTAGCATACATCTCTTTCCAATCTATCTTCTATTTACTAGATACAGATTCTCTAAATGCAGTCTCAGTTTTAGCAACACTCTGATCTCCAAGTTCTTCAAGTTCAAAAGCAGTCAATTTCCCAAGTAGTGTATCTCTGGTCACAGGGGTACTTGACATTGTCTAGAGTTCATTGATAGCAATAACCTTCATCTTGTAAGTCAGAGGTAGAACTCTTAGAACTTTTGACACAATCTCATCCTCACTAACAGATCTGCCACAACACTTGATACCCATGACAATCTCATTGACTCTATCCATAAAAGAACTTATCTTCTCATCTTCTTCCATCTTCAAAGTTTCATATCTTATCAAACCTTCAAGTTTAGCAATCTTCATAGCCTGGTCACCTCCATAAAGAGTTTCAATCTTTGTCTAGATCAGCTTAGCATTCTCCAACTCTATGACATTTAATAGCTTTTCATCAGATAGGGTGCCCAACAATGCTTCTTTTTCTCTTACATCATTTTCAGATCTCTTATGTTCATTAGCAGGTGTTGGTGTTCCAGAGTTAGGATCATGAGGTATATACCCTTTCTCCACTATCTCCCAAACTTTATCTCCGAGACATCTGAGATGAATCTTCATTCACTCCTACCATATCTTGTAATTTATACCATCAAATCTGGGAGTCTCCTTCCGGTAAGGATTGAATGTAGAACTAGATGTAGTTGCCATCAGATCTCCTCAAAGCTTATGTAGAGAGGACCTCACTCTAATACCAATTGTTGGAATGCACTGATATCGACAATAAACTGAGAGGGGGGGTGAATCAATTTACTAACAATAACAACAATCAATTTAATTATAAATTTTAAACCGGAGCACAATCCAATGAAGAATATAACATGAAAGCACAACACACATAACACCAATATTTGACGTGAAAAACTTGGAAAGGGAAAAACCATGGTGGGAAACCCTATTCACAATCAGATGAATACTCTGAAGTAGTATTGTGAATAATTACAATGGGGTTTGCACATGCAGAAAGGCCAACAACGTAGAGCGCACTGCTCATCACAAAGGGAAGTCTCACTAACTTACAAAATCATTGGAATACAATCCAAAAAATAATGAACTATGAAAGTAGCATCTACTAATGCCTGATACAGTTCCAGTTAAGCACTGATGTCTGCTCTACAATACAAAACCTTTCCAACCTTCACCTGAAAGATATGACTTTATTCGCACTTAATCCTTCTTTGATAATGTAGATTTAACCAACCATAATCATCGCATCTATATCTAAATTACATGAACAAGTTACCTATAAATACATATCATCGACCTTATTGACAAGGTCAGATAAACCCTAAACCCATAATTACAAGAATTGCATCATATGATACCACCGGAGCAATATTATGATTTACATTACATAGCATGGACCTAAATCAAGTAACCAAACAATTATATCTACCAGGCATTCCGCTAAGACAAAAATCCAACACACTTCACTTGTCGGTAGAAACCCTTAGTGATAGTCTAACCGGATCCAAATAGGACCACCATAAGCACACCATCCAAAGTGAAGTCGCCAAATTCTTAGGATATGATCAAGAAGCACCAACAAAATTATAGAAACTGATTCCATAAGCCAAACCCAAAATCCACTTACCAAGTCACCAAAACAGCATACCATCAAAGCTAACTAGGAACACCAGAAGCCAATAAAGGCAAAAGCTAGTCGGTAAAGCCACAAACAAGCTGGTAATTGGAAATACCAAAATCGATAACCAAATCATGAAACCACCAAAATATAGAAAGCATATAACCATTGGAATAAGCATCCAAAACTGATTTGTGAGGTCTGATCATACCGGATCAGAATCACAACCATAACCAAAATGATTGCCAAGACTAACCAGGATAGATCCAACTGGGATAGAGTGTTGACATCAATGATAACACTTAATCAAATCCATCATATTGCCAACAAGAAGAATCTCGTAGACATATTTCAACCAAATTTGGTAGAGGGTTATTTAAATCAATTTCAATGCATATGCGTGCACATAAGAAATTACCTTTCAATGTTATGCTTGAGATGCAGAGCCAATAGGTTTGTTAAGAGAAAGAGTGACCAAGTGAAGAATATTCCTTCTCCATAACTCTAATTGGACCTGATGAAGACACACCCATACAGGAACTGGTGAGGGAATCTCCTTAATGGAATTAAACCCCACATGTTAGGGTTTGATGAACAACCCAACCTAGTTGAAAAAATACAAACCTCCTTTAAAAGTTTTATTTCGATATGCCAAGCATGAGAAAGCAACTAGAAAATAATTGTTTACGGCCACCTGGATCTCCATCTCACCTTCAAGGTTCTAAACCCTCCAAGTCTAGGACTCTAAAATTAGCAAGGCAAGATGAAGACCCATAAAATTGCAAATAAAGGCATGGTTGCTCCAATAAGAAACATCCTTCAAAATAATTTCAAGTTGGATCACCAAAATTGGACAATCCTAGCTTCTTTCTAGATATCCATTAACCTTCTTTGTCTTAGAAACACCCTTGGATGATTCCTTTCTCAAGGGTTTGCTCAGATGTTCAACATTACTTTCTTGCATAGATGGAAAAGGATCATATGTAACCATATTCTTGGGGGTTACCACATCTCGAGAAGCACCTTGATCTGCCATCTTGAGTAAAAAAAATGGTCTTTCACCCACCACACAAGGAAAATGATGCGTCCACCAAACTTCCACAACTAAAACAACTCCCAATCACCCACTCTTTGCAATACCAGCCGCTCAAAGAAGCCACAAATTTGCACCCCAAACACAAAACCAAAAAAAATAAGATAGAAAATAGAAACCCCAACATGGCTCACCCACGAATCGGCCTTTGTATACAATCCCATCTTTCTTCACCTCCCCTTGATAGCGCATTCACACCTTCCCACCTCGACTACAATTGCTCCTGCTCTAAACAATGCATGATTTAGGAAGAGACCAACTAGGGTTTACCCTAGCCAGCCATAGGCTTCAAACTCCATGGAAGCGCCATCCTCTCAAAATACCTAAAATCAGCTCCCTCATTTTTAATAAATATTTGAAATTGCATGTAAAAATACAATTTGTTTTGATAGGACTATTTTTTCCTTAATTGTTTACCCAAAATAAAAATAAAAATTATATCATCTCAACATGGAATCTCTCCTTTAGTGCATTTTTTTTTCCAAAATTTTTATAAGATTTAGTATTTTTCTTGAGAATAAAATCAATCTTATAAATTGATGTTGGTAACCTACTTAAAAATATGTCAGTTAAAATATTAACAAGCATTACCTATATTTTAAAAAATATATGTAAAAGGCATCAAGAGATATCAATCTTGAGGAGTCTATTTGTTTGAAAAAATATATAATAAAAATGACACTTAATGAATGTTATCTCTTCACCTAAATTAGTTATCCTTGAAACCATAAACACAGAAAAATATGAGACTCCCTACTAAACAAAAAAGTTCCTCTTTGAAACAACAATGAGCTCTCTCCAACCATGAGCATAAACCTTGCAATCCACAAAAAGAGTTTGTTAGATTTTGTTATGAAAATATTATGAAACAATAGAAATAAATCTTGCATTTACAAGAAAAATAATTGAGAAGATCTACACACTGACACCCACTTTAACACCATCAAGGAAACTTGTAACTATCTTCATGATATACTATTGTGACCAATAACTGTTGCTGGTAGATTGCATGGTTGTGATAAACCATTTAAACATCCAAATTATCCTATACTTATGCTTCATTAGGCTACGGTTACTCTTAGAGATTCATGATTGCAACAAAAGTGTTGATAGTAACTAACAAGGCTTAAAGAAGATAATGTTGTTAATGATTCTTTCCTTTGTAATAAAGATGTATCTCCTATTACCATGGATAATGGTGTGCCTAAATTATAAACCTTTGTATGGATCTAGTATATAAATAATAATGATGTTAAGCAATAACATATATATGTCAAAGAGAATATGAATATTTCGCAACCCAACTTTGTAGTGTACTGAGGTTGAGGCATTCAAATTTGGGATACAGGTGATTTCCTTCCTTTGTTGAGCATGGTTGTATGAATGCATATTTAAATTTATAATGTGAGTGTAAGAATTTTATTTTTTCTTCAAGGGACATTACATGTTCGATTAATTTTATGGTTTTGATCCAAGTTTCATTTAAGTGCAATCCCTAATACATTGAATGCATTTTAAGTTTGTGGATTACCAACCCATTCTCTCACTCAATGGGGTGATGATCACTCGCTCTAGTATATTATTCTTGTTGTGCCTCAATATATGAGCTCAGCAGATATGATGAATTTTGTGTTTTTCTTGAGGTTGACCTTGTTCTTCAGGTTGTGCCCCCAACTATTTTGGACTTCAATGATTTATAATGGCATTTTTTAAAAGCCATTTTTTTTTGGTTTTCTTGTAATTGAAAGGTTAATTATCAATCTAGCCATCATGATTTTGGAGGTAATCATAGGTTGATGTATGTGAGAAGAAGCCCACTTTAAATTAAATCAAGTGATGAAGATAGTTATGGGTTGAAGGAGATTAGCTACTTTGGAAGACTTTTATTTGAAAAGGAAAGTTGTTATAGTAGTTTGTACATAACCCTATACCACATGTATCTTCTTGGAGGTTTGACCTATGATTCTATTTTTAGTTGTATTTGTAGCCATATTTTCAATTATTTAGGCTTTCATGGCAATGTTTGTAAGTTTTTCTCCTTTCTTGTGCATATTAGGTCTTGTTTATACATACCTCAATGTATTTGGACAATCATGGTCATTGTTTGATTGTGATGAAGGGCATTTATCTTGATCCCTTTTTTCCTACTTTTTGAAATGCTCCCAAAGATCTAGATTCTCACTATTCCTATAAGGAACACAGATCACCAACTAGAGATAAAGTTGGCACCCATTTTATGTGTCTCATATTTGCTTCGTTTTGCTTCTAAGTTTTGTATTTGACCTTATCCACCCTAAGTTGATAACCAATCTAAGTCATCCTAAATGGATCCCCTAAATGTCAAAAGAAGAAAAAATCCATAAAGAGTGTAACTCTAAACTATTTTTGGTGTTTTACTTGGTGTTTTGTATGTTTTCCAACCTTCCAAACTTTCTAGGTTCTCCATACATGCATGCATTCCCTATACCTACATGTCTTGTTTATCGATTTTCACAACCCGCTTAAGTCCTTATTGAAATGAACTTCTTAAGTGTTGTTTTCAAAGTTTCAAATATTTTCACATCCTTCAATGCCATTCCTTAGGAATTCTTGATCCCCAAAGCTTAGCATTTCACATAAATTCTAAGCCCTTTATATTTAAAAATGTTTTAAAATCCCTTAACCATTCATCCATTGGTACTCATTCTTGGTATGGGGTGACTAATCATGTTGTTGGGTTTAAATTTTGGTGACTTTGTCAACCACATCCCCCCCACCCCTCAATCAATTAACAAAGGAGTGCAGGGCGTAAAGCCCCTCCTATGAGGTGAAAGGGGCTCATCCCCCTAATGGAGGCTTAGGTGTAGAATCCATGGTAGCAGTCTAGGTGCAACATTTCCAGTTGGGGGATTGGGTCTAACATCCCTAAAGGAAAATTTCCCTTTATTTAATGGAGTAGGCTATTAGTTTGGCATGTAAATCAGCCTTTGTAAATTACCAAAAAGGCATGATAAATAAGTGGTTGTGTAATGTGAAGTCATCATATTGTAATTGTTTCTTCACTGGATAATAAAAAATAAGTGGACGATTGTTTTTCTATGGATGTAGACCACATTGGGTGAACCACGTTACAACTCTGTGTTACTATGATTTGTTATTTTTGCCTCTTTTATTGTACATTATATTTGATATTGTTTATTGCTTTAGTATGTCTAAACCCTAACACTCGTTCCCCTTCATATTTTCTTCTCAAACTCGATCCCTTTTACTCTTAAAAGTTTCTAACTCTTGCGGGGTCATACTTTCAACTTTTTCTTATTTGCATGTCACTTTCTATCAAAACTTGAAAGTCCAAAATGTCATCAATTTTCCCTTTATGACTTATCAAAGTCAAAATTTCAACTTCCCCTTAATTGGGTTCCTCTTTTTATCAAATCTTGAAGGTTAGGGACTTCAACAGCTAGTTTATGTAATATATCAAAGAACTAGAGTTTTGACCATTTCCTTAACACAATATTAGTAAGTCCCATCATAAATCCTTAATGCAAATGTTGTTAGTTTGATCACATGGTGTGTATTGAGAGGCACAAAGTCAATATCTTGATAGTGGTCTTGTAAATTGATGATCTGATTCTCATTATTAACTCATCCATTTTTCAAGATATGTGACACTCATTGATGGAATACTTTGACATGATAGATTTAATTCTTTTGTGCTTCTTTCTGGGTCTATAGGTTTTTCACTCTATCAAGTGTATCTCCATGCATTAGTAAAAGTATGGTGCTAATATACTTTAATATTTTAGAATGGTTGATTATAAGCATTCTCTTACACCATTTTATTCAAATGTCATATTGATTGCATCTTGTATCGCACCTATCATTTATGCCACTTTGTATAGATAGTTAGTGTTGACTATTTTTTGTGTCAATCGTAGCCACACAGATAACCAATTTGAGAAGTCATCATGGCTAGTATCATGTTAGTTTAGCACGCCATGTTTTGTACACTGTGTTAGTCATTGTAGTATGTAGACAAGTAGTGAGAAAGCAACATAGGATGGAAAGGAACAAAGAAAGTTGTTCTTTCTTCACCCTGCACAAGAAAAAGATAAGGGCAAAGTTGGCCGCAAGATAGCGGGGGAACTGAGTTCTTTTTCACCCATTACCCTGTGAGTTAATTAGAACAAACAAAAGGAATTGTGGGGGATGGAGAGTAAGGGCTCTCACCACCATCGCATGAGGGATTTCAAAAGATAGAAAGGTGATGTAGGCTAGCGGGAAGGAAAAAGGGTATTTTTCCCCACGACCCCGGGATATAAAATCAAGTTGCCAAATGTGGTGCAGGTTGACGAGAAGCAAGGAATCCTTTCCCCACCATCCCACAAGAAATTTTAAGAGTTCAAGGGGACCTCATGGGGTAACAAAAACATGGGGAGATTGATGCTCCCTGCCATCTCACACCGGAGGTCCAAGGC
Organism: Cryptomeria japonica; assembly: GCF_030272615.1. NCBI lineage: Eukaryota > Viridiplantae > Streptophyta > Pinopsida > Cupressales > Cupressaceae > Cryptomeria > Cryptomeria japonica. Next base: position 222,898,664 of record NC_081409.1, read on the forward strand.
GATAGACATGGTGAACCCAGCCCACTACATGGCATGTGTGCGACTATCGATTTTCATAAAGGGGAAAATCAATTACCATGTTTTAAACATTCAATGAATCCATTTACATAGTTTTTTGGCATAATATTGTGTGTCCATCAACGCGTACCATGGGAGATTGAAGGGCCAAAATTCAAACTTGGTAGGCAGGTGAGAATTTTAATTCTTTGTGTAGGGTAGTGGTTGACTAAACAATCAACAACTAATTGCAAACCTGGTCAGCAGCTAAATCATATCAGATTTCAACCCAACCACTCTCAGCACCTCCACCATAACTCTAAACATGACTCTGGAGGTTAATTGTAGATGCTACCTTGGCCATTCATTGCAACTGAAGACTTTTTACCATGTAGACACCATCTAGGTGCTTTGAACATAGAGATTCTCCCCTTTTGTAGGGATTTTTGCATCTTCCCAGTAGGGGATGATATTTTCAAACATATGCCATTAGATCAGTCGATTAGATATGATCTTTTCCTAATTTTGTAACCTAACCTTGGCGGGTTAGTATTTATGAACTATAGTTCAATATGAGTTATGCCTGAACTACAAAGTCAATTTTGTACCCCGTTTCAAGGATCTTCTTTCTTTTCTTTTATAGAATACATGTTTTTCTGCAATTGTAAAAATTATTTTGCCTTACATTAATGGAATTTACTTATTTTTCCTTCATTCAGTTTTTACATTTTGTGTAATGCTTTTACCTTTTTGTTTGGATGCTTCTGATTTATTTTCTCGATTGTATGTGACTATGTTGATTCTTATTTGGATGTCATCTATGAACTAAATTAGTTCCTCTTGTCATCTCACAAGAATTCCAACCTTCACTCTTTCTTAGGAAGCTGATTAGGATTGGATCTTGTGCATGTTTTGGGTATTCCTATTGAAGTCTTGTGCAAATATAAGCAGGGAGATCAACATTCAATCTAGGTGCAAACCTCTTTTCCCCTTTCAAGCATTCCTTCTTCTCCTTTCCCTCCTCAGATCACTAGATTAGGATTTATACATGTTGTGTTAGACCAATACTTGCATCATATTGACAAGGAAGTCGGCCTTGTCTGGAGATTCAACCTCACATTATGCAAGGTCCCACAATTGGAGGTTGTTTCAATGTGTCATGAATTTCATGATCAAGGTTGCTCATCAAGCGAGCTGACTTTTGTGACAATAATTTCTGGCATGCCGGGTGGGACTAATTGAACTAGTTTTGGTTCAGGCTTTCTTATTTGTTGTTGATGGTTGGTGTTTCTATCAGCAAACTCAGCCTTTGGAGGCAACATTTCACATACCTAGTGACTCTACAAAAAGGATCTATTGGTTAAGCAGTCATAATCTCAAACCAATTGAAGATCTAGTGTGATCTTTACTCTCAAGCCTTTGGAGGCATTATTCTTCAAGCAACTTCTACAAATTTTGGTGAATCATGCTATGTCACCTTTCCCTGGTTGGGCAGATCCTTTTTCCCTTTCCAAGCATTTTATATAACAAAGATCATCTTTTTTAAATGCTTCTACAATGAGTACATATCATGGGTGTGACTTCTATTCACCCACTTTTCATGAACATGCAAATCATTCTCCCTCCCCCTACCAACAAGTTCAAACTAGGATTTCTCCTAGTTTCAAACCAAATGGCCTTGCTCCAACGGCAAGTGGAAAATTTTCTAGTGCTTTCCACCCACCCACCCTTGCTCAACCTTCTTAGCAGCCCAATGAGCCTCAAAGCAATAAGGGCTTTGTTGTAGAGCTAGATAATATGGTGGCATACTTTAAAAAGAAATTTGAAGAAAATTACAAAGAGAAATAGCTTGAGGCATACCGGGATCAATGGGCTCATCAAACCTATCTACATGAGTTGGAGTTAGAAGATAAAAGGATACAACATGAGGAGGAAGCACAACAGAGAGATTATCAAGCTTATCTCCAAGATCAACAGCTTGAGATACAAAAGAAATAGTTTGAGGGGAGTCTCAAACAAAGGATTGTTGTAGCTAAGGCTGAGATGAAAATGTCACTTGCAAGTTGTGAGATCCCCAAGTTCAAATTTCCTAGTTTTAGACTAGATAGGCCTCGTGTGTCTCCTAAGCCTAATATTCCAAGTTTTAAGAGTCCTTCCTCTTTTCAGAAGCTTGTTCTTGAACAATTACATCCTTATAAGGAGACCATTCAATAGATCCAATTGGATCCTTGTATTCTTAATGGACCTATAAGATAGGAGGTTCGTCAAAATTCCTTCCCAACTTTTAGGAGTTATATGCCTTTGCATGATTATCAAGATGCACAAGTTGTGATTCCACAAGACCATCATGATCAACTTCAACAGCTAGGTGGAGGCCCAAAAACAATAACATAAAGTATTCCTTGCGGAACGGCTTGCTTCTGCTAGGAAGGAAGAGATCAAACAGTTGGCAACACTTGAGGTCAGGATCATGCAGGCAGAGGCTTCTACCCCTAAACCCCCTAAAATCAAATTCCAAGCTTTAGGCAGGGGAGACCTCCCAATCTTATTCAAGAGCCCATCTAAGAGGCCCAACCAATTTCCTATATCCCATATCAACCTATGAAAGAGAAGATAATTGAAGATACAAAGGTAGATCTTTCACTTGTTGTTATCTTTCTACATGAGGTTCCAAATCATGAACCTGATTTGCTACAAGAAATATTTTCAGAACAACATGGTGTAGAGGTAGAAGGGGGTGTGGAATTTCAGTCTTCAAATGATTTTAAGGAGCTTCCCTTAATTGTTAGTGATGAGGTTAAATGTATAACTGAACTAAAATTAATTTCTAGTCATGAGAAGCGGGTAGATGATAATCGTCTAGGAAAGATGTAGATCCAAGAACAAATAAATGAAGACCATCAGTTTTTGGAAGGTTAAAAAGATGACTTGCAGAAGGATGTTGATCTAAATGAATAGGAGCAAAAATCAGAGCTAATTAATGAAGGTAAAGTTTTTGCTATCTCTGATATTTAATAAGGCAGCTATGAGGTTGAGGTAGAACATATTATAGATGAAATAATTGATCATGATCTAAATGATTATATGTTCTCTAACATCATAGATATCTTTTGTTCCAAAATTGATAGAAGATTGATGCCTTTAGGGGAGGGAGTTTGTAATCAATATGAGCAAATTGTAACTATTACAAATAGTTGCCAAGAAGAGACAAAAACATAGAGACAACTTGAAGATTTTAGATCTTCTTGTGAGGTGCCTCATGAGCCTAAAAGTTTTGCTGATAAGTTGGTTTTCAGCACATTCAATATTTATATGTCTAGGATACTCCCTCATGCAGATCAAGAAGGAGGAACAATATGCTTATCATCCTCTTATGGATTAGAGGCCTTGTCCTCTAATTTCAATCCATACCTAGAACAAGATAGTTGTAATAGCAGTGTCAAATCTAATATTGGCCTACTCCTTACGCATCTTCCCTTTGTTGCTGAGCATATGTTTAATGTGACTCCATGTGTTTTAGAGGCTTATTTTATATGGATTTCCTACTACATCAAAGTAAATGGTGAGTTTTCTTTTCACTACATCAGTAACATGTATGATTTGATGTATGCATGCAAGATATTTCAATTATTGTAGTTGGCTAGTGACTACAACTATGGCCTGAGGGAGGTCATCTCTTTCATAAGGATCATCTTTGACAGAGGCATAGGCTTTCCTTGTCTTTAATTTACAATAATATAAATATTTTCCAAGTTTTCCTAATAAGTGAACACGCACAGGCTATTCTTCCATAATAGTAGAAATTTTGATATCTTACAGGTTGCAGGGGCAAAAAATTTATCTTTGTTCCATCATTTCCCCTTGTTTGACTCTATGCCCCATGGATATTTTAGACTTCTATTCTACTCCCCAAGTAGGCTTGGGGTCCCCTCTGAGTTGTCAGAAATGTTGACCATTTTTTATGTCAATCGTAGCCATATTGATAACCGATTTGAGAAGTCATCATAGCTAGTATCGTGTTAGTCTACCACGTTGTATTTTGTGCACCGTGTTAGTCATCGAAGTGAATGCAAAGAAGTATCGAGCAAGTGGCACAGGATGGCAGGGAAGGAAGAAAGTTGTTCTTTCTTCACCACATGCAAGCAAAATATAAGGGCAAAGCTCGCAATAGGATAATGGGGGGAATCAAGTTCTTTTTTCCCCGCTACCCCATGAGGAAATTAGAACAAATAAAATGCATTGTGAGGGATGGAGAGTAGGGGCTCTTCCAACCATCCTGCGAGGGATTTCAAAAGACAGAAAGGTGATACGGGCTTGCAGGAAGGAAAAATGTTTTTTTCCCTGCTACCCCGTGATATAAAATTGAGTTGCCAAATGTGGTGCACGCTAACAGGAAGCAAGGAATCCTTTCCCCACCATCCCACAAGTAATTTCAAGAGTTCAAGGGGACATCATTTGGTAACAAAAAGACCAAGAGATTGATTCTCCCCACCATCTCGCATCGGAAGTCCAAGGTGATAAACATGGTGAGCCCGACCCACCACATGGCATGCCTGTAGTCGTCAAATTTTCATAAATGGGTTGATCAATGACCATGTTTTAAACATTCAATGAAGTCATTTGGAGGGTTTCATGGCATGATCTCATGCATCCATCAGCACATGCCATTGGAGATCAAAGGGCCAAAATTCAAACTTGATAGGCATGTGAGAATTTTAATTCTCTATGTAGGGTTCTAGTCGATTGAACAGTTGACAACTGATTGCAGACCTATTTGATGGCTAGATCATATCAAATTTTAAGCCAACCACTCTCAAGTCCTCCGCCATAACTCTAGACATGACTCTAAAGGTTGATTCTAGATGCTACCTTGGCCATTCATTGTGATTGAAGATAATTTGCCCTACAAATGCCATCTAGGTGCTTTTAACACAACGATTCTCCCCTTTTGCAAGTATTTTTGCATCTTCCTAGTAGGGGAAGATATTTTCAGACAAACGCCATCAAATCAATAGGTCAGATCTGATCTTTTCCTAGATTCGTAACCTAAATTTTTGAACTATAGTTCAATATGAGTTATGCCTGAACTACAAAGGTAATTTTGTACCCTGTTTTAGGGATCTTCTTTCTTTTCTTTTGCAGAATACATGTTTTCTGCAATTGTAAAAATTTCTTTGCCTTGCATTAATAGAATTCTTATTTTGCCTTCATTCAGTTCTTACAATTAGTGTAATATTTTTACCTTATTGTTTGGATGCATTCTCATTTATTTTCTTGATTGTATGTGACTATGTTGATTCCTCTTTGGATGTCATCTGTGAACTAAATCAATTCCTCTTGCCATCTCACAAGAATTCTAACCTTCACTCTTTCTTGGGAAGCTGATTAGGATTGGATCTTGTGCATGTTTTGGGTAGTCCTATTGGTGTCTTTTGCAGCTATAAGCAGGGAGATCAGCATTCAATCTAGGTGCAAACCTCTTTTCCACTTTCAAGCATTTCTTCTTCCCCTTTCCCCCCTCAGATCACTAGATTAGGATTTATACGTGTTCGGTTAGACCAACACCTATATTGGATCAACAAGGAATTTGGCCTTCTCCAAAGACACTTGGCCTCACATTATGCAAGGTCACACACTTGGAGGCTATTTCAATGTGTCACAGGTTTGATGATCAAGAGTGTTCATCAAGCGGGCTAACTTTTGTGACAACAGTTAGTTCATGAAGTCTCTTTTATTTAACACACATGTAGGTTGATATCAGATTTGTTGTTAGGATTATTTCCTATTTTTTCATGATCTTCATGAGATTCATTGGAAGGAAACCAAGTGTATTTAAGGTCTATTTAGGGAACTCATTTTAACATTTAGTACATATTTAGAATTTCATAAATAGTAGGATTCATTGATTCATTAGGTAGGTGATGTGAATCATGAAAGTACACTTGCAAATGTTTTTGGCTTCATTTCAGTCCAATAGCTTGGTATTGCAATAAGAAAATCACTATTGCATTATCATTCACCAAGACTAGGTATTGATATGAAATTCTTTTTATCTAAGAGGTTTTATTGCTTTGACAAATTATGATTGAGTTTGGCACACAACTTGATATTCCTACACTTCTTTAGTATGATAACCAAAGTGTCATTTACATCGCACACAAATCATTTGAGTGCATTACAGCATGAAGCACACCAACACACATACATTTCATTTAAGAACATATCCACGATGGTAATATCTCCTTAGAGTAATTTACTATTGAGGATTAATTTATGGACATATTCACTAAAAATTTGGAGTCTACTTTTTATATTTAGGTGCACGATCAATGCTTAGGGAGAAGGAAGTTGTTCTTGAGGGTATTCTCGAGTCCTTTTACATTTTTACACCACTCTTTTTTGAAAAAAAGTTTTTTCCTATGAGGTTTTCTCTTTTCCTCTAGTTCTGAGAGAAATTATTTTTATTTGTGTTAGGAAAATGTGACACTAACATTGTAATTCTAAGCCATTCATATGTTTCCATGTTCTTTAGAAAGTGTGTCCTAGGACATGTGAGGAAAATATTAAATATGTATACTTTATGGCTATTTGTAATCGTATTTTCAAGCGGTGAAAATGAAGAGGTGCTAAAAATAAATCAAAATGGATAAAATACACTCCTTTACATGTCCATAATGAGACATGAATGGTCATGCATAAGGATATCAAGTTTGGGAGGAGAAAAGGTGTTGGTGTTCTAAACAAACACTGCAAGCTTAGGAGCACTTGGAATGTGTAACTTGACTAAGTGGATTTGGGTTTGGCACTGATGAGGAGTCACTTGAAAATAAATTTATTATTTTATTATGTTTAATGGCTATTCATGTGATGGTATGATGAAAGAATAAGTATTCAATTGATTGCTGAGAGGGGGGGTGAATCAGTAAATAGAAAAATTGATACAAACTTCCCAAACTCAAAATCAATCTTTCAAAGTAAACTTATCAATGAAATACCACTGTCAAGATAAAAAATCATAAGATAAACCAGTTGACTGTTACAACAAATTAACAGTAAACAACATCAAACACATAAACATCTAAATGCTTTATCATATTTCAATAGACTTCATTTATCAATTCTTCTGGTTATCATGACTTATCACAATAGTTAAGTAGTTAATCAAATCAACCATAAGATCATAACCACAAAAACATTCACCACTTGACACAAATATTTTTGATGTGGAAACCCAAATGGGAAAAACCACGGTGAGATGAGACTCACAAGATAACTATCTTAACTCTTGTGAAGTTCGCCCTATTAGGAGTCAAGCGTGCTAAAACTTTACAAAATTCCTATTAAGAACCACCTAGTTAAGGGATTGACTACAAATGCCTTGTTAGAAGCAATACCCTACTAGGAGTAACCTCGGTAGAGGATTTGAAAATCCAAGCTAATGGATCACCTTGTTAGAGGATTTGAAAAGTCACCAAGCTTGTTAGAGCTTACCTGGTTAGGGGATTTCAATTGTGCTATAATTGTTAGAAAACAATAGGAGTTTGCTTTATCTGTCTGAATAGCACTACATTTGCTTGATCAAATCCTTTTTATGCTCCTATCTGCCTTTACTCAAACTGCAGATACATCATCTGGTTTGGCAACCACATGCTCAGCTGATCTATGCCAACTCTCTAAACTAAACAACTTCATCGACCTTATAAACAAATCAATTAGGTCGGTAACATGGCATAAATCTAATTCTCATAGAGATTACAAACAATTCAGTTCAAGTATGACCGTTGGATTACATAGCAATCTCTGCACATTAATCAAGAAAGCCTCGACCTCTCCTTAATCACCTCTTCATCGATCTCAGTAACTCATCACATGCTTTGCATTATATGCAATACACTTTGCTCATTCCCTAGACAAAAAACTGTTACAACAACGCACCAAAAAACCACTTGAAATTATCTTCATATAATAATCATACGTGTCATCATCATTACCACTCATCATCAGATCATACACCAACATAACCAATTCGCCAAACTTAATCGATTAGGGTTTAACCAAAAAACAACAGGTAGGGTTTACTGATTAGATAGGATTTAACCTTTTATCGGTTACGAGTTCAACTCACAAGCTTACATACCGGTTTACAGTTTCCTTCACTTTAGCTCTTCCTACCAGTTACAAGACAATATCAACAATATCATTAATATTATTACTGGTTAATTGACATCAATGACAACATAACATATCATTAATGCAATCTTCATGCAAATGCCAATAATCTCCCCCTTTGGCATTGATGGCAATACAAATATCAACACCATTGATTATTGTTGTGATTATAAATAGGAATCATGGTTTACATTACCAAGTATTCACCATGCTCTCCATGTCTTCAGCTTGTCACTGGTTCTCCTCCTCATAATCACATAATATTCGCCCCCTTTGACAACAATGCCAAATTGAAAGTAAAACATGTAATGTCAAATTTCACTATGCAACAACAACAATCTGCAACTTGATGCTTTCCCTGTGGAATAACTTCCACTTCTACACCAATCTTTTGGTAAAATTATGCAAGTAGCTCAGGGACTAATGTAATCTAAATCATGCTCAACTAACCTAATGAAGGGGTACAACCCCTAGCTGACTTCTAAGGTACTCAAATGTAGTCTTAGATAGAGGTTTAGTAAAAATATCTGCAAGATGCTCCTTGGTAGAAACATGCTCTAAGATAACATCTTTGCTCTGTACTTTTTCCCTCAAGAAATGATACTTCCATTCTATGTGCTTGGTTCGTGCGTGCAAAACAAGATTCTTGAAAATATGTATGGCATTTGTATTATCACATAAAATCTTTATAGGTTCTAAAATCTTCATCCTAAAACCTTCCAAAATGTACCTCATCCAAATAGCATGTGTGCAATTCATGTAAGCTGCAACATACTCAGCTTCAGTAGTAGATTGTGAAGTACAACTCTCCTTCTTACTACTCCATGAAACAAGTCTTCCTCTAAGAAAGAATGCTCCACCAGTTGTGCTTTTCTGATCATCAATATTTCCTACCCAATCTGCATCTGTGTACACCTTCGAATCAAAGTTTCCTCCATATGGATACCATAATCCATAGACAATAGTACCTTTCAGATATCTAAAAATCCTCTTGGTTTCTATCAGATGTGTTTCCTTAGGATTCTCCTGGAATCTAGCAACTATGCCAATTGCATGAGCTATATCTGGTCTATTGTGAATAATATAGTGCAATTTTTCAATTATTGACCTGTATTCCTTCTCATCAACAGACTTAGATTCATCTTCCTTAGACAACTTACAACCTGTAACCATTGGTGTCCCAACTGGTTTACAGTCACTCATGCCAAATGTCTTCAAGACCTCTTTCACATACTTAGACTGTGTAATGAAAATACCATTCTTCATTTGCTATATCTGCAAACCTATGAAAAAAATTATTTTCCCCACTAAAGACATTTCAAACTCATTTTTCATTTCATCTGCAAAACTATTGCTCATGACATCATTACCTCCAAATATGATATCATCTACAAATACTTCACTGACCAGTATTTCATCTCCTTCAGATTTGAGATATATATTGCTATCATCATTGGTTCTCATAAAGCCTATCTTTATCAAATGTGTATGAAGCATTTCATACCATGCTCTGGGTGCCTTCTTTAATCCATATAAAGCCTTATGCAATTTGCATACCATGTCTTTCTCATCAATCAAAGCATAACCATCTGGTTGCTCAATGCATACTTTTTCTTCCAGTATCCCATTCAAAAATACAGACTTAACATCCATCTGGTATACCTTGAATTTCTTATGAGCTGCAAATGCAAGTAAAATTCTGACACTTTCCAATCTTGCCACTAGTGCAAAATTCTCACCATAATCTTCTCCTTCTTCTTTTGCATAACCTTTGCAAACCAAGCTAGCTTTGTTGCAAACTACAACGTCATCTTCATTCAACTTGTTCTTGAATACCCATTTAGTACCTATTACATTTTTATTTACCAGTCGAAGTACTAGGGTCCATGTGTTGTTCTTCTCAATTTGATCTAATGCCTCCTCCATAGCTTTAACCCAATGATCATCACCAAATGCTTCCTTAGCAGTTCTTGGTTCAATAGTGGAGATCATGCAAGACTTTTCTCTGATTCTTCTTCTAGTTAGAACTCCAACATCCTTATGCCCAATAATATGTTCAGGATTGTGATTCAATCTCACATATCTTGGAATAACATGATCATTATCTTTAGGTTCATCTTCATCATTATCATCATCTTCTAAATTTATCTATTCCATTTGAACTAGTGCATCAGAATTTGCTTTGTCAGTTTCAGATTTCACAGTTTCTGGTTCTAAAAACAAAATGCAAGGATCTTCATCCTTCTTCTCCAAACTGGTTCCCTCTAAGACTTGAGGATATTCATCCACTCGAACATCAACACTCTCAATAATTCTTTGTGTTTGGTTGTTAAAACACTTGTAGGCCTTACTCTTGGTGGAATAGCCAAGAAATATACCTTCATCACTTTTAGCCTCAAATTTGCTAATATAATCACCTCTCTTAATAAAACATTTGCTTCCAAATATCTTGAAATAACTAACATCAGGTGATCTGCCATACCAGTATTCATAAGGAGTCTTGTCCTTACCTCTTTTTACTAGAACCCAGTTCATAGTGTAAACAGTTGTGCTAACAGCTTCTCTCCATTAGGTTTTCTCTACACCTCCTTGTATCAACATTGTCCTAGCAACTTCAACAAATGACCAGTTTTTCCTCTCTGCGATACCATTTTGTTGTGGTGTCATTGGTGCAAAAATTTGTCATTTGATATCATTCTCTTCACAATACCTAGTGAATTCCTCAAAAGTAAATTCACTGCCTTGATCTGTCCTCAGACATTTTATCCTCTTGTCGCTCTCCTTCTTAGCTAAGGCCCTGAATGCCTTGAACTCACCAAAATCTTTAGTCTTATCCTTCAAGAATGTGACCCACATCATCCTTGAGAAATCATCAGTGAACATCATAAAATATATGTCACCTTGAATGATTTTTGTTCTTATTGGTCCACAAAGATCTGTATGAACCAAATCTAACAAATGCTCCGTTGAAAAGGATTTGTTCTTAAAAGTTGAGGATGTCATCTTTCCTTACTGACATTCTTTGCAAAGAGTATTAACCAGTTTGTCTAACTGAGGCAAACCTCTTACTGTCTTGGACTTACTCACTTTAACAATGTTATCAAAGTTTATATGACAAAATCTCCTATGCCAAAGCTAACTATCATCTATTTTTGTAATTTAATAGTTGTTGACTTTAGGATTAAGGTGAAATAGGATACCTTTAGTTTGCTTCCCGGTTGCAATCAATTCACCTTTGTTGTCATAAATTTTGCACATACCATTTTTAAATTCCAATGGGTATCCTTAATCGTTGAGTTGTGCCACACTCAAAAGATTATGCTTTAGACCTTCAACCCAGTAAACATCATCTGCACTACTCTTCCCATTAAGAGAAATAATTCCCTTACCTTTAACCATGCAGGGTGAGTCATTACCAAATCTTACAACTCCACCATCAAATTCCTTCAAAGAAATAAATTTGCTCCGATCACTAGTCATATGATGTGAACAACCACTATCATTGATCCAATCATCAGAGTTATCCATCCTGGATACTAATGCCTTCTGGTCTGATATCTCTTCTTTAATAGCTACAAACACAATATCTTCATTAGCATCACCATCAGATTCTTCACCAGTGATACCACCATCAACAACAATAAGACAATCTCTCTTGCCTTTACCCTTATACTTCTTGAATTTCTCTCGCTTGTGTTCATTTTCATCATTAGGACAGTTAGCAGCTATGTGTCCAATCTTGTTGGATGCAAAACATTTTAGAGGTAATTTACCTCTATATTTACCAGTGCCTCTAGGCAACCATTTTGCCAACAACGCTTCAAGCTCCACTAAACTCTCTTCATCATCAACATCTCTGTTGGATCTGGATTCATAACTATGACTAGTATCTTTACTTTTTCTCATAGATGGGTTAGAAACAAAAGCTCTAAATGTAGACTCAGATTTCTATACACTACCATCATAACCGTTCAATTCAAAAGCAATAAGTTTTCCAATGATAGAGTTAAGAGTTACCTTAGTTTTGTCAATGGACTTCAACTCCTAAATGGCTGCAACTTAGATAGCATAGATCGATAGTAGGGTTCTCAGTACCTTACTGATCACTATGGCATCTTCCACTTTCCCTCTTACACTCTTAATTTCACCGACTATCTCTTTTATCCTTTGACCATACTACTGTATATTCTCACCTTCAACCATCCACATGTCATCAAACTTTCCTCTTAGACTCTCCTCTTTAGCAATCTTAACATATTCATCATCGCTATAAATCTCTTCAAGTTTTTGCCATACCTCATGTGCAGTCTCTAGACCATGAACATCTACATATTCAACATTAGACAGGGAACTGATAATGGCCTCTAATGCTTGATGGTTTTCTTGTTGCTCTTTTTTCTAATCATCAGTCAAAATCCCAGTAGGTGCAATATATTTAGTATTGACATGTTCCCAATACTAACTTCCCAGACTCTTGATGTAAATTTTCATTTTGTTTTTCCATATCCTATAGTTCTCTCTATTAAACTTCGGACTTTCCTTCTTCATCATAATCTATAAGATCTTTACCTCAAGGTGTTAGGCTTAGATCTAAGAGGACCCGAGACACTCTGATACCAATTGATGGTATTATGAAAGAATAAGTATCCGATCGATTATTGAGAGGGGGGTGAATCAGTAAATAGAAAAAATGATACAAACTTCCCAAACTCAAAATCAATCTTTCAAAGTAAACTTATCAATGAAATACCACTGTCAAGATAAAAACTCATAAGATAAACCGGTTGACTGTTACAACAAATTAACAGTAAACAACATCAAACTCATAAACATCTAAATGCTTTATCATATGTCAACAGACTTCATTTCTCAATTCTTTCGGTTATCATGACTTATCACAATAGTTAAGTAGTTAATCAAATCAACCATAAGATCATAACCACAAAAATATTCACCACTTGACACAAATATTTTTGACGTGGAAACCCAAATGGGAAAAACCACAGTGAGATGAGACTCACAAGATAAATATTTGAACTCTTCTGAAGTTCACCCTGTAAGGAGCCAAGCCTATTAAAGCTTTACAAAAGTCCTATTAAGAATTGATCCTGTTAAGAACCACACAGTTAAGGGATTGACTACAAATGCCTTGTTAGAAGCAATACCCTATTAGGAGTAACCTCGGTAGAGGATTTGAAAATCCAAGCTAATGGATCACCTTGTTAGAGGATTTGAAAATTCACCAAGCTTGTTAGATCTTACCCGGTTAGGGGATTTCAATTGTGTTGTAATTGTTAGAAACAACATGAGTTTGCTTGATCTGTCTGAATAGCACTATATTTGCTTGATCGGATCCTTTTTATGCTTCTATCTGCCTTTACTCAAATTGCAGATACATCATCTGATTTGGCAACCACACACTCAACTGATCTCTGCCAACTCTCTAAACTAAAAAACTTCATCGACCTTATAAACAAATCAATTAGGTCGGTAACATAGCATAAATCTAATTCTCATAGAGATTACAAATAAGTCAGTTCAAGTATGATCGTTGGATTACATAGCAATCTCTGCACATTAATCAAGAAAGCCTTGACCTCTCCTTGATCACCTCTTCATCAATCTCAGTAACTCATCACGTGCTTTGCATTATCTGCAATACACTTTTCTCATTCCCTAGACAAAAAACTGTTACAACAACATGCCAAAAAAAACACTTGAAATTTTCTTCATACAATAATCATATGTGTCATAATCACTACCGCTCATCATCAGATCATAAACCAACATAACCAATTTGCCAAACTTAATCGGTTAGGGTTTAACAAAAAAACAACAGGTAGGGTTTACTGATTGGATAGGGTTTAACCTTTTACCGGTTACCAGTTCAACTCACAAGCTTACATATTGGTTTACAGTTTCCTTCACTTTAGCTCTTCCTACCGGTTACAAGACAATGTCAACAATATCATTAATATCATTACCAGTTAATTGACATCAATGACAACATAACATATCATTAATGTAATCTTCATGCAAATGCCAACATCATGAACTCCAAGGTGTGAGTTTTTGCAAGTGGTTTTGGGTCCTTGTTTTGGGAAAATAATAATGGTTTTTCCTCTCCCATTTGGTTATAAATTGGAGCCAAGGCATAGTTGTTTATTCATCAAATGGCCATTGTTTCCAAGTAGTTTCAAGATCATTTGGAGAAGTGTAGCGGAGTGTATTATTGCCATGTTCTCTCTTTTGAGGAATAATAATATATAAAAATATACTTGCCTCGTTCTCTGGTGGATTTTTTTTCCCGAAGGGTTTCTCCACATAAAACTGGTGTCTCTTTTGGTATGGTTGTTTTTATATTTATTTTGAATGGTGCAATCATATGTTAATTACAAATTTAGTTTCAAATTTGGTAATATTTTTAAATTTAAAATCACATACAAAAGTGAATATTGCAAGCTTTATTCACCTTGTTTCTCAACATTTGGTATCAGACCAAATAGATCTACTGAGAGGGGGATACCTTTCTCTTTAAGTGTTGAAGGTTTTTTGTTGTAGTGGGAGCTTTTGTTGTTTGGTTTTTTAGATTTGAAAAGAGGATTGAAAGACATGGCTTCTACTTCTTGCATAGATATTGAGGAACTCAATGGCACTGGCTACAAGATGTGGAAACTAAAGATGGAAGATATTTGGGAAGAAAGAGATCAGTGGTTGCCAATTTCACATAAAAATAAACCCAGAGAAATCCACTTTGGATGATGATGCTTGGAAGAAATTGGACGAGAATGCAGAAGGAACCATTCGATTTTGTCTTACCCATTTCGTCCTCTTGAATGTCTCTACAGAAGACACTACATACACCTTGTGGAAGAGGATTGGTGATATTTATCAATCCAAAAGTTTGTCCAGTAAGTTATATCTGAAAAGAAGCATCTATTCTTTGAAAATTAAAAAAGGTAAATCTATTATAGACTCATTTGAATGCTTTTAATTTGATCATAATTCAGATTGAATCAATAGATGTTAAATTAGAAGATGAAGATAAATGTTTCTTATTTCTTTTCTCTTTTTGCAAATCTTGGGAAAATATGATTGTTGCTATTAGCAATGGTAGTATAGAGCCAAAAATGGACAACTTGATCGACATACTTCTTTTAGAAGACATGAGAAGAAAGTCTATGAATGTTGTCTCCCAAGATGTCTTGCATGTCCGAGGAAGGTCCAAAGAAAAGGGACCTAAAGGGGATAAAAAGAGAGAGAAGTCTAAAGGATGATCAAAGACCCCAAAATAGAGTAAAGTGGAGTGTTGGAATTGTGAGAAAAGAGGGCATACCGAGAAAGAATGAAGAGTTAACAAAAATAATGTTGATTCCTCGATGAAAAATTTCTTCAATAATGATTCTAATGTTTTGTTTATTTCTTCTAACACTGTTAGTGATGATGCTTGGCTTATTGATTCAGGTGCCTCCTACCACATGACTCCTCACAAGGAGTTCTTTTCCTCTTACAAAGCATATGATGGAGGAGATGTTTTCCTTGGTTACAATAGTAAAAAGAAGGTTGTTGGTAAAGGAAAGGTAAAATTATGTTTCAATGATGGAAGAGTAAAAATAATGATAATGTTTTTCATATTCTAAGACTTGTGAGAAAACTTCTTTCTATATCCAAGTTGAATTATTATGGAGTGCATGTGACATTTGACAAATCTAGTTGAAGGTTGGTAAGAGGGAGTTTGGTGATAGATAATGGATCTCAAATAGGGACTTTGTTTAGGCTTAATTTCTCTTCTTTTTGTAACTCTACTAATATAACTAGCAATAAAAATACATGCGTGATGTGGCACCAAAGTTTGGGTCACATTGATGAAAAATGTCTTTGGACCATTCTAAATAAAAATCCGGTTGACAATATTTTTTGATTATTTTGTTGGAAAAAATTATTTATGTGAGCATTGTGTGTTGATAAATATAATAGATCATCATTTCCTAAAGGAATCTATAAGGCAAAGAGATCATTAAATATTATTCATTCAGATGTGTGCGGTCCAATGGATGTTGTTTCTTTAGGTAAATCTCAATATTATGTTTCCTTCATTGATGATTTCTCAAGATGCAATTGGATTTATATTATGCATTCCAAATCTGAAGTTTTCACTAAGTTTAAGAATTTTAAGGCCTTATTGGAAAATAAATCAGATAATAAGATAAAAGTGTTGAGGACTGATAATGGGGGTGAATATTGTTCAAGGGAATTTGAAGAGTTCTATAAGCATGCATGTATTCTTCAGAAAAAAAACTACTCCTTACAATCCCCAACAAAATATGGTAGAAAAAAGAATGAATTGAACCATAATGGAAAGAGCTAGGAGCGTGTTGAGTGGTGCTAAGCTTGATCGATGTTTTTGGCCAGAAGTTGTCGGTACTGCTTCTTATTTGATTATAAGATCTCGTTGTTCAACTTTTACTAACGAAACTCCTTATGAAGTGTGGTGAAATAGAAAGTTGTTGGTTGCACACTTAAGGTTCTTTGGTTGTGAGGCTTTTGTTCATGTGACTCAGGAGAAGCAATCTAAACTAGACCCAAAAGCTTAGAAATATATTTTCATTGGTTTTAATTACTTTAAATCAATAAATTATTTTTTCTAGAGATGTTATTTCCAGGGAGTTTAGAGCTTACTTAGGTGAAGCACAACCAAAGGAAAATACAAAGATAGCGCACTTTGGAACAAATATTGAGAAGCAATAAGACGCACATGTGGAGGAACAAATAGATGGATATGTGATGCAATAAAAAAACTCCTTCCTTCAGACTCACAACATTCAAAACATAGAATACCCCTATAGGGACTCTCTGCTACAAATTCAATAGTCAAATTACAACAAAACAAACTCATATGCTCAAATTAGCAACCATAATTGTAACTATAGCTATCCTCTAGCCCTCTTAGGTCCTCACACCAAGTTTCAGGGTGTTTTGACAACCGAAACAAGGAGAAACTATCAATTCTCTATTAGAACCCTAGTTAGCCTAGCTACCAAGCAAGCTCGTGAATAGTCTACAAAATATTTTTAAATACTCAGAATTTCAAATCATCAGTGAATGGAAGATAACAAATAATTATACACCCACATTTTCTCACTTAAAATTTTTGAATCCAAACAGTAATATGCAAATACTGAATTAGAGGAAATTACAGAAAACAGAGCGAATAACAGAAAATAAACTTCCAATTTGGTGCCAATGATTTCAAATTTGAAAAATAGTTACAAGATTTACATTGCAAAATTCTCCAAGTTCTCCCCTCTCTCTCGTTCTCTATACATTTCTCATACAATTTATACCAAATTTGAACTTTCCCGTCGTGACTGTTGGACTATATGACTGTTCAAATTCTACATTTGATAGACCATTGTAGAACATAGGTGTCAGAATAACAATACCAATCTGCTAAATCAACGTTGGGTATCGATGTCGGAATAGCACCTCTGATTATTGATTTTGTTGGTTCTCTCCAAGCCACCTACCCAGGCTTTTTCACATCCCTACCTATTTTATTCATAACATATCGAGATCTGGACCCTTATCCAGCAGCCATAGAAGAAGAAGAGGTCGCACTTTATTGGCTTTGCACCTGCCACTTTATAGGTGGCTTTGTTGCACCACTTTATAGGCTATCCACAACTTTCTCACCTAGAATCCCTTCCAGCTTACCCCAAATTGGAAGGTATACCGGTTTGGATACTAGTTGTGTCTAAGCTTTTGTCTTACTCGTAGCTGGCTTGATTTATTGGTTATGGGTAAATAATGATGTAAGTGACTTGGTAAATGATCACTCATCGGAATAACTCTTCAAGGCAGAGTAACAATTTCTTGTAATTCCGATAGAACAACCTACTTTGATATCACTCATTTCGGTATAGCTTATGTTGAACAAGACATTTGAAGGTTTATCAGAATAGCCCATCAAGGTTGGATGAACAACATTTTGCAATCCAGATAGTGTAAACTATCCTGATGACAACTATATAGGATTAACTATTTCAATGATAGCTTTTCACCACAATGATGCTTTATCAGGTTAACTATCCCAATGCCAATATTGATACCTTATCGGAATAGCCATTCAAATCAGCCAAACAAAATTTGAAAATCTGATAGTATAAACTATCCCAATAACAACAATGGTACCCTATCGATTTAACCTATCCCGATAACAATAATGACAACTTTTTAGCACAATGACATTTTATCGATATAACTTATCTCGATGATAGAAATGACAACATTTTGAGCAACTTTACAAATTTGAAAATCATGCCTCCAATTTTGACAAACAGACCCAAAAACATGAAATAACATTAAAATGGTCTCAACAAATCTTATTGAATCAAAATAGGCATAACCCTAACTGGACTAAGACTCAAAACACCAAATTGACAAATTGACTAGACATTAAGATCTCCTTCACCAAACACCCTAGGTTGAAAATTTTCCAAGTCCCTTGGAAACTAGATTGTCCTTGTCCATCTCTGACCTTCCGAGGTGTCATCCCTACTTGAGTGCCTTGAACTAGTTTCTCCATCACATCTGCCTCATGCTTGCCATGTCTATCATTTGACTCTTGCCAAACTCTCCCAACTCCTTATCCAATCACTTGTCCTTTATGCCTCAGGTTCTTTGTCACTGGAACCTTTGATCTATCATGTGTATCAGATCCAAAATGCTCTGTCATTGTAGAACATGGCTACTTACCAACTCCTTTTTCCACTATAGGACAAATTAGAGTCCCAACTAGGATTGCCTTATCCTACTTCCACCCACCTTGTGGTTGCACATAAATATGATCTTTGGCCTTTGTTCGGTCCATTTTAGGTATCAGCATCTTACCTCTATCATCCTTGACTGAAATAGTCTACAAACCTTCTAATTTGGTATCTCCAAACATAGGAGTAACTGCAACTTTTCTTGACCCATCTTCACTTACCTTCACCAACTCCTTCTTGCCAACCAAGATGATTTTTGTTGCCTTGCCTCTTGCTTCTTCAGTCTCCTGTAATGGGGTTAATACAAAAGTTTTTCCATCCTTCTTAATGGTGTAGGTATTCTTCCTACCATAATAAAGCTTTTTCCTATCAAATTGCCATGGCCTACCAAGAAGTAGATGGCAACAATCCATGGGTAAAATATCACAAAGTACCCTATCTAGTGATAACTTTAAGAAACCCCCCTCAAAGAAAGATACATAATATTGGCAAATTTTTATTTATTTTGGATAAAAATAATAATTTTTATTGGCGAATTTTTCATTTTTTAAAAGAAAAATATTAATTTTATTAGCGATTTTTTTTACATCAAATTTTTTTGGTAGAAAATCTTGGTGAATCTTAGAAAATAACACAAGTATGCATTAATTACTATTGCAAATAATTTCATTTAAAAAAATAAATTCTTATAGAAAAGTAGATGCTTAAGGTGGAAATCATTAATGTGTTTAAAGGGTAAACACTACTTTATTTAGTTACTAGCATTAATTTAAATTAATCTAATAGCCCTCTTTGTACTTCGTCAGATAAAATGTACTTAAAATTTGTAATACTCATGGGGCCCAAAATTGTTTTTATACCATTGATTTCCATCGAGGCCAACAATTGAAAAGAAACTCAATTCCCATGAGCAACTTGTAGGTACAATTTACCTCATGGAATGCAATGATGGTCATTAGATTATATTTTGAATCAGTGGTGGCAACTAAAGATTGTTGGTAGAACCCTAAAGTAACTAATAATTATGATGTATTATTGGCGAATTAATTTAATTTTTTACAATATAAATAATAAAATTTTGGCGAATCTGATCCAACCATGTATTGAATATTTTGGTGAATCTTTGAGTTCAAAATTTAATAAAATAAATTCTCTGGCAATTTAAATAAGACTGAAATAAAATTTTGTAAAAATGTGGCGATTTAGGTTACCTTAAAACTTGAACTATTAGCCAAATTTTAATTTCCAAATTTTAAAAAATAGCCAATTGGTGAATATTAGCCACTAAAAAAATCACTGACCCTATCTTTATATTCTCCAATTTGAAACTCAACATAGGCTTGTTCATTTACCAAAACTGACTGATTATCATTTACCCAAGATGCTCTATATTGTGCTTCATGAGGAATTCTTTCTAGTTTTAGTTTATCTACCATCTCTCCATACACCATAATGTCAGTGGAACCTAAATCTATTACTACCTTGCATACTTTACCTTTACATTTGTATGTGGTCCTGAACAAGCTCGTTCTTTGATTTGTCTCCTTCTCCATAGATTCCTTCAAAAGTGTTCTGCTCAACATCAATGATTCACCTACTTCTATAGCACAAACATAATTTGGAGGGATGACACTTTCGCTGTCATCTTCTTGCACAATTTGGACTCTCTTTTCACCCCTTTTGTCACCACCACTTGATGTAGATCCTTTTCTCTCAGGACACTTGAATGTTGGGTTTCTAAACTCTTAACAATTATAACAATTACCTAAAAATATATTGGAACTCTTACCTCCACTAAATCTGCCTCTTGTGCCTCTACCTCTGAAATCTGCGTCTTGCTCTTGACTCTTGTTTGCATCTTCTTGGCTTTCATTTGATTGTCTTGAAGTAGAAAATGTTCCTTTGCCCCTAAGGGTGTTGCCTCTCCACCTACTTGACTTATCTTGTATCCTCTTGATCTTTTCTTCCACTCTAATTTCCAATTGAAAACATTCCTCCACCATCCTTGGATTTGCCATAACTAGTTCATCTTGAATGTTAAATCTAAGTCCACCAAAGCATCTAGAAACCCTTTCAACTTCATCTTCCATCCTACCTGATCTTATGCTCAACTTGTAAAATTAATCAATATAAGTTTTGAAATCCAACTCTTTTTGTTTCAAACCTTGGAGTTTCTTATACAATTGAATTTCATGGTCTTTGGGAAGAAACTTACCCTTAAGTTTAGCATGTATTCTGTCCCAAGAAACTATTTTTGCCTTACTTATCTTCCTCCTTTCAGCTTGTTCATAGTCCCACCATAATAATGCATGTCCTTTCAGCTTTGTCTTTGCTATCTTCACCTATTGCTCATCAGGAACATCCTCACATTCAAAGTGATTGTCCATGGCTGCAATCCAATCTAGAAGCTCTTCTTCGTCCAAATTACTTACATACATAGGCAATTCAACTTTCACCTTATGTTTTTCATGTTGAACTACTTTTAGGAGTCTGACTATCCTCTATTCCTTAGGACCCAATTGCTCTTCTCCTTCTTCTTCCTGGAACTCTTCTTCTTCTTCCTCTTCACTCACATCTCCAAAATCAACATTCCTTTTATGATTAGACTCTAAGGTTTCAAGCCTTGCCAACATAGCATTGTAGGACTCATGCAACATTGTATTCTTCTCTCTCAACTCTTGCAACTCTCTAGCAATACCAACATTCTTAGGAGGCATCTTGTTTGCAATCACTTACTCACACTTCTTTCAAACTTCAAGTATCTCCTTCAAGGAATCTACTCCCTTGCTCTGATACCACTTAATGCAATACAAAAACTCCTTCCTTCAAACTCACAATGTTCAAAACATAGAATACCCCTACAGGGTCTCTCTACTACAAATTCAACAATCAGATTACAACCAAAAAAATCTATATGCTCAAATTAGTAACCATAATTGTAACTACAGCTATTCACTAGCCCACTTGGGTCCTCACACCAAATTTCAGGGTGTTCTGACAATTGAAACAAGGAGAAAGTGTCAATTCTCTATTAGAACCCTAGTTAGCCTAAGTACTAGGCAACCCTATGAATAGTCTACAAAATATTTTCAACAACTCAAAATTTCAAATCATCGGTGAATGGAAGATAGCACACAATTATACACCCACATGTGCTCACTTAAACATTTTGAATCCAAATAGAAATATGCAAATACTGAATTCGAGCAAATTACAGAAAATAAGCTTCCAATTTCTCATTCTCTATCCATTGCTCATACAATTTATACTAAATTTGAACTTTCCCATCGTGACTATTGGACTGCATGACTGTTCAAATTCAACATTTGATAGATCGTTGTCAAACACAGGTGTCAGAATAATAATACCAATTTGCTAAATCAACATTGGGTACCGATGTCGGAATAGCACCTCTGATCATGACTTCTTGATCACAGGTGTAACTATCATGACTTCTTGATCCCAGGGTATCGATGCCAGAATAGAAACTTTGATCATGACTTCTTGATCACTCGTCAGAATAACTCTTCAAGGCATAGTAACAATTTCTTGTAATTTTTCAATAGAACAACCTACTCCGATATCACTCATTTCGGTATAGCTTATGCCGAACAAGACATTTGAAGGTTTATCAGAATAGCCCATCAATGTCGATTGAACAACATTTTGCAATCTCGATAGTGTAAACTATCCCGATGACAACCTTATCGGATTAACTATTCTGATGACAGCTTTTCACCACAATGATGATTTATCGAGTTAACTATCTTGATGCCAATATTGATACCTTATCGGAATAGCCATTTAAATCGGTCGAACGAAATTTTGTAAATCTGATAGTATAAACTATCCCAATAATAACAATGATACCCTATCGGTTTAACCTATCCTGATAACAATAATGACAACTTTTTATTACAATGACATTTTATTGGTATGACTTATCCCGATGACAGAAATGATAACATTTTGAGCAACTTTACAAATTTGAAAATAATGACTCAAATTTTGACAAACAGACCCAAAACATTAACTAACATTACAAATGGTCTCAACAGACCTTATTGAATCAAAATAGACCTAACCCTAACTCCTAAGACTCAAAACACCAAATTGACAAACTAACTAGACCTTAGTTGTTGTTGCACCAATATGAGGATGGAGAAGAAGAAGAGGTTCACAGAGTTGAGATGATGTTCAAGATGAGCATACAAAGGGAGATGAATGGGTTGAGCCCATTACTCCTACCTTTTAGGAGGTCCACAAGATGAAATCTAGTTGACAAGTATAGCCCACCAAATTTCCGTTGTATATTTGCTTTGCTAACTACTAACAAAGAGCCTAGATCCTTCAAGGAGGCTCTCTCTTCAGAGGAAAGTGAATCTTGGATGTAGACCATTCAAGAGGAG
Source organism: Cryptomeria japonica (assembly GCF_030272615.1). NCBI lineage: Eukaryota > Viridiplantae > Streptophyta > Pinopsida > Cupressales > Cupressaceae > Cryptomeria > Cryptomeria japonica. The sequence goes on from NC_081409.1 coordinate 222,922,005, forward strand.
GCCTTAGATAGTTGTGACACTTGGGATCTAGCAATTTTTCCCAAAGTAAGGAAGACCATTAGATGAAAGTGGCTATTTAAAAAGAAGTTTGGAGAAAATAGACAGTTAAAGTAGTACAAGACTAGACTAGTGGCTAAGGGCTACTCCCAAAGAGAGAGTTGATTGTAGTGAAATTTTCCCTCCTGTTGTAAAATTGACTTTTATTAGACTCTTATTGTTTATTGCTACTGCTTGTGATTTTGAAATAGAGAAAATGGATGTTAAAACTAATTTCTTTCATGGGAACCTTGAGGAAGAGATTTATGCGATAGCCTAATGGCTTTGTTGTAAAAGGGAAAGAACAATTGGTTTGTAGGTTAAAGAGATATTTGTATGGTTTGAAACAGTCATCCAGAATGTGGTACCAAAAGTTTGATTCTTCTGTATTAAATTTGGTTTATAAGAGTAGTGAGGAAGATCATTATATTTATATTAAGGTTATTGGTGATCAAATACTAATCATTGTATTATATGTTGATGACATGTTGTTTATGGGTAATAACAAGGTGGTAATTAGAGAACTCGAGGCTTAACTTTCTAAAACATTTGATATGAAAGACTTAGGGGCTACAAAATATATTCTTGGGATGGAGATTAGTAGAGGTCAGTTTCACAAAAAGCTTTGGTTAAGGTAGAGTAAGTATGTTGATACTATTTTGTAGAGGTTTAATATGCATGATTGTAAGCTAGTTAGTATTCTTTTTGTAGTTGGCACTAAGTTGAGTTTTGACATGTGTTTGAGTTCTGATCATGATTATAACAATATATCGAAGGTTCCTTATTCTAGTTTTGTTGGGAGTTTGATGTATGCAATAGTTTGCACTAGACCAAATATATCCCAATTAGTGGGAGTTCTGAGCAAGTTTATGTTTGATCCTGGTAAATATCGTTGGACTTTTATTAAGTGGGTGTTTAGATAATTGTGAGGTACTTTTTATTAATATCTGGTTTATCATGGTACTAATGATGTGCCTAATTCACTGGACATAAATGGATTTGTTGACGCAAATTGGGTAGGTAACTTGGATAGTCGAAGGTCCACCAGTGGCTATGTATTTAGTTTGTTTGGGGGAGCTATGAGTTGGATGAGTAAGAGGTTGACCATAGTTTCTTTCTCTACCATTGAAGCAAAGTATATGGTTCCTACTCATGACTCTAAGGAGGTGTATGGTTATGAAGAATTGTTATTGACATTGGTTTTTATTGCAATCTGACAGTGAAGATCAAATGCAATTGCTAGAGTGCTATATGTTTGGCCAGGAATCCTATGTATCATTCTCGTACTAAGAATTTTTATTTTTAGTATCATTTTGTGTGATAAATAGTTGATAATGGTAAGGTCTTGATAGAAAAATTTGACACTTTGGATAATGTTGCAGGTGCTCTTATGAAGCCAATGACCACAAAAGAGTTCTCTCGATGCAGGAAAGTCATTGGTCTTGATCACTGCACTTTATTTTATTTTAAGTATCTCTTGGATGTAATTTCAATGTGACATTAACCTTGAAATCCTCATGCATTCATATGTCTCCATGTTCTTTGGAAAGTGTTTCCTAGGACATGTGAGGAAAATATTAAGTATTTGTACTTTATGACTATTAATTGCATTTTCAAGAGGTGAACATGAAGAGGTGACAAAGATAAATCAAAATGGATAAAATACACTCCTTATCCATAATGAGATATTAAGGGTCATGCATAAGGAGATCAACTTTGAGAGGAGAAAAGGTGTCCATTTGGGGTATTGAATAGTCACCACAAGCTTTGGAGCACTCAGAATGTGTGAAGACAAAGTGGCTTTGGTTTCAGCATCCATGAGGAGTCACTTAAAAAGTCATTTATTATTTTATTATTTCTATTTTCCATTCATTCTCCAAGGTGTGGGTTTTTGCAAGTGGTTTTGGCCCCTTATTTTGGGAAAACAACGGTGGTTTTTCCTCTCCCATTTGGCTATAAAATGCAACCAAGGCATAGTTGTTTATTCATTAGTTGGTCATTGTTTCTAAGTAGTTCCAAGATCATTTGGATAAGTTTAGTGAAGTGTATTATAGTGGTATGAAGAATAACAATATACTTGCCTTCGTTCTTTGGTGGAATTTCTTCTTGAAAGGGTTTCTCCATGTAAATTTGGTGTCTCTTTTGCTATGATTGCTTTTATATTTATGTTGAATGGTGAAATCACACGTTCAATTCAAATTTAGTTTCAGATTTGGTAATCTTTTTAGATTTGTAATCGCATAAGAAAGTTAATATTGTAAGCTTTCTTCGCCTTTTCTCAACAATTTGTACATAGGAACCTTATTAATCCTGGTTGCCAAGACCTATTTCTTAATTCTTTTTGCATTAGTTTAGTTCCTCCCTAAGTTGTAGTTAAGGAGGTGTTGGTTTGAATGTGATACTTTAGCTAACCACTTAGACTTTAAGGTTTATTCACACCTATCTTAAAACTTAGGTTTTTTTTTGGTCTTAATTCATAAGATTGGGAACAAGTTTGTGAACATAGAAAATTTATTTTCTTTCATTGTTGTGTAATTACTTTATTAAGACAATACTATAATTTTTCATTGCAACTTTCAATTGTGGAAAGTTTTTTGCTATTGTTGATAGATTGTTGTACCCATAGGATCACCATTTCTCCAATAAAATCAAAACTTAGGGAGGTCTTTTGCAAATCTTAGGAGTAACATTACAATTAATAAAGGATGTCCACTATCCCCTATCATCTTTGGCTTATATATTAATAAAATAGAAATTTATGATTGAATCTATAAGGATGGGATAGTTTTCTTCTCAAAAAATATGTTGTGAGGATTCTTTTGTATGTTGGTGATCTCATTTTAAATGAAATATTTTCTCAAGGGCTGCAAGAACACTTAAATACCTCATAGTACTTTCACAAGGATGTGGGTATTCAAGTTAGCACTAACAAGACCAAGATAATGGTATTTCCAATTCAAAAGAAAAAAATAGCTTAACTTATATTTTGAAGGTACCATCTTGGAAAGTCATGTAGTAAAAGTATCTTAGGAAGACCTAAAAAACAAGCTTAGTTGCTATTCTTGTAGAAGGAAGAACTTTGGGAGGTTGGAGAACACCTTTTTCTATTACAAAATATAAGTAGAGAAAATGAGTTATCAGATCAAAATACTATCTAGATTCTCTTTGTACTATTGGTATTTTTAGGGGTGATTTATGGTTGTGAATTTTGGGCTAGTGACACTTCATAAAATGGAAAAATATGTAGAAGATTCAAAAGTGCTTGATCATAAGTAAATTTAAACAAAGGTTTGATTCTTTATAAGGACTTCTACCAAAAACTCGTGTCTTCTCTATTGAGGCAATATCTATGGTTTATCTCTTAGAATATTTGGGAAAAAAATGAACAAATCGAGGAAAACAAATGACCTAAGGTCTTAAGTAAACCCATTTTGAATAAGAGAAAGAAGAACTAGATGAAATAAAACATCAAATGGAGTAATTGTACTTGAATGCATGTACTAATAATACCAAAGTAATAAAAACAATTATAATGGATAAATTCCACAAGTCTATGTAGAAAAAGATGTTACATAGATAAAATATCATTTTGATGAATTTAACCTCATACGTGATAATGACCAAAAAGCTTGTATAAAGGCAAATATCATTTGAAGAACAAGGATGCTCATAATTTTATTGAATATTAACTCACTATTTTTGGCGTGAAACAAATAAATAAAAGAAACCAAAAGAAAAATATAAATTAGAATATATATCTTTATCAAAATTAAAATGAATGAATTAGAAAATTACTTTATTAGTTCTTGCCTTCCAGAGGTATACTAATGCATCAATTGCATCCAATTTCTTTTATTGTTTTAGCCAATCATTGTATATAATTAACATTTTTGAGCAGCAATTATATTGTTTATTTTACTGAATATTAACTCACTATTTTTGGCGTGAAACAAATAAATAAAAGAAACCAAAAGAAAAATATAAAATAGGATATATATCTTTATCAAAATTAAAATGACTGAATTAGAAAATTACTTTATTAGTTCTTGCCTTCGAGAGGTATACTAATGCATCAATTGCATCCAATTTCTTTTATTATTTTAGCCAATCATTGTATAGAATTAACATTTTTGAGCAGCAATTATATTGTTTAGAATTACTTTTTTATTTAGTAATTTAAAAATATGTATTTATCTCTCTCTATTGGTGCAATAGTGAATGCAAAAATGAAATTATTATCTATCTTTTATATATATCATGTCCATTGCATTAAATTTTTAGATCATTTGTCAATTCAATTAATGACTTGAATGACATAAACACTATTATGTTTGTCATAATAAAATTGAATGACATTTTTATGCTGTTAAAATCTTAAAATCTGTAGACACTATTTAATAAAAAAAATACCTACCTATTTTATGTATTGTTTATCTAGCAATCTTTTCATCATATCCAATTTTTTTGAATTAAATTTCATCTCTATAAATGAATTGAGTGACATAAGCATATTATATGTATTATAATAAATTGCATTGTTGACTTTGAAATAAGTTTGTCTTATTGAATGACTTTTCTTACACCAATAAAATCAAAACATTAGATATGAATAAATAAAATTTAATAATATCTTAGATAATAAATATATTTCCTAATACTTTGAAGAAGTTGAAACATTAAATCTGTTTTGATAAGATTGAGTAATATTTTTCCTACAAACTCTTTACTGAATTTATGAATCGTGGAGGTTAGAATTGATGAGTTGAGGAATCTATGCTCATAAATATCATCAACAAGTCTACCCTATTTACACCAATTATAAATAGAAACATGATATAATACATCTCTTGTTTTAAAATACATAATTTTCAATAGTATTTAAATTAAATACATGACACTTTACCTAAAAATTCGCTAACAAAATTTGGTGAAGGGAAAATTGATTTAAACATTAATTTTAAAGCAATTAAGAAGAAATTTGATGTGATTTTAGTGTGGGTCCCCATAAAGTTTTATGTTTTAAGGACGCATCTATTCTGGTTTCAAAACGACAATACAAATTGACTAAGACGTGTGTTAGTCGCGCATTTTACACCGTCGATTTTATAATTAACGGTTGCAATTGACTAACTTGTAGCTAACACACTGTATGAAAGGTCAAAATAGACACAACCCTCTTTTAATAGCATGGACGAATATAAAATAAAGATTTTAACCTATAAACGTGTGGTTTTTTAGTTAATTTCTTTTTTATAATACTAAAGATACTTCTTCATTTAAGTGATCCCTTTTTTTAACTTCCCACGTTTAAAGTCATAAGTGATATGACTCGATAAAATTAAAACTATATTTAAAATTGGGCCCTCCTTAACAATTCACATGGTAGATATGGTAGGAGAATATTTTTACAAGTTGCATGTTTTTTGGCTTGGTCATGTGGGGACAAAAGAAGATTTTTTTAGTTGTAAAAATGGTGAGGTTTGATGATTAGAGATTTGTACAAAACCCTTTGTTAGAGGTTGATTTGTTGGGAGGAAACATCATATTCTTAATGAGTTGTATGTAGTGGTGTAATTAGAAATGATAAAATATGTATTTTAGATGTAGTTGAGTTTAATGATACAGATTACAGAGATGAGAAATTTTGAATTGTGATATAGTGAAGTTTTGTGTAGAATCATAATAAGTAATGATAGATAGTTTTTTGTATTAAAGAAGGTGATCATAATGTTATGAGAAGTTTTTTTAATGTATATTTAAAGTTTTGACATGACATGATTGTGTCAGTAGATCTATTTGTTTGAGATAGATGATATTTTGTGATTAAGGTTGATGTCATGAAAATCTTAAATTTCTATGTGATATGAAGAATTTGGGATAGTTAAATTTGTTTTTGTATGCATATTGACAAAGAGAGTAGGTATAAAATTTTGGTTCAATTAGATGAAGTATCCTAATATAATTTGTAGTGGGTCAATTTGCAAGATTGAGATTAATGATTTTTCTTCAACACTATATGAGATAAAAGACTTGACGTACATCTTTTAAATATGATTGCAATTGGTTGTTTGCTATAATTTACAATAGACCAAATAGTGTCCAAGTAGTGAGAGTCCTAAGGAACTATGTGTATCCATATCAAGGATCTAGAGAGTATTGGATTGTAGTATAGAGGGTCTTAAAATATTTTTGTATTTCATAATGTTTTTTATTAAACAGGGAGAGGGTCTCAATCCCTTGCATCAACAAAACATAGATAAAAAAGATAGCAAATCGCCAACCCTCAAAAAATAGAAACTCCCTACACCATGCTCAATCAAAACTTATCTATAGTCCACATCAAAAAACACATCAAACTGTCTAGGCATCGAGAGTAGCTAATCAAATAAACATTACATAAGCCATGAAGACCATCAATCTTATAAATAATAACAACTAAATCTAAAAAACCAATAAATATAGGCAAAAAAGGAAACAACATTAATCCTTCTTTCCTGAGATCCCGTCCCAAGCATTGATCAGCTTCTTCGGGTCTACTTTCCAGTCATCTCCCTACAGATCATAGTATTCTTCATTCTTGTTGTCCTTTTGTTTCTTTTCCTTGATCTTCTTCAACAAACTGGACTTGCCTTAAACCACTCCCATAATTGAATTTTGCATTATACCATTTGTTATGTAGATCATGGATTTGATGGCATTCTCAATTTCATTGTTTTTGTCTTTAGACTTCTCTTCTTGATCTTCCAAATCCATAATGCGACGTTGCATTTCTCTAAACTAGTTCTCCAGTTTTTTATCTCTTTCCACATGTCTATTGTCCATCTCCAAATTATACCCCACCTCAATATTTTCCTCGTCCCCCATGCTTATGTGTCGATCTTTCTAATAGTCTTCTTCTCCCATATCTTCTTCTTCAATAGCATTTACCCCTCCTTCAACTTCTTCTCCTTTTTCAATGTCCCCTACATCATCTTCCTCTATTTTTTCAGTCCTCCTCCTCTAGCATGTTTTCCTCATACGATTCTAGCTTAGTAATCTTCACTTGTTTGGCTTGTTTCTTACCTTTATCTTTTTGTTTCAGCCTTTCTAACCTTCTTTCACTTGAGGCACTTCCCTCATTTTCCATGTATGAATCAGGATCTTGGTTGGTCTCTTCAATAACAATGATCCTATTGCTAGGCTTAAGAATTTGGGCTTTAGCTTTCCAGTTCTTAGGATTTTCTATTTTAGCTTCAAAAAAAATTCTCTTTTTAGGGGTTAGTTTGATTAATTTAGTATCCTCATCAGGGAGGTTGGGGATGGGTGAGACCCTACCTAAATTTTTAGCTGAGCTAACAGGTGAGTCATCCTTGTCTTTCAGCTGCAGGTAGCCATTTTTGGATTGCGTTTTAGTTTTTTTGGAACCTGAGGTTTTCTCCGACGTGTGGTCTCTAATCTCTATCAACTCAATTTTCACCTGGCTAGCAACATTGCTAGGATATGATTAAAGTAAGCAGTTACCATGTGGGATTTTCTAGAGCTTATCCATATAAAGGGCATATATCAATCCCTGGTGAAGGGGAGGAGATGCACCTTTGTTGATATTATTGATCATTGAAGTGAAAAGAAATTAGGACACATTTATAAATTCTTTATGGTGGATATGGTTTAGGAGCGGAAAATGGTACCCATGCATAGTTGTGTAACGACCCTCTAAGGTGAAATACTTCATCATGTACAGACTCAGCATGCCATATGAAGCAAGGAGATCTTCTCTTTCATAACCATTTTGAACCACCATGATTTTATCTCCCTTCTCTAAAAACTTTTTTATAAAGGTTTATTAATCACTCGAATTATTCTTAACCACCTTGAATCCACTATAGCTTAGGCCTATGTCTTTTGAGATTAACTACGGAGTAACAGTGAACCTAACACTACCAACTTTAAATGTTCCTTTTGACCAAGAATTGAAAAACTTAGCAGACAGGGTTTTATTATGACCTTTCATGGAGAGGATATAGGGAACTAACCCGACTTTGTCTAGTAGGTCCTAGAGTTTTTTATTTTCTTGCAGCGACACATAGTCCCTTGGCTCTACCCTCTTCATTGCTCCCCCCACTTTGACAACGTTTCATCTCTACTCTTGAGAATTCTCCTTTTTTCTTTTTTCTCCAAATAAAATATAGTTTGAGCGAATGATACTGAAGCTTTCTCTAGGTTTCTTATTATAAATTTCTCAAATTTCGCCTTGTCTCTCCATCATACAAGTGTCCTTCCATTCTTACGTAGCACAATTATTCCTATCAGAATCATAATTTCCTATCCTTTGTGTGGCTTTAACATTTGAATTGGGCCATTGTGCCATATGATTTTTTCGATGTCTATATCTCTCCCTTGTGCAGAGGTGACGAGAAGGGATTAATTTTAAGTAATTGAGAGGGGTGACCATAATCATTATTAATCGTGTTTCTAAAAGGCCTGTATTTTTGCTTTTCTTCAAACACAACTTCCTTCCAACTTTTAGGGCAATCGCGAAAATTTTTATATTTTCTAATCTTTGTAGTTTAAAGCAATAATGGTCATTAAATCCGCAGCTGAATTGTTCTCCATATAGACATGAACAACTTTAAAAAAAGGAAAACCCCTAACCATGTGTTTGCGCTCCTCCATCAATTTTCTAATTTCCCACAGGCTTACACTTTGGTCATTTAGGATAGGGATGATTAATTTTGAATCTCCCTCTAGAATAATTCTTTCCAAATTCATATCCTTGAGTCTTTTAAGTCTTTTCCAAGCCACATACGCTTCAACTTTATTATTAGAAGAGATACCTACATTAAATCTATAGGCCTCAATCAAGTTTCCTCTATGATCTCTAATAACACCTCCAGTCACAGAGATCCCAAAATTCCCTTTTGAGTAGCAATCAAAGTTGTACTTGATCCATCCTTCCTCAGGGGGTTCTCATTTGCTATTCTTTCTTTCCTCAACATTTTTCCACTTAATTTTTAGGAGATCTCGATTTGAATAGTTGTTTACTCCTCAACTCAATGTAATTTGGTTTATATTTTGAAAATCCATAGGAAACAACTTAATATTTTCCTTAATTTGTTGTTTTATGACTTAGAATAGGACACTAGCATCTCTTTTTTGATCTTTGAATATCCTATATCGTTTCTTTCTTTCCAAATTCCTCACACCACAAAGGGGGGAACCTATCTCCATAAGTCCTTAATAAACAAATGTGAAAATGGAGATGAAGACCATTGCAAGATAAGGTGTCCAATGCAACCAAACATCACCCACTCAACATTGAGTTGAGAAAGGATATATTTTCAAACCTACGAGACATATGGAAAATGGAGAAATAAATGTTGAATATCCTCAGAGTCTTTACAATACAAGGAACATCTATTAACTAAATAGGAACCTCTTTTGATGAGATTATCAATAGTTAATATTTTGTTGTGGGCTACCAACCACCAAAAACAATTAATTTTAGGATTTAGATTGGGGATCCAAACCTGCCTCCAATCCATTGACATATCGTAGTGGTTCTGCAGTAAAGAGTAGGTTGACTTAACTAAGAATTTTCCTGATGAGGTCAACTTCCAAATCCATTCATCCTTCGAATTTCTATCAAGGAAGGAGCTCCCTTCTAACTACTCCATTAGGAAATAAATGTCTTGTTCTCATCTATCTGGGTTCATGTTTCCCTAAATATCCTCATCCGCCAGCTATTCTCTAAAATTCCTCTGTCTTAGTTTATCTCCTTGCCACTCGGCATAGTTATTCATAAATTTCTACCATTTTTATTGATGAGGTTGTTTCTAATAGATATTAGACAAGACATTGAAGATAAGGGACCATATTTGGCCCAAACATCATCCTGAAATAAGGTGTTCTTACCATTGCCCACTAGCTTTATCCCCCCTTTCTTGAGATTGATCTAATATTACCAAATTGTCCCATACCATTGATCCTTGGGGAAGATTTGATTCCCATGAAAACTTATTTGTGAATTCATTATGAAGATATTTTTCTTTCATGATATCAATCCAATATTTAGAGCCTTGCATGATTTGCCAACTGATCTTACATAAAAGAGCTTTGTTAAAGGATTTTAACTTCTTTATCCCAAGACCACTCTACCTTTCAGGAGTTCAAACTTTGTCCCATCCAACAAGAGTTATCCTGGATTTCATAAAGTTTGTTACCAAAGTGACATACTTTATGTAGTATATTGGATACATGGATTTGTGGATGTAGGTTGGGTTAAAGATGTAGATAGTAGGAGGTCTACCAATAGGTATGAGTTTACTTATTTTTTTGTACATTGGAGTGATGGATAATGGTCAGTTAGGTTTTGGTTGCTTCAATTACAATTTTAGAGATAGGATACATGAAGATTATTTGGATCTATTTTAAAGAAATATGGATTTAGACCTTTTATTCAAATTTTGATTTATATTAGGATATGGTTATGTCCTATTAGGATATGGTTATGTCCTATTATGACAGATGGAGTGTCAATGAAAAACATAAAATTATGCGTTGTAAAATTATATTTTAAGACTAGCCTTAGTTCATTTCTACACAACTAGAGATTATCCAACAAGAACATTTAAGATAATTTATTTCTATAATTTTAAAGCATTTATTATTAAATTATTTGTTTGCATCAATATTTATGACATCTCTTGCATTTTGTTGGCCATTTGGAGGAATTGATTATGTGTTGCATTTATGTTTTGTCATTGATGTCAACACTAGCTATTTTGGATGTTTTACCAGCACCCTTCTGGTCCTAGTAGGATATATGGTTTATGGTTGGATTGGATCTAGCATGAACTGGCATGCTCCAGTATGGTTTGGTTATGGAATTGTCTTATTCATGGTACTCATGTTCACATTCAGTAAGTTGGTTTTGGTCTGGTGATCGGATGTTATCATGTTTGCTTGGAAGCTTGGCTTGTGGTTCCGATGAGGGTTTCACCGGTAGAGCTTTGATGAAGATCTTTGATGATATGCATAAGTGGTGTTGGTGTAACTTCCAGTATGGATTCAAGATGTTGTTGGTGATCATGTTCAAGACTTGGCGGATGGAGATCATTGCTTTAGTCCTCTGGTATTGAGCTTAACCGAAACTATACTCAGGCATAGGAGATGTTATCTTTGTAGTTCATTCATTCTTCTGGATTGTAGTCTGGATTTCTATGTAGCCAGTGAGACTCCTTTTGTGATGAGTAGTGCACTCTAGGTTGTTGGCCTTCCTACAAGTGCAGACCCCTTAATTGTGATTCACATACTTACTGCAAAAGTATTATCTGATTGTGGGTAGGCTTCCCATCGTGGTTTTTCCCTTTAACGGGTTTTCCAAGTACAAATATTGGTGTCATGTGGATGATTATTGTTTATTCTTAATTGGTTTAACTGCTATTCTAGTATTTGGTTTAAGCATTTTGGTATCAATGTTTTGGGTTTTGATATTAGAGTTTTAATTGTTAAATATTCTAGTAATCTGTGACAACTAATTCCTCCCCCCCCCTCTCAGTTGTCTTCCGGTTATTTGAATCGTCTAACAATTGGTATCAAATATTTAGTCCTCTCTTCAGAAAGATTAACCGCTTGAGGAAGATCCTATGGCGACTAACAGTTCAAGTTCATCTAGTTCATTTGGAGCTATCTTTTGGAGAGATATTCCTAGGCTTGATGGAACAAATTACATGGTATGGAAGATTCAAATGGAGACTCATCTGAGATGTCTTGGCAAGGAGATTTGGGAGATCACATAGAATGGTCTTACACCTCATAATCCGACATCTGGCAATCCTCCTCCGACAAACTTGGACAAGGAGATTGAGAATGATTGTAGAGCGAAAGAAGCCCTCTTGTGTGCACTTTATGATCAACAAATAATGGGATTAACTGACAAATCATCTGGAAAGGATATATGGGATAAGTTGGAGACTCTCAATGAAGGTCACCCTACTGTGAAGATTGCTAAACTTGATGGTTACTGGGTGAGATATGAAAATCTAAAGATGGATGAAGATGAAAGGATTACTGCATTCATGGAATGGCTAAATGAGACTGTTATGGGAATTCAATGTTGTGGTGGAACTCTGAGTGAAGATGAAATTGTTTCTAAAGTCCCGAGAACCCTACCATCGGCTTAAAAGATGAAGGCTACTACTATTAATGAGTTGAGAATGATGGCTAATACATTTGTCAACTAAGATACCTTGGTTGGGAAATTATCTGCTTTTGAGCTTGAAGAATTTGGACCTTCTGGAGCTGTGAAGTCTGAACCAACTTTTCATGCATCTGCATCATCAATTGGTAAGCAAGATTGGAAAGCTTTATATGCAAAGGAATTGGATGATATGAAGAGAGAAGATGATGAGTTTGAGAAACTTCAGGCACTATTTGCTAGAAGAGTACCTAAAGGACCGATAGGAAGTAAGTATGAAGGAAAAGCACCTTTTAAATGTTTTGCATGTATTAAGATTGGTCATTTTGCATCTAGATGTCCTAAAAGGAATACAAGATTTGAATAAAGAGTTAGAAGATCTTTTAAGCCTAACCCTGGATATCAGAACAAGTATAAGTACAAGAAAAACAAAGACAAATCATGCTACATAGCAGATGAGGAAGGTATTACTGACTCTGATGATGAACCGACAGAAGACTTTGCTAGTGGTTTCGACAATGGAAAGGAATGGGTGTTCTTGGCTATCAAGGAAGATGTTTTGGCATTGGAAGATAATGTACCTAAAGAGAAGTCACTTGCTACTAAAGTTGAAGACAAGGATGAATGGGTAATAGATGGTGGATGTTCACACCATATGACTGGAGATAAAAGGATGTTTCTATCTTTGCAAGAATTTAATGGCGGTCTGGTTAGATTTGGAGATGACAAAGCATGTATGATCAAAGGAAAAGGAACTGTATCATTGGATGGTAAGAACAATACTGATAATGTTTATTTTGTTCAAAGTTTGAAGCATAATATTTTGAGTGTAGGACAATTGGTGGATAAGGGATTTCAATTACAGTTCAAGGATGGAAAATGCAAAATCATTAACAGATCTGGTTTGGAGATTGCAACTTGTACACAGGCAAAAGGTAAAATATTTCATTTGAATTATGATGAGAAGACATGTTTGATTGCACAAATTGATGAGAGTTGGCTATGGCATAAGAGGTTGAGTTATGTGAATTTTGATTGCATTGTAAAGATCAGTTCAACTAAGGTAGTTAGAGCTATACCTAATATTATGAAGCCCTATAATCTGATATGTAAAGAATGTCAAATGGGTAAACAGGTCAAAACCTCTTTTAGGAGTATACAAGATAAATCTAGTGATGTTCTTGATCTTATTCATACTGATTTGTGTGGCCCTGCTAGAGTTAAAAGTTTTCAAGGTGATAGATATTTCATGCTAATCATTGATGATTATTCTAGAATGATGTGGGTTACTTTTCTAAGGGAGAAATATGAGGCTTTTGAAAAGTTTAAAATCTTTAAGGCTAAAGTGGAAACTAAGTCAAGATTACAGATTAAATGTTTGAGGTCAAATCATGATGGAGAATTCACTTCTGGTAAGTTTAATAACTTTTGTGAGAAGTATGGTATAAGGAGACAATTTTCTACTCCTCGGACACCTCAGCAAAATGGAGTTGTGGAAAGGAAGAACATAACTATCTTGGATGTTGCTAGAACAATGATGATGGAATCTAGTCTACCTCATATCTACTAGAGAGAAGCAGTGGGCACAACGGTTTATACATTCAACAAAGTACATATCAAACGAGAAATTGGTAAGACACCTTATGAATTATGGTTTGGCAATACACCTACAGTTAAGTATTTCAGAATCTTTGGTAGTAAATCTTATATCAGGAGAGATGATATCATTATCAAATTTGCTCCTAGATGTGATGAAGGAATATTTCTTGGTTATTCTAATGAAAGCAAAGCATATAGATGTTATAACAAGAGATTGCAAAGAATTGTGGAGAGTGTTAATGTCAAGGTGGATGAGTTGAATAGAGGTCAAATCAGAGTTTATGAGAAGGAACTGACGATGGAAATGATTATATCTGAACCGGTAGCACCTTTACTAGAACAGAGTGTTGAACCAGTTACTCCGACAGTGTCAGAAAATTCTACAGTTACGGAAGAATCGGGAAGAGGAATAGAGAGTCAGAAGAGTCCTAAGCATGTGAGATTGAATCATTCAGAAGATCAGATCATTGGAGATAAGAACAATGGAGTGATGACAAGAAGAAGACTAGCAACTAATGAGCTATGTTTACTTTCTCAAGTTGAACCAGTACCAGTAATTGAAGCATGTAAATATGAATATTGGTTGAAAGCTCTAGAAGAAGAATTAGATCAGATTGAAAAGAATAACACATGGACTTTAGTTCCCCGACCTAAAAATAAGAATATTATTGGAACTAAATGGGTTTTAAGGAATAAATTGAATGACGATCATCAAGTTGTAAGAAATAAGGCTAGATTGGTCTATAAAAGATATTCTCAGAAGGAAGGAATTGATTGTGGAGAGACTTTTGCACTTGTAGTTAGGATTGAAGTTGTAAGTTGCCTATGTTGCCCATAAGAACTACAAGGTTTATCATATGGATGTTAAGTGTGCATTTTTTAATGGGGATTTTGATGAGGAAGTTTATATTGAGCAACCTGATGGTTTTTCAGTTTGCAGGTTAAGGAAAGCTTTATATGGATTGAAACAAGCACCCAGAGCTTGGTATGTAAGGTTGGATAAACATCTTTTGAAGCTTGGTTTTACAAAAGGGTAATGTTGACAGTAATTTATATTATAAGATCATTGATGATAATATAATGATTATTGAAGTATTTCTTGATGACATTATTTTTGGAGGTGACGATAAGTTGTGCATGGAATTTTATAAGAATATGGAGAATAATTTGAAATGTCTATGATTGGGGAAATGAAATTTTTATTAGGTTTACAAATTACTCAGACTGACAAAAGTATTTTCATCTATCAAACTAAGTATGCTAGGGAATTTTCCAAGAAATTTGGTATGGGAGATTCTAATCCGGTAAGTACTCCTATGGTTACAAGTGATAAATTGACAAGGAAAGATGTTTCTGCACTAAGAAATCCTACAACATACAAATCTATGATTGGAGGTCTGCTTTATTTGACTCAAACTAGGCCTGACATAATGAATGTTGTTTGTATTGCATCTAGATTTCAGAGTGATCCTAGAGAAAATTGTTAGTGTAGGTTTTTTATTTTCCTTATGTTAGGGGGTATTTATTTTTTCCTACACATATATTATTTAAGTTTGCTTAGGTTAATAGGAGTGGTTTATATGAGGACACGTGGTGAAATACTTCAGCTACATGTGTAACTCTCCACCTCACATGGGTAGTTGAGTTACACACCCTCTTTTGGCTTGTTGTTCCACCTCTCATAACCACTATTTTGTCATTTCCTAAGTGGGTTATGGGGTAGTTGGGTTTCACACCCTCTTTTGGCCTTATGTGCCAACTTTCTCAACTCCTTTTTTGTCTTCATGTAAGGAGGTTATGCCACATGTTTTGACATTTACCAAGAAGGTAAAACCTCCCACTTTTTATGGGGAATAGGAGTTAATGCACCCCTTGGACGTATATGCTTATATTTTTCTATATAATAAGCACTATACTCTCACCTTCACTAGTTAAGTTAGTGGAGTGATAGCTCGGTGAGAGTCTTCTCCAAATTCTCCTCTTTGTCTTTATTTCTCTCTCATATTGAAATTATCTTCATTCAGCTATTTTGATATTCGATCATCCATTGTGTGAGGAGTTGCATGTGATCTACGACCGACATCAGATCTTGGCTCGATTCTCACTTCTCATAGAATCTCACATGGTATCAAAGCTTATTGTCTGGTATAACTCATTGCTTTTTTTGATTTATTTGAGAGATTTGAGACTTTTAAATAGCTAATATTTTTCTTAAAAACTAAGTATGCTCTTCTCCTGCATTCTCGTGTGATCTAGAGAATCAGAACAGTTTAAAGGAAAATAACTTCTAGTTAAATATGGTTTACATGTGTGTGTTCTTGTAAGATTTGGGTGATTTCAGCTTTGTGGTAATATTGGAAGCTTAATAAGAATTTACAGAGTGTCCATAAGGCTTGACAAAGTCAAAAGTGACTTTTACTTCACCAAAATCAGAGTTTGGAGGACACAGTAAAAAATCAGAGTAAATTTTTTTTACTGGAGTTGTTTTCATTTTGGCTTTAGTGTTCCAACTTTTGTTCACTTTCACAAAAAACTATTTCTGGGTTTTCTTCCTAGCATCAAAAAACTTTTGGGTTTCGAATGGTATTTCCAAAAAATTAATTAATTTTGCAAAAATTGAGCTTGAATAGGGCCTAAGTTGTTTTTCTATTAGGAAAATTCAACAACCTTTCTTAAAAGTTGCACAACTTTTGCCTCAGGTGTCAGATTTTTGGAAACAAATACTTGACGAAAAGCTGGAAATGAGAACTCTCCATTATTGCAGGTCTAATTGATTTTTTTTGCATCATCAGATATTAAAGGTTGTATCATCTGTTTCATTTTCGCTTCAACTGGTCATATCTTTCTCCTCACAACTCTGTTTTTCAAAAACTAATAGTTGTTGGAAAGGTATTGAGATAAATTAAGCAGTTATAAGGCTAATTTATTTCAGATCTTGTCTCAAATTATTTGTATTTAAAATCTCTATTGGTTTCTTAAAAGAATTGTAATCTGATAAAAAGCCTTGTAAATGCACTAATTATAAAGTGCCAACCTTGTAATATTTAGGGGGGGTGATTTCTGAGACTAGTGAAAAGGGGGGGTGTCTCTTGTGCCTTCTTTCTTGCACTTTTCCCGATTCTTTGCAATCTTCTTTTCTACTATCATGGATACATCTATAGTTCCACTTTTAACACCATATAATTATTTTGAATGGAAATCTAAGATGATAATATATCTGAAAAGACATGGATATCATTGTGTTACTACGAGACTTGAAATTGAACCTCAAGATGCTGCAGAAAAGATTAAATGGTTTAATAAATGTGATGAAGCTTTTGGTACTCTATGTATGTCAGTCTCTCCATACCTTCTTTTTCACATTGAATCTGCCACTACACCAAATGCAGTGTGGACCACTTTGGAAAACCTCTTTGGTAAGCAAGATGAGCTAAGAGGTCATCAGTTAGAGAATGAACTCATAGGGTTGAATCCAACCAATTCTGATACTATACAAGACTTATTCACTAAACTTAAGTCTGTAAGATTGCAGTTAGAACGGTGTGGAACTAAGAAAGATGATAAGAAAATGATCTTGAGTATTCTTTCTAAGCTTGGTCCTAACTATTCAGTGTTTGTTTCTACATTCTATGCTACAAAATGTGCCCTAGGTACCACATTCAAAATGCCTTCTCTGGATGAATTTGCTGCAGAACTCACTAGGGAGCAAGACAAATTGGTTCAAATGGGTACAATAAAACCCTCTAAGTCACATGCCTTAGTTGTAAATCAAGGCACAAAAGAACAAAAAGGGTCTAGTAAGCAAGATAAGAAACAAAAGAACCAAGGAGAGAAGAAAAAGATCAGAAATCTGCTACTTCAAAAGCAGATAATCAGACCTCTTCATCAAGAGGTGAACAACCTAAGAAGGAGAAGGTCAAGTGTTCTTATTGTAAGAGGCCTGGTCATGATGAACATAAGTGTTTGAAAAAACAAATTGATCACCTTTCAAATCTTCTTGAAAAGAATAATATCAAGGTACCTGATTCAGTCAAATAGAGTTCATCAGAAGGATCTTCTAAGGATACAGATACAAGTAAAGGGAAAGGAAAGGGTAAGGCCCTAGTTGCTGTTGTTTCACAACCCAATTCTTGGATAATTGACTCGGGTGCTTCGCACCACATGGCTTCTTCAAAAGATGATTTCACCTCTTTAGAGCCATGTTCTATGCCATCCATACTAATGGGTGATGACACTCCTATTGAAGTGCATGGGAGAGGGTCTGTTGATGTAGGCGAAGGAACATTTAAGGATGTCCTTTGTGTTCCATCTTTATCAACTAATCTCCTATCTGTTTATCAGATCACTCACATTGGTTCTAGCAAGCGAGTTGAGTTCACACCAGATACAATGGTAATCAGTGAAATGCATAATGGGTCTACTATTGTTGTGGGAAAAGCATATCATCAATCCAGATTATATCAGTTTTCTCACTTTGTTCCTGACTCTCCTTCAACAGTTTTACTCACTCATGTAGATGAGATTAGTTGTTTGTGGCATCAACGATTTGGCCACTTGAACTATTGTTACTTGCAACAACTCAATAAACAAGACATGGTTTCAGGGTTGTCTTCTATTTGATTTTCTAATGGAGTTTGCCAGGGATGTATTCTTGGTAAGCATCCTGAGGAGAAGTATGATAAAGGCAAAGCATGGAGAGCTCCACAACTATTGGAGTTGGTACATAGTGACTTGGCAAGACCATTTCCATTACCATCTTTCAGTAGGGCTAGATATGTCTTAACATTTATTGATGACTTTTCTAGATTTACATGGGTTTACTTTCTCAAACAAAAGTCTGAGGTATTTGAGAATTTTCTAGATTTCAAAGTTTTTGCAGAGAAACAATCTGGGAAGTTCATCAAGATTCTGCGTACAGATAATGGGGGTGAATATGTTAATAATCAGTTTGAACAATTTTGTGCTTCAAAAGGTATCAACATGCAACACACAGTTCCATACAGTCCTTAGCAGAATGGTGTCGCAGAACGGAAGATTAGGTCCTTGAAGGAGATGGCAAATTGTATGATTCACTCCAAGTCTTTGGCACCTCAGTATTGGGCAGAGGCCATCAATTCTACATGTTACATCCAGAACCGAGTTCCTCATAAAGTTGTGAAGGGGGTAACTCCTTTTCAAGCTTGGACTGGTCAGAAACCTACAGTTAAGCATTTCAGAGTGTTTGGTTCTCTTGCATGGGCCCACATTCCAGCAGAGAAACACAAGGCTATGGATCCGCAGAGGAAGCCTTGCATATTTGTTGGGTATCCAGATGATGTCAAAGGGTATAGACTTCTCCATCCCTCTACACATGAGTTGTTCATTGAGAGGAGTGTTCATTTTGAGGAGAGTTCTTCTATTTCTTCTCATACCACTTCTCCATCCACTATCACATTGGAGACATTGCATGATGATGACAGTTCTTCTGAGGATCTTAATCCTCCTAATCCTGATGAGGAGTCTTCTTCCTCCACTTCATATGGTGACAGTGATGGTGAGGATTCACATTCTTCTCATAGTCATCCTTTAGAGGTTGATGATTCTCCCCTAGACTCTCCAGCTTCAGTGCCTCTTTGGGCTTGACAAACTTTTGAGTCAACAGGAGATTGGCTTGGTGATCCATCAGATTCTAGAAGAACTAGGTCACAATTTCAGCAAGCTCCACATCTCTTCATTGCTTCAGCTTCTGATCCACCATCTTTTCGAGAAGCTACAGGTGTTCCCAAATGGGATGCTGCAATGCAAGAAGAGTTTAATTCCTTGGAAAGGAATCACACATGGGATTTAGTTCCTCTTCTTAAGGGAAGGAAACTTGTTCGATGCAAGTGGATCTATCGAACAAAATTTGCAGCAGATGGGTCGGTTGATAAGTATAAGGCTCGCTTGGTAGCAAAAGGCTTTTCCCAAGTTCCAGGGGTTGATTACTCTGAGACTTTTGCTCCAGTTGCTAAGATGAATTCCATCCGGCTTGTCCTTCCTATTGCTGCAACCCATCGTTGGGAAGTTCATCAGATGGATATCAAGAGTGCATTTCTTCATGGTGACCTTCAGGAGGAAATCTACATGGAGTAGCCACAAGGGTTTGTTCAAGATCCTTCACTTGTGTGTTGACTTTGAAAGTCTCTCTATGGCCTCAAACAAGCTCCTCAAGCTTGGTATGCCAAGATGGACTCCTTCTTTCTGACAGTTGGTTTTACTTGATGCCATTTTGATCCGAACGTCTACATTCTGCACCAGGATGATACTCTCACATTTCTAGTTCTCTATGTTGATGACTTGTTGATCACAGGGAGTCACTTATCCACCATCAAGGTAGTGAAAACTACTCTACATGATAGATTTCTGATATCAGACTTGGGTCTTCTACATTACTTCTTGGGAATTGAGATTACTCAATCTTCTTCAGGCACCTTCCTTGGACAACCCAAGTATGCACTCGATATGCTCTCTAGATTTCACATGGTTGATTGTAAACCTGCACCTACTCCTTTTTTGTCTGGGGTCAAACTTGAGGCTAAGTGCTCTTCACCCTTGGTTGATAGCACTTTATATCAACAAATTGTTGGGAGCCTCATCTACTTGACTCATATGAGACCTAACATTTCATATGTGGTGGGCATGGTCTCTAGATTCATGCAGGAGCCACATGAGTTGCATTGGAAAGCAGCTAAGTGGATTCTCCACTACATTCAGGGTACTCACAATTATGGAATTTAGTATGCAGCAGGCATGGATATTGACTTGGTGGGATATACGGATTCAAATTGGGCAGGTGATTCTCAGGATCGCAAATCCACTTTAGGGTATTGCTTCTCACTTGGTTCTGGTCCAATTTGTTGGTCGAGTAAGAAGCAGTCTGCAATTGCTCTTTCATCAACAAAGGCTGAGTATTGAGGGGCAGTTAATGCCACCACTGAGGCTATTTGGCTTCAGAATATTCTCACTGAGTTTGGTATTCCAGTTAGGAAGCCTACTATCATCTTTTGTGATAATCAAAGTGTTATACAGATCTCAAGAAATCCAGTTCATCACCAAAGGACGAAACACATTGAGATACATATGCACTATATTCGGGAGCTCATTCAGGAAGGCATCATTGATCATAAGTATTGTTCTACAACGAAGCAAACTGCGGACATCTTCACCAAACCCTTCACCGAAAGCAAGTTCCTTCATTTGCAATCTCTGCTTGGGATACGACAGGTGTCTACTTCAGGAGGGACTTCTTAGTCCTTCTTTCTTTCTTTCTTTCTCTCCTTATTTAGCGGGGGGCTATTCCTCTTACGAGGGGCTTCTTCTTTTGGGGGGGTTATCTATGTACATGGGTACCTAACATGGTTGCATTTTTTGGGACCCATATTTTCACCCACTTAAGCTACACTTAAGGGGGGGTGTTAGTGTAGGTTTTTTATTTTCCTTATGTTAGGGGGTATTTATTTTTTCCTACACATATATTATTTAAGCTTGCTTAGGTTAATAGGAGTGGTTTATATGAGGACACATGGTGAAATACTTTAGCTACATGTGTAACTCTCCACCTCACATGGGTAGTTGAGTTACACACCCTCTTTTGGCTTGTTGTGCCACCTCTCATAACCACTATTTTGTCATTTCCTAAGTGGGTTATGGGGTAGTTGGGTTTCACACCCTCTTTTGGCCTTATGTGCCAACTTTCTCAGCTCCTTTTTTGTCTTCATGTAAGGAGGTTATGCCACATGTTTTGGCATTTACCAAGAAGGTAAAACCTCCCACTTTTTATGGGGAATAGGAGTTAATGCACCCCTTGGATGTATATGCTTATATTTTTCTATATAATAAGCACTATACTCTCACCCTCACTAGTTAAGTTAGTGGAGTGATAGCTCAGTGAGAGTCTTCTCCAAATTCTTCTCTTTATCTCTATTTCTCTCTCATATTGAAATTATCTTCATTCAGCTATTTTGATCTTCGATCATCCATTGTGTGAGGAGTTGCATGTGATCTACGACCGACATCAGATCTTGGCTCGATTCTTGCTTCTCGCAGAATCTCACAAAAATCATGAGAGTGTGGTGAAAAGGATTTTTAGATACCTGCAAGGTACACCAGAATATGGTTTGTGGTACCCTAAGGATGATGACCTTAGTTTATGTGCATATACAGATGTTGATTGGGCTAGAGATATTGATGACCGGGGGAGTTTGGTATTTGTTTCAGAATCTCCTTGCTATATATTTATGTGGAATATTGTTGGTTGTCTTCCATTGGGGGAGACTTATTTGGCATTTCTTGGTACTTAGATGTTTTTCACATCTAGTGTTTCCATCAATGCCAAAGGGGGATATTGTTGGCCATTTGGAGGAATTGATTATGTGTTGCATTGATGTTTTGTCATTGATGTCAACACTAGCTGTTTTAGATTCTTTACCGACACCCTTCTAGTCCCAGTAGGATATATATGGTTTTTGATTGGATTGGATCCGGCATGATCTGGTATGCTTCGATATGGTTTGGTTATGGAATTGTCTTATTCATGATACTCATGTTCATATTCAGTAAGTTGGTTTTGGTCTAGTGGTCAGATGCTATCCTGTTTTCTTGGAATCTTTGCTTATGGTTCTGGCGAGGGTTTCACTGGCAGAGCTTTGATGAAGATCTTTGATGATATGCATAAGTGGTGTCGATGCAACTTATGGTATGGATTCAAGATGTTGTTGGTGATCATGTTCGAGACTTGGCGGATGGAGATCATTGCTTTAGCATGTGGACCTATATTCGGTCCCGATTGATCTAGGTTATGGACTGGCTTAATGTAATGTGTGGATTGGACCTCTCGATGTGTTTCTAGGATGTCTTATGTCTTAGATATTATTTGTTTGGTCTAAGGCTAACATTTTCTGTAATTATGTAATTGGTTTATTATCTAGTGACCGACCTGATTGTTTATGGTCGAGGATTTGTATATATATGATGTAAGATCTCATTGTAGATTATCAGGTATATAAGGGAATGAGAATTAGATATGTAATGTGCAAATAATGTAATATCATTTAGGCAGAGTATTTGGTCGATCATTGAAGATCAAGTTGGGTTTATGTAAGAGGGTTTAGTCCTCTGGTATTGAGCTTAATTGGAACTGTACTCAGGAATAGGAGATGCTATCTTTGTAGTTTATTCATTCTTCCAGATTATAGTATGGATTTCTATGTAGTTAGTGAGACTCCTTTTGTGATGAGCAGTTCTCTCTAGGTTGTTGGCCTTCCTACAAGTGTAGGCCCCTCAATTGTAATTTACATACATACTACAAAAGTATTATCTGACTGTGGGTAGGCTTCCCACCATGGTTTTCCCCTTTATCGGGTTTTCCATGTACAAATCTTGGTGTCATGTGGATGATTATTGTTTATGCTTAATTGGTTTAACTACTATTCTGGTACTTGGTTTAAGCATTTTGGTATTAATGTTTTAGGTTCTAGTATTAAAGTTTTAATTGCTAGATTTTCTGGTAATCTGTGACAACTGATTCACCCCCCTCTCAGTTGTCTTCCGGTTATTTGAACTGTCTAAAAAATTCTTCTTCTCAATTTTGATCATTTTAAAATTTGTTAATCCTTGAAGACATTGACCAAAGGGGGACATATTTCTAACTATATACAAACTCTTGACCATGTAGCCAAATTTTAATGTAAGAATATACATAAACATTCAAGATATAAGAAGGTAGATTGTTAATAGTCAAATTCTCCTGAACAATATTTACCCCCATTGGGAATTTGATGAGTTATGTAAACATGTAGGTATTGTTCGACATACGACTACTCCTTACACTCCCAATAAAATGGGGTAGCAAAAAGAATGAACCAAACCATAATAGAAAGAGCTAGGAGCATGTTGAGTGGTGCTAAGCTTGATAGATGCTTTTAGGCAGAAGTTGTTAAAACTACTTGTTACTTGATTAATAGATCTCCTTGTTTAGCTCTTACTAACAAAACTCCTTATGAAGTGTGGACATGTAGAAAGTCATTGGTTGCACACTTAAGGGTCTTTGGTTATGAGGATTTTGTTCACATGCCTCAGGAGAAGTGATCTAAACTGGATCCAAAAGCTTAGACATGCATCTTTGTTGGTTATAGTGAGAATTTAAAAGATTATGAGGTTTGGAATCCTTTAACCCCCGAAAAAACGTTCTAGAGATGTTATTTTCAAGGAGTTTAGAGCTTTCTCAGGTGAAGAACAACCAAAGGAAAAGACAAAGACAATGTACTTTGAAACATAGAGTGAGAAGTAGGAAGATGTACATGTGGGGGAATAGATAGATCTAAATATGGAGAAGAAGAAGAAGAGGGTTCAAAGAGTTTAGATGATGTACAAGATGAACATGCAAAGGAAGATGAACATGTTGAGCCCATCACTCCTACCTTGAGGAGGTACACATGGAACAAAATTTAGTTGATAGGTATATCCCACTAGATTTCCATTGTATATTTGCTTTGTTAAGTACTGAGAATGAACTTAGATCCTTCAGGAAGGCTCTCTCTCTGGAGAAAAGTGAGCATTGGATGTAGATCATGCATGAGGAGATGATGGCCTTAGACAATTGTGACACCTGAGATCTTATAAGTTTGTGTAAAGGAAGCAATCCCATTGGATGCAAGTGGTTATTTAAAAATAATTTTGGACCAAATGAGCAGTTAGAGTGGTATAAGGCTAGATTAGCACGACCAAGGGCTACTCCTAGAGAGAGGGAGTTAATTTTAGTGAAATTTTCTCTCTTATTGCAAAATTGAATTCTATTAGATTCCTATTGTCTATTGCTATTGGTTGTGATTTTGAAATAGATCAAATGGAAATTAAAATTGCTTTCTTGCATGGGGATCTTGAGGAGGAGATTTATATGTGGCAACCTAACAGTTTTGTTGTGAAAGGGAATAGACAATTGGTTTGCATGTTAAAGAGATCTTTGTATGGTTTGAAACAATCACTTAGGATGTGATACCAAAAGTTTGATACTTTTGTATTAAAATTGGGTTATAAGAGGAGTGAGGAAGATCATTGTGTTTATATTAAGGTTATTGATGACCAAATACCAATCATTGTGTTGTATGTTGATGACATGTTGTTTATGGGTAACAACAAGGTGACGATTAGAGAACTCAAGGCTAACCTTTCTAGAACAATTGATATGAATGATTTGTGGGTTGTAAAATATATTCTTGGATTGGAGATTAGTAGAGATCAGTTTCACATAAAGCTTTGGTTAAGCTAGAGTAAGTATGTTGATACCATTTTGCAGAGGTTTAATATGCATGATTGTAAGAAAGTTAGTATTCCTTTTCTAGTTGGTACTGAGTTGAGTTTAGAAATGTGTTTGAATTAAGATGATGATTATAAGGTTATGTCTAAGGTTCCTTATGCTAGTGTCATTGGGAGTTTGATGTATGCAATGGTTTGCACTAGACCAGATATAGCCCAAGCAATGGGAGTTTTGAGCACGTTTATGTATAATCCTAGTAAAGAGAATTAAAATTTTGTTAAGAAAGTGTTTAGATATTTGCGAGGTACTTCTAATTACTATTTGGTTTATCATGGTACTAATGATGTGCCCAAGTCATTGAACATACAGGTATTTGTTGATGTAGATTGGGTAGGTGACTTGGACAATCGAAGGTCCACTAGTGGCAATGTATTTACTTTGTTTGGAGGAGCTATGAGTTGGATTAGTAAGAGAAAATCCACAATTTCTTTTTCTACCACTAAAGCAGAGTATATGGCAACTACTCATGTCTCTAAGGAGGTGGTAAGGTTATAGAGACTTAATATTAATATTGGTTTTGATTGTAGGACTACAAGGATCGTATGTGATAGTCAGAGTGTTAAATGTTTGGCCAAGAATCCTATGTATCATTCTTTTACTAAGAATGTTGATGTTTAATATCACTTTGTTAGAGAAATGGTTGATAATGATAAGGTCTTGATAGAAAAAGTTGACACTTTGGATAGTTGCAAATTCTCTTATGAAGCTAGTGACCACACGAAAGTTCTCTTGGTGTAGGAAGGCCATGGGCCTTGATCATTGTACTTGATTTTATTTTATGTATCTCTTGGATGTAATTGCAATTTATAATGTCAAGTGGGATAATGTTAGGATAAGTTGAGATTAACCTTGCAATCCTAAGGCATCCATATGTCTCCATGTTCTTTGGAAAGTGTTTCCTAGTGAAACAAGGGAAAGATAGTAGAAAGATAAATGGTTAGTTTGAATGGAAATATGCTTAAAAAATAAAAAAAATACAACAAACACCATTATACCTTGATGAGTCTCCACTTGTTCCTCGAATTGAACTTGATGAAGTGAAGGCGCCCCTTTGATGCTCCACTTGATTCACTCTTTGCTTGTTGTGGATGTGGATTGCTCTCAAATGCTCAACAAGATAGATGGATTAAGGATTTAGATTTGGATGAAGGATAGATGGATATGGATAACAAAGATTTGATAAAGGATTATGAGGGAATGATAAGGATGTGATAGAGGGAGATGAGAGGAGAAATTAGCAGCATAATGGTAGAAGAATGGAAGACCCCCCTTTTAAGAAGGAAAAATGCTCCAATTTATAGATTTCGAGGAGGTCAATGGAGGGCCAAGATTGATTTTCTTATGAAGGGCTAGGATTGATTCATGATAGTGGACATGGATCAAGGATGCATTGGAGAAATAAAAAGGAATATAAAATTCCATGGGAAGAGGGGGAAAAGAAATTTTGAATTCCAAAGTGAGGATGCATAGGGGGATTCAAAGAAATTTGGATTTGTTTTGAGAGGTTCAAGATTGATGTGACATGAGTGGGGGAATTTAAAATTGGAGAATAATGATAAGTGGGATTATGAGAGATTCTAGAAGAATTAATTAGGCTAAGTGGGGATTAGGAAAAGTGATTTGTAGGAATCACACGACTAGGTTAATTAATTAAAATTAATTAATTGAGTGGGTTTAGAGGAAATAGTTACTGAGGTGACTTAGAAGAATAGGGAAATTATTTATTTATTTGATAAATTAATTATTGGAAAATATTGACATGATTAATTAAATGAGATTTAATCAACACTGAGAAGAATAAGGATAATTAAATCAATTAATTATGTTGACAAGCTTAGATTAATTAAATTTTAATTTTAGGTGTCTACACCTAGTACATGTGAGGAAAATATTAAATATTTGTACTTTATGGTTATTTGTAATTGCATTTTCAAGAGGCAAACATAAAGAGGTGATAAATATAAATCAAAATAGATAGCATACACTCCTTCCCATGTCCATAATGAGTCATGAAGGGTCATGCATAGAGAGATCAAGTTTGGGAGGAGAAAATGTGTCCATTTGGGGTTTTAAATAGTCACTGCAAGCTTTGGAGCACTCAAATTGTGTAAAGACTAAGTGACTTAGGGTTAGGCACCCATGAGGAGTCAAGTTTAAAAATTCATTTATTATTTTATTATGTCTATTAGATATTCATTCTCCAAGGTGTGGGTTTTTGCAAGTGGTTTTGGCCCCTTGTTTTAAAAAAAAAGTAATGGTTTTACCTCTCCCTTTTAGCTATAAATTGGAGCCAAGGCATAGTTGTTTATTCATCAGTTGGTCATTGTTTCCAATTAGTTCTAAGATTATTTAGAGAAGTGTAGTGAAGTGTATTATTGTGGTTTGAAGAATAATAATATACTTGCCCTCATTCTCTAGTGAAATTCCTGAAAGGGTTTCTCCATGTAAATTTGGTGTCTCTCTTGGTATGGTTATTTTTATATTTATGTTGAATGGTGCAATCACATTTTCATTTAAGATTTAGTTTCAGATTTGGTAAACTTTTTAGATTTGTAATCACATAAAAAGTTAATATTGCAAGCTTTCTTCACCTTGTTTCTCAACAATTTGTACATAAGAACCTCATTAATCCTAGTTGCCAAGACCTATTTCTTACTTCTTTTTACATTAGTTTAGTTCCTCCCTAAGTTGTAGTTCAGGAGGTGTTGGTTTGAATGTGATAGTTTATCTAACCACTTAGACTTTAAGACCTATTCACACCTATCTTAAAACTTAGAGTTTTTTTTTTGTCTTAATTGATAAGATTAGGAATAATTTTGCGATATTTAGGGTTTTTGCATTGGTAAAATCTAAAACTTATTTTATGTCATTGCATCATTATGTAATTACTTTTCTAAAGGCAATACGGTAATTTTTCATTGCAAATTTCAATTATGGAAGGGTTTTGGCTATTGTTGTGCCCATAGACTCACCATTTCTCCAATAAAATCAAAACTTAGGGAGGTCTTATATAAATATTAGGAGTAATATTATAATTAATCAAGGATTTCCACTATCCCCTATCGTCTTTGGCTTATATATTAATAAAATAAAATTTTATGATTGAATCTATAAGGATGGGATACTTTTCTTTTCAAAAAGTATGTTTTGAGGCTTCTTTTGTATGTTGATGATATCATTTTAGTTGTAATATTTGCTCAAGGGCCACAAGAACACTCTACTACCTTATAATACTCTCACAAGGAAAAAATTAGCTTAACTTATATTTAGAAGGTACCATCTTGGAAGGAGTCATTGAGTAAAAGTATCTTGGGAAGACCTCAAAAACAAGCTTAGTTGTTATTCTTGTTGAAGGAAGATAACTTTGGGAAGTTGGAGAACACCTTTTCTATTACAAAATAGAAGTAGAGAAGATGAGTTATGGGATAAAAATATTATCTAGATTCTCTTTGGATTATCAGGTAATTTTAGGGTGATTTATGGTTTTGAATTTTGGGCTAGTGACACTTCATAAAATGAAAAAAGATATAAAGAATTCAAAAGTGCTTGATCAGAAGTAGATTTAAACAAAGGTTTGATTCTTTTTGAGGAACTTCTACCAAAAAAATGTCTTCTCTATTGAGGCAATATCTATGGTTATCTCTTAGAATATTTGAAAAAAAAAGATCAAGTGTAGGAAAACAAATGATCTGAGGTCATAAGTAAATCAATTTTGAACAAGAGAAAGAAGAATTAGATGAAATAAAATATCAAATGGAGTAATTGTACTTGAATGCATGGACTATTAATAACAAAGTGATAAAAACAGTTATAATGAATAATTTTCATAAGTCTATGTAGGAAAAGATGTTGCATAGATAAAATATCATTTTGATGAATTTAACCTCATACAGAGAATGACTAAAATGCTTGTATAATTGCAAATACCATTTGAAGAACAAGGATTCTTATAATCTTATTGAAGATTAACTCACACTATTTTTTGTGTGAAACAAATAAATGAAAGAAACCAAAAGAAAAATATAGAAAAGAATATATATCTTTTTTTTCAAAATTGAAACGACTGAATTAGAAAATTACTTTATTTATTCTTGCCTTCGACGGGTATATTAATGCATCCATTGCATTCAATTTCTTTTACTATTTAAGCCAATCATTGTATAGAATTAAATTTTTTGAGCATCAATTCTATTATTTACAATTACTTTTTTATTTAGTAATTTAAAACAATATATTTATCTTTTTCTCTATTGGTGCAAACTGGGAATAGTCAGTGCAAAAATGAAATTATTATATATCTTTTATTTAAATTATATCCAATGCATTAAATTTTTAGATCATCTATCAACTCAATAAATTTTTTGAGCATCAATTCTATTATTTACAATTACTTTTTTATTTAGCAATTTAAAACAATATATTTATCTTTTTCTCTATTGGTGCATGCAAGGAATAGTCAGTGCAAAAATGAAATTATTATATATCTTTTATTTAAATTATATCCAATGCATTAAATTTTTAGATCATGTATCAACTCAATTAATGACATGAATGACATAAACACTATTATGTTCATCATAAGAAAATTCCATTTTTGGCTAATATTGTTGTCTCCTTGAATGATATTTTTTATGTCATTCAAATCTATAAAGTTAAATATATAATCTTTAAAAAAATCTTTAGACACTATATAATAAAAAAATACCTACCTATTTTATGTATTGTCTATCTAGCAATGTTTTTACAACATTTGATTTCTTTAAATAAATTTCATCTCTATTAATGAATTGAGTGACAAGCATATTCTATACATCATAATAAATTGCATTGTTGACTTTAAAATAACTTTGTCTCCTTGAATGGCATTTCTTACATCAATGAAATCTAAACACTAGATATGGACAAATAGAAAATTAATATTATCTTAGATAATAATTATATTTCCTAACACTTCGAGGGAGTTGAAACATTTAATCTGTTTTGATAGGATTTTGTAATATTTTTTCTAAAATTCTGTTTTGAAATTTATGAATTTTGAATGTTAGAGTTAGTTGACTCTATGAATCTATACTCGAAAATATCAAAACATACTTTGCAAAAATTGATTGTGTTAAAATGTATGTAAGTAATCTAACTACAATCATGACAATTCTACTCTATTTACAACAACTATAAATAAATATGATACAATACATCTTTTGTTTTAAAATATAGAAATTTCAATAATATTTAAATTAAATACATGAGACTTTACCTAAAACTTTGTTTTGAACATTAATTTTTTAAGCAGTGAAAAGAATTTTGATGTGGTCTTAGTGTGGGCTCCGTGAAGGGCATAACACTACATTTTCCATAATACATTTCCTTCACAATAAAACTACGTAGAAATAAGAAAACATGCCCTGATAAAGTTTTATGTTTTTTATTATTTATTTTATTTTATTGAATGTCTTTTCCATGTGGGGTTTTAATCAAGTCCTCTTTTAGCATGGACGAGTATAAGCTAAAGATTTTAGCCTCCGATCATATTGAATGTTTTTTCCACGTGGGTTTTTGATTAATTCTTTATTAAAAAATATTAAAGGTACCTCTTCATTAAAGTGGTCCCTTCAAGTTGGCCTTTTTAATTCCCACGTTAAAGTCAGTGACATGATTTAATAAAATTATAACTTTAATCATATTTAAACTGGGCCCTTCTTCAAGCATGATCACATGGTAGATATGGTAGGATAATATTTGTACAAGTTGCATGTGTTTTTGGGCTTGGTCATGTGGGGGACAAAAGGATATTTTAAGTTCTCATGTGGTAATAGGATGATTTGTTTTTTTTTTTTTTTGTCTGGTATGTTGTTTGGTCTCGTGGATCTCATTCAAAACATTTGTTTGTTCATTCATTCTTGTTTTTAATGAGCTTTGGTGTAATTAGAAATGTTAAGATAAACTTATATTTAGATGCCTTTTGAGTTTGAGGATATGGTTTAGTGAAGTTTTGTGTAGAATCATAGTAAGTAATATATATAGTTTTTTTTTGGGGTCTCAAAGAAGATGACCATAATGTTATGAGAAGTTTTTAAATGTATAGTTGAAATTTTGACTTGACATGATTGTGTCTATAGATTTATTTGTTTGAGATAGATGATCTTTTGTGATTAAGGTTGATGTCATGCAAATCTTAAATTTTTAAGTGATAAAAAGAATTTGGAATAGCTAGATTTCTTTTGACATGCATATCAACAAAGAGAGTATGAATAAAACTTTGGTTCAACTAGAGGAAGTATCCTAATGCAATTTGTAGTTGGTCAATTTGCAAGATTGTAGATTAATGATTTTTCTTCAACACTATATGAGACACAAGACTTGAGCTATATCTTTTATGTAAATGTAATTTGTCGTTTGCTATAATTTACAATAGACCAAATAGTGCCCAAATAGTGAGAGTCCCAAGGAAGTATGCGTATCGATATCAAAGATCTAAACAATATTGGATTGTATTATAGAGGATCTTCAAATATTTTTTATATTTCATTATGTTTGTTATCAAAGAAGACACACTTTATGTAGGATATTGGATATAGGAACTTGTGGATGTAGGTTGGGTTAGCAATGTAGATAGTAGGAGGTCTATCAATAGGTATGAGTTTACTTATTTTGTTGTGCATTGGATGGATGAATGATGGTTAGGTTTTGGTTGCTTCAATTACAATTTTAGAGGTAGGATATATGACAATTATTTGGAACTATTTAAAGCAACATGGATTTAGAGTTCTTATTCACATTTTGATTTATATTAGGATATCGTTATATCTTATTATGATAGATAGACTGCCATTTATTTATTTATTTTGTTTTTAGAATCATATTTAAAGACTAGCCCTAGTTCATTTAGAGAGCATATAAGATAATACATTTTTATAATATTAAAATATTTATTATTGCATTATTTGCTTGCATCAATATTTGGGGCATCTCTGGCATTCTTTCTAGTCAATTTTGATCATTTTAAAAAGTTGTTAGTCAATATCCTTAAGGTATTGATCAAAGGGGGTCATATTTCCAGCTAATAACAAACTCTTGATCATATAGCCAACTTTCAATTTAAGAATATACATAAACATTCAATATAAAAAAATGAATTATTAAGAACTAATAGAGATTAGATCCGCATAAACCATACCTCTAAATGTAGATAATCCCAATCTTGTGAAACTGATTCATAATGATAAACAATAATTTTAGATTTATTTTAACATCACTAAATTTACTACATTTAATGAATCATTTTTATCATTTATCGCAACATAGAATAACAAATTTATAGTTAAATATTATTATTTCCTTATTTCATTTCTACATTTATTTTAACTCTTTACTCAGAACATTCTTTTTTAACTAAAAGTGAAGTAATAATAAAAAAGAACTTCAGTTGGGAAGAGTCCAATAATAATAATCCAGCTAAATGGAAACAACATACAAATCGCAGAAAGACATGCCAACAAAATGATTGAGACCTGTGATCTGAAAAGAAGTGATACCGACTTTAGGTCTACCACCATAGCTTTGGAAATTGAGGAGACTTCCAAAATAGACAACAGTTGCTAAATTGTCCGTGGAAAAAAATGTGGTACAGGACGGTGTGCATGTACTCCGCGCTCTGTGGACCGAATCTTCACCCTACGATATGTCCAGTCGTGACATAGGTAGCAACCATCCAAGGTTTACTTGATGTCAAAGTCAAACACAATATGCAGTGTGGTGGTAAATCATAAAAAATATTAAGGTATCAGATCCAGATATGGTGGTATGTGAGGGATTACTCTGCGAACTTTCATCCAATTGGGAAGGCCCCAAGAAAAGGTGCAATTAAGAGATTGCTTCTTTGTATTTCAATTTATGAACCAATTCAACTGTAATGTCGCTGGAAATATTTTACTGGGTAGATTAATGGTTTTATGCTTCCTTTTCTGTAACTAGCGGAAAATAGGAATTTAATTCAAATCAAATTTTCTGAGAAAACACTTTTCAATGCTTTTTATTGTTTTTGGAATCCTTCTATGACATCTTGCGTGCGTTGGAGGCTCATAGCTATCTGGTTGATTATAATTTGAGAGGCTATTTATCCTTGTTGCTTGAACAATTCATTTTAAAATTAATTTTCGCTAACAGCAATTTTCTATAGAATGTTGGGTAATTTTTAAGAGGCAGAGTTATATTATATTCACCATAGGCAACATTTAGTTATGCTTTTTTGGTATTTCAATCTTCTGCGAATATTTAATAATTATACTAAACTACCAAAGATCCAGATATATTCAGATCTGAAAATAGTCAATCAGCTTCAGCCATTCTTTCAATTTGAAAAAAAAAGAGCGTAGTAAATGTAAGTCTCACGACTCCCTCCAATGTAGATTTGCCTATCTGCTGGCTGTAAACAGCCGTTGATCTTGGTAACGTGGAACCTGGGTTCCCAAGTGAACAGCCGTTGTTGATTGCGTTTGGCTTATCAGCTAATGCTTATATATTGAATTTTTCCTGGTATGGACCATAGGATTCTCCTTGAGTTCTAGAGCCTGCATCATACATTGAACATTATGCATAATATTGTTGCAAGTCTGAACTTCATTCTTGCATTGTAGAAATAATGCTTACACATTCTCTATTGTGGGTGCTTTAACCTCAACTATGATTAACACATATAAATATAAATCTGATAGGCCAGTTCAACAGAAAAGTGTAAGGGTTGCAGATGTAGTTTTTTTAAGTTTTATACACTGTATCCTTACTGTGGCTTTGAACTTGATCGCCCTAATAAACTTGGGTTAATGATTTTCCTCTGAGCCTGACCTACTCAAAGTAAAAGACTTAATGCACTTTGCTAGTCTACATACTAACCCCTGTTATTCGGCACATCTTTGTCCGAGAAGAACATTTTCTAGTTTTAATTCTATGAAAAAAATTAAAAAATATAAGTTATATATTGCACAATTATAAACAATGATATCAGTCATAATGAAGCATTTTGCCTCTGTTAATCTACTCTAGGAAAGCAATCTAATGAGACTTATCCCCTAAGTCATCAACCATGTAAACCCAAAATAAGAACATTTTGTACTTCTTTTTATGAATTTACTGACTCAATCTTCTGAACCATTTTGTTCAGCATATTGTTTTTCTGATTGGTTCCTTTCTTTAGCTTATTTGAATCAGTGCTATGAAGTGCAAAAGTCCAACTTCCATAACTTCTTCTTTTTCCCTTGAGTGCAGCAAGTTCTTGGTGATTGGAATTTCATTTAAATCGAACACAACTTTTACCTTTTCTTCCTCGTGGATCATCTCAATTACACCACAGAATGAGAACACAGCAAGAGAAACATGGGAACTTTCCAAATCATACAAGAAGTAAAAGGAATTTTCTGTGGTATGATAGGTGGTTTTCTCTGTCAGCTGCAATGATTCTCATGGTAATTGAAGTCTGGACTCTACTTTAAATTATGTTTGGTAGAAATTGTTTGCTTTTAGTTTCTATGTTACATGGCTTGATAAAGTTGTGACATAAATAAATTTGAAAATCTGCAGTATCAATCAAGGAACTTATCACTCTCTTTACTCATGGAAGGCTCTCAGTTCTGCTTGACATGTATGCATACAATTTATGTAAATAGAGCATGCAACAATATTGCAGCTAACTGTCACTGATTTCTCAAATGTAGAATTCTTTGTCAGTCAACAGCCTAGATTTTCATGAGACAATGCTGAAAATATGGTTTAGTAGATGGTATTAATGTTTTGTTGTGTCAAGGACTTCTTGGTGCATCAGCCTCTCATTTTGGACTGGGTTGAGCTATCATGAGATGTCTTGTCAAGTGATATGTCAAAGGTCCTTTCTTTCTATCTTTGTCTTTTTTCCCATGATGTCTTTGAAAGATTCCCAACCTGAAAATTATCACTTTCCCTTCAAATGCACTAATTCTGATAAAATAAATATAGTTGTTTTGGTTCTCAGTTAAGGTTTTCAGTTTCTACAGAGTAAGATAGAAAATCTATTAATAGACATATTTACTTGACCAAAATGTAGAATCATTTTCAGAACCATTTAGACGAGCTCAACAAGAATACAATAACGGTATTTTCTAACCTTACAGTTGTCACCAGTGATTGGAGTGCATTAGTTCACTGCTGTAGGTTCACAATGATATAGCCTTGGCGTTGGAAGTAGCCAAGCTAGGAAGACATTAATTTTACACAGACAGCAATATCAGAAAATACTCTTGTTTGAAGTCCAAGCCCAATTGGATACCTCTTTAGCTCGAATCACCAACGGCTAGAGAGGAAGCTTGTGCCCTTAGCAGAGATCGCACTCAAGCAGGGGACTCATGACTCCAACAATCCGATTACTCTTCCTTGTTGATATTAATTAGGGAAGGGCGGATTCATATTGCCTTGGGCAACATTGGAATCCGCCCAAAAGGGGCTGGCCCCTCTTCCCTCCAACGTGGCCCTATCCCCCACGCTACATCAAATAAACACTCAGCGTGCTATCCAATAGGGCCGACCCTATTAACAAGGCAGTTAAAAAGGAAAATAATTAGAAGTTTAATTATTGGAAAAGCCGACCTAGTTAAGGAGTTCGCTCCATATAAATAAAAGATCAAGATCCATTTGTTATTAACTCAAGCAAAAACACAAGCTCTCCCATCTGATGCGAAATTCATATATAGTGCGAACTTCAGTCTACTTCAAGCAGCAACCTCATTCACCATTTGAAGATGCGAAATTCACCTTAGGGTATTTGGCAACATTCATGGGTATGTGCAACAAGCTGATTGGAGGTTGCACAGCAAACTAATTGGAGGTCTACCAGCCATCAATATCCAGCAAAGCACTAATTGAAGGACTGTCAATTCAAGGGTCATACACAGCATAATTCTTAGAAGCTTACAATCTGAAGAAGGGAGCAGCAGTATCTATTCTGCATATGACAGCAAGTGAATGTTGAAGGCACCTTCTGGACAGCAACATCTGAATCTGCAAATACTAGAGATAAGTGTTGTAATGATTACATAACTATAATCCATAATCAGATCTAAGGATCTTTTCTAGCTGGGTTTTTCCTCCTAGGAGGTTTTCCCAGGGTAATTGTGTCTTTCTCTCAACTTGTTCATTTCTATGTTGCCATTTTCTTTCATTTAAACTAACTAATTAGAAACTGAGTAATAAATTCTAAGTTATATCAATCTGAAAGTGTTAAAATTAAAATGGTATCAGAGCTATGGGCTAGATCAACTTTCAGATTTCAAAATTCAGTGCTCCTTTATTTCCAGATTGGTGTCTCATTTTCAGGTTAGGCCAATGGGGCTGAAAGTTGAAGATAGGCTTGATGGGAATCTAAATTTTACTGCCTGGAAAGTTCGAATCAAGTTGGCTCTAGAGGAAGATCTTCTCCAATTCATAGAAGAAAAATAGCTAACTGAACCTACGGATGCAGCCGAGCTAAAACAATTCAAAAAGGATGTTGTCAAGGCCAGGAAGATTCTCATTGATTCAGTCAAAGACCACCTAGTCACCTCTATTGTCTCATTTACCACTGCAAGGGAAATGTTCAGCCATTTACAAGGTACATATGAAGTTAACAATCTCAGTAGGGCAATTACTTTAAGACAACAACTACTTAATATCAAAATGGCAAAAGAAGATTCTGTTATTTCCTACTTTATGAGAATTTCAGAACTAAAGAATCAGCTAGGTTTAATTGGCCATAACATGGAAGATAAAGACCTTGTCATGATTGCCCTAAATGGTCTACCTCACTCATGGGAGTCATTTATCCAAACCATAAGTGGTAGGACTGAGTTACCCACCCTTGATCGCCTTAAAAATGATTGTATCCAAGAAGAGTCTCGCATCATCACAAGAGGGCAAACCAAAGGTTCCCATATAGATGATCATCACATGCTTGCAGCTCAATGCAAGAAAGGGGGAAATTGGAAGAAATCTTATCCAAAAAGAAATAGGGAATTCAAACCATTTAGTTCCCAACACCCTTGGAAGAAACCAAGAGATACCTTGCATGTCCATTGCTTTAGATGTGACAAATTTGGTCACTATGCTAAAGAATGTTAGTATAACCCTAACCAAAGTGAAGCCAACCTAAATGAAGTATTAGAACAAAATGATGACTTTTTATTCATCTCCGCTCTGTCTAGCAGTGTTCCTTCATATAGCAATACTTGGTTGATTGATAGTGGTGCCTCCAGACACATCACAGGCTACTATGATCAACTTTCAGACTTAGTAGAAAAGGATACCAGCCTTCATGTAGTAATTGGTGATGACGCTCGTTATTCGGTAAGAGGTTCTGGCTCTACTTCTCTAAACTTAGTTTTTGGTATTTCCTTGCACCTCAATGATATCTTGTTTGTTCCTGGAATTAAAAGAAACCTAATCTCCATTTCTGCTCTAGAAGATAAAGGTTATCAAATTGCAGTTTCCGATGGAAAAGTTCTTGCATGGTCTAAGAAATCTAGTTTTAAATCTGCTCGTATAATTGGTCATAGATATGATAGTCTTTATAAGCTCTCTACTAACCCTATCCAAGCACTCATTAATGAGGTTCCTGAATCCTGTGAGTTATGGCATAGAAAGCTTGGACACTTGCATTATCAAGCTCTTCCATCCCTTGAAAAGTTAGTCAAAGGTATGCCTAAACTCAATCAAATCCATGATAACACTTGTAAAGGTTGTGCTATAGTTAAAAATGTTAAAAGTCCATTTCATAAAAGTGAAAATAGAGCTAAAGACAGACTAGAACTTGTTCACTCTGATTTATGTGGTCCTATGTCTATAAGATCTCCTAGTGGATTTCTTTATTATGTAATCTTCATAGATGATTTCTCTAGGAAAACTTGGATCTTCTTCTTGAAATCTAAAGAATCCAATGAAGTCTTAAGTAAATTCAAAGAGTTCAAAGCATTAACTGAAAACTGCTCTGGTAAAAGAATTAAATGCTTAAGATCTGACAATGGAGGTGAGTACACCTCCGATAGCTTTTATGATTTTTGTGTTGAATCAAGAATTAAGAGGGAGTTTTGTGTTCCATACAATCCTCAACAAAATGGTGTTGCCGAAAGAAAGAATAGGACTATTGTGGAGGCTGCAAAGGCTATGATTCACGATCAAGACTTGCAGACCTCCCTATGGGCAGAGGCCTCCAGAACAGCAGTATATATCCAGAATAGATGCCCTCACCGTGTTCTAAAGAACATGACCCCTGAAGAAGCCTTCACAGGATCCAAACCAGACATCAGTCACCTCAGAATCTTTGGAAGTCCTGTATATGTTCATGTGCCCAAAGAAAAGCGAACCAAGCTGGAACCCTCCGGAAAGAAAGGGATTCTAGTCGGTTACAGTGAATCCTCCAAGGCATTCAAAATATACATCCCGGGTCAAAGGTATGTTGAAGTAAGTAGGGATATTACATTTGAAGAAGATATTGCTTTTAAGAAATCGAAAGGTTCTTGTGTTATTGATGAAGCTAATGACAATCAAGATATAAATGTTGATACTAACCTTGAGATTCAGAGGGAGCAAGTGGAACCTCCACCTCAAGATAATCATGATGATCCACCAGAGCCCATGAATCCCATTGATATTCCTAGTGACATTGTCATTACCAAAAAGAGGCCTCTTTGGGTAAGGAACACCATTCAAGAAGCTGAAAGATTTGCTGCTCCCAGTGTCACCTTCCGTGAAACTAAGAGACCTCAGGTATTCTCCAACTACGTTGCTTTGATGTGCAATCTCATTGAAACTGAACCTTGCAATGTTGAAGAAGCCTTGATTCATCATGCCTGGAAGCTTGCTATGGATGAAGAATATCAGTCAATCATCAAGAATGATGTGTGGGACATTGTGCCTAGACCCAAAGGTAAATCTGTTGTTTCCTCTAAATGGTTATTTAAAATTAAACATAATGCTGATGGTAGTATTGAAAAATATAAGGCTAGATTTGTAGCTCGTGGTTTTTCTCAAAAGGAAGTCATAGACTATGAAGAAACATTTGCTCCTGTTGCTAGATATACTTCTATTAGAACTATAATAGCCATTGCTGCTGCTAGGGGTTGGAAACTACATCAGATGGATGTTAAGACTGCCTTCCTCAATGGTGTCATTGAGGAAGAAGTCTATATTGAGCAACCTGAGGGTTATGAGATTCAGGATAGATTAACCCATGTGTGCAGGTTAAAGAAAGCTCTGTATGGCCTTAAACAAGCTCCTCGTGCTTGGTATGAAATAATTGATAAATACTTGCTAAGTCTAGGCTTTTGTAAAAATGATGCTGACTCTAACATATACTTTAAGGTAGCCAATGATGAAATGCTAATTCTAGTTCTTTATGTGGATGACTTATTCCTTACTGGTAAAGATGAACTTATTATTAGATGCAAGAAAGAACTAGCTTCAGAATTTGAAATGGAAGACTTAGGTCTAATGCATTATTTTCTAGGTCTAGAAGTATGGCAAAGATCTAACGAAATTTTTCTAAGTCAAGGAAAATATACTATTGACATTTTGAAAAGATTTAGAATGATGGATTGTAAACCCATGTCTACTCCTATGGAATCTAACTTTAAAAAGTTAAGTGTTTCTACAGCTAACTCCGAATTTGCAGATCCATCTGAGTACCGGTAGTTGATTGGATCACTGATGTATCTAGTTAACACTAGACCAGACATATGTTTTGCTGTGAATGCTCTTAGCCAGTTCATGAGCATGCCCAAACATGTTCATCTTGTTGCAGCCAAACATATCCTAAGATACTTGTGAGGCACAGTTGGTTTTGGGCTGAAGTATCCACTTAACACTCCAATAACCTTGGAAGGTTATTCAGATGCAGACTGGGCTGGAAGCGTCAAAGACAGGAAAAGCACCTCCGGTATTTGTTTTAGCTTGGGATCCGCAGTAATCTCTTAGGCTTGCAGGAAACAATCCTCAGTGGCATTGAGTACTGCTAAAGCTGAGTATATTGCAGCAAGTGTAGCTTCTAGAGAAGCAGTGTGGCTTCGCAAGCTTCTTGCAGGGCTGTTTGGTCAGGCTTGAAATCCTACAGTTATTCACTGTGATAACCAGAGTTGTATTAAGATGTCCATCAACCTAGTGTTTCATGACAGGTCAAAACATGTGGAAACTCACTATCATTTCATTCGAGACATGGTGCAAAGAGGTGCTATTCAGCTGAAGTATGTCAGCACTAATGAGCAGATTGCAGATATTCTTACCAAGCCTCTATCGAAAGTGAAGTTTGCGTACTTCAGGGACAGACTTGGTATTATGAAAAATGAAACCCTAATTGAAAGGGAGTCTCAATCTCAGTGATACGTTGTGTTGTATCTAACCACCCTCTGCGGGCAATGTAAGGTGGTATTATAAAACTTCTCAAGGAGAAGTATAATTATTAACCATCCTCCGTGGGCAATGTAAGATGGTATTGTAAATGTTAAACCACCCTCTGCGAGCAATGTAAGGTGGTATTGTAAACTTCTTAGGGAGAAGTGTAATTAGTAACCATCCTCTGCGGGCAATGTAAGATGGTATTGTAAAATGTTAAACCATCCTCTGTGGCCAATGTAAGATGATATTGTAAAAACTTTTCAGGGAGAAGCGTAATTGTTAAACCATCCTCTGCGGGCAATGTAAGATGGTATTGGTGTAATTGATTGACCATCCTCTGCGGGCAATGTAAGATGGTTGAAAAGATCCTCTCCACCCGCTGCGGGCAATGTAAGGTGGATCCAGTCTATGCTTGTGTGCAAGCTGGAAGATTGTATTATGTAATTCCATTCCTTTCTTGTGTATGCAAGATGGAAGATTATAGTTATGTTCTCCTCCCTAATTAAGAGGGAGTGTTGATATTAATTAGGGAAGGGCGGATTCATATTGCCTTGGGCAACATTGGAATCCGCCCAAAAGGGGTTGGCCCCTCTTCCCTCCAACGGGGCCCTATCCCCCACGCTACATCAAATAAACACTCAGCATGCTATCCAATAGGGCCGACCCTATTAACAAGGTAGTTAAAAAGGAAAATAATTAAAAGTTTAATTATTGGAAAAGCCGACCTAGTTAAGGAGTTCGCTCCATATAAATAAAAGATCAAGATCCATTTGTTATTAACTCAAGCAAAACCACAAGCTCTCCCATCTGATGCGAAATTCATATATAGTGTGAATCAGTCTACTTCAAGCATCAACCTCATTCACCATTTGAAGATGCGAAATTCACCTTAGGGTATTTGGCAACATTCAAGGGTATGTACAGCAAGCTGATTGGAGGTTGCACAATAAACTAATTGGAAGTCTACCAGCCATCAATATCCAGCAAAGCACTAATTGAAGGACTGTCAATTCAAGGGTCATACACAGCATAATTCTTAGAAGCCTACAATCTGAAGAAGGGAGCAGCAGTATCTATTCTGCATATGACAGCAAGTGAATGTTGAAGGCACCTTCTGGACAGCAACATCTGAATCTGCAAATACCAGAGATAAGTGTTGTAATGATTACATAACTATAATCCATAATTAGATCTAAGGATCTTTTCTGGTTGGGTTTTTCCTCCTAGGAGGTTTTCCTAGGGTAATTGTGTCTTGCTCTCAACTTGTTCATTTCTATGTTTCCATTTTCTTTCAGTTAAGCTAACTAATTAGAAACTGAGTTATAAATTCTAAGTTATATCAATCTGAAAGTGTTAAAATTAACATTCCTGACTATGGTCTTCTGCAATGGTCCCACAGGCAGGCATAAGAACATGCGATTTGTAGGACTTGATATGGTTCTCTTTCAGGAATATCATTATATAGCCACGCCAATCAAAATATAAACCACAGCCTTTGTATTCTCCTCCACAGAATTGGCCTTAAGGTAATATCATATATCTTTCTTCTAATGCTAGAAGAAATATAAACCTTCAATATCTGGGCCCAGGCAGAATGAAACGACAATTAGTAGAGTTGCAATGAATTATTTGAATGAAATCTTACACAAACAAAAACCTTAGATCTCCTCTATAATGAATTCTCCTTTCCGTCAATTCTCAAAGCCACAATTTAATATTGTTTATTACCAGCATTACAAAGTTGCAGCAAAAATGAATCGGCCCACACAAATAGTATTCAGAACCAAGGTCTATAATATTGTCTACCAATATTTGAAAGCTGCAATTATTATTTTTATCAAATCCACAACAGAAACTCCTTACAGCAAATATTATCTATTCAATCCTTCAATTAAATTGAACTCTATAAATAATCTTTATTTTCCAGCATTAGATATAAAATACCTCAGACCAGCAAATACCCTTATTACTGCAAATTTGTCTTTAGAGGAAGACTTCACAAATTTGGCACAATGTAGATTCTGTTGCGATTCCACTTCTAGGAAGAGCCAGGTTTTCTTCCGATTCTTCTGTTAACTCTTGAAGGTTTTGGTCTCCAAAAAGCATAAAATGTTTATCCAATTCCAAGCATGCCTTACTTCCTCCCTCTAGTCTCCTTATAAAGAACTCCAAGAAGCTTCTAGAATATTAGGCCGACCACATTTGGAGAACTTTATTTAATAAAGTGATATTATGATATTATTTTATTGTTTATCTAATTAAATTAATTAATATTAAGTCATCGTTGGATATTTTATTTATTTTTGACAACTTAATAAAAGTCAGTTTAATTAATTGTCACCTTTCAAATTGGGGACATCGCAGTCCTCCTGGCTCAAACATTGCTTGTCCTCAAGCAATTCTCTGCTGCTCCACCTGGATCCCAAACTAACCATATAAAAAACAATGTACCATTCGGCTGCTCCACTCTGATGCACCCAACCATGCTGAAATTTGCAACTCTGTGTCCTAAAGCATATCCACTATCAAGCTGCTCACTAGATCCCCAATCATCACATTCTCACACCAACGAAAAGTGGAGGGGTAGATGCCTCTTATCATGCCATCAACGCTCAATGACCATCGACATCTGTATGAGTTCCCAAGGATGTGATCAATGATCATCCTAAGTGCCAACTTAGTTATGTCAATACACCATATGCTGCTGTTATAAACCAAGACATCATCTATCTGACTGAGAACCTCACTCCAAGTGAAACAATGAGTACCTTCCATGACAAGGGATGATGGATGTTCATCAATAAGCCAACCTCCTAAAAGAGAAAGATGATACAAACCTCTTCAACTCCTCCAATTAGCTGTTGTCCTCAAAAGACAACTTGACGTCATTGTGGTTAACAATAGATAACAGCTGCCTAATGCCAATGTGTGGACTATAACCCAGCAAATTAGGATTGAAGTGCTTCTTTGTATG
The DNA here is from genome assembly GCF_030272615.1 of Cryptomeria japonica. Lineage (NCBI taxonomy): Eukaryota > Viridiplantae > Streptophyta > Pinopsida > Cupressales > Cupressaceae > Cryptomeria > Cryptomeria japonica. The sequence continues at coordinate 222,965,505 of NC_081409.1, forward strand.
TGTACATCACTATACCTCGTACTGAAGCTGAACCGAGACTTATCTACCCAAAGTAAAAGCCACTTAATATGAAGAACGTTGATTGTGCATTCCTCATACTCTGAAAATTGAGCAGCTCCATACTCCAGAATTGTATCAATGGTCTTCCCCATAGAATCCACATGCTTAAGCAAATTTTAATCGACAATTCCACCATCCATGTATACTACTACATAGGTTGGCCCAAAAGATATATGCTCAACCATGTGTTCCTACAAAAGAAATAACTCCTTGAACTCACCACGAGTGATCAAAGGGCTAGCCAAAGTCCAATTCACTTATGTCTCCCTCTACATGTGTAGGTCTAACACTAGTGGCTGATCCTGTGAATGTGTGCTCAACTATCCCATCTTCCTCTATGATTTGAGCTTTCAACGGATTCTCTAAAAGAGGAAACTTACGAATCTCATGATGCAAAGTAGATATCCCAATAAAATTTCCTTGATCATACCTCTTTGCTTGTTCACCCACAACTACATGTTCTTCTTGCTTCTTCATCCTGAGGGGTTCATCATTTGTATGTTCCATCTACATGTTTTCTTTACTTAGAAGGAATAGTGAGCAAAGATAGACTTCTCTTTGTTGTCTTGCTTGATATATATGATTCCAGCGTTCCTTGACGTCTTGTAAGTGCTGTCTTGTTTGGGCAGCCAGCAACTTTGCATCCCTTGCTCTTTGTAGCCTTCCTTCACACATACTTTGTGTCTTATTTACATCTTCATGCTGAACTATGCAAACTCAGACCTCTTGTGGCCTGGATTCCTAACAAATGCCTCATGTTTGACTCTCAAATCTCGAGTGCCAACATTAGAAGACTCCATAACATTAACATCTTCATGTGTAAGGGCTGCCAACTCATGATTAGGCATAGGTGAGGGATTGCTGTTCCAAATCAAGAAATCAGCCCTTTCCTCATGCCTTTGTGTGATGTCTTCATAAATCTTAATCACTTCTCCTTTCATGAGTGGATGGTAATCAACAAGTGCTGGTTCAAGAGCTGTCTCTAATGGTAAACCAAATGTATCTGCTATCACAACTTTTGTTCCATGGTTGCAAGTTGTATCTTCATCTTCCCCTCTAAAAACTTCACATTGGGGTCCCACAACTTCTCTATCCATGTGTCTACTCTTCACAATCTTCATATTAAGTTGTTGCTCTTTGGATGTGGCTGCTATTGATGAATTGGATGATGAATAATGCGTCAAGCTCAACTCCATACGAAGCTTATCAATTTGGTTTTCTGATTCTTGAAGGGCAATTTGATTCCTTTTCAAGGAGTCCATACTAGCCTTAAGCTCAAAGGTAAGCTTATCAACTTCATCTTCTTTACTTCTCATTGTCTCAATGCATCAAAATATATCTCATTAAGCTGGAATAGATGATCTCTATCCAAAAGCAGGTGTAGGTAGTTTGATTTCCTCACAAACATAGCTTCTTTGAGTACCTGTAAGTCTGCAAGAAATAGTTCTCCTTCAAGGCCTTTGTGCCCCCCTTGAGCTTTCCTCAAATATTTGGCCATTATCTTATAAGTATCATCAATGTGAGTTAGAGATGCAATAATCATGTCTTCATTTAATCTCAATTGACCTTCCAAGTGATGTGACTCTTGAGCTCTAATATCTTCAAACAAACATTCTGATTTGTCTTCATAATCGTACCATTCCAACACAGCTCCCTTCACAACATCTCTTCCACAAAACTCATGCTTTGAAGTTAAGCCATCATCATGCTCAATCAAATGATCACCAACATAACTGTGAGTAGAATCATTTACCTCATGCTCTTCTTCAATTGCTGTTATGGAATTAAACTGTGAGCAATCTGATTTTCTATCTTTTACCTCGTACTTATCAATCCACTCTTGAGTGTCCACCATGCTAGGTTCATGTGATAACAAAGGACAAATGGTCAAACTCAGAAACTCAAAATTATGTTCCTGCCTCTTCAAGGTGTCTTTGTTGTCCTTTATTGCATCTTCTTCAATGGTAAGTTTCTTCTTCATAAGTGCTGGTCTATGAGGTGTGTCCAGCCGAAAGTCACATATTCTCCTAGCTGCCTTAGTTGTCACTAAATTGATCCAAACCTTCATCTCTCCTTAGCTGTTATGTTTTTTTGCCTCCAACCAACTCCAGGGTGAAGTGTCCATGACAAACCAAACATTGTCAAATTGTAAGACCTCCTTATTAAGCGATCTCCTAGTCTCCACAATCAACTCTCTGTTGTGAGGTTTTCACACTTCGCCCCATTGCAAATGGGGACCCCCTACTTTTTAGGTCCTCTTGGTCTTTTGGTTGTGTTTTTTTTGGTCTTTTCGCAGCAATCCCTTCGATCTCCCCGGTCTGCAAATGTTTTGGTGAAATTTGATCATGTTTGTGAGTCGTTTGAGCAAATTTGGCTAAGTCTAGAACTCGTTTGGTCCATTTTAGGGGTTTGCCCTTCAAACTTAGATTTGAGGTCTTTTCCTTAGGATTTTGAAAAAACTGAACATTGCATTGGAATTAGGACCCTTCAATCAAGGAAGCTACCAGTGAAATTTGAGCGAATTTCTATTTTTAGAAAGTTCCTATTTTTAGGGAATTCATTGCCTCCCGGATTGTATTTATTTTGCCAAAAATCAAACTTCCTATTTTTAGTAAGTTTCTATTTTTAGTGTCATCCTACCTCGGGTTGCCCTAATTTTGATGTTTTGAAGTACTTACTATTTTTAGTAAGTCTATTTTTGGCATGTCCTCCACAGGCAGGGGTCCCGACACTGAAGACGAAGTCCTGAATATTTTTCTAAATCCGGAAATTTGAAAAAGCAAGCAGTTGATTGAAAAAAGGACTAAGTGTGGATTTCTTGCCTGAAGTGGAAAAAGCACGAAAAATCTTCTAAGGCAAGAAAAATCACTTCAAAATCCAAAAATGGCATTCCAAGTCTAGAAAATGAGCAAAAATTGGCTGTTTGGTGAAGGATCAATGAAAATCCTTGCGTTGGCAAAATGGGTTCCAAGATGGATGGACACCAAATGGGGGTCTTGGAGGAATTTTCCTCCAAGACAGGGATTCCTGCATACCATGGTTTTGGCGCTCGTGTCTAGAGGTATTTTCCTCCCAACCCAAAATTCCTTCACCATGTCATTTCCACGCCCAAGCGTGGAGGATGAGTGCTAAACTGTGGTCTTGGAGGATTTTTCCTCCAAGGAACAAATTCCTCCACAGGGTCAATTCAACGCCCAAGTAAGGATGCATGGCGCCAAATGGAGGTTGTGGAGGATTTCTCCTCCAAGGCACAAATTCTTGCATACCATGGATTTAGTGCCCAATTTAGGAGAGGAGCGTTGGACAGGGGTAAGGAAGGAACTTCCTTCCAAGTGATGAATTCCTCCACATGATGAAATTGGCATTGGAAGAAGGGCATGGAAACCCCAGTCAAGGAAGAATTCAAAACTCCTTTCCCAGGCATGGAAATTTGCCAAAGAATGAAGAAATTTCAAGATGCGAAGAAAAATTAGCCAAGTGAGAAGTTTTCTCTCTCCTAAATTTTGGAGCTCAAAATGGAAAAAATTCCAAAAAAATAGGAAAGGTGATGAATTGATTAAAAATTTCTTCCCAAGGAGAAAATTACACCCAAGATAAAGAAATTCCAGGAAAGTGAAAAATTGACGAAGTGTTGGAAATTCCTTCCTTCAGGACATAATTCCTAGAAAATGTGAAATTTGGCTAAGGATTGAAGAAATTCCTTTCTCAAGGGTAAAGTAGAATCGAGAACAAGATTGGGCACCAAAATGAGGTTAAGGAGAAATTTTTCCTTCACATCAAAATTCCTTCACCATGGAGAAAATGTGCTCTAGGAATGGAATGGGTGCCAAAAGGACATCAAGGAAGAAAATTTTAATTTTCAAAATTCTTCCACTTCCTAGCAAATGCACTCCAAGACAAGTAGAAAATACAAAAACATGATTTGGGAGGAAAATTTCAAAATTTCAAAAATTCCTTCCTTAGGGAAGAAATGTGCCCAAAGGTGAAGAATTTCAAGGCACAAGGAAAATTGGCTAAGAGAGGATTTTCTCTCTCCAAGAACTCCGGATAGGATAAAATTTCCCAGACATGGAAGAAATGGCCAGTTCATGGAAATCTCCTTCAAAACAAGATGTGAACTAGAACACAGAAAAATTCCTTATAGATGAAAAAATTCTCTCTACAAGAATTTTCTCTCTCTTGAAATTCCAAACAAATAGGATTCCTGTAGGAGTGGATAAATTCGTTAAAACTCTTCTAAGGTAGGAAAATCTTCCAAAATGTCTTTTGTGAGCTCAGAATGGAAAGATTCTTGTAAAGGATGAGTTGGCGACATGCAAAGAGAATATTTCGTATTAATGAAGCACAACCGAGAAAATTTTAAATGACGACTAGGTCCACTTACATTGCGAGAATCTATTGAATGCATGGCAGCAAGGTGGCGCATTCATTGCTGGAATAATTGACCAAGTGGCGATTAGGTCAATGCATGCTGAGGTAGTGGAGCATCTTTTTGCATGTAGCTAGCGCATTTAGGAGATGATGGAACATTTATGGCATTATGGCTGATTTTTGCATGGAAGAATATTTAGTACACATTGGGCGAATTTGAAAGAAGTGATGCATTTAATGTACAATAGACGCCATTTTTGGCAGGAATGTAATTAATTGTAAGAAGGTATGATGGGTATTTAATGTTTATTCCCACCTTGTTGCATCATGTGTGTGGAATCGTTTGGGTCAAACCCTAATTAGGGTTTGCATGTAATCAAAGCTGGAGGCCTATATAAGGGGGTGACCCCTTCATTTGTAAAGCAGAGAGATTTGTATGAAATTGCTGTGATAAGTTTTTGAGATAATAAGAGTGAAACATTGTTCTCTGATGGTGTCCACTTAAGTTATTTTTCAAAACTTGCATGGTTTCACCTTCCTCACTTAGAGTAGAAGTAGAGTACTGCTTTGATTTCAATGGAGAATGTAATGGTGTTTGATGAATTCCCATGGTTCATACTTTTTGCATCTTGTTGATTATAAGTTGCAGTGTAAAGTTAGCTTGAGCCACTAAATTAATGCTAAGTTTGATTGTGGATAGTCGTTTGGATTGCACCGTTTTGGGTATTCAAATGCACTTTCTCGATGTGAAAATCCTTCAACATCCTTGGAAGATTGCAGCAGTTTTTGCTAAGTTATAGTTAATCTTTCTCCAATGTAACCATGGTACGAAGCAAGGAAAAACAATCTCACTACATGACCAAATTTTTGTTTTGCTTTCATATGTATGAACATCCTCACAATCACAAATTGATTCCTTACCAATAAGATGTAAAGTTAGTTCACGCAATGGAACATTAGTAGGATTCATACCTCCACATAGTTGATCGGTCAATGCTGGTTTGGCCACTTCCAAAAAAGCATTTTCTTGAACCTTGTGGTCACCATGAAGACTTATATATTCTCCACTTATAGGTACAATAGTTGATTCTTGCTTGATCATATCCTTATATGACTGATTGTTGCTTTTCCCATTATCATTTGTAAGATGCAGATCACAAGCAATTGATTCCTCTTTCTTTTCTATCCTTTGTTCAATAGTAACTTCTAAGCTTTCTTCTGGCTTCAGCTCTTTACTTTTCTCATTCATTTTAGTTTCTTCACAAGCATCAACTCCCACTTGACTAAGCACAATTTGATCTTCTTTTGACTTTGGTTGAGTTCTTGATTCAAGATACAATTTCTCCTTCCTTTTTCTTATGTAGTACCTATCAAAAGGTTCGATAGCCTGTACCACCTTAGGTTCACTTAAGTACTCATTGAAAATTCTGATAACCTCCTCATTCACAAGTATAGTCGACCTTGACAGACTTTGATAAACCTGAAATGTTAGAAGATTATTCATCCTTTGATAGTTGTTATACCATCCGATAATTTTAGAGGCCGCAAATTCATTCTCCCTCTCCTATTTCTATAATCATCCTTAACATCCCACAGGCTGGCAAAATTTTGGCTCTGACACCACTGAAAGATTTCCAACCTGAAAATTACCACTTTCCCTTCAAATGCACTAATTTTTGATAAAATAAATATTGTTCTGATTAATATGAAAAACAGGTTTTATCAGGTTGTTCTGATAAAATAAATATTGTTGTTTTGGTTCTCAGTTAAGGTTTTTAGTCTCAACAGAGTAAGATAGAAAACCCATTAATAGACATATCTACTTGACCAAAATGTAGAATCATTTTCAGAACCATTTAGATGAGCTCAACGAAAATACAATAACAGTATCTTCTAACCTTACAGTTGTCACTAGTGATTGGAGTGCATTAGTTCATTGCTGTAGGTTTACAATAATATATCCTTGGCATTGGAAGTCGCCAAGCTTGGAAGACATTAATTTTACAGAGACAGCAATATTAGAAAATATTCTCATTTCAAGTCCAAGCTCAATTGGATACCTCTTTAGCTCGAATCACCAACGGCTAGAGAGGAAGCTTGTGCCCTTAGCAGAGATCGCACTCGAGCAGGGGACTCATGACTCCAACAATCCAATTACTCTTCTTGACTATGGTCTTATCCAATGGTCCCACCGGTAGGCATAAGAATATGTGATTTGGACTTGATATGGTTCTCTTTCAGGAATATTATTATATAGCCATGCCAGTTAAAATATAAACTGCAACCTTTGTATTCTTCTCCACAAAATCAGCCTTCAGCTAATAATGTATATCTCTCTTCTGATGCTAGAAGAAATATAAACCTTCAATATCTCGGCCCAGGCAGAATGAAATGACAACTTATAGAGTTGCGATAAATTATGTGAATAAAATCTTACACAAACAAAAAGCTTAGATCTCCTCGGTAATGAATTCTCCTTTCCATCAATTCTCATTGCCATGATTTAATATCATTTATCGCTAGCATTACAAAGTCGCCCCAAATATGAATTGGTTGACACAAATATTATTCAGATCCAAGGTCTATAATATTGTCTGCCAATACTTGAAAGCTGTGATTATTATTAATATCAAATCCACGGGAGAGACTCCTTACAGCAAATATTATCTATTCAATCCTTCAATTATATCGAACTCTATAAATAATCTTTATTTTCCAACATTAGATATAAAATACCTCAAGCTAGCAAATACCCTTATTTTCACAAATTTGTCTTCGGAGGAAGACTTCACAAATTTGGCACAATGTAGATTCCGTCACGAATCCACTCCCAGGAAGAGCTAGGTTTTCGCCCAACCCTTTTGCTAATTCCTGAAGGTTTTCATCTCCCAAAAACATAAAATGTTTATCCAATTCCAAGTATGCCTTACCTCCTCCCTCCAATCCCCTTATAAAGAGCTCCAAGAAGCTTCTAGAATATTGGGCCAACCACATTTGGAGAACTTTACTTAATAAAGTGACATTACGATATTATTTTATTGTTTATTTAATTAACTTAATTAATATTAAGTCATCATTAATTTTTTTTTCTTTTTTTTGACAACTTAATAAAAATCAATTTAATTAATTGTCACCTTTCAAATTGGGGACATTATAGTCTTCCCGGCTCAAACATTGCTTGTCCTCAAGTAGTTCTCTACAGCTCTACCTGGATCCCAAACTAACCATATAAAAAACAATGTACCATTGCACTGCTCCACTTTGATGCACCTAGCTGTGCTGAAATTCACAACTCTATTATCCTGAAGCATTCCCACTATCAAGCTGCTCATTGGATCCCAAATCATGATATTGTCACACCAATGAAAAGTGGAGGGGTAGATGCCTCTTATCATGCCATCAACGCTCAATGACCACTGACATCTGTATGAGTTCCCAAGGATGTGATCAATGATCATCGTAAGTGCCAACTTAGTTATGTCAATACACCATATGCTGCTGTTATAAACCAAGACAGCATCTGTCTGACTGAGAACCTCACTCCAAGTGAAACAATGAGTACCTCCCATGACAAGGGATAATGGATGTTCATCAATAAGCCAACCTTCAAAAATCTCCACAAAAATTGGATTGGTAGGAGCTGCAGCTTTTGTCTCCACGAAAATCTCAGTCTACACTACAAGGTATAATGTTGGAAGCACCTTATATATTTTCACAATCTCTAGGACTGAGATTTGTCATACCTGCAGCTCCTAGGACATGCTAAAAGAAAACAATTTAGATGGACATAACTCAGATCAGAAGCCTATCATAGGAATGGATCAATACTCCAATCGATAGAGGACTTAACGCATTTTACCCCATGACTTCCCATAAGTTTGGATCTCTTCAATCATTTGAAGCTCATGGGCATCACACCCACTGATAAAAATTAGCCACCCATCTTAGGTTTAAATTAACCTTCCAATCATTGGAAGATGCTAGGCATCATGCTCAACAACCTATCATAGGTCCTTGTGTGACTGTGCCTATCATAGGCATGAATCAGATTCAGTCTTTGAAGCTCAGACATCAAATTAAATGCTCCAACAACTCTTTTTTCACAGGCAGCAGCTCTTTCTAACCTATGGAACCTTGGAAGATTTCAGACTTGCTGCTTTGATACTATGTTAATTTTCAGATCATGGTAAGCAGATTCCACACTTGGAAAATTTTGTCTTACCACTAGGTAGCTTAAAATACAAAAACTTTTATCAAAATAGTAATCCTTCATTATGCTAATCTACAAACATATACCACTGAAAATGGGAACAGCAAAATATAATGGTATTGAACTCTCAAACCTGCAATTGTCTTCACAGCAACTTTGAAAGGTAATACACTGTACTGGAATGAAATTTTAGAAAGAGACTCTATATGCATCATGATTAAAATTAGAAACATCTCAAAGACTTTATACAAAGGGAGTCAGCTGCAAATTTGAAAGAAGAATTACAACAGAGGGTTATTTATTTTAGGAAAAATAAAGATTTTTAAAACTAGACATTACAAATGGTATCACAGAGACTTGAAAGTCTCAAAGGAAGATTGAGATGAAAGGTTCTAAGGAGGCACAATACAATATTTTTCAATCAAGGTTCTTACAAAAAGAAGAGGGCATAGATTTTGTTCTAGAGTTATTGATGAAAATACAGAAGGACAAAGGAAGGTACAAACTTGAGGCCCCCGAAATCTTTGACCAATATCAAAGGTTGCCAAATGATTTAGAGCTACTGTTCCCTTTGATGAGTACTCGGAGGCACTTGGTGTTGATGTGTAGCTAGGTCGGATCCCTTCTAGGGCAGACCTAGTACACAAAATGCTAAGTGGCCTGTCGGCCTTAGCATTTTGATATTTTACTTTATTATGTAAACCCTATTTGGGTCAGGCCCTATTTGGGCGATGGGTGTAACTTTTATGATATATGTAACTTGTGATGACATGATAGGTCAAGACCTATTCATGTTAACTCGTAAATGCATTTAAATTATATTGTATCTTGGTGCCAAAATGCTCAAGGCCAACCAAGGGATATTGTGTGTATGATCTCCTATATATGAAAGGAGACTTGAGGATCTCAAAGAAATCATTGACACAAGCGAATTTATCTCATGCGAACCATCTCTGATCAGCAGCGGGCATCTTTAGCAACATATATCTACACTAGGGCATTTATCTATGACAGCGAATCTGTGCAAGGAGGAGCAAACCTGTTCTAAGGCTTAGTGAATCTAATTCTGCACATCCAAACCTACCTAAACTCTGCCGAATTTCTGTTCATGCTGAGTGAACCCACTCAAGGCCAAGCGAACACCAATTCATCATCAGCGAAGACATTGCTGGGCTGCCGAACTTGATTCAGACTGGGCGAAGCACCTTAGGTCTGCCGAATTCAGTCTCAATTCGGCTGACAGTAACTGTGATCTGCATACACATTCAATCCTTCATCTTCAGATAAGTTCGCTCTTGTTGCTGTGTGCCCTAAAGGGGTTAACGTTTGTAATCTGCTACCATGTTTATTCTAATCAGATCTGAGATCTTTGGTTGCTGGGTTTACCCACCAAGAGGGAGGTTTTCCCAGGGTACATGTGTGTTATGCGTATGATTTACTTTGCATTCTGATTTTCTGTTCTATACTGCTAATCTGATTGCTAAAACTAACACTTGGGAATCATTATCCCAACAAAAGAGGCCTATATGAATACACAAGGAAAATGGCTAGGAGGAAATCAAGAATTGATTTTGATAGAAGAAACAAAGTCCGAATTAGAATCAGAATCACAAGAAGTTGCTAAACCCAAGGAAGAAGGGCCAAAACTAGAACTACAAAAAATTGAACAGATCAAATACCAAGGACATGAGGAACGTAAAAAGCAAGTTGACGATAAAGAGTCTTTGAAAGATGTTTTTAATAGTTTCTAATGATAGCATGTGTCATCAAAATATCAATGAAGGTAAGACAAAAAGGGTTCTACTTGTTGGATGGGAAGACTTCAAGTTGAAAGTAGGTGCGCTAAATCATGCACCATCTTTCAAACTTCCACATGGTGAGTCATTGATTGATTTTCAGAAGAGCATTGAAGTTGAATATGCATTTGAGGACATTTCAAATCAGCCCAAATCTGGAAGTTTCGGGTCACAAAAAGGAAGGTGTTGAGGACATCTCAACAAACTCTTTTTCAGCAAATGAGGAAGCAAACAAATTAGAGCCACAAGCTAAAGAAAATGTTTCGGTAGTTACTATCATTAGTTTTGAGTATGCAGGAATTGTTAGATCAATAATGAATAATAAGCAATATAGGAATGCTAACACTAACTGGTTATAAAAAATGAAGGTCTCAAAAGACAATTGTTTAGAATTAGGCCAATATGAATAGTCTAAACAGGAAACTGATTTCAATTTTATAATAGGAAATTTTTCCAAATTTCCCTCTTGGTTGTAGATACCCACTTTTTGACATGGATATGGAGAGAATTGTTTATTGGGATAACTCTCTTTTTGAATTAAATGAAGAAACATATCTAGGTACAAATTTTGCAACTTGTGAGTAGAACATCGGAAGTTGAAATATGTTATGGATCTTCATAAAAAACTGTCATGTGCCCATCTTTGACCCAAAAAGATAACAAACAAAGAACAATTGTGGGAGAAAGACTGGTAGCCTTGTAAGCGTTTTCAAGTGATAAGTTACATAATAGGTGAAAGGGAAAGTTTAAAATATCTTATCTAATTAACACCCATATGGTTATAGTAGACAGAGCAAGTGATAAACATGATCATCATGAACAGAAAATTATTGAAAGAAAATGATTATTAGTTACCAACAAAATACACCGATCAGATGATATCAAAGACAATATAAATAAATTTGTTTAGATTAAGAAACTCGTAATGTCCCCATTTTGAAGGAGAATTAATTAATTAATTTAATTAATTAAGTTGTCCAAATTATTGATAAATTTTAATGGATAGCTTGATTAATTATTTTAATTAATAATATTAAGTTAATTATTTATAAAGTTATCAAATAAATTAAAATTAAAAGATGACTTTATATTTAATTAATTTAATAAAGTGACTAATTAAATATTATTTCATAAAGTCACTTCTCGAAGCTTCTGGATGTTGGGGTGAAAAAGTATTAAAGGAGATCAAGATGAAGCTTCAAGGCAGATTGGAATTGGATTTGATAATTGATTGGGTTTTGTAGAACTGAGAGGTGTCTGCAGACTAGAGTCTTTGGGAAGGAAAACTCCCATAGATTGCATAACTGAGGGAGTGGAAGACCTTTTGAGGTGTTGCAGCTGAGAGTGGAAGATACTTAGTCTTCCATATTGAGCATATTGAGTTGTTACATTTTCATAGTGGATGGGGTTTATGATATTTTCAGACTTATCAGATTGAATCCCATAATGCATCGATTTGATTGGAGAAAAGGAGGCAATTCTATTGAAGAATATTTTGGAAGGAACTTGTGAGTTATTGCTGTGTGCCATGGTGGATGAATTCATTGAATTTTCAGATGGGTAGATTTAGAGTCTTTTGCATATCGATTTTGTTTAGTGAGGGCAGCCGATCCTCTTGGAGGAAGTATTGAAGGAGTATTGTGAGCCTGCTGATCATATTCAAAGTCTGAAGCAAAATCGAACTGCCTGGTCCTAACCGTGATTTTGCTCACCTCTCCTCATTGAAGCTTCAAATACCAATTTGGAGGTTAAGGATTTTATTAGAAGGCTAAGGCGATTCATCTTGTGATAAATTGGAGGAGTTTTGTGAAAGTATTGATCCCATATGAGCTTGAAATCAGAATCGAACCAGTCTGCCATAGACCATCGATTTTGCGCCTAGCCTTTTGATTTGGCGTCCAAACTCTACATTGAGGGTAGCGCTACATTCAAGCAACAAGGGCGATTATTTTGGTGAAGGTTTGGAGTGCTCTTAGCTGTCAACCATTGATATCTCAGAATCTGATTTGTAGCAGCAGGGGCGATTTCCTAAGGAGGTCGAAATTATTGTTTGGAGACCCTCTTTCACCGGATATAGCTTGCTTCTTCAAGGCATCTTTGCCAGGTTCATTTACAAATAATCTTCATTGTAATTTTCAGCATGAATGCATGAGTTTGGTAGCAGTCCAAGTGTCCTCAGAATGTCTGAAAATTGATCATTAATGACATTCCATGTATTTGTTCTTTAGCTGCCTATGTAATGTTCTTTAGATGGCCAAATGAAGTAAAGGAGGAAAGAGTTTGGAGTTGCATCTTAATTATGCTATCTTTCATGATTATCTGAGGACATATAACAAGTGTTTGACAATATGTCAGTTTGCTGTTATCTCTTGATTTTGGGTCTAGTTTGACTTATTTTCATATGAGACAGTTGTATATGCATCTTTTGTTAATTATCAGTCAAAAGGATCAATTAGGAGCTGTTTATTCTTGAGATATTCATGTGTGTTGGTCATCATTACAATCTGAAAACGTTATCAGCATAACACATAAACTTCAGAACTGCATAACACACAACTTGGACAGCAAATATTCCTTGTTTTCAATCTTCATTAGGACGGGATAATTCAGAAGCAAATATTCTTTGTTTTCAATCTTTATTAGGACAAGGGATATTTCAGTGGTATCAAAGCCAAGATCCTGGCATCCTGTGATCAGATTTATGAAGAGAAATCAAGTATTATAACAGGGAACAGCGAAGACAGTATATAGTTCAGACTATGGCAGAATAAGACAAGGATGCACGGATTGAAAAGAAGTTTGATACCATGCTTGATATGATGTCTCGCTTATTGGCAAAGATGGAGCAGCAAGCAAATAATAACCACCAACAACATCACTCAGTTGAGCAAAGTGGAAACAATGAAATGAATAGGAATGTTGATGGGGAAAGGTTAGTACAACTAGAGGATCAGCCTCTAGACCACTCTTTCCCACTTTCAGACCAAGAGAAGAACAACCACATGCTGATGCAACTATTTCTTTTGATGAGGATGCGAGGCAAGCTTACATAGAGTATAATACTCTTCCTTCGGATCTTAGAGAACAATGGACTTTTGACCAGTTCATGAATCACCGGAGTAGGAGGAATGGTGGAAGGTATGATCAACATGCTCCAGCAAGAACGAATTATCAGCAAGCTCTTGGAAAGACTACATTGGCCCGCTTTGATGGAAGAAGGGTATGCAAAAATTTATATGATGAATTTGATAGACATGCTGATTCGAATCAAGAAGTCATTAGGACAGCCTTGGGAGATGATTGCATGGTGAATATGTTCCCTCACACTTCTGATTTTTATGGCAGCAGTTATGATACCTTGCATCCGCATGGGTTAGCAACATCTACACATATGCGGGATGCTATTCTTGAGTTGTCACATGATAGCACTCAAGAATTGGGTACCAATGGCACATGGTATGATGAGGATTCATGTCACGACGAGTCTGATTTTTCAAATCAGACCTCAGAAAATAAGTTTGGAGATTTACTTATTGGCATGGAGTCCCAGGATCACGAGTTAGACGGGCATGCACATACACTAGAGGGAGAAGTAGGTGAAGAGACTATCAGACCAACAACTTTTACTTTGCCAGTTGAGCCATCAGTTGAGATACATAGCAGCGGTCCCTTGGATGTTGATGTATGCATGGATGACAGCACATATGATGGCTCTCATGATGTTGATTCAGACTCATTTCACTGTGCTAAATTTGAGTCAGAGAGCTCGTTTGGGAGTAGTCATCATCAATTGATTGGGCAACTTGAGGAGGATGTGAAAGTTGATCCTCTACTAAGTGGATCAGCCACTAGTAATTTGATTACTCATGATGGAGATAACACTTTACAATGGCATGATATCATCATCGATTTGTTTGATGGAAGCCCTACACCTATTGATAAACATAAGGATATCAAGCATATGAGAGCTGGTTTGGTATACTTTGGCATTGAAGAAATGAAGAGGTCCGAGAAAATGAATGAAGAATGGTTGCAGAAAGCCAAAAGGGCTAAATTAGTGGTTGCCAATGCAAGACAACATCTTTAGGAAGTCAAAAGGCGGGTCAATCTCATCAACAAAGCAAGGCAAAAAAGGATGGATAGCATTAGAAGAGCCTTATTAGACAATGCTCACAATCTTGACTTTCTTCCTGAAAAGAGCATTGATAGTGGTGTTTGGAATTTCTCTAGTGCATGGGAATTCCTAACAGGACTCATGGGGGAAATTTAGAGAAGTACATAGTGAGGAGTTTATATGTCTTCACATTTGATCCTCATGTGCATGGCTGATTTCAGATACATAATTTGGAGGCACTTATGTTGGATGATTTATTCGATGGATTACTTTCAGCAGAGATTGGGAGCAAGAAGGATCAGCCCCTTGATTTGCTTCCTCATGAGACTTATACTCCTGTAGCATGTGATGAGGAAATTGTGTTGATTCAGAGGATTCAGTTGATAGTGCAGGAGTTGTGTGGTGATCACAAGGACACTACACCCTATGGGATCCAAGTGGAGGATTGATTGCTTGGGGTCAAGCAATTTTAGGAGGGGTGGATTGTGATGCCCCCATTTTGAAGGAGAATTAATTAATTAATTTAATCAATTAAGTTGTCCAAATTATTGATATATTTTTATGGATAGCTTGATTAATTATTTTAATTAATAATATTAAGTTAATTATTTATAAAGTTATCAAATAAATTAAAATTAAAAGATGACTTTATATTTAATTAATTTAATAAAGTGACTAATTAAATATTATTTCATAAAGTCACTTCTAGAAGCTTCTGGATGTTGGGGTGAAAAAGTATTAAAGGAGATCAAGATGAAGCTTCAAGGCAGATTGGAATTGGATTTGATAATTGATTGGGTTTTGTAGAACCGAGAGGTGTCTGCAGACTAGAGTCTTTGGGAATGAAAATTCCCATAGATTGCATAACTGAGGGAGTGGAAGACCTTCCGAGGGGTTGCAGCTGAGAGTGGAAGATACTCAGTCTTCCATATTGAGCATATTGAGTTGTTACATTTTCATAGTGGATGGGGTTTATGGTATTTTCCGACTGATATTGAATCCCATAATGCATCGATTTGATTGGAGAAAAGGAGGCAATTCTATTGAAGAATATTTTAGAAGGAACTTGTGAGTTATTGCTGTGTGCCATGGTGGATGAATTCATTGAATTTTCAGATGGGTAGATTTAGAGTCTTTTGCATATCGATTTTGTTTAGTGAGGGCAGCCGATCCTCTTGGAGGAAGTATTGAAGGAGTATTGTGAGCCTGCTGATCATATTCAAAGTCTGAAGCAAAATCGAACTGCCTGGTCCTAACCGTGATTTTGCTCACCTCTCCTCATTGAAGCTTCAAATACCAATTTGGAGGTTAGAGATTTTATTAGAAGGCTAAGGCGATTCATCTTGTGATAAATTGGAGGAGTTTTGTGAAAGTATTGATCCCATATGAGCTTGAAATCAGAATCGAACCAGTCTGCCATAGACCATCGATTTTGCTCCTAGCCTTTTGATTTGGCGTCCAAACTCTACATTGAGGGTAGCGCTACATTCAAGCAACAAGGGCAATTATTTTGGTGAAGGTTTGGAGTGCTCTTAGCTGTCAACCATTGATATCTCAAAATCTGATTTGCAGCAGCAGGGGCGATTTCCTAAGGAGGTCGAAATTATTGTTTGGAGACCCTCTTTCACCGGATATAGCTTGCTTCTTCAAGGCATCTTTGCCAGGTTCATTTACAAATAATCTTCATTGTAATTTTCAGCATGAATGCATGAGTTTGGTAGCAGTCCAAGTGTCCTCAGAATGTCTGAAAATTGATCATTAATGACATTCCATTTATTTGTTCTTTAGCTGCCTATGTAATGTTCTTTAGATGGCCAAATGAAATAAAGGAGGAAAGAGTTTGGAGTTGCATCTTAATTACGCCATCTTTCATGATTATCTGAGGACGTATAACAAGTGTTTGACAATATGCATCTTTTGTTAATTATCAGTCAAAAGTATCAATTAGGAGCTGTTTATTCTTGAGATATTCATGTGTGTTGGTCATCATTACAATCTGAAAACGTTATCAGCATAACACATAAACTTGAACAGCAAATATTCCTTGTTTTCAATCTTCATTAGGAGAGGGGATAATTTAGAAGTACACATTCCTTGTTTTCAATCTTCATTAGGAGAGGGGATAATTTAGAAGTACATATTCCTTGTTTTCAATCTTCATTAGGACAGTGGATATTTCAAAACTAGTGCAGCGATCTTGTAATGGTTACCGAAACAAGCAATGGTCAACTTCAGATAAGGATCGCAACTTCTTCAATGACATCGTTAAATTAATTAATGAACCTCGATTCTACTAAGTAGCGCTTCTGGCTTAAAGAAAGGGAAACATTAATGGTATCATTATCACCGCCAAATGAAGTATAACCCATCCTGATAACTAATCGCTTATTAGTATCCACTAAAGGGTGTGATTCCATCGAGAGTTAAGTACTACGATTTTTTAAAGAATAACAAAGAGATGCAACCCTTCACCCTCGTATCCTCTTGATGCATATTAAGAGGCATTGATGATCATTCCAAAGGGGGATAAAAAAAGATCATTGGTTTAAAATCCATTTGTGGATCGCTCAAGGAGCAGCAGCCTCATTGACCTGGACGCATAATCACATGCGCAATATATCAGAAATAGCGCCATATAGAATTGCTAATACCTTCAAATTTATCAGGCAAGCATTCAGATTGGAAGCTTATAGAATTGCTTTTATAATCAGGCAGAACAGGCAAGCATTCTTGCAGATCATGAGGTCTTATCAGAACTAGACAAATTTATCCTTGCATATTAATAAAGCCATAACAGACACATCAGTCTATAGTGATTGACCAATTAGTAGTATATCACCCTTTTACAAGAAGAATATCAGATAAGCGATCCTGTTGAGCAAAGGAGAACCATTTGCATATTTATACAGTGTTATGAGGAACAGCATTACCCAACCTCAAAATTCAGATAAGGATCAGTATTTTTCAAAGATATCTTTCATATATATAGTAAGTCTCTATTGGATTGATATTTTGCTATCAATATAATCTCTTACTCTTATCAATTAAGGTGATTAATTTTGTATTTGCAAAGGTTTAATAGAAAGAAGTCTCTTGCACTTAAAGTTATAAGTAAATCATCCCAAAATTTCAAGAGATTAAATTGGGGACATTACAAGTGGTATCAGAGCAACTTTCTTGCCATCCTGTGGAATATAAATTAATGCAGAGAAGGGGAAACAAGATGAGTGAACAACTGAGCAATGATTTCATTGCCTTTGTAGAGCAAACTGCCAAAACCACCCAAACCCTCATAGAACAAAATGAAAAAAAACAACCAACCCCTCCTCCAAACCCTGCAAAACATAAGTAATAACCATTCTAGATCCAACCAAGCCAATGGGAGGGACATACTTTCCAACCATTCTGAGAATCATAGTGATAACATCTCCCCAAGAAGGTCCAACCCTAGGCCAACAAGACCCTCTTTCCTACCTATAGAGGACAGGGGGAAGAAAGAGAAGAAGCAAATACCCGACGTGTGGATAATGTTGATGCAATCCTAGAAGCATATTCTAGACTTGACCCCGAATTAAAGGGGAATGTGTCTTTTAGAGATTATTGTGATTACAAAATGAAGGCCATCCCTAATATGAAAAGAAAAAGACAATCTAACAAGGATCTTAAAGATAGAATAAGCAAAATAACCCTTCCTTGCTTTGACAGATCTGGAAAATTTACAGCATGTTCATGGGTCCAAAAGTTATTATCTATCACTAAGTCCCATGACAAAGGAGAATGCAATCAAATTTACAGTGCTACACTTAACAGGAACAACCCATGAGTGGTGACACCATGGTCTTATCACCCAAGGCCATCAACACATAATCACTTATGACGAGTTTACACAAAAGATCATCAAGAGATCTGATCAAAAGCACCCACAATGGTACTTCAAAGAACTAACTCAACTAAGGCAACAAAGGTCAATAGAAGAGTTTGCCTCCAAATTCCAAAAATAAGCTGTCATGGTGCCGAAAATTTCTCAAGAAAGACTCATTTACCTCTTTGTGGAGAATAGATCTTACTCTTCAGTTGAATTATTATGTGTTTCGGGCTGACTACCATGTAGTTGGATTGGGGAGAATAGATGTGGTTCTTGGCATGACATGGCTTCAGTCTATTGAGTTTTACCTCAACTTGCGGACACTGGAAATGAAGTTTGAGGCGGATTGTAGAAAACATGTTTTTAGGGGAATAGCTGATGGAAAAATGTATGGAGCTTCCCTCAGGAGCATGGAGCATGTAAGTTTTGAACCGAATGAACATCATAGAAGCAATTTACCCTCTATGCGTGATCATGAGTTGGAGGAACGATTCGTGGCACTCCATGATAACCCCTTATTTGAAATTGGGGCTGACTTGGTTAGTGATAATCCTCTTTTTGAGTGGACATGTGATTCACAACATGGGGTTAGGATTGCCGAGTTTCTAGGATCAGCAATAGGGAGTGTTAAGAGGAGTTTTTTTCAAGATGATTTGGATCATGAGTCTCCTATTCGCAGTGTTATTGGTGATAGCATGTTTGAGTTGGATATAACTTTGGGTATTATGCTCAGCGAGGAGCATGACAACTTGGGTAATCCAAGTTGGTTAAGCAGAAAACAGGCCAGCAGTGTGCGTCATTCATGGGGCAGCGATATATGCATTGTTCAATGTGGTTTGACTTCTTGCATGAGATTGGCTTCATGGTTAGTGTGATAGAGCGGAATCAACCCATACTTTAGAGACTAATTTGGGATCTGGGTATTGGTTGGAGTATCTGTATTGTTGCAGAGTTGATATTGCTTGAGGACAAGCAATTTTTTGGGGGGGGGGCAGGCTGTAATGTCCCCTTTTTAGGACAGTTGAGTTCTTGCAAGATTAGCTTATTGATAGGAGTCCCCGTAGGCTAATACAGTTGACAAGGGACTTATACAGTGAGACAGGTGCCTTTCGGAAAGCGTTTGAGGCATTTTGGGAGCTTTAGACCAATTTCCTATTTTTTAGGAAGGGCCCCTATTTTTTAGGGAAGGATTGTCAGCTCACCCGGAGTGTGGGGAAGCATAGTAGGAGTCACTAGGAGCATCCTCAGTTGTTTTGGAGGTGCCTCCTAAATTTTAGGGAGGTTCCTATTTTTTAGGAGCAAACTGGCAATCACCAGTGGACCCACCAGGATGTCGGGAGGATTGACAAGAGGCCAGTGGTATGAATTTCAGTGTTCAGGGATGATTCCTAGATTTTAGGGGAAAATGGCAGTTGGAGTTCTACTCCCAGTCATCATTGTGGGGACCAATGGCACCCTCAGTTTCAGTTTGGAGGTGATTGGATGTGTTTTCAAGGAATAAATTGGATATTTGAATAAGGACTTAAATAAGTCAATTTATTTAAATAAGTTATTAAATAAGCTTATTATATTATTAATAATAAAAGTGAAGTGGACCCCCTTGCAAGTAATGATGCTTAGAGACATAACTTTGTCTCTTAAAAACAACTTAATCATTAATCACAAAGGTTTTCCTAAGAGGTTGGATTTCCTTCATGAGAGGGAATATGCCATAGAATCAACCTAAGAATATGCCAAAAGATGCCTTTTGGAGGGAATTTGATCCAAGAGGAGAATAAAGTGACTTTTGGGAGGGAAATTTGCCATTCTTTAACTCATTTTTACAGAAGCATTTCGGTTTTGAGCTCTGAACAGGAGTTTGTGCAGCAGATCAGGCCTTTTTTGAACGAAATCTCTCAGAAGAGTTGATGCCTACAGGCGTGTAAGATCATCCAAGGGTATTTTAGCAAAGAAATTCATCATTTCCAGCATTTGTGAGGGAAAGAAATAGTGGATTAGACTGATAGGAGGGCAGTTTTGGGGTAGTTAATTGCAGATCTGAGTAATTTGGAAGCCTCACAGTAGCCTACAGCAGTCTACAACAACAAATCAACCCAGCCATATCATTTATGACTATTATTGAAGCCATTCAGCTGGAGTTGGGGTTTTGAGGATACATTTCAATTCAAAAAGCAGTGAATTTAAGTGCTGATGTAAAAATCAGACTGCGTGTTGGTAGTTGTACCCTAAAGACAAGCTAATTGGCACTCTTGGAATGCATCAGATTTTCAGAATTTAAGCAGCTGTGCACGGGTATGTTTTAGAAGATTGAAGGTAAAAAATCAGTCAATTAATTTTAATAGTACTTTCCTTAAATTCTGAATTCTACGTAGTTGTAAAATTTCTTGAATTTTCATATTCTACTGCAAGCATCAGAAAAATCCCAAAAACCTCTTTATTGCATTCACTTCTTTGCAAAACATCAGAAAACCAAAAAAAAATCAGAAAAAGCAGAAAACGAAAAACTTTTTTCCAAAAATCAGAGTTTGCAAATGAGCAGTTGGGGTTGTTTATTACAATAGAATCATAGATGCAAGTCACTAGTACTGTATGTGGTCTTCCCTAATCGATGTGGGTTCTCTTCTAGATTAATTGCTGCTCCTTCAATATTTAAATTTTTTTCAGGAAAATAAGACAGCATGTGAAAGGGTAAATGATGTTTAAGCATTTTCTGATGATGATCTGATGAGCATCTTTGATGAGTATTGATAGCTCTTCTTTGACTCATTTATCGTTTTGGCCAATGTTTTTTACATGCAAACTATATCCTTGTTCGGCCAAAGCTACTTTAACATCTGATCTCATATCCTACATGGTTTTTATTAGGCCTATCTGTATTTTTCTGCTTAGTTTTTCCTATTTAAAATCCAAATCATTTCTAAAGAGTCAAACGCTGTAGTAGTCACTGGGAAATTTAAGATCGGTTTCTTTCAATGCATCCTTTTTGTAGACAATTTCTTGTGGTAACTCGAATTTTGAGAAATCGGGGCATTTCAAAAATGTGTTAATGATAGTATTAGACAATCTTAGTATGTCACTGAGTTCACCCTTTGTCATATAATAAGATGAATACTGTCTTAAGTGAGCCAGTTGTATGTGGATGTCTCTACATATGCTTTATGCATTGATTATGTTCTTGAAGCAATGGGTATGTCTTATGTTATAATTATTATTTTTTAATTTGTTTCTAAATTCTATGTATAAAAGGTATCAGGATGATGATGCTAGTAAGAGCAATCCTGTTTCATTACATTAATGCAGATTTAACATACCATAGATTTGTTTGGTATGTCACGTTTTTTCATTTTCATGCAAACCTAAATTATCTTTTAGCATTGTGGCTTTGGAAGAGAGGACTATATCCTCCTTGACTCAATATTGATTTGTTACTAGTGAAATCCAATGTTCATGCTTATTTACAATATTTTATAAGTATATTGTGTGACTTATTTTTTCATTTTCCAGGGATGCAGTGGGTTAACATACACATATGCTGTTTATAGTGAGCATATCAAGGAGAAGTTTCACTACAGTCAGGAGCAGATTGACAATATTGGAGCTGCTAAGGACTTTGGAGCCTTTATTGGCATTGTTTCTGGATTTTTTTACAATATATACCCACCATGGGTTACTGTGTATGTTGGGGCACTTTTGCACTTTTTTGGCTATGGTCTGGTTAGTAAGTTAAATTTTTTCTTTCATTCTGGTATATAACTGAGTTTCTATTTATGTGCCATATGGTTTAATGCATGTCTTATTGTAGAAGATTTCACTGTTTGAAATTTGTCTTTTATTAAAAAAATATTTCTGACAGATATTGACGACAACGACTTTCTAGTGACACCATTGTCTGTAGGATTTTGTTTCTTGAGTTTTGATCTGTTTTTGAGTTGTTAGTCCTGTTAAATTGATTGTGAGATTACATTTGTTTTATGTAGACGTGGATGACAATGTCTGGGGATACTCCAACATCAATATGGATGGTAAGTACCTAATTTTATTGTCTATTATGTAGGAGCATGACGTGAGGATGTATTCATTCCTTTGTAGTATTTTAGGAGAATTTCTACACTAGTGTCATCTTCCCAGTCTTCTTATCTTTCTTTCATGTTTTCATAAGGAATAGGCTATAGCTCTTGATCAATATTCTATCCCTTGTTCTTAAACAATGAAGTTTCAACAGGTCTTAATATTGATTTTGAGCTTATGTTGTGTATTCTGTAATAATTTGTGTTAGCTTTTCCTGTATATGGCTTTGGGAAATGGTGGAGATGCTTGGGTAGATACAGCCTGCATGATGAGCAGGTTTAGCATCCAACATCAACTTGATTTAACAAACTTGGATAATGTTTGTATTAAGCTCATTTTAGACTGATGAAACTTAAATTGTGATGTATGCTTTGTTGTTGCTTTAAATAAATACCTGTATCAAATTGTTTTTTTTTCCAGCTTGCAGAACTTTGAGGACCACCGGGGTACAGCAATGGGTATACTAAAGTCTCAACTTGGGTTGAGTGGTGCCATGTTTGTGACTGTAAGAATTATGTTGCTCTGAACAAGTTTTTTCGATGGACTTTTAGAGAAGTGGCAAAGTATTGTGAAATCGTTATTCTCAAAAATGCTAAAGCTTCAAATAATTTTTAACGCTATTTAAAGATTCAAATGTATAACTTCATGAAAAACGGTTTTTGATTGATTTTTCTTTGCTGTTTTACTGTGTCATTTCCAATTCTGCTTTGCACCGATTGTAGGCAAAAATTCTTTCCCTCATGTCCACAGTTCATTCTTCCTGTTGATATATTCAACAATATAACTTTGGCCAACACTTTGATCTGATTTGTGATTTAGTGATTCTTATCCTTTTTCGTATCTGTAAAGATTCAAACTAGAGTTTTTCTTCATTTCTCATCATTCTTGGTTGAACACATGGCTTTGCTTATCTCTTCCACAAAATGGTTGGGCTTCATTCACATTTACTTATAGAAAGCATATTGAGGTTTGGTTCATGTTTTGTTCTATGAACGTTTCTTAGATTTACTTGCAGGACCTGAAATAGATCTTGACCTTCTTTTCTGCAGGTTTATGAAGCTTTTTTGCGACCAGATGTGAACAATTTCATTTTTATGTTAACTCTCGTACCAACTATCCTTTTTCTGCTTTTGGGATTTTTCATCAGCCCTGTAGCACCAACTGAGAGGGACAAAGATATAGGAGAGACCATGCTGCGTTTCAAAATTATTTATGTAAGTTGAAATTTTTATTGCCAGTGATTGAAGAATGGAAATATGCAATGCACTTGAAGAGCAATTTCAAGCTGCCGTTAGTTAGGAGATTCTCACCTGTTTTATTTACTGTTCAACAGGGCATGATTGTGCTCCTGGGTATTTACCTTGCATTGTCAATGCTTATTCAGGTATTACTTATAATCTGTTATCAATTTTCTTATGGAAGGAAACTATTTGTAAAAATCAGAATTTGGACTTTTAAACGAATTTAACAATGTTGATTATAATTTATCAGTAACAAAAATACTAACAATTCAGCAAAGCAAGTTACGTATAGCATAATGTTCAATAATAGAAACATTCTGGTCTATACATGCTCCTTTCCTTTGATTTTCTTTATGGCTTTGGAGTTTGATAACATTCTCCATTTTTTTGCCTTCATGATTTCTGTAATTATGTTCAATTTCTTATAGGAAGTTATAGGTCCTTAATTTGATATAATTGATGCCTATCTCAATGTTATTTGGATGTGACTTTTTCAACAGGGAAAATGCTATTTTGGCATCAGGATCCTGCGAGATTATGGGTATTATGTTAGTTGGGTCAATGCTTTGAAGTTTTGTCAAAGGATTATGGTGAACATGGCAATAACTTCTAGTCATCATACAACAATCACAAAACATAGGAGTTCACATAGGTTTCATGTCAAAAACGGGCTTTAAATTACAAGAGAAGTACATTACTGAAGTTATGGCCACTGGGATTACCACAGTCTTTGCTGATATGAAAACTGTTATGGCCCAAAATAAACACAGTGCAACAGAATATTAGATAATAAACTCATGAAAACAATGTTAATTCCAACTGAAAGCAAGACATGAAACTAAATTAGACAGGTAGAGTGGGCTTCCAAGAATGAAAAAGGTTTAATCAGGTCAACAAAAATAATACATCCTTGGTCCCATATGGTCAACCAAGTCACTTACCAAATTTAAAGTAATTTCATTTTTATAATCTCTTACCCCTGTAATAATTACATTTGTTTCTTTGATTTGCCTTTCTTTGAATTCTCTTGCTAGCATTTTTTCAACCTGCGTGTTTGCTTCCTCTTCGATGTTAGAGAGACTCCTACTGATTTTGCAAACCTTCTTTATCATTTCTTTCTAAAGTTCCTCTCTAATGTCTGTTTGGCTGCTTGCACCTTACCTTGAGCTGTTTTAGAGTTTTCCACACTGTTGCTTGCTACTGTTGAAGCTTTCATAATTTTCCAATCTGATTTCATTTTTTGTCACTTGAGCTTCTCCGCCAAAAGAGTCTCTTGTAGTATTCCCACCTGCTATTTTAAAACTTTGTTGTCTTCCACCATAGACTAATTTGTTGCTATGGCTTTGCGTGTTTTTTGGTCTCTTTCCTGCTCCTTGAATTCCAAAGTCACTAATCTTACCTTGGTATTTAGCAGCTCTTGCACATAGAGACTTGAGGACCAAGTAAGAGATGTAGATGTGGGGTTGTAGGTGGTTAAATAGATGAAAAAATAAAAAATCTTGATTTAGTGTAAAGGTGTGTGCAAACCTAAATAGGGATGCACGTGTACGAGGGGGTAGTGATCAAGTCATCAGCATCTGCAAATTCAGCATAGGCGCATTTTATTTTAGGTTTTGTCAATAACAAAAATTGCGGTGGATTCAAAGAAATTGTGCCATCATACAAGGAGACAAGTTTGAAGTTCCAAAAGTGGGCCTTTTTCTTTGACTAGTCATGTTGTTTCAAGCAATCGGATCCACTATAAATAGCTCCAATTTAAAAGAGGTGACTTTTTCAGAATAATCAGCTATAAGTAAGACCAAGATACAATAGATTATCAAGATTTGAGCTTTGACAAATCATTAGAGAGAGTCTTTCAAATTCGATTCATTAAGATAATTGGTGGATTGCTAGAGTTATAGAGGATTTGTCAAGTTAAATAGACTTTGTCAAAACAAGGGAAAGCATTGTTTGAATCAATTGTCAAAAGTGCTTTTTCAAGAAGTCTATTTTTAAGCTACAAATAACTTGTCACCATTTTTTAAGAGAAGGCATATTTTAGGACAAGCTATTTTTAACCAAAAAATTTTATTTATAGTTTTCAGCTATTTTTTTAGTGTTTTCTATTTATAACTCAAAGTCAGCTATTGTTAGACCGTCTATCTCATCATATGAAAAATGTGAATGTTAAGGGAGAAATTGTAATCATTTTAATTGTTAGTTCAACTGGTAGTCACATGTAAAATTAAAATTAGTGGACAAGATAATTTGTAATAAAACTTGCATGTTATGCAAGTGATCATAGTTAGGTTAGAAGTGTAGTTAGTTTAATTCATTTATTTTCATGCAATTGTTTGTAATCAATATAAATGTGTCTTTTTGCGCTTAGTTTTATCAATGGTAATTCTCACACTTGTATATTGCTAGAGTTGCTATTCATCGAGTATTTAGTGTCATTGTTATTCACTCAATGACACTAATTATGTCTATCTTGATTATTAATGTTAAATAAGATGTCTTGTTATATGTGCTAAGGATTAAATTGCTTTGGTGAATTTGCAAGATTTGTATCGCGGATGAGCTCAAAAGAGTAGCTTGTGTCTTTGTACCAAATCTTACATTTAATTTACAAATGGTGTTCATGTTTATGTGTTACCCTTTTCAACTCCATGTGTTTCATGTTATTGTGACACCATATTCAACTCCATGTTTATTTACTTTGCTCAGTCTCTATTTTTAATTGGCCTTTTATGCTAGAGAAACCTTAACATTTACATTTTATTCAACATGAATGTGAACCACCCAAAATATCATTGGAAACATTGTAAATTGAAAGTATATATTGTCCAATTTTAGGTTAGTTTTTATTTTATAGGGAGCTTCACTTTTTAATTTGAAGAGCAATTTTGCAATGCCCCCATTTTTATGCCATCCTGTTTTGCAAGCATTAGCCAGTTTCCAAGGTTTTCTCCAGGTTCCTTGAAACGTTGGGAGGGCTCTAGTGTTCTTGGTGAGCTCAATTCTCAATTTCAGTGGGTTTCAATAGTAAGTGCTTGCATGGCATCGATCGTTTTGGGTTTTTTAAGGTTTGTTCTCTTTGGTCCTCAAAGAACACTACTATTTATAGTAAGTGCTTGCATGGCACCAATTTTTCTGGGGTTTTCTCTTTGGTCCTTAGAGAACATTTCTATTTATAGTAAGTGGTTGCATGGCATCGGTCTTTTTGGGTTTTCTCTCTTTGGTTCTCGAAGAACACTGCTATTAATAGTATGTGCTCGTGTTGGCATCAGTTATCATCTATCAACTTCAATTGGTTATGGCATGTTGAATGTTTCGTTTTTGGTGCATTAGCAAGTTTCCATAAGGTGATGGAAATAATTTTAATATTTTCACTTAACCGTTTAAAAGTGACTTTTCAATATTTAGCTTAAGTGATTAATATTTGGAAAAGTGTCTCCAAGTGGGATGTCTAGACTAAGGGAGACAAAAATTGTTTTTAAACGGTTATATAGGGGCCTTTTTTGAGATAATATAATATTCAAATATTTGAATTTGCCCTAATCTTTCCATCCAAGTTCTATAAATTGGGGTTTGGACTGTTATTCTATCATTCTGAATTTGCACATTTATCGAAATGTTGTCGAAATGAACTTTGAGAGTTCTTCTTGGGATTGTTGAGGATGAAAACCCTCTACAATTTGCCTGATTTCAGTGGTGAAAGATTCACCCTGGCTGGTTATTAGTTTTCAATCAAAGAGTGCATTGATTTGGTTGAGTTTGGTGATGTGGGTTTTGGAGAAGATGAAATTTTATGTAGTTTCTTGAGTTGCCTTCAGGGTTTGCAACATGTTTGATGATATTTGGAGTGCTGATTATATTTTGAGTGTTTTGGCAAGTTTGAATGAAATTTCTCATTCTGGCCATACCTTTCTTTCAACACAGGAAATCAAGTTTTTCCTTACATCTCTTGACGGAACCTTTTTTGCTTATTGGTATAGATTTAAATGATTTGTGGTAGTTGGGCAATGAGTTTTCACATGCTATTTGTTTTCTTTGGTGAAGAACTAAATTTTTAAGAGAAATCACCACTCTAGGGCTAGCGCCCACTTTAAGTCCAACAAGTGAGGCATAAAGGTGGACGAGTTAGGGTATTTGGAGTTCCTTTTCCATCTCTAGCAAGATTATATGTAATGTCCCCATTTTGAGGTTCTCTTGTAGTGCAGTTGGTGCTACATAGATAACGTGGGACCCCTATGCAGCACTGAAAAAAGACATTTTTGATTTCAGTACTTCAGGAGAAATAACTTTATTAGGGGACTTTGATGCAAGGACAACCAATAATCAATCAATTCAGTTGAGTAGAAAAGAAGAGGATGAAAACAACCCTCTTTGGCTAGAGGAAAATGAGTACCACTCTTTCAGGACTTCACAAGATGGAAATGGAGGTGTCTCTCATTTTGGGGTGGAGTTGTTGGGTTTATGTAGCTTATATGATATGGTTATCTGCAATGGTATGGAAAATTGGCCAAGATTTGGAGGTATTACTTGCAAAACTTACAATGGGCAAAGTGTGGTGGATTATGTAATTTTCTCTCACCGGTCCACTCCTACGTTGCTGGAGTTCACTAATGAGGACTGTCCTGTTGCGATGAAACCAGATCATTTGCCCCTCCTTGTTAAGTTCCTCATCCATACAAACAAACAGAAGACAGGGCAGACTGCACAAGCATAGAAAAGTGAGTAAAATCCTTGTGAATTGTAAAAATCAGAAGATCTTTACCTCAGCTCTTAAACAACACCTTTAAAAAGAAAAAAAAAACATATCATGCAAGGAAAACAATGAAGAAAAGGACTGCATCAGCAACAGTATGTTGATCCCAATAATTCACAAGGCACTAAAGGTGTGCAAAAGATCTCAACCTAAGAAAGGGGCTGTAAACTCTTTTCCAGCTAACCCTTGGTTTGATGAAGAATGCAAGGCAGCAAGAAGATGTTTCAAAGATAATAAATCAAACATGGAAAGCAAAATAAATTATGAGGTTTTGATAAAATGGAAAAAAGAAAACTATGTGATAGCTAGAAGCAAAGAGTTAATCTCTTTGGGTAAGTACAACCCCAAAGGTTTTTGGAGGGAGCTTCAACAAGAAAGAAAACAAACAAAGAACAACATCACGGATGCACACTGGTTAGATTGCGCAAAGCT
The DNA here is from genome assembly GCF_030272615.1 of Cryptomeria japonica. NCBI lineage: Eukaryota > Viridiplantae > Streptophyta > Pinopsida > Cupressales > Cupressaceae > Cryptomeria > Cryptomeria japonica. The sequence continues at coordinate 222,994,412 of NC_081409.1, forward strand.
CCTTAATGAGCGGGCACATAATAAAGACAACCCCCCTACAATAAATGATTTAAAAGATTCTTGTTCAAGATCTCAAACAAGGTATAAGAAACTTGGCAAGTGGTAAAACTTAGGACATTGATAGGTTGCAAGCTGATTTTTTAAAATGGGGAATAGAGCTCCTTGCTCCTCACATCAAGAATTTTTTTATCAAAGTTACTCAAAGCAGCTTTCTGGCTGAATGGACAACAATTGTTGTGATTCCTTTGCACAAAAGTGGAGATGTGTCATGTCCCCTTTCTAGAGTGGACATCGGAGACGGAGGAGTTGGCCTATCATTGGAGTCTCGTAGGCTAGCAGAGGTTGATTGGGACTCATTCAGTGCATATAGTGATTGGATTTTGGCTTTACAGGCAGTTTGGAGCCAGTTTGGAGCAGTTCCTAGATTTTAGGGGGTATCCCTAAATTTTAGGAGGTCGTAACAGTTGCCAGTCGTGAGGTTATTCATGACCTTTTAGATGGTTTCAGTTTCAAAGAGATTGGGCTTGTTTCCTAAATTTTAGGAACATCCCTAGATTTTAGGGATGAGACTACCAGTGAATCCTTGATTTCCGACTTCAGTCACAGACAGGTGACAGGATGATTTTAGGGTTTGTAATGTCAGTTGGGCATTTTGTGGCTATTTGGGTTATATTTTTAATATTTCCTAAGTTAGCGTTTAATAATTAAATAAGGCTAAGTTGTTAGCCATTTTGGAGTAATAAGGGGATTTTTGGTCTCATCTTGATGCGCATCCTATTGTGTGATAGCTCGTTGGAAAGATCTTGAAATTCTTTAAATCTTTCTCTTTGGTCTCAGGGCAATTCAGTGAGCGGATTTCTGTCTATGGGGAAAAAGGTCATTTTCTAGTAACATGACCACTTTAAAATAAGAAATTATAACATTTCCACTAGACCACGCCACTTGGAGACAATTAGGGTTCGATTTGCAATTGAGAGGGGTTATAAGGGGATAGGAGCTTCATTCTATGATTATCTTTTACAAATTTTACATCTTGGATTTGAGATTTGGCTCTGGAAGAGCTTTTCAGCATCTGGGACGCCAACCCCAATGCCTTGCCTGTTTGGGACGTAGCCCCCAATACAGTGGTTTGGATTTGTTTGCAGCTATTAGCATCTTGGAGATTGTACGGCATTCTTTCTGAAGGTTCAGCAATTCTGACAGAGTTCAGCGTGGGGTTTGGGGTTTCTAACCAGTTGGGTGTACTTGGCAGCCGTACGGCTGTACCTGGCAGCCACTTTCCTTCCCACGTGCAACACTTGGAGGGCTGGAATCTTGCCACAACTTCATTCCTAGTTATGTTACTCTTTCAGCATCCAGGTTGGAATTATTCCTGATTGTAATCTTCCTGAAATTATTGGAAATCTTCATCTGGTCAAATATTTGATTTTATATTCAGAAATCTGCCTTGAATCGAATTTGTTTTGGCTGTATATGAACTTCATTTTCAGTACTTTGTTCATGTACTTGTACTTCATTATTTACTTGTTGAAAAATCATCAAAATACAAAAAGAATTCAACCCTTCTGCAACTTCTGTCTATTTCTGAAAGAAAATATTAATAAGCAGGAAAAATCAATTTAAATAAATAAAAATTACAGCAGATTGGTAAAAGAGATCCATCAGGGATCTTTCAAGATGTTAACAATCTTTCTAGCTAGCGTACTATTATGATCAATCCACTTCTTGCAAATCTTTTTGGGAGTATGATAGGGCGTAGAATCAGCAGTTGGGCAAAAAGAGAAGGTAAAAGAGTGAAAGGACAGGCAGGTTTAGATTAAAGCACTCCACCATTGACCTTTGCATCGCTCATAGACACTTTGTTGAGAAGGTTTGGGACTCACAAGAGAAAGAAGTCTTTTGTTGCTTTGTTAGTTTAAAGAAGGCCTTTGACATAGTTCCCAGAGACAAACTTTGGAGTAGAATGGAGGAACTTGGGATCCCTGAGGAACTCAGAGCTGCAGTCCATAAACTTTATTATAAAGTTAGAGCTAAAATAAGAACAAAGGATGGAATGTCTGATTTCTATGGCAGTGACATTGGGGTCAAACAAAGGTGTCAAGAGGATGGAATTCAAGTAAATACCGACAAGATTAAAGTCATGCTCTTCTCTTTGAAAAGAAAGAGACAACAAATAAACTTCATGTTTGATGGTTGTTTGTTCAAGATAGTAGAAGAATAGAAGTACTTGGGAATTGATTTCCACCGTATGTTCAGCTAGGAAACTTGTAGGTCAAAAAGGAATCAAGGAGAATGGAAGGCTTCTTATGTCTTGCAAAACAGATGTAGGAAAGCAGAGTTATGAGATTGGAAAACCAAGAAAACCCTCTTGGGTTTGTTGGTTACGCGAATTGTCCTTTATGAGTGTGAGATTTGGGGGAGTAGTGTCAAACAACAGATGGAGGCAATTCGAAAGAATTCAAAAGCAATTAATCATTAGTAGTCTCAAAGTCAAGTCAACAGTCCCCTATGAGATTCTTTTAGTAGAAGAAGGAATGATTCCAATGGAAGCTTCAATAATAGTTCATTTGTCAAGTTACTTAAAAAATGTTAAAAACATGGATAAGCAACACTGGCCTAAAATGGTTGTTGAAGAGGAATTATAACAAAGGAAGAAGACTTGGATGAAGTAGAAGAACAAATGGATCAGCAAGTGGGACATTGATTTGCAAGGTTGTCCCAACAATAATGATGAGATAAAGAAGTTTGTGTCTGAAAAATTTATAACTGCCATGTGGACAAAGTAGGTTGGTTGAAAAAAAGCACATTATGTCAAAGAATTCAATCCCTTGTGGGAACATGATGGAAAGGATTACCTAAGGGCGACAATTAAGGGAAAGGCTAGACTTCTAGTTGTGCAATTAAGGAAGAGTGGGATGAAAGAACTTGTCTTTTAAGCAATAAAGGGCTAGTGGAAACTGAATAACACTTCATCTTTGAGTGCTGCTTACGAGGATATCCGTAAAAAATATGAGGACAATTTGAAGGGTTGCAGTCTAAACGAGTTATTTGAGGAGGAAAGAATCCACAAAACAACGACCTTCTTGATCAAGATCCACAATAGAAGAGTCGACAATGAAAAGAACTTGAAAATTGTTAACAAAGATGCTCTTGGTCCCATAGATTGATGGTCTTGTGGATGTCTTAAAAGTCACTTTACAAGTTTGAAAAAAATGACTTAAAGGCCAATTTCTAGTTTTAAAGGACATGTTACAAGTTAAAATAACTTGTAATTTCAATTACTTGCAATCACCTCAAAAAGACCCCCTGTTACACTTAAAGTGAAAAAAGAAACATAAAGTGAAATTTAAAACTTGTAATTGCATCAAAAATTTCCTACCTACATTGACTTTACTTGCAATGACATCTAAAAGACCCCCACTTGCAGTGACTGCTCTGAAACCCGAAATTGCATAGAGAATGGACAAATGAAGTCCAAAAGTAACCAAAACTTTCACAAAGATGCAAGATAAACTCATGATTGATTTACCATCAAGAAATGTAGACTTTCTACCTTGAAAAGTGTTCCTTAGAGCCTTAAAATCACAAATTTCAAGCAAAAAGTTCCTACTTGCAGTGACTGCTCTGAAACCTGAAATTGCATAGAAAGCTAGGAAAATGAAGGCCAAAACTCACCAAAACTTGGACAACAATGGCAAAGACAACCCCTGATGATTTGACCCTATCAAATATGAGTTTTGTGCCTCATAAAATGTGCCTTAGAGACAAAAATGACACATTTTAAGCAAAAATTTGTAGGGGTTGTCACATTTTTGAAAGTTCAAAAATGAGGACAACAAAAATTATCAAGGATAATTTCAGAAGAGTTGATCAAAGTTAGAACCTTGGTCTAGATGATGCAATTTGGGAATATACTCCATCACAATCAGTCAAAATGGAATATTCTTCGTTATGAGTTACTGGGTCAGTATGGCGTCCAACATGTTGAGGTGGCGCCCCATCACCTTCTTTGGCCAATCACATGTTTCCAAACCATCATGACTAGATTCATTGCATTTGCTGCCAAGGAGAGGGATAGTGGGTGTGCTATTCTAAGTGATGGACTACTAATTTCTTAGTGGGCATTGTTGTCTCATTAATGACTAAGACCCGCTACTTGGCACCACAAAGGGTTCATTTTGGTCAAAAACCTAATTAGGGTTTGCATGCTTTAATCTTGGCCCTTAATTTGAAATCAATCTTGGTCGTTCATTTGTGGGAGGGTCTCTATAAAAGGCCCTGCCTTCTCATTTGTAATTCATTAGATAGTTAGCTCATTAGAAGCAGAGAGCTCTTGCTCCTTAGAGTAGGAGAAGGAGAAGACATTGTTGTAAGACTTGGAGAAATAAAATTTGATTTCATTGAAGATATGGTGGATTCATGTTTATTTCAACTTCTTGCATGGTGTTCTTCCAATTTCTCAATTGTTAGATAAAGTACTTTGATTTCAATGGAAAATGTAATGGTGTTTGATGAATTTCCATGGTTCATACTTTTTGCATCTTGTTGATTATAAGTTGCAGTGTTAAGTTAGTCTGAGCCACTAAATTTGTGCTAAGTTTGATTGTGGATGGTCGTTTGGATTGCGCCATTTTGGGTATTCAAATGCACTTTCTCGATGTGAAAATCCTTCAGCATCCTTGGAAGATTGCAACAGTTCTTGTGAAGTTGTAGTTGATCTTGGCAAAGCAGAACTTGGTTTATTTGGAATTCATCCATTAGAGCACTATCCATTGATATCATTGTCCTTAGGAGTAGAATAGACTCTCTAACCCTTTCCCCCTTTTACTTTCGGTATATTTCCAGTTTGTTCGAAGAAAGAGGCATCACGAAATTGCAATAACTAATGATCAAGTTCCAGCCAGCATTGTAGAAGAAGTGAAGAACGATTTAAATGTAAGTCCCTTTGTGTTACCAGCACAATGACCATTGAGCTTATCCACACATCAAGACCTGACAAAGAAGAACCTTGGAGTCACTTGTATGATCTTTCACAATCTTAGCATACACGGGATTTTGCTCAAGAGAGGATAAGATACCTACCTTGGTATTTTATTTTGTGTTGGTGTGGTCATAAAACACCCATCAACAATACCCAAGTTTATTATATATTTCGCAAGGTCCACTGGCTTTGTGACTTTGTGATTGACCCTTCCACTTAACATCACTTCCATTCTCCCTTTTATGTGTTTGAAACAATACCGAGGTGCAATGATTCACAATTGGGGGCTGCTGAAACAAAACCATCAATCTCAAACAAAGCCACTAATCTCAAACAAAACCACTGGTCACATGGCAGAACATGGTGATTGGCAGACATTGTTAGGGTTATTGCACGGTTTAATTACTGGTGGAAAATTGGTGGTCATTTAAATCTTGACGTCTATTTTTTGCATATCAATTCAGATCTTTTGGCATCATATTACTCAATTACCCAGCCAATACAAGACAGGCTGTTTTGGGGGATTTGGTGTGTAAAAAGAATGGAGATTGACATGGTTTTTGGTTTATGGGTGAGTTTACATATCTTGAATCTTGCACCAATCCTCTGTCATATGAGACTGTTATTACAAAATACATCCACACCAAGACTGCTTGCTTATTAGTAGATTTTGGTGCTATTCATTGTTTATGCTCACCATTCATGCATCAAAATAACATCAAAACTTCTTACTTTCTCCTCAAACTGTAAGTAGTGGTTCTCTGAGGCATACAAGTGTGTTGATTTTCTAGTCCTCATGTTGCCATTTGAGTGTGTTGAACTCCCAATGAATAATATCATAGATACTAGGGGTTCATGGCTATTCACCACTGTTCTTATCATCCTTCACCCCAACTTGAGTGGGATGACATCTGAGTCTTGTTAATGACTGTGCTGATCCTTTTTTGGATCATTGAATGGCTAAATCTGCCACATTTTAATAAGCTGTAGCAAAGTGCACAGGATACCAGACATTTCTAATCGCAATTAGATACCTATCAACATTTTATGCAATATTCTTCACATACTATTAGCATCTTTGTTGTCAGTAGTAGCTGACATCTTATTTGAGCCGAGAACCCACATTACTGTTGGATTGCTTTAACAACTGTGAATGGCTTAAGAAGTTGCTGCAAACTTCTTTTTCTTTTTGTATGGCTATCCACACATTAAAAACTATGTATTTATTATTGACACAGTTGTAACATGCGTAAAATACATACGCTTATTCATATTGTTTGTGGTAATGGGATTAGTGCATAAATTTGTACCTGCATTAGCAGAGGTTAAGGTAAATTGAAGATATCCTATATTATACAAATCTGGAAATCATAGAAATGAATCAACCTTCCATACTTGAAATAGATCTAATGTACAGGCATTCTAGATTGAGGTGGCATTAGCAGATGGAATAAGTTTCACTTATAAGGATCGCATGTGTCACCCATGTGCCAAGACCTTTGAATTACATATATTATTTCTCCAGATTTGAGAGTTGAACAGTTGTTACCCTTGCAGCATACCTTCAGTGCTATGCCAAATCATGGAAGAAGCACCTTTATGCACCTCTTCTTGTTTCTTATATGATGTAAGTATTCCTCACACTGACAGACCATTGGGATTTCATTGGTGCACTATTTTCTAGGGCTTGAATGATATCATTTACATTACTTTCAGAATTTTAGTAGACATAAGTGAAAAGGATACATAAAAACCCCAGCATTCTCAATTGAGATTGTTGGTCCAGTTTGAAGAAATAACACGTGTGGTATTAATTTGCATTTATATGACATTTCTTGACTGGTGATCACAATATCAGTAGCTGTAAGAGGTGTACAACCGAGGAGATAACTTTTCTAACTATTAACAACTGTCATCATTTTTATTTCATACGTGTTTAGGCTCATAAAATTCCTGTTTCTTGAAGAGCAAGAACATAAATTACAACTAGAATCACTTAGTTATAATTAGATGATACTTTCTACTGTACAAGATACTTGCTAGCTGGAAACATGGTAGTTTTATTGGAATATATTTTTTATGTGATTAAATCGTGGCTGTGAATTTACTAATAACATTAAAGAAACCTTACAATGACATGTACAATTATTTTCAGGTTAGATTTCAACTTGGAAATCCTGGCAGCCATTTGTTTGCAATTGTCATGTTTGTCATTGCATCTGGAATGTATGCAGTTCCGGTAAGCTCATATTGACATTCATTTGAAATGCTATATGAAAACTTATCACTTTGATACATTGATAATTTTGTACTTGTAAATGGAAGCTAGTATGCAGCTAACAAAATGGGAACTTTAGCATAAATAAAGAAAAGGCACTCTTGAATTATTGGTCACAAAAATCTTACTAAAATAAATGTGTTTGGATTACTTTGCAATTACTGCAGGTAGCTAGAAAACAATACGTACCTACTCCAAGGATGTCTCAAGTAGATGAGATTGATCTCCTTCCCATTCCTCTAGTTCATGTTAATCACAAAAAACACTTGGATGAGAAATCTGAATCATTTGCTGGAGACATTGAAATGGAACGAATCCCTCTTAAAGGTGTTCCTGCATTTATTGAAGTAGAATCAGTAGAAACATCTGTCCTGGGTAATACAAAGGAACACATCGAGGTCCAGAAGGTTGTTGATCTGAATGTTTGGGAAAGTCTTGTGGCAATTGACTTTTGGTAATTTATCTGCCTTTTGTTTGCAAGCATAGCATGCCAAGATGTTGTTCTAAACAATTATTTGGACCTTCTCCCTTTCAAAAGTAATAAAGTTGCACATTTTTTGGCACCTTGAAGACCAATTTTCCTCTATTATTTAGGTATGATGGCTATGATAACTAGAATTGTTTCTTGCAGGCTTGTCACTTTTGTGGTTGTTAGCGGTGGGGGTAGTGGGCTTGCTATTATAAATAATTTTGCACAAGTAAGTAAAAGGTTAAGTTTCATAGAAGTGTATAATTGATTATGTTGACTCAAATGCTTTGTTATGCAAAAATTCTATGAAACAAAATGCTTGAGATCTCTCTGATTGATTAAGCTTTCACTAGGATTTCATGCATAGTGTTCAGCAACTTTTGGAGGCTGTGTAAACTTAAGAGAATCTAGTAGTTGAACTCATGTTTCATCATAATCTTTCTTTCTAGCTAATAATCATCTAAGCGTTTCAGTTGTAGATATTGTTTCAAATCCTTATTACTTGTACTATATAAAGCCAGTCTTCCATACTCGGACATTTTGGAAGGAAAATGTTTGAAATACCAGCTATCCAGTGGATTTTCAGTGATTGAGATGTTCTGACATAATAACTCTTACAGTGGCAATTTTATGTTTTGTATATGTTGCATGTATATGTTCATGCTGTAAAACTTTTTTTTTGTAGGTAAATATTGGTCATGGGGACTTTGCCCTTAATAAAAAAGAGGAATAAAAATAAAATGATCCATCAAGCCCATAAATAGGAGTGCATTACAATAAAAAAAGATTCCAAAAAGTCAAAGGTGGACTCTTATGGAGAATCTCCTTGAACCAATTTTGAAGTATTCTTACCCAACCTGATATGGAATCGAAGATGTATATTGTGTGGATTTGAATCCTTTGTGGTTGTGCTATTCCTTTTCTTTTGGACAATTGTCCATGGTTCTATGGAATTTTCATTAGTTGAGGGTGACTGAAGACCATTGTAATATCCTGACTGGAATTTTCTTAAATTCATGCAAATATCATCAATAATCATGCAACTGTAATTAACCTATCCAAATTTTTGATCTAACCTGCCAATTTTTCCAACTTTAGCACACAAACATTTTGGCAAACAAATGGTAATCAATCAATATTTTTGAATTTCTTAATTAGGAACAACTGCAACTTAAACATATATTGGCATTTTAACAAACAATTGGCAATATTGATATAACAATCATGGAACATATAATTCTGATATCAAATATGTTAAAGATTGTTCTACATGCCGATAAATACTGAAATTTGATGCTCTTACAACCTAGAACAGATCTTTACCTTAGATAAATGCTAGTTGCAGCTGGTACAGTTTGTAAGGAATGTTGGCTGGTTGGGATACAGACTTGTACAGCTCCAATGTGACCCAACAGAGTTGTATATTGCTGCAATATATATAGGTTTAATGCATGAAGATTGCTTAATTGATATACATGGTCATTTGTGCTAGTTAACTTCTGGTTTGCACAATTCCTCACTTCTTATTGGAATATAATAGCTTGTCTTTCCAATGAACTCAGATACAATGAATTTCTACAAGGAATAAATCTGCTAACACACCCAAATCTGCTGTGCATACCTAGAGAAGCTCCAAACTGCTGTTACTAATTCCTTATATTTTCCAAATAGCAATGTTAGGCATTCACATTACAAACAAATCCTGCACAAAACTGTGATCTTTATTTCCATATCAAACATACATAATACATACTATACTGGCCCATGATCTGCAACTGTAGCAAACAATTTTGGACTGAGCATCAAGGCGCCTGCAAATGTGGTAAATAATGCTGCCCAGAGCCCAAAATAGACTACTGCAAAATATATAAAGGAACAGTGTTTAGATCGCTGGAACCAAACTTAGAGCTGTTGTAAACTCTCCAAAAGGGGTGGCCAGCAATAAAATACCAAAATTTGCACTTCATGATGTACGGCTAGGGTTTAGCTGCCCTAAACTTGGATGCCTAGGGATTTGAAACCATAAAATGCTATGGCTAGGGTTTGTAAAACCCTAAGATGGAGCACCCTTATCCACTAATGCCAAATCTTCAATAAAATATCGATAGTCTTTATTTGGTTGCAAATATTAAAGATTTCTCCCTTTCAGGAACGTGCAAACAAAGATGTAACTGGAAAGATATAGCAATGCTTGCAGCCTTGCACAATCTCCTTCTATTAGCTCACCTGTGAACCCCTAATGGATCCACCACTATATGTTTATTGCATTCAACACAAACCATGATCCTAATTGAATCACATGGTATTGGCTAGGGAAGATCTTTACTTTTGGAACCAATTTTCAACATAGGGTTTTCATCTTAGGGTGGTTGTTCAGCAAACCTACTCAACCTCCACACTGGGATTTTGAGAATATACAAATACAAAGAATGAATGCTCTTCTAGAAAAACTCTTGTAGGCACTTTTACGGTAACTAAAATAATTTCTTGTTTATTTCACTTTTCCCCTCAATAATAAAAATAAAGTGACTTTTCGAACTCACTTTTAATTTTTTTTGAAAGCAACCTTTTAAATCACCACTTTGTAGCCCATGGCTAGTATTATCACTTTTGGCCCTCTTTTAAAAACACTTTATTTGACCACCCTTTAAAATAAATAAATAAACATAAGTTGTCTTTTAATTTCCTGCCTAAAATGACTTTTAAATTGAACTTTATTTTTGGGCCCAACAATATGAAAGATCCCTAAATGGGTTCTTTGCTGCCCTGGATAAGTTTTAATTAATAAACTATCTTTCAGAGCCTTTTGGTGTTCTTAGAGACTAGACAAAAGATGTAGAAAGTGTTGTTTATTTTTTTGGTGATGGGGATTGCAACCATTAACCAATAATAACATAGAATTCAACTCAAAATAAGAATCAGCTTCTGATTTTATTTATGACAGCAGATTACATTCAACTAGGAGTGAAGATCCATTCACCAAAACAATTAGAAACATACCACGGATCCAGTGTTGGGGTTTGTTGCTGATTTGCTATCCAGAAATGGATACAGGCATGAGTTGAAGGTACAAGGGCAGTCCAGATGTACCAATACACTTATACTACCTCCAAATGAATTACCAATAACAAATTGGGCCAAGAACCCAATTACTAGCTGAAAATCCAAATTCTACCAGGCAAAATTATACAATTTTAGCCTTAAATCCTCACTGTTTTGCTCACCTTGATCTCAATTCAAGCCTAATGACTGTGATTTCTTCTACACAGTCCTTGTTGATCCTAACAATGAAGTTAAGAACAAGAAATGGAGTTAAAACCCTCCATTTTATTTATTATCACTCCACAGCCATTTGTAATGGTACGACCCCCTTGGGAAACAGTACAACTGCCAAAAGAAAAAGTAATGCACTGAAATTGAATGTATTCTTGCTCAGATCTGATGTAATGACCTTGCTGCTAATGATTACTGAGTTTGCTTGTTGAAATGACCCTCAATATGCTTGAAACAAGCTTCTGATGTGTTCCACGTGCCTCCTGTAGAAGGGATTCCGTCCTCCTGAAGACCAAATCTGAGGTTTCCGTCTCAAACCTGCTTGCTGTTGTAAATTGCAGACCTGCAACTTCCAAGTTCTTCACAAAATAATATATCATAAATCAAGAATACCTCTAAGGCTGAATACATGCATTCCTTACATTCCACGTGGGATGTACCTACTGCAAATGGCAGCCCTAAGGCTGCAAGGATCACGCCCAAGCTGAAGAATCAATCTGCCATGCTAAAACCCTTACTCTGCAACCTGAATCCACAATGAAGAATGGTGTACTCAATCTCTGTCAACTATGCACTCTGCGTGAAGAATCCAATGCCAATAATTGCTGAGGGCTACGTCCTAGCCAGTCCAGATCTTGGGGTTTGCGTCCCAGATGAAGAATCACTCACTCAGAGCAAATTCACAAAATAAGTTTGATTGTGTAAAAAGATAATGAACAATTAGGTCTTCATCTCCTTATATCTCCTTTCCTTTCCAAGCCAAACCCTAAAAGGGAGTAAAGTTGGCGCATTATGAAAAGAGTGTTATTTTCTAATTATGGTGTCAACTATATGAAAATAACACTAAATTGCAAATAAATAGCGTCAGGCATCCAAAAAGACTCCGGAAGGTGAGAATCATGTAGCAAAGTTCAAGACCTTTCCAACGAGCTATAACACATAGGCATATCAACCCAGATGAAGCCAAAAACCCCTTATTACTCCAAAATGACTAAATACATAGCCTTATTTTAATTTATTTAATCGCTAACTTAGGAAATATTTAAATATATTAAAATATCTCTAGATATCCAATAGCAGCCCAAAATAACCAAACAATCATGAATATAACTTTGTCACCTATCTGTGACCAATGCTGGAAAAGCTAAGCTAACTGGCAGTCCCATCCCTAAAATCTAGGGATGCTCCTAGAAACTAGGAATCACACCCAATCTTCCTGAAACTGAAACCATAGTATGGTCCCGTGGAACCTCAAATATGGAAACTGCCACAACCTCCTAAAAGGTAGGGAATCTCCCTAAAAAGTAGGAACCTCTCTTCAAACACTTGTAACTGCTCAAAAGTATCCTACTCTGCACCTTGGTCCCCCAGGTGGTCATTCAGTCAATTGCTAGTTCTCCCTAAAAAATAGGATACCTCATCCGAAGGTCCGAAACGGCTCACAGAGCCCCTGCAAAGCTCCATGACCCTCAGAATGAGTCCCCTAACCATGTCGTTGACCTACAGGAACTCGAATGGTAGGTCAACCCTTGCTCATCTCATGTCACCTAGAAAAGGGGACATTACACAATAACTATAAGTCACTTTTATTTTTCTGTAACAATTCCCTTTTTTAATAATTAAATGTAAGTTGTTTTCTAATTTTACACTTTATGACAACTTAAATACTTAATCATTTAATTATTTTCTGTGCCAACCCCAAAGTTACGAAAAATAATAAAATGAACCAAATATGAGTTCTAACCACACCAGATATTTTTAACCTCTTAGGATATTGAGCATTATGAAAATTGGTGCTTTTCAAAAATAACAAACTTCTCCAAGAAGTGTGGACACATTCTCGAATGTTGAAATTGCATCTAAAAAGTATTGTTGGACTCATCTTGATCTCTTGAACTCACTAGCATAGTGAGAATTCCTTTCTAATAAAATTGGTGCTCTCCAATATTCTTGGAACTCTCCAAGAAAGTTGGAATGGACTGAAAAGGGGACATTACACCCATTAGCCAGCACAATAGGTTTTATTATTGGAACATATCCTTTAGAAGTTTTTGAGGAAATTTGGGACATCTTAGTTTTAACAAAATACTTTGATGCTAATGCCAACTTTTGTATAAGAGAAGATGATTTCTGCTTAGCCAGAGAGTTATTTCTTTTCTTTGAAAAAGTCTCATGAGGATTCTCTGCAGTTCTAGGTGGTGTTGGCGATCCCTCAATGATTTTAGAAGGGGAAGCTTCCTATAAAATAAAAACTTATCTAAATAAGACAATACATACTTGCAATATAGATTTTTTACAATGTTTTTTTTGGGTGGTACACCTTCAAGCTGATTAAAATGTAAATATGTGTCTTTTTAGTTTTCCCAAGGGTAAAAGGCTAGGATGCTCTTTGAACACAAGGCAAAAAAATTTATGCTCTTATGACTAAAAGAAATCTCAATGCTACATGCTTGCATTGTTTAGCTAAATGCAAAGATTGAACAATGCAACTGCACATATGGAGTTGAATAGGCTAAGACACAAACATGAATGCTAAGGTAAATTGATTAATAGAATTTAGTACAAAGCCATGATTTGCATCTTCAAGCTAATTTGCAATTCAAAACTTGCAAAATTTGCCTAAGCAATTTAACCCTTGGCACATACAGTGAGACACCTCGATAAAGATTGATAAGCAACATAGTCATAATTAATGTCATTGAGTGAACAACGAATTCTAGAAAACAGTAATGTTGAGTACTTGATAAATAGAAAATCCAACCATATGTGCGCATCATAATTACCATTGATTAAATTAAGTGGAAAAAGACATTTACATTGTTTGTAAGAGGTATTGTATAAAAACAAATAAAAAGCTAACTCCCACTTCTACTCTAAGAATAATTGATTGCATGAAATGCAATTTTTATTACAAATATTATCCTCTAATACTAGAACTAAAATCATGCAATTTCCTGTTAAGCTGTAGATTGAATTTATTACAAACTGACTTAATAATCACATTTCTTGCATGACAAGAGATTTAAAAATAGTTGACTCTAGTAATGAATAGAAAATGCTAAAAATAGCACAGGTCCCATGTGCTAAAAATAGAACAATCTATAAACACACTTGACTAAAAATAGCAAACCAAAGAATATGCTCTTCTCTTTGAAAATGGTTATGGCTAAAAATAGATTTTTATATAGGCAGCTCTGGGATGACTAATATTTCTGCAACTTTTCCTTTCATAGGTGTGTACTTTTGATTTAGATGTACCAATACACTATGAATTGGACTTTGAACTTCCACATTTGATTTATTTTATATAGGTGTATTTCATCTCTAGCTGCACATTTGATAACATAATTTTTTAAATTTGAAAAATCTTTTTGATGAGGTACCTGCTTGAATCCTAGAGCGTACCTTTACACTATTTTTTTCTTAATAACTATTTTTTTTTGTATAGATGTGCTTCCTATCTCAAGCGTGCACCTTACAATGGAACATTGAATTTTCAAAATAAAATTGCCTCTTCTATGAAGTGCATCCCCAAAATCAAATATGCACCTAACAATTGATGACAAATTTTGACACTATATTCTCTTTATGTAAGCTTGTGCTTGTCTCCAAGTGTACACTTGACAATAGGTTTTACAAACCAATCCCTTTTTGCTCTTTACGAAGTGCACTCTTAGTCTTAGCCTTAAGAGTGCACTTGTAATGGAAGTTATTGAATGCTTGATTTTTCTTATTTGAGGCATGTCTTCTTTCATAGGCACATACCTAAAATCAACTTAGATTAAAAAATAACTCCTTTGTAATGGTGCTTGCTTGATCTCCTAGGTGTGCTTTCTCGTTTGATTGTTACATATTGGTGCACCTATATCCCTGTGTTAGTTTTCAGATCAGAAATGAAAAATAAGCAGAAATACAACACATAGATCAATGAACACAGCAAATTTCCTTGGGAAAACCCTCCTACTTGAGGGAGAAAGACCCGACAAAAATGATCTCTTATATATCAGATGAATAAGTGCAGAACCTGCATACACCTGCATACAAATCAGGCCCTAGACAAGGTTGAGTCTAATACAATGAATGGAGACACTTCTCCTTAAAGTGAAACACAAATGATTACACTTCTTTTAGAATCGGGTCTGCTGCTAGGAGGCGAACTGCTTCTGCTGAAGAAGATGCGAATCGAAGTGAATAAATTGATTATTAAATGAGAGGACTCTATCCTCTTTAAATACAAAACTAAGCGAACTCCTTTCTAGGTCGGCTCTAGAAAAATATAAATATCAATTAAAAATAAAGGCCGACCTGCCTTGAACAAAATATATTTAGGAGAAAATATCTCCTACCACTACAACACTAACACTCCCTCTTAGCTAGGGAGGTATTTTTTCCAGATATCCTCGTCATGGAGTCTCTCAATATGACGCCCACAATGGCTACACCCATTTGTGGAAAACCACATCTCAGTCTCAGAGATGTACAAGAGTTCATCGTGGAGTCTCTCAACATGATGTCCACAATGGCTACACCCATTTGTGGAAAACACATCTCAATCTCAGAGATGTACAAGGGCTCATCACGGAGTCTCTCAACGTGATTTCCACAATGGCTACTCCCATTTGTGGAAAGAAACACATCGTCATGGAGTCTCTCAACATGATGTCCACAATGGCTACTCCCATGTGTGGAAAGAAACACATCTCAGTCTTAGAGATGTACAAGGGCTTTCACCTCATATTTCTCTGTCTTGGAGAAATATACATTATGAAAAATCTTAATGATGCTGAGTCTCCCTTTCAGCAAGGGTGACATTCTCCACTACCCCAAGCTTGTCTCGGAAATGTGCAAACTTCACTCTGGAAAGAGTCTTGGTGAGAATATCAGTCGTCAAATCATCAGTGCAAATGTACTTGAGTTGAATTGCTTTCCTCAGCACCATGTCTCTGATGTAATGATACTTGATCTCCACATGCTTTGTCCTATCATGAAATACAGGATTTACCGAGAGCTTCACACAGCTTTGATCGTCACAATGAATTACAATCGGCTCCAATGTATGACCGAACAATCCTGTATTTCACAAGTGACTTCTAGCACTGGTAAATATTCGAGGTAGGGAGGTATAGGTGAGTGTAGGTGAAGGGTAGGGGATGTGTATTTCACAAGTGACTTCTAGCACTGGTAAACTTTGAAATTATGTGCAATGGTCACAAGACATGAAAGAGCACATAAGGGAACTGTAAATTATTTTAATTTTAATATATTATACTAAAATTTAATATAAATATAAATGAATCTTAAAATATACTAAAATCTGCATTTCTGCTCCATGGTTCTCCTCTCCATGGGTTTGAGGACATTAAGGAAGTTCCTCTGGTCAGGATGAATCGCCTCTTCCTCTGCCATAGGGATCTCATCCCCATCCCCTTCTTCACCACTACCAGTCCCTCCATCCTCCCCATCTACTCAGCCTCTCAGCCTCTCAAGATCCCTTTGCATTGTCTTGCAAGCAATGGCCTGCTCTCTCACAATATTTTCCAATTCCATGTTGGTGATTGGTCCTCTAAGGACTTCTTCTTCTTGTCCTTCTGACATCTCTCAATTCTCTATCTCCTTACCAAAGCCGTTACTAGCTCTGATACCACTTGATGCATTGCCCTCCTTGTAACCTGCCAAACACTTCAAAATGTATGACACTGACCCCTCAAAACAAGAATGGGATCCTTAGACCTTAATCTAGGATCAACATGCTCTTCAAATAAACTATGCATATCAAGTATGATTATTATGAATTGACCTCATCCCAATGTAGTTGAACAACTTGAACTACAAGAGCAATGGAAGAAGAGCACATAATATGAACAAAAGGTCTTTTGGGTCAACATGGAAGAGATAAAAAAAATATCACAATGATTTGCATCATTCCCAAATAGACAACACATGTATTTGACATGTAGAATAATTATGATACAAATAGAGGAGTGTTATAATAGAGTCAGTCCCAAGGGTCATCCAAAGAGATCTTAACAAACACAAAGACATGCCAAGTATCACATTATAGGAGAACACATTACACACATGAAAACACAAAAAATAAAGAACCTACTACATGAATGAGCTAGTCTAGCAAATCATCTGCCTCCCAATCTTTCTCATTACAAATTAGGGATGAAGAAAAAAACTCCAAAGGACATATAACTAGTACAATAAATAGATCTCTCTCTAGTGCCAAACATGGACTATTCTCTATGATGGATCATTATGTATGTCACTAAGAGATAGAGTTAATGTTTTTGAAAATATCAAAGATAGACCATTATTAATATTTTTAACACTTATAATTATATGAATATCATTGGAATTATCATCTAAATTGATCACAATAGGAAATTTTATAGGAGGAGAAGAAGAAGAACCATTTTGAATAGACAACTTAAACTTTAAACAAGGTTGATTAAGATAAGGCTTCTCTCTAGGTGTTGAAGATGACAAGGAAGGCTAACAAGGTGGTATCAAATCATCATTCCACTGGTTAGGAGAAGATTCACTTTTGGAAGAAAGCTCATAAGCCTAGACATCTTAATTGATATTCTCTTGTACTATAATTTTTTTGTAGAACTAGGTTGGGGATCACTTGACATTGATTCATTTTCTTCCTTTTTTTATAAGAATAGTAGGAGAAATAGAAGGAACTATATTCAGGGGTAAATTAAGTGTAAATAACATAATTAGATTATCAAAGCGAATCACCAACTCTAATCTAACTAAATTACTCCTAAATGACAATGAAATAATGCTAAATCAATTGAATAATGAAAGAAACTAATTTAAACTCCCTCAATTGATGTAACAAGGCTTCCATTGCTCTTCTCTTTAGTTGTTGCCGAATTGGCTCTCAATATTGCACTGATTTCCTGCATAGATTAGCAACTATTTCGAAGACTGTGATTCTAGCTTGAAAATGAGAAATGAGATTAAATTTATAGATTTTCAACACAAAAGGGGTGAGGATTTGAAATCAAGTGTTGATTGATAGATAACTGATTCTGATTTATCAGTGAACTCAATAGATTCATTTGTTAACAGAATTGATTGATTTGTTAACTCATTTGATTGGGGAGACAACTAGATTGAATGGATAGTGAACTGAATAGATTAATCAATTGACTAAATTGATTGAGAGATGATTGATTAGATGGATTAGAAGATTGCATTGATTGATTAGTGAGAAAAAGTTGATTGAGAATTAAAAAGGGATATTGATTAGTTAATTGAGTTAATTGATTAGTCAGCTAATTTGATTGCTCAGTTAAGATTTTCAACATGTGCTATAGGTGATTAACTTGAAATTCAATTTCATTTTGATTTCATTTGAATTTGGGTTTTCGAATACTGAAATGCACATGAAATTAACTGAAATTCACATTTGGTGAAATCTCAATTTGATGATTTGGAATTAAGCATTAAGTTTTGGTTAAGTTAATTTTGGTTGAATTTATTGGTTTTTCCTAGTTTGTTTCTAGTAGTGAGTCAAAGTGAAGCAAACAAACTATAAAATCTTTTATAGAGCAAATAAAGAAGAGCTTTAGTGTCAAAATTTGTACAGGTTCTTGAAGGAGTACATTTGCACTGATGATTCGACGACTGATATTCTCACCAAGACTCTTTCCAAAGTGAAGTTTGCACATTTCCGAGACAAGCTTGGGGTAGTGGAGAATGTCACCCTTGCTGAAAGGGAGACTCAGCATCATTAAGATTTTTCATAATGTATATTTCTCCGTCAATCCTGTTGTAATTCATTGTGACGATCAAAGCTATGTGAAGCTCTCGGTAAATCTTGTATTTCATGATAGGACAAAGCATGTGGAGATCAAGTATCATTACATCAGAGACATGGTGTTGAGGAAAGCAATTCAACTCAAGTACATTTGCACTGATGATTCGACGACTGATATTCTCACCAAGACTCTTTCCAGAGTGAAGTTTGCACATTTCCGAGACAAGCTTGGGGTAGTGGAGAATGTCAGCCTTGCTGAAAGGGAGACTCAACATCATTAAGATTTTTCATAATGTATATTTCTCCATAGGTGTAGACATGGACTTGTAATCCATCATCCCAAATCTCCTCAAGATGTCTATAGTGTATTTTCCTTGACTTAGAATAATCTCATCAGGTCTTTGCCACACTTCCAGTCCCAGGAAGTAATGCATAAGACCAAGATCCTTCATCTCAAACTCCAAGGCTAACTTTTTCTTGCATTTGACAATGAGCTTCTCTACTCCAATGAGAAATAAATCATCAACATAAAGAACCAATATCAAAGCCTCACCATCAACTATCTTGAAGTAAAGGTTGGAATTTGCATCATTCTTGGAGAATCCCAAGCTCATCAAATATCTATCAATCCTTTCATACCATGCACGAGGTGCTTGTTTAAGACCATACAAGGCCTTCTTCAATTTGCATACATGAGACTCCTTCCCATGAATCACAAAACCATTTGGTTGTTCGATGTACACTTCTTCAATCACACCATTAAGAAATGTTGTCTTTACGTCCATTTGATGTAACTTCCATCCTTTAGTGGATGCAATAGCAATAATTGTTCTGATAGAAGTGTATCGAGCAACAGGTTCAAATGTCTCCTCATAATCTATTCCCTCCTGAGAGAAATCTCTTGCCACAAATCTTGCCTTGTGTTTCTCAATGCTACCATCAGCTGCATGCTTGATTTTGTAGAGCCATTTGGAAGACACTACTAATTTCCCTTCAGGTCTCGGAAGAACATCCCATGCATCATTTTTAATGATGGACTGATACTCTTCTATCATTGCATCTCTCCATACCTACTGGTTGGATGCCTCCTCAAAACTGGAAGGCTCAGATTCAATGATGTGACTCATCAATGCCACATAACCTGGGAACTTTTGAGGTCTCTTGCTTTTCCTAAAAGTGCCTCGAGGAGCTGCATATTTTTCTGCCTCTTGCATAGTCTGTCGAGCCCATAGAGGCCTTTTCCGACCTACGGCAATATCTCTAGGCCCATCAGTTGGGTCTATAGGATCAACTTGATCAATAGTCTCGGTCGGTTCATGAGACTCCCTCTAAATGTCAGGAGTATGATCGGGAGATATGTCCATATCTTGAGAAGTCTCCTGCTCCTCACTGTTTATCTCCATGTAAGTTCCTTTAGATCTTTTGAAGGCTACTTCCTCTTCAAAGGAGACATCCCTGCTGATCTCAGTTTGTTTCTGCCCTGGAATATAAACTTCGTAGGCCTTTGAAGACTCATTGTATCCCACGAATATACCCTTCTTGCCTGACGGTTCTAGCTTTGATCTTTTATCCTTGTGCACATGAACGTAAACAGGACAACCAAATATCCTTAAGTGACTAACCTTAGGTTTCACACCTGTGAAGACCTCCTTAGGAGTCATGTTTCCCAATATTCGATGAGGGCTTCTGTTCTGAACATATATGGTAGTTCTGGAAGCTTCTGCCCATAGGAAACTCTGTAAATCTTGATCATGGATCATAGCCTTGACTGCCTCTACTATGGATTTGTTCTTTCTTTCAGCAACTCCATTTTGCTGAGGATTGTACAGAACACAGAACTCCCTCTTGATCCTTGCCCTTATATAGAAATTACGAAATCCTCCAGAAGTGTACTCCCCTCCATTATCCAATCTCAGAACTTTAATTCTTTTTCTGGACATATTTTCAACTTGAACCTTGAATTCTTTGAATCTATCAAGGACTTCCTCGGACTCTTTAGATGTTTAGGAAGTAGATCCAAGTCTTCTGAGAATAATCATCAATGAAAGTTACATAATACCAAAAACCACTCAAAGAAGCCACAAACATTGGTCCACATAAATCAGAATGAACAAGATCTAAAATTTCCTTTGATTTAATGTCACTACTATGGAAGGGACTCTTGATATTCCTACCAAGTGCACATCCTCTGCAAATGCCATCATGCTCTAGACCAAGCTTTGGAGGCCAGTAACCACCTTCTCCATAGATGGAAGAGCTCTGAAACGTAAGTGAGCAAGTCTCCTATGCCATAACTCACTCAAACTAATAGAATTGTGCAATAATGCCTGAACTAGTCGAATTGATAATCTGTATAGGCTCTCCTGATGAATGCCAATCACCCGAGCTGATTTTATGCTAGAGTTCTTGGGCCATGCAAGAAATTTCCCTTCAAGAAAAAGCAACCTTGTACCATTTGTCCTCCAAGGCTGAAATGGAGACAAGATTTCTTTTGATCCCTGGTACAAACAAGACATCACTCAAATGAAGAGGGATACTTGAATCTAGCTGAAAAGAAGTGGCTTCGGCTCCCTTTATGGAGTAACAAGCATCATCTCCAATTATCACTTGCAAGTTTGACTTTTTCTCTACCAGGTCTGTAAGATGCTCTTTGTAGCTTGTGATGTGATGTGAAGCACCACTATCTATCGACCAAGTGTCACTGTCAGTTGGAACATTGCTTGAAAGAGCAGAGATGAATAGAAATCCCTCTTAGTTGTCTCTAGATTCCTTTTGTGGTGACACATCATCAATATCTGCAATGGAATCATGCTGCTTTGATTTTGATATGCAATGTCGAGCATAGTGACCATACTTGTCACACCTATAACATTGGATGTGAGAGAGATCCTTCTTTTTCTTTGGTTTTGGAACATAATCTGATTTTTTGTATCTATTCCTCTTGAAAGTGCCTCTTTTTCCTTCTCTTTCTTTTCTTCTAGAAGCATGTGCAGCAAGGACATGACTTTCTTCATTATGAGAGTTTCGCCCATTTCCTCTTGCTGCCAATCTGGATTCTTCTTGAATGCAATCAGCTCGAAGATGATCAAACTTGGGCAACTTAGATCTCCCACTGATGCTTTGAATAAAAGGCTCCCAAGATTGAGGAAGACCATTCAATGCCAACATAACCAGATCTCTATCTTCAACTATGTCTCCAATAGTGCATAGCTGATCTCGCAATTCAGAAATCTTGATGAAGAAAGAAATGACTGAATCTCCTTTAGCCATTTTTATATGATGGAGCTGTTGTCTCAAGGCAAGGGCTCTGTTGGTATTGTTGATCTCATACAATCCTTGTAGAGCCTCGAACATTTCTTTGGCTGTCTTCATCTTGG
The DNA here is from genome assembly GCF_030272615.1 of Cryptomeria japonica. Lineage (NCBI taxonomy): Eukaryota > Viridiplantae > Streptophyta > Pinopsida > Cupressales > Cupressaceae > Cryptomeria > Cryptomeria japonica. The sequence goes on from NC_081409.1 coordinate 223,016,567, forward strand.
AGATAAACGGAACTAGATGATCCTTCACGGAGTCTATCATGATCTTTCTAGCCTTCATGCCATTTTTCTTCTATTGAATTTTCTTTGCATCATTAGATGGCTCGGGCACATCATTTTCCACGAAATCTGTAATGTCCCTCACCTAGTCTGATATGAAATTTCAATTTTTGACCCCTTTGGAATTTCGTCAAACACTTGTCTTACAAGTGATTAGCTTTTTGTTCTCAATTCAGTTTGTTAGAAGGGACATAGATCACTCAAAACTTAATGAAGATCATCCATTAATAACCTGAAAATGAAGTGTGATGACCAAATGTAGAGTATAGACAGCAATCTATCACAAGTGAAGCTCATAACATGATATCGATGAACTGACATTTTGTCAAATAGATGTCATTCAACCTCAGAAAACTTGATCAGACAAAATGCAGCCACAAACCACTTCAAACTTCAATGATTACCAAATGATTCTTGTTTTCAACAATAGGAGGGCTATTTAAACATAATATGAATGCTATGGGATGACCGAACAACACTACTTCACAAATATATGATCATATGATGATAAAAGTGTTCATGAATTATTGGAACAGCAGTCTGACATAATTACAAACAGTTGGCAAACATCTCCAGACAATGACACCAAGTGAGGCAGCCTTCTAATTGTTTATTTATGAGACAAAAGGCTTTATTACATAAGCCGATTTACATCTATGCATTTATTACTGAGACACCTGCATTTTCAGATCTGTCTGAAAACATAAGACTGATATTATTATTTTAACCACTGAAAATGCAATGTAAGATGGGCAATGAGGAACCTGAGATATCTGCAATGATGAAGGGAGCAATAACTGCTGTCTTCTAATCAAATCATGCCACAAGAACTGCCGCCTTGACTGCTGTAAGTAAATGCCTCAGAGATGTCGCTGTGACTGCACTTAGATGACTCCCAAATTGCTTCCAACCTGATCGGATTCCTTGCTAATGGCAGTGCTTGACTTCTTTGATGATTTTTGGGCAACAACAAGTGTCTAAAGGTGAGATCGATGGCACAAGGAGGTGGCAAACCAGTCTAGGTTCGGCCTCTCCAATAAATTAATATTGGCACCCTAAACACCCAATAAATGCCTTAATGGAATCGCCTAGATGTCCCCTTCAATCTGCAATGGGGGGCCAACATCGATGCATCAATGAAGAGATATGAATCATAATGTGGGTCTGCTACTGTTCACAACACTGTAGCGATGGCACTGTTCACGACCACTGTTCACAGCAAGGTGAAAAGTCTTCGATCTGCCTCCAATTTCCAGAATTAAGTCGCCTTATTGCCAAGAGGATATCGCTGTCTTGCTAGCTCTAGGATATGGATTCAACACGGCAATCTTCTGAAAATCTGATAATCTGAAACACAATAAGATCTGATACGAAAAACTCCAATCAGCTTATATGAGATGACTGAAGTATCATCTCCTCAATGCAACCCCTCGAGAGATCTTTCACCGTCTCAGTTATGCGATCAATGGGAGTTTCCGTTCCCAAAGACCCTTACTCTGCAAACACCAACTTGGTTCTACAAAACTAACTTAACTCAACAATACACAATTCAAGTCTGCTTTCCTTCTCTTACCCTCTTCTATTTAACCTTTTCCATAACCCGTCATGAGACATCTTCTAGAAGGGGGTAGGTACACTTTATTTATTTTTATTAAGTGACTATTAATTATTATTTTATTTTTATACTTTAGTCACTTTTAATTAAATTAATTAAATATAAAGTCACTTTTTAATAAATAATTTATTTTAATGACTTTATAAGAAATTAATTTAATTAATTTCTCCTTATAACGATTGGGGACATTACAAAATCTAGAAGATCATTCTCTTCTAAGACAATGAGAACTTTGAATTTCCAGGAGTTGAAATTTGATGCTCCATCAAGTCTATCTTCTACCTTGACGCTGTTCACCATCTTCATTTCTTTTGAGAGACTACCCTAGATAAAGAGTTGCCTTGACTACTTAAACAAATCTGATCGGATCTTTACTAAAGCCTGCTCTGATACCATGTTAGTTTTTAGATCAGAAATGAAAAATAAGCAGAAATACAACACATAGATCAATGAACACAGCAAATTACCCTAGGAAAACCCTCCTACTTGAGGGAGAAAAACCCAGCAAAAATGATCTCTTATATATCAGATGAATAAGTGCAGAACCTGCATACACCTACATACAAATCAGGCCCTAGACAAGGTCGAGTCTAATACAATGAATGGAGACACTTCTCCTTAAAGCGAAACACAAATGATGACACTTATTTTAGAATCGGATCTGTTGCTAGGAGGCGAACTGCTGCTGCTGAAGAAGATGCGAATTGAATTGAATAAATTGATTATTCAATGAGAGGACTCTATCCTCTTTAAATACAAAACTAAGCGACCTCCTTTCTAGGTCGGCTCTAGAAAAATATAAATATTAATTAAAAAGAAAGGCCGACCTGCCTTGAACAAGATATATTTAGGAGAAAATATCCCCTGCCGCTACAACACTAACACCTTGGATGTGCATGTGTGTCATGTCTTGTTTTTGGAAATAGTGTCATGGAGAAGACGTCTTGCCTATTCCCATTTCTTGTAGGCTATAGAGCAAAGCAAAGCAAATAAAAATTCAATATTATTTTGAGTTGGGCGTGGTAATTTTTAATTCAAGGGGCAACTTACACAATATTATTATTGAAATAAAAAGTGTGTTTAAACACTAATATTAAATTAAAAATTACTTTTAATACTAAAACAAAATAAAATAAAAATTATTATTTTTAAGTACTAATTGGACGGAAATTTAATCAAGGACACAAATTGGAAATGTTTAAATAGGGGTGTGTTGTGCGTATTGCACATCTCACCCCGTCGTTGACAGGGACCCCCATTGCCTTTGTCTAGCTGCCTATCCGTGAGAGTTAGGCGTTTTAAGAGCCTGAGTTAAAGTCAAGCAATCAAAGCAAGCTCGACCATTCCTTGTAGAATCCCAAGTTCGTAAGGTAAAGCAAACACAAAACAAGAATGGAGGGTGTTTGAAACATAAATCTCATTTTGTTTCTCAGAGGCCCGAGCTTCCATACGAAGAGAAAGGCGTTCGAACACAAAATCGTGCATTCTACTCTGTGAACCCGAAGCCCTATCTGTCGCTTAAAACAAATTCCCGCGATAAGTCATCCAAACCGAAATGCACATTTAAAGGCCCATAATCGGCCTATGAAGCTGAACTATAAGACAAGACTCACAAATCGGCCTCTAACTCTGAAATGCAAGTTTGATGAAGCTCTCCAAAATCGGCCTCTAAGCCGAAAATAGAAAAATAAGAAAATCGTGAAACTTTCAAAGGAGAAGGTAAAAATCTGAAAATAACAAAATATCCTTAAATGTCGAATTTGCAAAGTGTTCTAAACGGCCAAGTTTTGCAATGTGCTCCAAATGGCCGAGTTTGTCTAAAGACATGGTTAAACAAAAGGGCTTGCATTTTGCCCAAGGGTCGAACTCTTTCTTCCACAAAGGGGGTCTTGCATTTTGGCTCCAAGAGCCGAGTTTCCTCCCTTAAGCAAGTTTACATTTTATCCTAAGCAACCGAGTTTGGTCATCTTGAAAGCAAGTTAGTAAGCCAAGAAGCTTCAGTGGATTCAAATCATCCAAACATCATCAAGACGAAGGATCGGAGTTCACATTTGAGGAGAGACATTTAAAAGATACATCTCACAAAGAGCTTCTCAAGCCCAAACTCTACTGAGACAAAGCCCGACATCGTGTAAAATTTAATATGTTTGTTAAATTAATTAAATTAATTTTTCAAATTGATTAAAGGTGAAATTGATTGTTTGCAGGAGAACGTCATTAGAAAGAACCAGGAGAAAGCCTGAAACGCAAATCGAAGAAGGATCGCGATCAAGGCTAGGTGCTAGAAGCTGGAGAAGAAGATGCAAGAGCGCGGGATTGGAACCAAGCATTGGGAAGCGCATCATCACTTGAACGACAAAGTTAAAGGCCACCACCTGAACCACAGAGTTGAAATCCACTAGCGCGATTAAAGACCGAAGAACACTCTGAATGCTACCAAAGTATGCATTCTCGAGAAATGCACAACTGGGTTTAATTCCATAAATTCAGTTTTAAAAACTGAAATTGTTTAGTACAAGGCTGCCTGTGGGCCTGTTGTGACCATTTCACACATCGCCCCATTTGAAATGGGGACCCCCTCTTTTTGCTTGTTTTTCGCTCGCTTTTCGCTTTGCTTTTTAGGGTTTTTTTTTAGTTTGTCAGTTGTCTGGATTAGGGTCAAGCCTTAGGGTTCCTTTTTCGATCTTTTCAGGCCAGAATCCAGTCGGTTTTTGAGAGCTTTTGAGCTTCCTTTTGTAGGATGCAATTTTGAATGAAATGAATTCGCCAAAATGGTCTATTTTCAATTGGAATTTTGAGTGCAGAGTCTTAATTTGTCTTAGGGTTGGTGATGAAAATGTGAATTTTGTCCAGTTGAGTAATTTTGACCAAATTTTTGAAAATTTTGATATTTGATCCTGGGCATGGGGAATGATTTGTTTTTGCCTTGTGAAGTGATTAAACTTATGAAATCTTGATATTTTGGCCTGTAGGAGCAAAATCGCTCCTGTCCCTCAGTGAAGGACCGGAGCTTGTTTTCAAAAATCTCACTGTCTCTGCAGGATCAAGATGAATTTCGAATTGGAAGTAATAAAGAAAGGCGTGATCTTTCTGTTGAGTATAAATTGAAGAATTTCACGAACACGGAAATGCCCTAGGAGTCAAAATCGCTCCTGTCCCTCAGTGAAGGACCGGAGCTCAAAATCAGATATTGCTTTGTCCTTGCAGGATTTTAACGACTTGACGATTTGAAGAGATCAAAGGAGATGTGTTTTATCAAATGAATATAACTTGAAGTGCCGTCGTGAAGGAGAATGAACCAAAAGGGAAAAATCGCTCCTGTCCCTCAGTCAGGGACCAAGGCGAAATCCATTGTAGCTCCCGTCCCCCTCCCAGGGACCAGAGCGAAATTCTTCATAAGGTACGTTCTGGGCAAAGATTAAGCAATTTTAAAGTTTGAAGGCAGGAAAGGAGGTGAATTGAACCCATTGAAGACAAATTGAAGATTATAAAACATCAACAAGGGACCCATATGCCCAAGTTCGCTCTTGTCCCTCAGTCAGGGACCAGAGCGATTTTTACCTTAGACAAATTTCTTGCCAAGTTACAATGAATTCCAAGGCGTGGATGAGTGAAATGGAGCACTACAAGACGATTGAAGATAATTTTTGAGGTTAGCAAAGTGAGATGAAGCCTACAAGAGCAAGTTCGCTCCTGTCCCTCTCCAAGGGACCAGGGCGAGATGATGATTATTTTGCTTTCTACCTAAGTTCAAGGCACTCCAAGACGAAGTACAAGGTGGCGAGGATGTTTTAAAGCGTCTCAATCAAGAACGAAGTTATAAAGATCGCCAAGGATAAAGGATTTACACCAAGACACCTAATTCGCTCCTGTCCCTTAGGCAGGGACCAGAGCGAAATTCCTATAAAGGCCTAGATTTCAAAAGTTTAACATATTTCAAGTGTCCAAAGGAGATCAAGGGACTTCATTTTACACGATGAAAGATATGACAAGTTGATGAAAGCAAACACGAGCTCAAAACCTTGAAGTTCGCTCCTGTCCCTCAGGCAGGGACCAGAGTGATATTGACTATAGTTGCCAAATCCTTCAAAAATCACGTTAAGTCAAGGTTATGCGAGATGATAAAAGGTCTAAGGTGTCTTTAGAAGGTGATATGCGAAGGCTTCAAACGTCAAATAACTATCAATTGAGCCAAGGAAGCTACATCGCTCCTGTCCTTTGGACAAGGACCAGGGCGATTTTCACAAGATCATTCATTTTTCCTCAAAATCAAGACAAGGCAGGGTCGCACAAGATCAAGGACATCATTTGGAAAGTAATGAACGAAGAACAAAGGTTGAAAGATGGCGAATTTTAACTAGAACATGGAGATCGCTCCTGTCCCTCTCCAAGGGACCAGGGCGATATTTGCTAAGTCACTTGTTATCCTTCGAAGATCATGTCAAAACAAAGATACAAAGGGTTTAAAACGTTGCTTGAAAGGTAATGAATGAGGAGTTGATATCAAGAACGGAGAATTTCAAGAAAAAGAATAGGGATCGCTCCTGTCCCTCACCAAGGGACCAGGGCGATAATCCTCCAAACATCTAAACGTCTTGTAGAAGTCAAGTGAGACAAGCGTGGAATGAAGAAATAACATTATTATTCGCCTTATGATGGAGATTTGAGATCTAAAAAGCAAGATCAAGGAGAAACTATGAAGTTCGCTCCTGTCCCTCTCCAAGGGACCAGGGCGATAATGGTCATAAGAGGCACTTGTTCACACAAGCAAGTCACTCAAGTTTGAAAATCCTAGCAAAAATGCCAATTTCAACGTAAGGATGAAGACTTTGAACGTCAAAAGTGCAAGAATCAAGACCAAGTTGATGGATCGCTCCTGTCCCTCAGTCAGGGACCAGGGCGATGAGGTTTGTATTTTTTCACCTTCAAATTTTGGCGCTAAACAAACACTTTTGAATTTATTTTAAATGCTAAATTCGATAGGTTTTGAAAATTCAATTAAATGGCATTTAAAATTTGCGCTTGATATTAATTAATTATTTTTTGCCTTGTAAAAAAATCGAATTTATTAATAAAAAACGATGGCATTTAATAATTAATTATCAAATTAATTAAAAAAAATTAAATGGAGCGCTTGGTTTATGAAGGTCGGCCCTTATTATTTATTTAAAAATCATTTTAAATTGCCCAATTTTACCAAGGTCGACCTAGTGGTAATTGTGGTATGAGCGCTTATAAAGGGTGGTGAAGATTTTCATTTTCACATTATCATTTTATCATCCACATTCATGCGATTTGAGGAAGACAAAGGAAGGCGCGAAGTATTATCAAAGGAGGTGCGAACCTAAAGTTTCATTTGTGCGAACTTGCCAAGGATATTGGAAGATCACATTAAAGACTTGAAAGGTGGCGAAATTGCTAACTTGAAGAGGAGATCACGTTGAAGCCATCTAATATCAATTTTGCCTAGGCGATTTTATTCATTTTGCATTCTAGTGTTAGCTCTCAAGTGAGGTATGGCGATATTGGTTTTATTGTTTTGATTTTAAATGTTGATCGTCATAGCTTAAGTCTTGAATTTTGAAATTTTGATTTCCCCTAGCTCGATCGTTTTTTAGGAAATGATAACTCTAAGACTTATCATGATGTTTCCTAAAATTTATTCTCTAATCTATGTTATTCATTGCAAAATCTAGTTTCTCATTATGAAATGTTGTGTAGGTATGGCGACCCCGAAGGCGGGAGCATCCACCAGTCGTCCAGCTCTCATGAAGGAAGATCAAAAGACCGAAGAAGTGGAGACCAAGATCGTGTCGAAGTGGAGCAACATTGGAGATACTAACTTGGGCAACTTCAGCACGAAGAAGTTTCGAGAGGTCCCTTACATTGGCAAGCCATCACCTGTCGCCCGGAGAATAATCGAGAGTGGCATCATTAAGGCGGCCGGCTTCCCTCCAGCAGTACAGTGCCATGAGTTGATGATCGAGTGTGCTCGTCATTATGATCCTCAGTCCAGAACGATCGTGTCCAATGAAGGAAACACTTTGGCGTACCTTTCAGAGGAAGTTATAAGTGAAGCTTTCCATCTTCCAAAGCACCGAGACATGATATACAAGAGCATAGAAGGAGCCAGGTCAATGTACGAAGATGATCCAGATGCTTGTTTAAGCATTATCAACAAGAACTGGTTACTCAAGAGTTGTCCTCGCCTGAGCAAGATCCCGAACACACCGCAGAGGATTGATTTCCAGGAGGAGTACAGAGATTTGATTACAATGCTCAACCGAGTTACAGGAGCCCCTCACGCCTTCTATTTTGAGAAGTGGATGTTCTACTTCATCCAGGTGATAGTTCAAGGGAAAGGTACGATACATTGGGCTAGAATGATTAGCCATTGCTTGGACGTACAGTTGAGGAGACTCAAGGCTACCAAGTCCTTCCACATGAGTTCATACGTCATCTATGCCTTGATTAGGAGTTTTGAGTACGCAGGACTACCTCACAGAGGAGTGATTGGAAGAGGACCCGGCGAGGTCAGAGCTTGTGATTCCTATGCCTACTTGCATCATCCGCCAGGGAGCAACTACAAGCTAGTTAATGATACCTTCACCATGAACATCACAAGGACGTTGCAAGGTGGGATTCACAACAGATTATGTCAGGATGCACAAGAATTAATAAAGAGGTACGGTGCTTGGTTTATTCAATTTCCGAAGTTCGCTTATATTAGAGTGCATGGATGTCCTTTACCTCCATACATGTTGCCGAGATATCCGACAGACAGAATTGTGTTACTTGAAGTAACAAGACAGTTGGCAGCATATGCGAAGGCATTCAGACACAGACATGGGAATGGAGTTCCAGTACCTATCATTTTGGGCAATTCAATTGAGGTATGTCCTAATGCTTTAGCTATGGATGACGCAGAGAAGGAGTTAGCCTTGTATTCTTTTTCATCTTTTGCTTTGAGAGAAAGCTTTGATCCACATGGATATTTAGAGGAGACAGTCGGTAGGAAGTTTAGGCATGAGTACCAAATTGAAGATTTTATGATGAATCTCTTAGATGATCTTGAAGTGAAACGAAAAATGCATTCTAGATTGCCTTTGGATTTCATCAGGAAATGCAGGATTTATAGAGTGGCCGACCAAGCACAGGACAGTGGCAGGCATATCCAGTCATCCTATGATCGAGAGAGTAAATCAGTAAGGTTAGATTGGAATGAGCCCGAGGTCGTGGATTTAGATGCTTTGGTGGCTCCAGTCTTGTCTTGTACTCGCAGATGGGTTGACGTATAGCATCAGAAGTTGAGAGAGCAAGGCATTGCTATGACTTTCACTTTGGAAGAGAAACCAGCCGAAGGTGGAGCCAGTGTGAGTGAAGGCAATCCTAATCCTAGAAATTCAGGTGAAGGTAACCTTCGATGTGCCAGTGAAGGCAATATCCATCCAAGAGGTTCGAAGAGGAAAGAAAGATCAGAAAAGAAGGAATCTTCTAAGAGAAAGCAAGGGGCCAATCGAGATCGTTCATCCGGTACATCTTCTAGACCTGAGAAGAGGACACTTCAAGTGGAAGAATCCATGGAGTCGATGGTACAGAACGATAGGCAGGAAGAAGGACAGGCACCGCAAGGGTCACCAGATGGATCTCTCCAGGATTATGAGTTAGATGAAGATAAAGAAGACAACGAAATAACATCTCCTCCCAGAGAAGAAGAAGTAGTGCATAAGGAAATTCAGGTTCAAGAGACAAGATCGGCCATCCCAGATTGGTTGAAGGAAAGATTAACCAAGGTGATCGTAATAGAGGACGAAGATAATGCAATTGATTTAGAGAGCCTTGTTGGACGTTCTCACGAAGTAACAGAGAAGAGGAAGGCTACCAAGATGTCCAAGATGATTCGAGATGAGACTGGATCCAGAAAACTGCAGATAGCTACACCGGCAGTAGACAAATATGAAGGTGAGATCTTAGCAGAGGAATATGATATACAGACATTTGAGCTAGGTCCATCCACAGCTGAGCAGACATTGGATGATGCCACCGATTCGTTTGAGGCATTGAAAGACAAGCTTAGAGAAGAAATGGAGAAGAATAGAAAGCTTGAGAGAGAGGTCGGTGCATGGAGGACATATTTCAGTCATCTCAATGAACCTTTGGGACGTCAGGATCCAGCTAGATCACCAGTACAGGCACTTCCCCTTCAATCAATTAATGAGGCAGAAAGATTCAGGAATATGGTACAGCGTACGAGTACTTGGATGGATAAATCTCATACAGTTGCCGTAGAATTTGTAACAAGGATGATGAAGATTATTCATCAAGCTATCCAGGTTCTTGAGATAATCCACAATTTGATGATAACAGTAGCCGCATTTGCTCATACCAAAGATGTTATCATTCCTGTCTTGAAAGTAATTAGACACACATCAAGGAAGGTCTTAGCACAAGAGAAGATCATGGATGGAGGACCTCATAGTTTGCTTTAGTGGTCAACCTTACTCCATATGAAGAGTGTTTTCTTTGAGGACATCAGTACTAGATGTAGCCGAGTTGAGGAGGTGATCAATCCAATCCAGGACAGAGTATTTGAGGTACTACGTACCATTCTTGGCAGGAGGATCGAGGTCAAGACAGATGTGGATATGCAGGAATTAGAGGATAGAATCAAGGTCATCTTTTGTAAGGACGCTAATGTCACAGACGAGCAATATGATCAGATGTTTGCTACCATGCTCCTGATTGAAAGAACAAAGGAACTTGAATCTTCATGGGACGCAGCTCTTCTAGATGCATTCGATCAGGTCATTCACTTGGAAGAAAGTATGAAGAATCTTCCCGAGATTCCAATTGCTGAGATCGAAGGAATCGTATCAAGATTCATTGCATATGCTAAAAAGGAACATTGGAAAGGGAATAAGATTCTAGATGAGAGGTTGTTATAGATGACATGGCATCTTATTTGTCATTGGTTTATGTCTCCTAGGTTTTTGTGCCAAATTTAATATTTGGCTATGCATTTAATATTGTTCAGTAAAAAGGAGGCCATTTGTAACAAGCCCTAATTAGGGTTTAGGTGTCATGATCTTGACCATTGATCTACTTTCAATCTGGACCTTTCATTGTAATTGAGGATGCTATTTATACCCTCATTTTTCATTTCATTTGTAATAGATGTAATAGAGAATAGAGATAGTTGAGAGATTAGAGAGAGTTTTTGATTAGAGTTAGAAGCAATTTTACTTTTGTAGCAAGATTGAGTTTGAGGAAAGGAGTTCAAACAATTGTTGTACATGATGACTTTGAAATCAATGAAATATTGAAGTTATGGTGTTTTGTTGCAAACTTTCTTGGTTATCTTCATGGTTGTTCAATTCATTTGAATCATGCTCAATCAAAGTAGTGTGTTAATTTGAAGGACATAGTGTGAGACTTGATCTTTGGTAGGATTCGTAATCCAAACCACTAGCTTCTTGCTGATTGTAGGAACGCCTTGCGTGGTCGACTGGAGATATTTGAATCACTTAAACTTCAATCATTATTGTATCTTGGATATGTACCTTCGTGGTAGTGTCTTTGATCTTTGATGTGTTGAAAATCATTTTGTTACCTTAGAAGATCGCATCAATTTCAATTGAGTTGTTATTTTATGGCGAAATTGAAGTTGGTAGAATCTTGCCAAGTCTTGTCCACATGAAGTCATTCTTAGGGTTAGATTAGATTAGACTTCTTGCAAAACCCTATCCTTTTGTTATTTTTTGAAAAGCTTCTTTAGTTTAGTAAAATTTCGGAATTTCGGAGTGTAAGGCCCCTTGAGGACACAGCAAATCACATCATACCGTTGGTGCTTATCCACACGTAGAGACCCTACTAACCAGAACATTGGAGTCATCCTAACTGATCCTTCATGCGAATCTTCAGCAGTTAGAGACTTTATTCAAGAGAGGATAAGATGCCTTTAGGTATTTTATTCTGTGTATGATGGGGAAAAAATACACGTCAACAGGGCCCCATTGAAGATATTTTAAAACAAGGGGACACAGGTCAGTTATGTTCAACCACCGGATAGACCCGAATTAATGCCTAACAGTGATAGGTAGTTGAGATAGTGGTTGAAGGGATAATTAAGAATTAAGTGGGTATGGGCAGCCTTATTTTGTGGGATAAATCAGTACCCTTGGATGCAGTTGATCCTGGCCACCAGTTCGAATTGTAAAATGTATAAAAGGCAAAGGCCTTTCTCTTGTAAAGGGTTAGATTTTTTAGGCAGTTAGGCTATTAGATTTCGGTTAGAATAGGTTAGAGTTTTGTAGAGGTTAAATTTTAGTAGTAGCATAGAGGTGCTGCAGAAATTGTTGTAACGGCAGCTAAAGCAAATATATGAACATTGAAATATGGTGTTTATTTTCTTTGTTTTCTTCTGTTTGCATGGTTTCTTTCAGCAATTTAGATAGATCTTTCTTTTAGGTGTGCAGGTATTTGATGGATTCAGGCTCATACCATTGAGGATATACTGATTGTATGTTCTTGTGTATGATTTGTGTAATGTCCCCTACTTGGTTTAGGCTTGATTTAACCATGATTAAGCTATTTCAATAGACTTATGACTTAAACTAAGTTGATTAGAAGACCAGTCTATCTTAACGTGGATCGAATCGGTGATGTTCCATAGTTCAATCGATCAATTCACTACTAAGTAAATTGTTCATCTACCCCAATAGATAATTAACTCTATCATACTAGATAATTAATTATATCGTCCATAATTCTTAATGCAAGTGTCAACCTTGTTACTTATTCAATTCTAAGGAAGAAGAGGATGTCCATGTTACCAAAGCGCTTGAGACCAAAATACTATAGGCTCCTCAAAGCTTACGGATCCAAGCTCTTACCCTATCTTGGGAATCGTCCTATTAATTGGATTTAGACTGTCCCTCTTTGGAAACAACTCCATCCCCCAACTTTCTTAAATGCTGACAATAGCAATAAACATTATATGCAAACATATTCTTCTTAATCTTGTTAACTTAGGAGTCCTTTCTGATTTATATTCTAATATTGTTATTTGTCTGACCAAACCTTAATTTGTATTATCATTTAATCAATGTGTGTCATCCATATTGGTAGTAATTTAATGTTTACCAACTTGTCTTACATTAACAATATCAAATTTATAATTAATAAAATTATACCATATTTAATACCATAACCTTTTTTATTAACAATGTTGACATTAGATTACTTTATTATGTGGATCCATTATAATAATAGTATCATTAAATGTCATTAGAATTGAGTGTATTAATAATGTTAACTGTATTGGCACTAATTGTATTAACATTATTTATCTTATTAACTATATTTAATTATACTAGCATTGTCAATATTAATAAGATCAGATTTTATTATTAGTATTAACTGTATTATTATTACTGTGTTGACTTAATAGTATAGCATCCTACTTATTCATTGACTGTCCCTATATTCATACCGTGATGTTTTAACAGTCAATATGACTGCTGCGTTTGCCTGCTGTATTCTCTCTATTCCCCGTATGAGTGTGGTCTCCTATCCCATTCTCTATTCCCCTTCCTATTCTCTTTCTTACTATTTCCGTATCCTCTTTTCCTTCTTTTCCCTTTCTTTCTTATTTCTTTTTATTCCCCACTCCATCCTTCTCTGGCGTATTCTCTTTTTTTGTCTTTCTTTTGTGTGCATCTTGCAAGGGAGGGTCCCATCCCTTTTAATCCCCACCAAGCAAGATGTCTCTTAATAAGAGAAATATTCATCCTTTTCCATCGTGTCCCTTGCCTCTTTGATGGTAGTAACAATTTGTTATGAATCGGGTTATTAAATCAATTTAGGAATTGGTGCAGTTCAGTCATATTTTATTATTCATTTTGTTAAGCACTTATTGTTAAATTCGTGCCCTAGATCAGTAATCAGATTTGTAACATTTAATCATGCCCTAGTTTATTAATCAGATTTGTAATTTAGTAAACTATAATCAAGTAAATTCAAAAATGAAACAAGGAACCAAGAGACAAACACAAATACCCTGGGAAAACCTCCAAGGAGGAAAAACCCAGCATTAAAGACCCACAGGTCAGATTATGTATTCACTCTTATTGTACAAATACAATACTTAGCTTGCTTTTCTGAATTTGATCTTTATATATCAGATCTGCCATTTTTGCATGCTTCAAGACTCCACCAAAATGCCCTATATCCTCTTGAATAAGTTCGCCCAATCCTTGGACAAATTCGCACAACCTTCTTTGGTGATTTCACACCTCTTGTTTGCAGAGCTAATTCGTTGATTTCATGGATAACTAAATTGCATTTGCAATTGCAATTTAACCTTTATTTATATGAGTCCTTAGCCTTTATTAAATCCAAGTCGGCCTCCCTCTTTTGGCGCCAATTTATTTATTGTGGCGTGGAGGTATAGGGCTGGGCTCAACTTGGGGGCATGTTACCCCTTTAGGATAGGACCCAGTCTTATATGGGTTCGGATGTTGCCTTAAGGCAATCCGAACCCATTTTTACCTAGTTACAAACAACACTCCCTCTTAACTAGGGAAGAAGAGAATACATAATCTGAACCTTTAGAGTTCCGTCTAGCACAAACATAGAATTACATCTTCCACCGAGCACACAAGCATAGAAAGTGTAATACACAAGTGGGTCTTTACATAATTCTGAAGGTTTGAATAAGGTAATAACTCCACAGTATATACTTTGCATTCCAGAGATCTGAAAATCTGAAAAGAGAAATATCAGTTACTTCCTTCTTTGATTCTTCACTCGAATCTCCACAATCTTTAATGAATTAAAGAATGACTCCTTGATGAGGACCCGATGATGCCCTCTAACTTCACCCTTGTCATTATCTTAATAAAAGACGAACAACCTGAAGGTAAGAGCTTACTGAAATTTGAGGGTTAGTATAACCTTATCTCTGATACCATGTTAAATTCGTGCCCTAGATCAGTAATCAGATTTGTAACATTTAATCATGCCCTAGTTTATTAATTAGATTTGTAATTTAGTAAACTATAATCAAGTAAATTCAAGAATGAAACAAGGAACCAAGAGACAAACACAAATACCCTGGGAAAACCTCCAAGGAGGAAAAACCCAGCATTAAAGACCCACAAGTCAGATTATGTATTCACTCTTATTGCACAAATACAATACTTAGCTTGCTTTTCTGAATTTGATCTTTATATATCAGATCTGCCATTTTTGCATGCTTCAAGACTGCACCAAAATGCCCTATATCCTCTTGAATAAGTTCGCCCAATCCTTGGACAAATTCGCACAACCTTCTTTGGTGATTTCGCACCTCTTGTTTGCAGAGCTAATTCGCTGATTTCATGGATAACTGAATTGTATTTGCATTTGCAATTTAACCTTTATTTATATGAGTCCTTAGCCTTTATTAAATCCAAGTCGGCCTCCCTCTTTTGGCGCCAATTTATTTATTGTGGCGTGGAGGTATAGGGCTGGGCTCAACTTGGGAGCACGTTACCCCTTTAGGATAGGACCCAATCCTATATGGGTTCGGATGTTGCCTTAAGGCAATCTGAACCCATTTTTACGTAGTTACAAACAACACTTACATACAAATTATGTTTATAATATAATATTAATTTATTTTTATTTGAATATTTCAAGAATATGATTATAATTATTTAAATAAAAATAAATAAATAAATTGTTAATAATTTCAATTAATCATTCATTGATAAATATATTAATTAATAATAGTAATTGTTTCATTTAGGATAAAAAAATGATCAAGGAGGGAACATTACAGTTAGTTTGAGCCTTTAATTGCGTTTAGTTCATTTGCAAATGTCCATCTGAGCTGCACCAGAATTGGGTGCTTAGCCATGCATTTGCAGTTTGAAAATCTTCCAAGTCCCCTAGAAGATTGCACCGTTCTTGCAAGGTTGTGAGTTATTCTGGCCAAGAAGGGATTGGTTATGTTGAATCCGTCTACCCGCATACCAATCTTGTTAGTTTTAGGTTTCCTGAACCCTTCTCTTTTGCTTTTATTTCCCAGTCCGAGAATCGCAACAGATCAGCTTGTTGCAAAACGTAAGTCCCTTGTGCTCCCAACAAAACACACCGACCGTTGAGCTATCCCGCAGTCAAGAACTGACATTTGGAACCTTAATTTTGTCTCCATTTGATCAAACCAAACAGCATTAGGGCTTCCTTATACAAGAGATGATAGGATACTCGGCGAGATCATTCTATTCTGCGTTGGCCGGATAGAGTTGCAGCGATACAACTTTAGCCACGTCAACAGGGTGCACTTGGCTTCATTTTAGATGAGGATTTCATTTTGGTATTTTTCATTGTGAGCTTTGGCATTGGAATTTTGGCATCCAAGGACTAACCCGAAAGGAGGAAAACCCTTTTCACTCTTGTTTTCTGGAGGGTCTTATTGACTTGAATTTGCAAGGAAATTATTGTTCATGATTATTGGAGGGTGATTTTTCTGATTTGTAGAGTTATCAATCATTTATTGTTGCTGATCACTTCATTTTTATGTAATTGGAGGTGTGACAGCCATTGTGGAGACCATATAGCCAATTTGTACCATATATTGCAGCATTTGGGGATCCATACATCTTTTCTTGATAGCGATTTTGGAATTTCCAGTTAGTCCTAGCCAAAGAAGGTTTTTTGGATACATCGAAATATCATTTTGACCTGTTAACAGCCGTCATACAGATTGATCTACTGTGCAGCACCAATTACTAGCTGTAGCAGCTATATATGCCATTCTAGGGCACTGGACATGTCTGCAGTAGTCAATAGAGGAGCTGTATCATCAATTTGGAAGGGCGATTTGCATCTTTAGACTCATTTTTTAACAGGTCAGCAGTGGGAAATGTCATAGTACATACATAATCCTGTAGCAGCTGTACAACTCTCGTATTGCAGCAGTACCAATTTGTACAGGTCTGCAAATCTCATTATTTCAGCTGGATCAACCAGCCGTACCATTTCAAGGCAGATTTTGTGAGTAGGAGTATCATTTTCAAATCTACAGTATGTTTCCAAACATGTTCCTAGCCTTGTAAACATTTTCAGTGGTTGCAAATTAATAATTCAGTCTTCTGAGGGTTTCTACATTCATATTGGATTCAGATCTGAGTATTTTGAGTGATCTAGGGTTGTACCAACAATTATGTTTGCCACAAATTGGTTCAGATTTGACATGAGTTTTTAATCAGCCTTGAGGGTTTGATTAAGTGTTTCCAGCAGTTTGTTTTTAATTTTATTTGTTGTTGCAGTTTGGTTTGGTGGTCAAAATTCAGAAAATTTATGAACTCAGAAAATAACAAAAATAACAAAAAGGGGACATTACAATGTGAGAACTAAACATTTTTTGTGTGGATAGGTGTGTTCTTGAACACTATGAAAACATTTTAAATCCTTCTTCTGAAATGCAACCCTCCTCATTGGTGTCTGTGCAAAACTTGATCCATGTTTTGTTTGAAAATGGTTACCATACACATACTTGCCTTTTAATGAGGTGCACACATCTGTTGAGGCAAGCTTTTGTCACTGTCATTAATGCTATTACATTGTTATCATATAATTCCTTCACTCTGGTGCACCTTTCGTACCTTGGCATGTGCTTTTGATCTTGGCGTTCATTTTTTTATTTTAGACTTTGAATTCTCCCTTTATTGGCATGTTTGATCATTTGTTGGATGCACTTATTCAGAGGTAGCTCCTGAGCGTGGTGATTAGGAATAATCTGAAATCTTGATGTCTTGGCTAAGGTGTGCTTTTTGGCTCCTGGTGTGTGCCTGAATGACAATTCAAAGCCTTTTGAGTTCATCAACTTCATCTAATGGACCTTTTTTGAGGTGTGTCTTTAGGAAGGAGATTTGAAAGTCTCCTTCCTTCCATCAATCTGAAAGTCTTCAAGAGCCCTCTTTCCATGATTTTGCAAACATTCAAAAAATGACAAAAAGACAACAAGACACAACAAACAAGATGAGCCCGCAACCCTTTCAATTAAGAATTTAAAACAACTTGAAATCTGACACAATAGAATTTTTTCTTCATATGTGTACAACACATACAACACAAAATGGAACAATAAATATGGTTAAACTGTTCATGAAATTGTAAAGAGAAGCTCCTTGAGATCTAATCAAATCTATTACTAACAGAATTTACAGGTATGCACACTATCAAGAGTATACTAGGGGCCTGACATTTAATTGCAAGTATTTGATTGACTATGTTTTTAACCCAAATGTAGCACCAGGCTATCAAAAATCAATCCCTATAGCGAGATTTTGAGATTAAGGAGGATAAACACTTCAAGCACAAATGAGCACAAGTGGTTAAAAAGTAGAGACCAATATTTGGTTGTAAAGAAATATTTAAACCTAAGCACCAATAGATCTAAATTAGAGACCAATTTTCTACATCAACATGAATGATTAAATGAACAAACATCACATGGTTCTTCACTTGCAGATAAATTGTTAAAGCAATATGCAAATTTATTACTTTAATTTATAACAAGTATCAATGCATAGCTTAACAAGGTTACTCAACTCACATAATCACAAACATAAGTTTAACAATAATAATTGGATGTTTTCCACAGCATAAGCTTTGCATTCCCTATCCTTCACTCTACATGAACACAATAACTTCAATTCTGGAATGATAATTTCTGCAGCATAAGTCAGGCATCAACACTCATTACATTCTACATGTTCTAAGCCTTTTTCTATAAGCTCATAGAGATAGCCTTAAAGAAAAAATAATAATAAAATAATGCCTTCAAAGCTACTTTAAAACAACCCTAATCTTTATCCATGGAAAAGAGGGAATAAAACATTCAAATAGCCTTTAAGTTACTAGGGGCATTCTACATATAGAATTTTATTTGTTCCCCCCATAGTTGTAGCTTAGCTTATTGTCAACTTTAGTATAGAACCTACCATAAAAAGTAGGGGAGAACCTCCTTAGCAGCTATTAATTGTTGGGATTACCCTACTCTTATACATGGGTTACACCCTCCCTGCCCCTATATATAGTAGTGTAGATAGGGGTAGCTGGCTTGGGGAATGAGGGATAGAGCTTCCCAAGTAGGCTCTTTTCTGCTTACACCTTAAAATATATGTTGACTGGGATAATATGGTGTTGGTGTTGGAAATAAGCCACACCCAGACCGACGATGGACTGGTCCAAGAGGGGCCAGTAGCTCAGTGGTAGAGCACTCCAGCAGCGTATGGAAGGTCCTAGGTTCGATTCCTAGCTGGTCCATTTCTCAACATGGTATCAGAGCCAGGTCCAGGCTAGGAGCCCCAAACACACGAGAGGTGTGGCTTAAGGGGGGGTGTTGGTGTTGGAAATAAGGCACACCCAGACCGACAATGGACTGGTCCAAGAGGGGCCAGTAGCTCATTGGTAGAGCACTCCAGCAGCGTATGGAGGGTCCTAGGTTCGAGTCCTAGCTGGTCCATGTCTCAACATATGGCACCCTTAGCAACTAGGCTCCATAGGTTGGTAGATACACACAAGGACTAACAAAAGTATTTTTGGAGATTATGAAATGATATGTAAGGTTATTTCAGCGCCAAGGTTATAAATTGATTTTTCTACTATTACTTGGAAAATATTTGAGATAGAAATTATGAAAATTTCTTACATCTTAGAGCTTTAACATATTATGTTTCTAGCATCAGAGAGCTTTAACATATTATGATGTACTCATTTAATCATCCTAATTACTGAATTTGACTTATGCTATTGTTCTTTTCTGTCCATAATGGTGAAAAAAATTGATGCATGGTAAAAGTAGGAAAATCCTGTAGGGCTACAGGTTCATTGTTATTTGTATTAGATAGTTCACCTAAAGTTGGGTAGATGTTCAGCATTTTTAGGAGAATAGAGTTAGCTTATAATGTGCCAACTTTGTCTTCAATACTTTAAAATTTTAAATCATGTGGTTAAGTAGTAAACTGTTGTATCGTGCCAACTTTTATAATCACAATGAAAGAGTTTTACTTGACAAATAGTGGTAACATAACTTATTCAATAGGAATGATCATAGTATATCATTGAGTCAAATATGTTTCTAGGGTGAAATTGTGTAAGAATGTTTTATCATGAATGCTTTGGGCCTATCAAGTGATCCATTACTAGGATGGATAGATTTCATCAAAGAAAAGAAAAGAAAGTTAAATAATTAATTTTAAAATTGATACTAGTGAAGATATATTTTGGATCTGCAAAAGTTGGCTTGTCTTCATTGGAAGCATAAAAAATTAATTGGAAGACAAGATATCTGTATATGAATCCTATAATCAAAAGGTTGAATCTCTTATATTTTGTGTAGTTATTCTTTATCTAGATTTCTTGTCCAAAAAAAATGTTTGTAGAACTAAATTATTTTCCAATGTATCAAAAATTCTAGTAATCTCTTGTCTATATTGCTACTGACTGTTTCATGAAGAATTTGGAAAGAAAATTTTAGATTGGTAAATATTTTCTATTTATTGTGACCTAAAAATCCCTTAGGTTTATGTAGTTTCATTTTCTTTCCTAATGATTAGTTCTAATGCAATCAGTTCAACGTTGTTATTTAAGCTAGTTTGTGCTTGGTGATTGTAGATTGGAAATGCTGCAAGGAGCAAAGAGGTAGGAGTTTTTGTGCAAATCATTAGTTTGGGGAGCTGCTTTGGTCGAATAACATCTGGGTACTTACTATCTTTGGCGACCTTTTAAAAATGTCCAAAATGGAAATGAAAACATGTTTTCTTTTGCTTGATGGTTGCTTTTATGCATTGTTGATCATTGATGAAAACCTTGTTTTTCCTTTAATAATGTAATTCCAAAACATAATTGGGACAAATCCTTCTTTCATCAGTCTTCTTATGCATGATTAAAGCTTTTGTTTACATTTCTTGGTTTCACTATACATGGTAAAATGACATCTTATCCATTTCCTTTTGCATGAGCTAGATTCCTTTCATAGTCTGCATCTCTTCTCTAGCTGCATATGGAGAACATGACAATTTGCCCGTCCTTGTGGCATGCAGCAAGTGATATGTGAAGGAAGTAGGAGTCACACAAGATGGGTTTATGTTAGAAATGTAGGAAATGAAAATGATTGTGAAACTTGGGAATCCAATTTTATTGGAGTAAAAATCGTGTTGTAATTATCAATATATAGAATCAGTTAGAATCAAAACTTGCACAGATGCAAAAATTGAACAAAAATGGAAGACAAGGAATTTATCGGAAACAAGTAGTTGCATGGAAGCTTATCATAGGATGAATTGTTGCGAGTGAAATCATTAATATTGACAGAGGACTCGTTTTGTGGAGGAAATTTAAGAAAATGAGTCGATAAAGTAGGTATTGAAAGAAAATAGTTGATTAAAAGTCATCATCAATGAATTCCAATGAGATAATATCAGTTACTAATCCATCCATTGGGTGGAGAGACATGGATGACCACAGTGAAAGCCGTAACTCTTGAGAACATGAAGCATTTCTCTTATCTTTGCTTCTGGTTATAGAGTCATGTCAGCAGATATGGATATAATGTATAAAGATATAGTTCTATATAAGTGCACAGCAAGATTAGTTTCTTATCTGTTTTCAGTGATGACATGTGAATCGTGGCAATCAAGTGCCACTATTTTTGTATTATTTGTATCTAATCAGACATACCTGCAATAGACTTTAGATAGCAATTAAGATGCCATATATGTCTCTAGTCAGTATGATCTAAAACTCAGATTTGATGGCATGTGACAGCTATATGCTGATATAGTGCTTTCAGATTTTGTGATATTTTGTAAGTTTTATTATCTATTATTAATATAAAAAATAAAATAAAAGTCATCATCAAGAGGATTAGATTGAAGATCTGTATAAAAATTTCTTATATGTGTTGAACCCTAATATAAGGATTGAATCAATGTACAAAATCTTAAATCCCTATGTGTATTACATTGGACTTCCATACTTGGACTGCAAATCAAAATTTGAGTAAAATTTCTTATAAAAGAAAAGAGTTAGCAATCATGCAATCTTACTCAAGATACACAACACCTGGCAAACAAATAATGCCTCGAGCCTCTTTGACACCCCCAGAAGTAATGAAAATGTTATGACCATTTCAAACTTTCATTAAGAGATTCCATACGTACAACCAACACAATTAATCAATATCACAACCCTTTAATCCTTGGAATGGATCAATTTTTGGATATTTATTCTATGACAGATTGACTGGTGCATGGTTAAGGTCTTTAGCACTTCTAAGCTCCAAACCTTAAAACAAGGATATCGAGAACAATGGTGTTCTGACCAGATATAGAGATTGTTTTTCACCCCACTAGATTTAACCCCATTATTTGTGCCTCATTTACACCTTGTACTTCACAAGTATTTGCATGTAAGAAACCTGATTGAAACTTTAATTAGAATTTCATATCTGACTTAAAATAACATAGTTTATGACTGTATAGCTATAAGACTTAAGTTCTTAATACTCTATTTTTACCTTAAGTTCTTTTTACTCTATTATTATAGGGAATGAACAACAATATAAGACATTGTCAGCACCCATAGGTGGGTTACAAAGCCGTTAGCACTTTTTAAGGGAAATATGTATGTTGATTTAATGGGTCATTCTCCACCTATGAATAGTTAAACGGAAACCTAACTACTACAGTCATCGATGCATCACCAAGGTACTAACTTAATGTTGGTCCTTTAGGGCTATTACCATACATTATCTCTATATCTATATACACATGTGGGAACAAGATATCCTTTTCAAATTAGTAGTATGCAATTCATCTTAATAGGCTCTGTGGAGGTGATGTGTTATTCACCATTGCTGTCCCAAAAAATGTTCCAAACAAATTGGGGACTCCAAAATATGTCCCCCCATCCCCTGACGTCCCCGCTCCAGAAACTCAGTGTAACATGGCAAGTCAAATAAGATTTTCTTCTAGATCTCAATAATTTTGTTCTAAAACGTTTTCTTCTAGAATTTGTATTATTTTAGTGGTAGCAAAGCAGTTTTGATTGTTGTTGTTGAATAAATTGATGTAATTGGTAGCTATCAAGAGAGATTGATTGTAATTGAGAAGCACATCGTGAGTGAAGAAGACCAATACCAAAAAAAGATAAAAAATAGAAATCTACGGTTAGGTGGAAGCAAGCAGATCTGAGTAAACAAGATGAATAAGTAGCATTAAATGGTGGCTTATATGTGTTATTGTATTTTTAAGAATATATTGAATGTCAAGGCTGAAGTACAACCACTGAGAAGACAAAAGTATCATATGATTTTTAGATGTGCTTTGGTTGTAGGTGTGTTTTGGGAATTACCTCACAAATATCCACCAGATGGAGATAGAGAATCAATCTAATTTCGTTGGGGGAGAATCAATTAAAGAGGCTGGACATCACATGAAGAAATAAGATAGGAATAAATTTACTTGAGGCAATAGAATGAGAGTAGAGCATAAATCTATTCCTATAAGTAGGGTGAGATTAAAGCATTAAACTGTTCAAGGCAAAATTGAGAAACAAATTAAACCAAATAAATCCAAAGAGGAAAATTTTTTAAGAAAAAAATAATTGTTTAATGAGGAATATTCAAAGCAAGCGTAGGTTATTATTGGACGGAGAAACCTTCTTTGTAATGTCCCCATTTTCAGTCACTTCAACTTTGTAGTTAGCTCTGGCTTTCTCAGTGACTGTCAGCCTTGTTAGAGGGGATGTTTGATGTTGGTAATGAGCTCAAATGGTCTAGAGGACTTTGATGCCACTTTTGAAAGTGAGTTTTGGCTTTTGGTGGGTTTTCCAATATTCTTGGAGAGGACGTCTATTTATAGTGAGTCACCTAGTTGGGCCCGATTTTCATTATTCATCATTGGTATCACTCCATTGCAGTCAGATTTTGATTTTGATGATTTTTGAGTGTTTTCGCAACTCAGGTCTATTATTGGATATAATTTAATTATTTAACTAAGACTTCTTAATTTAATCAAAATAATTTTGAAAAAGAATCTTAGTGTTATATCTCGTTGGAAAGAGGATGAAAAGTTTTAATTCATGGATGCATAAAACAGGGACTTTGCATACAAAAATTATCATTATTTCAATAACAGGGCCTTTTGGAGCAAATCAAGAGTTTTTAAAATTAAAAAGTGATTTTAAAAAGATTCTTCCGAAAAGTTTGGTGGGAAAAAGTATATAGGGGGGTTTGGAGAGCTCATTTGCATTATGCAGATTATTTATTTCTCTTTGGTGAAACCCTTGTGGTTCTTTGAGATTGAACTTGGTTCATCTAAGTCTTCTTGAGGATGGAAACCCTCTTGGAGAAGATTAGTGTTTCAGTGGTGAAAGATTTCTCCCTAGCTAGTTGTAGGAGAAATCATTCAGGTTTATTGCTTGGTCTCAACAATTGGATTTGGAAATTTGTGAAGTCTTAATTAAAGACAAATTTCAGGAGATGAGGAATAAGTTGCAGGAAGAATGGACACTACGGTTGTATGAAGGTATTTTAATATTTTTTTGCTATGTCTCTTTTGGGCGATTGGCTTTCGATCACTTAGTAAATGTGTGAAGGTCTTGCTAGGCATGAGACATTTTGGGTAGGTCGTGGGTCACATTAAAAGGTTGTTTCTTGGCATGGAAAAAATCTTGGAGCTGGGTGCTAATGAAATAGAATATTGTGTAACATACACCCTGTTTTCTCTTTTATTTTTTGTGTTTATAAAAATAGACAGAAGATGCAAAAGGGGTTTTGTTTGCACATTCACACTTGCGGCAGTATAGATAATCAGATTTGATTAGAAAGCTAAATTTATAATATATCATGAAAATAAGAGCAACTAATTTAGCATTTTTATGACCTTTTTAAATAATTTAAATTAGTCATCTTTTAGTTTATTTAATTTTGACAGTTTAATACTAATCATTTAATTATTCTCTAAGGTCAAATAAAAAGGGGACATTACAACACATCTAGCAATCACCTATGCACAAGCCTTTCCATTCACCAACTAATTAGGATGTACCCACAAAATAATTCCCTTCCAGTTAATTTCAAATTGAAACATTATCATTTTTTATTTTTGATGGAAGTTCATAAAACACACCAAACCTATATTATTGGAGTTTCTCATGTTTTTCAACAAAAGCTTAGAAAACACATAAAAGATAGTATACTCATGGCAAGCAATGATAACACACTCTTTATCATTTTGAAACCGTAAAAACAACATTGAATCATACAAAAGAAAAATACTTTCTTTCCAACTTTGAATTTTGTGGGTTAGAAGATCACACAATAGAGCATCTAAAAATCAAAGATCTTAGGGATCAACTCACCATGGTCCGCAAACTAGTAGGTGACAAGAATATGGTTGCTTTGAGCATTAACAAGCTGCCACTCTCCTTTGAGACTTTTGTGCAATCTCTAAACTTGTTGGTAAAGCCAAATTTTGACCATTGACAAGGTTAGCTCATACTTGTTGCATAAATCATGTCAACAAGAGTAGATTAGTGAAGTTTATTCTGAGAGTTTAGAAAGTACACTTGTTGCACACTTGAAGGTTACACACCTTAGTTTTCCCACTTCACGACCATGGAGAAAGATATAGTGCTTTAATTGATAGAAATTTGGGCATGTAAAAAATGATTGTAGGAAAAGATAGTATGGTGACTGGTCTATCCCACAAGCATTGGAATGAATTTAATGTGGCATTTTCTATTGAAAAATACCATGAGGAGTAGTATAACTATGCATTGATGATTTTTTTAGATAGTATTAAAAGCAATTGGTGGTTCTTTGATTCAGGTGCATCTAGAAACTTCACATTTCAAAAGGACTAGTATGTTAGGTTTATTGCTGATGATAATCACATAGATTCTATTTCACTTGGGGATAGAAAATCACTTACAATTAAAATTTAATTGCATTCAATGGTGACATTAAACTTTTAGCTAAGTTTCCAGATTCTTCTAGAAATTCTCAGGGTTGTGGTCTAGTTTTGCACAAATTCTGGATCGGATGTGGTCCTATGTAAATATGCCCAGGGTCTCGCGTTTGGCCTGTGGGTTCGCTGTGAAGAACCCAAGGCGAATTTGCCAAGAATTTTGCTTCAGAGGCAAAACCCGGGAAGTATTTGATCGTTTGATTCACATTTTTTATTTTTTAAAAGTTCTTTTTTGTCTATTTTGGTCAACTCGACCCTCCAACCCTAAAATAGACCACTAAAAAGGCCAAAAAGGTGAAACATATCTCATTTGTGCATTTGTGAATGAAAAATATATGGTGGTGTATTTTGCTATGTTACTTTACTATTAGCATAGTTGATAGTGGTGCATTATGAACTTATTTGCTACTGCATATTAATACAGATGCAAAAGCATATGGATTTCAAAGAATCGATGTTGTTCAATTAATCAAGTAGACAAAGCTCCTTTAAATAGAGCTACAAAGATGATGTTTCTAAAAGAAACAATCATTAACTAGAGGCGAAATTAGAAAAGACTTAAATGACCATTAATAACACAAAGAGAAAGATATTATTCTAATACCCTCCCTTAATGGTCATCGTTCTAACTACTAAGAGAAATAACAGAGAAGGTTGCCCCCTTCTCAAAACACGCTGCAACAAAAGACAAGAGCCTGCCACTAACTTTGCCACTTGAGATGAGTCTGCCACCAACCGTCCAACCTAATGTTGGAGAACTGTTCCTCCCTGTAACTAGAGACACACCAAGAACAATTGTCACGATTTTGAGGAAAAAATCGGCAAACCCTACAAATGAGCAAGATGCCCGAAAATAGACTGCAAACAAGAGACTAGTGCAGATGTTCGCACAACAACTCCAAGTGCGACTAAAACAGATTGCAACAAAGTACAATTTTTGAGGAAAAAATCATAAACCCTCATGATATTTTTTTTTACAGGGACAAAAAATATTTAAAAACCCACAGATAATTTTTTAGGACAAAATTATTAAAACCCACAGATTGTTTTAAGGGAAAAAATATTAAAACCCATCTGAATTTTTTTTTTAGGTAAAAAAAATTAAAAACCGAAACAAACATCGATGCCCATAAGCCATCTTCACGCTTTTCGAGGCACAAAAAATGAGGTACTGAGAAGATGCTAAGTGCACAAAACCTGACTACCTTCCAACATCAAGTTGGTCAATGACGCCATCTTGCATGTTTCCCAATGCACAAAAAACGAAAAAACTGAGAAGAGGCGCTGGCACGGAATTCAAAATATTTGAATCCCAATGTAGAACAAAGGCAAATGCAGGTACATACTTCAAAAAATGAAGTACGGTGGGCACGAATTTCAAGAAAAAAATTTCGGCTGACTTAGAAAAATATGAAGACAACCCAGAAATCCTTGCGAAAAACCCAAAACAAATCTGCTGTCCGAATCTGGATCCGCTGGCTCAAAAATTGAGGCACCCAAAAAATTCTAACGACGACCTAGTTGAGATCTCAAAAAACTCACCAAGAATCTACAATTGGAAATTTTTTTTGACTTGATCTGAAGGGTAAAAACCCCAATCGAAAATGCAGATTTCCGTCCAAAAATGGCAGAAAAAAATTGCAGGCAGGAGAAAAAACGCATCGCATGGTTGCGCGAAATGCAGGAGAGGGCAGAAAATAGCAATTAAATAGCTGAAAACCCTAGCAGCTGCAGCCAAAATGAACCGCCAAAGTAGCAATTTCGAATAAACAAAGAAATTTTTCAAAAAAAACTGTTAAAAATTCGTGACGAATTTTTAATTGAAAAATTATTTCGAAAATAACCAAGGCTCTGATACCATAATACAAATGCAAAAGCATATGGATTTCAAAGAATCGATGTTGTTCAATTAATCAAGGAGACAAAGCTCCTTTAAATAGAGTTACAAAGATGATGTTTCTAAAAGAAACAATCATTAACTAGAGGCGAAATTAGAAACAACTTAAATGACCATTAATAACACAAAGAGAAAGATATTATTCTAATACATACATGTATATATATTTTTGTATGGACAAACCCAAAGTGAACCCGAACCCACCCCCCAAAAAATTTGAACGAACTTGCGAACCCAAATCCAAATCCGAACCGGGACCGACAACTTAGACTTTTAGTATGGAATTTTAGGTATGTTCCAGGTTTGAACAAAAAATTACTCTCTATTATCTAGATTATATAAAATACTAACATTTTATTTTAATGTCATGGGAAGAGTGTCTTGTTTGTGATGCAAACTAGGATAAAGTGATTGCTCAAGGCACTAGGCCAGGTGGTGTGTACAAACTTGTTGATTCTGTTTCACATGCTACATTGTAGACACTTTGGTAAATTTCAAGGAGGTCAAGAAAGAAGTTGATATTGTGGCATGATTGATAGATGTACCTTTCAGTGCATGGGGTGCTCCAATGTCTCAACCTTCATGTATTAACAATGTAGAACTGAAGGTGTCCCATTTTGGCTGAGATTTAGTCCATACAAAGTTCATCTCCAGTTGAGACTTTACCTTTGCATCATTCACTTGTTATGCCTTAGAGGCTCGAGTGGTATTATGAAGCTGAACTTATTCACCAAATTAATTGCATCAGCTTAGAGGACAGGCAAACCAACTGATAACCCTGCAGCAATGAATGTTCTTCATATTCTTTTTGCATATCTATATCATATGTTGATGTCAATAAGATTGCTTGTGCAAGTATTTCTTCCTGTTTTTGCACATCTCAAGGCCATATTGTAATTTAATAACTAAACCTCTAGATCTTTTGGTTTAGTCATTAAGGGGTTGCATTAGAATACAAGTTTAATATTATTATAAAGTGTATGTGTATAGTCATTTATAATAAGTAGTTGTATTTAGTTTGTTGTAACTACCATCTATTTTAGACAATATTGAAAGTAGTTGTAACTACCATCTATTTTAAACTATTTACTTTCTATTTTTAGCCAATGCTCAGTAATATGATGTGATGCTCTTAACTTAGAAAGCACACCATTTTCTCACAATTTCACTCTTCAGTTTTTACCAACACGATGATGGCTTAGATGACTCCTCCACTTGAAACAAAATTAAAGATACTTGATCAGGTTTACATCTAGTCTTCATTGGCACATGCTTTCAGGGCTCTTCTTTACCCTTCATTGCTATTTGTTAGTCGCATAGTGCTTTATTTTGTCTTATTTACTTTTATTATTTTGCTTCAATGGTTCTCTCTTTCTAGACTTTTCTATTGTTATCTGCTGTATTATCTAGTCCCATTGACCTACTTTTGGTCATATGTGAACATTAATATAATTTATTTCTTAATGAGTTTTATCATGCACATTGTTTTTTCTTCATTTAGTGTAGGTCTGTTAGGTGGGACAGTAATATAAGTTGCCGAGATATTCCCAAGCAATGATTTTTTTGTACACCATATGGACACTTTTATGTGTAGCAGCTTGCATACATTACTACTTCTCTACTCAAACCCCATGTCAGCAAGAAATACGTATAATTTGAAGGAATTGCTTGAACAGCTCTTATTTTTACATGATATGAACAGCATCGAGCACCATATTTGGAAAAGAATTCATGTTATAAATGTGGGCATGTAGTAGATATTTTTTCTTTTCAGGTCAATCCTATGTCTGACTTCTTATACATTGAAATTTTTTTATCCCTTGATAGATATTTCTGGTATGCTAATGTACTTAATGATTATTTCTTTTTCTCTATTGACCACTTTCTAGACACAAAATTTCCATAAATTAAAATCATACTAGGGCATTGGGACTTTGTTTAAGGACACGTCTTATCAATTCCTAGGTTTCTAACTTTTTACTTTGTTTCTTTAAGAATGCACAATCGAGTGATAATTACAATATTGAATAATCTTCTATGGACATTAATTGAAAGGAACTATCAAACTTAATATGATTGAAACATGATGATAATCTAGGGAAATTGTTTGAACAACCAAATTTTTGTGTGGCAGATTTGGGTTATTCAATTAAATCATCTCATTGTTTAAATAACATAATATGCACTTGTGTCTCTGCTGTGACCATTTTGCAGGTATTTGTCTGATTTGCTTATGACAAGTGGGTATCCTCGACCATTATGTTTGTTCATCACTCAACTAACAATGACGATATCTTGTATACTTCTGGCATTTGGCGGTAATCTCTCCTCTTTATTGGCATATTTGTGAGCACCTGCTAGATACAACAATTAATGATTACTTTTTTTATGGAAGTTCTGATCAATTTCTCCTTATTTGCTTTTTCCCTTTTAACTACCTTGTTGCACTTTCTAGATAAAATGATTATGAAGGAACTGAAAATATTCTTTTAAGATACTCCATTTGTATATAAATTTATATTGTACCTTAAACCTTGATTGAACTTGTCTCTTTTCAATCCAAGGCAGCTACTCAGTATCATGAAGGAAAAACTGTTATTTCAAGAATTCATTGTGTGGAGGTGGTAAAAAGTGTTTGCTCAGTGAAGATTGCCTTGGTCAAATTCTTAAGTGCTAGTATTTATGTATCTCCTTTTTAATATTTTATTTGTTTTCTATTTTGCGTTTCCTTGGAGAAAAAAACTCAATTATATGGTGACCTACTTGAGCATGCTATCAGTTTATGCCATAGTAGTATTCAATCACAAGAGTATTTTCTATTCAGATATGGAGTGCTGATGAGTTTGGAGGAAAAGCAGAAGCATGCATTGTTGGAAATATTGTCATTGACGTCAAAGGAAGAATGAGGAGATTGTTGTATGTTGTCATTGATGTCAATGGTGAGAAGACAATGTTAAAAGTGCTTAGTCAAGATTGTTTGAAGTTGTCTTTGATATCAAAGCATAATTGATGCCAAGAAAATGATGTTATCGCAAGGCAAGAAAAGGAATGTTGAGTATGTAAAGAAGAAAGGATGAAGAGTTGCATAAGAATGGATGGAAGGCTAATAGTGACCACACCTTGGTTTTGAGTCACAATTAATGACAAGAAAGAATTATGAATCTAGATCAGTGACATGTCCTTGCAAAATGTTTATGTGATCATTAGTGGTGGAATTATAAACATGCATGAGGAAGTGATTGTATATTCTGGTAAATATAATGAGCAGCAATGAATCTCAAGAAACAGATTAATGCTTGAATATATTTTATGAGCAGAAATTAATATATGAATAAGCAACAAGGATTATATCTCATAAGGAAGCGATTAAATAAAAGAACAAGACAACGATGAAGATAGTTATCAAAGAGATGATTTGTGTTAATAGTGGACTTTATTGAGAGTAAAATAATGACTCACATAATTAAGACATGAACTCTATTAAGAAGGAATTGAGTGATTGAAGGCAGTGATATAGTATAGTCTCCAATATACAGAAATCCATAATACAGCAATCCATAAAGTATATTTATTCCATATATGCGTGGCGGACCACTTTATGATGATATAACATGGCCTGATCCATAACATACATCGATCTTAACAAGGCAGAAATCTATGGTAAAAGTCAATGATTTATATGATAAAAAAGACAAGCAGCGATTAGAGTTTACTTCTGTTTATTGATAAATAAAATGAGCAATCAATACAACAGCAAGTTACACGAGCAGCAATTTTCTATAGCCGAATACTTACAGTATTAGCGACTTCCTTTATGGCAGTGACTTTACCAAGACAGAAATTGATAAAGCAACTTCATTAAACATAGACAAGTTTGTTAAAGTAGCTATCATAATGTATAAGGAGCAGCAAGTGAAATAAAGCAAGCAAACTATTAAATGCAGCAATTATCATTAAGGAGAACTATTACCAAGGAGTTTATGTTAACAGTGATTAGTATGAACAAACCAAAAGGTGCGATTGGTTTAGGAAGAAGCAAGGTGCACTTTTCCTCTGTCTATGCCATCATAAAAATGCACTAGGAAGAACTTTTAGATGGCTTTTCCGTATAAAACACACAGCACTCACTAACCTTTAATTTTTATTTAGGTGCACTTTACTTAAACCATACTCACAAGACTTTGACTTAGCTCAAACTCGACAAGTTGGTATTTGACTTATATTTGGACTCAACACTTAGATTTGGCCAAGACTTGGTATTTTGAAAAAAAAAACATGAAATATAGATATTTTTAAGGATTTGAAAATTGTATCATGCACCTTTCAAAAAATAAACTTAAAGACACACTAAACCAATCAAAGAGAGGCTATTTTGGTCATATACATAAGTATATATCTATCACATGAATATACAAGTGGATTTC
Organism: Cryptomeria japonica; assembly: GCF_030272615.1. Lineage (NCBI taxonomy): Eukaryota > Viridiplantae > Streptophyta > Pinopsida > Cupressales > Cupressaceae > Cryptomeria > Cryptomeria japonica. The sequence goes on from NC_081409.1 coordinate 223,048,583, forward strand.
AGTTGAAAGAGACTATATATATCCTTGCCTCAGCCTCCAATGCTGGTTTTGGTCCTTTATAGGTGCTAGTTTGGTATTGGTATGCCCCTGGGTTCGCCCAGGGTATTGCCCGAGCATCACCTTGGAAAAACTTGGGGGCATACCCAAGCATAAAACCTTTCTTTATATCTTTGTAAATTAATCTTCTAGGATCCAATTTAAATTGTCATTTCTTAATGCTTTCTAGGTTTTTGTCTTTCTATTGACTTTAGACAATGGACTGTACACTAAAACATAGAACCATTATACCTGAAGTGCACTATTTATATTAAGAATTGTTAACTAGTGTGACCATTGTTCTACATTAAAGTAGTATCACAAGTGGTCATAATAACCAAGCGAACCCAAAAAGTATATTTACAGGAAGAATCAACAAAACAAGAAGCATTATCAAAATCATCTCATGGAATTTCATGTGACCTATAGGCTATTTGTAACTGTGTCTAGGCTTGGCAATAAAGTGGTCATTATTATTGTACCATGTGCATGCATGATATTTTCTCTCATTTTTAAAGACTTCTCTATGATATCCGAAGTGTCCTGGCTAGTAGTCTATAAGTGTTTTCTTTGCTATTGTGAATCAGGTAGTAAGGATCGTCATCATGCACCTACCATACACGAGGACAAACACCTTCTACTTGTTGGCCTACAATCAAACAAACACCTTCTAGTTTTGGGTGAATTTTATAGACACTTCTTTGTATGTACACATGAATGCATGTATGTATGTATGTGTGCATGTATTTATGCATGTATGTATGCATGTAATGTATGTATATATGTATCCATGTATGTATGAATGCATTCGTGCATGCATGTATGGATGCATAAATGCATATGTATGCATGTACGTATGGATGCATGTATGTATGCATGTACGTATGGACGCATGTATGTATGCATGTATGTATGTATGCAGGTATGCATGTATGCGTGCATGGATATAGGCATGTATCAATGAATGTATGTATCCATGGATGTATCAATGCATGCATGTATGCATGGATGTATGTATGTATGTTCCTATACTTGTACCCAAGGAATTTTGTTTGCCCTATTGTCGTATCGAGTTTTGGTTCCTATACCCATACCCATACCCATACTTGAATTGGCAACTTAGATATAGATTGTCAAATGTATAAAAAATTCATGGATTATGAAATCCATGACATCAAAACAAATATAAAAACAATTCTATGGCTTAGAGGCTTACATCACTCATCCCAACATCCATTTTCATATGACAAATCCTACATAGGTCCTCAATGATGATGTGGCTGTGATATTTGTCTGTGTATTAGTGACACCAACGTCCAAGGGGTTCGCTCATGCTCTATCATCTTTTTCCATGGCTATTACCTCTACCTCTAGATTTTCTTTATCAGCTCCTGCAATGTTCTCCTTGCAAAAGATGAGATCCTCAAGCTTGCTGATCCAATGTTATTGTGGATCACCCTCCTCTAGAGTGATGAGAGACTAGTCTATGCCCAAGATTTTTTTGTGATATCATAATGAACAAAAGAAAGATCATTCGATCTTTGCACTCGTTTCTTTTCTTGGAGAGTATGTGCTCAAACATATTTTAATTGCACTTACACCTTAAAATGTTGCATGGTCGGCTCAAGACACGAATTGCAATCCTTTGACGATCTGGCACCTAGCTCCAATCCTTTCCCACTATGGGTCTAAAATGAGAAACAAAACTCAATCTCATTGTCCAAGTCTGAGTTTCAACTTTAACATAAAAAAGAGCTTTTTTAAAAAAAATATTAAACTTAAATTATGCCCTTAATTGACTTACTTGGCTATAGTGCTCTCCAAGTTGCCTTGTAATGTCTTGTGCAAAGAGGTTTCCTTCTGTAAGTTTGTAGACCTAAATCTTAGAGATAATTTTTGTTTAAAGCCAAGGATTAAGTATGTAGTGTCGTAAATTGTAACCTTGTACAATTTACACCACTTTTTGTGCCCTTGCCTTAGTGTCACCCATTTTAGCTCTCATCCAAGCCTATTTTTAGCCTTTTACCTCAAAACCAGTGTCATCTATTCATATGGTGGTTTGAAACTTTGTCTCGAGCTGTGTGCACCCTACCTTCAGCCTGTTCACCTTGTTTTGGGTAGACAATGGAACCTAGGGTTCCCTTGTCCTAGATAGTGGCACTCAAGTCGCCCTTGTCCCCCCAAACCAGACTCAAATTTGAATATCCCAATGCATTGTTCCCACCAAATGGTTTTAGATCATGATGTCTCAATTTGACCGTTCAAGGTTGGCCTAATCAAGGAAATACCTTAAGAACCCTATATAAGAGCATTCTTCCTATTCATTTTCACATACACAATTAATCACAAGCATCCACTATCAAGCACTATCATCATCAACCATTTATTGAACATCAAGGCAACATTTCATCCCACCATCTAGACATCATGGAGCAGCGAATTACACCAATCTTCATGCAAGAAATGTTTTTATGATTAGGTCATTCATGTCTTGTCATTTCATGTCACGTTATTGCATCAACACTTGTGATCACATTCAAAGAGAACTAAGAACTGCATCATCAACCTATAATCATCTACAACCGTTCTGAATTATAATATTCCACTTTTACTTCAATATTTCAATTCATTTCAAAGGTTAATTCCAGACTTGGGGTTTGACCTAGGCAAACCCCTCCCTATCCCTTACATAGATACAATCAAATCCAGCTTTTGCAAGCACAAAAAATGGAGGACAGAGTGACCCCGCACACCTATGTTTGACAAATTTTTGGCATAACTTTTGGGGTAGATTCTGAGCAGCATTCTAGTTCAGACAAGGTTAATTTCATCTGCATCCGACATTTAGAGGATAGGGACCCCAAAGCACATTTCCCACTTTATGGGGCTCAAATTTCGATCGCAGGTTCTCTTCATCTTCCTCACTCTAGATTCATGTTTACAGCTTCATATCAAATATGCAACTACCTGTTTATGCCAATTTACATCAACTTTCCATCTTTAGCCCTAGATATAGCATTCAATTTTCATCTTTATAGTATCCAATTCTGTAATGGTAATTGGATATTCAATAATGAAAACAAAGTTTACTTATATAGGCAATTACATTACGATGTTTCTAAATGAAACAAATGTAAACAAAATTCAGAATGAGAAACTACCTAAACTAACTAAGATGGCCATTAAAGAAACATTACATTATTTAATACCCTCCCTTAATGGTCATCGACCTAACAACCCTACATAAGACAATCTACAGGTCTTTTGGTCGCCAATGCTTAGAAGGATGCCCCCTTTTGGTCACTAATGCATAGAAGACTTCCCCCTTCTCTTCAAAATGCTTTGCGACATAAGTCTATTGTTGAGACCCTCCCTGATGTTGCAAAATTTTTGGAATGACCAAGATGACCAAAATCCTTCCAACCTGATGTTGGGAAACAATACTATCCCTCCCTATAGCCAGAGATACCAAGTTGAGCTTCTCAACTGAAACACAGTTTTGAGGAAAAAACGGAAAACCCTCCAAAGAGAAGCATAAATGATTTTAGCAAAACCGCAAAAACTTTTGCAGATGAGCACTGAGCATTGTTCGCCCTAGCAACTCCAAAACAGACTGCAAGAAACCATTGTTGCAAGTGTTCACCCCAACAACTCCAGGTGCGACCCAAAACAGACAACAAACCATGATTTTTGTGGAAAAAAACATCAAACCCTGAAAACTGGATTTTACAAATCATTTTTTTTCAACGAAAATAGTAAAAACACTAAAACCCGAACACCCGTCATGATTTTTGAGGAAAAAATTATAAACCCTTACAAATAATTTTTTTAGGACAAAAAATTAGAAAAACCCATTGGTCCAAAAACCCTAGCTGTTGTAGAAGAGCAAAAACCTACAATTTTTGAGGAAAAATCATGCAAAACCCTAAGCACGAACATGGGCTTGAATGCCAAGAAAATCACGGCTCCACAAAACACGAAAAAAATAGAGGTCATGCCAGAGAAATACAAGCTCAAAAAAATTCAGAAAACAAAGAGGTCCGTGGAGGAACAAAATGGCGCAAATGCAGGCCTTGGAAGACGAAAAACGACATGCATGCCAAAAAATGGTGCCAAAACACTTAGCCCTTCTATCTGCAAGTCATGAAAAACATAGAACGTGGGTTGTTACAGTGAAAAACAATGCCTCAAATGCCCACAAAAATCCCTTCGCACAATTCTTCAATCTCCTCTACAATTTCTAGACTGAAAAAAAACATGGGTTTACAAAACCCTGGAATTGGAAAAACAGGTTCGCAATTTGCAGCAAATAAACAACCTTTGATTTTTTTAAAACTTACTTAGGATTAGACCGCGATTTCTAAATTTTTCTATTTGCCAAAACTTAAAGAATCCCATCAGCCCCCTCTAATACCATGTAATGGTAATTGGATATGCAATAATAAAAACGGAGTTTACATATATAGGCAATTACATTACGATGTTTCTAAATGAAACAAACATAAATAGAAGCCAGAATTAGAAATTACCCAAACTAACTAAGATGAACATTTAAGAATCATTACATTATTTTATAAATTCAACTCAAATAAAGGGACCACCTGAAATCAATTAGCATTCATCCCTTGGTAGTGAATATATTGATTTCATCTCCTTTTAATTTAATTTTTGTGTGAAAATAAGTTCATTCCTTGTTTACAATAGCTAAACTAGTGAATCCCTATTTCACCACCTTACATTTTTGTTAACCTGACGCTTTTAACATTTGCATATTTCTAATTAGGTGTTTTCAAATCTGATTTTTCATAATGAAATTTACAAAATCTGATTGGTTTGCTCTTTCAGATGCGATTACATTGCTCATTAGTTACTTTTATCAAAATCATCTATTGGATAATAGCTTCTTTCACTTCATGTTGCTTGCATTTATTCATACAACTTTAATGTATTGCATGAGAGTTTCAAACATTTTTCTTACATTCTAAGTCATTTCTCAAAGCTTTCATACACATTTCATGTTGCTATTTGGTGATATTTTTAAAGAAATTAATGTAATATCTAGATTTGATAAAATCTTTAGTAGATGTTTCAAATGAAACCCTAGCTAATCTTAGTGATGATATGAATCATAACTATGCCTCTTCTGGAGTATCTTTTATTCATGAGGAAAGAATCAATACTCCTATCAATGATCACTCCAATAGATATGCAACATTAAACCATCCTCTTCTCACAAAGATACTTTAGTGCAAGAGGGACAAGGTAAACATGTTAATCTTAGTACATCTATCCCTCTAGATCCTCGTTATTCCCCTAGAGCTTATCTTAATCATCAACATATTTTGGGGCAAGATGATGTTATGCATTTTATTCATGATTTATCCCCTAACATAACATTAAGCAAAGATGAAGCTTTAGATGATGAGAATACTCCTAATAAAGTGGATGTAATAAAGTGGATATAAATAGTAATGATAGAAATGGGAATCTTCCAACAAAGGATATTCCTTCTTCATCTATTCATCCCCTTGGCCTTCTAACATCAAATTTTAATAAATATCATTACAAAAACCCTCCCCCTCCTATATCAATTCTTTTACCAAAACCTTGTCCTTCTATCCCTCAAGGGACAAGACCTATCCATATTGACAATCAAGGTAAACTAGCCAATAAAATCTTTTGGAGACTTAAGTATGATAAAAACATTACCTTTCCTTTTGTAAGATATATCAATAATTATAAGACCAAAGATGGTAGTATGTATTGCCTCTTTTATCGTAGCTATTCCCATTCTATTGGTAATTGTAAAACTTTTAAAGCATTTGTTCAAGATTTATGTGACAAAGCTTGTATACATATCACACCAGATCTCGTGCTTTTTCTCAATCCAAATTTGAGAATAGATAAATAACACTTCATTTGTCTATTATGTTGCTCCTCATCCTGTGACATTGCTAGCTTACCTTTTGGGGACTTTTTGTCATTCATGGCTGTACAATTTAATGTGCAATCATACTTGGTTAGCAACATAATAGTCTCTCTTATTCTTGTCTCCATGCTTGGGGGGCAAGATTAATGTTTCAATCTTCTATCATTTTAGGGATTTCCTTTTCCTTTGCTGAGTTGCATCTTTCATAACTTGATGTCCTTTCTTGCATAGAATTATTTTCCATGTGAGTACATGTGTGTCCCTTGGTTTGGAATTATTCCTTGCTTGAAATGGTATGCGTTTTATGAATAATCCTTCCTTAGTGATTGCATGTAATCCTTCACTAACTTTTCCTAGCAATGGGGAAGGTGTGTATTCTTAGTTTCCTTCCCTTTCAAAGATGCCATGTTTATTAAGGTCTTCTCTATTTTGGGGGGTAGATATCTTTAGGCAAAGATCTCTTCTTCCTTTCGCTATGCGTCCCTCAAAAGGATACCTTTACACTTGTTGCACGATACTTCTTTACAACTATCTCCTCCCTACTTCAAAAGAGTTATGCCTCTTTAGCTTGGAGTGATGTACATTATTGCTTAAAGGATATCTCCTTCTTGTTGAAGGTGTTTACCTTTTTCTTTGTACCGTAACACATCAACATACGGCTATGTCGAGACCTTAAGGGGGGCATATATGTGGTCTCGTTGCTTATTTTCAGTCTATCTTGTGGATTTTATTGCATACAATGCTTTGCTTGGTTATCCTTTTTCAGTCTATGTTGTGGATTTCCTTGCATACAATGATTTGCTTGGTTATCCCTTTTCAATTTATGTAGCAGATTTCCTTGCATAGAATGCTTTGCTTGGTTATCCTTTTTCAAATCATGTTGTGGATTTCCTTGCATACAATGCTTGCTTGGTTATCCTTGTTCAATTGTGGCGGATTTCCTTGCAGACAATGCTTTGCTTGGTTATCCTTTTTCAATTTATTTTGCAAGATTTCCTTACATACAATGTTTTCTTTCATTATCCTAGTTACGGTGTCCCAGTAACACCTTTACAGTTGCTTGCCTTGTTATAAGAAAGTTTCAGTTGGCAAAATATTTCCTTTCAATTTACACAGGTCAATTGCCTTGCAATAAGAAAACTTTGCTTGGCACCCCTTCTATAGGATGAGTGGAACTAGCATAACACAACTTGGCAGACTATTTCAACTTTTTTTTTCTCTTTCCATGGATCACCTAGGATAACATAGCTTGCTAGCCCACATAATCAATGTTCCTTCCCTCTCTAAAATGGATCACCTAGGATAACACAACTTGCTAGTGGATCCATGTTTCCTTTCTCCTCCCTATGAACCCATAGCATAACATACCTTGCTAGTCATTGGATCATGGTTCATCATTCAATGCATGCTCTTGCTCTTTCCGTGTGACCATTTGTGCTTTTGCAATAGCATTCTGTTGTGCAAATTGCACACCCATCCCTGTCTTGGATAGGGACCCCCTAGTTTGTGCCTTTCTGTCCTTGCGGAAGAGGAAGGGGATATGAAGGGTCAAGTGCCGCTAAAACCAAATTCGGCCTCTAGGGCCATATTGCGAACTTAAAACTCCCCAATTCTCGCAAAGTCACCTAAATGTGAAGAAAGAGTTAAAGCCTGCAATGACGTTGAAATGCCGATTTTCGCATCCACAAAGGAGATAAAGAATGCAAAGTGTCAAAAAACTGACAAAACTCCTTCAAATCCTGAAATTCGCACTAAGGGGGGAAATTACATGAGTTTCTAAAAATTGGCAAAATGGGTGAAAATCCCAAAATTCGCCAGTATTGGGCAAAATACAAGTGAAAACTAGCAAAAAGCTCTCCAAGTGCCGAAGTTTGCAAATGACCCCAAAACCCCGAAATTCGCACGATAGGGGAATAATGCGAAAAGTTTAAAGTTTGAAAAGTGCATGGAAAACCTGAAATTCGCATTATTGGGGTAAGTTGAAAGTTTTTTAAGTTTGCAAACTCCTTCAAAAGCCCGAAAATCGCATAAGGAGGTAAAGTGCGTGAAAGTGAAAAATTGGCAAAATGGGTCAAAACCTCGAAAATAGCATTATAAGGTAAAGTGCAAAGTTTGAAAAGTGCACTAAAGTGCCGAAATGGGTCAAAACCCCGAAAATAGCATTATAAGGTAAAAGTGCGAAGTTTGAAAAGTGCACTAAAGTGTCGAAATTGGCAAAACCCCCGAAAATGCTCGAAGTTCGCACAATAAGGGAATAATGCGGAAGTTTAAAGTTTTCAAAGGCAACCCAAACGCCAAAATTCACATTTCGAGGGTAAAAGTGCGAAAGGGAAAGAAGTTTGCAAAAGTGCCCAAAATCCCGAAATTCACCATAAAGGGGTAAAAATGTCAAAGTTTTTAAAACTTTTAAAAGTGCCCAAAATCTCGAAATTCACCATAAAGGGGTGAAAATGTCAAAGTTTTTAAAACTTTCAAAAGTGCCCAAAATCCCGAAATTCACCATAAAGGGGTAAAAATGTCAGTTTTTAAAACTTTCAAAAGTGCCCAAAATCCCGAAATTCACCATAAAGGGGTGAAAATGTCAAAGTTTTTAAAACTTTCAAGTGTGCCCAAAATCTCGAAATTCACCATAAAGGGGTGAAAATGTCAGTTTTTAAAACTTTCAAAAGTGCCCAAAATCCTGAAATTCGCCATAAAGGGGCGAAAATGTTAAAGTTTTAAAAACCTTGCAATTGCTCTCAAACCCCCTCGAAAATGTGAAAATAAAATATTAAGGCGTTAACTTAAAGTTTGCAGAAGTGCCATTTAGGCTGAATTTCGAAAACGTCTAAGTATGAACTTTTTAAAAAACTTTTCGAACGCCCCTCTTGCCCGAAATTGCCAGGAACAACTAAATTTGCAGAAAAAGTAAAAGCGTTAAAACTTGGGAAATTTTCAAATGACCCTCCAGGCGTTAAATTTAATGTTTGTTAAATTAATTTATTAAAATGAGATTAATAGTTTGTAGGTCGCAGGACACCATCGCAGAGAACCAGGCGAAGGCCTGAAAATGCAAATCGAAGAGGGATCGCAACCAAGGCCAAGCGCTGGAAGATGGAGGAGAAAAGATGCGGTGCAAGATCAAAGCGATGAAGCATTGGGAAGTGTGCCACCTAGGCAACAAGTTAAAGTTCACCACCAAAGACCGAAGAACACTCCCAATGCAACAATCATGCATTCTCAGGAAAAGTACACAGCTGGATTTAACTCCAAAAGTTCAGTTTTTTAAAATCTGAAACTGTTTTATTATAAAACTGTCTGTGGGTCCCGCACAAGATATTTTTGTGGATAGTTATGTCCAACTGCCAAATTGACCGAATTAAAGCCAAATAGTGGCAGGTAGTTGGAATTGTGGTTGGTTGGATAACTGAGAATTGATTGGGCATGGGTTAAGGCTGCCAACTTTTGGATGGAAGGCAGCAGCCCTTGGATGTAGTCAATCCTAGCCTCTGATTCAATATTGTAAAAACTATAAAAGGTAGAGGCCTTTCTTTTGTAAAGAGTTAGATGGTTAGATAGTTGGACAGTTAGAGAGAATTTTGTAGTTGGATTTTAGAGTTAGAATAGGTTAGATTTTAAGTAGTAGCATAGAGATGCTACAGAAATTGTTGTAATAGGCAGCTGAAATCAATATATAAACATTGATTTGGTGTTTATTGTCTTGTTTTCATCCTGTTTGCATGGTTTCTTTCAGCATTTTAGATAGATCTTTTTGTTTTGGGTGTGCATGTATTTGATAGACTCAGACTCATACCATTGAGGATATACTGATTATGTATCCTTTTGTATGGTTAACTTGAGCCTTTAATTGTGCTTAGTTCAATTGCAGTTGTCTATCTGAGCTGTGCCAGAATTGGGTGCTTAGCCATGCGTCTCCAGTCTGAAAATCTTCCAAGTCCCTTTGAAGATTGCACCATTCCTGCAAGGTTGTGAGCTATTCTGGCCAAGCAGGGATTGGTTATGTTTAATCCGTCTACCCACATGCCAATCTTGTTAGTTTTAGGTCTCCTAAACCCTTTCCTTTTGCTCTTTATTATGTAATTCGAGAATCGCAGTAGACCAACTTGTTGCAAATCGTAAGTCCCCTTGTGCTCCCAGCAAATCACATCGACCACAGTCAAGACCTGACAATCAAAACCTTGAGGTCATCCCCTTTGATCAACAAAACCAGCATTAGGGATTTCCTCATCTCAAGAGAGGATAGGATACTAAACGAGTACATTCTATTCTGCGTTGGCAGGATGAAGTCGCAAGTTCAATGATTTTAGACACGTCAACACATTCTAAGAATGATAATAGTGGTTGAGACATTTTTTTATTATCAAGGTCTGTTCAACTAGTTGATTTTGAGACTTTGCTTTTTGTTGTCCTCATTTTTTGTTTTCAAAAATGAAGGACCATTACATAAAAATTTTGTGAAAAAATGAAAATTTTACTCTGTCACGCTTCCCGAGGCAAAATTTTGACTAATCCTTGGACTGACTTAATCCTTAGTCCATCCTCAAACTACGTTTCGAATTTCGTCGCATTCTGGATTCGTTTGCTATGTCTTTCCTTCAATTTCAGGTTTTTTCTCTCTGACTGCAGGTGGAGAATTTTCCTTGAACTGCAAGTTTTAATGATTTCCATTGTTTTGGTCTTTTTAGGGAAAATTTTAGCTTATTACATGTGCACTTTATTGGAAAATAAAAACTTGTAATTTGCTTTTTATTTCCCCTTCGTTGTTTTTGTTGGTGTTTGGCTTTTTCAGTTAAAATAGGGATTTTTTGTTTAAGTTACAAGTAAACTTGTAGTTCTTTTCTAAAACCCCTACTTTAATGGTTTTTACATGTAATAGGGATTTTAATCCCTATTACATGTGTGCAAGTGAATTATAACTTGTTGTAGGGATTTTATTTTCCCTTTACAAGTGATTTTAAACTTGCACATCTCTCTCCAAAACCCAATTTTGCCAATAAAGTGCATTTTAAACTTGCTATTTGGTCCAAAAAACCCGATTTTGCCTATAAAGTGCATTTTAAACTTTGCTATTTGGTCCAAAAAAACCCGATTTTGCCTATAAAGTGCATTTTGGAAGATTTTAAACTTGCTATTTGGTTTAAAAAACCCGATTTTTGCCTTATAGTTGAAAAAGTGCATTTTAAACTTGTTATTGCATCCCAAAAACCCGATTTTCTCCAATTCATGCAAATTCGAACTTGCTATTTGTTCCAAAAAACCCGACTAGCAAGGAGAAACGTTTTTGTTGAAGATTTCAAAGCAAATTTTATGGAGATTTTCTAGGAAGGAGAGGTGTTTGGGATTCCATCCTATTCTCATGCATTTGCAAACACTTTTCACGCCATTTGGGGTTTGCATTTACTGTTTTTTGGTCTAAATCAGCAAACACGTGGTTCTTTGGATCCACATTTTAGGCGATTTTTTCTTCACAAAGCAGCAAACTCCTAAGGCGTTTGTGCCTCTCTTGCCTAGGCGTTGAAGGTGGATGAAGATTCGATCCTTCCTTGGGCCATTTTATTTGCCTTGGCTGCCACGTTTTTCAGTTTATGACGTTTTTCAAAATCGTGGCTAGGGTTTGGGATTGCGATTTGTGTTTATTTAAGAGCTATTCTTCTTCATTCCAAGATTGATTGCATCTTTTGGAGAGGCATTTTTCAGTTTGAAACAAGTATTCCAGGTTTTCAATCAATGTCAGATTTGTCGTCATCTCCAATTCCAAAAAAGATGAAGTACAAATATGACAAGTATCAGAACGAAGTTGCACCTTCCCAAGTTTCTTCCCCTTTGGATCGTATCAGAGATACAGAAATAGGGCATGTGGATATGTCAGAGTTTGTCAAGAGGGTGGAAGATCCACAAGATAACAATATGCAGCGGCTGTTGGACAGCCATATCCATCATGCATCTTCTTTCCCAGTGGCTGCCCTAGAACCTGAATTTGTTCTTGCTTGCGCCCATCACTTTGACAAAGAGATAAGAATCATCAAAAATAATGATGGCGAAGAAATAATCCGACTTGACGCAGACACAATTGAGAAGGTCTTCAGAATACCTCCTGCACATGTTTACATGGAAATCTCCAAAGAAAGTGCAGCTAAGTATTATGTAAAAAGGGAAAAAGATTGTAAACGACATATCAACAGGTGGATCCAAGAGCCACGAGCCTCCTTCTCAAGGTGGGCCAAGTTGTACCGCTGTGATTTCAAATGGGAGATAGGAGACACCATAACCCTTCTCAGCAAGATGATGGGCCTTGAGCATTCTAATGTTTTTGAGCCTTGGATGTACCAGTTCATCATGTTCATAAGGCAGTCTCATCATATATCATTGGGAGAAGTCATTAGCGATGCCTTGTGTGAACAACTTGCAGCAGTCCCTTCCACCATGACTTTCTATATGAATTCATACTTGGTGTACTTGGCAGCATCACTTAGACATTTTCCAGGTCTTTCTACCAAGGGTGATCGCTCGCTTATACTAGTTTGGGAATATTATGATCAGTTGCCTTTGAAACCCAACAAATTGTATTTCAGAAGAGTCTAGGATGCATTCTTCGGTTACTTCATGTGTCAGTTTGACAGAACTTTGAAGAACAAAAGGGTGAGTGAGTATGGATGCTTGTTTCTACAGTTCCTGACCTTCACCTATATGAGAATCGGATGCTATAGTGGGCAGCTAGACATGCTTCCTAGAAACCCAACTGATAAGATCATTCTTATGGAGTTGGGAAGACAAATCATGGCTGTCCACACTCATCAGTCTGCCAGACACAAGGTTGGAATGGGGATCTCTACAACAAACCCACTAAGAATTGGTCGGTATTCTCTTGTCACATCCGTTAAAGCAAAGGCCATGGAGAGTGAAATGCAGGAAATTAAGCTCAAAAGGTTTAAGTCCAGAGATGATTTTGATTACCGGGGTATGAAGGAGAAGATCAAAAAATCCTTTGTGCACATGCATCGCAATATGGATTACTGCAGGCTCACTGTTGAGCAGGTTGTTGATTTGAACTTGGTGGACATTCCACAAGGAATGATTGATGATGGGCACGTACTTGATCCTGAATATATTTCACGAAGGGTTGAGGAAGCTCCACTTCCTTTAATCCAATGGTCACACAAGGATTACATATCCATTCTTGAGAGATTTTAGCCTATCTTGGCTAACACCAACGCTTGGTTGAAAAGTAATGTTGTTAGACTCATAAAAATCAAGATTGCAAAAGAAGATGATTCTACAGGACCTCTTGGACGTAAGTCTGAGATTCAGGTTGACAACAAGGAAGGCGCATCATCTTCGGGCACAAGGATCAAATTGCGAGTTAGTCGGGCAGTAGTGCTTCCTCCTGAGGAGGCGATAGTTTGTGGAAAGGAAAATTGACAATTTCATGTTCAGGTGATCGATCTGGATAATCCAGAAGAAGGGCAGCAATCTGATGATGCTCCCAAGTCTCCAGCATCCGACTCGCCTCATGAGATTGTTCCTCCAGTTTCAATTGAGATGCCCCTTTCTCCTCCTGACTTGCTAGTTGATGAATCTCCTTAAAATCCCATTCCTATTTCGGCATACGAGCCACCTCCTGATCATCAACAAGAGAATGTGCAGGAAGTTCCTAAAGTTACTCCTGCTTGTGTCCAACTGTCAGAAATTGATACCTCCACTTCTGGTTTTGAAGAATTCATGAGGCAATCTTCATGCCCATTGGTTACTAAGAAAACCGTGGTCGCCATCCAAACAAATATTCCTCCTAGGATGACCATGGTTATTCAAACAAAATCTGCTTCTCCTTTGCCTACAGCTGCTACAGAAGGAGAGTTGATGGCTTTACCTCCATGGCTTAGTTCTTTTACTCCAAAGAGAAAGAAGCAAGAAATCTCACCTGATGCCTTTGATTATCAGCAACTAAAACAGTCCGGATCCAAGGTTGCTAAAAAGGCCAAGACTATCTCCAAAGTAACTATTGACAGTAACAAGATGAAGGTAGCTGAAATTGTTGAACCCATTGCAGATAAGCCACTTGATGAAATGTCAGCTGCTGATTACAAAGTTACAAGGATAGAATTGGGTAAGCAAACGCATGAGGTGATTAAACATGATGCTCAGTTCTCTGTAGCTTCACTGGTACAACGATGTGATGAACTTCTAGCAAAGAAAGATAAGCTAGAAGAGGAAAATGGACAACTTATGGCAGCTGTTCATAAAATCACAAAACCTGCTGCTAAAGGGAGTAACTCCATAGGTTCTTCCGATTCCCAAGAATCAATTCGTGGAGTGGAAAGGGCTGCTCAGAAGGTACAAGCATTGGATTCCTGGGTTGATCAGTTTCACGATCTATGTGCACAAGTGATGAAAGACATTTTTCAGATGATGTCTAAGTTGGAAACCGTTGAAGAGAAACTGGATCAGACCTCTGATACTTTCAAAAAGAATCTAGAAAGTGTTGAAGATCGTTTGACAATCTGGTGTACCATGCCCCAACAACAGTTGAGTGTTCTGCAGGAGCATGCCATCATCTCTTCCAGGGTCATGTACTTGGAATTTGAAGAGCTTCTGGAAAATAAGGCCCTTGTTCTTAAATCCTTCATTGAGGAGATTGGTGATACAATGAGATTACGGGGTGAAGTTTTCTGAGATATTGTCTCTCATTGTGAAAAGGCCTCTTGCAACATACTAAGTCGGGATGGAGAGCTAATTCTAAAAGAAGAAGTTCTTGTTGATTTATAGATGAGGATACATAATGAATGGAGGAGCGAACAATTCTCAGCCGCTTCAATTCAAATGTTGATGAAACACCAAATCTTTTTGCATGAAATCCAGTCCATCCTGGAGAAAAACAGCTCTGCGCTCCTCCGATGCCATGATACCATTGTGAAGACCATGGTTGTTGCCAAGAACACCCATGAACCGGATCCCGATGAACTACAAATGATCATCCAGAAGTTTGAAGGATTCGTGTCTTCACGTGCTGCAACTTCAGTGTTTTTCAACACTTAGTTGTATTTTTTCCACTTTTGTAATCCTTAGTTGTAGTTTTCCTTTCGACAAGTTACATGTAAAAATATTTTTGTAAATGCAAGTTAACTCATTACTTGCACTTCTGTAATTACATGTAAGGCAACTACAGGTTGTGTTCAATTAGGACTGTAGTTGGAATAAGTCTTTTGTTAGTTATTAAAGTTTTAGTTAGTTATTGAATAAGTCTTGGTGGTTGAGAGAATCTCTCAAGTTAAATAGGATCCTCCCACCTTTTTCTCAAGGCTCCTCTTCTATAAATATTTGAGGGGTCTATTGTAATTTTTATCTTTTGGAAAACAAGCAAAAACTCTGCCAAATTTATAGCAAAGAAGTCTTTGAGCTTTCATGTGTAAATTCAAGAATTGAAAGGAATAGAAGAAAATTGCTCAAGCTTTGAGTCGTTGTGCTACATACTTGAGTTTATGTTCTATATTATCTTTCTTGCAAGTGTTTCTTAAAGAGCTTAATCACATCTGATTTGCAGTCTTTGTGCTGCAAGTAGTTGAGGTTAATATAGATTAAGATAAATATTTTGTTGAGAGAAGTTGCAAGTCTTTGTGCTTTCACTTGTTCTTAGGAGAATTTAGGAGTAGATTTTGTGAGAAATAGCTGTGAGTCTTTGAGCTTATACTACTTCCCATTGTTTTAAGTAGAAAAGAATAAGATATTCCAATCTTTGAGCTGTTATAATTTGTTCTAGATAGCATTAGTATAGAAAAGGGTAGATAGGACTTCACATAATCAAGTCTTTGAGCTTGATATTTCTGTCCCGTCCCGAAGGAAGTGACAGAAGTCTTTGAGCTTTCAGGAAACTTCATTTCCTTTCTCTCATTTCATTTTGAAAGTGGTTACTGTTGTTTATATCAAATCGCTATCCTTTTCTGTGAAGAGAAAAGGATATTGTCTTTCTTGAAAGAAGAAGAAAGATTGTTGTCCCATCCCATTTTATTTTCAAAGTTGTAGTTAGACAGGGGGAGCCTTCCCTTAATTAGGAGAGTTTTACTCACATGCTGTGGTTGAAACCACAATTTTGTATATTTCCCCAAGTGTACAAAATTTTCAACCAACACTTTTAGTACTAACCCCTGTTGTGTGTCTTTTGTCTATGTTTCTCTTTTTTGCCTTTTGTTTGTCTTTTTCTTGTTTTGTGTGTCCTTGTATATGATTGTGTGAGTAAGATCCTAATCTTGGGGACTTGTTCCCTCAAATTTAGTGATATCTTATCTCCTTGTAATCTTGCTCTGAGTTTCTCATATCTTTCTCTTTTCTACTCTACCATGATTATGTGTGTAGGCTCATACTCTCGCTAAAGTGGGGGCTAAATGTAGCTTCGAAAATTGTAACCCTATACAATTTACACCACTTTGTGTGCCGCTGCTTTAGTGTGACCCATTTTAGCCCTCATTCAAGCATATTTTTGGCCCTTTTCCCTTAAAATTGGTGTCATTTGTTCACATGATGGTCTGAACATTTGTCTCGTGATGTGTGCACGTTATCTCCAGCTTGTTCACCTTGTTTTGGGTGGATAGTGGAGCTTGGGGTGCCCTTGTCCTAGACAGTGGTGCCTAGGGTACCCTTGTCCCCCCAAACTGGGCTAAAATGTGAATATCCTAGTGCATTTTTCTTGCTAGTTGGTTTCGGATCACAATGTCGCAATTTGACCATTGGAGGTCAGCCTAATCTGGGAAATACCTTGAGAACCCTATATAAGGACATTCCTCCTATTCATTTTTACATAAACAATGCATCACAAGCATCCATTATCGAGCACTATCATCATCGAGCATTCATTGAACATCAAGGCAACATTTTATCCCACCATCTAGACATCATGGAGCATCAAATTACACCAATCTTCATGCAAGCAATATGTTTATGATTAGGTCATTCATGTCTTGTCATGTCATGTCATGTTATTACATCAACACTTGTGATCACATTCAAAGAGCATTGCATCATCAACTAACAATCATCTACAGCAGATCTAAGGTATAATATTTAGCATTTACTTCAATATTTCAATTCATTTCAAGGGTTAATTTCAAACTCGAGGTTTGACCTAGGCAAACCCCTAGTCCCAACATCTTTCTCTCTTTTGTAGATGTAGGTTATAGGCTTAGGAGCTATAAATCTAGAATTAGGCAGAGTTGATAGATACAATCAGATCCAACTTTTAAAAGCATGAAAAGTTGAGGACAAAGTCGCCCCGAACACTTATGTTTGACAAATTTCTGGCATAACTTTGAGGGTAGATTCTAAGCAGCATTTTGGTTCCAACAAGGTTGATTTCATCCGCATCCAACATTCTAGTCACAGGTTCTATTCATCTTCCTCACTCTAGATCTGTGTTTGCAGCTTCATATCAAATCTGCAACTACCGTTTGTGTCAATTTACATCAATTTTCCATCTTTATCCCTAGATCTAGCTTTCAATTTTCATCTTTATAGTATCGAGTTCAACTTAAATAAAGGGACCACCTGAAATCAATCAGCATACATCCCTTGGCAGTGCATCTATTGATTTAATCTGCTTTTAATGTGATTGTTGTGTGAAATAGGTTCATTCCTTGTTTATAATAGCTAAACTGGTGAATCCCTATTTCACTACCTTACAGATGCCATCCATATTGTGACCATGCAGTGCCCACTAAACCTCTTCATCAACCTTGAAATTCAAGTTGAATTGGAATGTTGGATTTAAGAAATAAGTAGCTACATGTAAGGGCTTGTGAAGTTGAATGTGCCATTGTTGATTAATGATGTTCCATATGGGATGATACTTACTTTCAACCCCAACATAAATGGATCCAATGGCCTCTTTGGCACTATCCATGCCCTCAAATATATAGTTTATTATGGGCTTCTCCCTATCAACAACTTGAAGGGGAACATTTAAAGGCTCAATAAATTGCAATTATTATTGACAAAATTAATGGTGTGAATAAAAAATAAACAAATAAAATGGAAATATGAACAAATATGAACCAAGCTCTACAATCTCCTTTGTTAGAAGTCAAAAGCTATGCTCATTGAATACTCAATCAACTACGTCAACCCTTGCATTGGTCTTAGCATATGATGATGTAGACCGTTCCTTGCTAACAAACATGCACCTCAAAAAGCCTTTGATTGAAGCAAATATTGCAATACGATAAAATTTATTGCGAAGCAAGATATTCTAAGATGATCTTACTCTTTCTTGTTTGTATATTTTCTCATTAGGTTGAGGACCCAAGAACGTATACATATATATATATATGTTTGTGTGTGTGTGTGTGTGTGTATTTACAAATATTTTTTCATGCTCCACACATGCTTTGATTCATGTTATTTTGTCAAGATTCTCTAATATGAGACCAAAGCAATGAGTAGCACAAGAAATCCAAGATAAGAATGGGTGCATATCCATGAAAATTTTACTTGCAACAACATAATTAGTTGCATTTTTATAATTATTTGCACAATGTTTTCCCCACACATCCAAAGGGTTGAGCTTATTTTTTAAAGCATTGAGTTCTCATTATGGAGACCCAAGTTCAAATCCCAAAGGGACATTTAATATGGAATTCTAAGTTGTTACTCTTGGTCTTCCATGTTTGGCTTTTAGTGTGGAGCTGGTTTTTAAATAAATGAATTTTTAAGTTGCGACTCTTGGACCCTTGGTCTTCTATAGGTGGTTTCTAGTGTGGTTGCTCAGAAGGAGTCGATATTAGTCTTACTGTTGTGATTGCATTGATCACATATTGGTGCTCCCATGAGCATAATATTTGTAAACACTTAGCAATATAAAATAAAACATTTTCCTCACCCACCTTGACCAAGATTCCCTCCAAAACCTTAAAAGGAATTCAACCTTTTTGTGTTTCTAGGAGCATCAATGGATTATAGGAAAATTGTGCCACCTAAGAAAGAAACAATACAAATGCTAATGTTAATAAGTAAATTTGAATTTAAAATTCTTAATCACTAATTCAATGTGTTTCAAGAAGTATAATCACCTAAGAAAGAAACAAGGTAATTCAACAATGTTCTATTTCTCCTATTTGTCAAATCATCAGTCATGATGGTGCATCCCTTCCTCTTCCATATCTCAAACTATTCATGACATTTGTAGAAGCTACCTATTAAGTCAAAATAAAACCCTTGATGTCCTTATCATTAGGTGCATTGAACTCCCCAAAAACAATAATGGCAATTACCATGTTTTTCCAATAAGGAGACCTAAAACAAATAAAATAATCAAAATAAGTATTATCAAATTTAGAGTTTAAATTCTACAAATCCCTCAATTTAAAACTTCAATAGACAAAGAAATTTAAGTAATAAATTTTAAAATAGAATAATAATTAATAACCTATCTATGTGAAATGAAGTGGTACAATATTTGATGGCACTCCTTGTATTACGTTTGTTTTTATCCCAACACATGCTCTCAAGTGATGGTTGGTAATTTGTATTAGTGCATGGTATAATATATGTATCCTACTTTAGATCTACAAACTCTAGACTTAACAGTAACACTACCATGGCCACTACTTAAAGTTCCAGAAAATGGAGGAATTTGAAAAAAAGAGTCTCCATGAATGGCTTTTCTTTAGTTTCTTCTATTGTTCAAAGGTATCTAATTGGCTTTGCACCTCATGTATAACTTCACAAGGCTCTTTTGGGCACATTTTAGCATGATATTTGTCCAATGTGATATTTCAATCAGTTAATGTCTTCCACAAACATTTTTGTCTTACAATGTAGACAAGTTATCTCAGCTTATTTTGACCTAAGGATGACATATTTCCAACAGTGGCCCTTTCTAATTGGAGTCGACATTAAATCAATTTATACATATATGATATGCTTCAATAATAAATAAATAGAAAATAAATTAACATTCATAGTTTCTAACTAAATTATGATTGAAAAAAAGTAAAAACAATTAGGATTTGCAGTATAAAATGGAAAAAAAAAATACAAAAATTTAAGGTTTGTTTAAAAATAGCTTAAAATTGTTAAAGGACTTTGCAATTTATAAAGAATTGACATTCTTAAAAAATAAAAAATGTATGGACTGTGTACAGCAATGCATGCCAAGCTCTATGGAAGCCATGCCAAGGTTGATGAAATAAATTTGTACCATTCACATTTCAAAATTTATGCAAATCTGCAGGGAATTAAAAAAAGCACCGTATGACCTCTAGTCAGCCTTTTGTATGTGTCCCACACATTGTCAAATGCAGCACAGACACATTGGTACAATTTGGTGACCCATAATAAATTTTTTAAATCATTTTCAAACTTCGTGAATAGAACTTAGACCTGAAACTCGTAGACATGTTGAAACTTCAAATTCTGATACTGTCTTAGAATGTCAGATTTGAATGAAACAAGGCGATTTTTATTTTCTTGGCAGCTTCAGACTGAATGTCGATGCTGGATTTTTGCCACAATGCTTATAATAAAGTTTTATGATGAGAGATTCAAAATCCAAATCAAATGTATCAAAAAATAAACCCAAACCCATAAATCAGAAGATGCTCTGATACCAATGGATACAGAATCAAGAAAATCTTTGCAAAATAATAGGCTGCAAACTTAAATTTAAAACTTTGATTAATCTGATAAGAAAGCATACACAAATATATAAGCATGATTATGTGCAAATTATAGGATTTGAGAATATCTTTCAAATCTCAACATAAATTGAAAAACAATAACAAATTGAACATAATACACCAAACAAATATAGTAATACTAATAATAATACTAACACTTTTACAAGTGAACTAAGATCAAGAGTTCTCCTTCAATGAAATGAATGTATAGAAAATGGGATCTTTGAATTACCACTAAAAATCGTCACATCATTACTTTTTGGGTCACCTGCCTTTCTTTGTATAGAGTCTATTTGTTAGCAGTTAATCTGAAGGAGACGAACCGGAGTTCTGTTCCCAAAGGATATCTCCTAGTTGTAGTCTTTAACCCCAAAGGCAGTCCTATAGAGGTGGCAACTAGATGAATCCTGGATCCAATCTAACTACTTAATCAAAGGAAATATTATACAGAGTATTAGAGCAGCAAGATAGATTCCTTTTTATTAATAGCTATATGTGCAATATACATTCCTTATATCTCCTTTTCATGTATATCTTCTATCTATTGCCTTAATCTTAGCCCTTGGTCCTAGTCACCTAGTGACTTTCTATTCTATCTTATACTTATATCTCCCTTTAGGGTCACAACCCTTTGATAGGAGCTTTCTAACTAATCCCTTTCTTAGTTTGTCTATTTCGGAACTATGTTTACTAGTTTGCATTCTTATGTTTTTGAACCAATGTCTATAGCCTATTTTTAGGTCAACATCAGCCCCTTGAGAAAACCTTGACTTGTCCTCAAGTCAACTAGTCTATCCAATATCTTGATGATAGTGTTTTAGTTTGGCTCCATTAACATAGCATTGTAAGATTTTTCTGTCTAATGTCTCTAGCCGGATTGCTCCTGATTCCAAAATGTCATTAATTCAGTAAGGGCCAAGCCAACAGACTTTCAGTTTGCCTTGCTTCATAAGTTTGTTGTTATGATTATAGTGTCTCTGAGCTTGAACAGTTTAGTTTTGAGATTTTGGTCATGCCAAGCTTTTTGTCTTCTCCTCTCTATTA
Organism: Cryptomeria japonica; assembly: GCF_030272615.1. Taxonomy (NCBI): domain Eukaryota; kingdom Viridiplantae; phylum Streptophyta; class Pinopsida; order Cupressales; family Cupressaceae; genus Cryptomeria; species Cryptomeria japonica. The sequence goes on from NC_081409.1 coordinate 223,070,252, forward strand.
GAAGGCACCTTTCTGCAATTTGTCGATCTTCCAACTTTAGTTTCTCAATCCATTCCTTAATAGACTCATCTTCTGTAAGTCGGAGTGTAAGTGCAATCCAGAGGTTATTGACAATGAAGTTCATGGGTAGTGTAGCTTCAAGGCCATAGACTAGCTCAAAGGGGGGAGGTGTAGTTTCTCAAGTGGTCTGGCATGCCCAAAGTACTACGGGTATTTTGATATCCTAGTCTGTCTAGTTGGCATTGCACATTTTGGTTAATGTAGTTCTTAAGATTTTGTTCAAGGCTTCGCTGGCCCCACTGGCTTGTGGGTGGTAGGGGCTACTCCGGTTGTGTGTGATCATGAAATTAGCTAAGACTTCCTTGATAGTCTTGTTGACAAAATGCTTCCCTTGGTCACTTGTGATGCTTAGAGGGCACTCAAACCACGCAATTATATTTTGGTAGACAAATTCGCTGCAGTATATGTTGTACAGTCCTTGGTAGGTTTAGCCTCTGGCCATTTAGTTAGGTAATCTACTCCGGTAATGATAAATCTTTCTTTGGATGCTTTAGCTGGAGGGTTGATTGATCCAATGAAATCAATGGACCGTTTTTCAAAGGGGGTCTATGCAAGAATTGGCTACAGAGGCATTTCATCTTGGGCTGTAGGTTGCCCTATTCTTTGACAAATATCACATTGTTTGGTGTACTACTTGTAGTCCTTGTGTATGGTTGGCCACCATATTCCAAAGAGTAGAATTTTCCAAGATGTTGCATCCCCATTGTAACATCCTCTTGTTATCTCTTCATGTGCCTCCCGTAGGATGTGTTATCATTCATCTATGTAGACCACTCTCCATAGGATATTGTCCTGTCCTCGTTTATATGAGGCTCCCCCAATAAGCATAAAAGGTAAAAATTTCTTAGTAGCACTTTTTTTAATCTTTGGTAGACTTATCTAGGGGATAGCACCTGGTTGACAGGACTTCTGGTATGTCATGGAAGTCTTCCAAGACTACTGTGATCTGGAATAAGTATGTTTTGGGTAGGTCCTCTTAATCAATCTCATTTGGATGTTCGCTGGTGTCTATTCTAGATAGGTAGTCCGGTCCTTGATTGTTTCTTCTGGGCTTGACCATTATGTTGAAATTGAACTCTTGAAATAATAGGAGCCACCTGTATATTCGTCCTTGTATTACCAATTTGTTTGGGAGGAATTTCAGAGGTTCATGAACGACATAAAAGGTGAACGAGGTAGATAGTGTTGCAAGGTGTGTGCCCTTGGTCTCCTTGTGTTGAGCAGCGCAACACGCGAGTTTGTGACATGGCTTAACCACCTCTTGTGGATTCTATAAGTCTAGTTGTCATATCGGGCATTAACAGGTCAATCTTTTGGTGCAACGAAAACTGTACTTCTTACAAGGGGTATCAGAGCCTAGGTCACGGGTTCAAACCCCCTCGCTTGCAGGGGGGATTGTTGCAAGGTGGGCGCCCTTGGTCTCCTTGTTGTGCAGCACAGTGCTCAGGTTTGTGGCTTGGCTTAACCGCCTCCTGTGGATTCTATAAGTCTAGTGGTTGTATCGAGCATTAACAGGTCGATCTTATGGTGCAACGGCAACCGTATTTCTAATAGATAGTAGGTAATGTTTGAATTTATGCAATGCATAAACCATAGTTAAGGCCTCTTTCTCCATGGTGGTATAGTTTCGTTCTGCTTTAGACAATTTTCTACTAACAAAGGCTATCAAGTGGTCTTTGTTTCCCCTCAGTTGAGCTAACACGATACTTATTGCTATTCTAGAAGCATCTACGTGTACTTGAAATGGTACAGTCCAATCTAGGAAAATTAGGATAGGAGCTTTTTCTATCTTCTATTTTAGTGTATCAAAGGACTATTGGCATTCTAGGTTCCATTCTATGGGCTTGTTAGTTTTCCTATTTTTAAGTAGTTCCTCCATGAGGCAGTTATTGTGGCATAACCTTTGATGAATTTCCTATGTTATTTGGTGTATCCCAAGAATGTTTTGACTTATGATGTTGTCATAGGTGGTGGGAGATTCATGATAAGGACTATCTTCATTGAGTCCACCATCGGGCCTTCTTTGCATATGATGTGTCCTAGTAGTGTTCCAAACGATGCTGCAAAAATACATTTCTTTTGATTTAGTGAAATTTGCATTCGTTTGCACTTTTCTAGCATGGTTTGGAGTGCTTGCACATGATCTTTGACTTATTTAGACATAGGCCAATCATCTAGGTACACTTCCAAGAAGTCATGAATGAAGTCTTTGAATGTGTTTACTGTTGATGTGTTTTTTATGCACATGCAAACACATAACAAAATACCCAAAAGTATCTTATCCTCTCTTGATCAAAGTCTCTCAAATGCTAAAGATTCGCCTAAGGATCACTTAAGATAACTCCAAGGTTCTTAAATGTCGGGTTACGATGTGTGGATAAGCTTGTTAATGTAATGTGATTATGCTGGAATCACAAGGGGCCTTACGTATTCTTAAGACATGAATGCTCAAGGAATGGTGTTTTAAGTGATATGCAATGATGCTCTCTTACTACTACTACTAGACGTTTTTAAAAAATAGCAAAAGAATAAGGTTGAGAAATGCTAAAACTATATCTAGGAATGCAAGGATGAAGGATGATTTTAGTGAAACTCAACTAGTCTTAGTTTTGCCAAACAAGAACAACTTCACTAAGGCTAATGCAATCTTCTAAGGGGATCAAATGAATTTCCAATTATTATCAAGCAAAGACGCCATCAATTAGATGCATATCAGTGATTAAATAACAATTGAACTTAAGCTCATTTAAATATTCCAGTTGACCACACAAGGCATATTTGCAATCAACAAACAGCTAGTGGTATGGATTAAGAGTTCCACCATAAATCATACGCAACATTCTATCATTCAATTCTAATACTTAAACAAAATTCTAAAACTTGGATTGAGAAGATGAATAACCATGCATTTGCTCCAAAGATTAAGTAGAGAACACCACACTTCAATGTCTTTATTAATCCAGCAGCAAAATAGCAACAATTGTTCAAGTTCCTCTCATACATTCAAATAAAAGAAATGGCAGCTTATATAGAGCCCCAAAATGAAATAGAGGACCAAGATTGCCCTGAAATGGACGGTTGAGATCAAAATCCTAATTAAGGTTAGTTGTGGCCAACTAACCAATTACACAATCAACCAATAAAAATAAGGCATGTTTTGACACAAACTTCAAGAAAATCTCCCCCAATGAGAAAATAAACACCACATGCAACTCATAACAAACTTTCTTCTAGAAGCTCATTTCCTTGATCGTTCTCTCTGATGGCAAATGCAAAGAATCTGGACATCACTGCGTTGAGCTCCTCCATGGACAAATTAGGCAAATTATTGAGTTTGAACTCGATCACCTCCAATGCATCAACACAAGTAGCAAAGACCTTTTGCCATTCCATTTCCTGTTTTCGAAACATTCCCATGAAGGCCATGAATGAACATGCTCCCGTCAAAACAACATCTGAGAATCCTGTGGTTGGCAAGAAGATAGACCTTATTTGATTATGCAATTTCTCAGCACTAAAACCATCTTCATCCAGCATATCTTGCAGGAACATTTCTCTAGTTGAAATGATGAATTGTTCTTGAATTGCTTTGAGCGATTCCTCCATCTTGATGCAATCATCCTTTGTCTTATCAATAGTTTCCTTCTTAGTCACCAAAATGCAATACCATCTGTTGAAGTCATAAATTGCTTTTGCATCCATCACTCCACCATCAATCAACATTTGTTTGGGAATTTCCTTCAATGCTTGTAAACATGGAATGGTCTTGTCTCGGATGAACTGAAATTCATCCCATATCTCCATAATGTTCTTGATTCTGCACAAGAATGTGGTGACTCTATCATAAGTTTGTAGATACTCATGAGTGAAGGCACTATCTTGCTGAAAAACATTCTCGATCCATGTCTTAGTGTTTTGAGCTATTATCCTTGTTTCTTCTGCCCCTTCAACTGTTTCTTTTGAAAGTATTTGAAGTGGAGGAGGTGCATCTTCCTTTTGTCTGGAAGACATACGATGTTTTAATTTATTAATTGCTTGTTTTCCTCTTTCAATTGCCTCTTCTTTCTGACCTCAATCTCCAATTGCTCTTCCATGTTACAGGTTGATCCTCGAAACTCTTCAGCAACTTGAGTGTGAGTGATAGGACCAATGTCTATCTCCCTTATGTCATAATCTTATGCAGTGATTTGATCCCTGGGCTTATCATATTTAGGAACAGCTACTTGCACCTTTCGTGAGCCGGATGCATCTTTCACAATTCTGGAAATACTTCTTAGGCTTCTTTCTTCATTCTGCTCTACTCTTGCAAGCAAAGTATCCAAATCTCTAACCTCGTCTATTATTGTCACCGGTTTCTTATTCATTCTTTCTTTCAACCATTTAAGTGTCTGATCATCCAACTCTTCTAAATCAGATTGTTGTTGATTGCTATTGGGGGCCATGAATGTGTCTTTATAATGTCCTTGATTCTGATCCTCAACATCCATGTCTTGTACTTCTTCATTGGTATTGATTTTCTGATCATAGATATGTTCTTCATCATGAAGTGGTGAATTAACCTCTTGTTCATCTTGCTGATTGGTGTCATTTGATTCATTGACACTCCTCCTATATTGTGTATTATGAACAACTCCATCTTCCTGCGAGATGTTCTTCCCTTTCAATGCTGCATTCATATCTACAAAGATATTCGCTTCTATTTCAGAAGGAGTACTAGTGGTAGATGGAGTCCTTGTTGATTTTTGCTTCTTTTGCTGAGCTGCATTGTCATCCATCCTTTTCCTCTTATTTGCTTGAGCTTGTGAACTTTCAGGAATATCCTATTGATTGCTCTCTCCTTGTTTGTTTGCTTCATTTCCTATATTCTCATCTTCAGACTCCTCTGATTCTTCATATTGATAGGATGATGATTCTTCATTATCCATTCGGCTATATGTCAAAGTGATGCCTTTTGCTCTCAACTTATCTGATTGATACAATATCCATTTCTTGGTGTTGTCTTGCACTATTTGATTTATGACTTCTAATTGAGTCACCTCAGGAGCATACCAATCTATTGAAGGAAGGGGCTTGTCCTTTTCTTTTTTGTAGTGTGGTAATATTACATCTTCATCCCCTTCAATCTGATCCGGTACCCGTTGTTTGCCCTCTCGAGTGAATAACTCAAAGCACACAGATAAAACACGGAATGCAGAATAATAATGCCATAGATATCAGACAAGTATATGAGATATTATTCCATTCATAATTGTCCTCCCAAGTTACATTCGGAAGTATATAAAGATGCCGAGGGGGTGCGAGCACCAACCGTCGCACTGCAACTACCACCCCTCAGTTGCCAACTAACCAACACAATTACAACTTAATTAACTCGTTTTATTTCCGTGTACAATATTGCCACCAACACCCACAATACTCTTGTTTGTCTGATCAATTTGAGAGAGAATCTTGAGTATGTTCTTTCTCTTATCTCCAAATCGTCAGCTGCATTAGCCCAATGATCTTCTACATGTATGATGTGGGGAAACCTAAGATAGGGATGTTATGATAGGGATCAAAATTGCTCCTTGAGGTGTGAATCCTAAGATTATAGTATTGTACTTCTTCCTCCGCTACTTGTGCTGCTAATAAGGTAGGACATGTTTCAAGTGATTTTCCCACCATGACTAGGAAAGTAGTCTTTGCTTTCTTCCTTTTCTTCTTGATTGCATCATATTCTAGCAATTGTCTGGACACTTCTAACAACACCATCTTGTTAGTAGGATATCTTGGTAGTCGATAAGCATGTGAAGAACACCCTTGTATCCTCAAATATGTGAATTTTGGAAATTGAGTATACCAACATCCATACTTCTTTATCAGGTTCATTGACTCCCTTGGATGGTCTCATATGAGTGGCTCCTTGCAATCTCCTCACAATGTGCATGGTGAATGCATCATTCACCATTCTGAAATGAGCAACACTATTCCTTAATTGCAATTGTGGATATGCATCATATGAGAGCATTTGTCCTTCTACTGGTCCAACAAGTGCTTTATTATTCAAACCTTTGTGTTTCCCATATCTTGCCAAAATGTATATCAAGTATGAGCTCATATAAAATGTCTTAGTTTGCTCAACATTCCTCAACTGCTCATGTAGATTATCACTAACTATCTTAGCCCAATTGATTATGTTGGCACCTTTAGTTACTTCTTCTATGTAGTACCACATCCAAGAGTCGTAGGATGCCGATTGTGGGGTTCCCATGACCCGGTTCAGCATCATTATGAGCTCAGCTATTCCTTCCTTGAAATCCGATTTGAGGAGCATCTTCTTGGGTACTCTCTTAATACTACTCCATGGTTCTATGACCCAATTCTTGTTGAGGATATCATCGCATATGTCTGGTTTGCTTTGATATAGTGCTAGTGCATCATCCTTGCTCTTGTAAATTAGCTTGTCATATGTGGGCACATTGAATAATTTGGCTATAGATAGCTTGGTGAGGTATGCTATCTTGCTCCCATCTGGTGCTATTATAATTCTCCTCTCTGAGTCATAGTGTCTTGTGCATTCTAGGACCAATTCACTACATTGCACTACTTGTGGGAAACTTGCAATGTGAGCAATGCCATTCCTTGTGAGCTTCTTCACCATCTTTGAAGTGGTGCACTTGCCTCTACCAAACACTCGGTCTTGAAAATCCTCCATGTCAGTGTGTCCGAAGTTGGTGTCTCCAACCTTCCGCCATTTGGAGTTAAGCTTGGTTTCAAAGAGTGCATCTTTGAATTCGTTCTTCATCTGGACTTGCCTCTTGTTTCCTCGTGCTTTCGCTTCAGTCATTGACCTGCAAACAATATAAGTTTGTTACCAAATGGATGTGACCCTTGTAGTTTTAAGGGATAGATAAGAGTATTTTTTATATCCAATTTGATCAACACCTTATCTTACCTTTGCTAAGGCAAACAAAACCTTCACTAAAACCTGAAAGCTACAGCTCTAGGACAAAATCAGACCTGAAAATAATAAAATGAGCTTAATCCTTCAATCCTTTATAGCAATTTATCAGATCCTAGGGTTTGTAAAGGTGTTTTGCATAGGAATTCGTTCTTACAAATGACAGTCTACCAAATGTTAAGGTCTGATTCGACCTTATTCCACCTTTTATATGCAGATGTAGGATTGTTTACACACAGATTTTGATCTGAAAATGCTCTTAAAATCAGAATAGTGGTCTTCAAATCAATTCCACTCTCCTTGTCAATGTATGTTTGATCAATGAATTGATCAAACCTTTTATCCAAAATCGCTGCTTGTAAATAAATCCACCCTCTTGTAGATGAGTGTTTGATCAATGAAATGATCAAACCTTTTATTAAAATTGCTGCTTGTAGAGACAAATCGCCCTTCTTGCAGTTATGAAAAGATCAAATTCGCCTTGTTGATGTAGAGAAATTCGCCTTTCAGGGATAAAAAATCTGAACATTGATCTTCAAGTTGATGTCTCCTTCCTTATCACAATCGCTGCTTTAAAATCCTGAATTCAGAGATGAGTATCTGAATGTTGAATTGATTTCGCCCTTCTTACAAATGTCCAATGATCAAATTCGCCTTGCTAATGAAGACAAATTCGCCCTTCTTGATTATAAATCTTTATGTTGCCTTGTGAAGTTCGCTGTCTCCTTGGATTGCAGAGCTACTTGTAATTGATTGCTTTGATTGATGCCTTAGAATGAAGATCACCACCATCTTATATAGGCTTTGGTGTTTAGGGGTGTGTCTCCTCATTTTAAATCTCCCTAGGCCAACTTGCATGTATTAAAAAGAACTTTTCATTGTTCTTAAGGCCGACTTACATTTTACTCATAATTCTTAATTTTTTTTGATCCTTCAAACTTTGGTGGTTTTTTAATTGATCATTGCAATTTATCATCAAATCGGACTCCTCAAGGCATCATTGCAATTTCATACCAAGGCGGCATTTTGGGGGGTCATTGCAAGTTGAGATCAAGGCGGATATTTTGATGACCATTGCATACTAATGCCTTGGGCGGAAATTTAAGGGGTCATTGCAAGTTGAGATCAAGTTGGCTATTTCAATGACCTTTGCAAGTCAATCACTAAGTCGAAATTTTAACCCCCCTTTGCAAGTAATACTTGGATCAGCTTTTTGAAGGAGCATTGCAACTTAAGATCAAGTCGGATTTTTGAAGAGGCATTGCAACACAACACCTAGGCGGCATTTCAAGGCACCATTGCAAGTTTTGCTTGAAGGGGAAGATTTGATGTAGCTTTGTATCTCAATCTCCAAGTTGAATTCTCTTGACTTTGCAATTTCATGTTTAAGGCGACTTTTCTTTGACACCTTTGAAAGACATGATGGAGGTGGCATTTGGGGATACCATTGCAATCAAACCTTGGATAGGCTTTTTACACAACCTTTGCAATTGTTGATCTTGGCGATGTTCATTATCACCTTTGCAACTTCAATACTTGGTCGGATTTCTAACTTACCTTTGCTTTCCATCTCCTAGGTGGAAAATTGAGGTTGTATTGCAGGATTAGCATCAAGTCGGATTTTGAAGAGGCACTGCAACACAACACCTAGGCAGCATTTGAGGAACCCAGTGCAAGTTAATCAAGATGGCGGAATTTCAAGGCACCATTGCAATTCCTCACCTTGGTGGTATTTTGAAAGACCATTGCGAGTACAAGATCAAGGCGGAAATTTTGATGACCTTTGCCATCTCTAAACTTGGCGGCAATTTGAGGTATCATTGCAAGACCTTTGCAAGTCAACACTTGATCAACCAACTTAATGAGCTTTGCAATTCACTTCTTTAGTCGACCAATTAGGTGACTTTTGCAAATCATTTCCAACCCAAAGCTTTATCAAGATTTTGAGACTAAATTTGGCAAATTTTCAAATCTTGATTCAATACTCCATGTATTAGCCACTTAAGGTTTCTTCACACTAGATCCTAATGTTTCAACACAATTGATGCAAACCCCAATCTCAAACCCTAATCAACCTAGTGCGAGGTGACATTAATGATCTCAATCCTTCTACACATTTCTTAATCTATGAAAATCATCCTTAGCTTATTAAGGTCGATAAAGCCTTAGACAAAGGAAACTTCACTTTGGAGTCTAACCTCGAGACCTAACCACTTGACCAACTGACTGCTACTGCTGGAAGCAAAAGAGGGGGGTCCCCATTTTGATGGGGTGATGTGTGAAATGGTCATAACATTTACCATTATTCGATTGAATATTGTTAGTGCGTTCTTGAGCCCAAAGGGCACTATTGTATACATGAATGAGCCCCATTATATAGAAAAAGTGGTTTCAAGTTGGCCTTGTTCTATTATCCAAACCTGATGATATCTAGAGAATCCATCAATGAATGAGTAGATTTCTCTTCTAGCAACTATTTCAAGGATTTCCTCAAAAAAGGGCATGGGGAAGGGATTGTGTAAGTAAGCCTTATTGAGTTCACAAAAGTCTACGCACACCCGGATGTCTCCTATCTTTTTATTTTGGATCACCAGTGGGCTTATCCATTTGGAATCCTCCACTAGATTGATTATTCCTGCTACCCATATTTTATCCAATTCAATTTTGACTTTTTGCTACATGTTAGGGTTTAGGCAATATGGTCTGTTCCGGATTGGTTTGGCGCCTTCTTTAAGCTGTATCTTCATAGTTCGAACTTCATCTTTAATGCCCTTTGTCTCAGTGAATGTATGGGGAAAAAATTCTTCATATTCTATCAAGAGTTTCGTAACAACTCCCACAGTAGCTTCATCCTAATAGTCTCCCATCTTTGCCATTTTTGGGCTCCCTGTTGTAGCAATTTTTTCCTCCCAAAGTTTGATAGGTTGGCTGTGGTAATGGATTCCTGAATCTTATTATAGTTCTATTGTTCGTTCTCCTTCTCCTACTTCAATGTTTATCTTGGGATCCACTTCATCTGCATGAATTGTATTGCATCGGTTATGGATTGGTTGTGTCTGTTTGTCTATCTATTCAACTAATTTCTACACACCCTCACTTCGAGGTGGAGGGTTGGGATCAAGAGATATATTTTTTGGAACTGATTCAAATATGATATCCTTGATCCTAAATACAGCTTGCTGGATTCTTTCATTATTGTCCCGGAAGGAGAATACGTGATCAATATCTGTGCATACTATATCTCAATCCTTAGTTTTTGGTCTCCTTTCTTGATTAATGTACCAAGTCTAGGCTATTGGTGTTAGGGTCCAATAAAAGAGTTGTATGTATAGGCAGTGATCATACTCACTGTCTTTAGGCCAGGTTACCACACAATTGTAGAGGTGATCCTCCAAGGGGATGATATCTTCATGTTTGGGAATGCTAGGTATTCCCCTACTGTCTATGTTGGGCTTTGATAACAATGTTAAAAGCATGCCAATACAAAATGTTATGCTTATGTGTTTCCACCAACAAGTAGCGTTGCATAGGTGTGCATATTGGAGTGTCGCCATTCCTAATGACTCTAACGAGAATGTCTTCTCCATAGTTGTAATATATTCTATAACATTGCCTACTCCAGAGAATCTTGGAAGCTTGATATCAGAGATGCCCTGTTTGATGTTCTTTTTCTTTAGGATGTCCTCAATCTGGTCAGAGGTGGTGGGAGTGTGACTTTTGATCACACATACCCTATTGAATCCATATAGTGTGTGGGTGGGGTTAGATACTTGATAGACTGATTGGTTAGAGTGACGTGGTTCTATGTATGATCTATCTTCAATCATTAGTGGGATGTGCAGTATTTGTTAGGTATCGGCAAAAGAAATTTTTTCAACTCTTGAATCAATTATGCCATTGGAACCATCTCAGTCCTAGTAATGCCCGGAATGTATTAAAGGGTTCTTTCATCTAGACGACCTCAAAGTAGGCACATTGTTTGATACCTTTCACATTCACCTCTACGCTCTTCCATGTGCCTAATGTATTAATTCCAGATCCGTCTACTAGGCTTATGTTCATAGGGGTTTTCACTAGTTTTGGACTGCCCAGTTTCTCCCGTGTTGTGGATTGTATAATGTTCAAGTCTGCTCCTAAATCCACCATCAAGTATTTCACTTTGTGGTCATTTAGCTGAACATCAAAGAATAATGGACCATTTTTCCAATTCCGATCTTGTGACAGATGGTTGACTTGAGGCTTCTTACTCCAGTACTTTCCTAGTTGCTTCAACTTGTCGACTAAGTTATTATTCCTTATTACTGTGGTCAACTTTTTTAGGGTTCGGACATCCTATTCCATGAAACAAGATACTTCCTCTTGTAGTTGTTGTTTGATTGTTTTCTTTGCTTCCTCCACCACCTTATCATGTTGTCTTTTATTTGGTTGAAACAAGGCAGATTCTTCTTCTACTTCTCTTTCTTTCTCTAGGCCATAGTAAGTTTTTGAGCCCTCTTCCATCCATGACTTCTTCCTTCCTTTTTCGGTATCTATCCTTTGCCTAGTGACAAGATGTGCTTTCTTCTTATTTGTGCTTTTCTTCTTCCTCCTCTTGATTAGTTCTTCTCCTAAATTGTCTTCTTATGAAGTGTCAGAGGTCCATACATCCATCCTATGGCAATTTTTGATCCCTTAAGGTGGTGCTCTCTGGATTATTCTAGCTCCCCTCTATAACTTATCACTCCGGGAAGGTTTGTCAATGTATTTGTATAATTCTTTAGATTTTTCATAGTTGAACATCGTATGATCTTCTCCTCCACAAAATGTACATTTAAGCCCCTTTTCAGCCCAACATTTTGAGACATAACGTCCTATTTTCCCACAGTTGAAACATGTGGCATCGTTTCTCCTTCTATTTTCTCAACCTCCCCGGTAAGTATCATCTTGATATCTTTGATTGCCTTGTGCTGCACAAGCATCCCGGTTATCCTGCCATGCAGGGATCTGGTAGCTGGCATCATCTCTATTCTCCTGACTGCAACCTCGATTTGAACAGCACCCATTCCCTCCATTCCGGGTTAGAGGTCGATGTCTAGGATAGTCCTCGGTAAGGTGTAGGTCCCAATCCTGACAGCAGACACAATACAATGTGTTTTGCTTGACTATTTTAGTGGCAACAAGTGTCTGCTCTGCTCAGTCCTTAGGATAGTCCTTCCAGATGTGTCCTCTGTTACAGTGATGCATCAAATTCGTTGAGGCCTTGCTGCCCTTATTTTTTGCTGTATGGTTAGTTTCTTTACTTGTTCTTGCAGATTTTCCAATAATTTTGTGTGGTAATCCTTTATTGGTTTCCTCTAGGTCTGGGCCTCTATTCAGTAGGCCTTTTGGATCAGGTTTGTATATTTTTGGAAGTCCCTTTCATCCAAACAGGTTCTTATGGCTTGGTCGAACCCGGAATTGAACCATTCAATCTTCTCTTTTTTTGACAAAGGCTCTTCTAATTTTCTGCATACTTTTTTGAACCTCCTATCATACTCCTTAACAGAGGATGATCCTTGTGTTAAGTTCCGCATCTTTGTGATGTGGGGACTTTTGGTGTCCCAATATTCAATAGGAATTCTGACTTTTCTTAAGTTTTTTGGGTAGTTCTTTACATACCATTATAATTCTTCATCACTTACTGATTTGACAAGATCTAGTAATCTATCTTTATCCAGGAATTTCCCAGTATTTTCCCAAATAGATTCTAAGATGAAGCAATGCTGCTCGGCATCAGTGGTATCTATTCCAAGTATGGGGATCTTGATTGTAGTATTCATATTACTAGGGTTTTTTCTGGGATTGCTTGATAACTGTAAATGAACTACTGGATTATTTACCGGTATCTTCTTTGGTGGTTGTTTCTCTTGTCTGGGATTGTTGTTTTGGGGCTTATTTTCCCTACCCTTATCTCTCTTTAACCTTATGTCAAAGTAATCCTCTCCTAGGATCTCACTTCAAGGTATCTCCTGCTTACTATTCACTTGTGCTTGCTCCTACTCTTCTCCTCTTCTTTCTTCTACCTTCTCTTTTGGTGTCTCTTCTATTTCAATTCTCATGCTCTTATAGTTGGCTAGGGATGGGTTTTGGTAATGTCTCTTCAAGACCTCTCTTCATTCTTCGATTTGTAAAAGACATTTCTCTTGGCCACAACTCTTCGTTAATCTTATGATTAATTCCTTCTTCCTCTTTCTTATCTTCTCTTAATCTTTTCACAATTAAATTAACTAGTTCCTCTAAGTGCTCATCAGTCCAGAATGGCTTTCTCTCCAGTGTCTGCTGTACCTTGAACCTGTCATCTAACTGGACTGTGACATTACTAAAATCCTTTGAGGTGTGTGGCAAGGTAGGAGCCATATTGCTACTACTAGACCTTGTCAACGACTTTTTTTTATCAAATCTTTCAATTGTTGTTTGCATATCAGTTACCATTTCTTGCATCTGATAAAATTTTAAGTCCAGATCTTTTGAAGTACCTTCTTCCAGTTCCTGTCTCTTCTCTTTCTTTCTCTTTATTCCAGTTGCACCCACATCAGCATACTCAACAACACCCTTATTGGCGTGCTATATCATCAATTTTTTCTTTTCTCTCTTTCCAAGGTTTGTCTTAATCTCCTCTCTTCTCCATTGAGGCTGGCCATCATGTCTATTCTTCTTGGTTTTGTTTGCTCCTTGATCTCTCTTAACTTCTTGTTATCTCCTTTTGTAATAGGTGTTTTTGATCTGGTCTTCCAGTACTTCTATATTGCCTCCCATGTTGTTTATCTGATTGGTTCACTCAATAGTCACATCTCTTCTTTCTTTTCTGGATACTTTCTCCCCTTTTCCATTCCCCATCCTCTTGGCGGTTGACCCCCTCTCACAGGGCAAATGTCAAAAAGACACAGTTTTTACCAGTTTATCTTCTTCCCTGTTCTTCTTGTGATCCAATATTGATTATGTTTTTAAAAAATTTGTTCCTGACAATACCCCAATAGAACTTAACCAGGGTCCCAGCAACAAAACCAATGTTAGCAGGAAATTTGAAGGAGACATACTGGAGTTTTGTTCCAAAAAGATTTTTGCTAGTTGTAGTCTTTAACCTTAGAGATGGTCCTATTGAGGCTGCAACTAGATGAATCATCTAACTACTTAATCGAAAAGAAATATCATACAGAATATTAGAGCAGCAAGATAGATTCCTTTATATTAATAGCTTAACATGAAATATACATTCCTTATATCTCCTTTTCATGTATATCTTCTATCTATTGCCTTAGTCTTAGCCCTTAGTCCTAGTTACCTAGTGACTTTCTTATGTTTCCAGACCAGTGTCTATAGTCTATTTTCCGGTCTACACTATTAATGCACTAATTTAACGATTCACATATTTCATCATTGCATCGATGAATAGGGTATATTTAGTAAAAGATAACCCACTTTCTTTCACTCTATTCTTTGCTATACCATTCCATTTTTTCGTTTCTTCTCCAATCACCATTCCTTCTTCCATAGCTACTAATCTTTCAATCACTCCCCTGAACTCCTCTTTCTCTATTAACCCATCGTTAGATTAACTAACTAAAGCTAACCTCCTAACAACTAGGAAACTAACTTCTTAACTTTTACGGTTTTACCTTTTACATAGGATGAAATAAAATATGATAAACTAATAGAATAATAAAATAAGTCCTATGCTAAGGTCTATAGTATGGCCTATGAATCCTCATCATTGGTAGGCTTACCCATTTATGGTTCCATCTTTCCTGTGTTGGCAAATAAGTATATTGATCGAAGCTGATTTCTTGGAGAATTCAACCTGTCTTTGTGTTACCGTCTTTGTGTAGGTAACAGTGCTAATGTTTACTATTAATATGGCTGAAGTATCAATTGTGTACAATGATAGAAACTAATAGTGCATACCAGATAGACTAACAAAATATAACACAATAGAAACTTTATTCAAATAGAGTTTGGTTACATCCAAGTAGATTAAGGCAGACCCAGCCAAGATTAGGCACTTTCTCTATCTGCCTTTATTTAATATAAGAGGGCCAACTATTGTCGGTTATTATCAAAGCTGTTTTCTCCCTTCATATTGAATAATGATAGATTAGGGAAAGCATCTGGTCTTGTCATGTTCTTTCTTGATCTACCTGCATTTAAGCAAATTATATTTTTATAAAGCTTCTATTGTGTTATATCTGGTACTCTATGATGACTACTAAGAGGGGGGGGTGAATTAGTATACCAAAAAATACTAAACTTAAACACTTAAACAGTTTAGCAGTAAACCGGTATAATAGTTTAACTAACAAACCGGTTAACACAAATGCAAACCAAACAGCAAATAAGGCATTCACCCATAGAAGCACAATCACCATAACACGAGATTTTGATGTGGAAACCCAATTGGGAAAAACCACGGTGAGATGTAACTCACAAGTAACTATCTGCAGAATAGTAACCAGACCGGTTAAGGTCAGACTGGTTAAGGTCATACAATGTTCTTTACTAGAACAGATCCTGTTAGGAATCTCAATCTCTGTAAGGAGATAAGTCCGATTAAAGACTACCTTGTGAGAGGATTTCAGATCCACAGTTGTGAACCACCTTGTTAGAGGATTTACAAAGGCTTTGCCAATCCTACCCGGTTAAGGGTTACAGACTCGTCGAAGATGTGAGTAATCAACAAGTGAATGATCTAGCAAATAGCACAGTCAGCTTGATTAGATCCATGATAGCTCATTGCTAATGCATTTCAGCATTACTTTAGTCTTCAATAAATCCACACTCTGTTACAGCACACAGACTCGATCTTCTCTTCTAAGATCACACATACAAAAACTCATCAACCACTCAAAAACCCTAACAGCGACCACACCTAAAACCCTAGACATGATGTCCTTATAAAGGAATTTGATTTCATGTCGATCCAATAGGATTACATTGCAAGTTCCTAGGTTCAATGCATCTGGACACATTTGGTAACACGGCACAGAATCACCGTCAAAGTGTCGGTGGATGGTAACTCATCACAAAAATACCAGTTGGTAACTCATCACAAAGTATTACCGGTTCATACAACTTTACCAATTACCGGTTATCAAAAATGAAGACTGGGAAAATGATAACTGCCACTTCAGTTTCTTCGTACCGCTTGAGATCCTCGAACCGCTTGAGGTCTTCATACCGCTTGGGATCGGTAAACACTTTCTACAAAACACCGATAGTCTAAAGACTATAATACATAATACCGGTTTGGAACAAATACCGGTTGAGCATAACTCATACATACAAAAAGTGATCTCAAAGCAAGTGTGTGTCCATCAATGAAAATCACAACGATATCATCAAAAATGCCAACAATCTCCCCCTTTGGCATTGATGGCAACACTTAGGAAAAAATTTGACATCTAAGTGTTTTACAACAAAAAAAAATGCCATAATCAAAATTACTCCCCCTAAGCATATACACTACCCCTTTTGCAAAAAAATACAATGTATACTACTCTCTTACAGAGATAAACATGAAAGTATACATAACATGCATCAAAATTTTAAATACAGAATACTACTCCCCCTTTGCCAACAATGACAAAGTTCAACTGAATAACCCCCGTTTCCATTATCATTAAAATAATAAGTGTTTATGACAATAAAGAGTGAAACTTGTCAAAAACTGATTTAAAGTCTTGCATAAATGTCTTCATGGATAAAGACCATGACTCAAGCAATGAGGTAGCAACCTTACTTTCCGTTTGCATCTGGAAAACCTGTTCCTCCATGGCATCCAAGGTACTCATTTCTTGAGTTACCGTTAAGGCATCCAGATTGAGATAACACTTTTGAAGTATTTGCAGTCGTGGTAGTAGAACCAGTTGAAGTTCCTACAGATCTCGTGTCCGGTTGCTGATCTCTAACTCTATTCTTGCAGTCTGGAGTTAAAACCGGTGAACGGTTTGCCCAAATGTGGTGAAGGAATCATAGGGCATTTTGAAGGTGCTTATATATGCTTGCAGGTCAGATTGCAGCTTCTCCTTCTGTGCAAGCACATCATCACAAAATAGATCGGGTTGACTAATCTTACTGAGCAGTAGATTCCCGTCATCCATAGCATCTCTTATGTCCTTCTGTGCCTTCTGAAGTTCTGACCGGAGCTCATTTGACTTCTTCACTAAGGCAGTGTTCAGAGCCTTTTGATGCTTCTTTTGTGCACTGGCTTCAGCAACATCTTCCAGGCATTGCACCTGGTCCTCTACAACTGTGCATAGTAGTTTCAGTTGAGTTAGAGAGGAATCAATACTTGGGAGATTGGTACTGGGAATCAAACTGGTAAGAGTTTCCACCACAGTTTGAATAACACCTTCCTCCTTTTTCCTCCTTAGCGCTTCCAGTCGCTCTTGGGCAAGCTTAATGCTTTTCAGCAGCTCCATTTCTTTGGCAGATTGGAGGTCAATGGGACTGGTAATATCAGCCGGTTTGGCTTTACTACCGGTTGCCTTTGGGGTCTCCGCTTGTACGCTCTTTGCCGCTTCCTCCTTGTCCTTGGCTTTTTGCTTTTCTTCTTCTGCCTTCTTTTGCTCCTCTGCTTCTTTCTTTCTTTTCTCTTCTTCCTTCTTCCTTTCTTCTCTTCCTGCTTCTTCTTCTCCTCTTCCTTCTTCCTCTTCTCCTCTTTGTGTTTCTTTTCTTCTTCCTTCTTCTTCTTCTACTCTTCCTGTTTCTTTTCTTCTTCCTTCTTCTTCTTCTCCTCTTCCTACTTCTTCTTCTCCTCTTCCTGTTTCTTTTCTTCTTCCTTCTTCTTCTCCTCTTCTTGTTTCTTCTTCTCCTCTTCTTGTTTTCTCTTTTCCTTCTCTTTGCTCTTTTTCTCCTCTTCTGTTTGTTTCCTCTTATCTTCCTATTTTCTCTTTTCCTCCTGTTGTTTCTTTTTCTCATTCTCCGCTTGCTCTCTGTCAGCCTTTTCTTTGTCCTGTTTCTCCTTGTCCATTTTCTCTTTGTCAGTTTTGTCCTTTGCTGTATCTGGGGTGACATTTTCACCATCCAAAGCATCAACATCAATAGGGTCCATTTGATCAGTGACCTGTTCTCCTTCACTATTATACACCTCATCTGGTTTTTCAATTTCTGGTTCTTGTTCAGCCTTTTGTTGGCTTCGGACACTTGGTGCAATCTCAGAGCGGCTTGGGCATGAGAGTGGGTATCTTTTACCACTTCAAGGACTTTCCCTTCTAGCAACAAGAGTCTTTTTCTTCTCATGAAGAAGAGGCCTTTATATTTTTCCATAACTTCATAAAGTTCAGAATTAGACACATCAGGAAAATATTGAGCAAATATTTCCTCTCTTATCTCCTATTTCTTTTCTATGGCAATGCGCCATTTGTTATCTAAAGAATTGTATAAGGAATCCGGTGTCACAGATTTAATTTCTGATGGCGACCAGTCATTAATACATAAATATTGAATGACTTCCTGTTCTACTTCCTCTTTCTCATTGTCATTGAAATCATCAAAATAATCTACTAAATCACTCAGCACTTTTCTTCTAATATTCTTGATAGTTCTTTGACAATGTGTCAAAGGTTTGTAGGAGGAAATATCAATATTTACCGGTGCTGATGATGCCGGTTCATTGCTAGTTGTCTTTGTCTTCTTCCTTGTTTTCCTAGTCTTCTTAGCCTGTTCTTCAGATTTTGTGTCCTCTGAGTCTGATGTGTTGCCTTTTGTCTTCCGTTTTCTCTCAAATACCTTGGCGGGTGCAACTTCTGGTTTCTTTTTTGCCGGTGACCGCTTGGTCACTTTAGGACTTGCTAGAGTAACCGGTGCCGATACAGATGGCACTGCCTTTCCCTTCTTTACTAAAGGCTCTTCAACCGGTGTAACTCTTTCCAGATAGGTGTCAGTTCTCTTCTTCTTAGGATCAAGCGGTGAGGCAAGTAGGGTAGAAGCATACCCGTCTATCATATCATACATTACCTCATATCCCATAGGTTCCACCTTTTCTTTTCTAGGCTCAACCGCCTCCATTATACACTCATCTACTCTGATGGTGAAGCAGATGTCCTCTTCATACTTCTTGACAATATCACCAGATATTCTCACCCTTTGGCTCATCTTGCGTTTGAAATCATCAAAGTATTTGTTCGGGACTTCAGGACAACCGGTTCCAATCGCTTGAAGACTTTCTCTAATTTGCTTGGTAACCAGTTGGTTAGCAGACCACTGAATATCACCGACTCCTGGGAAGTAGCCTTGGAATTAGAAGAACAATTCGACCAATAGTTGTCCAAATTTAAATTTCAAGGCATTGTCCTGTTTGATTGACTTCAGATTCACTAGAAGTTGGCTTTGCATACAGGTGCATAAATCAAACGAGGCATCTTCCATGATCATCCTATAGGCGGCATTTACCGCTGCAGCAGAGACAGAGTTAATTCTGCTAGCATGGAATGTCCAGTAACCTATCACCATGTAGGCATATTTGACCAGATCGTCCTTGATGGTATTGACGGTCATTCCCCATTGGTCGCTCACAGAATCGGTGAGCTTGGTCATTTCCGTCTTAATGACTTTCCTTAGGACAGGCACATCTCCAACATTACAGAAACCGGTGACAGCATGAATCGCTTCCGGTGTGATGTCATGTGTCCGCTCCAAATACATTTTGTCACCATGCACTCTGCTTAAAATGATGCGGATGTGATCATCTGTAAATTCTTCAAGAAAATAGACCGCATTGTGAAGCTTCTTCTTTTCCAAGATGCTGTATTCCGGTTTGATCTTCTTGTCCTTCCCATAGAATAGGCTTAACTGAGAATGGATCACTAGAGATCCTAGGTCTTCAATATTACAGTCAATATAATCCGAAATCCCTTCCTCAACTATAACGCCAACAGGTATTTGGGATAGGGCATTATATTTTGCCTTCCGTTGGATGAAATCAACTGAATCAATGGGTGCACTAGAACTAGAGTGCGATGCAGAAGCCATGATAAACAGAGAAACTCGAAAAATACCTTCGCACGTCGAGATTTAGGGCTTGCAAATTCCACTTCGCCACACACTACTTGGGTTGCTGGATTACCGCTTTGAGTTCTATACTTGACCGATTGATATTATCTTCTGATTCTTCTTCAAAGTTTTGAAATCTCTCCGAATCGCCTTTTGTTGCTCTGCACTTGAAAACTTCTTCGCTTGCAAATTGATAAGTGAAAATGACTTGAAAATCCCTTTTAAACGAATTCTTCACGTACCATAATAAATGCTCCACCATTAGGGCGTAAACCCTAATTTTCCTTTTACCATTTCCGGTCTTCTGCCAATTGACAGGTATCACATACCGGTTAAGGTCTTTTATCGATGTAAACCGGGGTTTCGAAACATTTCACTGATTTGTTTCCCCCTAATCTTTTCTGTAGCTTAGTTTGCAGGTTCAGCGACTTCCACACTAGGTGCAGAAACCGGTTCTTCTTGTGACACTTCTTCAGGTTTCTTCTTCCATGTTGTCTTCATATCTGTTTTAACAGTTTCTACATCAATCTTTCCTTCTGGAGTGACCAGTATGTCATCTGATATGTTCTTTCTCATTTTGTAGAATCTTGTTGTATGACCCGGTTTGTTGCAATGATAGCAAACTATTCCAGGTGCTCTCCAAGGTCCATTATTCATGTTTCCATTCTTCTTTCTACATGTTGCAGCTGTGTGACCATTTCCATGACAGATCAAACGGGTTGCTCTCCATCCGGTTGCCGCTTGATAGCCACTGCTACCTGACTGATGATTATAGGTATTAAACCGGTTTGGATTCCGGTTCCTAGAGGGTTCAGGAAAAACTCCTTGACTCCTTTGAGGATACCTTCCGGTGTTGTGCATGACAAACCTACATTCAAATGCTCTATGCCCAAACTTGTTGCATGCATAACAATTTCCATTGAATCTATTGGATCTAGGCTTATTGTTTAGAACGTAAGGAAAGTTATTGTAAGCCTTATTTCTACATACATTAGCAGTATGTCCTTCCTTGAGACAATTAAAGCAAACAGGTTTGAACTTTTTCTTACTTTTATCCTTTGATGTCGGTTGCTTCTTTGATGCTACATCTTTTGTTCTAGAGGTCTCACCTTCTTCATAACCAGAAAAACCAAGTCCAGTGGTATTCTTTACCGGTTTTGCTGATTCAAGCTTTTGTTCTAGCTTAACAGTGCTCTTATTGAATTTGGCAAGTATTTCCTTTGACTCAGTGAGTTCTTTGGAAATAGCAGCATTGGACTCCTTCAAGGTTGCATTCTCAGAAATAGCCATGTTTAGTTCACCTTGCATTTCCTCTTTTTCCACTTTGCTCTCTTGGAGATGAGCGGTAAGTGCACTGATTTCTTGCTTCAGCTTGGAGATCTCATGATCTTTGTCTTTTACTAGATTTTCAGCGTTTCTCCAGTTCTCAAGCTCTTGACACATCCTGATAGTCAGTCCTTCAAGTTCCCTTCTCAGGTTGGCATTAGACTCATTCATCTTTTCAACTTCTTCAACTAGGGCTTCCATGTCTGCTTCATCAAAGGAACTATTTTCAGTTAGTTCCATCAGTTTTTCAGCATGCTCTCTTCTTTTTGCCAGAGAGGCCTTATATTTGACTTTGAGTTCATCATAGGCTTTCTCAGTCTGAGTGAGCCGATGAGTAAGTTCCCTCACAGTGTATTCCCCCATATCTCTTTCCAAGTGGTTAAACTTATAGAAAGGTTGGCTCTGATACCAATTGATGATTACTAAGAGGGGGGGGTGAATCAATATACCAAAAAATACTGAACTTAAACACTTAAACAGTTTAGCAGTAAACCGGTATAACAGTTTAACTAACAAACCGGTTAACACAAATGCAAACCAAATAGCAAATAAGACATTCACCCATAGAAGCACAATCACCATAACACAAGAGATTTTGATGTGGAAACCCAAATGGGAAAAACCACGGTGAGATGAAACTCACAAGTAACTATCTGCAGAATAGTAACCAGACCAGTTAAGGTCATACAATGTTCTTTACCAGAACAGATCCTGTTAGGAATCTCAATCTCTGTAAGGAGATAAGTCCGATTAAAGACTACCTTGTGAGAGGATTTTAGATCCACAATTGTGAACCACCTTGTTATTGGATTTACAAAGGCTTTGCCAGGCCTACTTGGTTAAGGGTTACAGACTCATCGAAGATGTGAGTAATCAACAAGTGAATGATCTAGCAAATAGAACAGTCAACTTGATTAGATCCATGATAGCTCATTGCTAATGCATTTCAGCATTACTTCAGTCTTCAGTAAATCCACACTCTGTTATAGCACACAGACTCGATCTTCTCTTCTAAGATCGCACATACAAAAACTCATCAACCACTAAAAAACCCTAACAGCTACCACACCTAAAACCCTAGACATGATGTCCTTATAAAGGAATCTGATTTCATGTCGGTCCAATAGGATTACATTACAAGTTCCTAGGTTCAGTGCATCTGGACACATTTGGTAACACGGAACAGAATCACTGTCAAAGTGTCGGTGGATGGTAACTCATCACAAAAATACCTGTTGGTAACTCATCACAGAGTATTACCGGTTCATACAACTTTGTCGATTACCGGTTATCAAAAATGAAGACTGGGAAAATGATAACTGCCACTTCAATTCCTTCGTACCGCTTGAGATCCTTGAACCGCTTGAGGTCTTCATACCACTTGGGATCGGCAAACACTTTCTGCAAAGCACCGATAGTCTAAAGACTATAATACATAATACCGGTTTGGAACAAACACTGGTTGAGCATAACTCATACATACAAAAAGTGATCTCAAAGCAAGTGTGTGTCCATCAATGACAATCACAACGACATCATCAAAAATGCCAACACTCTAATCTGATATGCACCATTAGTTTCTGTCATTGCATGCAATTGATAATTTGGCCAGTTAATAGGAAACATATTTTAGTAAGGTCCATTTATCGATCAAAAGAGTGAGATTTGGCAATCTGTTGAGCACTTAAAAACTTATTGGTTGAACCTATGGACATGTCGGAACATTATTAGGTTGTCCTATTAAACATTGGTACTGACTTATTAATGTCCTATAGAAAACCATTTAATGCTTAACACATAGAGCTTGAGGTAGTATATTTGTTGAGCTTATCTATAATAAGTTTGAAATCTGCCACAACAATTAGAGATTTAATGGATTGCATGCTCTCTATGTTCCTTTCTCAATTACCAAGGAATTAGCTAAATGATTTAAAGCTTTACCAGTCGACTTGAATCCCTCATCTGCTTGTTAGAATCAGAAACGAACTACAAAAGGTAGTCTGCCCTGGTTTCCCTTTGAAGCCTTTCCCATGGTGAGTTAAAAGTAGGGGGCCGTGCAAGAGATCCATAATGGAACTTGATTAATTTTCATATTTCATAATTCATAATATAGACTTTAAACATTTTTTGGATGTTTCAAATTTTCTACCAGTGATACTTTTGCATTATTTGATAATCAGATATCTTATTTGTAAACGTGCTTAGCTGAATAATTACATGTTGGATATCTACTTTGGATGCAATGAATAAGTAGTCCATTTCCAGATATGTTAAATTTCTTTCTATAAAAAGCTCATCTCACTTTGCTCAAATTTGCAGAAGTTTGAGTGAGGAACGAAATATTAGTAATCTTAGTTTGATTAAAACTTGGGTACATAAAGACTTGAGAATGTACGATATAACAGGTATCTGTGGACTTTAAGGAGATTTTCTTTGGCTGTCTCTAAGATAGTTGTTTGTATGTGTAGGTGTCTTTTATCTTTACATTGGTTCAGCACTTATTGGCATGGCATATGGTGCATATTGGACTCTGTCTCCAGCTATTCTCTCAGAATTGTTTGGCATAAAGCCATTTGCAATGCTGTACAAGATAATTGGGTAAGATTCATACATTGTTCATATTTTATCCTTTGTCTTCGCAATGAAATTTAATTGCTTCATTTGCTTGTAACACATAGCATTGAACCGTCTAAATTTAGAAACAATCCAATTTTTGCAGGATAACTCCAACCATTGGATCATATATACTTTCAGCAAAAGTTCTGGGAGTTCTTTATGACAAACAAGCTGCTCTATACCATAGCAATTCTGCAAACATGAGTGCACATGGGGAGGAAAATACATGCTATGGTTGGCAATGCTTTGGTTTTGCTTTGCTTTACCTTTCTATAATTTGCTTCATTGGTTGTTTAGCCTGCTTATGGTTAATAAAACGTACACGTAGACTGTACAATAGAAAATATCAGGTTTTATGTTACTCAACAAACTCAAAGCACCAGGAATTCAATAAAGTTCTAAGCAACACAACATAGAAAATAAATTAGTCATCCATGTTATTGCAGATGCTTTCCCTGAAAATGAGGATGAGTATCTAGCATACAAATATAATACAATGTAATTAGAGTTCCAAGCTTTAGTATGTCTAAATTTTAGAGACACGACCAAAAGAGAACTACTATAAATTAACTTTTCCTTATTTTAATCACCCATATAGCAGAGCACAAGTTTGCTTTCCAATCATGAGTATTAATCGATAATTTATATTTATGGTTTGTGAATATAGCAGCTAGCTTTTGGGGGGGGGAAACTGGACAATTTGAAAATTGGTTGATTTTCAAAAGGAATTTTGCAATCTTGGAAATTAATAATATCAAAAGTATATTTTCTGGCAGTGTATGCAGTGATGTCAATATATTTAGCCCCATGGATATAATGCTTCCCTGACGGAGATAGAAGGAAAGAAAAAAAAAGAGAACTCCATTCTTTTGTAAAATAAAAGTAAAACTATAGAGGTAAAATACATGAGAAAAAAGCCCTAGATATAAAATGAACTATTTGTTTTCACCACATTTTTTAGAAATCCTAAATAATGGAGTTGTTTACTTTTAAAGGGTTTTATAACTTTATAGCATCAGATTTACTTTTTTGAAGTAACTCCAAAAAAAATCTAGTGGTAGTTATATGATGCAGTGGCCCAAGTATCAGAAATAGCCCAAATAATACTAGCTTCCACGGGGTTTTTCGTAAGAAATTTATTTCTAAATTCTCTCAGAAGCACCTGCGAAGAAAATTTCTTATGCCCCCCACCAGAAGCCCATAAGAATAAGAAACTCTTAAAAGCAACCAAAAAAACAGAAGAAGTGGGTTGTTTTGAACTGATATGGACAGAAACTCTTAAAAGCAACCAAAAAAACAGAAGAAGAAGTGGGTTGTTTTGAACTGATATGGACCATGACAAGATGAAAAATGTCATGCACACTAGGAGAGTCCTTTGCTTAACATGCACCTAGTTTGCAGTACTTGAAAAAAACTGTGGTAAATAGTTTGGTACTTGAACCTACTGTTTATAGGAGAAACTACTTACCAATTCATCCATCACATCATTCAAATGCAAAAGTGGTATATAATCAAGCCTGTTTTAAAATATATGAGAATGCCTCCTTATTCTCTATAAAAAATACTCTAAATTTGGGCATTTGGCTAATGTTTAACTCAATGTTGAAGGGAAGCAAAAATAAATAGATAGGTAAGTTCTTTAGGTGCTCAATCTATTGAGAATGCCAAAAATATACCTTTTTTTCCTAAAATATTGAAGGAGAGATTATACCTCCAAAATACTATATTATATAATTTAAGAAACGTTTTAGATTCTCTTGCAATGGGAAATATCTCTGTAGGAATGTGAGATGAGACTATGGTTTCAAAAAATATATCATTTGTGGAGAGAGTTAAATATGAAATTGTAAATGCAAAAGGATTTAATTGGAAAAATATATAATTTATATCTAGTTCAATGTTTAGATACAAAATTTAGCTTAGCACATGTGAAACAATGCACACATCCACATTGAATTTTAATATCAAGTTTCAATCAAGTCCATGTAAATTGTACATATGTAGATTTAATCAAGAAGTGTTGAATTGTAAATCTAGAAATTCAAATTCTTTTAAAGGTACATATATATTTGATGAGAAGAACTATAGTGCATGATATAACTCCAATCTAGGTGGTGTAAGGAAGTTAAGTAATAAAACAACTTCCTACACTAACATTGAGAGGAGGGTAATTCAAAATTTTCACAGATCTTTACAACAATTACATAAATTTAATAAAAATAAACATAAATAGCATGCATAACACAACACGGTGACTTATGTGGGGAAAACCCTTTTGGGAGAAAAGACCCACACTCTAAAAGCCGACCAATATATTATTTAAAAATCAACAAGGGCAAATTGCAATATACTTGCAACACAAGCTTCTTACAGGAGTATCTTCAACATAGATCGGGATGCAACTCAACAGCTATCAAACTCTTTGAATACAACACAATACATAGTCGTAATATAATACTCTCATAAAATAAGGTTGCCTTAAAGGAAAAGAAAGTGCACAAAATATCTATTGTTAGATCTATGACTTAATGATAAACTGTTAGGATTCACAATGATAAATTATAAGTGAAATTTTGTTTCGGGGGCATTACCCCAAAAACCTCCACTAGGGTGCGCAACCCCCTGGACCCCTAGTTGGTCACAAGACCAAGGCCGACGAGGGGCGACCCCCTTGCTACCCCCTATAGTAAGGGGCACTGCCCTCAAACCCCTATCACTCATGTATCGACAATAACCTTTTATCAATAGTACCCTTTCATTATTACAAGGTTGAGATACTATTTTCCTAACAGATGGTGGGCTCCTATAGACAATTTGTAAACTTAAACAATATGTACAAGTTCCTAATATCATTTAGAAAATCAAATTTAAATAAATATTAACTTTACTATTGTATCAAATTAAATGAACACAATGTTCAAATAAATTTATCAATTTACACATTTAAACACATGCAATTTAGAATCCAACATAAGAGCACTACCTCTATTCAATTTATGAAATAGTGAATACCTTCAATTTATGTGCATATGTGTGTGTTTGTGCGCGTGCGTGCGTATGTGTGTGAGTGCATGCGTGTGTATCAAGGTTGAGAATGAGGATTCTCGTGACTAGAAAGTGGAAATTGTACATCAAATTGGAAATCACTTAGACAAACTAGATTAAATCTAGATTGGATTGTTTGATGCTTTGAGCAACATATATATAAAGAGTTCCAAATGTTTTAAATGTGTGGTATATAATATAATTATCTAAATACATTATAAAAAAATATTATATAATCTAATGACCTTTATATTACAATTTAGACACATGCATGTCATGTGTACATGTGCATATTTATATACATCTCTATGACTTCGATCGGTTACTTGAAGAGAATATAAATAATCTTTTGAGGAATAGTCCATTGACAGAAGAGTATATATACTACTTTTTAAGAGCTTAAAAAGATGTGTACACAAGTTTAAGTTTGATACCTTGGGTGGATGGTTATATACTATAGAAGCTCGGTTGGATATGGATAAGTAGTTTGTATTGGTGGAAATGGACTTTATAGTTCACTCACATGGAAAAAGTTGAATGATGCCATATCTAGAGGAGGAGCTTATGTACAATTAAATATGAAGATTATACACACTTAAATATGAAGATTATGTATTGGATTAAAAAAACATTCATGATGATCAATTTAAGAGGTCCTATTGGTTATGGAATTAAAAGTCAAGGTTCAAGATCTAAAGAGAATTGGTAGTTCATAAATAATGTAGACAAATTTTTGAAAGAGATTTAAAGGTTTAATTGAAATAAATTTATGATGTAAGCATGATGAAATACTTATAGAAGATTATTTAACTGAAAAAATATATGATTTATCTCTTTTGAATGAAGACATAAAATTTAGCCTAGCATATGAGAAACAATGCACACATCCACATTAAATATCAATATCAAGTTTCAATCAAGTCTAGATAATTTGTACATAGTTATTAAACAAAAGTTGTTTAAATTTTAGCTACAAATATTAAGAATATAAAGTATGGCTTTGATGTGGCCCAACACCAATTGGTGCTTCTCCTATTGTTATAAAAGAGAAACCACTTTATACACATGGTTAGGAATTATTTTTTTTATTAGGTATTGATGCCTGTCCTTCTCATTACTTGTTATATTTTATGTTTCTACTTTCCTCGTTTTATGTGTATGTGTCCATGCTCTTAGTTAGAATATGGATGATGAAAAGACACCTTTATTGGTGTATGCTGACATAGGTGACTTTGAACACATGTAATGTGTTATTCATTTTATTTTATCCTTGTGTTTTATCATTAATCATTTAATTTTTCCTTTGTGCCATCTACATGTTATGATTCCTCTTTTCTAATCATTTTCTTTACATATTTTCTTGAACTTTTGATCCATTGATTATGCCATCTTCTTGCACCTCCTAGTCTTAATCCACCTTCTATATTATGTTTTATGCTTTGTTTCCCACCTAGGGGTGTCTTTTTTTCATTATTTTTATTTTAGTTCTCCTTGCTTTCCTACATTAATTATTTGACTTCCATGTCCTCCTTTGTTCTATATTTAAATAACCTTGTGCTTTTACATGTTCATTATTGTGCACGTTGATGCTATATGATTTCATGATGACACTAACATCTTTGTGATCCTTATACTCTACATGACTATGGTGTTTCTTCTTTATGATTATCTTTATTATGATCCCTACGTTTCCCATATTTACATCTTATGATTATGATGCTCATCATATCTACTACTCATTATTATCATCATATATGATGCTTAAATTTTATATTATGATCTTGGTCATTCTTACATCCTGTGTTCATGATCTTTGTCATGTATAATTATGCTACTTATCTTGATGCCTATGGTCTTTATCATGTATTTGTTTTACTTTTATCTTATTTTGATCATGACATTGACTAACACATGTTCTTATCATGCTTCTAGAGATATCTTAGAGATCATAATAATCATATTTTGGGTTACTAGCTTTTCATGTTCCTCTGTGATATCATCTTATATATTTGCACTTGCACACTTATCTATCAACATGATTACCCATTACCAAATTTTATCACACTATTTGTTTTGATACTAAGGGACATTTAACATTATCATTTGGGTGGTCATACATTTCTTAAAAGCTTATTTATCTACATTACACTCTTTATGCCTCATCATCCATCCTATATATATTGTCCTTGTCACATACTTATGATTTTTTATCTTAATGCCTATGAGCCTTATCATACCTTTATCTTATGCTTATCATATTTTGATCATCAAATTAAATTACAAGTCTTACCATACTTGTAGAGATATATCATTGTATTTCCCATATTTGGGCAACTAGATTTTCATTTTCCTTTATGATTGTGTTTGATCTATTTGTTCTTGCACACTTATAGAATAATCGTGATTACCTATCAATGATTACCATATAATTTTTGTCTAGGCACTAAGAGCCATTTTACATTTTTTTTAGTCACCCAAGGTATCCCCGTGACTCAGCCCAATGACATTGGTTTCCCATTATGGGGCGAGCTGAGGCGAGACTAGTCCCTAGAGATGAGCTAAGCAGCCCGTCAGCCAAGCCCATCGATTGAATCCAAGCCTCAGAATCGAACCCGAGACCAATGGGGAGCAAACCCACGGTCCAAGCCAACTCTGCTACCTGTCCGGGCTAAGAGCCATTTTACATTATCATCAATCTCTTAGGTAATATCCTATGGATGCTACTAAATCCCTCAAATTTAAATCTATATATAAAATTAGCAAGCACATTACAATGGACTTAGATGTGTTAAAATAGCCAATTTTAGAAGGTGGATATTTCTAGATATTGATTGAATCATTTAACAATATGATTGAGAGTATTTTAGAGAGAAAACTATAGAAAAATCTAATTAATTTTTATTGATTAATAGATGATATTGGTGGAAATTTTTCATTCATAGATATTTTGAAGCCCTTGGTTTTGAAGCTACATTAGAAGGAAAAGTCCACATATTTTAGGATTGAAGATGCACGTGAATACTTTGATCACTAATTTATGGAAAAATGTATAAATTTATGTTTGCTATTGTTGTTGATTGATTTCTTGTTTAAGCCTGAGAAGCATGCCTAGGATTTAATTAGGTTTGCACAATGTAAACTAGTATTCAATAGTGAGAAAGAGGTGCATACATGTCAAAAAAAACCCTGATGTGGAACCTTCACATGAACCCACATGGAAAAAACATTGGCGTGGCAAAAAATTGTTGCAAAGTCACTCTATAGACTAGTTTGACCTTGTTGCATAGGGGAGAGCTCAAATAAATTCATGAAAATGATAGTTACTCTGTCATTTTGCAACATAGTTTTTCAAAAAACAATTAAAAAAAGACTTTTGAGCGATTCTCAACTATTAAACAATGTTTAATGTACTTCTCAACTGCACTAGTAACACTTGCATTGATACATGTTACTCTAATACCACTATTGGAAAATTTTGTGTTGAACAAGGGTAGTATTAAACCTTAAGAAATCATAATCATTAAACAACAAATTTAAATATCCACAATATCTAAGAGCATTTTTAACCTTACAAAATAATTTTATCCATTTAATATCACACCAAAATGATATTTTATCTCTTATTTTACTTTAGAACCATACTGAGCTTATAGAAAAAGTGAACTTTCTTCTTCATCCTACTGTCTAATGAAATATTTTCTCTATCTATCGTAATAATGATCTAAATTATTTTCATAGATCATATGCTCTACTCACATTCATTATTGTTTATTCTCAAACCATCTTCAATGGAAGTTAAGGTTTTTACATTTCTTCACCCATCTTCATTTTTATTTTGTCATCACTTCCTAGAAGGATAAACCTCGAATATCTATGGTTAAAACTATCTTTAAAAGGTAGTCCATTGTCCCCTCAAGTTAAAAATTTGTCTCAATGGCATCTTCAAATGTATTTGTCTCATAGCTACAAGTTATGACCATTGTTGAGGTACCTACTGAAAATATTTTTCACTTTATTCATGCCCTAATGGAACATGCTCTAGTCGAATGCTCCATTGGTTTATCATTGAAGAACACAAATGGACACTAAGAGGGGGGTGAATCAGTGTATTTTAAAATTTTAACTATATGTGTTGAGACTGCAAATTAATCAAGAATACACACACACAAAAAAAAACAAAAAAAGCACAACACCAGATTTACGAGGAAAACCCAATGTGGGAAAAACCTTGGTGAGAATAGTTGTTGGAGTCTACTATTCCAATCCAGCCTCACAGTGAATAACAGTTTACCCAAGGAGCACCAACCCCTGAACTTTAGGGCACCAACCCAAGGAGCACAAACCCTTGATTTTATGAGCACCTACTCAAAGGAGCACCTACCCTTGCTCTAAGAACCCACTCAGAGATTTATAGTGATTGATCAAATTTACAATGCAATGATAAAGACTTGTTATAAATGACTTTTGTAACACTTACAAAATTCTCATATCTTGAGAATGACTTTCTCTGCCTGCTGAGGTTTTTCCTCTGTTTCTCTTCCTTCCTCTGTTTGGTTGTCTTCTTCTCTCTACTACAACATTACTCTCCAGAATGCTCTATTCTTTCTTTATTTCTGTGGATGTCTTACTTTTCCTGCTACAGCTTCACTTTGCAGAATACTTTGTTTTTGCTTTGTTCTTTCTCTGTTTTTCTTGGCAGCATTTTCAACAACACTCCATACATAGTCGACTAGACGAGATATTTTTATTTCCACCTTTGTCACGGTCTCAATGGTCACACCTACCAATGTCGAATCACATTTACATTCCTGCACCATCAGCTCTGCATCAAGGAATGTTTTTCCCTTTGATATTGCAAGTAATTCATTTGCCTTTCTAGGATTTAGTCTACAATAGATTGGATTTCTTTCTTGGATCGACCACCTGCATTAAATGACTTTTCTCTATTTTTTAAAAGTTCTTTGTACTAAGTTGCTATTTTTAGCAACCCCAATCTGTCTAATAGATTTGATTTTACCACTCGATTTCTTTGACCCCATCAACCATTTGCAACTCAGTCGCCATTAATGCACTTTCCATCCTCTGTCAACCTACCCAGACAAGATCAACAACTACCATACTGAAATCTTTCATCGCCAACTTTTGCATATCCGATTTGTTCTCTATTCATCAGGGAGCCTCATGTCTTCATATTCTTCATCCAGATCAGATGGTCAAGGCCAGACGACTTCCACGTAAAACCCTTGTGCCTATCGGCATACATAGGTGTCATCAAAATGACATCCAAGTCGCTTGGTCAACCACCACGTGGACTATCGAGCTTATTGGGTTGCCATAGTGTCGACAAAAAACATCTTTGATGACCTTAACCTCTGTCATTGCGAGATAGCGGGATACACGCCATATTGTCTTTTGACTTGCCCCGCATCATCATCCATATGCACAGTTTACCCATGCAGGCTGGCGGAATGCACTTTGCACCATCTTTCTGTCTTAACTTATCGTGTGGGATCCACTTTCCATCCTTCTACAGGGTGCGAAATAGCAAGAACCATTCGCCGCTCTCTTCATGTTACCCCGTGCAACCATCGTCTTGTTTTCCTTAGCACTGTGGGATAGCGGGATACATATCTCACTCCTCCTTGAGTTGCCCCGCATGACTATCGCTCCTCATGTTTTAATGATGTGGGATAGTGGGAAGCCCAATTCCTACCTTTTATCTCTTAACCCCGCATTGTCACCTTTCACACGTCCATCATGTTGTGGGATGGCGGGAAGCATCTCTTGCATCATCTTTTGTTACCCCGCGAGACCTTCAATCTCAACTGAAACAAGCCGCAGAATAACGGGAGTCGCTATGCCTAGCTTGGAGTTATCCCACATGGACACCATGCACATACTTTGTGTGGTGCGGGATAGCGGGGGAAACACATTTCCCTTTAACTTTTATTGTCCCGCATTGCCAATCAAGGCTCAACAAACATGTCGCAAGATAGCGGGGGGGTCTTTGACCTTTATGAAATTTTTATCCCACATGACCTGTTTCCTTCATTCAAACACACCGCGAGACCCAGCGACACACGTGAACCAAACAATTGTTGCCATGTGGAAATCACGGCTCTCAATCCCAACTTGAAACTTGGTTACTATTGCCGACATGTGGAGATGATGAATCTGACCGAAATCCCTGCAACATAACACGACATGTTATGCGCAATAACATAGCATAACCCGCGTGTTATGCGCGATTGCTATCTTTGCAACATCTCTTGACATCCTTTTGACATCAATGACAATAATGCCAACAATCTCCCCCTTTGGCATTGATGCCAACACACTTGCAGACCATTCTCAGACTATTTCTGGTCGACCATTTCTCGAGTGTTGCAACTAACTGTCAATTGTGCATGAACTCCCTCTATTGCTTGTAAGCTAGATGAACCATTATTACAATATAAAAAGTAGTGCCAATACTGCTCACAAAAAAGGAAAACTCCCCTTGAGACTGTACACGAGGTTCAAGGTGGAAACAGTAGAAACAATATGCTCCCCCTGAACCACAGACTACTCCAAAAATACTTGTGTTGCAGGCGGGGGGAAGAACACC
Organism: Cryptomeria japonica; assembly: GCF_030272615.1. NCBI lineage: Eukaryota > Viridiplantae > Streptophyta > Pinopsida > Cupressales > Cupressaceae > Cryptomeria > Cryptomeria japonica. The sequence goes on from NC_081409.1 coordinate 223,103,851, forward strand.
CAATTTATGTCTCAGATATTCAAAATTGTCCTTAGGCAGGGGCTTAGTGAAAATATCAACAATTTGTTCACTAGTGGACACATATTCAACTTTTACCTCTTTCTTTGCAACTTTTTCCCTAAGAAAATGATATTTGATTGCAATGTGCTTTGTCCTAGAGTGCATGACAGGGTTCTTTGATATATTGATTGCACTTGAGTTGTCACACATGATAGTAATAGGATCTGAAAACTCTACCTGGATATCCTTGAGAATTTGCTTCATCCACAAAACTTGAGAACAACATGTAGCAACTGCAATATACTATGTTTCAATAATTGATAGTGAAATGGACTCTTGCTTCTTGCTATGTCATGACACCAATCTGTCTCCTAGGAAGAAAGCTCCACCACTGGTGCTCTTCTTGTCATCTACACATCCTGCCCAATCTGCATCAGTATAAGCTTGCAAAGTGAAATCTCCTTTCTTTGGATACCATAAGCCATAAGTCAATGTTCCCTGCAGATACTTGAATATCCTCCTTATAGAATTGACATGTGATTGCTAAGGAGTTGCTTGAAATCTTGCAACCATGCACATAGCTTGAACTATATCAGGCCTTGATGTTGTAAGATACAACAGGCTTCCAATCATGGATCTATACAAGGTCTGATCCACACTAGCTGACTCATCATTTTTGCTTAATTTGCATCCTGTCACCATGGGGGTACTAACCGGTCTGCTATCTTCCATCTGAAATTTATTCAATATGTCTTTACCATACTTGGTTTGAGAAATGAATATACCCTTATTCTATTGTGATATTTGCAAACCAAGAAAATATGACAACTCTCCAAGCATGGACATCTCAAATTCTGACTGCATCTAATCAAGAAATTATTTGCATAAAACATTTGTGTTGCCTCCAAAGATGATGTCATCTACATATACCACTACTATGATCATGTGGTCTCCATCTACTTTGATATATAAATTGTTTTCAGCATTTCCTTTTCTGAAACCTTGTTGATGGAGGTACTTATCCAACCTAGAATACCATGCTCTAGGTGCCTGCTTTAGACCATATAATGCTTTCTTCAATCTACAAACAAAGTTCTCATCTTCATGCAACTGAAAACCTTCATGTTGCTCTATATAGACCTCTTCTTCAAGATTGTCATTCAAGAATGCAAACTTGACATCCATCTGATATACTTTGTATCCTTTATATGCTGAGAATGCCAAGAACATCCTAATTGCTTCTAGCCTTGCATGTAATAACCCACCATAAATGAATCAATAAAATTGAGTATTCTTTTTTTTTTGGTTTAATGTAATCATTATATTTTATTCAATTGCATACTCTAGGCATCCATCCATTTAGGATTAGGCATTCATCCATCCGGGATGAGCATCTAACCATACGGGTTAGGCAATTGTCCATACGGGACATAAGAGTCCATCTATCCATTACGGGATAGGCATTTACCCATACGAGGTAGGCATCTATCCAAACGGGATAGGAGATGCTCTGGCTAGAGACTTAGACTCATCGGGACCATTCGGGTCCTGAGCCACTCACTAAGTACTACACTCTTCTAACAAGAGTGCACCGAGGTCGCCGTCCTTAGGAGTAATTAAAATAATACAAGCTTGAATTCCGCCTCGAAATTTGGCTTAAAGCCTCGGGAAGTCAAGCGAATCCATACGAGATTCCTTCCGAGTATGCGCTGAATTTCTTTTTCAATTTAATTATCTTATCTTTCAATTAGGATTCTTACTCAACCAAGCCTAGACCCCACCCACGAACGCCTGAGTACAAGGGACAACTCCGTCCCAAGACTGCCTACATACCCGCTTCGGCACGGGATCAAGGCGTAAAGTATGTAGTTCTATTTTCTATTATATGGTTTGATGTAAACTGATTTTCAATCTAAAATTTACAGAGATAAATTTATTCCTACAGGAAGATTTGATTCATTCATGGTAAGAGAGAAAAAAAAAAACAAGATTTTATTCACAGCAAGGAATTGAAAGACAATATTTTAATTCTTCAACTAACAAATATCCAATCTACAGCAAGAAATTGAAAGACAATATTTTAATTCTTCAAACTAACAAATATCCAATCTACAGCAAGGAATTGAAAGACAATATTTAGTTCTTCGAACTAATCCACTACAAAAATAGATTTCAACTAATTTCAGCAATATATTAAACCAAGATTGATCTAATTTCTTAAACAAATGAATCTAATTTTTATCAAAAATTTGAAACTAATGGATCTAATTTCTTAAACAAATTAATCTAATCTAATTTGCAGCAAGGATAAGATGCATAAAAATAAAATAAAAACTAAATTCGAAAGAACCTGGATGCTTGAAAATGGTGTAGAATCCCCTATGAATCTCCCTTGATCCTTCAAACTTGAAAGAAGACCTCCAAAGCAAAATCTTAGCTATTCTCAAAAATGAAATATGACTACAAAAGAGAAATTTACTTGAAGAATTTCTTTATGGAATAACCAACTCCCTTTTTTGAAAACTTGTACATCTTTTATAAGAAAAATCTCCAAATTCCACTACCTAATTTTTAATTAAAAAAAATAGAGATTCTCTCCCAATTTGGCCTTCATGCAAATTGATTAGACTTAGTGGGAGGAGTTACATGCAAGGTGGTGGAGAAGCCTCTAGAACCTTCTTATTTTTCCTACAACATGTGCCATTATTTAGGTGAGGAAATTTAAATAAACAATTAAGGAAAAAAAGTATATTTTCCATGTGTGTGTGTGATTTATTATTTTTATTCCTTTATAATATTCATTCAATAGTTTATCCAAAAGAAATATAATAGAGTTTGTATTTAAATCCAAAGGAGATAAAGGAGGGTTGTGACATTGCAATAGGTGCAAAAGTTTCCTCAAAATCTATGCCCTTTATTTGAGCATATCCCTTGCATACAAATCTTGCGTTGCTCCTTATTACTTTGCCTTCTTCATTCATCTTGTTCCTGTAAACCCATTTTGTCCCAATGACATTTTTGTTTGCAAGTCTACGAACCAATTCCCACATTTTATTTTTCTCGATCTGTTGCAACTCTTCCTCCATAGCTTTTAACCACTTCTCACTCTTGTTGGCTTCATCATATGTCCTAGGTTCCATCTATGTCATGAGGCAGAAATTTACTTGTGCGTTGTTCCTTGCTTTCCTTCTTGTTTGCACACCATCGTTCTTATTGCCAATTATCTGATCTTCAGGATTGTTCTTTTGCACATATATGTTTGGGGCTTTGCTATGTGCTTCTTCTTCATGTTCACTCTCAGATTGATCTTCATCTTCATTGTGTGATTCTTCACTCTGATTTATTGTGGTCTTTTTACCTTTATGTAGATATTCATCAATTCTCACATGTACACTCTCAATTACCTTCTTCAGTCTTTTATTGAAACACTTATAGGCCTTGTTGTGAGTAGAGTAGCCTAGGAAGATACCTTCATCACTTCTTGAATCAAAACTTCTTAATCCATCTTCATCTCTTTTGATGAAGCACTTACTACCAAACACCTTGAAGTACTTGACTGATGGTTTTCTATCATACAATAACTCATAAGGTGTCATTTTGTCGTTCACTCTCAGTTGCACTCTATTTAATGTGTATACAGCAATATGGGTTGCCTCTTTCCAATAAACATCAGACAAATTTGCTTCATTTAACATTGTCCTTGCCATTTCTTTGATTGTTATGTTCTTCCTTTCCACAACACCATTTTGTTGTGGTGTCCTAAGGGTTGAATATTGTCTTCTAATTCCATGTCTCTTGCAATAATCTTCAAACTCATTTGATGTGAACTCACCTCCACAGTCTGATCTCACACACTTTAGCTTGTATCCATTTTATTTTTCAACCATTTTTATGAATATTTTGAACCTTTCAAAGGCTTGTGACTTGTCTTGCAAGAAAGTGACCCATGTCATCCTAGAGAAATCATCTATAAGCAGCATGAAGTATCTTTCTCCATTAAGGGCTCTTGTCCTTGTAGGCCCACATAAGTCAGTGTGAAGCTTGTAGTTGTGTATTCTTTAGTCTTGAAGCTTACTTTAGTTTGCTTCCCTCTTTGGCACTCATCACAGAAGGTGCTTGTTGGCTTAATAATTTGAGGTATGTGTCTTACATACCCTTTATTGCTTACCTTAACAAGATTATCAAAATTGATGTGACCTAGTCTTCTATGCCATTACCAGCTCTCATCAATTTGTCCCATCATACATTGAGACTCAAAGCATTCCTTCAAATTGTATACATTGCCATTTGTCCTTTTACCTTCTACAACCAGTTTGTCATTACTCTCTTTTCTAATTCACAACCTCGGGAATCAAATGTAAACTTATATCCTTTGTCACATATTTGACTCACACTCAGCAGAATGTGTTTCAGATCTTCCACATGATAAACATCATGTGCTTTTAGCTTTCCATCAATGTTTAGTCTACCTTTACTCTTGATTTTGATTGATGAGTTGTCTCCAAACCTCACTGAGCCACCATTCCAATCTTCAAATTTAATAAATTTATTCTTGTCTCCAGTCATGTGATTGGAGTAGCCACTATCAACTACCCACAAGTTTTTCCTTTCAGCATGTTGGGCAGTTTGAACAATCAAACTTGACTCAGCCTTATCTTTATCCTTTTCTGCCCAAACTTGTTTGGTTTCTTTCTTCTTTTCTGTTTTCCCATTTTGTTCTGATTTTGCATTAGGTTCAGATGTTGACAGTGTCTTCTTTTTCTTAGTTGTCCTAAGCTTACAATGTTATGCAATGTGGCCCAAGTTTTGACAATGATAACATTTTACATTTACATTGAATGATGAATTTGAAAATCTATTGTAGAACTCAAATACATTTCTCCTACACTCATAACTTCTATGACCATACCCATTACAATGATAACAAATAACATTTATATCCCTAAGAGCAGCAAATTGATTTCTACTTTCAAAACTAGGAGGAGACCTATGCATAATCTTACAATCAACAATTCTATGACCATAAGTATTACATTTATAGCAGTAGTCATGGAATTGAGGTACATACCACTCTTTGTTGAAGTTGTGTCTCATTTGTCTCCTTGGAGCAGCATAGTTTGGTCTTCTTGAGCTCTTCCCTTTTGTATCCTTGACTCTAGTGAAACCTCCATCATTTATTTGGGCTTTTCCTTTAAGATCAGTATGTTGGTTCATTGACTGATTCTTTGTTGCAACAGCATATGTCTTCTTCTCATTTGGCTTGTTGACTGTGAATGTTTATTTAACTTCACTTTCACTTGACGAGGTGAAGTGTATCACCTTGCCTAGGGAATCTTTATTGTTAGAACATTGTCCCTTCTCAAAACCAACACCATTAATGTCCTTGGCGTGCTTCTGCTTACTTAACATTTTGTCTAATGCTTCAGTGTTGTCACCATATTTAATTCTCATACTAATTTCATCCTTATTCTTTCCCAATTCCTTTCTTAGATTTACAAGATCTTCTTCCAATTTTTGATACTCCTTATCCTTTCTTTCTAAATCTGATTTTGTTACTTCATACATCCTCTTTGCTTCTTCCAACTGGATTCTCAAATCAGAAATAGTTTTCTTTGATTCTTCAATAGATTCATTTAGCAGATTTTGCTCCTGAGCTGCAGCATACCTATATTTCTTGTATTCTTTTCTAACTTTTCTAAGTTCTTCTAGATCAATCACAAGCTCACCTTCAAGATCCTCCTCAGCTTCAACTTCTTCTTCTTCATCACTAGCCACTTGCTCATCATTTAGTTCTCCTTGTGCCATAAAGAGATTGACTTCTTTTTCACCTTCATTGCAGCAATCTTTAGAGACACTTTCTTCATTAGAGGCGTCATCTTCAAAAATGTAAAGATTGCTCTTACTCTTAAAACTTCTTCTCTTTGGCTTATAATAATTCATCATCTTTTCTTTGCCAAAAAACTTCATGTTTTTCTTTTCATTTTCATCATTCTCTCTATAAGGGCACTTAGATGCAAAGTGTCCAATCTTGCCACAATTGAAACATTTGAAAGGCAGCTTACCTTTGTACTTTCCTGAGCCTCTTTTGAGCTTCCTTACAAAGTTTGCTACAAAAGCATCAGAATCATTTTCTTCCTCATTTGTAGCTTGTTCTTTTCCTTTCTGTGTGGTATTGAAGGCAACCTCTCTCTTTGACATTTCTCCTCCTATTGTTCTCATTTCATAAGCTGGTAAGGAGCCAAATAATTGATCCATAGAGAATGTCTTTAAGTCTTTAGCTTCCTCAATAGCAGACACCTTTGTGTCATACTTTGAGGTTAATGATCTCAAAACTTTCTTGATAGTAACTTCATCTTTAACATCCTCTCCAAGTCCTCTTATAGCACTCACGGTCTCATCCACTCTTTGCAGATTATCAGCTATCTTCTCTTCTTTCATTTTTAGATTTTCAAACTGAGCTCTTAGATTTTGCAGTTTGGCTTCTTTCACTTTGGTATCTCCTTCATATATACACTCTGCAACTTGTCCCAAGTTTCTTTTGTTGATGTGTAATGCATGACTTTGAGAAACTTTGTATCTGACAGACCACTTAAGATTGCATTTTTAGCTTTGGCATTGTTCTCATATTCTCTTTCAGCATCAAGGTCGGTAGGAGGAACTTGAGGAACAATATATCCATTTTTTACTGACATCCACACATCAAACCCAAGGGAAGACAAATATGTCTCCATTCTTCTACTCCAAAAGGCATAGTTGGTGCCATCAAACATAGGTTCTTTAGAAGATTAGGATTCATTCCTAGCCATTGTGTTCACTAACCAGAATCTACCCAAGCTAGAGAAAACTTTTACTACAGGGGAACCTAAGCTCTAATACCAATTGAAGAACACAAATGGACACTGAGAGGGGGTGGGCTGGGGGGGTGAATCGTTGTATTTTAAAATTTTAACTATATGTGTTGAGACTGCAAATTAATCAAGAATACACAAACACAACAAAAAAAAAACACAACACAACACAACACCGAATTTACGAGGAAAACCCAATGTGGGAAAAACCTCAGTGAGAATAACTGATGGAGTCTACTGCTCCAATCTAGCCTCACAATGAATAACAATTTACAAAGTTTAGGGCACCAACCCAAGGAGCACCAACCCCTGATTTTATGAGCACCTACTCAAAGGAGCACCTACCCCTACTCTCAAAGATTTGCAGTGATTGATCAAGTTTATAATGCAATGATAAAGCCTTGTTACAAATAAGTTTTGTAACACTTACAAAATTCTCATATTTTGAGAATGACTTTCTTTGCCTGCTGAGATTTTTCCTTTGTTTCTCCTCCTTCCTCTGCCCGATTGTCTTCTTCTCTCTACTACAACATTACTCTCCAGAATGCTCTATTCTTTCTATGTTTATGTGGATGTCGTATTTTTCCTACTACAACTTCACTTTGCAGAATACTTTGTTTTGCTTTGTTCTTTCTCTATTTTTCTTGACAGCAACACAACTTTTCTACGACACTCCATGCACAGTCGACTAGACGAGATATTTCTATTTCCACCTCTGTCACACTCTCAATGGTCACACCTACCAATGTCGAATCACATTTACAGTCCTGCACCATCAACTCTGCATTGAGGAATGCTTTTCCCTTTAAAATTGCAATTAATTCATTTGCCTTTCTTAGATTCGGTCTGGAGTAGATTGGATTTATTTCTTGGATCAACCACCTGTGTTAAATCTCTTCTTTGTTTTTTCCTAAAATTTCTCTATACTAAGTTGCTATATTAAGCAACCCCAATCTGTCTAATAGATTTGATTTTGCCATTGTTGATTTCTTCGAGCCCATCAACCATCTGCAACTCAGTCACCATTAATGCATTCTCCATCCTCTATCGACCTACCCAAACAAGATCAACAACTACCATACTAAAATCCTTTATCACCGACTTTTGTGTATCTGATTCGTTCTTTGTTCATCAAGGAGCCTCATGTCTTCATATTCTTCGTCCAGATCAGATGGTCAAGGTCGATCGGCTTCGACGTAAAACCCTTGTGCCTATCGGCATACATAGGTGTCATCAAAATGACATCCAAGTCACCTAGTCAACCATGGTCAACTGCCATGTGGACTATCGAGCCTATCAGGTTGCCACAGTGTCGATAAAAAAACATCTCTGATGACCTTAACCTCTGTCGTTGGGGGATAGCGAGATACATGCCATATTGCCTTTTGACTTGCTCTGCATCATCGTCCATATGCCCATTTTACCCATGCGGGCTGGTGGGATGCACTTTGCACCATCTTTTTGTCTTAACTTACCTCGCGGGATCCACTTTCCATCCTTCTACAGGGTGCGGGCTAGTGGGAACCATTCACCGCTCTCTTCATGTTACCCCGTGCAACCATCGTCTTGTCTTCCTTAGCATTGTAGCATAGCGGGATACACATCTCACTCCTCCTTGAGTTGCCCTGCATGACTATCACTCCTCATGTTTTGATGATGTGGGATAGCAAGAAGCCCGATTCCTGCCTTTTATCTCTTAACCTCATATTGTCACCTTTCACACGTCCATCCTATCGCGAGATGGTTGGAAGCATCTCTTGGCTTCATTTTTTGTTACCCCATGAGACCTTCAATCTCAACTCAAACAAGTCGCAGGATAGCAGGAGTCGCTATGCCCAGCTTGGAGTTATCTCGTGTGGACATCATGCACATACTTTGCATGGTGTGGGATAGCGAGGGAAACACATTTCCCTTTGACTTTTATTGTCCCACATTGCCAACCAAGGCTCAACAAACTTGTCACGGGATAGCGGGGGGTCTTCAACCTTTATGAAATTTTTATCCCGTATGACCTCTTTCCTTCATTCAAACACACCGTGGGACCCAGCAACACACATGAACCAAACAATTGTTGCCATGTGGAAATCACAGCTCTCAACCGCAACTCGAAACTTGGTTACTGTAATTGACATGGCCGACATGTGGAGATGATGAATATGGCCGAAATCACTGCAGCATAACACAACTTGTTATGCGCAACTGCTACCTGTATCTCTACAACCTCTCTTGACATCCTTTTGATATCAATGACAATAATGCCAACAATCATTTAGCCCAAATATCCTCAATGACTTGAATCATTAGCTTTTTGAAAGTTGGAAGTTGCCATAGTGACCATTGACTCTTGTTAGTCTAGGTTTTAATTTTTTTTTAAATAATATATATTGTGTACACATTTAGTTTAGCTTGCTTGTAGTAGATGGATGATACTAAGGATATATTACATCTTTCATGAGTGTAACTATGAACACCATTTTTTGGGCAGTTGGAGTTACTTTTACTATTGATTAGTTTTGTTTAGACCCTTATGTTTTTGAGCTCATCTAATGCTATTTTTCTTCTTGAGTATGTGCCTTTTCTCTTATATGAACTAGTGTTGTTATGTTATTTTGATTTTGTATCATTGCAACAATGGTCTTATGAGATCTATTTCTTGCAGGTATTTTTTCTTAAACTAGTATGTTCTTATGTTGTATCTTCAAATAATCTGGAGAGTTACAATGGTTTGACAAGAAAAATAAATCTATCGAATTTCATTATTAGACTTTGGCATTTTGGATGTGAGTTATTTTTTGTTAATCGGTGCATTATTTCCAATTGCAACATTATATCCAAAAGGCTTTAAAAGTTAGTTCCAACTATTATTTTGCTTAAATTAGAACTTGTAAAGTTAAACTTTCCAACCTTTATTTTGCTCAAATTAGAACTTGGAAAATCTAAAAAAAAAATTGTTCTTGCATTCTACAAACAACTTCAGCTTTTTGGCATCTCTAGACAAAATAGATAGCACAATAATGTCTAGAAGGTGTCAATAAAAAAACCTGTAAATCCTAATTACTAAAACTAGAGCAATTACAACAAAATTTTATCAAAAAATTACATGTATTCCTCTAAAGGAATTTCACAAATGGTATGATTTTCAAGAAGTTTTGGCTTAAATCCAACAGTCCCATGAACTCAACATACAAAAAAAAATTGACTATAATTTTAGATACAATTGAATATTTTGTCCAAATATTTGAAAATTGTTAATGGTGATACTCTTGATCCCATAAACTAATGGTCTTGTGGGCATCATTAAAACTCATTCATTCACTCATTTTGGTGAAAACCTCTATACCATGTACACTTTGCTCAATCAAGATTTTGTTTGTTGGATCATCGAAGGTCTTTTTTCTATGTACAAGGTTGCATATTTTGGATAATGGCTATCCAGTCAACTAAACTGCAACCCATACAAAGGAGAATGAATGAATGCTTTTAAAAAAACATGCAAAACCCAAAACACTATGCATGCAAAATCTCATTTTCCTTCTGAATTTTGGATCTTCTATCGTGTAACTTGGTCAAGAAATCTACAACTCTTGTTTTCTTTTCCTCTTCAAATAGAATGTTCAAGGTGTTTATATTAAGCATCTCAATATAGTTGAAAACTCTTAACTTTTTTTTGAGAACTCTCCTTTATATGAGTTTCTCTTTAAATGATTGGATAACTGTTTGCCATTTTTTAGATATCCATTAAATTGACAAATATAATGATTTTAGATTTTTAACTTCAATCAAAAGAGTCACAATGAAAAAAATTTGAAAATTATTAACAAAAATACTCTTGATCTCGTCATTAAAACTCATTCATTCATTCACTCTTGTACCTTCTTGTACCTACCTGCATACTGTGTAAACTTCTTCTAAGAGCACACAGCCTTAGTACCTCCTGCGTTATTTTCTGGGTTCCAATAGAATACAATCTAACAGGTACCTGCAATTGACAACCACAAGAAATATCTTTAGTACAATTCTCTGTCAGTAAGTTATTAGAAAGGACCTGTTGACCATTAAATTTCTGCTAAAAGATTTTGTCTGCGCCATTAGTAGCGTGTCATAATGGAGCTCTTTAATTTCAGGATGCATAATACATTTGGACTGCCAGGTTCCACATAAGTGTTTGATGGCGTTTTTCAGCTTGAACTTAGGGTGCATACGTTTGGGTAAATATTAAAGGAAAATAGTCTTTAAAAACTTTGTTTACTTATATATATATATATATATATATATATATATATATATATATATATATATATATATATATATATATATATATATATAGATGTATATATATATGTATATGTATATGTATGTGTATATATATGTATGTATATTTATATGGTTCAAAGAAAGGAAAATAGTCTTTAAAAACTTTGTTTACTTAAAGGTATATGTGTGTGTGTGTGCATGTGTGTATATGCACATATATATACATATATATGTATATGTATATGTATATATATGTATATATATGTATGTCTATCTATATGGTTCAAAGAAAGGAAACTTAGTATCAAACATTTTTTTCCGAGAAAATTATTTTTTCAAATTACACATTTTGACATATCTATATTGTTTCTTTAAAGTATATAAATAAGTATATATTTTGCTTATAGTGTTAGTTTTTTTTATAGATAATAGAAAGTTTTCTTTATGCTCTTTGATTTGACCTAATTTGTACTATCTTTTCTCTTAGATTGGTTCTAATTTGTAATAGAATCTCTTTATTGCTCAAAAGCTTGTAATCATATTGATATTTAAAGTATCTTGATCATTATGTGCTTAAGGGTATTTTATGGGGCGTTGTAATCATGAATTATGATAAAGTTTCATTTGGGAGGGGGCAAGAGAGGTGGGGTGGAATTCCATTTGTCCTAGTGTTAAATTCCACCATTTTGTTGTCATACTAAACTTAGAGAACTATTCATATCAGATATAAAGGATAAAGAATCAATACATTGAGAAGATTCACTATCTTGTTTTCTTCGACTCATTTCTTGACTAAGTGACTATTATTAGAAGTTTGAATGGGGAAACTACAACAACATGGGCTATGGACTAATATGTCTAAGAAATTTTAAGGATATCATTTGTCAAATCAAGTACACATAGTACCCTTTCATTACTTGGACTGTCATTCAATAATTTTATCAATATCCTAAATCTCTATTTGAGAGTGATGCTTCATTGGTTCAACTCATTTACATATGCATATATCTAAGACAAGCTCACCTTATAATATCCATCCAATGATCCATTTATAGTTAGTAATACATTTCTTGTACCTTTGGATTCTATAGATTTTAGTGTTGCTTCAATTTGAGCTTCCAGTGATTCTTAAAACGAGAGTCTATCCATCTTCTAGAGTTGCATCACGAAGAGACATTTCTACTAGACATTGCTTGCTTGTTTGTAGAGTCCTTTACAAATTTAGATGACAACCATTGAATACCTACCTTTCTTCTATCATTCCTCCTAGACATCTTTTGTTTTTTGTAGAGTCTTGCATCTCAAATCTAGATAACACCATTGAATACCCAATTTTCCTTAAATAGGGCATTCCTTTATTAGTTCTTGCCTCATTAGAGTTTAGGGTTGTTTCTTCAAGAGATTTCAATGTTTCTCTATAGTAGGATTATCCATGTCTATGAGATCCACTTCATTGGGAGGTCTCTTGGTACACATCTCATATCTACTTTTAGACTTTCACCTTTTAGATCTTGATGACACCTTTATGAACTTATTCATCCTTTTTTAATGATATTTATTGTCCACCTATTGTCACCACATATTTGGTGCTTGTTCAACAATTTGCATATTATTATGGATGGTCAATGTTGGAAAAATTTATAGTAGAGGGCAAAACTAAGGGGGAAAAGCCATCAAAACCTATTGCAAATGATCATAGATGAAGTGCAAAGCACAAGGTTAACTAGGCCTAGTAGAAATTAGTGTATATTGTAACAGACATGTCCTAAACAACATGTATATGTATAGATAGTGAGATATTGTGAGAGATGGATGTAGAGGTAAGATGTAAGATATATAGATAGATAGATAGATGTGATAGATCTAGAAATATTGTATCATATTATATGATTTTAATTAGAAAAAATGACATTTATGATTATTTGAATTAATGTTTAATTGAACTATATGATATCTATTTGATCTTTTAAGTGTTGCATTATAATATTTTGTATTGAACAAGCTCTAATTGTTCTATTATTTCTATCATCGCGGTATAAAGACATCTCCTAAGAATTATTGAGGATCAAAAATTTGATCCATATCTCAATTTTCTTGCTAATATTAGTTATGTTGTTGGTCCCCTAGCAAGGTAATAGGGTACTAAATAAATTTGTGGAATGAACCAATACAAGACAAAAAAAATTAAGAACTATGACAAAATCCCCTAGGTCATAACCTCGTGAGAGGGGGTTAGGCATCTAGGGGATAGAGAATATTAAGGGGGTTCTTCAAAAGAGATACCTAAAAAGATGTGACCAATCAAAGTGAACCTATTATAACACAATGAGATTCATAAAGGACTAATGATATACCAAAATTATTAACATGTATGATGAAAACATATAGATAAAACAAACTTAAGAGAGTGAAAAACATTTGGCGGAGCTCTGCAACCAAGGGCACACACGAACGGTCCTTGGCTACAGGTCAGCTCTTTGCCCAGGAGCTCCCAGACCTAGTGGGAGGCCCCCGCATTAACTCTACTCGTGGCTCCATTAATGGAGAAAGAAACAGACGTCGATGGGATTAATACCCACAAGGCATCCACTAATGGCAGAAAAAGCTTCAGTCAAGCCGTTCAAGGACTCTGCACGACCTTTCCAGACGAGGCGAGGTTCGAACCAGAGGCAACCCAAGATGCAGCAATAACCCAAAATCGCAAAGAAGGTGAGGTTGCCTCGGCCCCAAGAGTCATCATTAAACCTAATTCCTGTATGACTGAATGTATTTCTAAAGAAATTGATAGACTTTGGGATTCTGTGATTTTTCTAGCAGCCCTAGATGTAGATAAAATACCATCTAGACAATATCTTAATAAATGGTTTCAAGATACTTGGTGTATTAAATTGGGAATTCAGTTTTTGTTCTGTAGAATGTTACAAAAAGGCTTATTTCTTATTTTCTTTCATGGTAAAGAAATGCAAAGGAAGGTTGTAGATAAACAATTTTGGAGTGTAGGTAACTCCTGTTTTAGGGTCATTCCTTGGACCCCTCTTGCATGTAACGAGGAAATAATGGCACTCTCCAACCCTAAATGGGTAGTTATTAAAAAGGTCCTCCCATTTTTGTGGAACTGTATATCTAAAATCACGGAACCGCTTGGAAAAGTCATTAAAATTGACTCCTCAGCTACTCTACTACCGCATATGGATGCGAGGGTACTCATTGCCTTCAACCCTGGAGTAACTTTTCCCTCTGGAATTGATATTTGTATTGAAAACTAGCTCTTCTCATGCCCCCTAGAATATTTAGGAGGGATTAATGCATGCCATAGATGTAGAAGAAGTGGCCACTACCTTAAAAATTGCCCACTGATGGTGAAGAAAAATGGTACCTCCTTCAAGAAGACCTCCAGTAGAATCCACCTTCACCCGGACTCAAGGGAGAAAAAAAAAATGAACCTAATTCCTCTGCATCCCCTCCTCTAGACCCATCTTCCCTACCCAGGGTTACTGAATCAATACCCGCATCTGATCCTACTCCCCCAATTTCCCAACCACAAACCCACCCCTGCCCCTCCAGCAATCCTCCCTCAATTGCCGAATCTATACTCAAGTACCAGTCGACATTAAAAGAAGCTATTGTAGCTACTAGCGAACCTGAATCAATGGAACTAGATAATAGCAATTTCTCCAATAATTTGGGTGGACCTAGGAAGCAAAATGCTCAGCAAATTGTCCTTGACAAATTGAAAATGGCTGCAGAACAAAGGAAACAATTGGAAGTTACATTAATTAACCAAAAGAAGGAGATCGATTCATGTACCATACCCTTCCTCCAAGAGTTGATTGGAGGGGAAGATGGTGGTACTCATATTACCACTAGGGCCACCGAGATGGTCAACCACTCCCCTCATGAACCTAAAGATAATATAAATGACCCCTCTGGAGATATGAACACTCCTCATATTGAAAATACACCATTGGAGTCAAAAGATGGAGGGGATACAGGACCCCCTGAAATGACCTTCGGTAGCATTGATGGAGAGATGGGGTCTACCACTTCTCCTTCTGACCAACCCCTAGAGAAAGGGCATGGTAATGAACCTGGGTTGCAGTCGGAAGAAACTATGACTAGCAATAATGAAAAGGAGACTTCATTTTCCCGTGACCCTAGAACCTTTGAGGTTGGAGCCAAGGATGGGGGAGAAGAGCTAGCTGGTAATAAAACAAAGAAAAATAGGAGGAAAAGATCTCCTAAGGTAAGTAAAGACAATACAGCTAGGAAGGAGTCCTTGGCACCTAAACAGCTCTCTGAACTCAGGAAGAAGAGAGGTAGACCACTATCAACGGTGGCCTTTGATGCCAGCCATCTGTCTAAACCCAAGGAATGGCCCAAATGCTTTGAAGGGCTTAAATCCCTAGGGGACAATACTGAAGCAACCTCTTAATGATGAAAACCATCTCATGGAACATCAGGGGATTAGAGGCCCCTGAGAGGAAATATGTGGTCAAAAGATTTCTAAATATGCACAAGGAAATTGACTGCCTTATGCTCCAAGAACTAAAAACGGTAGGATTCTCTCTAGAAATTGGGTTAAAATCCATCTGGAGAGATGCCACCCCCTTCTTCACCAATCACCCTAAAGGAAAGGGTGGAGCTGCAATATTGTTAAATCCTAAACGGACGAATAAAGTTATCAAATGGGGACAATCCCCTTGTGATAGGGTAGTATGGGTAATCATACAGAATGAAGGTACTACATTTGGTCTCTGCTCAATCTATGCATCTAATGACTATCAAGAAAGGGGGGAGATGTGGGAATGGATTGCTAAATTAGATGACATCCCCTGGCTCTTGGGAGATGATTTTAACATGGTAATCAATGCTCAAGATAAACAAGGAAGGAACAAGGTGGAATGGAGAGGTGCAGAGAGAATTCACTGAGAGAGGATGGCTACCAAAATGAGATTGACAGACCCAATAGCGGGTAAAAAAGAGGAGCACAAGTCAATTTGGTACACCTAGTGCAACCACCAACGGTACAATAAGAGGGTCTATTGCAGACTAGATAGGTTCTACTTCAACAAGGATTTTTTTTGAAATTATTAAAAATGAGGACGGTCTTCAATATGTTGTCATACTATTTACACTATTTGATCATCACCCCATTATGATTGGTTTAAAGGTAACTAATTCCAAACCGGCCCTACCTAACCCTAGTTCAAATTTTAGAATGAACACTAGCCTGCTAAAAGATGGTGATCTAAAATGTGCACTGTACCTGGTTAGAATGTTTAAGAAATATGGAAACAGTCAATTGACAAACATTGATAGACGGAATCAAAATATCACAACCTGGACCTCACTTTGTCAGGTGGTAGGCAAAAAGAAAGCTAAAGATGCAAGAGCATCGGTGCAATTGCACAGTGCATTACAACTGGCAGAATCTAAACTTCAAGAGGATCCAAAAAATGTATCACTCACCAATCAATTAATCAAGGCCAAAAATGACCTTAGACGGCTCCAAAACTAGAGAATCAAAGGATGGAGAACAAGGGCTAAACTAAACTGGCCTGGGGATCGGGGATCTAAGTTTTTCTTCCAGATGCTAAAAATGAAACAAGCAAGAGAGAAAATAGACACCATATGGGAAGAGAATAAGAACCGCTCTGAGCCCAATGAGATTCTAGAGTGCTTTGCTCAGTTTTACAAGAAGTTATTCTCTGCAGAACTAGCTAAGGAAGAGCAAGGAAATGCAAGGAAAATAGTTATGTCTTTAGTCCCCAAACTCCTTGAGGAAGAAGATAGCAGGATGCTTGAAAGAACTATCTCTAAAGAAGAAATTAAAGAAGCTATAGTGGCCCTCAATAATGACAAATCTCCTAGTCCTGATGGATTCCCAGTAGAATTTTACAAAGATAATTTTGAGTGGATTGTGGATGATCTACATGTTCTATACTCTGAGGCTATTCATGATGGGTCCCTGGGAGAAAACATAAACCAAGGCCTTATTAAGCTCATTCCTAAAGAGGGTGACAGAACCCTGGTTAAAAATTGGAGACCCATTACACTGTTAAATGTGTCATACAAGATCTTAGTGAAATTGACAGCAAGCAGATTAGAAAAAATCTTACCAAAGATCATCAGCTCTACACAAACAGGATTTGTCAAAGGATGGTATATACTAGAGAACTTAATCACATGTTGGGAATCACTTCATTGGGAAAAAGAGTCAGGGCAGAATGGGGCTATGTTACTCATAGACTTCGAGAAAGCTTATGACAGAATAGAATAGGAATATATTATACAGATGCTCCAGTCGCTAGGATTCCCCCCTAGGTTTTGTAAACTGGTAAAAACCCTATTGTGTGATGCTAATGCCATTGTAGAAGTTAATGGAATGAGATCCCCCAAATTTGCACTAACCAGATCTATCAGGCAAGGATGCCCCCTAGCCTTAGCCCTTTTTGTCCTAGCTATTGATGCAATGTTCTACCTACTTAAAGACTCCTCTGTCACTCCTCCTGTCAGGGACATTTCACTACCTAATAAAAAGGAAATCTGTAATGTCCAATTTGTTGATGATACTGCAATATTAATTAAACTTGATGAAGAAAACCTTGTTGCTCTGCTGAAAAATATAGAGCTATTATGCCTAGCCTCTAGAAGCAAGATAGCTATGCACAAATCCAACCTTCTTGGCTGGGATGAAAGCCCCCCGAACTGGCTCTCAAAATTCTCTCTCAAATGGCTGGGCCCTTCTCATATTGTTAAATATCTAGGCATCCCATTCTCTGTCCTCCCAAATCTAAAAGAAATGTGGGACTGGGTAAGGAATAAGATAAAAAAGAAGCTCTCTAAATGGAATAGGAACTATCTGTCTCTAGTTGGAAGATTTCAAGTCTGTCAAAAGATCTTGGCATCATATAACATATACTTCTCTTCTGTCTGGCTCTTCAAAAACTATCAATTTAATAATATCCAAAAACAGATAAGGGATTTCCTTTGGTCTGATGGAAAAGGTACCAGGAAGCAACATACAATGAAATGGGATTGGTGTACTATGCATAAGCTCTATGGTGGGATGGGTCTAAAAGATCTCAAATTACAGGGTATTGCCCTCGCATCCAATTGGATCCTCCAAGCCATGGATGGAGATGAGCCATGGAAAGTCCTAATAAGGAACAATATTTCATCCTCAATTCCTAAGAAAGCCAAGAAATGGAAGGATCTCCCCATGATAGACCTTCTTCTTGGACAGATAGAGGTAGCCCTAGCTAGGTCAGAGGTCTTTAAGTCCCTATGAAAAGCTTGGGAGCAGGTGAAACACTTGGTGAAAATCAATGTAAATGGAAATAGATAGGGGTAGATTACCAGTGACAGATCTATATGGTGGAATCTAATTCATAATGGGAAACCATTAGCAGCTCTGCAAGGCTGCTCTGCACTAAAGTGGCACAATATGGGAATTAAGTATTTTGACCAGATTCTGGAGAATGGCCAATTGAGAACATGGGAGGACCTGAAGATTACCTTCTCTATCCCACAGTCCCAGAGCAGAATATATAGCATCCTGAAATCGGCCTTAGCCACTTCTCTTCCCCCACCTCACCCTTCTCTCCCCCACTCTTCCATCTCTGCACTCTGTTGGGTTGATGGCACACCTCTCCCCTCCCTTAAAGCCAAATGCATATATGCGTCTCTCACTAAGGCAAATGCCATTTTTCTTCACCTGAACAAATGTTGGGAACTAAAATGGGAACCAAAGGAGTGGAAAGATAGGTTAGGTAAATTCTGGGGGTCTCAAAATGAACCAAAAAAACAATTCTTTGGCTGGAGATTGTTGTTAAATAAACTCCCCATTAAAGACAAGGAGGGTAACTTCCTAAATTGCAAAATTTGTAGAGTACTAGAATCTGTAAAACACATCTTTTTTGAATGTCACTTTGCAAAGGAAATTTGGAAATTGTTCGATCTTAATCTCGAAACTAATGGTATTGAAATCATAAATGTTGTTTTAGGCTACATTAAGGGTTGTAGGAAAACTGCAAATACCTTTTGGTCCTGTTTATCTTTAGAAATTCTTTGGCTCATTTGGAAATACCATAATGATGATGTCTTTAATGACAACACTAGGCACCTCACTAAGTCTCTTAGGAGACTCATTTTTTATACTGTTTCAATGCAGGTCACTGTGGTTATAAAGTTAGACTCAGAAAAGTTTGATAGATGGATAAAGGAGGGTGCCACCATCGTGTACATCAGGGAGCTATCCCATAGCTTCACATGGGAGAGAGATGAACCAGGAAAGGTGGCATTTGAGCAAGCACTCATGGCCTTCATGAGACAGATGGACCGTAGACACCTACACATGGAGATTTCCCAGGAGGAAGATGACTTGCTTCATGAGCACACCTCACATCCCCACAAGAAGGATATACTTGATGGATGCAGGGAAGTATGGCAGGATGGAAACATGGGCTGGGTGCCCTGGATCCCACTAGTTGGAGACAACCTTGACCCAGATTCTGAAATCTCCTTTTCATAGTCCTTTAGAACTCTATTTTTTGGTCCTTTTGCTCATATAATTATGATGTAATTAGTGTAAACATCTTCCCATAAGTGGAGGTGCTCGTGAAACTCTATATTTTTGTGTATGCATCCTTCTACGATGCCTTGATGTACTCATGAAACTCAGACATTCCTGATGACATGTAATGGCTATTTGATATCTAATAAAAAAAAAATATTAACTTGTATGGTCAAACGAGATAACAAGAAATTAAATAAAGTTAGAGAGAAGATCGAAATAAAACAAATAGTTGAACATGGAGGATAAACATATAGAGGAATGATGTCAGAAACAAACACAACAATGATAAGAAAGGTATCATGGGAGAATAAGAAAAGTAGAAAATATGGAATGTGAGCACACCAAGAAGGGTGTTATTGAGTGTACTAATGTGGGTGCTACCAAAAAGGGAGTGTGTTAATCTAGGTGTTGTCAATAAGGAAATATAACTCTACCAAACTCCAAAGCAAATAAAATTAAATCTTAACAAAGTAGAAGATATGTTAATAGATTGGCAGGAAGTATAGAGAGGTATGGGGTATCAAGATAGAATAAACTGGAAGAAATTTGTGTGAGTATTTAGACCCCAACACTATCATCTTTGACTAAATTAATAGAATTAGTACCAAATTTAACTAATATTCAAATCTCAATTGATAGAAGATTCAAGAAATTACTAAAAAACCTAAAGAAATTACAATCTTTGACATTTAATGTGGATTACCTAGATTTTCTAGTGGATAAATGTTAAGAAAATTAAGGTAAGAAGGGATAAGAAAAAAATAAAAGAGCATATTTAACCTACAAAAAGAATTATCCTCCATAACTAACCAAATATCATTTATAAATGAAAAAGTATCTCCAAAAATAAAATGCCATTTTGAAGAGCTACACCCCTAGAACAAGAAAAAACCTATGTCAATAAGTCAAGAAGGATTTCATCACAAAGTGCAATTGAAGAATTGAATCAAGCATTAGATCCATAGAAGAAGAAGAAGAAGAAACCAAACCTACATAATACGTCTAATCTAGAATCCATTTGGTAAAGAAAGGACATAGTGAGATACCAAGCTAATTTGTTTGACTTCATAGGAACATTAAGGAGTGATACACTTAAAATTGGTATAAAAAATTACCCATGAGATGATAAAGAGTGGAAAGAAGTTAAAAAGGATTTTTTTACAAATTTTGAATTTTGAATCTCTAGAAGTTCTCACAAAGAGTGATCTAGTAAGACGGGAGATTTAGTCTAGAAATCCAATAAAATACTATGACTAGTGATTTAAGGAAATATCAAAGAAGATATAAGACTCATTAATGGAGAAACAATGTATAGTATGATTTGTCTCAAGACTAATCCTTGAGATAAAAAAAATCCTTGGATGGAATAATATTTACCACATACTCTAAAGTGATAACTCTAATATACCACACAAAAGCACAAACCTAGAGGAGAAATGAGAAGGCTAGTAAAAACAAAGAGATTTTTTTTTTGGAATTAGAATAGCTGAAACTTAAGCAATTGAAATAATTTCTAAGCAGGATACCAACAATTCTCAAATTTATGATTCCTCTAGTAAATGTTTTATCTAGACTTAGAATTGGTTGGAGTCCCCTGATAATAAATTCTCTCAATTTTTGTCAACTCAACCCCATTTGATCATGGCAACAATGAATGCTTTCTTGTAAATATATCATTAATGTTTATCGTAATGTTTCAAACAACCTTTTTTTATGTTCTTCATGTTATGGTAATGAAACAATTATGCTAAAACATAGGGGTGTCTTGGTGAATTCTCCAAGAGGCCCTATTTCATTCCCTACTTGTGTCATGATCAAACTAATCTACATGGGATTTTTACAAAGTCTCTTAAGAGACAAGAGAAAGAAATTATCAAACATTGATGAAACGATTCTCGAAGTTCATAGGGACTAACAATGCTTCATCTTGACCTACAACTGAATGTGTGGACCCCCACAATAACATCTCTCAATTTTGTTAACTAAGTACTATTTTATCTTTCCAAGAATGGTGTATTCCTATAAAATGTGTTAATAACGTTTAGCCTTGTATTTCCAAG
The DNA here is from genome assembly GCF_030272615.1 of Cryptomeria japonica. Taxonomy (NCBI): domain Eukaryota; kingdom Viridiplantae; phylum Streptophyta; class Pinopsida; order Cupressales; family Cupressaceae; genus Cryptomeria; species Cryptomeria japonica. Next base: position 223,125,591 of record NC_081409.1, read on the forward strand.
AGCCACATTTTATATTCTTTGTATCATGAGGCCAAATAGACTATTCCAACATATTAGGGTGGGTAATTGCATGCTAGGAGATGTCTTGTTTTGTTCCCTAGATGTCTCGATCCATTTAGGCTACATGGTTCTTACAAAGTCTCTTCAGAGACCTAAGAGAAAGAAACTACCAATCTGTTGCAAATAAATTATGAAATTTTGTGGGCCTTAAGAATGTTCCATGTAGATTTGTAACTATATGTAGGGCCCACCCATAAAAACCTCTCTTTACTTTTGTCAACTTGATGCCATTTTAACATTTCAATAATTAATTTGCATTATTTAAAAAAGGTTAGTAGTGTTCAACCCAATGTTTTCAAGAAACGTATTTTACATTCTGCGTATCCATGGGGTTGAACTCACTATGCCAACACATCAAAGTGGGTGAGTGAATTCTAGAGGAGGTCACATTATATTCCTTGGGTGTCCCAATCTATTTGAGCTACATGGTTCCAATAAAGACCTTAAGAGACCTAAGAACAAGAAAATTTCAATTTATAAAAAAATAATTCTTAAAGTTCATGGGGCCTAGAAATGTTCCATCTACCGATAAAACTAGATGTGGGATCCCTCCACAATAACATCTCTTATTTTTTTATCACCTCGACACTATTTGATCATGCTAACAATGAATACATTCTTGTAAAATGTGTCATATCAATTCAACCTAATATTTCCAAGAGTCATATTTTGTATTCTTCATTTGTGGGGGAAAATGAATATGCTAATACACTAGTGTGGGTGGCTTAATTCTATGGGATTTAATATTTTTTTCCCCTCATGTTTAGACCATCTAAGCTACATAGTTTCAAAAATCTTTTAAGAGACCTAAAAGTAAGAAACTGTCAAACTATGACCAAGTAGTTTTTAGAGTTCATGGGACCTATAAATGTTCCATCTAAACCTATAGATAAATTTGGGGTCCCTCCATAATAATCTATGTCAATTTTTGTCATCTTGATAATATCTAACCATGCCAAGAACAAATACATTCTTGTAAAATGTGTCAGTAGAAATAAATCTATGTTGTCAAGAGCCATATTTTGCATTCTACACATTCTAGTACCCAACCAATTGTACTAACATGTTGGGGTTGGTCAATGGATGATCGAAGAGGCCCCATTCTATTACTCAGTTCTATCAATCCATCTAAGCTCCACAATTTTTGCACAATCTCATAAAAGACCTAAAAGAAAAAAACTATGACAAATTAATTTTTGGAGTTAGTTGGATCTAAAAGTGTTTCATCTAGACAACTATATGTGTGGACCCTCCACAATAACTTCTATCATTTTTTATCACCTCAACATCGTTTTATTGTGCCAGCAATGAATGCATTCTTGCAAAATGTGTCATTTGAATTCAACCTATTGTTGCTAAGAGTCATATTTTATGTTCTTCATGTCATAAGGTTGAATAAAATGTGCCCAAATATCAAGATGGGTAGGTTAATTCTAGAGGAGGCTTCATTTTTTACCCTAGGTGTCATGATCTGCCTAGGTTAAAGGGTGCTCTTAAGAAATCTAAGATAAAAAAAAACTACCATACTATGATGGGGAAATTCTCATAGTTCATGGGGCTTGGGAATGATCCATCTAGACCTACAACTAGAACTAGGCTCCCCCACACGATAACATCTCTTAGTTTCCATCAACTTAAAACTATTTGATCAATGACAAAAATGAATGCATTGTTGTAAAATATATCATTTGTTCTTAGCTAGTGTTTTTAAGATCCATATTTTATATTCTTCGCATTATGGAGATGAATCAACTATAGAAACATGTCGGGTTGGTGGATGGATTCTAGGGGAGGCCTCATTTTTTTCCTGTGTATTGATCCATTTGGGCTATATAGTTCTAGCAAAGTCCCTTAAGATAACTATGAGCAAGAAATTGTCAATCTATGATGGAGAAATTCTCAAAGTTAGTAGAGACGTAAATTGTTTCATTACCTTCCTTCTTAAAATATAATATGGAACCATTCTTTTTTATTGCATAGCATTTTCTAAAATCCATGTAGCAATTATTAAATATCATACTTTTGGTTCTTATTTCAAACCATAGAGCACTTTATTCAACCTATAAACATATCCTTATTTTCCTTCTTCGTAAAATCCTTGTGATTAATTCATATAGAATTCTTCTTTTATATATTTATTAAAAAATGTACTCTTCACATCTAATTGGTATAGTTTACATCCTTTTTGTGTTGCTAATAATAATGTTATCAATATAGTGACATACCTTGCAATAGGTGTATGCGTGTTTTTATAATCTATGTAATATCTTTAAGCATTTTATTTTGCAACCAATCTATATTTGTATATTTCAACAATATCATCACTATTGTATTTTATCTTGAAAATATATTTATTTATTTTTTGGTTCTCAAATTTTTTTGATTATTTTAGTAGCATCAATCTCTTCTTCCACTGCTTTATTCAATTCTCTCTTTTCAACCGCTTCTCCAAACTTACTAGGTTCCATCTTAATGTTTGAATGAAATTCATAATTAGCCATTTCATAATCTTTATGTCCTCCTCTAAATTAAATTATTGTTATCTTCTTTCAAAGTTCTAATCTAGCACTTGATTTGGAGGATTAATTTGAATTAGCTTCTTACTTTGTATAAGAATGCATGAATTTGGTGTAGATCTTGAACTTTCAACTTTTTCTTCTCGATCCTAAACTAAATTCCTTTACTTATTATTTATTTTTATTTATTCAAATTATTTGCATAGACTCCTCCTTCAAAAAATATAACATATCTTGAAATGATTATCTTCCTACCATTAGGGGTATAAAACTTGTAGGTTTTTATTTTTATAATATAACCTATAAATATAGATTGTTCATATTGTACATCTAATTTCTTTCTATTTTGATTATTTATGTGAACATAAACTAAATAACTAAATATTTTCAATTGTTCCAAAATAGGCTTTTTCCTATACAAAGCTTCATATGGCATCCAATTTCTTATTGCAATAGTCAGGCTCCTATTTAGATGTAATCAATAGTGTTAATTATTTCCACCTCACCCAATATTTTACTCACTTATTGCTTCTAGCATGCTTCTTAATGATTATCAATTATTCTATTCTTTCTATCTATCCCCCCATCTTAATTTGGTGTATAAATTCCTCTCCTTACATGATATTCTTTTTAATAAGACTTACTTCATCTATCTATTTTTAAAGATTTTATGTATATTTCACTAGTTTTCTACTATAAATTTAAACCTTCTAAATGCTTCAAATGCATATTTTTATTTCTTTTCAAATAAATACATATACATCTAATAAAGTCATCAATAAGTTTAATTGTGCGATAATTCTTAGCCGATACTTGCCTTGGACATAGGACGACACAAATATGAATAAATACGATCCAATGGCTTGATTTAATTTCCATGCACATCCAAGAAACTTATATATGTGGCGTCTTTCAAGTGCAAAAGCCTTCCACACTCCATTTCTTGTCACTTAGATCTTTAATAACCTATGTATATATTTATTCGATACAACATATGAAATCCATGAAATTAAGATGTTTGTACCTTTGATGGTATTTAACCAATTCAAACCCTTAAAAGTCACATAACAAAAATTTGATTCATTTTCTTTGATTCTAAATAGGAATATTTAGTTCTTTATCTTCTATGTAGTAGGAACCAAATTTTCTTATTGTACTTAAATCATGAATGGTACTTGAGTCCTTTCTCAAATAGTTGACCAACACTCACCAAAGTATGCCTTAGTTGTGGTGAATGGTATAAATCAATAAAATTTTCTTTTCCTTATCTATTGTCTATATCCAAATTTCCTTTTCTTCAAAAATTTATGTACTTTGCTATCACTCAATATTAATTCACTTTTAAAATTTTCATCAATCTTGAAAATGATCACCTATAGCTTGTCATGTGATTAAACAACCTAAATTTAGAAACTATGCTTCATATTGATGTTTTCAACTTTACTATATGACGGAGAATATTTAGAGAGTAGTGTGATGGATCTTCATCTTTTCCTTTCTGAGGATCTTTATTTTAATTTTTTATCTTTTCTTATTCACAGTTTTTTTCTCTTCTTTTATTTGAATTCTTGAACCTATCACATCTCTCTATATGACTAAATTCTTTATAATAATAACACTTCACTAATAACCTTACTATACTAAATCTACCTCCGCCTCTTGAGAAATCACACACTCTACTTTATCCTAATCCTCTAAATTTAAAATCAAACCCTTGATCTCAATTCTCCCCCTTAATATCTTGAGGAAAACTACTACTTTGTCCTTTTATTACTAATCTTTATCTTTTGATATAAACATTTTAATCTAGACTACTTGTTGGCTTTGTCTTTTCTTCATGGGTGAGTAGTGACTCAATTGACTCTTCATTTTTTTAAATGTTTAAATATTTACACTTCTAAAGCAAAAACATTATGCATCCACTTGTGTGTAAGAGATCTCAAGATCTTTACAACTACATAACATTTTTTACTATCTCATTATACATGTTCATGAGGCTCTTCAACCAACTTAGGATCAAAATGTAAATCTTTTTCATGGTAAAAAATTAGAGCAACAAATTTATCAGAGGTCTTAAGGAGAAAATTAACAAGTCCATAATTTCAACTTTTAGAATGCTTGTTTCTATTCTTTTGTTAGACCAATACCCTTTATGTACCTTATTTGTGGGTCAAGCATCTTTGTTTTGAGGGAAATCCATAGAAAAATGGACATATTCATGATAGGACTATAACATGTTCTATTATGGAATCTATGAAGTGACAAACATTTCTAAGAGATACCTCAATAATGGGCATAATGTGTAGTGATGAGACATATGTGTTTGAAGATGCCATGGAGGCAAATTTTGAACTTCAGGGGATAATGGAACTATCTTTAGTCATAAATATTCAAGGTTTATGATTCTAGGAACCAATGACATATAATAGAAAATAAAGGAAGAAAATGAGTGGGAAAGGTTGTAGAAATCCTAACTTTCATTGCGATGGTTCAAGAACAAACAACGATGAATGTGAGTAGAACATGTGAGATATAAATTTATTTTAGATCATTAGTATGATAGAATGAGAAAATATTTCATTTGAGATAGAATGAAGAAGAAAAATCAATATTTTTGTAAGCTCAATATGATGATGAAATAGATTTAGAAATTATTTAGAAATTAAATATTATTTTGATTTGATATAAAAAGACAAGATTATTTTAAAAGGTTTGAAATTATTTTAGATATTGTACAAAGAAAATTTATTGCTTTATGTTTATGATTTCTTGAGATTTTAATGTACTACCGTTATTTAACACAAAATTTATCAATAATAGTACTAGATAAATGTTTATTAGTGCAAGTGTTGCTTTCTTTGGTTTGCTATAATGATAACTAGCATTATAGTGCTAGTTTCATAGTTTAAAGTTGAGAATTTTGATTAATGGAGAGATCATTTGAAAATAATTAATTTGGAAACAAGGGATATAGTAACAAGTGGGTATGTTGAATCTTAAGATTGGAATCATTAAACACAAAATATAAGATAAATAAAATATAAGATAAGAAAAGAAAGAAGATGAGAAAAGGATGCTCAAGCTACAAAGCTTCAAACTCTATAAATAAAATTTGAGAATTCAAAAATGAAAAAAAAACTAATTAAAAATTGAAGATTATTGTGTTAGCATAACAAAAATAGCAAATAAGATTATTTTTTAATATTTTAATAATATTATTTTTTTATTTTTTACATACATATAAATAGGTAAATAATAGCTTATTTTTAACTGAAATATTTTTAATTAACTAAGTTATATATATTTAAGTTAAAAAATATTATCAAATTTACTAAAACTAAAAATAAAAGTAATTAACTAAGTTTCTTAGTTAAAAATATTATAGTAAAGTAATTAAGTTACACATATTTAAGTTAAAAAATATCAAAAAAATTAACTAAAAGTAAAAATAAAACTAACTAAGTTACTTAGCTAAAAATATTTAAGATAAAAATATTAACTCACACATATTTTTTGATATTTTTTTATTTTAAGAATAAAAGTAAAAATATGTGTAATTAAGTAAAAATGTCTAACTAATATACAAATTTAACATATATATTAAAAAAAAAAAATTAATATAACTTAAAAAAAAATTAAAATATGTAAAATTTTAACTTCCATAATATATAACTAATTAAGTGATTTTAACATATGTAAGTTAAAATTAATGATTAGTTTCACATATTTTTACTTAATTACAACGTTTTTTACTTTTATTTTGAAATTAAATTTATTATTAAAAAAATAAATATATAATTAACAAATTAAACTATTATTTACCTAATGTATTTTAAAAAGTTAAAAAATAATACTATTAAAATTTACATATATGTTAAAATCACATAATTATATATTATAATACAATTATATTAAAATAAATAAAAATAAAAAATTAAATATATAACTTATTATTAAAATAAAACATTAAAAATTAAAAATAAATAAAACATAAAAACATAAACAATAAAAATAAAATTTTAAAAGAAGTTAAACCAGTAAAACTTAAAACAATATAAATTAAAACATTAAAGATTAATAATAAAAATTAAAAAATGTAAATATATAACTATTTATTTATAAATTTAATATATATTTATTTATTAGTTTATTATTTTATTAATATAATTAGAAACATAATAAACAAAAAATTATAAAAAAATATCCTGTCTGATTCGCTTCACCGCTACATTGGAAAGCTTTCCAACGGACAATGTCTATATCCAGCACCCATATTGTACCATTAACTATTTTTAATAATTAATTGATATATAAATACTGATTAAAATTTAATTATTAATTAATTAAAAAACATGATCAATAGTACAATATAGGTGCTGCATAGACACAGGTTTCCCGCGGAGGGTGTACCCTACATTATTTTCTTGGTTCCAACAGAATGCAATCTAGCAATTGAATGCCACGAGGAATATGTTGAGTAGAGTACTATGTCCGTGCATTACTGAAAAGGACCGGTGGACCATTAAATTTCCACTAAAAGATTTTGCGTGCGCTATTATTATTGGTAGCTTGTAACAATTGAGCTCGTAACGGCTTTGGAACGCGTGGTTTTGCTTTAACCGTGTGAGGGTACATCGTGGACCCCTCCACATAAGCGTCTAAACGACCTTTTTGAGCTTAAGGTGCATATGTTTGGGTAAATATTCAAGGAAAATACTTAGGGTTTTTAAATCTGTTTTTTTTTTTTTTAAATTAGTTTTTTAAACTCTAATTATATTTTTCAGTATATTTATATTGTCATCTTAAAACACATAATTTTGTACTATCTTTTCTATTAGCTTGATTATAATTATAATTATAATTTGTAATTTGCAATTCATTCTCTTTATTATTCCAACACTTGTAATCATGTCAATATAAAGTGTCATGATTATTTTGTGCTTAAAGATATTTTATGGGATGTTGTAATCATGATTATTTTGTACTTAAAGATAAAGTTTCATTTTGAAGAGGGGAGGGGGCAAAGAGAGGTGGGATTAAGTTCATCATGTATCATAGTATATCAGATTTCATCATCTTGTTCTTATACTAAACTTAAAGAAGTATTTGTGTTGGATATAAGGGATAAATAATCATTACCTTGAGAAGGTCTACTATTGATGACTATCACTAGAAAAGAGAATGGGGAAACTACAATGTTTGAAAATATTATGTGTGTTTTTTATCCACCTTGTGACAAACCCGAGAAATTCCGTCCATCCATTTTTTTTTTTCCTTTATTTATTTATTTAATCATTTGTGTTTGATTCAATCGCATACTCTAGGCATCTATCCAATTGGATTAGGCATTCCTCCATCCAGGATGAGCATCTAACCATATGGGTTAGGCATCTGTCCAAATGGGACAAGAGATTTCATCTATCCAATACGGGATAGGCATCTACCCAAATGAGGTAGGCATCTATCCAACTTGGGATAGGAGGTGCTCTGGCCAGAGACTTAGACTCATCGGGACCATCCGGGTCCTAAGTCACTCACTAAGAACTACACTCCTCTAATAGAAGTGGACTGAGGTCATCGTCCTTAGGAGCAAGTAAAATAACACATTGCAAGCTTGAATTTCACCTCGGAATTTGGCCTAAAGCCTCGGGAAGTCAAGCGAATCCATACAGGATTCCTTCAGGGTATGCGTTGAATTAATTTTTCCTTTATTTCCCTTATCTTTCAATTAAGAGACTTTGCAATCCATCTACTTACTAAATCCTAGACCCCATCCCTGATCCCCTGAGTACTAGGGACAACTATGTCCCTAGACTGCCTACATACCCGTTTTGGCACAGGATCAAGGCGTAAAGTATGTAGTTCTATTTTCTAATCTATGGCTTAATGTAAACTATTTTGGTGGGTACACAACCCTTTCTAGGGTCAATGTCCCAGACAGTTTCTCTACAGTTGCTACCCACGATGGTAGCTTTATAGAAAAAGGCTCAAGGTGGCCCTCTGCTTGTGGCCTAAAACATCTAAGTCTTATTTCCTATCATATGCATCTCCCTTGACCCATTATCATCCGTCGAAATCATCAAGATAAATAAATTCCAAACATCACACGCAACCAAACCCTAATGGGGTTTACTAAAGTTTATCTAGCGAATGTAAATTCATTTAAAGATTATCTTATTAGGTGGGCGATCCAAGGGGGATTACCTGCCCCTTGGATTTTAACTTCCAAGTGTCGCTTATTACTCCCCAATGATTTATAAGGACGATGCCACAGATGTCGTTGATGCAACTTTATTAGGCGTTAGGTGCAGTAGTTCAACACAACGACATTACCTGTAAGCATGACCTAGAGGCACCGTATGTACTGAACGCTGCTAGGTTTTGGTTTCATCTCCTCTTGTTTAGTTGTCTAACTAAGAATCTAATTTTGAATTCACGAATCTTATGTAAAACAATATACTAATACAATCATGAAAATGAAACTATAATATACAAGGAATTTTTGCTTGAAAACTTGTAAAATTATAACTTATGGAAAAGATTGAAAAACTTCTTAGAAGGTACTAAATTGCTTAAGAGAATCCAATGCCTAGGTAGAAGGGCCCTAAAAATGAATTTTAACACTTACTTGATTGAAGGAAAAACTTAATATTAATAAGCTTGAAAGTAACCACATTATTGATAACCATCTAATTTTTCCACTTGAAGCAACATAAATTCTATCTTTAATTATTTCCCACAAATGATAACCTTACTTTAAATATGAATCTTAATGCTTGAAAGGAACTAGTTTACTTAAAGAAAATTAAACTATATAATAATAATACTTTAAAAATAAAATTTAATATTCACTTGCTTGAAGGAAAGAGAAAATAAATATTAATGATAAGCTTAAATAACCACAATATTTTAATCACTAATTGTTCGAAAATAAGATTAGAAGAGAGTCTAATACTTGCTAATCAAATAACATAAAATAGAGACCCCAAGCACTAATTCTTCCACTTGAAGTAACGTTTTACCCTTAGATAATAACCTTATAATTTTCAATTTCGTTACTTCAATTTAATTCTCTAAGTGGTCATAGGATAGATTTCTTGAAACTCATATTAAGGTGGGAATCCACTTATAACTTACTTCATCATCAAGGCTAAGTTTCATTAAACATTCACAAAGGATGAGTACTAAGATTAAGATTACTCAAGATAGCATCTTGTGAAAAGATATACAATTTTATTTTTATTTTTCTATTTTCAATGCTAAATTTTATTTTATTTTATTTTTTAATATCCTAATTAATACAAAGTTCATCTAAAATAGATTTTACCCCTCCTAGGTTGTATGAATAAATTCACATCTAATTTCTAAACTTTAATTAAATTCATCTATAATTACTTGTAATATAAATGTGCCTTCTCTCTTTTTCTAGTCTTAAGGTTCTTTGTAGCTAGAAGGTCTTGTTTTAGCCTTGTATACTATATTTTAAAATCTAATAAAGGATAGTCAAATATTCAACTACACGAATTGAGGGAGAACTACTAACTAAACATTATTTCCTATTTTCAGACTACGCAAATAAAAGGGTAATTATGAGTCCACACACATTTACATGGTAGGTAAATCTTTAACCTTTGATGTTTCCACCAATTTAAAATATACAAGCCATTTTTCTTTATAACTCATGAGTAAGAGACTTAAATTGAAATGTATTGATTATCTTGAAGGAATCTATTTACCAAAATTTATCCGAGGTTAGCTAGTGATTCTTAATGAAGAGAAATCAATTCCATTAACTAGGGCAAAGTTTCCCAAGGTGCATCACAAATGCTTTTGTTTTCATAATTCAAAATATTTTATTCAATAGAAGTTTTACTACTATATTAGAGTAAAAGGCTGCATTAGTGGACCATCTGCCTCTTGCAAAATTTACTCTTTTGAAACCCAAAGGGCTCTTTTACCCAACGTTAGGAAGATAATAATTTCAAAACAAATGAATAAATAAATAAAGATATTGATTGAAGAATTTACGACTTAATCCCTTATTTAAAATTCCAATGAGGGTCCCTTAACATGAGCTAGGTTCTTTATAATTTTCCCTAAAGGGTTAATTACCACTTCATTTAAAACTTAATTACTATATACGAAGGGGTCAATCGCTTTTAATGTTAATTTAATAACTTTTTATTATAATTAAATGATAAGCTTCCACTCATAAATTTATTTATTCCAAATAAATTTTAAATGTCAAATAAATAATTAATTTAAGAATTTGCACTCTTAATAAATAAATAAATTCTTTTTTTTGAAAGAAAAAAGACAACAAGAATTCGATTTTTATCTATTTTCTTTTCTATGAAATTTAAATATATAATAAAGATATGTATTACAACATTTATTCCAAATTAATAAAAAAAGAGTTTAACTTTGTTTTAAAACAAATTTTAAAAACTTTTATATAAATGAAGATCCAAAAGAAGGATAGAAGTTATATTCTTCATAATAATTTTTTTTATTCACATGAAAAATTAAGGAAAACGATAGAAGACAACATGGATCGACGAAGTTTGATGTTGAAACCTCTCCAAATCTTCAAGCTAGTCTTCCTTGATCCTTCCTTGCAACTTGGTGAAAATTCTTCAAAACAACTACTTAACAATTCTACAAATGAAATGTGACTACAAAAGAAATCCTACTACTTTCAACAGGAAACTTGAGAAAATTTTCTTCCAAAAATAAATCCACTCTCTCTTTTCAAAAACTTGCATACATTATATAGAAAAGATCCCTCAATTCCACTATCAAGAGAATTAATTGAAAGGAATGATTCTTTTTCCTAAATTATCTTCATGCAAAATTGATTGATCACTAAATGGAGGAGTTACATGCAAGAAAATTGAGAATGAAGATTCCCTCTAGAAGCTTCCAATTTCTCCTACGACATGTGCTTATATGAAATTTAGCAATTAAATAATTTCTTTTTATATTATTATTTTATGTGTGTATGTGTGTGTTCATTATTATAATAAATTTTCCAACCATATTCAATAAATTCATAACCTCAAAATGATATAATAGAAATAACATGAGTAGTAGAAAATCAAAATGGTAAAGGAGGGTTATGACACACCTATCTTTCTTATGGATTTGATTTTTCTTTTTCATCTCATACTAAACTTCTCCACCTCCACTAAAATACATCTATTTTATTCCTTAGAAAATTTGCATACAACTTAATATCTTTACCATAGGATTGGAATTCACATTCACTTTTTCTTCCACACTCTAATATTCTTCATTCACTTTCATACATGTACCCAAATCAGCATTATAAACAATATTAAAGTCATTTAACTTTCGTTTTACCTTTTGTTCACTTTCACTACCTTTCACCAATCACTTTAGGCCTTATGATTCCATTTCATGATCTTCTCCTTGTTCTTATATAGCTTCTGGAATACTTCCCTTCTCTTTCACTTTTCCTACAAATGGAGTAGCAATAGAAAGGTCCATTGACACCTCCTTCATCATTTTATTAGGCTCTTATGAAATGCTCATCTCCTTTCTCAATAAGAGATCCTCAACTATCCCTTCTAACATAAGACCATCAATATCCACCATCTCAACTACTTCATCTTTCTCTTTGTCCTACTCTATGAGGACTTCCTTCTCACTTTCTTCTTGTTCTTTTCTATGATCTACAAGAAAATCAATGTTAGGTGAAAGATAATTCTCAAATTTACCCATTTTTTCCTCCTCTTCTATCTTGCTTCTCACCAAACAAATCTAGTCATTGTCACACATTCTCTCTTCTACCTCCTTCAAGAGATTAATCGGTATCAAACTCCATATTTTTTAAAGGAATAGATGTTGTCATGCCCATCATGGATAGTACACCTATCATATTTCCACAATCTCCCTAGTAACATGTAACATGCATCCATGGGTATGATGTCACATAACACTTCATCATAATTATTTCCAAGATTGAATTTGACTAAACTTTATTCACCAACAAAGGTTTTATGATCCTTCTACAACCATACAATTTGGTATGGATTTAGATGTATCCTCCTCTCAATTTGTAATTTGGTAACCATTTCCTCTACAACAATGTTACCAGTACTACCACTATCAATAATAACATTACAACATTTACCTTCAACTTTACTCCTTGTGTGGAATAATTTTTTTTCTCTAAACTAGCTCCTCTTCTCAATAACCAAAGCTTTCCCAATGATAAGGTTTTTTGTTCATCCTTCTTTGGTGATGTGGACACTTATATGCTCAAAGTCTTCTTTATCCACATCGAAAACAAATTCCCATAAAACCTCCTCTCCCAAATCATAGTCCAAGAGTTATTCTTTCTCTTTGCTAATTGTTATCCTCTTCATTTTTATTTTGACCAGGTTCATCTTCACTTTCCTTTATTCTTTTGAAACTAAATTATTTTTGCACCTACTCTTGGAGTGCACATAATTGCCATTGAATGGCTCTAAAACCCTCATCTATTATATCTGCAATACTTTCACCATGATTCAATGGCGGATGGATCTATTCTTACTTTCTCAATCATCTTCTCTATAAGGCCTAATGTGGTCCACCTTTGTATGGCTCTCTATCCACACATTTAAAAACTTCATCTCGAATACCAATTGATGCAAAGCAAGGACCAAGACCCCGATTGAAGTGTTGATCTTTGCAACCACCGCACTAATATCTCATCTATCCTACTAAAAAAAGAATACTCATAGGAAAATAAATAAGTCCAAAAAGTTTTTAAATTCAAATCATTGAACATACATAGAAACACACAAAAAACTATTGACAACCCACTTTTTAGAATTATTTTCAAATATGCAAATATCTTCCAATTGGTCTAAAAATTTGTATATTAGGAGTTCCCACCTTCATTTATAGAAATATAGGTATATCATAATTTATCTACTAGTAATAGCATACAAAAAATCAAACCAAAAATCCCAAAAATTCAGATTTGAAAATTGGGTGCTTTGACCCCTTTCCAACAACTTTTCCAAATTTTCATCTTTTGCCCATTAAGCTTCAGGTAAAAAGAAATTAAAACTATCTCCTCCAAATAAATTTTTGTCAACTATGCAACCATAACTACATAAAAATTATTTCATATTTGAACAAACAAATATAAATGAACTCCTCACTGCATCTGGGCATTTGCAACTTTTTCTCTACATGTTTGATTTTCTCTTCAAATTCCCACCTTCAACTCTCCCTCCTTTCTCCTCTTCCTGGATATTGCATTTTTTCCTCTAGACTAGCAAACTTAATTTCCTCTCATCTCCATTCTAGGTGTTAGACTTACCCAGGTAAAAATTCTTCAATGTGATAGGAAAGATTCATCTGATCACAATCTTGAAATTGCCAGTTTTTAATCAACTACACTTTCTTGACTCCCAAGTGCCTAGGGCTATCAAAGGATCAAGATAGCATTTTTTTTAATTTCAAATGGATTTCAAGAGGCATTAAATGCCCCACTCCATGCCTAAGTGTTGGATTTTTCCAGCCCAATATGGTGTAAATGATTTTGAAAATATAACTTTAAATAATGTTACTTCAACATCTCAAATTTAAAACATTCTCTTCAATTTCTCAAACTTTCATTTCACATTTTAATGTGCAAGGAGTTTGAACAATTAAAGAAAACATCATTTTTTGTTTTGTTTTGCAGGATTGCCCGTGCACCCAGTTGCTCCTACATCATCATCTCTACCTCTATCTTCCTCTTTCCCCCTCTATCTCTAGACATGTCTCCCTCTATCCATATATCTCTATTGTTGTCTCTCTCCCTCTCTCTCTTTCTAGACTTCTATATTTATATCTATTTTCCTCTCCATCTATCTCTCCAAATTTCTTATGTCATCTATCCCTCTATCTCTATCTAGTTATCTCTCTATCTCTCTAGAGCATGATATCTCTCCCTCTCTCCATATATCATTTCCTATCTTTATTTTTCTATCTCCACCTCTATTTTTTTTCTCTTCCATATCCATCTATTCCTCTCTCCTCTCTCCTCTCTCTCTTTATCTATTCATATCTTGCTCCTCTCCATCTTCCCCTCCTCTTTCTCCATCTCCATCTCCATTTCTATCTATTTACACCTTTTTCTTTCTCTTCCCCCATTTATCTCTCTCTCTCTCTCTCTCTCTCTCTCTCTCTCTCTCTCTCTCTCTCTCTCTCTCTCTCTCTCTCTCTCTCTCTCTCTCTCTCTCTCTCTCTCTCTCTCTCTCTCTCTCTCTCTCTCTCTCTCTCTCTCTCTCCCTATTGCAAACATAACATGAGCCTATTGGTAATGAAACTTAATTATCTTTTTGATTCAAATCTTTTATTTCATTTATGATTGGATCCTTGTAAGTGGATGCATAGTTTATTTGAAGCTATCACTTCTCCATTGATACCTTTGTTGCACAAACATCATTTTCTTAATGGCCTACCAATTGACCTCATGTACTACACAAAATTATGCAAAAATAGACTAATTTTTTTTCTAATTGATCTTCCACACCTCTTCAACATACCTATTGCAGACCAAGGTGCAATTGCTAGTAAGTAAAATTAGAGTCTAATAGGGAGGATTATATATGTGGTCATAAATCCTGTCTTTATATTGCAAATTTTCACATTATTAGATCTTGTTTGTTTAATTTTAAAATATATAAAAAAGAGTTATTGTAGATTTAATTCAAATTAGAATTAAATTTGGTTTTTTTTTTGGAAATTCCATATATTTCTATTTTTTCTTTTACATGTACTATATTTTTCTTTTGTTCTAAGATTTGAAAAAACACTACTGTAGAAAGAATAAGGATGACTCTACTAGAATTGTGATATATTTGGAGAAGAGTTTATCACACTCTTATTGTATAAAAAAATCACCAACTTTGTCCTTGCATTCTCCTACAATATAGATGTGATACTATTCATAGAGAAGCCAAAATGCTAACCTCCTCTATTTCTTTGTATTATACAAATAGTTGTGTTACACTTAACATGGACTTCTAAAAAAAATCATTACATTTCCTTTATTGGTTTTATATTTATATTGGAATTTGAAGGGGTTGGGAGTTTGGCTTGATTGGTGATAGATTCTTGTGGTAAAGCATGAGGTCATGATGTCTACTCTCCCCTAACCCACATGGTACTAGAGGATGTGTTATGCTAGTGTCACTAGTCACGTTAAAAAGTTTACTAGGTGCACTGCAGTTTATAGGGGGCTACCTGATTCTTGTAGTCTAAAAAAAACAAAATATTGCAGTCAGAAGCATTCATGTTTTTCCAAGTTGTGATAAGTTTTCTAGAAGTGCCACTTCTCAAGAATGGTCATGTATTTTCTTCTGATATCTTCCATTTCCACATGTGACAGAGGAGTAACGCCTATAGAAGATACAAATGGGTCTTTGAAAGAGGAAGATGAAGAGGTTGAAGCCACAGAGATGTCTAGGGTGAGCTCCAAAGAACAATAATTTACAATCTTCTCCTGCCTTACCTTAGGAGAATTTAACTTTTTCCAATTGTTGATGAGAACAAGAGTGCACAATTAAAAGACATCATTTTAAATCACACCTTGTTTTTATGTACATGACCTTTCAATATCCATTTTGTCATTGATAGATGTCTCTTGATGTAATAATGTGATTATTAAATAATATGAGAAGAATTATTTTAGTGTTTATAATAACTTTATCAAACCTCGATACCCAATAGTATGTCTACATATTTGCATGCTCAAAATTAAGCCTCATTTAATTCTCTTAGAATTTACTACTTTTATAATCCATTATAAATGATAGAGAAAATGATTTTAAGTCTCCATAACAATATCAAAGTTAAATTTGTAAAATAATTTTATCCAGGTTAAATTTATAAAGTAATTTGACCAATCTATTATTTGACAACAAGCCTTGAAATTAGAAAACTAGAAATAATTAAGCCAAAGGCTTTCCTTATTTGAAATGAACCAAGCTATTTCTAGCAATCAATGATTGACAATGACTAACAGATATGCAAGACGATTGAAAGCTTGTCCACTGTTCGATTCTATTGGCATTGTCATTGTCGTTTATTCCTTCAATTTATTGTCACACATTTACTCCCCATGAATGTGACTTGACTTTTTTCAAATCACGGGATGTTGTTATTTATTATTACTTTTTGTTCGTCGTTTATGGCTCAAAATTACAGACAAGAGAGTCAATTTGTTTTGGAAGGAGTACCCATGATCATTAACTGAAGATATTTATTAACATCCTAGATGGTTTATTTTTTAATTTTTGCTTCCCCGCAAATTCCCACAACTTTGATTCCCAAAGAAATATAGTTTTATCCACTCAGATCGTGGGTAAATCAGTTCTCTCTTTATCTATTTGATTGCCTATACTCATATGTTATCTATCTAATTTGGTGAGAAAATTAAATATAGCCACTCACATTTATTATTTATTGGTATTAAAGTTACCGAAAGTATATTATTAATTCTTTTTTATTCCCAAAGAAATATAGTTTTATCCACTCAAATTGTGGGTAAATCAGTTCTCTCTTTATCTATTTGATTGCCTATACTCATATGTTATCTATCTAATTTGGTGAGAAAATTAAATATAGCCACTCACATTTATTATTTATTGGTATTAAAGTTACCGAAAGTATATTATTAATTCTTTTATTTGTTAATCAATTATACATTATAATGGTTTTTTTAGATAAATCAAGATAAGTTTTAACATTAGTAAACGTTTTCAACATAATAATAGGAAATATCAAATGAAAAATTAATAATAAATATGAGACATCTAAATCAATAATGAAAATTGATAATATTATAAAACATTATTATATATGTAACATGATAATATAACTTTTGTACAGTATTAATATATAAATTTTATTATAACGTTGAAGGCGTATTACACTCACATAATGGATGCACAAATATGTGTTAATAAAAACTAAAATCATTTAACTTGACGTGCATATGAATGTCATGTAATTTAAATAATTAAAATTAAATTAAATAAATTAAAATTAATGCAAACAATTAAATTAAATAATTAAAAAATTAAAATAAAAAATATAACATAATAAAATTTAAAAATTATTTAAAAACAAAAAATTAAATAGAATGGCTTAAATCAAATTAATTAACTTAAATTAATAAAAATAAAGTAACTTAAATTAAATTAAATAATTTACACATAGTAAATTAGAATTTAAGAATTGTAGAAAAATAAAAAATCAAATAAAACAACTTAAATTAAATAAATTAAATTAAATTAAATTAAATAATTTAAATAAATTTTTTTAATTTTTTTGCAAGGTGGCAATTCCACTTGATATATTTTATTAATAATAAATAATTTTTACAATATATTTAAATAATTTAAATAAATTAAATTAAATTAAATAACTATAATGAAATTAAATTAAATAGTTTTTTTGTTTAGAAAAAGAAGAAACTAAAGTTAAGTTTCTTTACACACATCACTTAAATTAATAAATTAAATTAAATAATTGAAATTAATTGGAATTACGTAATTTAAACATAGTTAAAATTAAGCTAATTAAAATTTAAAAAATTATATAAGAATTAAAAAATCAAATAAAACAACTTAACTTTAAAAGTACCCAAAACATGAAAGTTTGAATAATAATTTGTTCATAACTTGAAATGAAGGAGAGCGGGATTGGAAGTGGTCATTGTGGTGTTGGGGTTGCAGATGGAGGCGATGTCATGGGCAACGATGGCGATACTGATGATGATGGCCCGAAAGCTCCTTGTTATTGCTTCCTTTGGCAGAGCCCTTCTATGTTTTTTTACTACCTTGTTCAAGTTCTAGAGAAACTTAGGTGGCTTGGTACCAATGTTGTGGAGGAGCGAGTGAATGGCTCTGGGAAGACTCTTCCTTCCTGGGCTCACTTTCCTTCTCCAATCTGTTGTGGGTCTCACTATTTCATGACTCGCATGTCCTTGGGAAAGGTTTGGTCCAACTGCTACTAGTGGGCCTTCCATTTTAGCTGGTCTCCGTTCGGTGAGGAGCCTGGTGTGAGGTGCATTGTCGTTTATGTTTGGAGCATGTTTTGCCCAAACAACGTTATTGTTGTCAAGGGATTTTTGGGTCCCATGTTTTCCTTCTTGGCTTGGGATTCCTGGCAATTGGCTTTGGTGTTTCTTGCCTGGTTGGAGTGTGTGAGGGGCTTCTTTCTATGACTCTTTGCTTGCCTGGGATCTCTTTGATTGGCTATGGTTGTTTTTTTGTAATTGTGGTGGTTGCGTATGTGGTGTGGCCTCTATGAGATGGGTTTTGTAGGGCCTTTTGCTTGCTGATGTTCACCCAGTTCTTTGGTGGGTGAAGGATGTTTCTATCTATGGGTATGGGGGTTTGGCCCTCCCAGAGATGTTTTTTCAGTTACCTATTGTGCTTTCTAAGGTAGTGGCCACCAATGTTGGGGGCAACCCTTTGAAGGCTATGTTTGGTCTTTGTGGGTTTACCTCACTGGTGTCTATGTTATCCTATGCCCTTGTTCCTCCTATGGGGATGTGGGATGTTGGGTCTCTCTTTCATTGCAGATTCCCCTATTTTGGTCTCCAGTGCATGAAGGTACCAATGTGGTGGAAGCATGGTTGTGAGGTGTTTGTCCCTCCTCTAGTGTTGAGAGATTTGGTCTATTTTATGGGCTTGAGATGCCTTAGTTGGTGTATTATCCACTTTCAATGGTCTCCTGGAAAGAGAATCTTTTGGAGGTGGAGTACATTGGTGCTGGGGTTGTCTGAGGTTTGTGGGGGGCCTCTTCTCTTTCTTCGAGGTTGTGGTTGTTGCCTTACGGGTCTGTGTTTGTTGATCCTGTGTAAGGGTTTTATTTCCATGGCTCTGCATAGCTTTTTGTGGTGCTTGATGGAGTTGTGGTGGTTTGTTTGGACCCCTATTGGATTTAGCAGGGAGGGGTTTTTGGGGCAAGACCTTCTCTATCTCTTTTGGGACTACCTTGTTGTGATTTCCCTTTATGGTATGATGAGCTACAATGGTGGGGATTTCGTGCATGAATCTTGTTGGGCCTGGTGGGTGGCTCTTGGTGTTTTGTTGTGTTACTGAGGATGGTTCCTATTCTGGTTTCAGGTGGGTGGAATGGTTCTTTTTGGAATTGGATAGTGGTGGTTATTCTCAGCACCATTGGGTTATTTTTTGTGTTCTCGTTGAGACTGTCTATTTTGGTGGGTATGGACAACAGTCCTGTGTCCTTAGATGGCTAGGGGTTCTCTATTAGTTTTCAAGGGCTTCCCCTTGCATGTGTTATTTTTTGGTTATGGATTGGCAGTTGTTTCGGGGTCATGCACACCCTTGAGGCTGATTTGGAGCTTATTTTTGCCCCTATCAAGGTGGGGAGTGTTCCTTTTGCCATGTTGGGAGTTTGGCTTCGTCGGTTCCCTTTTTCTTCTTTCACAAATCCTATAGAGGTGGATGCATCCCCTATTGAGGTGGTGGCTTGCTGCGTGAAAGAGGTGGATGGTTGTTCTTGGTGGTCTTCTCTTCGCTATGATAGATGCAATTTTATATGGATTCATAGTGGGTTAGTGCAAGAAGATGAGTCCACTTTTTGGCCAAAAAGTGGAAGTGTTTTCCCTGATTTTCAGATTTTGTCTCATTTGAGCTTAAATTTTGAAACACTTAGAGATTGAATCTTGGAAAAAGTCAGTAATATAAAAGATAGCCCTCTGAGTTTACTTTCCAAATATATAATTTATTTTAATACCCACATAATAAAAAATAACTTTTTAAATGGAGTTCTGAAAACTATGTTTTAAAAATGCCTGTTTCAGGACCATACCATGCATGTGTACGACCCACACTTTTTGACACAATTAAAATTATTTTCTCAAACCAATTTGGGAAATGGTTTGTAACACACTAAAGATTGATGAGCATATTTTTCTGTATTTTTTTTTCTAATATTTTTTTTTTAATTAATTTTTTAATGGCCGTAATTATCTTTTTAAAAATTTGACGTGTACGACCCACATAATTTGATGTAAACTTAACATTTTTTTATTTATTTGTTTTTTAAATACAAAAGGATTTTGTGTAGATTGATGACATAATTTTTTTCCCAAAATTCTTTAAAATAAAAAAGTTATTAAATTAACAAAATTAGTTAATATTTCAAATTTATGGACCTGATTTAGTATAAATTAAATGAAAAACAGTTAAAATAATCAATTTTTAAATAAATTTACATATTTAGAATCTAGACTGTATAATCTGAAATGGGTTTTAATTTCGTATAAAAATTCTTTGATTAGAGGCGCGTAAACTATTTCTGAAGTTCATATTTGTGCTTTCATTCATGGAGATTTGAATTTGCAGGTCCATGTCTCAGGTGTGGCCATCCCAGGGCTATCTCGGGCCTAATCCCGAGCCGAGAGGCGGGTTGTGGAATCAACTTCCACAAAACGGGCCCCCGTTTTCAAACAAGGGCGGCTTGTGGAAAAAAAAAGGAAAAATGCCATTTAGAAACGGGGGCCCACTTTTAAACAAAATGGGGGCCCGTTTTTAGAAACGGGCCCCCGTTTTGTTTAAAAGCGGGCCCCCATTTTAGAACAAAACGGGGGCCCGTTTTGTTTTGCTTCAAACCCCCGTTACCTTTCGGCTCGGGAGCCCGAAGCACAAATGGGCCCCCGTTTTTTGAAAACGGGCCCCCGTTTATAAGAGCGCGTTTTCCAACGCATGGACTTCCGCGAATTTGTGACTCATTACCTTGCACTTGCCCTAGTTGGTTCTCTTACCTGTTGGCTTTCTCCCTATCTACTCCTATTGAGGTGGGAACATTTTCTATTGAGATGAAGAGGGTTTTACAGATGGAGGTTTGCCTACTTGTTGAGGGTGGCCTCTGGGTTTTTCCAGTTGACTCGAGGAGCCTCCCTTCCCCCTTGTAAGGTTGCCCCACTCCATGGGTTGTCTTCTTACTGATCTTCGCTAGAATTCCTTTGCTTCTTGTTGGTTTTGGTCTTGTTGGCCTTGGGGCTGCTTGTTGGTTTGTGGCCTCTATCAATCAGGTTTTGTTTGATAGTCTTTGACTATGTAAAGGGTCAGCGTCCTAGTTAACGTTGCTTTTCTAATTAAAAACAACTTAACCTAAAAAAAACAACTTAACTTTAAAAAAACAACTTAACTTAAAAAAATAAAAATAAATTAAATTAGTTTAAATTTTAATTAAATTAAATAACTTAATCATAGTAAAATTTAAGAATTGTATAAGAGTTAAATAATCAAATAAAATGACTTAACTTTAAAAAAAGATAAAAAAAAATTAAACAGCTTAAATTAAATTAAATTAAATAACTAAAGTAAAATTAAATTAGCCATCAACTTGATCTACAATCAAGTGGGACATACAATCTGTCATCTAATGCAACTCCAATTGGGATCAATTCAACTATACAAAGAAATGTAAAAAACATACAAAACCAAAATGGAATGCTTGAAGCTAATTTCAAACGATTTCAATTACAATTTTGACATCAATTAGATAGATTTACATTGTCAGACATTTGTTATATTTGTCAAGAATGTTATATAAGAATCAAAGTATCTTGCACTACTCAAGGTCTTCTATGCACTAGATGTCGACAAGAGAGAGGTATTCATAGATTTCTAGCTCCAAATAATATCTAGACCTTGGGCCGCAGCCAGAGGAGCTTGCAAATCTAACTCAAGTAGAAGAAATGTTGATTGCACATGTCAACCCAATACTACAAGCTACACATGCAATTGGTGGTCAATATAGATACAAAGGACACACAATAAGTTTCCTACAAAATGTTGGACATGTTTCACAAATTTTGCCACATACAACAGATCATTTGCCAATCATTATTGTTCAATGAAGGGATCAACGTGGCACCAATTATAACTTTACAGTCAATAAGGATCGTGTGTATAAAACACTTAAGTACATAGTAGAGCATGACAAGTTTTACTCTAATGTTAAAATTGATGAAAATGCTCTCAACAATCTATCAAGAAATTATGATGAAAATATTTTCAACAAATTGAAGACAGTGCACATGGAATTTGTTTCTAATGCAAATGAAATCATATTTGTAGGTCCAATGATGGAGACATATGAAGGTAATATAATTGAGCACACAACATCAATGGCTTTTGAAACCTCTTACTATTCGCAAAGAGATGGAATTGATCCATGCATGGGTTAATAATTCTGATGCAAATCCAATACCATTGATTGATTGACCATGTATCAATGCATATCCAATCAATGAGTATGTCACATCAGGATTACTTGATACGACATTCCCAATATTGTTTCCTAATGGATGATGTGACTGGTTAGAACCCCAAATGAGGCGAGTGCATTTGCATGAATTTGTGAAGCATCTATTGAGGTATAAGGATAATTGTTTTGGTCAACATACAAGATTTAGATAGTTTATGATGAATATAATAATGAGACATTGTGCATAGAATTCATCTGCATAATTTGTGAAAATAAGTTTTCTAGACACGCCAATCACCATTAATGAGTTGTGTTAGCATATGGAAAATATGCAACACTCTCATCTAACTGATAGGCCAATGCAATTTGGAAACAAAATTAGGGGTACAAGGTCATATTGGGCTCAATGTCATGCAAAATTGACATACATGCTTCATCAAATTGGCTCTCCTACAATATTCTTTACATTGAGTGATGCAGACATGCATTGTCCTGATTTGCATGCATTAATGCCAGGAACACTGCCAAGTACTCCACAAGAAGCTCAAATTTGGTGAAGAAAAAATGATATATATTGTCCTCATATTGTTGCACACTACATGCACTTAAGACATTCAATATTCAAAAAATAAATTTTAGAAAAAGGAATGAATGTTAAATATTATTGGACTAGATATGAATGGCAACATAGGGGGTCACCGCATGTGCATGGAATCCTAGACAAGATCCATATCAGAAAAATATGTAGGCGTGTACATAAATATTTTCATATACATTTAATATATCACATAAACTACTTATACTTGATGATATGACTAATACATTCGTTTATATTTTCAATTGTAGGCATTCCAAAATTATCATCAACATCCATGTTTAAAAAATACAACACAACTTGCAAAGATAGATATTGAGTGTGACTATGAAGAGATACTAAACTCTGTAGAATGACGCACGGTCTGTAAGGAGGGTGCATGCCTAAGGAAAAAAATGAGGCAAGATGGTTTGCAAGTAACTATTTAATTAGTCAAAAAAAATTCACATGTTTAAATATATAAAAATTATGCCAATTAATGAAATATACAAGTTCATATTCATTATAGGAATAAAGCCCCTTGGTCATTGAATCTAGAAGGATCCAAATTATATGAAGACATAGAGACAAGAGACAAAAAAAAATTGAACCAACAAGAAATGATGAGAGAGTGAATTCACCTTATCATCACATATTGCAATTATGGAGAGAAAATATAGATTGGCAACTTGTTCTTTCCAAGCATATTGTAATCAAATATATTGCAAAATATGCAGCAAAAGTAGAAAAAATATCAGAAACATATAGCCAAATTTTGATGCATCTTTCAAACATGGAAAACCCTAATGATTTAGCTGCACAAGCATATAGAAGGCTTCTAACCGAGACAGTAATAGAAAGAGACATTGGAGCTCAAGAAACATGTCACATGTTGTTAGAACTTCCATTATTAGAAAGCACTAGAAGATTTATTAATATAAATGTTTCACGTGAGGTGTTTAAATCTATAGTTGTACATATTGAAGAGAATGATGAAGAATAAACAATATATCTCATTAATGGATATAAAATAAGGCCTCCTTCTATGGAACATGTATCATTGATTGATGTAGCAAGATCATGGTTTTATACTCCTAAACGAAAAAGAGACAACAAATGGGAGCCAAGGCAAAGTGCATCTACCATTAGAGTTATCCCTAGGTTTATATCCATTCCCCTACGTGACTCAAATAAATGGATTGACTTTAGTTTTTCAGAGTTATTTTGTAAAAACCATTTTGTGACATAGAAAGAGATATTGATCATGATCATGACTCCATAATAGCAAAGTGGGAGTCATTCAACTATAATGCTTGACACGTGGAACAAACAATGGTTGAAGAAAATGTTGAAAATACCAATGATTTCGAAATTGAAGACAATGAATTTGTTCAAAGAAATACCATAGAGCATGAATGCAATTTTTTATCTATATTGCATCAAGGTCAAAATATACAAGTTTATGAAAATAGATATGTTGGGAAGAAGAGACATTGATAGACATACAGATTGGTCTCATGAATATTAAGGTGAAGAGTACACGGCTTAAGCAATCAATTTCATAAGTAGTAGGAAAGATCATGATTGTCTCATACATGATGATATATTGTAACATATCAACTACACAACCCTCAACAATAAACAAAGAAAGAAAATCAACATAATTATGGCCCATTACCATAGAAATCAAAATGGAGAGTCATTCTTCATGATAATATAGGGAACAATGGGAACAAGAAATTTTTATCTTATTGGTGTCATTAATCAATCCCTTGAAAACGAGGCAATGTCATTTCGTTCTCCCCTTCTACTACTCACACTAATAGGAGTTGCAACATTCAATATAGGAGCCTCTACAATTCATTCAAAATTGAAAATCCCAATATGAGACTTTTCTCAACTAGAAGGAACAAGCCTTACAAGCTTTCAAGAAGATATGACACATATCAAATACATTTTGATTGATGAAATGAGCTTCATTGGTCAAAACATGTTGGAAAACATAGATTCTCGACTCCGACAAGCATTCCCACAAAATGCACACATAAGCTTTGCAAGTAGATCTTTCATTATGACTACTCAAGACAACTATTTTATATTATATTTATTATAATTCATATCTATGAAATTTTTATAATTTTATTACATAATTTTAAAATAATTTTTCTCAGTCTCCTTTCAAGTATATCTATGATTTTGTTTGGAGATTTGAGCCAATTGCCTCCATTCAATGATAGACCAGCATATGACAACAATAGACAAGCAAAATTTTTGTGGCAAGAATTTAGCACTGTGTTTACATTAGATAAAATATTCAAATAAGAAAGACAAAACAACCAACAACAAAGGTTTCATCAACTTTTGACAAATCTAAGAGATGCAAACCCACAAATTGATGATTGGAGATTACTTATGACAAGAAACCCTATTAACATAGATGCTACAACTAATGTTGAGTTTGACAATATTGTCCATTTGTTCTCCCCAAATGAAAATGCTCATAATCATAACAAAAAAATGTTATATCCATTGAAACATCCTGTTGCACGTAGTCTGGCGACAAAAGTAGGAAGTGTACATCAAGAAGAGGATTTTTCAAATGATGAACTTGATTTAGAGATATTTATCAACAAAAATTCAAGGGTGATGTTGACTTCAAATCTTTGGATACAAGCAGGACTTGTAAATTGAGCTCTAGATATGTTCGAAATATTATCTATAAACTGGAAAGTTCTCCACCTAAACCACCATCATATGTCATGGTTAAATTTGGCAATTATACATGAATACCATTTGAAGATCACCATCCAAATATAATTCCAATAACACTAATACAAAGGGGTGGGACATTTCAATTACCATTGAGATTGGCATGGGCATTTACTATACCCAAATCTTAGGGGTTGAGTCTATCAAAAGCCACAATTGATATAGGACCAACAGAATGAAAATGATTGACATTTGTGGCAGTGTCTCGAGTAAAATCTCTAGAAAGCCTCAAAATAATGCCAACATTCACATATGAGAGTTATGAAAAAATGAAAATCAGTAGACAACTTGCAAAGCGAAAGGCTGAAGAAAACAGATTAAAGTTTTAGAAGATAATTGATGTAATATATCTTTCCACTGCTACTATTTTTGTTGTTAACTTTACATCCTTTGGGTTGTTGTTTATAGGAACAACAACCTTGTTTTGTTGCTTATTAATATAAAAAATAATTGAAATTTAAATCTAATATCTTCTATTTTCCCTAATTTTTACTTTTATTTTTTTGGATTAAGACAAAAATAGGTTTTGAAGGGACCCCGGAACCCTTTACAAGAGAATTATAAAAGATTTAGAATCAAGAAGCACTTCACCAAAATAGTTGTTGAAAGATAGAAGCATGGAAACATCAAACAACCTGAGACATTGGGTTTTATAAAATAAAGGGCTTCCAAAACCCAAACAACGGCTTGAAACCAAAAAGAAACTAGAGAAAACTCCAGCCAAAACTCTTAGAATCAAAAAGCATCAAGATGTACACTTTGCATTACTCTTATGAGAACATGGATTTATATCAAAAGAGGGCTTCAAATGTTTTTCTTTCTTACCCTTAACCATAATCCATCCCTCTTCCACCTACACAGCCTTACGCTACCAAACCGTAGGATTACAACTAGCCTGAGAATGGAAGCCAGTAGAGTGACCATCCACCAAAACAACATCATCAACACCAATCCCAAAATCAAGTGAAGCAATGACACTAGTTTCATCAGGGTTGGCCAACAAGACATTATCACAGGGAGAAGCCGCCTGAGGAACAATTCACACACTGGGCATAGCAGGAAAACTAGCACCAGTGGTCCCACCATTTGGAGCCAAAGCAACCAAGGAAGAAGCCAACCCGTCATTTGAAGCCTCAACATCTGGAGAGGACACCACAAAACCTTCAATCTGAGAGTCAGATTTCTTCACAACTGTATAGTGTTGTTTAGATGCACCATTTCACCACGAGGTCGTCATTGTCTTTTTATCTAACCCACATTGAGCTGAAATATGACCCATTTTAAAGCATTTTCTACATCTAAAGGAAATCCCTTCATAGTCCAAAGTTTGAACCCAACTGCCCAATGAAGATTTGAGCAAAATATCAGCAGGCAGCCCTTTTGAAACATTTATATAAACTAATATACAAGTATAGGTGGAATGAAAAATGTCAGATGATTCCTCATCCACCATCAAAAAATCCCCAAGAGCATCTCCCACTTCCTCTAAAAAAGGATCAGCCCAAAGATGAAGATGGAGTGCAGTACCCCTGCCCTAATTAGATTTTTAAAACTGGTTTGACCTTGTTGACTTTTAAGTGGATTTCTTGGACGGTTGATTTACCATGTTGTAATGTTATAGTCAAGTATTATGCTTATTGTGTGTACCTATAAATGTTGTTTTTGAATCGATCCTTATGTAAGATTAATTGTTCTTATAATTCGTGTTATTAATCTCGGTCTAATGCTTTCATTCAATATATGTATGCATGTGTGGTTCATTGTTGTAGGAGATTGCAGGTACAGTACCACATAGGTACAAGGTTCGTCTCCACCTGGCTTCGCAGGTTTGAGTGTACCTCATTGGTCCAAAGTAATTGGATTAGGTATTCTTAAGACCCTATGTTGTACCCTAGTCGTGCTCAAGTGAGCATGGTCAGTCGTCCATCAGTTTCTCCTTTTGATTGGGTATGTTGGTTGTGTGTTGGTTTGGTTTTCTTGGGTTGCGTGTTGTGCATGTGGTAAAAATTGATTATTAAATCCCAAGTATTTAATTAGATTAATTGTATTTTTACGCATTCGTAAATTAAGGGACTAAATTAAATAGGACCCCTTTGTGTGAGTAATAAATAATCAGATTGCTAAATTCATGTTTGTAGCAAGTTTGATTAAATGGTTATTTTTAAATGATGAATTAATTAAGTATATGCATTTTGAAAGGAAAGGTTAAAGAGTATTTGAAAATAGAAATATCTTACCCTCTTTGGCATTCTGAAATAGAAATGATTAGTTTTAATTCAATTGAGGAAATCAATTTTGGCAGAAAAGCAAATTTTGCATATTGAATTGTTTGGAAATGATTTTTTTTGGGGGAAAAATATTTTCAACCACAAAAATGAACTTTTGGTCAAAATTTCCTTTTTAACCTAGGTTTTGAAAAATATTGGGGAGAGTTATTTTTGGAATGGAAAATTTTGGGCATTTGTGGGAGAAGAAATTTCTTGAGCTTGTAGGTTGGGCTCTTCATCAAATCATTTTCCAGGATTGCTGATAGAGGTTGGATTCTTGTTTATCTCCTTGGTTTTTGTTTAAAAGAGATTGATTTAATTTAGAAGAAATCTGGTTGTGCTTGTTTGAAAATCTCATAAATTTGTGGAATAAGGAAGAGTTGTAGTTAAATCTTGAATTTGAATCCTCCCTGCTTTCATTTTCAACCTCCAGATCAATTCTTGTTTGTTCAAATTGATTTTATACTGAAAATGGGTGTGTAGGCTAAGAAATTTCATTTTGAATCTCTTATTTTGGTTCATAAATTGTGGAATTAGTTTGTATTTGGAAAATTAGTTGGATGAAAGTGTGTAAATTGATCCCATTTGCCCAAATATGGAATTTTGTTGGAGAAATTTTCCCAGTTTTAGCTTTCTGGGACTGGTTATTCAAAAAGAAATAATAACAATAATTGGAAACCATGGTTATTCTGGTAATCTATCTCTATTTTGTCTCAGTCTAAGACTATGCTCTATTGGGAGTGTTTTAATTTTTAATTTTTAATTTTTTTTTAAAAATGGAGAGATTGCGTGTATTTTTCTGGGTGTGTGGAGCCATGGCTCTACCCACGACCCACCATGGATACCACAGTTTGTGGCTCCACACCTGTGGAAACCACAAATTGTGGATACCACAGTCTGTGGCTCCACGACTGTGGAGGCCACAACCCATGGAAACCACGACTGTGGTAACCACAACCCGTGGTAACCACGAATGTGGGGGCCATAAGTTGTGGCTTAAAACAAATAAAGAAAAGTTTTTTTTTAATATATTTAATTTTAATTTTAAATATATTCAAATTTATATTAAATTTGTATTTCTTTAAAAATAAGTTTGTTAAGTAAATTAATATATGTTATGGATAAATTTTAGAAGTCGAATAAGATATGTTTTTGGTAATTCTTGATAGTGAAATTAAATAAATATTATATTATTTGCTAATTCTTGGAATTAAAACAATATATTAGTTGGAAATTTCTGAGATTAAATAATATGTCATTTGGAAATTCGAAGATGGATAGATAGAGTTAGAAAATTGATGACATTTTATCCTAATGAAATATGGATATTAGATGAGAAAATACATTTAATAATGTTTTGTTTTTGTTTTTATGTATTGGGTTATAGGCATGATCATATGATTGCTATTTTGGTATTGAAATTGTTATGTAATGGTGATTTTGTCTAAAATTGTATTTGAAAATTTAGATCAATTAGAAAACTTGATTGATCTGTATTTTTAAACAATATGGAAAAAGATTGTCATTTCATATTTATGTTAATGCGTGTTTAGTTTTCTGTATTCGCATTTGATTAAGAAATGGCAAGTCCTTGATTATGATTGTTGGATATTGTCATATGGTTATTTTGGTATCCGCTTATGTCCTTGATCTCAAGTATTGACTATTTCCATGTGATGGTTTTGTATTTGGTCATATCCTTATATGCGAGTGTTGGGTGTTGTTATGTGGTTGACTGTAGTTGGTCATGTCTCTAGTCAGGGAACTGTCAATCAGTGCACCTTGTATGAGGACTCGTTTGGCCAAGTGGGTATTCCTACCATATTAAACTTTGTATGCTTGTCTTGGCGTATTCCTTGGTTTTAGGAGTTTCATTTGATTATGGTCTAGTGTCATATGGGAGAGTGGTTTTCGAGTGGGGGTCACGCCCAAAGTGGTTGCAGGGTAACCCATCAAAATTGTGTCTAAATAAGTGATAACCTAATAGCATATTAGAGAGTTTAGTAAATGAAAAACACTAAGTAAGATAATTGTGCCTCACGCATGGGATGAGTGCTAGTACAGACTTGAAATGTAGTGAGAAGGCCTCAAATGGCAAACCAACAACCTTGTCTTCACGAAAGGATGTGTTGGGTCCACATGATACTTGGATGGGTCGGAGGTTCGGGAAAGGTTGCTAGGGTAACCCAGTAGATGGGGTCGAGACCTATGGAGGCCTACCAGGGTAACCATACCAAGTTATGTGATGACACTTGTCCCTTATGTTCACTAGTGTGCAGTTTGTGTTATCCTTGCTAGGAGTACTATTGTGGAGTCACATCTGGTCATTTTTGTCCTTGTGAGTACCTGATATTCATGTTAGACCATGGTTTGCTTATGATGGGTTGTGAGGAATTAGTTTCATGGGTGCTCCAGTTGTTCTTTTGTATTTGCTTCTTATCATGTTTCAGATGGATCCTTTTCCTTCTTCTGGGATCATTCATGTATCTTTTGACCGGAGTGGTCGTATGTATTATTTGTTTATGTATGCCTTATTGGCAGGTTGTAATGGATGTGAACCTTATGTATTCTTCACCCTATTATTTATTAGAGGGGTCTTGCAGTTGAGAAGACCCGGAGATGTATCCCACTAGGGGTGAACTCCAATATCAATATGGTGTTATGTGGTGTTTGTGTTCATTTGTTTCCTTTTTTATTTTGCATGTATGGATGGCATTATGGTTAAAATATATAATGTAGATTAGATGATATTAATCTTAAATGCATGCATGAAGTTATTAAATGCAGTATTATGGATCATAAATTTTGTAGGTTTTGTGAAGTGCAAAGTATTCATTAGATTTTAATGCAATTAAAGTATGTATGGTAATTAGATGCATGACATATGTTTTAATGTAAGATTGGATGTAATGTATGGTTAAATTATTATGGATGAACTTAATCATGTTATCTATATTTTTAACCAATCAAATAAATTTATCCTTTGTTTAAGTATAATCATGTCATTAAGTTAATCAACTTAATTGGATTAATTAGCATGAGTTGAGTTAGTGTTGAACCAAGTAATCATGTTGGGAAACCCTTTAGGTGTTAGTTAAGTCTTCTATTGTGTAATATAAACTTAATGTTAACTCATTGTATCATTATGTTGTTTTAACTTTTAAAAAAAAAATATTTGCACTCTATCCTTGTGTTTTAGCTTTATCCCTTCAGGGTTTCCTGGCGGGGCATTACATGGAGATTAGGCAACCGAACTCAGATTGGGATATTCTTAAACATCTTAGAGGCTGGATTAAAATCAGAATGCCAATGATTGATCATCAACAAATATTTGTCCTGCCAACTAAAAAAATGCTCACATAAAATCTTGTTTCTGTCCTGAGCAATCTCAAATTTAGCAATAAATTACCCTTTAGCCATGGGGTAAATGTAGACTTTATAAGAAATAAGAGGCTCCCAATATTCAGACATCCAGGAGTGCAACTGAGGGAGGGAAGGCCAAAAGCCTCGGAACTGACAAATCACACCATGAGTGGAAAAAACAAAATGCAATTGAATAGTATTTATAGTTTTATGTATCTATTTATTAATACATAATTCAAATTTTGTTTGAAAATTTTATATTTTTGTAATGTCTAAATTGTTTAACACATACACATAACAAGTATAATATTAGTTTTCTCCATAACGCCTTATAATTTATCTATGCATGCTTTAAATATATATATATATATATATATATATATATATATATATATCTTCCGAACTGCCCAAATGCCTGGGTGAGAAAGAATGAGGAACGCTCTCAATGGAACTAGAACCCACTAGAATGGAATGTAGTTACGAGAAGTTGCATGCTCCCCGCCCTCCTCGAATTGGAGTTCGAGCCGATGGTCGGGGCCGAGTCGGAGATGGCCCATATATATATATATATATGTACAACCTTTGATATATTGTTTTTGTTCATCTATGTTGTGCATTACATTCTACAATTTCTTTCAAATACTCTAAATGATCTATTTGACCATTTTACTTCAAACTCACTATGAATATTAAATATTTTCATAATTTGATCTCTTGTAAGGACCCGCTAGTCCTAACCTTAGAAAAACTAACATAATTGATTCCTGATTAAATCTAAGTAGATTTCTATTTATATAAATGCAAGTCTTAAGTTAACTATAATGCATTTAAACAAATCTCCATTAATATGAGTGCAAAATACTACATTCAATATAAAGTAAGATATAAGTAAGGTCCATAAGTTATGAAAAAGAAATGACAAAATGGATAAATGTTCTAACCAATTAGTTAGCAAATATATGAATGAGATTAATTAAATATAACCATAAGTTAGTGTGTGTGAAGAACTATGAATACTTATGTCAATTTAATGACTTTTACAAACTAAGAATAACTTAAATTAGCACCAATATAACCATTCATCCTAAGCATCAAGCAAAAGAGAACGCATATGTAATGGTTCATGCGTATGGTTAATGTAAGCATCAATTTAACCAAGCATTCATGAAATGAAGGAAACTAAGCATGAAAGCACACAATCCACAAATCATGCACAAGAAGGACACATGTTATTAGGTTAGTGGTTAGTAGTTTTCCTTACTTTTCGGTTAGTTACATGCTCTTGGCAACTTCCTGTCACATATTTGATAGTAGGCATCACAGGCCCTTTACATAGCTTACATAGCTTGATCATGAGACCACATTTGGTCTTATTACAATGATTAAATAGTACAACATACTTTTAATACACAAGATTTTACAATTAAATACATGAATCGTTGTCTTCGGATGTAGTTTCTTTCTTGTCATCGGACTCGCTTCCATCTGCAATCTGGAGATGGACATATGACCCAGACATTTTATCTGCCCAACCAAACAAAGCTTATGCTTCCTGGTGCTCATGACAAGCTCCTGTCTCTCACGACAAAGTATCCTAGCAAATCGACATCAACTTTTGGGAATGGAACCTGTGCGTGCATGTAGTATCTAACAACCCTACTGTTGAGCTTAGCTACATGTGATATGGCAGGGAGAATATTAATTAAATTTATTGGCCAATATAACCCTTTTAGGGTAGGTGAAAACACCCTTCTTGGGTTTATCCCATAATCAAGCACCTTTCCAATGCAACCATCATAAGCAAAGATGAAATTACCCCTCCTGGATAGTTTCAATTAAGGTAATTTGTTATATTTATATACTTTTTTTTCCATCTAACTTCTAGAATTTATATAAATAATTAAATGGACACCATTTAATATATATGCATTACTAATCGAGTAAGTAAAATAGGAACAATCTTCAATATAAAAGGCAACTAATCATAATCAATACACCAATGGAGAGAAAAATGTTTGTAATACGTTACTCTATCACCAAAAATGATTCGACCCAAAGGAATGAACTGTTAGAAGAATATTTGAATTGGCTAACTCGTGAATCAAATCGATGGTCATTCTCTTGGAAAAGTAAAAGTCTATAATAAGATCATCAACGCCCTTCAAGCATGAGTCGACCTATGCTAATAATTCAAAACTGCTAATCATGGTAAATTTCTGAGATTTGCAAGGAAGATTTTCTTCAAATCTGTTCGATGCCAGTCAACCACTTGACCATATGTCAAAAACTATGTCAGCAACAAACCGATTCCTAAAACATATGTAAATCAGATCGATCCAAGAAGGAAATCGTAGAGGAAGAAATAAGATTGGGGGGGCATGATGTACAAGGAGGTACGTATGGCAAACAACAATTTGGCATATCAACCATGCCATAGGGATCTCAATTTTCTTAGGAAGGAGAGAGAGTTATTTTCAGCTGACAGAGACCAATCCCCAAGTAGCCCTTACAACCTAGGTTGGAACCGATCCAAACTTTTACTAGTAAAGAGAATTCGACTATGCCACCAGTCAAAAACTTTAAAACAAAATATAAATGTTATTGCAGATTTAACCAATCAGTAAAACACTCTGATAGAGGAGGACTATGTGGAGTCAAACCTGAACTTTACCTGCCAAAAACATCGTGGAGAGGAAGTGTGATGGAAGGTGTGGTCTGGCTGGATTTTGACCCTCCAAACACCTTCAACGCCTTATGACCAGTTGTCTACCCACCCAAACTTGCTTGCAGAACCTCGTTGCAGATCAACAAATTTTGAAGGAAAGAAAAATTAGTGGAGGCGATACCAGATGAATCGACTTTTGCAAGTCGATATGGATGCAGGAAGAGAGATGATCACAATTCGATCTCTCTAGCTCTTTAAACCCTTTTTGATGAGAGAATTGATCCACAGATTGTGGATCTGGACTGGAGAATTCAGGATTGATTGGAAGTGGATGTGGAGAAAACTCAAATAGATTTGTCAGTTAAGAAAGTTGATTAAGTGTTGGACTGGATTGATTAGCCATCCAAGAAGAGCAGATTTAGAGTTGACAAAAAGTTACTAAGAGTTTTAACTCTCCATCAAAATTTGAAACTCAAGTGTTAAATATGAATGAATTTAAATAAGGCATTAATATTTCAATTTGTCTATTTATAATTATATTTAACATTTTAGTTTTAATTTAAAATCTTATGTTTCAGTTATATTATAATTTTATTTATTATTGACTTCTTATATCGATTTTATTATTTAATTAATTTATTTAATTATTACATGTGTGTGTGTGAATGCACAGGCCACATTCCCTAGGTTACTGCTGATGAGCTAGGAGACCCCTCCTCGGTCATATGTTTGCCTTCGACGGTCGTTCCTGCGTCCAACTCACACTCAGCGAAAAAGTCAGATCACCACATTAAAAAAATACCAACATCATCACATAATTAACATTAAATTAAAAATTGCCATCAATAATATCATGTCTTCAAGCATCAAATATAACTAATGTCATCGAACATTATAATGTCAAAAATAGTGTCATCAAACATCATATCATCAATCAACTGGGATAAAAGCTCTCTGTTTTTCATCAACACCCTAGTTCAAAGGCAAATAAGGATTGGCAGGATTCTTGGCTGCAACATCTTTGAGTTTCCCTCTACCTGTTTGGGGCTTCCTCTGTGTCTCAAGCCTGAGGATTCCTTCTGGAACAAGCTAATTGACAGAATTAACTTGAAACTTGCTGGCTGGAAAGGGGCTGTCCTAAGTCAAGCAGGAAAAATCACTCTGCTCAAAGCCACTCTCCAAAATCTTTCTATGTATGCTCTTAGCTTGTTCAAAATCCCCTCAAAGTTTGCAGAAGCCATTGAAAAAATCCAAAAAAAGTTCCTTTGGTCGAGAGTGGAAGCTAAAAACAAAATTCTCCTTATTGCCTGGAATAAAATTTGCTCCCCTAAGGCCTCTGGTGGGCTGGGCTTACGGAACATTGGTTCTATGAATAAAGCTTTATTAGCCAAACAAATATGGAGATTCAAAGGGGAGGAAAGAGAATGGAACTCTATCTGGAAAAAAAAATATCTCTATATGCAACCTTTTGAGGAAGAATTCTTTGACAACTCTTTTAATGTTGAAGGATCCACCATATGGAATGTTGTGCAATCAGCTAAAAGCTGGGCTGCTGCTAGCAGAACGTGGAACCTTGGAGATGGGAGGAGAATAAGATTTTGGGAAGATAGATGGATCCTGGATAAACCTCTGGAGGAAATCCCAATCCTTAAAGATTGGAAAGACCGATTCAAAAGAAGGTATGGAGAAATGGTAAGAGATTACTGGAGAAATGGGAAATGGATTGACTTTAGCCAGCAGTGTCCGGGACTCAAGTTCCTTCAAATAGCTCTCTCTGCAAAAATCCCTAGAGACAACAAAGATGACAGATTGATATGGAGGGAAACTTTGGATGGGAAATACTCTATTTCCTCTGTTGTGGCTATTCACAATGTCCTGATGGAAGAAATTCCCATCTGAGCTAAAGTCTAGAATAAGAAGTTAGTCCCTAAGGTCAATATCTTCTTCTGGATTTTCATCCAAAATAAGGTATTAACCCTCGACAATCTTCACAAAAGAGGTATTATTTTTCCTAACAGGTGTTCTCTTTGCTGCAGGGAAGAAGAGACAGCTTGCCATATTCTCAATCAATGTACTTTTAGCCAGGATATCTGGAAAATCATCCTTTCTAGGTGGAACCTGAGTTGGGTCTTCTCAAACTCTCTTGGTGACACCTGGCTTCAATGGCATTGCCCTAATTCTAATCCTAAAATTGTGGATACCTGGAAACTTACTCTGCTGATTGTTATCTGGAATATCTGGAAAGAGTGCAACAATAGGATTTTTAGGGATAAAAGGGCTTTTCCTGAAGTGGTTGCAGATAAAATCTTTAGGAGTATCTTTGAAAGCCTCTACTGCATTGATCAGGGACCTGCTGCTAAAGATGAATTTAAAGACAGGTGGAACCTTTCCACCACTACTACTAGCAAGGAGACTGGAAGAGAAGGTCTAGTCTGGTGTTTTCCCCCGAAGCGATGGATTAAGGCTAACTTTGATGGGGCCTCTAAAGGGAATCTGGGTAAAGCTGGAAATGGGGGCATTGTCATGAATTTTATTGGAAGTTGTCTTAAGGCGGTGGCTGGTCCTCTGGGGAATCAAACTAGCCATTTTGTTGAAGCCTTTGCAGCCTTGAATACCTTAAATATAGCCAAAAATCTAAGTTATGATAAAATATGGCTTGAGGGAGATTCACTCAATATTATAAAGTGCTTAAAGGGGAAATCAGAGTCTTCCTGGTCTATTGAAAATATCATCATGAAAGCTAGGGAGATCATTGCCAATTTCAAAGAAATCATTATTCAACATGCCTTCAGAGAGAAAAACAACATGGCAGATTGCTTAGTGAATACTGGAGTTAACTCTGACTCCCAAATTATTTGGCATGAGGAGGATCTCAATTTAAATATCAAAGAGTTCATTAGAAAGGACTGTTATACATGGAGAGAAGGACAATTTGATCATGACAAGTAAAAAGCATCATTTATGCCTTGTTGGAAAGGCCGTCATTACTTGGCGCCACGATAGATCTTCTATTATCTCTAATAAAGTGTCGCACGCTTTGTGGGTTACCCAGTTCAAAAACTTGAGCAACATCAGAAAAGAAGGTGATAACTTGCAGAGAAACAGAGCAGACAACCCGTATCCGAAGATGGGAGGAGACCTAAGGCGGGAAGAACCAGACAATAAGTCAACCTGGAAAGCGATGCCAAAAGTCTGGGCGAAATTGGAGAAGGGCTCTCTTACCAGCTTCATGGAGAAACTTGAGGACTATGACAAAGGTAGGGTTAACTTAGCCATTTCCAAGATTTCCAAAAACTGGTCTAATGGCTCTTTTAAATTTTATGGAGTTAAGTTTAAGCTGGAGGCTGGGCTCATTTCCACTGTGACTGGAATGCCCCACTCTAAGCTTAATTTCTTTCGAGACCTTAAGGTCTCCAACAACACAGTTAACCTGTTCCCACGAAAAGAGAAAGAGAGAGCTAAAATTGGCAAGGCTACTGGGGGCTACTACGAAGCTGCAAACATCAAGAAGTTGTGGGGCTGGGTTCTGAATGCAATTATGGAGTACAACACAGTTGAAGGCCATTTTTCTAGGGCCCACACCTACCACTTTGTGCTCTTAAACCATTTTAGACATGACAAAAAGGTGTCCCTACCCTACTACCTCTTTCGGTCCCTCTCTAGGTCCCTCAACAAACTCAGGACTAACCCTTCCAGCCCGATTCTCCACTGCGGGCTGCTGCTGCTCATTTATGAGCATTGCAAAACCCTCGCCCTGCTGGAAAATAAGAGGATTTCCACCTCTCTGGGCAAGAGAAAGATGGAAGAAGGAGAAACTAGCAAGGAGAAGGCGTTCTCCAACAAAAAAAGGAAAAGTGACCCTGGGTTGGAAACAGAGGACATTGTTAAGGAAAGCAGCAGAATGGAGATGGACGACTCCAACAGTGAAGACAACGGGAAAGATGAGGAGCTGGGTAACGAGGAAGAAAGTGGCAATAATGAGTCTGGTCAAGAAATCCCTACCCTCAGCGAATACCCTGGTAAGGACAACAGCCATCTAAAGGAAGAAGTAGAACCCAAGGATAATGAGGAAACCAGAGTGAATTCTAAGAAGAAAATGAACAAAGACTCTGAGAAGGACCTGACTGAGGATAGGGATAGCGAGGACAAGGAAAGTGCTAGTAAAGGGCTTATCCTGGATAACCTCAAGAAGCTCTCTAAGGCTAGAATGGATTTCGATAGATGGACCTACGAGACCCTGAAAAACCTAGATAAGAAAGGGATTAAAACGGATGAAAAGAGGGAGGATGAAAATAGAGAGTAGATTAATTGGAAGCAGGAAATGGAGAATAAGGTAAAATCACTGGAAGAGGGAAAAGAAGTGATGAAAAATCCAATGGGAGTTATCCCAAGTATCCTCTTTGTTGTCATTAAAAACCTAGAGGACATCGCCAAGGTCATTGATCATACCTGCACTCCTAAACCGGTCGTAGATCTTGACCTGGAGGAAGAGACCATCCAGACTGGAAGCGGTGATGCTAATCTGGTGGGCGGTACTGCGAAGAGAACTAGGGCTAGTATTAAGAAAGATGTGGCTGCTTCAGCAAAGGATCCCCCTAAATTCAAAGACAACATCAAAGAGTTGTATGATATCAGCAACACCCTGGCTAAAG
Source organism: Cryptomeria japonica (assembly GCF_030272615.1). NCBI lineage: Eukaryota > Viridiplantae > Streptophyta > Pinopsida > Cupressales > Cupressaceae > Cryptomeria > Cryptomeria japonica. The sequence continues at coordinate 223,164,716 of NC_081409.1, forward strand.
CCCTGGAAAAAATCTGAATGTTGGAAGGCCTGCTGGCTTTTTGGGGCTTTTTTGGGCTTTCTTCAGTTTTCCGCTGGTTTTTTGTGGTTTTTGTTCTTTTCTATTTCTCATAGCTTTGTTGTTTAAGTTCTGCTTGTAAAGGGTTTTGGGGCCCCTTCAAAACCTACTTTTTCCTTAATAAAAAACATCATATCATCAAATAGTGCCTAACTAAATATCTTAAACTTATTTGTCTAAAAACGGGTCATGACATCTCTCGGCATATCTTATTTAGATTTTTTTTAAATATAGGTATGCTAGTATCTTATTATAGAGTAATAAATATGATTTATTATAAGTATAATATATATATTAAATCAATAATAGAATTACAGTTACCGATAAAAAAATATAATTATAGTTTTATATTGTTAACAGTTATATTTTAAATTAATATTATTTGTAATATACTTACTGTGAAATTAATACATTAGTGATTATAATTTTTTTATAAATAATGTATAGAATTTATATATCATAATTATATATTGTCAATAATTATATTATATGAGTATATTACATACATTAATAACTATAATATATTAATTAGAGAAAATCCTAATCAATTTTTTACATAAATTTGTCTAGTACATTAGGTCAATCAATATGTCATTTATCAAATGATGTTTGATCTCTCTCTCTCTCTCTCTCTCTCTCTCTCTCTCTCTCTCTCTCTATATATATATATATATATATATATATATATATATATATATATATATATATATATATATATATATATATATATATATATATATATATATATATATATATATCCCTATCTATGTCATCACATCTCTCTCTTCCTCTTTCTCTATTACTTGTCTCTATCACCTCATTTATCTCTCACTCTTTCTCCCTCATTATATCACTTCCTATATCTTTATATTTATCTCTCGCACCCCTCTATCTCTCTTTCTCACTTCCTCTTTTTATCTCTATACTTCTCTTCTCTCGCTATTTCTCTCTCCTCCCTTTGCCTATCTATTTATACATATCCTTCTCCCTCTCTCTCTCTCTCACATTCCTTGTTTCTCCCTCCCTATCTTTATCTCTATCTATATCACTCTATCATTACCCTTCTCTAATTCTCTCCCTCTCTTATAATACCTCTCTCTATTACTTGTCTCTATCACCTTTTCTCCCTCACTCTTAACCCCTCCATCTCTAGCTCCCTCTCTATCTCTCTCCCCTCATATTTTCCTCATTCCCTCTACCCTTCTCTCTCTCTTGTTGGCATTCTACACTCTTATGAGAATAGTTGATGTTGTCATTGATGGAAACCAACTGGCAACCAACTGGCAAACATCTATCAACCCACCGATAGTTACCCACATCGGTAATAGACTTCTACATACACTGGCAATAGACTTCTACATACACTGGCAAACACCTCACCGATAACGGCAATAATGCATATCGACACTTAGGCTGACATGGAATAAACTTTGTTTATTGTTTTATATTGTAATTATCTTTTGTAAAATCCAACATGGCATATTGTAAAAGACTCATATATATGTATGAGATCTTATAGGTCATTTTGAGTATGAAGGTAAGAAAGAGAGAGTGGATGATATTATGATATAGTTGATAGTGAAGGTTTTTGGTAATAGACTGAGCTTAAACCGGTACTGAACCTGGCATAGTTGATGCTGATCTGAAGTAGTACATTGTATTGGATTTTGATAATCCATTTTGTAAGTCAGTGAGACTTCAATTTTGTGATTGAGCAGTGAGCTCTAGGCTACTAGCCTTCCTGCATGTGCAGGCCCCTCATTGTAAGTAATATTTATTCATTGGCAAGTGAGTGAATATTGTGGGTCACAAATCCCACCGAGGTTTTTCCCACACCAGGTTTCCTCGTTAAATATCTTGTGTTATGGTGTGTTCTCTATGCTCTTTCTGTTATTCTTATTTGTTGCATTAATTCTTATTTACCGGTATACTGTTTTGGGATATAAAGTTCTTAATAAGTTTAAATATTTTGTTAACCGGTTAGACACTGATTCACCTCCTCCCTCTTAGTATCTTTGGGACTATCATTGATTCTAACATCTCTCTCTCTCTTCATCTCTACCTATATTTTCCTCTCTCCATCTATATCTCTAAACATGCCTCCCTTTCTTTATCCATCAATATCTCTCCCTCTCCCTCCCCCTTCCCCTCACTGTATGCCTCCACATCATATCTCTTTGACTCTCCATATCTCCCTCTATCTGTATCTCATTATCTCTCCATCTCTCTCTACATCACACCCTCTCTCTAAATATCACTTCCTATCTCTAACTTTATCTTTCTATCTATCCCTCTATCATTCTCTCCCTGTCTCTCCCTATTTATATATAAATATATCTTCCATCTCCATCTACATATTTGTCCCTATCTTCCTCTCTATCTCTATCTCCTTACCCCTCTCTCTTTCACTCTTGCCCCCTATATCTCTCCCTCTTTATATTCCCCCCAAATGCCCCCGCCACCCCCGCCCTTCTCTCTCCCCAATACAAACATGATGGTAATGGAACTTGATTATCTTCTTAATTTAGAAGTTTTATTTTAGTTGTTCTTGAATCTTGGTTACCAACTAACCTCTTATATTACATAAACGAATTAAAAAAATACCCAAGATTATTTGAGAGGGGGTTAGTTTTTTCTAATTTTTTTCTAATTGACCCATTGCACAAAAAGGCTTTGAAGAGAAAAGGTTATCATTCAGAGAGGGAATGAATAAGAAAAGTTACAATACAATCCTTATGACAGGAGAATAGAAACCCTAAAGATGTGCAACCCTAAAGAAACCCTAAAGGGATAAAGAGTATTTAATAATTAAATACCTACAATATTATTAAAGGCCTAAGTTTAGCTTAAGCATAGAGTATAATAGATTAATAATTAAATAAATAATTATTAGCTAATACAAGATAACTCTAACACCCCCCCTTAAGATGAACTTAAGGAGTAGCTAAAAAACTAAATGTAGGAAAGCAAAAAAACAACTGTGTCGACTTGAATTTCATCCTCAGAATGCTACCTGCAACAAGTTAGTTTCACAAAATACCAATGGAAATGCTACAAGAAATCCAAACTCAACCAATAAAACTACATGAAATACATATGAAATAAAAATACTATTATTACCTTCATGGTTTATGTCTCATTGTGTCCTAAATCCACTATTCCTGGTTGCAGATGGTGTGCTCTCAGACAATGTACTGATGGCTTCCAAGATGGCATATGAAGAATGGACTGATAACTGGTAGAAAACTGATGCTATGATATGAAATACTACATGACTATACTAAAATGATTATGTTATATGATAATTGCTATTTGCTTCAAGATTAAAACTCGCGGATACAAATGATTAGCTTGGAAATTCACTTGAAGTCTCTTGAAGTCTTTTGAAGTCTAACTCTCTCTCAACTGAAGCTCTTGATTTTATAGACCTTGAGAGGATGAGATGATGTGGCTAAGATCAACGGTCATGATCAGATCTACAGATTTGGATGGCTGTGAGCAAAGGTGAAGGTTGACAGAAAGGGGGAAGGAGAAGACAAGCATCACTCATCTCACCTTGACTGGGTTGCTGACTGAGGGAATCTAGGGATGGTTGGAGAAGATTTAGGTATGATAGGACAAGTGGACTCAAGTCCTTCCTAAGATGTAGGGGGTGTTGGAGAGAATATAGTAAATATTTATGAAATATGTTTACGTACACAATATTCATTAAATTTGGTCGTTGAAGATAAATTATGAATTAATATTTAAGAAATATTAATTTCCTTAGCCACATGTTTGATGAGTTGGCAAAGGGAAGATAAAGTGGAGATGGAAGGATAAGTTGGAAAAGAAAGATTAAATAATTTAAGAAATTATTTAATATTTGAGACTATAGGATAGAAGAATAACCATTAAATATTAGATATTTAATTGCTTGGAGGAGATAATTAAATATTAGATATTTAATTAACTTGGTTAGAGGAATAATTAAATATTAGATATTTAATTAATCAGAGGAATAGGATAGATGAATTAATTAATAAATATTAATTAATAGAAAGACACGAAAAATGAATTCAATAAATTAATCTTTTCAAATTAACTATTTAATAGAAGAATAAATATTAAATAAATATAAAATATTTATTTAATTGCTCGTAGCCATTTTATGTGTATACAACAACTACAAGAAGAAGGCAAATTTGGGTCCCAACAACAAGGCCTGATGAGGTACCCAATCACAACCAAATCTCTATGAAACAAAATAGATAAAACCACATGGGAAAAAACTCTAATCCAAAAAGAGATGGGAAAAGCATGCAAAAAAGAACATGAAGGAAGGCCTCGATGAGACCCCCCAAGGACAACTTCCTTCATCCCAAGCACAGAGCGCAACTAAAGATAGTGCGGAGATGCAAAAGGTTTAGTGAAGATGTCAACAACCTGCTCCTATGTAGGAATGTACTCCAAGATGAGAAAGCCATCCTGAATCAACTGTCTGATGAAGTGCATGTGAAGCTTAATGTGTTTAGACCTTTCCTGCTCCACTAGGTTGCGGGAAAGGTGAATGTCACTCTGATTGTCACACCAAAGAATAGTGGGACTATCAGGAGGGAACCCAACTCTATCATCAACTATTGAAGCCATAAAACCTCTTGACTGGCTAACACCACTACTCGGTACTCAGCCTTTGTAGATGATAATGCAATAGTGGACTGCTTCTTGCAAGACCATGTGATAGGACCATAACCAAGGTAGAAGACAAAGACAGAAGTAGACTTCTGATCTTGAGCATCACCAGCCCAATCTAAGTCAGTGAAGCAAAAAATGTGAGGGGATCCTGAAGTATAGTGAATGCCAAACTGTGTAGTGCCTCGAATGTACCTCAAAATACGTTTGGCTGATTGCCAATGTCTCTCATGAGGATCATGAGAGAACCGAGAAACAAGACCAACCACAAAAGAAAGATTTGGGCGCATATGTGTCAGGTACAACAAATTGCCAACCAACTATTGATAGAAGGTAGAATCCATGAAAGGTGTAGAACAAATGGGAGACAAAACAACACCTGAGTGAAATGGTGTGGGTGTAGGCTTGCAAGTAAGCATGTCAAATGTGTGAATCATATCAAGAGCATACTTTTGCTGAATTATGGAAATCACATCGGAAGACTAAATAAACTAGAGACCCAAAAAATAGTGCAGAAGACCAAGAATTGTCATCTCAAATTGCTCCATCAAGGCGCGTTGAATATCCTGAATCAAGGAGGACGAGCTACCGGTAATGATAAGATCATCAACATAAAGCACAAGAATAACTATATCAACCCCCTAACGTTGAATGTAAACTATAGGATCGAAATGACAATGAGTAAAGAGGGTGGAAAGAAAGAAAGAGTCCATCTTCTCATACCAAGCCCGAGGAGCCTGTTGAGACCATACAATGAATGTCAAAGTCTGCAAACCAAAGAGGAATATTGAACAAATCCCTGAGGCTGCTCCATATAGATCTCCTAACGAAGGTCTCCATGCAGGAAATCACTCTTCACATCCATCTAAAAAACTGTTCATCCCTGTGAAGCTGCTAGAGAAAGTACAAAGCGAATAGAATTCATGTTGGCAACAGGAGCAAAGGTCTCGAAGTAATCAATACCCTCCACCTAAGAAAGCCCCTTTGCAACAAGATGAGCCTTATACTTATTAATAGAACCATCTGCAACATACTTGGTACGATACACCCACTTGCACCAAACCAACTTCCTGCCCTTTGGAAGAGAACAAAGATCCCAAGTATTATTCTTCATCAAAGAAGAATACTCCTCATCCATGGCCCTATACCACTCTAGGTGACCTGTCGCGTCTGAAAATTTATGAGGATCATCTGAAATGGCATGACTCAGAAGACTAGAACCAGATGTTTGTGCACGAGTACGACAAGTGTCTGAAGGATCACCTGCCATAGAACCAACAACATCAACTATAAACCGGGCCTACTTGGGAAAAGGTTGAGTGGCGGGTGGTGGTGGTGATGGTGGACCATCAAGTGCATCATCCTCAAGGAAGAAGAAATCCTTAAAATATGAAGAGGGAGGAGGAGGCAATGAGGGAGAAGTTGTTGATGGAGAATCCATCTAAGGAAGGCGCTCATCAAACTAGACATCCCACCTAAACAGGACCTCTCAGGAATCAGGATCAAATAACCTATACGCCTTAACATCCTCACAGTAGCTAGCAAAAATGAGTGGTTGACTCTTCCTCTCCATGGCTTTTCTCTGAGCATCTCGAATAAATGCCCAATCCTCACTACCAAAAACTCAGAATGAAGAAACATCAGGCTTGACATGGGACCAAGCCTCCTCAGGAGTCAACTGACGCAAGGCCTTATGAGGCATTTGATTCTAAATATAAGTGGCACAATTAACTGCCTTAGCCCAAAAGCAGGTTGCATAGAATGTGACTAAAGCATACAATTTTCCATCTCCCTTAGTGTTTTGTTCTTTCTCTCAGCAACACCATTCTGCTGAGGGGTGTGAGGAACTGATAATTGATGCTGCAAACCATGCTCGATGCAGAAATTTGTAAAAGCTTGATTCACATATTCTCTCCCATTATCTGTGTGGATCCTATTTATAGAAAGACCAGACTACTTCTCTACAAAAGTCTTCAAGACTCGAAATGAATCAAAGACATTAGACTTGTACTTAAGAAAGTACACCCATGTACGTCTGGAGAAGTCATCAATGAAAGTGAGCACATACTTGGACCCTGAAAAGGATGGAGTCAGAAATGACATAGGATCATTGTGGATCAACTCCAAGGGTTCCTTAGCACGGGTGGCTCTGCCTGTATGAAAAGGATCGCGGTGATGCTTGCCAAGTGCACAACCTCGACATACACCTTCAGTAGATGAGATCTATGGGAGCCCGATAACAAGTGCTTGTGTGCTCATATGCTGTTTAAGTATCCGTACTTGACATGGGCAAAACGCTTATGCCAAAGTCTGCTCACTGAATCTGCATGCGTGACAAGAGAAACACCTAATCAATTTGGACTCTCAAAGCCATCAAACTGATATAACCGAGAATCAGGATTAACATTGCTAGTAGCCACAACCGAATCAGGATCATGGAGCTCTTTAATAACCACATCATGTGGGGAGAACTCAACTATTTTACTAGAGCCATAATGACAAATCTGATAAACAAAGAGGAGGTTCGTCAAAATGTCAAGAACCAAAAGAACATCCTGAAAACAACCACTTGTCAATGGAACAAAACCTGAACCTGAAATTGAAAGTTGTGTTGAGTCACCAACTGCAATTTGTAAAGTATTACTATGAGCAAGTGAGATAACAAGCTACGGTGAGTGTGTCATGTGGTGAGAAGCCCCATACTCAATAATACAAGTGGATGCAGAAGGAATAGCCCGTGCAGAAAGAGCATGTCCTTTCCCAGTAGAAGAGGAAGATGGAGGCTGAGGAGTAGAAATATGATGTTGCGGCATGACTGCCTCCAAAGTCTCTAATCGTTTCCAACAGCGAGAAACTGGATGACCTTCTTTGCCACAGAAATTGCAAAGTTCATCTGACTTCTTCTTAGTCTTGGAGGAAGACTCACCAAACTTAGAAGGGTGCTCTTGTTTGGGATAGGACTTTAGTTTGTAATCAGACTTAGGTGGTAGCTTGGAGGAACACACATTGCAAGATGAATCCTTCTTAGGCTTCGGTTTCCGCTTCTTGTTCTCTTTAGATGTCTAAGCAACCAATGCTTTCGACTTTAATCCTGTGAGAGTGTCCAACTGAGATAGGTGAGCCTACTCACGATTCAAGCGATCACATAATACATCAAAAGTAGGCATGGTGAAGCGTGTACCTAACGCATCCATAGTAGAATAAAACATGGAAGCAAATATCTGATAGGGACTTCGAAGCTTAGAGAGAATCAAGTAGATACACTCTGGGTTTGTCTAATTCTTACCACAACTATGTAGGATAGATCTGATGGTTTTAAACTTGTTCAGAAAGTCCTCAATGTGAGGGAAAGACTCAGGTTACAAGGAAGAGGGCTCGACCTCAATCTGTAATGCTCTGAACTCATTGACAGTACCAAAGAGAGTTTCAAATTTGGACCACATAGCCTAAGGAGTGAGCAAACCATCAAGGTGAAAAAGCAAGATGTCTGAAACATGTAAGGAGATGACACCCATAGCCTCATCCATCTTATTCCAGTGTTGAAGAATCTCAAAAGGACGTTGCAACAACGGTTGATCCACATCCAAATAGGACCACAACCCCCTTGATTTGAGAAGCCTCGTCATACGAGCTTTCTAGAGGTGACAGTTTTGGGATGTAAGAAGCTCAACTGAAGGATTTGCCATGTGTACCTATCTGAACCTGGACCTGCTCTTGATTTTTTTAATTAAGTGATCTTTCAGACTAGACAGAAGATGTAGAAGGGGTTTTTTTTTTTTTAAGTTTAGGTGTTCTGATTTTCTGATGTAAAATACAAAAAATAGTAAAAAAATAACACCCCTTACAATATGTAAAACCAAAAAACTAGTATACTTTGAGAGCCAGAAAAGAGGACAAGAGTAAATAAAATGCGTCAGACACTATCTTGTGTACCTGCTGATTTTTCTGGAAACAATAGCTCCAAATTTGAGAAGATCTCTCCAAGACCTTTCCAACGCCTATTCGTTTTTCGAAAATGGAGTCCATTTGCCCAAGTTATGGCTCCCGGAGTGCAGAAAAGAGCTTTGAATTTGATGGCAAAAAAGAGGTACTAAATGAAAAAATCAGCAAATGTCCCCTCCAGATCTGAGTAGGGCTCGAAAAGAGATTTTCGGCACCTATTCGTTATTGAAAATCCAATTCCGTCTGCCCAAGTTAGGACAAAAAAACCTCCCCCCTGTCAAAAAGGGCTTGCAAGAGCAAGCAAGAGGAGGAGAGGTGGCTCTTTGGGTGGGCGACAATAGAGGGCACTGACGGTTGGGTGCGAGGCAGCGGTGGCCGGGCGCAGTGTAGCGGGCGGAGCAGCAACCGGGCATGGTGCAGCTGGCGGAGCGGCGGCCGGGCATGATGCAGTTGGTGGAGTGGCGGTCGGGCGCGGTGCAGCTGGTGGAGCGGCGGTCGAGCGTGGTGTAGCTGGTGGAGTGGCGGTTGGGTGCAGTGCAGCTAGCGGAGTGGCAACGTAGCAGAGTGGCCGTCGAGCAGAGGCAGGACGAGGCTGAGGTAGGCTGGGGCAGAGGGGCGATAACCGTCGATCGCTATGCTAGTCGTAGCGGTTTAATAAATTGCCAATGGCTGGCAGTAACAGTCGCGACATGGGCACTCCGTTAAAAGGCCCGAAAAAATGTTTTTAAAAAAAAAAATAGAGTTTTTTTTAAATTAATTTTTTTATTTTTGCTTCGAAAAACGTGCCTGTAAGGCCAAACTCAAAAAAAAAAACTCAGAGCTAAAGTTGTCCAAACTGGACAAATTTTATATGAAAATGGGAGTTTTGGGGTGTTTTGAGCTCAATGGTGAGGTCTGTTTGAGCTCAAAATGCCCAGAAACAAAAAAGATACCCCAGATCCAAACTAAAACCTCTTAAAAAAAAAACTAAAACCCTTGCCTCCAGAGAAAATCTTCTGAAAAGAAATCAGGAACAAGCAGTAGTAGATGTAAGCTTTGATACCATGAAGAAGTTGAGAAATTACAACTTTTGAGATCCCAAGAGCATCTACAAGAAAATTACTTGTCACAAGAGAAGATTGGAGACAAAACACAAAAAAGGCTCTAAAGAGAAAAGATTATCATTCAAAGAGGGAATGAATAAGAAAAGTTACAATACAATCCTTATGACAGGAGAATAGAAACCCTAAAGGGATAAAGAGTATATAATAATTAGAATAATTATTAAATACCTACAATATTATTAAATGCCTAAGTTCAACTTAAGCGTAGAGTATAATAGACTAATAATTAAATAAATAATTATTAGCTAATACAAGATAACTCTAACAATAGTGAACTAGGTAAAGCCTATACATATAGATGTAATATGAGGTGATGGAAAATGTATTATTCTAAAGATCAATAATAACATGATTAGGATATGGGATGTTATAAGCTTAATATGAGAACGTGTCACTTGAAAACTAATTATCACATTTAAAATGTTCTTAATAAAATATATTATATATAAACCATTTTAATATATTATATATATATATATATATATATATATATATATATATATATATATATATATATATATATATATATATATATATATATATATATATATATATATATATATATATATATATATATATATATTTGTACAAACTTATGTGAGATAATGTGAGATTACTAGGCAATATTTATTTATATTGTTTTAAAATATATTTGCATTGATATTTGAATATTAGGTCAAACTTTACATATTGATTATTTATATTGTATGCAACACTCAAGTTAATTGTTATAATAAGAAAACATTCTAAATTCAATTATGTTCTATAAATGATTGTACACTAAGTAATATACATTGCGATCTAGTGGTTTTGAAATTGTAACTGTTATTATTTTGTAGAGAACCATTAGAAAGTCTTGTGAGTTATTGTTGTTTATTATTGTTTGTTGTTCAACTTTTAAATAACAAGAATTATCGACCCGTTCATGGGTTCCCAAGGGTTGATCCTGCTAACAACCGTCTAGATAGAGAGATGATTAAATGGCCAAAACCAGAGAAGGGGTGGGTGAAAATAAATTTTGACGGAGCTTCAAAAGGTAATCCAGGGATCTCAGGAGCGGGATGTGTGGCTTGTGATGAAGAAGGAAAGGTCTTGTGTAAAGGGACTGGAAGACTTCAAGACGACACTAATAATGAGGTGGAAATCTAGGCGGCTTTACTTGCAGTTGATTTAATAGCTAATCTGAAGGTGTTGAAATTACATTTACAAGGTGATTCTCAAATTGTTGTCCAAGCTCTGGTTAAAGGACATACCTGTGCTGGAAATTAGACAAGTATATAAAGATAATGAGTGAAAAACTCAAGTTGTTTAAGAATTATTGTATCTCACACGTGAAAAGAGAGGGAAACACTCTTGCAGATGAGCTATCAAATGAAGCGTGTGACCTCGAGCCAAGGGAGGTGAGGTCACGGAACGACAGAAATGAAACTGTTGAATGGAGTTAAGACGCATTGCCAAGTTGGTACGATAATAAATTCAATTCCCTTGTTAGAAGCTAGTTTTTTCCTGTGCAAGTGTGAGTTAATGAGTAGTTATTGCGACATGCTCTGAAATGGCGGCGATGGTGGAGAGATATGCATTCAATGCCAATTTCGTAATGCCCGCATGGATTATGAATAGACCTGGTGAGTTGGTGAAACCAGTTTTGAATCTGGTTTTATCATAAACCTCTACAATTTTTCAGAAAGCTCAGATATGGAAGCTAATTTCACCCTAGAGTCTTCCAAACTGATGTCGGCATTTCGTGGTCCTGTTCCGCCAAAGAAACTTGAGAGGATGTTTCTCGCTAAAGACACGTTGCTTTTAAAAGAAGTTCGGTTGGTTTTAGGAGAAGAGGTGGCTATCATTAGTCATCACTACAGATGCAGAGTGAACATCTATTCGTTTCTCTTGGGTTGGGGTCTAGAGCTGGGACACACGGTGGATGAGGTGCGAAAGGTGTTGCAGAGACTAATCCCAGGGGAATATATTTTAAACCTGGAGTCTTTGCTGGAGTGGGCGGTGCCAGGATGGGGATTTGATCTTGTAGAAGGTATCCTAGAGGCAAATGAGGAAATGAAGGCACATCACTCGTGCATTCAGTTTCTTCGACGGCATGAGGAAGTTAAATTGCGGTTTAAGGATGATGCGCATAGAGGGTGGGAAGGGCTTTTAATCTTCGTCTAGATCATGGACATAGAATATGTGATCAGGCAAGAGGGTGGCGGGAGAGCAGTGGAGATCGTGAGCCCTAAGAGGAGGATAAGAAGGAGACTATCCGCAAAACTAGCTAAACAGGTGGTAGATTATGCAGATGATGGAAGGGATGGCGGGGTGGTTTCTCCAAGCCGACGAGGTGCAACGAGCAAGAAGGCAGGAGGAAGAAGGAGGCGACAACATGTTGAAAGTGGAGACTCTCGCTATAATTGGGTGACTAGTGAATCGAGTGCCTTGACTATAAGAGGTGTCAAGGAGGAACCATGAATAGTTCACTACAAGCACGATACCCATAGGTGCCAATTATCTCTGCTTTTTTTATCAGTTAATTTCACAGTTGAACTTGATTTTCAGTTTGAAACGCCTATTTTTTTGACAGCCAGGATGCAATAAGTTTTTTTGTACTCTTAAGTTTGGGGAGGGGATGTATGGTGTTGGTTACTGGGTTTGAATTCCAATTTTTGGGAGGGTGGTGATGGTAGTCATGGATGTCTTGTTTTGGGAGAATTTTGATAGTTCATTATCTTTGAAGTTGTAATACTTTAAGTTTAATTAAATAAAAATATATATTTTACCGATAAAAAAAACAAGAATTATCACAACTTTTAATGTAATTTTTATTTCTTTATTCACAATTTTTTTAAAAAACAATATACATAATATAACATTAATTTCTAATAATGCATTTTGTGTGTGCCTTATTACATATTGAAATATATAAAAGATATCATTTTATTTATTAATTAATTCTAGAAAAATAAAAAAAATCAATTTACTTATAAAAGTTTATCTTACTTGTCAAATATTTTTTTAATGATTATTATTCATTAAAAAATCAACATTTAAGATTTAACTTATTTAAGAAATGTATATAAATTAGATATATACTATCTATATTATCTGTGAATTTATTTTAGATCTCCCTATTTACGTTATACAACCTTCTCAATATTTTAAATATTTTTGAATAGTTTTTTTTTTTAAGTTAGGCCATCAAACTTAGGCCACGTGGGTATTCATTTGAAAGATTCATCCAATATATAATTTCCTTTGGTGCTAAAATTAACATTTGAAGGAATCGCAACCTTTTTGGGGGCTTGCTTTGAAATTCGTAAATTACATTTATTTTAGATATAAGATTTATTTATTTTAATTAATGTTAAATAATTATTTTTCTTTTAAAGTGAGAAATGCTTTTTTATTTTTTTTCAAGAAGCCTAAAGCTCCCTCCGAATGGATGAAGGCCATTAGGGATGTAGTACAAGTGAGTACATTGCACGCCAGTTGTCATTTCACGTAAAGTTGTAATTTTCTTTTTAGAAAATTGGAATTTTCTACCTATTCTAACCAATAGCAATATAGGAAAATAATTTTTTTATATTATTTAAAATAAAAATTAAACACAAACATTAAGATTCTTGTTTAAAAAATTAATTCTTTTTCATGATTGGATGAATTAATGTAAAAAAAAAATTTTAATGGATAAAGTTTTGTTTAATTATAATGCTTAACTAATAGAATTTTGAATTATTGCTATCTTAAAATTATATTATTAACTATGACTCTCACTTCAATAAAATAATAGTAATGTTTATCGGCGCTGGCGGATGCATGCCTTGAGAAGCACCATAAATGATAATAATTGCATTTTTTACCACACTTCGGCTAAAACTCTGTTGAGCATTCTTTCCTATCACTTAGGTTTCTCCCTCTGCAAGTCCATTACCAGCTACGCGCTGCTTACCAACATCACTCTGGAGGAAGCTGTTATGGGGGGGGGGGGGGATTTAGTCTAGGTTGAGCCGAACATTGTTGATGACTGCTTCCGCAATGACCCTTGCATATGGATGTATGTCAAGGAAGGGGGCATTGTTTTGTTTATGAAAGCCATGACTGGGTTCGATGAAAACTTCTCCATGTAGTTTGTCAACAACTGGAAAGACAAGAGAGTTGACCAACAAGGTTACAAACGAGACCAATATGAATAGATTCTACAAAAAGGGCGAGGAGCCAATTAATTTGCATGGGGGCTTCAACATAGAATGCCTACCTTATCTGTGGGACCAGGTGTGTAAAATTATCATGAAATATTTTACCCTTGAGGGAAGATATGGGGTTTTATATTACTACCATTTCCCGTTGCTTAATCATTTTCGCAACCATGATACTATTTCTTTTCTGTTCTTTTTACTCCATGCTTTGGAATCTATTGTTAAAGAGGTTTGTCAATGCATGAGTCAGGATAGCAATTTCACCATCCTTCACCAGGGCTTGATGTTTCGGCTCTATAATTTCCACTGGGCCTTGTGTCCACCTAAACCCATCCCTGTCCAGCATGTCCCCTCCTACCCGAGCCCCCCTGTTGGTACTAAAAAAGGAAGTAAAAAGACCTCAAAAAAGCCTAATATGCCTTGTCAATCCCCTGGCCACGCCCCTCTCACTTCCCCTCCTAAAATTGGGGAGAAAAATAAATGCAATCATTTTGTTGCCAAAGCTTCCTCCAAAAACCCCAGGAAGGAACCCAAGGTCCTGTTAGTGGAGTTTGACGCGGAAGATGGTGTGACCCCTAGGAGGTTCAATAGATTTGCTGGAAAACCCCATATGAAACAAATTGTTGTGGGGAAGAGATATGTCAAAGACGGTGAGGAAGATTCCAAGGAGGAGGAAAGTGATAAGGCAAAGGATGACTTGGAGGCCACAAAGGGCTCGAAGTCTTCGAAGCTTGATACCAATGCCCTTGACTCTGAGACCATGAAGGAAGACAATAAGAACACCTCCCCTTCATCTGCCAGTTCCCCCACACATAATCACATCTCTGAGGAGGATGGGAGGAAGTCTGAGGGTGGCCAGACTATTGTTGAAGGTGGTGAGAAGGAGGAGGTGGTGCAATGCGTGAGGTGTAAAGCTATCTATGAGGACCTGAATGGTGTTAAAAAGAAACTGGACTATCTGGATTCCCATGTCAGCGAAATTGTGAAATTTGCCCTTAAAGTTATGCACTCCTCGACCACTACCATGTGCCTTTTGCACTAGGAAAAAGTGAACCAAGGCGGGTTGGAAGGTGACACCACAAAGGAACTGTTTGAATTCCTTGTTGAAGACTGGATCGGGTTGCTGCTCTCCCAACACATGGGAGCTGGAAAAGATGATTAATGAAAGTTGCTTTCCTTTTTTGTTCTTATTATCGGTGCAAGATCGGTTGGATCCCTGTTATGTTTAATTTCATTATCAACCCTATGAGGCTTGTTCAGACTCTTTTTACTTTCTTTAGTTTTTACAGCTTGAACAATATGCTTACTTCTAAGGACAAATGGTTTATTGTTATTTTCTTTTTGGTTACCTGATGTTTAAGTTGCTATATGGACGAGATTGTTTTCAATCTCGGGTTATCCTGTAGCTGCAAGTGGTTTATGTTTTTGATGATTAAGATAGGGATTGGTTGTGTGTCATTGGGTAGCTGTGTATGCGTTGGTTGTTCTCTCTCTGAGACTTGATGTATATTCCGGGTCAGCCCCCTAGTTTTGGCTACTTTATTATAAAAAACAAAATAATAGTAATTATAGTATAATATAATAAATATTACAGTGAAAGTATAATTATAAATTTAATTCTAATTAAATATAAAAAATTATATAATTATAATTGATGTTAACAAAATAACAATAATTATAAAATTATATAATATCAACATTAACAATGAAAATATTGACTAAATGAAAAGTTTTTAAATTTTTAGTAGAAATACTTGTTGTGTAATGGTTGTAATAAAATAGATTAATTTTTTATTTAGATTTTTTTAATTTAATTTATTGACAGATAAAACTATTAAAATTTATATATTTATATACAAAAATTATTTTATGTAAAATATTATAAATGAAAAAAAAAAATTTAAAAATACATATTTCTATTAATCAACTATTTCGTTTAGGGATTAGATTGTGTTTGATTTTTTTGCATCAATGTTTTTGATCACACTCCATGATCCATCATGAGGATGAAAATAGAGAGCATGTAGAAGTGAAAAATGTCCAAGAAGCAAACCATGGAAGCTAAAAAGAGGGAGGGTGGATGCACAAAGACCAAGGAAGGCAAAATAAAAGAGGAGAAGCTAAAGAGTATAACAAAATAAAAAATAAAAATAAAAATAAAATGAATATATATATATATATGTGTGTGTGTGTGTTTATTTCTTGTTGTTGTTGTTGTTTATTTTTGTTTTTTATTAAAAAAGCAGTGAGAACGAGGGCACTGACCCTTTACATAGCATAACTATTAACGAGACCACAGTGTAAAAACAACACTACAACCAAATTAACAGTAACAAAACTAACAACAAAAAGAGATCAAGTCTTAGAAAATCAAAAGCAACCAACAAAAAGCACAAAAACAAACTGCAGGGGTGTCTTTCACACCCTAGTGGCATCAATGACACTGTTCCAATCATTAAGCAGGAACTTATACAAGCCCTTATCATCCTACTTCTCCTCCTCCGTGTCTGCAGTTCGTTCCCTCGACAGAGAGAGGGTGAGCGTTGAGCTGTGCAGATGAAATTTGTTAAGGCTTGCGATTTGGGCATCCTAGGCCTTGTTGTTTGTTTTTGTTATATTTTCTCTTGGTTTTTCATTTAGTTGATGTTACACACACACACACACACATTCATATACATTTATTTATTTGCTTTCAGTTTTTTATTTATTTTAGTTTCTATTTTGTTATATTCTTTAGCTTGTCACCCTTCCTTGATCTTTGTGCCTTCACACTACCCTCCCTCTTTTTAGCTTCCATGGTCTGCTTCTTGGACATTTCACTTTTGCGTGCTCTCTATTTTCATCCTTTAGGAAGTGTGATCCTAAACATTGATGCACACATAATCCAATCTGGAAATAGTTGATTAATATCTCATGGATTGTGGAAACTTAATGTCTGTTATATAGATATTTATTTTTTAAATATAAAATAATCCAAAAAAACCTAAAAAATCTATCATTCCTAGAATTTCGCTCTTATAAAACCAAAATTTTAAAGTGTATTTTATAATATATTAAATATCTCAACTTTATAAAATCAAGTTTATTTTGAAAAAAAAAAACATTGGTGCAAAACAATTGATTAATTGGACTTCTCTATTGCTAACAATTACTAATAATATATAAGAGTTAATATATAACTTTTTCATAAATTCATATATAATAAATGAAATCCTTTTAAAAATAAATTAACTTTTTAAATAAATAACTTCAAATTCATATTTTTATATAGATGTTTTTAAGGTATATTCAATTATGAAAAATAAGTGAATGATGGTTTTTTTTAAAGTAAAATTAAAATTTATGAGATCAATTAAATAAGTCAAAACATAACAAAAAGAAAATAAATATCATAATAAAACAAAATCGTTTTCTATAAAATAAAGTTTGCATACTTCATAAAAAATATGTACATATCCAACTTTACTTTATCAAATATAAATAATATTGTGATATAATAAAACTAGCAATTACACCTAGGTGTGCAATGGACATGTCAAAGACACGTGGAAGGTCAATTAGGGAAAAAATTGGTCTATTTTTTGCATAAGTTTGTGTAGTATATGAAACTAAAACAAAATCTCTGAATTAAGAATATAATCAAGTTCCATTACCAACACACTCATGTTACGTTTGCAATAGGAAGATAGAGAGAAGGGGGGGGGGGGGGGGGGGGGGAGGGATAAACAAAAGAACAAATATGGAGAGATAGATATAGAGGTCTAGAGAGAGAGAGAGAGATGAAGAAAGAACGAGAAAGTAAGGGGAAAAAATGACGAAGAGATAGAGAGGGGTAGAGGGAGGGATATAGATGGAAAGATATATATATATATATATATATATATATAGAGAGAGAGAGAGAGAGAGAGAGAGAGAGAGAGAGAGAGAGAGAGAGAGAGAGAGAGAGAGAGAGAGAGAGAGAGAGAGAGAGAGAGAGAGAGAGAGAGAGAGAGAGAGAGAGAGAGAGAGAGAAGGTGATGGAGACAAGTAACAAAGAGAAAGGTTTAGAGAGAGGGAGATGGATAAAGAGGGGAAGATAGAGAGAGATAAAGATATGGAGGGAGATATAGGGAATGGTCTATATGAGTAAAGAGGGAGACAGGAAAAGTAGAGAGATATAAAAAGAGGTAGAGATAGGGATAGAAAGGAGAGATAGATAAAAATTACAAAATATAAAGGGGGGAGAGAGGGAGAGAGGGAGGGATGGAAGGAGAGATAAAGAGGGAGAGGGAGAAATAGAGATAGAAAGAGGGAGACAATGAGAGATAAAAAGATAAAGACTAGGAAGTGATATATATAGAGAGAGGTAGCAAGGGATATGTAGATAGAGTAGGAGATCTGAAGGGAGAAGAGTGCATAAGAGAGAGATATAGAGATAAAGATAGAGATATGGAGGGACAAATAGGGAGTTTTTGTGTGTGTCAGAGATATAGAGATAGAGATAGGAAGGGAGAAACAAAAATGCATGTGTGAGAGAGAGATATGGAGAGAGATATGGAGATAGATATAGAGAGGAAGAAATATATATATATATATATGTGGAGTGGGAGAGAAATAGAGAGAGGGTAGAGGAGAAGTAGAGAGATAAAAAGAGGGAGAGGGAGGGAGAGAGGGAGGGAGGGGAGAGAGAGAGGTATACAAAGAGGGAGAGATAGAGAGACATATATAGTGGCCCATGAAGGATAAAGGGGGAAGAGAGAGATACAAGGAGAGGGTAAGGATATATATGAGTGAGAGAGAGTGAGTGAGTGAGTGTGTGTGTGTGTGTGTGTGTGTGTGTGTGTGTGTGTGTGAGAGAGAGAGAGAGAGAGAGAGAGAGAGAGAGAGAGAGAGAGAGAGAGAGAGAGAGAGCTCTTTATATCTTTCTCTTCATCTTGATATTCGTGTTTCTCATTATCTTTCAATCTCTCGCTTCTTCTCTCTCCCTTATTTCTCTATATATTTTTCTTCCCCCCCCTCTCTCTCTCTATCTTTATTTCTCTCTTTGTAACTATTTCCATCTCTTTTTCAATGTGATTCTCTTTCTCATCCTTTGTCTCATTTTCTCCCCTTCTCTTCCTTTCTCATCATTTCTTTGTATTTTTTTCTCTATCTCTACCTCTCTTCCTTTGAGCTCCTCTTCTCTCTTTTCTCTCCATCTCTATCTAATATCCTCCTTAAGTGTGAAATGGGTACATTGAAGAGGTCTTAAAGGTAATTATCATATCCTAATCAAATGTTGTGCTACCCTAAGCATAAATACACAACAACACATGCTACCCTAAGCATAAATCCAGGACACGTGCTACACTTGAATTATTCACATGAAACTAGTAATCAAAACTTATTTTATCTCTTTCTCTCTTGATCTAAACTTTTAATTTAGATTTTAAGTTGAAATTTATTTATTATATAAATTAAAATAAATTTAAAATATAATTATTCTACAATCATTTTATTTTTTTTTTAAAAAGGGCGCAAATTTTAAAAAAGGATGAATATGAAAAGAATTAAATTATATAAAAATTCTCCTATAAGATGTTATAGTGAACCTATGAGGTTGAATAAATCAATGAGATCAAAAGTATAGAAGTGAATGGAGTCATAGGAAAAATAGTCTTAGGAAAAGTGGAAGTAAAAGACATGAGGGTGTCTAAGATATGATGGTGAGTGCTAAGAAAGTTGACAAACATAGGGTGTGAGTGAGAAAGTTTACAAGTGTTCAAGAAACGAAGGATTCATGTACATCAAATGAAGGAAAGCATGTGATAATGAATGGTTAAGTGATAGTAAAAGAGTTCTTGACCTAAATGAGCATTATTAATTTTTTTGTGAAGGGAAGTAAGGGGCATGGAATCTTGATGGGAGGTGCTTGGTCCAAGGGACAATACCAAATCGAGACAAAAATTTGATGCCAAAAAGATAGATAAAACAATAGAGATAGTACAAAGAATTAAAGAATGGCGGGGTGATGGTAGAAGAGTTGTTGAACTAAATGAGCATCATTAATCTTTTCATAAGAGAAGTAAGGGGCATGGAATCCTAATGTAAATGATGGGAGGTGCCTAGTCCAAGGGACAATGCCAAAACAAGACAAAAAATTGATATTAAAAAGATAGATAGGGGAAGAGCATCAGTAGTTAATCATGTACCAATTGTTGAGGGTTGTTGATACCTTTTGTTCCAAAAATTGAACAAATAAAACCTATTGTTTGAAACATAAACATAAAATATTATTTTTTGTTAGGAAATGTACCAATAGTTGTTAGGAAATGTACTAATATTGTAAAAAGTAACCAATCAGGTGATGTCATATTAGTTGCACAACTATTAGGGCCTCTTTTGCACGCCTATTGGTCTCACTTTTTTTGGGGGTTGTTTTGGATGCCTTGGCAAAAAGCATGTTGATGTGGCACCATACTTGATGATGTGGTGTTGAAAGCTTAGTTATAAGCAGGGGACTTGCCAAGTAAGGTACTGTAAAAAAATGGGAGTGATTTGAAATTTCCACATAAGATTTTGAGAAGTGGGAAGTTAGGTGCGAAGTTAGGGTGCTCAACTACTGATGCTCTTCCCCTAAAACAATAAAAATTATAAAGGAAATAGACAGAACAATAGACATGGTACAAATAATTATAAAAGAAAGACACAAAAAAAAATAGAGATGGTAACAAAAATTTATTGTGAGCATATTTTAATACAACTATATATTTGAGTATGTTCATTGATGGAGCTTTCATATCAAATCATAAATAGACAAAAAAAAAAAGAAGCACCAAACAAAAATAGTTTCATTTTTGATGGGCCTGCAAAGCCTACACTTGTGCTTGTCGGCATATGGTTTTTGTTATTCCTAACTAACGTTGAATTTCAGTGTCATCTATTTTGGAGTAGAGTCAAATTAATCTGCATAGGAAAGGAATAAAATGGTTAGATCTGGTGAGCAGCTATTTAGAAAATGGAAAGTAAAAAACGTTATGTTGGATTGATAAATCGATGAAATGAAGAGTAGCAGTGCTGTAACTTCCCGGATTTTTTTGAGCTAATAATAATGGCCACTTGTTCAATCTAATCATGGCTCACTTACTCCCACTGTGTCTCCACTAACCTCGTCTGTTTATTGAGTTCTTATTCAAGAACCAACTGTTTACTCAATTGAAATGCTGACTGCAAGTAAATTCCCTAATTAATTCTTATCCATAATGCCCTTTTTTCATCTCTATTTAAGCATGGGACTTTTACTACTATGATCACCACTTTTTATCTCATAACAGTTGCTACTCTGTATCCATGGCTTCCCGTTGCATGTGGATTTGGGTCTTCATATTGGTTGCCTTCTACAACAGAGTTCAATGCCAAAGGCCGTTTGACAAGAGTGTTATTGCCAAAGTTGTAATCCATGGCGATTCTGCTATAGCAGAGACAGACAATGATTTCATATGTGCAACACTAGACTGGTGGCCTCCGGAGAAATGTGACTATGGGACTTGCAGCTGGGGCGAGGCTTCTATGCTTAATTTGGTATGGCGCTCAAACCATTTTAATATTGTTTTTTGTTTTTATCAACAAAGACTTGTACTTGGCCTGCACCCATATGGGTATCAGTGTGAATAGAATCTCTTCGTCTGCAGCTTCCAGTTGTATGCTTTGTTTTTTTCATCCATTTCTATTCTGATCTTTGGAATAGCTTATGTGTGGGTTATATTTTATTGCAGAAGTGTTTTGATTAACTTGATGGTGTTTTGTATGGTCCCTGCTTGCTTGTCATCTAAGTTTGAAGTCCAGAACTATTAGAGGCCTGGCCATTAAATGTTGTTATCCCCCTTTATGATTTGTGGAAATAAAAACGATACACTTTTCTTGATGTTGAATTTCTAGTGTAAGGCTACATTTTACTGTGCTTTTTAGTGTAGTACAATCTGCCCATGGGTTATGTTTTCTGCTTAGATGCTATGACTGAGATATATATCTTCGGCCTGTTTGCCCAATTTCAGCACTTTAGTATGTCTTTAGAGATGCTTCAGCATTTATACTCAGTCCCTTTTAACTATTTTCTACAGGGAAATTTACGTATGTATTGTACTCTGTTTTATTGTGTAGTAACTTCTTCCCATGGCTTAACCTCAGCTTAGATGCTGCAACAGAGATATAGATTTGGTCAGTTTATCCAATTTCAACAATTTTATGTTTCCTGAGGTTTGAGGCTGAGGATACATTTACGACGTGAACTTCATAACTCGTCATGGAAGACAGAGATTTTAATAATGTGCACGAGATCAAAACTATTTATTAGAAGATTACGATGCATCAAAGAAGTGAAAGACTGTTGAAAGGTGGAAAATTGGGGCTTAATTTTGATCAGAAGTTGCCCAGTTTTCTTCATTCTCACCTCTCCAAAGGCGGTGGCTATAATACCCCCCTCTGTATGAAAGTCTAGTCCAAGACAAATAATAAACCACATCATTGTGTGGATGCGCACAATGCACTTATCTCCTTTCTAGTCATGTTCAAGTAGAAATGATATCTTTTTCTCATATTAGAAATATCGGATGCAGAAATTTGATTAGAGGTCAGTTTCATCTCTGTTACAGTAAAGAGAGCCTATGGAGTAACCGTGAGCTTAGATGTCAGATAGAAGATGGCTATTGCGTCAGTTTCCTCAGATTAGAGATGGGAATGGTTTTGCCGCTTAAATTCATTCATTCCATTTGGCTATTGTTTAGGTTTAGACTCAAATATAGCCTTGTATTGCTTTTAAAAAAGTGCAAGAGTTACATTTGCTATTCAAAATGTAAAAACGTTATTCTATGAAAGAAAGAAAGGCTAATATGAGCCACCCCTGATCTGAAGACTTTCATCTTCATTATATAAATTTATAAACCACATTTCTGGCTGGATTGTCTGTGGGATAAAACAGTTAATCATTTTCAGAAACATACTGTTTGATTCTTCTCTCCCATAAATAATGCAGCAGTAAAAGGTGCCATCCTTACACAGCCTTATTTTGCTGATCAGACCTGAAGAACTTAATAATCTTCAAAGAGTGATCTCTCAATTATTATCGCTACGTTGTTAGCCTATCAATTCAATCTGTGTGAAGCATAGTTAGAAAACTTGAACTCTTTGCAAAAACTTGTCAGCCTAAAATTTTGACTTGAACTGGACCAGATAAAAACTAGGCAAAGAAAAAAATTAAAAGAATACTTAATAAATTTAAATGAATGAAAACACAAGGATTCAATCACTAAATAATCAATTCACACTCCTGGGAGTGTAAACGCTGAGGACAAAAAAAACCCCCAAAAAAAATGAAAAATTGGTCACATTTTCTTTCATCAGACAAGTCTCTGCAAAAACTTGCTGAGTCTGTGCTATAAACTTAGTGAGTTTCCTGCACTGACTTGTTCTGAGAGTCTGGCGAATTACTCATCTAGCAGAGAAATTTGCGAATTCTTCTGAGTTTGTAAACTATGGGATAGATAATTCTATCAAAAATTCTGTAGAGAACAGTTGTTAAATTTGACTAGAATCACTTATTTTCTGCAAGGGGCCTGTCTGTTCTACTGTTTTGCTATTCCAATTTTAGGATATTTCAATGGTTAGTACAAATCATCTCATATCAGTAAGGTCATTTTGTTTCTTTGTGACGGTCCTGAAGCTCCTGGCATTCTCAATTTGTATCCTGGCCTCTGCCTACAGCTAATCAGATTCTTACAAAATTTACAGTTGCACTTTGATTTGATCTCTAATAGAAATCCCACAGAAAATATCATGAATTACTTGGAGGAATTTAATTATAGAAGTTAGTAATTATATTGGTCTGCATTAAGAAACACTGATTATTGCTCTGAAATTTTGAACTTGATATTTATTGAATACTTGGAAATTTGGAACCAATTGTGCAGTTAGCCATGCTTCTTGGAGAGAAAGAAGTTGACAAAAAATTACAAAACCAGAATCTAATAGTTAACTGGTTCTATTTTGAGTAACACTCCTGGCAGCAATACAGGAGAAGAATGCATTGGCGCTTGGAACAATTTGCCATTTTGTAGCACATCTAAACAGACAACGTGATGGTGAGAAGTAAGATTAAAAGATCTAGAGGTTCACATTGATGGGAAGGCGTCCACCTACCTAGAGCCAACCAAAGGGTTGTTCATGTTGGGAGAACACCTAAAGGCCTATGCTTGATGAATCAATTGAATGGTTTGCTATCGCTCATCCCTAAAGAGACAAGCATTATTTAATGTATTAGCATGCATTTAAGTCAGATATGTTGAATTTTATGGATTTTGTAAACCATTTCTAGATCCTTGGCACTAGAAACTCCTCTAGGATTTGCTCAGGTTATACCTGATGGCATCTTAGATGATGTTGTGCATATCATCCATTGTGTGACGTTCTCTCTTCATTTCTTTTCTGTTGTTGATCGTTTCCACTGTCTGTTTCCTTTTTGGAGTACTTTTGACTTTCACAGGTGTCTGTCTATTTCTTTCTTTGGCTGTGTTATCTTAACCATAGCTCCAAAGTCAAATATTTATCAAAGATATGTACTTTTGTGATGAGCTGGATAAAATAATCTGAATAAGATAGGTCTCTTTTAAGGGTTTGGTAAAGACCTAAATACAACATGGTTTTAAGTGGACCTAGATGGTTGTGATCATCTTGTCAAGAAAAATATTGTAATAGCAAACAGGTATTTTCAGCAATACTAACTCCTCACATGAGGGGCTTTTTATGTTATCTAGAATGCTCTGATGAACTGAGAAGAGTGGCATCCTTTTGTTTTTATTGATAGTCTACATTTGTTTGACAAGACCCCAAGCAGACAGACATGACTTTAGTGGGTTCCAGGAAAATGATAGAATGAGTACCAAAGTCTGAGGATAAATAAAGGTAGAAAGGCAAAATAAGTGAGCTTAAGAATCAAAGTTAGATGCTTGAACTACTTTCTGTACTTGCTGACTTAAAAATGTTGAAATATATGCCAAAAGGTTTATCTAGCAAGGTTCGAAAAAGTCATTCTTGGTCCGCAATAAAATTCTGCCTTAAACATTTCTTGTTATGCATAATTTTAGATTGTTACTGTGAAATAGCTTTCAGTTAAGTTGTGAGGGTGTTGGACTTTAATGCATGGAATCACTAATTTTGTTCTTATGGATCCTTGCTACATGAATGCACTATTCTATTATCTTTTATGATTAGAAAGGGAATTGTTGAAGCTCTCCAAATCATAAAAAACAAAGAAATTGCTTAATTTCTCGGCTGAACTGTCATCAATTTAATTGTATTTTAAGTAACGAATGTTGATCAACTAGAGAAAAACAACTTTGAAGTTCAAACACCAAGATTTTCTTCTACAGCCACAAAAAATACAGAAAAAACTGATCCTTGCATCTTAACAGTATAAGAAAAATTTCACAACTTTGTACCGTTCAAACATGCAATAAGCAAATAAATTGAAATACTGCAGAAGCAAAAGAAGATAGAACCTAAATTATATGCTTGGAGATATATACTATTTATGTGTATCTATATATATGTGTCTGTGTTGTGTGTGTGTAGCCATAAGTAGGATTGCACTTTGCAAACAATAAAGAGCGAGGAAACTGTTAGTTACAATCTCTTGTAGAAGGCAATATTTTCAACTCATTGCAGAATTATAAATGTATTTAGTATGGACATTTTTTAACTTGATTCTTGTCTATTGGCAGGATCTTGAAAGCCCGCTGCTGGCAAATGCTATAAAGGGTATATATATTTTCATTTTCAAATTTCAAGTAGTATTTGAGTGTGGTACTATCTCTTGCACATTTGATACATCCTCAAACTATAGTTGCATCATGCATGTACCTGTAATTGAGGAAAATGGGCTTTTTTAGCATTGGGGGAGCAAGCATATGGTGCCCTATTCAGTGTTAACTAATGAAAAACAATAAAGCTATTTCACAATTTAGTCTAAATATTGTTGTAGGTGGTTGTGTTCAAATTGAAATATATGTGGAGTCACTGTTAGCTATTTTACACTCCATAATAATAGATTTTAGATTACAAAATTTGTTAGTTATATTTGTCTAATAATGTTTTGCATATCAACATGCAGCTTTTGATCCACTGAAATTAAGATTGGGTGGATCATTGCAAGACCAAGTCATATATGATGTTGGAGACTTGAAGCAACCTTGCCATCCTTTTGTGAAGAATAATTCTTCTATGTTTGGATTCATGGGTGGATGCCTGAACATGTCAAGATGGGATGCCTTGAATTCATTTTTCAAGAAAACAAGGCAAGTTCTTTAATGGTCTCCAAATCATTTGTTCATGCAAGCTTAGCCTTCTTTTTACTTAGCATGTTAGATGTTATCTGATATGAATGGTGACTATAGGGCTGTAGTAGCATTTGGATTGAATGCCTTAATTGGAAGACACAACACATCACAATCTGTTACGGAAGGACCATGGGATTCAAGGAATGCTCATGATTTTATTCAGTATACAGTTGATCGTGGCTACAAGATAAGTGTATGGGAATTAGGTGAGCTATTGTAAAATTTACATTTTATGTTTTGCTATGCTTAGCAAGAAATTCTTGAGAGGTGTCATTAGTCTTTATCTGTATGTTGTTGTGAGTGATTGAAGAAGAATGACCAACCTTTTGCCAAGAATTTAAAAGAAATGTAATATTTTGGGATTAGGAAACGAGCTCTGTGGAAGTGGTGTTGGGACAAGTGTCAATGCAACGCAATATGCTGCTGATGTAATTGTGCTAAAAAGGGTTCTGAAAGAGATTTATAAGGGTCATAAAGAGAAACCCCTCCTCGTTGCACCTGGTGGTTTTTTTGATGCTGACTGGTTCAAGGAATTTCTTCAAGTATCTGGACCTAATATTGTGAATGTTGTTACACACCACATCTACAATCTTGGGCCAGGTATAGGAGATTGTTTTGCATTGAATTTTGTTCTACATGCTTTGTACATGAAACTATTTTCATTGAAGTTCTTTCTTCATGCTAAGTTTTTAGATGATATTAACTTTCCTTTTCCTTATCAGGTGTGGATCCAAATCTTGTGGAGAAGATTCTAGATCCATCTTATCTTAGCAGATTCGAGTCTACCTTTAAAAGTCTCAAAACCATTGTGGAAAATTATGGACCTTGGTCAAGTGCTTGGGTTGGTGAAGCAGGTGGAGCTTATAACAGCGGACACAATCTTGTCAGCAATGCTTTTGTCTATAGTTTTTGGTAAGCTCATCTTTTCTTGATCTTCAGTCTTCATTTTCTTTTAGAAATTCTGACACTTTCAGAATATTAAGATTTATGTTTATCTTTCGAGATATGCCCATCTTAAAGAAGGAATAACATAAGATAGACATTATGAGAGATTCGAGTGAAGTGAAAACATAAGACATATGTATTAAGAGACTGGAGTGAAAACTAATATTTTGTCATTTCTATGTTAGGCTCTTTCAAGAATCTATATTAAAAAGTTTTCTAGTTTTTCATTTGTTTATGTCAAACAAGATTTAGTTTCAATTATTCTCAGTTTCTTTTTCTGCTTTTTACCTTTTGCACTGTAGTTGTTTCTAATAACTATTAGCTGATGTGTTGTGAATTGCAATGGGGTCTTTCATATGAATTTGGGACCCTGGTAAATAATCAACCATTGATGTACACATTCTGATGGGAAAAAGGTATATTTATCATTAAATAGCTATAATATTCAGCAAGGAAAGGGGATTATTTCATTGAAGAGCTTCATAAATAGTAAAAAGCTGAGGATTTAATTAGTTCACACTATTGCATGAAAGGTAAACTCCAAATTTTTGAGATGTCTTTGTTAATGCATTATCAATGTTATCTCTGTCATCTTATGGTAATATTCTTTTCTTGACATGCCTTACTTTCTAGCACTTTTTTTTAGACACAATGTTGTTATAAGCATCAATTCCTAAATATTTAGGACATCTTTATCTCATCTTGAACAGGTATTTAGATCAGCTAGGAATGGCATCCAAATTCAATACCAAGTCATACTGCAGGCAAAGTTTGATTGGGGGTAACTATGGCCTGTTAAACACTAAAACTTATGTGCCAAATCCTGATTATTACAGGTACAACTCTAAGACAGATTGTTCGTTATATTTTGTGTAATTAACGAATTAGAGAACTTAGTAGGATTTGGATCCATGACTACGGTGATAAATAAAACTAAATGTGCTGCTAAACTGGTAGAATTGAGCATATTTCTGACATTTCGTGAACTTTTGATTCAGTGCACTTCTTTGGCAAAAATTAATGGGAAGACGTGTTCTTTCAATAAGTTCCAAGGGATCACAATATCTCCGTGCTTATGCACATTGTACAAAGAAAGCTGTAAGTAATTAAACATTTCAATTCAGAGTTTTACATGCTGTAAGCATTTGAACATAACTGATATCCTTAATCTATTTGATTATAGGTTTTGCATGATACATGCAGTCATATAACACACCCTTATCTCTTTGTTATTAGATTTCACTTTACAGAAAGGAAACAATGCCCGATTAGAAATTTGTAATAATTGGTCTTTTGATTCACATCCTCAGGAAATTAGTATTTATTCTTTTATCTATCAACCTTTAGCCCACAATGGTTTTAGGAAAATATAATAAAATATTGCAAATATAAATTGCTTAATAATATGGAAGATGGAACCCTAGATGATTTGCAGAGGTATCACATTCCCAGACATTCACTCTTGTTTGCTAAAGGCCATAGTCACTAACATTATTGATCTGTGTTTGGTTGGGAACTGAACTTCATTACATTTATTCTACTGTATAACTATAAACAAATTGAAAAAAGATTTGACTCTTTCTGTATTGCCTGCATTGTATGCTGTGCATTTAGTAATGATAGTCTGGACTCTGAACATAAAGATATCCAGTTTTTGGTTCTAATTTCTGAAGTGTGGTGATTTTGGCAGAGGGGAGTCACTTTACTCTTAATCAACCTAAGCAAATCCACTCGCATCTTTGTGCCGTTATCCAGAACAAACAAGAATATTGGTTTGAATCTCATTGGGGATGATGATTTGGAAAAGGAAGGCAGAAGATCTAGGATGGAGTATCACTTAACAGCAAAAGATCATAATCTGCACAGCCAGACTATGCTTCTCAATGGAAAAGCTCTGGAACTAACTTCTGATGGAAAGATACCCTCTTTAGAACCAGTAGAAATTAATGCCCGGAAACCTATTTCTCTAGCCCCTCTCTCTATTGCATTTGTGACTCTTCCATTTGTTCAACTCCCTGCTTGTAGCAGTGGGGGAGTTGATTATTGGAAGCTTCAGCACTAGCTGATTCATTCATTACTATTCATTACTATTAGAGTTCAATTATTTGAATATTTTTTTCAATAAATATTAGGGAATTGCATGCCATCTTTATCCATGAAAGGTCATGGAAAAGAAGCTGGCATGTAGATGATATATTGTATTTTATAGAAATAGACTTTAATGTTGAGATCAGTTTCTTTATTGCCCATGATAATGTGTTTATTTTTTATTTTTTTCGAACTGACAATTTAGTCAGGAGACTATCTCTTTATGTCAAAGGCGTATTATATTCATATATGGATGCAAAAATGTGCCTCAATAAAATCTAGAAGCATTTAATATGCGACACTTAATATTATTTTTTAATTTTAAATTATTTTATTTTCCACCTCTCAACTTCCACTCGCTAATAATCTCAATCAATTCATTTAATAATAATGATAATGATGATGATGTAATCTTAATAGATTTTTTACTTTGGTCAATAGTTTAATAGAAATATAATAATATAATATTTTTTTAAGTTTTAAGTGGAATAATGAACAAATATGATCTCTTCGACATAGTTTCCTTATATTCATCTAAGGGTAGGTATGCTAGTTATAACGAATGACAATATAACCACAGTTGGCTCACATCGCATGCAATATAGTTGTTTTTTTGTGACTTTTTGAAACAAAATGTATATAAGAAAGATTCACTAGAACAATGAGTGAACAATGTCATATTTTCTTTGATAAAAGACTCTTTTTCAATTGTTACACTAAAGTTTAAAAAAGACAACAAAATAGACATGCTATTTTGGTTTAACTATTGTATCTTATTCAAATTTTGACATGTTTCCAAACCATAAAATAAAGACAACACAATTAATTGAAGAAAAGGAACATAAATGGGTGTTCATTCTTGAATGTTATTTTGCCCTTCCTCCAAGAATGTACAACAATGCTTAGAGAAGGCAATTGTTTTGTGAGGAGGGCTAATAAGTCTTAAGCTTTTTTTTCAACGCCCTTTAAATTACTAAAAAGATAGCAATTTGTAGAATAATGGTTTTATAGCTTGGTTATCTTCATTTAATCATTGATTCTAAATTTTAGGAGAATGAGAATTTGATTATTGAAAGAATCGAATAAAATCACTTTATTAAAGTGAATTAGATTTTATTAGGACTAATTTAGAAGTGTGTGACTTCTTAGCTTCTCTAAACATAGTTGTTGCAATGTCTCTACACCACCACTTATATAGTAGACTAGAAGGCGACAAGTTCTCAATGTTAAGGCCATTCTTAGACCAACATCTTAAGCCTTGAGAGTTCATTTAATGACCCTTCTTACACATTTCTTTTGAATTCACATGCTTTGTAGTTTGCACATTTAAAATATAGATAATCCATCAGTTCATTCATGACCCTTCTTACACATTTCTTTTGGATTCACAAGCTTTGTAGTTTGCACATTTAAAATATAAATAATCCATCATTTACTTTGTATGAGATCTTTGATTTTGTTGTTAAATAATAACTATTTAGTAAGTTTTTGTTTTTTATTTAATCTAATAACATTGAATTATATCAAACATATTCCAAACAAGTGTTGGTTCTATGTTTGTTTAGTGTATGAATACACAAAACATATAGTTAACTAGCTTAAGCACCCAATGCATGTATACAATGTGAATTAACTTACCTTACTACAATTAACTTTTCCTTCTCTTGGTATTTCCCTTTCTACCTCATGTTTGCTCTTAGGGCTAATTTCAATGACCATCGTAAGAACCCTGCTAAGTTTCCCATTGTGCATGAAGGCTCGTTGGTTCTTATTGATCCCCATTTTCATGCTCTTCCTCCCCCTGAGGATTTTATCCATATTTCTTCTGAGAATGATGAGACTAGTGCGGGAGAGTCTGAGAATGATGCCTCTGGGTATGGGTTTGATGAGACTTCCCCTCCCCTGAAAAAAGCTAAAGTGGAAATTCCTTCGAGCTCTAAACCCAAAATGAGGAAGGCTTCCACAGGTCATAAGAACATTGTTATGTCCTCCTCCTCTACTTCGGCTGAGATTAGCTCCCCCTCTTCTAATGAGAAGGCAGATGATGTTAAGAACCCTGATAACCCTAATGTCTCGGCCTCTCCTCTTTCCTCTAAGGAGACTGATAATGTGGGTGTGGATGGTATTGCAGACCTTCATCCTAAAAGTGACGAGATAAATGATAAGAGGGAGGATTATGAAAATGTGTTGGGTATGGCTCGTGATCATGCAATCGACACCTTCAGTTTGTTCAAGTGGCTATTTCATGAACTTAAAGAGATCTGGATTAACCAAAGAGCTCTGGGAAGTAAAATGGATTCTCTCCTATTGGTTCTTCTCTTGGTCCGCACAATGAAGGGAATTGGACTTAGGTTGAGAAGAATTTGGCTATGAACCGTATCAAGAAAACAGGGGAAGGGGTTGACCAACTAAAGAAAAAACTGGAGGAACGCATCACTCGGGTTGAGGATGGCTACAAAAAAATCTAGGACACCCTCAAGACCATTATGGTTAGCAGTCATAAAATTGTTAAACACTCTGCAATGGTTATGAATACCATGGTGAAAAATCTGGACCAACTGGACAAGGCTGTTGTTGTTATTGGTGAGGAAGCTGAGGCGGCTCAAAGTGGTGAAGGACCCTTCAAAAGGACTCGAGGGAACATGAAGAAAAAGGTAGCCTTTCAGAACTTGGATCATAACGCTATGTAGGCTGCTGCTGATACCATGAATGCCCTAGAGGCTGAGGTCGTTGAGACCCTCAGAAGCCTAATGTAATTGGGTTGTTTTCTCTTGTTGGTTCTTTCTGTGTCTAGGTTTGGTATTTCTGATGTCTTTTTGTGCCCGGTTGGGTTTTTGTTGTCTCTTTGGCTGCTACTTTTTATGCCTATCCTTGCAGCCCATTTTGTTTGGATGTTGCTTTCTGATTCTAATCCTCTTAGAATCATTTTTTAAAGGGTTTCAAGGCCCCTTCAAAACCTATTTTTGCCTTAATTTAAAACTTTTACTTCTCTTGGGTCACTAACACAAGCTCGTAAGTACAATTTATTTTGAAAAGGAATGTCAATGTATCCCATATCATACCATGAACCTTATTAAGTTCATTTATCACTTGAAGTTGCACCCTTTGTTGAATTCACAATCAACACTTCAGTGTCATTGTGAATGATCTCAAGGTGTGGGACCTTTCCAGTTGAATCTCAACTTCATATTAGGTTGCATAATTTTAAAACCTAGATGCATGTGTTGATCTAATCCAATATAGATTAAACCTAAAAACTAATTTGATTTTATTGATTTTCAAAGGAAAAATAATAAAAGGGATAAACATGTGATGTACCAAAATTTAAATGGGTTTTTCCTTGCCCACAACAACACAAATGACTAACAAAATCACCTAAACTTACCCAAATCTCCTTTTAGAAACTCCTAATGCAAATATAGGGGTAAGATATTCAATCATCATTAAGAGGGAAGATGAAATCCATAGATAGATACTGCAAGTTATTTTTACACAACATATATTTGAAAAAATAATAAATACATTTCACATATGAAGATGAGAAGAGATTACAAAACATACATAAAGTAAGAGGAGGTGAAAACAAGGTAAACTTTATTAATTTAGAGGCATGACACTTGTTTAGAATAGTAGAGTTTTTGAGCATGCAAATCTTTGGTAGAGAAACTAAAGTAAGAACCCCCTTTACAAATGAAAATGAATTCATATATATATAATATCATTTTGTAGGTTGCTCATAAGAGAAATTGTTTAGACTTGCACGAGAACCATGGGGAACTATAATCTTTTACTAATGTGGAGGTGGCCATGTCTTCTTATCAAGGTTTTATGAGATTTCAATGCTCAATTCCATCTTGAATCACGTGTTTTACATTCCCAAGAAATATGGGAAGCCACTTCCATATGCAAGCTTTGTTTAAGGTATTAATTTTTCTTAGAAAGGAGAGGCATGTTGGTGGGTGAGTACATGTAAGAACATTAATGGCATTATAGAGTGGTAGGTAGAAGAAAATGCATCTTCTGGAGTGACCTTGATGCTATTGTCAATGGATCAAGACATTTCTTGCCTTTTTGACTATCGAACCTAGGAAAGGGACATGAAATCCTCTAGTGCCCTAATAAAATATCTCTTTCTCACCTGTCAAACCATTGTGCCATTGGACCTCCTTTTAAATGCATACCTATTGGACTAAGTATGTAGGCACATCCATATTCAATATTCAGATGAAGCACCAATCCATTGAACATTGGAGATGGACATGCTTACATCCTTTCTTCGATAGGTATGCATTCAAAGGAGTTTTGATAGTCCAATGATCCAATAAGGTGAGTGATAGAGGTTCTTGTTGGGGCACTAAAGGATTTTATGTCTCTTTCCCAAGTTTGATGGTCAAGCGGGTATGTGATGCCTCAATCCTCCATTGATACCAATAGGGTTGCTCTAAAAGATGTATTTTATTCCACCCACCACTTTGCAATGCCATCAATGTTCCTACATCTACTCACCCACCAATGTGCCTCTCTTTTCTGAGTAGAATTAATACATGAGGTGATGATTGTATATGGAAGTGGGCTTCCATACTCCTTGGGAACATAAAACTCATGGTTTAGGATATATTTGAGTACTAAAATATAATACAACTCTGACAAGAAGACATGATCACCCTACTTGTAGTAGAAGATCATGGTGCCCAATGTTCCTCGTACAATTCTACACATTTATTCTTTCAACTGACTCACATAATAATATATATAGATACATTTTCATTTCTAAAGGGGGTTCTTCCTTTAGTTTCTTTACCATAGATTTGCATGGTCTACAACTCTGCTATTGGAAATAGGCTCCACATCTTTGAATCAATAAAGTTTACCTTGTTTTCATCTCTTCTCACATTATGAATGTTGTGTAATCTCTTCTTAACTTCATATTTGAATAGATTTACTATTTTTTCAAAAATATGTTGTGTAAAAATGATTTGTAGAAACTATTTTGGATATCCTTTTCCCTCTTAGTGAATGTTGAATCCATTGCCTCTATATGTGTCTATAGAAGTTGCTAAATGGAGTTTTGTGTGAGTTTAGATTTTGTTTTTGGTCCTCTATGTTGTTGTGGGTAAGGACGAAACTTATTTAAATCGTGGTGAACCACATTCTTTTCTTTTTATGCATTCCTTCTATCCATTTTCCTTGGTAGATCAGTAGAATAGTATGATTTTTCAAGTTTAATTTGTGTTTGGTTGGATAAACACATGCATCTAGGTTTAGAAAGGAGCCAAACTTTTCTTGAGGTTTGATCTCAACTACAAGGTTCCCACACCTTGAGATCATTCTCATTGTGTCACTGAAGTGTTGAACTGAGTTCAACAAAGGGTGTAATTTCAAATGATAATAGTTCCAAAACCATATGTAAAATTTTTTTTGAAAAAATTCTTTACCTTTAGGGGAAAGGGTTGTCTTTAAGAACATAACATGGGAGTTCAATAGATTGAGGATAATTGAAGGCTTATGACAAGAGCAGTAAGTATCTCCTACAATTAGTGATAAAATTAAACTTTGGAGGGTGTTCCTAGAGGTATGCCTTAGCAGGCATTCCACATAAATTAAAATCTAATAATGAATATAACAAACATCAACCATATCAAACTACAATGCAACCCCAATTTTGGTCACTAGATCAAGTCTAATTGATTTCAAAAGGCCTCTATATAGCTAATAACACCTTCCACATGCTCTTATAGGTAATAGTACACTATGTTTCCTTACAATATTTCTAGCTATTATTACATACAAAAAGGCAAGGTGTAAAATCGTATGTTCGAAATCTCTAACAATTTCATTAAATTTAAGGCTTTCATAATATAGTTCATTGGTTTGTATATTTGAATTATAAAAAGCATCTAATACCCAAATTACTCTTAATCTACTCTTAAAACTAATAGGATGGAGACACTTTAAATGGAAGATTTATTAGCCATTCAACAAAGTGGATTAATTCATATATTGGGCAACAATGTCATGAACAACACAGAGGGAATAAATATAGTTTGCCATGCATAAGTAGAACTAGATTTACATTAAAATGGAAAACATAGATTATTTAATAATCCATCTTAGAACTACAACAACTTAGACTTCCAATGTGCTTCTTTCACTTGGTCTAATAGAAGGGTGGGGACTAATTTGATCCAAGTGAAATTGGATCATGCTTGGGTATCCTTAGATTAGTTGTTCTTGTATTCATTTTCTCTCTATGTGTTGTATAGGATTGGTTCTGGTCATTTCCCTATAGCCCTTTCAACGAATCTTTTGGGAAGGAAAAAATGTTTTCCTTTACAATTTGAGAAGATGTGGCTAAAGCATTTTGACATCTATGAGAGGATTAAAGACTGGTGGAATATTAATATTTATGAAACTGCTATGTATAGAATTGCTATAAAGCTCAAATTTGTCAATTTTCATTGAGAAAGAAGCTATACAAAGGGAATTAAAGTTGACCCAAAGTAATATTCAAACTACTAGTTACAATGATTATAATCAAGCTTAGGGGATTTTTCTTCTTGCTCGGCTCCATAACCTCATTTCTAAAGAGGAGGAATTTTGGAAGCAAAGGTCTAGAGTGATTTTGGTTGCAATGTGGGGACAAAAATACAATGTTCCATTTATATACTCTAAAGCATAGGGCCTCTAACTGGATCTCTCAAATTATAAAAGATGGGTGTACTGTAGATTCAAATGATGAGATTGTTGGTATTTTTAGATTGTTGGCATTTTGTATATAGATTGCATTAATGATATGTTGTCATTGATGTCAATTGAACTGGTGAATGGTATTCATGATTTTGTTGATGTTATTGTTGTAATTGCTTTTTGTATTACAACCAATGTGATAAACTTTGAAGATGTTGTAAACCGGTATATGGTAGTTTGTATGTTGAACTGGTATATAAGGTTAAACCTTTCTATGTTTTGTAACCGGTAAACCCTTCCAGTTATTTTTGTTAAAACCCTACCGATCAAGTTTGTTGATTCAAGATTTGATGATCGAGCGGTAATGATGGTGACACGTGTGGTAATTGTTTGAAGATGAGTTCATGTTATTTTGGCGCATTTGATTGTCTTAGAAAAGTGCAAAGTGGATTGCATCAAATGCATAGCGTGTGATGAGTTACAAGTCCAATGAAGCGGTTATTATGGAGCGGTTGGAATTTTCTTGTTAAATGTGAAGAGATTGTTATGATTTCTAACAGTCAAGATTGTATCGAATTGTTTGTAATATCGATGATGAGAATTAGGTTTTTGTTGTGTTACCGACCTTTTTAATTTGTATTTAAGGTCGATGATGTTGTTTGATTTAAGTGTTGGCAAAGTTGACAAAGTTGGCAGAAATTAGCTGAGTGTAAGGTTGCCTAACCAGGAGGATGGATCTGCAATTTGAGTGAAGGCATATATTGACGCTTAAGAAGGATTTGATCAAGAAGATGTAGTGCTATTCAGACATATCGAAAAACCTATTGTTTTCTAACAATCACAACAGAAATTGAAATCCCCTAACTGGGTAAGCTCTAATAAGCTTGGTTACTTTCTAAACCCTCTCACAAGGTGATCCATTAGTTTGGATTCTCAAATTCTCCAGCGAGGTTACTCCTAACATGGTATTGTGCTTTTAATCAAGGCATATTTGTAAAATCATTT
This sequence comes from Cryptomeria japonica, assembly GCF_030272615.1. NCBI lineage: Eukaryota > Viridiplantae > Streptophyta > Pinopsida > Cupressales > Cupressaceae > Cryptomeria > Cryptomeria japonica. Next base: position 223,201,748 of record NC_081409.1, read on the forward strand.
AATTGGGTGATTGCTAACAGAATTAGTTCCTAACAGAACTTATTGTAAAGCTTTAACAGGCTTGGCTCCTAATAGGGCGAACTTCAAAAGAGTTCTGATAGTTATCTTTGTGAGTCTCATCTCATTGTGGTTTTTACCTATTTGGGTTTTCCACGTATAAATAGTTGTGTGAAGTGGAGAATGCATTATGTGGTTATGATCTTATTTGATTAAGCATTGTTGATGTTTACAAGTTTGAAGTTGTTTTATTGTTAAGTTGGTATAAAAGTCAAACCGGTAGATTTTGATATTGATATTGGTCAATGTTGATAATCTTTGAGATATTATCTTGACATAACTATTTTGATTGATAAGTTTGAGTTTGGGAGTTTGTATCAGTTTTTGAGTATACTGATTCACCCCCCCCTCTCAGTATTCTACCAGATACTTATTTATTTCATCATATCATCAATTGGTATCAAAGCATCTCATGTCCTCTTTGATCTCTAAGTTTAACAGCTTGAGGAAAAGAACCTGTAGATCATGATGAAGAAAGAAGGTCCTAAGTTCAACAAAGAGAACTATAGAATCTGGAGTGACAGAATGAAGATATATATCAAAAGTCTTGGTAGTCAATATTGGGAGCATGTAGAAACTTTATATGTTGCACCTACTGGTACTCTGACTGATGATCAACAGAATGAACATTAAGAGAATCATCAAGCATTAGAGGCTATCATAAGTTCCCCCATCTGATGTTGAATATGTAGATGTTCATGGTCTTGAAACTGCATATGAAGTGTGGAAAAAACTTGAAGAGATTTATAGCGGTGATGAACATGTTAAGATTGCTAAAGAGGAGAGTTTAAGAGGAAAGTTTGATGACATGATAATGTCTGAAGGCAAGAATATCTAGCAGTACAGTCAAAGGATTAAAGAAATAGTTGGTAAAATAAAGAGTGCAGGAGGGAAAGTGGAAGATGTCATAATGATCAGTAAGGTACTGAGAACCCTGTTACTAGTCTATGCTATTCTTGTTACAACTATTCAGAAGCTGAAATCCATTGACAAGACAAAGGTAAATCTTGACTCTATCATTGGCAAACTTTCTGCTTTTGAGTTAAATGGCTATGGTGGTAGTGTACATAAATCAAAATCTACATTTAGAGCTTCTGTCTCTAACCCATCTATGAGAAGAAGTAGAGATACTGACCATAGCTATGAATCCAGATCCAACAGAGATGCTGATGATGAAGACAGTCTAGTGGAGCTTGAGGCATTGTTTGCAAAATGACTTCCTAGAGGCATTAGTAAATACAAAGGTAAGCTACCGTTGAAATGTTTTGCTTGCAATAAGATTGGTCATATAGTAGCTAATTTACCTAACAGTGATAATGAACACAAGAGAGACAAATTTAAGAAGTATAAGGGTAAAGGCAAGAGAGATTGTCTTGTAGCTATTGATAGTGGTATTATTGATGATGATGCTGGTGAAGATAATGTGTTTGTGGCTATTAAGGAAGAGACAATAGATCAGAAGGCTTTAGTGTCTAGGATGGATAACTCTGATGATTGGATCATTGATAGTGGTTGTTCACATCACATGACTGGTGATCAAAGCAAATTTCTTTCCTTGAAAGAGTTTGATGGCGGTGTTGTCAGATTTGGCAATGATTCACCCTGTATGGTCAAAGGTAAGGGAGTTATTTCTCTTAATGGGAAAAGCAGTGTTGACAATTTTTATTGGGTTGAAGGTCTTAAGCATAATCTTCTGAGTGTGGCACAATTGAATGACAAAGGATACCCACTGGAATTTAGAAATGGTATGTGCAAATTTTTTTATAGCAAAGGCGAATTGATTGCAATCGGTAAACAAACCTGAGGTAATCTATTTCATCTGAATCCTAAAGCTAGCAACTATTTGATTACAAAGATAGATGATAGATGGATTTGGCATAGAAGATTTTGTCATATCAATTTTGACAATATTGTTAAAGTGAGTAAGTCTAAGATTGTAAGAGGTCTACCTCAGATAGACAAACCGATTAATGCTCTTTGTAAAGAATGTCGGTTAGGGAAGATGACTTCTTCTACCTTCAATAGAAATTCCTTCTCAGCGGAGCATTTGTTAGATTTGGTTCATACTGATCTATGTGGACCAATAAGAACCAGAATCATTTCAGGTGATAGATATTTTATGATCTTCACTGATGACTATTCAAGGATGATGTGGGTCACATTCTTGAAAGATAAGAATGCAGCTTTTGGGAAATTCAAGGCATTCTGAGCCTTAGCTGAGAAGAGAGTGGCAAAAAGATTAAATGTTTGAGAACAGATCAAGGTGGTGAATTCACTTCTAAGGAGTTCACTAAGTATTGTGATGAAAATGATGTCAAGCAGCAACTTTCTGCACCCAGGACACCACAATAGAATGATACAACTAAAAGAAACAACCGGTCAGTAGTTGAAGCAACTAGGACTATGTTGATACAAGGAGGTGTGGTGAAGACATTTTGGAGAGAAGCTGTAAGTACAACGGTCTACACAATGAACCAAGTTCTGGTGAAAAGAGATAAGGACAAGACACCTTATGAGTATTGGTATGGAAGATCTCCTGATGTTAGTTATTTTAAGATCTTTGGTAGTAAATGCTTTATTAAAAGAGGAGATTACATAAGCAAGTTTGAAGTGAAGAGTGATGAAGGCATATTTCTTGGCTATTCCACCAAGAGTAAGGCCTATAAATGTTTCAACAATCGGATTCAGAGAATTGTTGAGAGTGTTGATGTTCATCTAGATGAATCTCCTGAAATTTCAGAAGGAACTAGTTCTGAGAAAAAGGATGAAGATCCTTGCATTTTGTTTTTGGAACCTGAGTCAGTCTGAAACTGGTAAGGCAAATCCTGATGTACTTATTCAACCAGAACAAATGATTTCACAAGAAGAAGATGATGAAGAAGCTGAACCTGAGGAGAATGATCATGTTATTCCTAGACATGTGAGACCGAATCACAGTCCTGAGCAGATTATTAGGGATAAGGATGTCAGAGTACTTACTAGAGGAAGAGTTAGAGAGAACTCTTGCATGATCTTCACCATTGAACCAAGAAGTGCTAAGGAAGCTTTTGGTGATGATCATTGGGTTAAGGTAATGGAAGAAGAATTGGATTAGATTGAGAAAAACAACACTTGGACCCTGGTACCCCGACCGGTAAACAAGAATGTCATAAGTACTAAATGGGTGTTCAGAAACAAGCTAAATGAAGACGATGTTGTAGTTCGCAATAAGGAAATATTAGTTTGCAAAGGTTATGTGCAAGAAGAAGGAGAGGATTATGGAGAAACTTTTGCACCAGTAGCAAGACTGGAAGGAGTCGGAACATTACTTGCATTTGCAACTCTCAAGAAGTTCAAGGTATACCAGATGGATGTTAAGTTTGCATTTTTGAATGGGATATTGGAAGAAGAGGTTTATATAGAGCAACCTGATGGTTATGCACTGACAGATAAAGAAGACATGGTATGTAGATTGCATAAAACTTTGTATGGATTAAAGCAGGCACCCAAAGCATGGTATGAAAGGCTTCATACACATCTGATGAAGATAGGCTTTGCAAGAACCAGTGATGACAACAACATTTATCTCAAGTTTGAAGGAGATAAAACTGGTTAGTGAAGTATTTGTTGATGGCATTATATTTGGTGGTAATGATGTCATGATCAACAACTTTGCAGATGAAATGAAGAATGATTTTGAGATGTCATTAGTAGGGGAAATAAAAAATTTCACAGGCTTGTAGATACAACAGATGAAGGATTGTATTTTCATTACTCAGTCTAAGTATGTGAAAGAAGTTTTGAAGACTTTTGGCATGAGTGACTGTAAACCAATTGGAACTCCAATGGTTACAGGTAAATTGTCCAAGGAAGATGCATCTAAGTCTGTAGATGAGAAAGAATATAGGTCAATGATTGGCAAGCTACACTATGTTGTTCACAGTCGACCGGACATTGCCCACGTAGTTGGTATAGTTGTTAGATTCCAGAAAAATCCAAAGGAAGCACATCTGATAGCAACCAAGAGAATTTTTAGATATCTAAAAGGTACACTTGATTATGGGTTATGGTATCCATATGGAGAAAATTTTGATATGAAGGTGTACACAGATGTTGATTGGGCAGGGAATGTTGATGACCGGAAGAGTACTATCGGTGGAGCATTCTTTCTAGGAGGAAGGTTAGTTTCATGGAGTAGTAAAAAGCAAAGTTGTACTTCACAATCTACTATTGAAGCTGAGTTTGTAGCAACTTATATGAATTGCACACAAGCTATTTGGATGAGGCACATTTTGGAAGATTTTAAGATGAAAATCTCATAACTTATAAATATTTTGTGTAATAACACTAGGGAAATTAATATTTCTAAGAATCTTGTTTTGCACGCAAGGACTAAGCACATTGAACTAAAGTATCATTTCTTGAGGGAGAAAGTTTAAAGTAAAGATGTTATCTTGGAGCATGTTTCTACCAAGGAGCATCTTGCAAATATTTTTACCAAACCTCTGCCTAAGACTACATTTGAGTGTCTTAGAAGACAACTAGGGGTTGTACCCCTTCATGAGGTTAGTTGAATATGATGTTGATTGCATCAGTCCCTGAATTACTTGCAGAATCTTACACAGATTGATATTTTTGGAGTGGATGTATTCCACATGGGGAGCATCAAGTTTCAGTTTGTTGATGCACAGTGAGATTTTGATATTATATATTTTTACTTTCAATTTGGCATTGTTGTCAAAGGGGGAGAAGAATTATGAAATTAGTGAGAAGAATTTTGTGTTTGATTAGATGAACTAGTGACAGGATGATGACAGACAGAGCATGGTGAATACTTGTTATGTAAACCAGGATTCCTATTCACTAATCACAACAACATCAAATCAGAGGTGTTGATATATGTATTGCCATCAATGCCAAAGGGGGAGATTGTTGGTATTTTTAGATTGTTGGCATTTTGCATATAGATTGCATTAGTGATATGTTGTCATTGATGTCAATTGAACCGGTGAATGGTATTCATGATTTTGCTGATGTTATTGTTGTAATTGCTTTTTGTATTGCAACTGGTGTGATAAACTTTGAAGATGTTGTAAACCGGTATATGGTAGTTTGTATGTTGAACTGGTATATAAGGTTAAACCTTTCTATGTTTTGTAACTGGTAAACCCTACCAATTATTTTTGTTAAAACCCTACCATTCAAGTTTGTTGATTCAAGATCTGGTGATTGAGCAGTAATGATGGTGACACGTGTGGTAATTGTTTGAAGACGAGTTCACATTATTTTGGCATGTTTGATTGTCTTGGAAAAGAGCAAAGTAGATTGCATCAAATGCACAGCATGTGATGAGTTACAAGTCCAATGAAGCGGTTATTTGGAGCGGTTGGAATTTTCTTGTTAAATGTGAAGAGATTGTTATGATTTCTAATGGTCAAGATTGTATCAACTTGTTTGTAATCTCGATGATGAGAATTATGTTTTTGTTGTGTTACCGACCTTTTTGATTTGTATTTAAGGTCGATGATGTTGTTTGATTTAAGTGTTGACAAAGTTGGCAAAGATGGCAAAGTTGACAAAGTTGACAGAAATTAGCTGAGTGTAAGGTTTCCTAACCAGGAGGATGGATCTGCAATTTGAGTGAAGGCAGATATTGAAGCTTAAGAAGGATCTGATCAAGCAGATGTAGTGTTATTCAGACAGATCAAAAAACCTATTGTTTTCTAACAATCACAACCAAAATTGAAATCCCCTAACTGGGTAAGCTCTAACAAGCATGGTTACTTTCTAAACCCTTTCACAAGGTGATCCATTAGTTTGGATTCTCAAATCCTCCAGCGAGGTTACTCCCAACAGGGTATTGTACTTTTAATCAAGGCATATTTGTAAAATCCTTTAACTGGGTGATTCCTAATGGAATTAGTTCCTAACAGAACTTATTGTAAAGCTTTTACAGGTTTGGCTCCTAATAGGGCGAACTTCAGAAGAGTTCTGATAGCTATCTTTGTGAGTCTCATTTCACCATGGTTTTTACCTATTTGGGTTTTCCACGTATAAATATTTGTGTCAAGTGGAGAATGCATTTTGTGGTTACGATCTTATTTGATTAAGCATTGTTGATGTTTACAAGTTTGAAGTTGTTTTACTGTTAATTTGGTATAACAGTCAAATAGGTAGATGTTGATATTGATATTGGTTAATGTTGTTAATCTTTGAGATATTGTCTTGACAAAACTATTTTGATTGATAAGTTTTAGTTTGGGAGTTTGTATCAGTTTTGAGTATACTGATTCACCCCCCCTACTCAGTATTCTACCAGATACTTATTTCTTTCATCATATCATTAGAGATTAGGTGTGTGACTGCGTATTTGTTCTCCAATATTCTCTCTAATGAAGGTAATTTTAATGCTAGATGTGAAGATATTTTCCTTAAATTCATCCCTAATTATTGGGGAAGATTGTAATAAAATGTTGTGTGATCCCTTTTCATGAGAAAATTAAAAAGATGATTTTTTCTCTTTTGAGGTTAATAAATCTCCTATCTTGAATGGTTTCCAATTGTTCTTTTTCTAAACTCTTTGGGAGATTATGCTGAAAGATATCTCTGATGTTGAAGGAATTCTTTGGTTGTAGATATTTTCTTAAGGAGTTCAATTCTAGTTTTATAGTGTTTGTGCCTAAAGTGACTGGAGCTAACTATTTTGATAAGTTCAAATCAATTAGCTTGTTCAACTCTGTGCATAAATTTTTTCTAAGGTCCTGGCTCTCAAAAATTTTATTTATTTTTTGCCTCAAATTATCTCTCCTTAGCAAAATGGTTTTGTTCTCGATCGACAAAGTACATATTCTATTGCTATAGTTCATGAGAATATCCACACCCATGGCTGTAATAAGAAAGAGAGTTTCTCTGTTAAACTGAGCCTTTTGAATTTTTATGATCATGTTTGCTAGCACTTCCTCCTTTGGGTGTTGAAATATTTTGGGTTTGATTCTGAGGTCCTTGAGATCATCTGGCAATTCATTTCCTTGCTTAAATTTTTGGTGATTATCAATGGGTACTCTTCTATTTTTTTTAAGAGCTCTTGGGGTATCAGGCAAGGGGATCCAACATCTCCTCTCTTCTTTATTATTATGGTTGAAGCTTTGAGCAGATATATTCGCAAATTGGTGGCTGATGATTTGATGGAGAGCCAGGAAACAAACTAGGTGATAACCTTCTCTCACCCACAACTACTATGTCCAAATCAAGTTGTTTTGTTTTCTCAAGGTGTCAAACAACACACCTACCAGTTTCTCAACTCACACAACAATTTCTGTGACTAGGTCCATAAAGGATTAGTATCTTTCGGTACTAGTGGGATGGAAACTCAACCCTTCTATGAATGGTAGAAAATCATCCAATATCGGTGGGATAGAAACCTATTGGATTTTGTCTATTGGTGGTCCAACCAACGCAAAACATCCACAAGATCTGACTATCAAATGTGTTAGGGGGTACTTGTCTCACAACTGACCTATTTGTCTAGTAGCCCTATCGGTTGAGTTCTCCACACACAACTTAATTAACTTTCAAAAGACCAGAAAAATAAGGGAATATTCAGATACCCTTTATCAAGTTACACAATTCCCCAAAGGTTTAGACTCTAACCCCAATTTTATAGGTCTATACCCTTACTGTCCTTCCAGACCTAATTAAGCCAATTAGGCCTAATTTACCAAGTAAGTACCCCTTGTATTAGTCCCCAAACTAAACCAACACTTCTGCAAGCTGGCATAAGGTGTCAACCCACAAAATCCAAGGTTTTAGGACTTGATCCCATCTCCTTTGTCTATTGCAAGTGATTTTCACTTCTACAGTTCAGACGGTCACATAAAGATGCTCGCCTAGGGTCAATTCAATTTCTTTGAGCTTGGAGCCTCCCTGCAAACCAACACTAAAATATTATGGTAAAATGGACCCTCTAACATTTTCCCACAGGTTGTTTGGTCCTCTAGTGAAAATATCACATTAAGGGCATCTTTTCAGTGAAACCCTAGGTGCTGGTAGGGTTTGTGACTAGTCTAGGTAGGTTTTGATGGATCTCTACAACTCGATTGTTTAAAGACCTCAAAATTGATTCAAATGAAAGTTAAGAGACTTCCCTAACCCATCCAAATGGTTTCAGATGTCCACCAATCCGTACAGGTTAGAAATGAATATCAAACACACAGAATTTCAGGAAACTTCAAGTATATTGTATTGCTCCAAAACTCCAAAAAATCACCAATTTCAACAACTTCAACAACAACAACCCTAGAATCAATCCAATTTTTATAGTGTTTGTTCCTAAAGTGACTGGAGCTAACTCTTTTGATAAGTTCAAATCGATTAGCTTATTCAACTCTATGTATAATCCTTTTCTAAGGTCATGGCTCTCAAAATTCTTTTTTTGCCTCAAATTATCTCTCCTTAGAAAAATGGTTTTGTTCTCAATCAACAAATTATTGATTCAATTTCTATAGTTCATGAGAATATCTACACCCATGGTTGTAATATGAAAGAGAGTTTCTTTGTTAAACTGAGCCTTTTGAAATTTTATGATCATGTTAGCTAGCACTTCCTCCTTTGGGTTTGATTCTGAGGTACTTGAGATCATCTGGAAATTCATTTCCTCGCTTAAATTTTTGGTGATTATCAATGGGTACCCTTCTAGTTTTTTCAAGAGCTCTTGAGGTATGAGGCAAGGGGATCCGATATCTCCTTTCCTCTTTATTATTATGGTTGAAGCTTTGAGAAGACATATTCACAAATTGGTGGTTGATGGTTTACTAAAAGGTCTCTATCCCTCTTCTTCTAACTTGGTTTGTACTCATCAACAATTCATTGAGGATACTCTGATTATGGGTTATTCTTCTATTAGGGAGGTGAGATACTTGAATTTGATCCTTTCTAGATATGAAGCTTCTTGTAGTCAAAAGGCTAGCTATGCAAAAAGTTCTATCTTCTTTCTTAACACCATATAACCAAGACAAAGGAGAATTATACATATTCTAGGGTGTAAAAATGAGGACCGAATTACCTTGGTTTTTCCCTTTGTGGGAATCCAAATCTCTAATTTTTCTGGAATGGGTTGATTGATAAATTCAATTCTAAACTAGTGGGATGGAAGGGTGAACTTCTTAGCCAAGTTGGTAAAGTCCAACTCATTAAATCCTCCCTCCAAAATCTTTTGGTGTATGCAATGAGTTTTCTCAAGATACCTTCTAAATTTGTGGAGAAGATTGAAAACATTCAAAAATGTTTTCTCTCATTTGGAAGAAATGATAAAAAGAGAATCACTCTCTTGCTTGTAGATAGGTTTTTAAGCCCAAAAAGTTGTGTGTTCAAAACTATAAGGTTAAATGATTTCAGCTTTGTCCTGTTAGCTAAATGGTTGTGAAGGATCTTCTTTGATAATCAGGAATGGAAAAAAAATTATGCTTAGAAAATATGTTCATCATCCCCCAAATTTAGGTCAATTTTTGGAGTCTCATTCTCACCCTATGGGGTTAGTTTTATGGAATTTTATGTTCAAATCCAAATTTGTGACTTCAAAAGGTTTAAGATAGATTTTGGGAAATGGAAGGACTATTTGTTTTTGGGATGACTGGTTGATAGGCAAGTCCCCCCTCTATGAGAATATTTCTCTTCGACCCTTTAAGGAGCTTTGTATTAGGCATTTTGGTGAAAGGGTGGCTCATTATTTCCTCAATGGAAGGTGGAAGGATATTTATTCTATTGATTGAGGTCTACTTGATCTATATTTTTTGTTAGCTTCTTATCATATTCTTATTATGGCTATCTCTGATTGTGTTGTGTGGGGTCCTTCTCCTTCAGGTTTCTTCTTTGTTGCTTCTTCTTTTTCTCTTTTGGTGTAGCCTATTTCTCTTCCTCCTATATGGGCTTCTATTTGGAGCTATAAGTTGATTCCCAAGATCAGCATTTTCTTTTGGATTCTTATTCAAAATAAAGTCCTTGCTTTGGATAACCTTTGCAAAAGAGGCTTCTCTATAGATAATATATACCCCCTATGTTGTCATGAGTCAGAAAGTTCTTTTCATCTCTTACTGAGATATTCTTGTGTGGGATGTTTGGAAATATTTTCTTGGTAAGTAGATTTAAATTGGGTATTCCCTTCCTATTTAGGGGACTTTTGGGCCCAGTGGTCTTTCCCCTCTTTCAATTCTACCATTCCCTTCCTTTGGTCCCCGATTGTCTCTCATATGGCTTGGGGAGTTTGGAAGGAAATAAATAATTGTATTTTAGGAATTCTTCGCTTCCTTTTCTGTGGCGTCTTTCAAAATTTGTAGGGTTATCAAGGGGCATCTCTAGATTGGAGTTTCTAGTTGTAAATCTATTTCCTTGAATGTTATGGTGACTTATTATGAATGGTAGATTGGCAAGAATTGGAAATTAGATTATGATATTTCTAAACCTATAAGGAATCTTTAATCTCCTAGAAAAAATGTTTCTTGGCCTATTTCTCCTCCTACTTGGATTAAAATTAACTTTGACAGGGAAGCTAAGGGAAATATGGGGCTGACTAGTTTTGGGGAGTGTTGAGAGATTAATTTAGTAGGCTTCTGTCGGTGATGACACTTCCTTTGGGAATCCAGACCAATAACCATATCAAAGCGATTGGGACTTTCAATGGAATCAAACTAGCTTATTCTCTTGGCTATAGGGATGTTTGGATTGAGGGTGACTCTCTTAATATAATTAAATGCTTGAAGGGGCATTAGAAGCCTAGCTATCCAATTGAGACTTTGATAAATGATGCTCTTAACTTTATAAGATCTTTTGAAGATGTTTTTATATCCCATATATTTAGGGAGGTGAATGCATTACCTTTGTCTAATATGGGTCTTTTGAGGAGAGAATAATTCCTTTGGAAAAGATATGACCCCCTTAATCCTAATGTCCAAGACATTATTAACTTTGATCTATGCCATGTATGTTAATAATTTGTGTTATTGTTTTATCTTTTTCATGGGTTTCATGAATATTTGGATGGTGGGTTATATTAATGATGATAGTCGATTGTGCCACCTCACTCATTGTCAATTCTTGATTGCCACACATATTGTGGGCATCCTCTCCTAGTTTTCCTCTTGGTTTTCTTGGAAATTAGTTTTTGGAAGGAATTTGATTGTGAGTAGGTGGGGTAGGCTTTTCATCATGCAAATTTAGATTTTTTACTATGAGAGGAGAGATGAATAGGTAAGATCCTATTACCTGTGACAATGTCAAGCATGATTCAAAGGTTTGGAGGATTTTATAGAAGGATGGGGTAAAACCTTACCTATAACATCTCCAAGGTGCAAATCCTAAGGCTTCTAAGATGTTCTGCAAGGGCTAGAAAAATCAAAATCTTTATGTGTTCAATAAGAGCATTGACATCATTAAAGAGCTTGTGGCTAAGATTACTGGGCTTCCAATGGATGAGAAGAAGATTTTTCAGGATAAGAAGTCTTTTGAAACAATGGGGAACATTTTACTCAAGCGCAAGGAGGGGAACAAACTTGTGAAGAAAGATAATGGCTGCTACTAGGTGAAGTCTCTTAAACCCGTATACATTGCTTTGGTTAAGGTTTTAATGCAATTTTTTACACTTGAAGGTAGATTTACTATTTTTTTTGGCTAGCATTTTACTCTTTTGAACCATTTTAGACATAAGCAAAAGGTGTATTTTCCCTTTTATCTATTGGCCTCTCTTTAATATGGGATTAAGGAACATAAGATAAACATGATAAACCCCATCCTCCATGAGGGTTTAATCCTTTTAATCCTTGAATATATTAAATATTTGGCTTCTTCCTCCAAAGGGAAAAACCATGAGTAGATCTCTCTCTCTTTGGAAATGTCTTAAGAGTCATTTTCTGGTTTTGGGGAGGATATGGAGACAGAGTCTAGGGAAGGGGATGATGAGTCTAGTGATGACAAATGAGAGAGCAAGGCTAGTGATTCTTATGACCATGAGTGATCTTCTATTCCTCCTTGGGATTATAAGGAAAATTTTACCAAAAGGAAAAGGAATAAATTGATTTCCCTTAGTTCTCAGGGTTGAGAGTCAGAGGATTGGGAATTGATTGGGGCACAGAACTCAAAGCTTGTCAATAACCCATTTGACGAGGAGATTGCTGGAAAAGATATCCCAGGGAAAAATAGTTCTCCTCCTTTTTCTTTGTAGGCTAATTCTGGTAAGGAAGCTCATCCATATTTTCCCAAATAGTTGTAGAAGGATTCTCCCTTCCTCAATAGTTGAAATGAAGATTTGGAGGACTTGCTAGGGTGGCAAGAGATGTCACAGTGGATTAGTATAGAATGTCCAAATGGTTCTTCTTGGAGATGAATCAAGTTAACATCAATATTCGCTTGTTGAAGAGGAAAATTGTTACTTTTGAAAAAGGTGAAAGTAATATCGGAATGGAGGTTGATGAGAAGAAGATGTTGGCTATCTTGGAGAATGTAGTGAAGGATGTTAATCTCATGAAGACCAATTATGAGGGCCACATTGGTGTGCTTGAGGTGAAGATGAAAAGAATTGATGATAATATTTTTAACCTTATTAACATGAGCTATAGGTCTATCCACAGTAGTGTTGAAAGTATCAAGATGTTAGTTGATAATTGGCAGAAATCTCAAGCTTCTAAGTCTTTTGATAAGACTTTTATTGATCTTGGAAATGCAGATAAGGGAAAGCAGACGTTGGCTAATAGGGGTAATTGTGCCCGTAATAGGGGAAACCTCAAAAAATCTTTGGAGCATACTAAAATTGACTTGTAGGATATGCAAAACCTATTGTAATGTATGAAATTTGAGATTTAGGGTTTAAGATAACAAAACCACTAAATAGACTAATTATCACACATACATTGAAAGAGGGTTGAAACCAATAGATATAGGGTCAATCCTTGTAGGAAAGAGAATGAGATTCTGATTGGAGTCAACTGGGTTAGGGTTGTGATTAGCGTCTTTCTTAAATTGAATTGGATTTATCGTGAAATTAAGGCAAAACAATGAGATATTGAAGCAATCTGACATAAATAGTATTAGTAAGCTATAGATATCCCACTAATCTACCATGTGAGTGAAAATGTGTGCAATAAATTTAAAGCTATTTAACAATATAAACACACACACAAATCCATTGAAACACTCAAGATTGGGATGATTAAGAAGGAAAACTAGATAAACAACATAATAGCAATTAAAATACAAACTCTAGAATTATCCTTTGATTTGATAGTCCTTTGATTTAATGTGTGTTTGATCTACAATTCCAAGGGTGCTTGAATGTGTTCCAAAATGGTTGGATATGCAAAAAACTAAGCTAAACTAGATGCAAAGTGTATGGATGTGAGTAATTAAATTAACATTATGACTATATAAAAATGAAAGTGGATGGATTGTGAAGAAAAATGAGGGGATTAAATAGGCCAAGATGGGATAAGAAGAGACGTGAAAATGAGACATGTGTCCTTGAGAAAGGAAAGTGGCATGGATGGACATGTCAAGTGTCCTTGAGAAGGGCAAATGTCATGGAAAAGAATGACAATTGTCTTTGAGGACAAATGTCTATTTGAGAGACAGACTGTGGGTGCAAAATAATGGCTATCACACATAGCTAGGTACTTAGACTAGAGACACAAGTTTCCATTAAGCAGCTATTTGAATTCCATTCTTTTGACTCATTTATTTATCAATCTGAGGACGCGTAACTTGAAATGGGACTACAGAGTATATGCACGAAGAATATATAGGAACAAGTCTATCCTATTTTTAGGAAATTGAAAGTGATTAAATAATTGTTTACAAAAAAGGGAATGGCTTGAAATCACGAGTTTAAAGATAAATTTAATTTCGGCTAATAAAATACCAATTCTTCAAGTTGTATAGAAATAACTATTCTTCCTTGTCGTGGCTGCAAGAACAGTCATAGACTTACAAATTGTGGCTGCATGAACAAACAACAAGCAAGTGAATGAAACAAAACTAAGCAACTTAAAGAACAAAGTGCATAAAAGACAATCATATAGACTTATCACCAAGTGGGCCCCCTTGGATGAGTCTCCTGGGATAAGAACTATAACATAAATGAATTGATTAAGCCCACAACCATATCATAAACGCCATATTAACTTGGAAAGTAGATACTCTTCTTTATTCAAAAATCAACTTCAACAATATAAGATTACTTAATACAAAATCAAGAACTAACCAACACAGGAATGTGCAAAGGATTTATAACATTCATCCTTAACAACAACCCAAAACATTCGCTCCACTTCCTACTATCTAGGTGGAAGCTTGATTCAAAACTCATAAAATCTAGGAAACCTAAGATAATCAGGACTCTTGTCCTTCTTTGAACACTTTTAGATTTTCCCTATATCCTCTCTAACAACTAACAATCTTTACTAATGGATCAGGATTAGTCTGCAAACTCCTTATTGAGCAAGGATAGTAGCGACCAAGTCTTCAATATATTTTTGAACTCTTCCAGCCCGGCTATCCATTGTTTGTCAATGTTACCCTTTTGCTATGGATGAGACCCTATTACTTCATAAAGATCATTCCATACAACTGCCATGCAAAGGTTAGAGCAAACATTCTATCCACACATCATGTTGAACATATTCATTAGTCACACATAAAAATAGTGAATACTTATAATTCCATTTATAAGGTCCATGGTTCTGTCAAAATAAAGGTTTTAGCTATAGGTAATAAGGGTTATCAAAACAAGAATAGAAGGTTGAATGAAGTATGTTTATGAAGTCCATCAACAAATACAAAAACCCTCAAAGATGGAAAACTATCTATGAAAGAACCATAAAACTATGACTCATCACACCCCTCAACTGAAGGTTTTGCTGGTCCACCAGTATATGTTTCCCCAACATATGTCTTTTGATTTTCAATCCAAGTCATCAGCCTGAAGTCAGTAGCATAAGTCTCTCCTCATGTCTTAGAAATAGGGCTCCAATAGAACCCCTAGTTCTCTCTAAGATTCTCCCATATGTCTCGTTCCTGTTCCATATCATAATATTGCAATTCCTCACAATGAGTAATAGGCCACCATGACATAGGTGGTTGGAAGATCAAAGGAATCCATTTTTCCTATTGTGCCCGTCCCAAATGTATATAGGTGGTTGCTTGCCTGAGTGCTACATGATAGTTTCTCAAAGAATGTGGCTCTACTTTCTTCAGGTCCTCAAGCAACCCATTCCTTTTTGAGCCATATGCCCATACATTGTTCTTGCAGATGTTTCTGCCATTTGTTCAAATTCAGTGTGAACTTCTTCCCTCAATGATAACATCCTTCTTTTGACCCCTAGATCAAAAGTAAGTTGGTTCCATCTATAGTAAATTTCATCTAGATCCCCTACTTCAGCCCTCAATGGTAATGGGACAAATTATTCCATATCCATATATTCTCTAGCATGTTCACCCCTCATATTTTCATTTTGAATATAGGACATAAATGCCCTAAGATGAACATCTCTGATAGAAAGAAGTGGGTTCCATTGAGGTCTGTATGGAATAGCATAATTATGAAGATAGAATTCATTGAGTAAATTCTATTTCTCAGGAGGAGAGGTTTTATAGGCATTGAAAAATTCATTGAGGGTCATTAATGATGAATTCAGTCCTGACAACTCCCTACCTATCTTGTAGGAAAGATGTAATTCCTTCAAATAAAAAGAATATACTCTTGGAGGAGGCCTACATTCTATTACCTGAGGTATTAGAGTAGCTAAATTATCTATCCTATCCTCCAACTTGTTTATAACTACATCTTTTTCCCGTTGTTTCCTTTCTAAGGCCTCCTTTTCTCTTTTTCATTCTTCCTCCTTATTTTCTAATAATTGTAATAATCCAAAAGCAATCGATCCTGAAGAAAAACAAGGTGGAACATGCACAATTACCTTAGCTTTTATTTGTTTTTCTTCCTGATTAACTTTCTCAACAACCTCAGCTAGATTTGCTAACCCAATTGCAACATTTCTTTCATTATTGGGCTTATCCTAACTAGTTTGGTGAGGTCTAGAAGCTTTATCACCAACATTTAAATCAACATTTAGATTGATTCCTCCAAAATGTCTTGGCACTTCCTCTTCTTCCTCTTCTGGTTATTCTTGTTCATCCTTTGCTTCTTCTTGTTCGTCCTTTGCTTCTTTCTATTCTTCGTCCTCATTAATATGAACCATGTTTTGAATTTCATGCTTTGTTTCATTCAATATTTCTCCTCCCAATTCTTGATTGCCTCCTGCATTAGTATCCACTTCTTCTTATGAGAACTCTTCTAAATGAGACATTTCATATTCATGCTCTTCTTCTTAGAAGAATAGGATTGAGAGGATACCTTAGGAGATTTTTACTGATCAGATTCTGAGTTCGAAATTTCAATTCTTTCTCCTGCAACTACTTTCCCTTTAAACTTATTCTTTGGCCTATGACTAGTTCTTGTAGGCTTCTTTCCAACATAAGGTCTTTCCATTTCTTTCCTTTTTCAGCTAGATGATCCATCTTTTGTTGTAGGGTTTCCCATTTCTGGATTTTTTGCAGAGGTCATAGGTCTCTTTGCTTCCTACTTTTTAGAAAATTTTCCTTCTTTCTTCTTCTAAACCCTAGTTACCATAACTAACTTTTTATTGTCCTTACTCTTGGATGAGGGTTTCTATTTTTTAGGAACTTTCTAAGCAACTTTTTGAGTGTGATTTTCATCCTCACTAGAAGAATTTTCACTATGATCCTTAGTAGGTCTAGAGGATGAACCCCCTGCAACTTTTCTAGAGCTGGGAATTTGCCTTAATGGATGAGCTCCACTAAACGCTAGAAAATATACCCACTACATCTGATGAATACTAAGACGGGGGGGGTGGGTGAATTAGTATACCCAAAAACCTTACCAAACACTTAAGCAATTTTATTGCAGACCAGAATAAAGCATTCACCCACAATAACACAATGACCATAACACAAGATATTTTGATGTGGAAACCTAAAAGGGAAAAACCACGGTGAGTAAAACTCACAAGTCTACTATCTACAGAATAGAAACCAGACCGGTTAAGGCCTTACAATGTTCTTCACCAGAACAGATTTTGTTAGGAATCTTGATCTCTATTAGGAGATAAGTCCTATTAAAGACTACCTTGTTAACGGAATTCAGATCCACAATTGTGAACCACCTTGTTAGAGGATTTAGAACAGGCTTGACTGAACCTACCCAGTTAAGGGTTTTTGACTTGTCAAAGAGATTAGTAATCAACAAGTAAGTGATCTACAAAGTAGCACAAAATGCTTAGTTAGATCCTTGATTGCTCTCTATTAATGCATTGCAACATTACTTCAGTCTTTTGTCCTTCGCACCTTCAATCTCTGTCACAAGATACCTTCTTGCAAAGACCTAATCTTCTTACGCAACACACACAAAACCCTAGACATGATGTCCTCAAATAGGAGTCTGATTTCATGTCGGTCCAATGAGATTAGACTACAATTTCCTAGGTACAATACATCTAGACACAATTTGTAACTGGACACAGAATCACCACATCGGTGTCGGTGGATGACAACTCATCACACTTTACAAGTTTGTCAATTAACAAAACAAATTATACCGATTACTGGTTTACAAACAAAGACTGGTAAACTGGAACATAGTGTTCTGATCTTAAAAAGATTGACTGCCGCTTGGGGTCCTCGTACCGCTTGAGGTTCTTGGTCATGCTTTGACTGGTAAGCTCCTTCTGCAAAAACTGATAGTCTTCTACAAACAAAGACTATGCATACAATAGCATATAATACCAGTTTGAACAATACATCACATATTACCGGTTGAGAATAACTCAATAAGTGTGTGTCCATCAATGACAATCACAACTAAGTACAAACATCATCAAAATGTCAACAATCTCCCCCTTGGGCATTCATGGCAATGCTTAGGAAAATTTGACATCTAAGTGCTTACAAAACAAAAATGATACCATAATCAAAATTACTCCCCCTAAGCATATACACTACTCCCTTTGCCAAATTACAAGCATGTACATGTAAAATTTTCAATCAATACCACTCCCCCTTTGCGAACAATGAAAAATTAATGCAAACATGCCACAGAGATTTACCCAAATCATATTGCATAACATGGAAACAGAGTATACGTTTATGACAATAATGAGTAAAACTTTTCAAAAATGAATTTAAAGTTTTTCAGAAATTCCTTCATGTCTGTAGACCAAGTATCTAGGAGTGAGGCAACAATTTCACTCTGAGTCTTCATCTCAAATGCTAACTCCTCCATGGCATCTATAGTGCTCAATTCCCGTGTGACAATGATGGCTTCCATGTTCAGAAAACACTTCTGAAGAATCTGCAACTTAGGTAATAAAAGCAATTGAAGTTCTTGCAGATTTTGAGTCCGCTTGCAGATCTCTAAATCAATCATGGCAATCTGGTGCCTGTGAGTCTGTACAGTCTGCCCATACACTATGAAGGAATCATATGGTACTTTGAAGGTCTCTATATATTGCTTTAGTTCCGATTGGAGTTGACCTTTCTTCTTCATAGCATCATCACAGAATAGATCAAGCTGACAGATTTTGCTAAAACGTTTATGTCCTTCAACCATTGCCAGACTGATGTCATCTCTTTGGTGGATCAACTTGTCTCTATCTTTGTTGAATTACTTCACCAATGCAACTTTTAGTGCCTTTGCATGCTTTTTCTCTACAGTAACCTGGGCAACATCTTCCAAGGATTGCACTTGATCACCCACTATCGTGCATAGAAGCTTCAACTGGGCCAGTGAAGAATCGGTACCAGAAAGATTAGTATTGGGGACTAAGGTTGAAAGAGTATCAACAACAAGTTGAATAACATCTTTTTCTTTCTTCCTTCTTAGTTCCTCCAATATTTCTTAAGCGAGTTAAATACTTCTTGGTAGCTCATTTTCATCTACAGATTTGGTGAGATAGGCAAGAGTCAATTCACTGTGACTGGTGGGATCAACCTATTTAGCTTGATCTTTGGTTGCCTTTGGAGTCTCGAGAGTCTGTCCTCCTTCCTTTGCTTTGATCTCTTCTTGTCTCTTCTTTTCTTGCTCTTCTTTCTCCTTGGCCTCCTTGTCGGCCTTCTCTTTCTCCGCTTTCTCCTTCTCCACTTTCTCCTTCTCTATTTTCTCCTTTTTCGCTTTCTCCTTCTCCTCTTTCTCCTCATCCATTTTCTCCTTCTCTGCTTTCTCTTTCTTAGCTTTCTCTTTCTCTACTTTCTCTTTCACTTCTTTCTCTTTTTCTGCTTTCTCTTTCTCCACTCTCTTTTTTTTCGCTTTCTCTTTCTCCACTTTTTCCTTCTCTGCTTTCTCCTTTTCATCTTTCTCCTTATCAGCTTTCTCCTTATCAGCTTTCTCCTTCTCAGCTACCTTTGATTTAGTTCCTTTAGCATCTAATGCATCCACATCAATGGGATCAGTTTTCTCAGCTACTCTTTCTCCCTGATCATTGAAGGTTTCATCCAGTTTAGATTGGGCAGACACTTGCTCAACCTATAGATTTGCTTCCGATACCTTTTGTATCTTTATAGCTTCTTGAGCCCGCAGATGAGTGTCTTTTTCTACTTCAGAGACTTTACCTCCAAGTAAGTGAAGTCTTCTCCTTCTCATAAAAAAGGTGCCTTTGTACCAATCAAGAGTCTCAAATAGTTGAGAATTGGAGGCATCTGGAAAATATTGAGCAAAAATTTGCTCCCTAATTGTTTGCTCCTTTTCAATGGCAATGCGCCACTTATTGTCCAAAGAATCATACAAAGACTTAGAAACTATAGGTTTAACATCGGTTGGGGACCAATCATTAATACATAAATACTTAATGAGTTCTTGCTCTACCTCTTGCTTTTCAGTATTGTTAAAATCATCAAAATAATCTTTTAGATCATCAAGAAATTTCCTTCTAATATTCTTTATAGTCCTTTGACAATGTGTCATAGGCTTGTACGAAGCAATATCTATATTTACTGCTACAGAGGTTGTAGGTACATTACCGGTTAGCTTAGTCTTCTTACTCAATTGCCTCACTTTCTTTATTTCATCTTCTGATTTATTATCTACTAAATCCTGTGCTTCGTTCTTGGTTTTCCTATTCCTCTCAAATACCTTTGGCAGAATAGCCTCCGGTTTCTTCTTGGCTCGTGACCTCTTGGTCACTTTAGGACTGGTAGCAAATGTAACCGGTGTCGATGCCGATGGCACAACTTTCCTCTTCTTCTACTTTAGTACTTCAGGAGGATTAACTCTCTTAGAGTAGGTACCGGTCCTCTTCTTCTTTGGATCAAGCGGTGAAGTGAGTAGGGTAGAGGCATACCCAATGATTATATCATTCACCACTTCATAGCCCATAGGCTCATCTTCCTCTTTTCTTGGCTGAACCACTTCCATTATGCAATGATCCACTTTGATCACGAAACATATATCATCTTCATACTTCTTAACTAGGTCATCTGATACCCTTGTTCTCTAGTTCATCTTCAATCTGAACTCATCAAAATACTTGTTCAGAATCTTCGGATAGGTAGATCCCACTGCTTGCAAACTCTCCTTGATTTGTCTAGTAACAGGTAGGTCACTTGACCATTGAACATCACCAACTCCCAAAAAATATCCTTGAAAGTATATAAACAACCCAAAAAGTAGTTGACCAAACTTGAACCTTAGTGCCTTGTCGTCTTTGATGGATTTCAAATTCTCCATGAGTTTTTTTTGCATGCAGGTACATAAGTCGCACTCTACATCTTCCTTGATCATTCAATAAGCGACATGCACCGCAGCTTTAGGAAAATAATTCATTCTACTGGCATAGAATACTCTATACCCAATCACCATGCATGCATACTTCACCAAGTCATCTCTTATGGTGTTTACAGTCATTGCCTGCTTGTCGGTCACAGCTTCAGTGAGCTCTTCCACTTTGGCTTTTGCGATCTTATGAAGAATAGGGACTTCTCCAATATTGCAGAAACTAGTCACGACATGGATTGCCTCCGGTTTGATATCATGGGTTCGCTCAAGATACATCTTGTCACCATGAACCCTACTAAGAATGATTCTTATAAGATCTTCTGTGAATTCTTCGAGAAAATATACTGCATTGTGTAGTTTCTTCTTCTCGATCACGTTGTACTCTAGTTTAATCTTCTTATCTTCTCCACAAAACAATCTCAACTGGGAGTGAATCACTAGAGACCCTAGGTCTTCCAGTCTACAATCAATATAACCAGAAACATCCCCTTCAACAATGACTTCGGTGAGAATTTGAGATAGGGCATTGTATTTCAACTTCTTCCTAAGAGATTCAGATGACTCCTCGGGTGTGGAAGAACTAGAAGAGACTTTGGATGTAGAAGCCATGTCTAAATAATTCTAAATGATAAGTGATTCAACAAAAAATACCTTTTCACTCCGAACTAGGGTTCACCGATGTCTAGCACAACCCACTTCTCCAAAATCTTTCTTTACCTCTCTGAACTCCACTCTGGATAGCTTGAAATGACTGTTGGGTCTTGCACAAGATTTCCTGGATTTCTTCGAATGCAAGATTGATTGCTTTTGTTGTGCTCCTTAGGTTAGACAAATGCTTCTTCAAAAATAGGTGAGTAAAAATGACTACAAGCGTCACCTATATACATGCTCCTACCTACCATAATAAATGCATCACCTTTAGGGTAAAAACCCTAATTTTACCTTTTACCACTTCACTTCTTCTGTGATTCGACAAGTAACCAATACTGATAAAAGCGCTTTACTGATATACTCTGGGGGTACAAAACATTGTTATCAATATGCTCCCCCTTAATCTTTTCGAAGCTTAATTTGCTGATTCAGGGGTCTCCATACTGGGTACGGAAACTGGTACATCTTGTGGCTTCTCTTCAGATTTCTTTTTCCAAGTTTTATTCATATCTTCCTGAACGGTTTCAACATCGACCTTTCCTTTTCCTTCTATGTCGACCAGTTTGTCTTTCGATGGATTATGTCTCAGTCTACATGCTCTAGCAAGATGTCCCAGTTTGTGACAACGATAGCATACCATACTAGGTGCTCTCCATGGTCTGGTGTTCACCTTTCCATTCTTTCTCCTACATGTTGCAACAATGTGACCGCTACCACGACAGATCACACAGATTGCACTCCAACCATTTTGCTCCATAACCATTTGACTAGTGGTCATAGGTTCTATACCGGTTTGGGTTCTGGTTCATAAGAGGTTCTTGGACAACTCCTTTTGATCTTGGTGCATAACCTCCAGGGTTGTTCATAACCGATCTACACTCAAAAGATCTATGCCCAAACTTGTTGCATGCATAACAATGACCATTAAATCTTCCAGTTCTAGCCTTGTGGTCATACACATAGTTTTGCATGTAAGGGAAATTATTATAAGTCTTGCTCCTACATACATTGGCAGTATGCCCTTCCTTATGACAGTTAAAGCATACAGGCTTGAACTTTGACTTACTTTTTCTTTTGCTGTTGTTCTCAGGTACCGGTTGCTCTTTTGATGCATCAATCTTGGTTCCAGAGGATTCACCTTCCTCATATGCAGAGAAACCAAGTCCAGTGGTATCCCTTGATGGTTTCATTGATTCCATCTTTTGGTCCAATTTTGCAGTGCTCCGGTTGAACTTTGCAAGTATCTCCTTTGTCTCAACAAGTTCTTTGGAAAGAGCTTCATTGGTCTTTATTAGGGTTTCATTATGAGAAATGGCTGCATTGAGTTTTGCTTGCATTTCTTCTTTCTCTTTCTTACCCTCTTGCCGATAAGCAATAATGGTGCCAATTTCTTGATTCAACTTAAAGATCTCGTGCTCCTTGTCCTTCACTAGATCCTTAGCTTTTCTTCGGTTTTCTATTTCCTGACTCATCCTAATGGTCAGTCCTTCTAGCTCCCTCCTCAGGTTAGTTTTAGACTCATTCAGTTTCTCCACTTCTTCGACTAGGGTATCCATGTCTGCTTCATCAGAAGAGTTGTTTTCAGTAATTTCTAGCATTTTCTCAGCAAGTTCTCTTCTTTTGGCTAAAGAGGCTTCATACTTGACCTTAAGTTCATCATAGGCTCTCTCAGATTCAACCAGACGGTGAATGAGTTCCCTCATGCTGTATTCCCCCACATCTCCTTTCAAGTGGCTAGACTTAAAGAAAGGTTGGCTCTAATACCAATTGATGAATACTAAGAGGGGGGGTGAATTAGTATACCCAAAAACCTTACCAAACACTTAAGCAATTTTATTGCAGACTAGAATAAAGCATTCACCCATAATAACACAATCACCATAACACAATATATTTTGACATGGAAACCCAAATGGGAAAAACCACGGTGAGTAAAACTCACAAGTCTACTATATACAGAATAGCAACCAGACCGGTTAAGGGTACCTTGTTAAAGGATTTCAGATCCACAACTATGAACCACTTTGTTAGAGGATTTAGAACAGGCTTGACTGAACCTACCTAGTTAAGGGTTTTCGACTTGTTGAAGAGATTAGTAATCAACAAGTAAGTGATCTACAAAGTAGCACAAAATGCTTAGTTAGATCCTTGATTTCTCTCTGTTAATGCATTGCAACATTACTTCAGTCTACTGTCCTTCGCACGTTTAATCTCTGTTGCAAGATACCTTCTTGCAAAGACCTAATCTTCTTACGCAACACACACAAAACCCTAGACATGATGTCCTCAAATAGGGGTCTGATTTCATGTTGGTCCAATGAGATTAGACTACAATTTCCTAGGTACAATGCATCTAGACACAATTTGTAACATGACACAGACTCAGCTTATCGGTGTCGGTGGATGATAACTCATCACACTTTACAAGTTTGTTGGTTAACAAAACAAAGTATATTGACTACCAGTTTACAAACAAAGACTGGTAAAATGGAACATTGTGTTCCGATCTTAAAAAGATTAACTATCGCTTGGGGTCCTTGTATCGCTTGAAGTCCTCATATCACTTGAGGTCCTTGGTCATGCTTTGACCGGTAAGCTCCTTCTGCAAACACCAATAGTCTTCTACAAACAAAGACTATGCATACAATGGCATATAATACCGGTTTGAACAATACATCACATATTACCAGTTGAGAATAACTCAATAAGTGTGTGTCCATCAATGATAATCACAACTAAGTACAAACATCATCAAAATGCCAACAACATCCTAGGGTTGCTTTCTACTAAGGCTTGCTTAACCAATAGTTGAATTAAGAAATGGTGAGACATAGATTGAAGGTTACCTTTTTGTACCTGAGTTGCCATTTGCTTAAGTATATTGTAAAGGAAATTTGGAGCATTCATCCACCTACCTTGTCTTAAATGACATAACAATTTGAAATGAAAAAAATACAATTGTGATTGTCTCCCCTCACAATTAATGTACTTAATAATATAGGTTACCCTGTGAGACTAGAGAGGTGGAAGAGACAACCTGTTAGTTCCTTTCTTAGTGACCTCCAAAGGAGGGTCACCATGCTCTGGAAGACCTAGCATTATTAGTTTCCAGAAATGGTTCACCATCCCTAGGAAAACTAGAAACTTGAGCAATACGTTCCTCAGTAATAGGAATCCTCAATTCTTCCACCACAACCATATCATCCTTCAAAGATTGTGGAAATTCGAGGGCTACATCTCATCATAAGTATGCAATTTTTGGAAATAATCTAACCACCCACATACTTTATACAAAGGTTCACAATCTTCATATTGTAATATCAAAATGTGGTTTGGAGGCTCTCTTTTAATAAGGGAACCTCCCATTACTACAGTTGTTACTTTCTTCAAGAAAATCTCCTTCTGTTAAACCCGAAATATGAAGCTTTCTGCTTTCAGACAACACGAGGAAATGGTGTGTACTAGGCAACCTTCCAAATAGAACAGGGTTAACATGCTTATTTGAATTTTTACAGGTCTAATAATGGAAATACCTTATCTCACAATCAATTCCCTCCCCCCCCCCCAATTGAAGATAAATGTAGTGTCCACACATGTGTAAGGGTAGGAAATTAGAATGTAATGATAATTATTTAAAATTTGAATAAAATGACAAAAAATATGAATCAAAAGTCGTAATCATGAAAGTGTAAATATACTTAGTATTGGAATCAAGGATCACTAAGAGGGTGGGGGGGGGGGGTGGTGGGCGAATCAGTGATCTACCTATTAGAAAAATTTATGATTTAACTTTAAACCACTGGAAGCATACGCATAAAACTGAAATGTAGAAACATAAAACAATCAACCACAAAATCATAACATCGAGATTTTAACGTGGAAACCCAATTAGGAAAAATCATGGTGGGATTTGAACCCACAATATTATTCCACTATGGCCAGTAGCAAAACAATATTACAATATGGGAAATGCACATGCATTTCAGGCACACTACTCAAGTACAATAAGGGATACAACCCCGGAAGGCTTACTGCCTTACAAATAAATTATAGTGATGTCGTACAATAAATCAACTCTAAAATAGCATTTGCAATGCCTAGATGAGTTCTAGTTAAGTGCCAAATATACGAACTATACCACCTTTGTTGTTTTGATCTATTATGCCCTATCATCTATCTTAGTCAGCTCCTGGATCAAGAATGCGCATGTGAAACTATGCCAAAATGGATTCTCTATCACCACTCACTTGCATACAATCATACCATACAATAAAAATATCTCCCACACTAGACTTATATATTAGCAATCACAAAATAGATCATTTATCAAGTCGGCTTGCTAATGTAACGTGTAGTCATATGTTGGCTTGACAGGATCATAAAAGGTAAATTTGGATCACAAAAAGTAACAATAAAATGATGTTTCTATGTCATCTCAATCACCCCATACATGATTCAATACACCACAATGACCGGAAATCTTCCAGACCAAAACTGCTATGTTCAACCTAGAATACTAGTTAATTGCCTACCAGTTGACATCCTCTTCTGGAAATCAGATCCGTGATTACCGGATAGGAATATCAAGAGGAGTTGCCATCAATGACAACCCTAAACCAATAGTCAACCATCAGACGCCACCAGATGAGTGTCAATTGCCAACAATCTCCCCCTTTGGCATTGATGGCAACACTCATGAAAAATGGGTAAGTGTTGAAAAACTATACACCAGATCAAAAGAATTTCTAAGGCTTCCCCTTAGCAAAGAATTTTGAAATCTGTAAATACACTCTTTTGTTGTATATTTTTCACCTTGACTATCCCCCTTTGACAACAATGCCAAAGATGGGGTGCTGCCCAAAACTTATATACAGGGATATCCGTCGAAGACTCTACAAGAACTTGAAGATGTCAGCAAAAATGGTCTTCAAAAATTCTAGGTAAGTGTCCCACCCACTCTTCAAGTTATCCAAAACTATAATTAATGCACTAAATACAATGGCATGAATATCTACTTCCTTCAAATCAGATGAAATAGGTTGGGTCATTGCCTTCACACAATCTTCCTTATTACTCAACATGGTGTCCAACCCGGGGGCAATCAGGTTCCGGAGGTCACCAAATCTCCTCAAAATTTTGTCTTTATCTGCATTAAGGCTTGAGATCTAATCATTGAGAGCCATTATATTCCCTTCAACACTACTGGTTACAGCTATATTAGGATGAAAAGACTAAGAAATACCAACAAGTTTACCCTAGCAAATGCTTATTGGCTTTTCTATATCTATAGTGAACTTGGGCAAAATTAGACAAGACTTATATAATTTACCACCTTCTGGAAATGCATCTAGAATAACCTAAAAACCTTTATTAAATCTCACACTATCATCTTCAATCATCTTCTGGAATGTCTGCATCCTTACTTCCTTGAATATATCCAAAACTCTCCTAGTAGTGGACTTCTCTAAAGAATCAAAACTGGTATTTACACTATTAATCAACTGTAACAATTTACCAAAGGGGATAGAATTAGAGTCTAATTGTACACTTAGAGCCACCTTCTGCAAAACATTAAGTGACATCAAAATAATCTTTTTATCATCTGACTCATATTTTACTAGATCTTGACTGGCCTGAGCTTGAATAGTTACTGCAAGCATCAACTTCTTTGTAGGAGACATTTGTCCAAGATTTAAAGGGCCATCTAGATTGATAGATATTTGAGGTGGGGTCCTTGAGACTGTAGGAGTGTCAATTGTCAGATCAACACCTCCTTTACCCTTGTTTACTTTAGCATCCTTTACCTCTACCATCTTAGGTTCCTTTTCAACTTCATCCCCTTTATCTTGTGCATCGGTGTTGCCACTTGGTGCAATATCATCCTTTTGAATCTCAAGGACTACTAAACTATCTACCACTGGAGGATTATCACAAGTCTCAACATCAAGAGTCGTGTTGCCTTGATCTTCTGGATGTCCCTCAGTCTGAGTTTCATCTTTCTAATCACCAGGAGCACCTTCCTTTACTTCCGATTGAGAAGACCTAAATGCATCCATGTACAAAGGATCATTCACAATTATATTTCTCCATATATCTTCAGTCTCCTTTCTCACCTCTTCCATATTGACAATCATCAATTTTCTTACACTATTTTTACTTCCGAATCCTTTCTGTAGTCAAATAAATCTGTCCACTTAATTAAATGAATATTTATTATTTATTTGATTATTTAACCATCAATCATCCTCAAACTCTTCTCCTGTTAATTAAATAAAGTATTCAATTTATATAAATTAATTCATTAAAGCCACACTTTAAATCAATTAAATTAATAAACATATTTATTTAATTTAACCCCCTTTCCTCATTTAAATAAATAATAAATATTTATTTAAATTCCTAAACTCCCCCCCCCCCCCCACTTGCATTCTCCTACAAATGCAAGTTGCACCTATTTGATTGAAATAAATGAATTTTATTTTAATTAAAATCCTATTTTTCTCTCACCCACCAAACCCACTAGCATCCTAAAAGTCCTTCTAGACTCTTCTAACCACCTTCTAGATTCTTCTAATCCCTTCTAATTTGCCTAATCCATCTCCTAAATATTGTCGCATTCCTAAGAAACTTGAAGTCACTTCTCAAATCCTCAAAGTCTTTGAAAAGCATTAAAGGCTTTATGTCTTCAATAAGTTAACCCCTAAAGTCTTCTAAACCACTTATGGCTCTTACATAACCATTAATGGTTAACTCAACTCACCCACATGGTTAGAGAATTTCCCTCTAACTTAATCCCCATCTAACTCGTGTCTCTTCAAGCATTGATTGCTTTGACCATGGTTATCCCCACTAACTCTTGCACAAGAGTTTGTCCATTGGATAAAGGCATTATTCATTGGATAAAAGCTTTATCCATTAACTCAAGCCTAACCAAACCCTCCCAAGGTAACCCCCAGGTCATTTCAAGCATTTAATGCTTCTTCCCTCTCCTTTCAAGCTATCTCATGATGGCATTTGTCATCCTGGGATTGGGTTGAAAGCCCTCACATGGATCATAAACCCATCAATCCCGACCCTTGTTGAGATCACTCAATCTCAACCATCCATTTCTCTATTTTCCCTATAAATAGAGCCCATTTCTTTCATATCCAAATCTTGAAATCTTGTATGCATCTAACCTATACTAAAATTTAGAGAGTATTTTAGGAGCAAAATCATATCTAGTTTGTTATTTTGGCTAAAATCAATATAGATTAATTAGACATTTTCTCATATCTAGTTTGCTTGCATTTGCATAGTCTTTAATCTTCATTATTCATAAATATTGAATCTCCATAAGACATCCATAGTAGTGCAAAATTCTGAGGGCTACACTCATGTGGAACTTGGAGAGAGAGGAACAAGGGAGGAGCAGTTATGAGCATTTTGGAGAGCATTTGGGAGGGTTTAGTGTCTTTCCTCCATTTTTGTATGCTTTCTATAACATGTTTGATCTCTCTCTTGATATGCATGCTTAGGATTGTAGTTTCTTTTGTATTTTGTTTATGATTGAGACTAACTAACACTAATGTTTGAATGACTTGGATGTATGTGTGTTTCCTAACATCTTTTTTGTAGCGCATCATTTGGTGAACCCGACGTGAATCGAACACGCAACCTTCTGATCAAACTACTAACATTTTTTTTTAAATTGTCAAATTGCCACACAGGTTGCGCTTTAGCACTATTGAACATGTTTTAACACTTTTAACAACTAAGTAATTAGTGCTTTTGTCATCATTCTGATGTTTCTGTCAGAGAAGTAGCACGTTTTTCTGAGTGATAGCACTATTGTTGATTAAATAGTGCTACTGTGACTCTTTTAGTGCTTTTGCGCTCTTTGTCTGACAGAGATTTTAGTTTGTTTTACATTTTTAAGTAGCACGTCCGTTCATATAGTAGCGACGTTGGATTTCTTTTAGCGCTTTTGTTAGTAGTTTAGCATGTCTATATTAAAGTAGCGCTTTTGTGTTTACACAGAGTAGCGCTTTTGTTAGAGAGAGTGGAAAAAAATGTTATGTAACCAAAAATCAAAATTTTAGGCTTGTACAAGCCCTCCAAAAACTTTCTTTTTCATTAACTTTTTCATTTTTTTTGTATAGGTTTTCTAACTTCTTGTTGCAGGATTTGCGGAGTTACGAACTTAGAAAGTTTATTTTCGTTGTTTTCTTTCTTTCTAAGCTTTTTCTTTTAAAGATTGGATTAAAAATAATTCACTTTCCATTTTTTGATTAAAATCTACTTCATATTTCCTTTTAGACTAAAATAAAGAAAAAATTTCAATTTGGGTTTTAAAAGGGATTTCACGTTGCAAAGTTAAAAAGAACCACAAAACAAACAAACAAAATTTGCTTTCTTTTGCAAGTTAGGACAAATTTTTCATTTTGGTGCTTAAAACAAACAAAACAAATTTCATTTCTTGCAAGGTTAAAACTTCACAATCAATTTTTTTATTTTGCAAGTTAAAAAGAACAAACAACTTGTCCCCTTTTTGTTACAAACTCGCTTTTACTTTGGGAAACGTGCTTTCAATTTGGTTGACCAGGATTTTTTAATTTCCTAGTTAGCAAACAAATTGCCTTGAATTTAAAAACAACACCATGGTTGTTGGAGCAAAATATCCAAGTAGCATATAGATCAGATTGCGATAAATCAGTTAAAAATAACAAGTGTTTTCAGTGTTTGGCACACTTGTACAAAAATATATAGAGTGGTCCCACTTCTAACACACACTATCCTCTCCCTTGGCTCTCATAGTCCTAGGTGCAAGAGAAAAGTGTTAGTAACACTAAAAAAAATTTATTTTTAAGAGAGGCCTGTCAAGAGACACGTCACACTTGGGAACGACCTCGTGCGGTAAATCCTTTGAGCCGCTATAGAAATCAGATGAGAGAGAAAGATGTAGCCTTGGGTATAGTTGTTCCTACAATGTAACTTGTCGAAAGGACATATGGGCCCCACTGCAAGTTACAAGGCTCTTAAGTGAGTCACTGTAGAATGAACGTACGTCCAAAGACATCAAACATTACTAAACACCTTTTATTATATAATCCCACTTGTTCTATTGATTGAGGATATTTGTGAAAAGTTCAGTGCAAGAGCATAGATGGTTTTGCTCCCAAGATACTCACGATGCATATTTCCTTGAGTAGAAATATGGCTTTTTGAAAGGCTACTTGTATCTTGATAAAAGTGGCGACTCCCCCATCATAGGGATCATCTATCTATTATGCTCGTGCAAGACTTAGTATATCACATCCTTACTTGCCATGACGGGATTCATAAGGTATGTAGTACCAAAGTCGAAGAAATATCAAGATGTGGGCTGAAAATATCATAACTGGCCATTGACCTTAGGGATAGAAAGTGTGTTTGAATTTTCTTTGTCTTGTGTTAGACCAGTAACAATTTGAGCCGACTTCAGGCTTTTGGAAAAACATACAAAACATTTGAAAAGGGTCAAAAATTTCATGATTGGGTTGATTTAGACCCACACCTATTGTGCCTTTTTAGGAAAGATTATTGTCCTTGTGTGCTTGTTGTGTTTTCTTGTCAACAAATTAAAACCAAGTATCAATCCAAAAAACCTACATCAACATTGACCAACAAAATAAAACATCAACAAGTGAAACAAGATATCAGTTTATATGACCATCACTCATATCTTGAGAAAACAAAATCTTCATCAAAATACCAACTTGAAGAAGAGACCATTGAGCTCAAAAGATCTTATCAAAAGAAGAATTTTTTTCTATATCAATAGACAATTTTTTCTCTCACATAGAATCTTATTGCGTCATATGCATTTGTATCTTCTAGGAAAATCCAACAAATTCAACAAAAAGCCTTTGAAAAATAGAGCTTTTACTCGGTATAGAGCCTTGGATTATCACAAAAACAATGGGGGCAAGATCAATGCTTCTTTCTTTCCAAAAATTTTCATCACCTACAATGTAGCTCTAGGGGAACCACCAACCCCTAAGAGAGAGGAAGAAGTAGAAACCTCCTTTGTGATAGAAAGTTTTTATTGAGTTCCATATTCAATCCACTTCACCTTCACACATCATAAATCCATTCAACTCTCAAAACACAAAGAGGTCTTGTCTTAAGTTCTTTTTAGCTATTTCTTAAAACAAACCAACAAATCACTTTTAGGGTGTCTCTACATCTAGGATCAATCATCCTAAGAGTCATTTCTACAAAGGTTAAAACTATTTTATGAGTGCATCGTCTCATTGCTAGGTAGCTTGGTTTGTAACACATCTCAAACCTTGCTATACCTTATCACATCAAAATTGTTGAAAACACAAGGCCAATTCACAAAGAACTTTGTTAAACATCCAACCTTCAGTGTTAGAGATCCATCTTCTAAGCATTTCACAAACACTTACCTTCCACTAAAACATTTGATCACCACCTCATAAATCACTTTCACCAACTTTCAAACAAAATGGCTCACACTAGATCAATGAGAAACCAACAACCAGAGATTGAAGATGAGGAAGAAAACATTAACAATTTTCATGAAGCCCTTGGAGGAGGCACCGATGATGAAGAACCCAAAACTCCAACTCTCGAAGACATAGAAAGAGCACATCACAATCCCAAGTTCAATAGACTCTTTGACAAAATCCTCAGAAACAACGCAGATGCTCATTTTCTGAGACTTTCTCAAGAGGGTGCCAAACTACCCTCTGACTTTGATACTGCACAGGTACAATAGACATCTAAACAACATAGTTGTAACGATGGTGGAAGAGGTAGGGATTACTTCCACTATAACCTTAATCATCAAGGGAATCCCCCGCCTCCTCCTCCTCTAGAAATAGACATATTGAGACAACAACTAGAAAATCTAGCTCAACAACTCAGTAGTGGTGTGAAGAATACCCGATTTTCACTTAATGATATTTGTCCCTATCCATTTGATAGGAACATGCATATGCCACATTTTTCGTGAGGGTTTGAAACACCCAAGTTTGAAAATTATAGGGGCAAAGGAGACCCTTGAGATCATGTACGAGAATTTCACTCAGCTTGTTTAGAGGTGGCCTATGAGGACACCTATCTAATGTGCCTCTTTCCTCAGAGTTTGGGAGGCACAACCACGCAATGGTTTTCTCGATTACCAAGTGGCATTAGCACATTCGAGGAAATAGTCCAAAAGTTCATCACTCATTCTTCACATAACATAGAACAAGATTCTACCATGGCAGATCTATGCAATACCAAACAAAAACCAGGGGAATTGTTCTCAACTTTCCTACAACGGTGGAGGCAACAATCTAGCAGATATTCTCTTCATTTGCTTGAACAAGAGCTAGTGGAAATATTCATTTCCAACTTGAATGATGAGATGGAATTCCATTTAGACATGAAGGGAACATAGTCCTTTGGGGAGATGATCACTCAAGGATTAAAATGTGAAAGAGCCCTTATCAAAAAGGGACTTATCAAAATCTACAATGAACCCAAAGATGGCCCTCATCCACGTTATAATAGTGATAAACCATATTTTTGGAACAAGAACATGAACGTTATCAATGATGGGATAGTGGAAGCACGGACAGTAAAAATTGCACAACCTGTGGTCAAATTTGTAGGACAAAATCCCCCTCCTAAAAACAACACCATCACTCATCCACAAAATCAAAGTCGCAATGTGTCACAAGAAGAACCAAAAAAAAGGCAACAGAACTACAAACCAAAATGCATGTACACACCCTTAGGGGAACCCATCGAAACAATATTGCTTCAATTGGTCTCTTCTAATTTAGTGACCTTACCAAAAATTGTCGGTATTATGGATGTGTTGCATTGGTTTTGTCATTGATGTCAACACTTATCCTTATGGAGGTCTACATTGTTGATTTGGCACTATGGTTATATTGATTTATTTTTGAACCAACACATTGTGTTCATCGACAAAGTTAGTGGCTTATGCACAGCCACTGGTATATGTTCACTGATAGGTTATATGGTTCACCGACAATGATGATGACTTGTTATCATCTGGAGATCGCTTTTTTGTGTCGAAGACATGGATTGGATGTTTGGAATTGGTGTTTTGGTTATTGATCTAAGTGGGTTGACATATTTGTTGTTATAGCTGATAGGTCTAGGGTATGGATTGGTATACAAATCAGCATGACACGTTATGGAGATGATTTATTATTGGATATTGTATTAAGACCGACATCTTGTATCACATCAAGACTTATTTTGTAATTGATCTAAATGTAATATTCTTAGTGAGCCGACCTTAATATTTGGTCTTAGGTTTTGTATAAATGTAAGATCTCATTTGAGAGATGTATCATGGTAATGTAACTTGGTATATGTGTGAATATTGAAGATCATATGAGAAGATCACAGAGCGAATCACGTAGACATCATCTTAAGGTTGAAGGAAGGTATGCAGGTGTTAATAAGAGCTTAAACTGGTACTGAATCCAACATTGTAGATGCACTTTGAAGCAGTACATTATTATAGGATTTAACCATCCTACTATAGTCAGTGTGACTCCCATTCTTGAGCAATGAGCTCTAGGTGGTTGGCCTTTTTGCATGTGCAGACCCCATTTGTATACACTTACTATCTGCAGTAGTATCATCTAATTGTGGGTAAGGTTTCCCACCGTGTTTTTTCCCCTTACAGGATTTCCACGTCAAAAATCTTTGTGTTATGTGTTGTGGATGTTGTTTCTCTTTCTGTTTCATGCATTATGTTTCACCGGTATTGATATACACTGCTAATCTATTTCATTGATATTAAAGATTGGTTTACTGTTATTAAGTTTAAGTTGGATTAATTTATAGTTGGGTTGAAATTAATTGACAACTGATTCCACCGCCCCCCTCTCAGTTGTCCTTGTGGTTCCTAACAAAAACATCTAACTATGAACCTCAGGTCAAACCTCCATCGTGGAGAGATAATGAATATTGTGATTTTCACTAGGGAAGAGGGCATAAAACGAGCAATTTCCATCGACTGAAAGATCTTGTTCAAGATCTTATTGACAAAGGAGAAATTGAAATAGAAGGACATGACCCTAAAACATCTAATGAAGATCATCTAATGTTCAAGAATCCACTTCCATCACATGATCAAAGGGGTCCTTCCACCTTAGGGCGAAACCCAGATACTACAACTAATTATATCCAAGCGGCATATAATTATACTGTGAATCACCTCTATGATACTAATGAACAAGTTGCAACACTTACCATCAACGATCCAAATCTTGCATGCAACATTGTTACACGTTATAGAAAAATTACCATTAAAGAGGCACCACAAGGAATGACACCCTTGCCCAAAAAGTATAATCTTGTGGAACAATTGGATAAGACCCCTACCCTTATCTCCATATTAGAAATTTTGGGCTTTTCCCCCTCACACAAAACAATCTTGGACCAATCTCTCCAAGAAGCATCTGTCCCTACCAACCTCAACACAGATCAATTTCAAGCCATGGTGGGTAGTCTGAAGTCATCACCATGTCTCACTTTCACCGAAAGTGACAATGCATCATTCCAACAACCTCATAATGCATCCCTGCATATTGAAGGATTTATAAACCAACATAGAATCAAGTGAGTCTTGATTTATAAACCAACATAGAATCAAGTGAGTCTTGATTGACAATGGAGCCGGCTTGAATATATGCACCTTGCACTTGGTCACAACATTGGGGTATGCGGTAGAATCAGTGGATCCAATAAAAAGATAACCATTATGGCCTATGATGATGCAAACCGTTCTTTCAAAGGAGCTATTGTATTACTATCATAGTGGGGCCAGTGGTAAAGCATATTATTTGCCAAGTTCTAGACCTTCGTTTGCCATATAATCTATTGTTAGGAAGACCTTGGATACATGCCATGTAAGTCATTCCATCTACCTATCATCAGTGTATCAAGTTTCCTAATAATGGTGTAGAAATCACAATCCTTGGCGATGCAAATCCATTTGCAATCTATTGACAAGGATTTATAAACCAACATAGAATCAAGTGAGTCTTGATTGACAATGGAGCCGGCTTGAATATATGCACCTTGCACTTGGTCACAACATTGGGGTATGCGGTAGAATCAGTGGATCCAATAAAAAGATAACCATTATGGCCTATGATGATGCAAACCATTCTTTCAAAGGAGCTATTGTATTACTATCATAGTGGGGCCAGTGGTAAAGCATATTATTTGCCAAGTTCTAGACCTTCGTTTGCCATATAATCTATTGTTAGGAAGACCTTGGATACATGCCATGTAAGTCATTCCATCTACCTATCATCAGTGTATCAAGTTTCCTAATAATGGTGTAGAAATCACAATCCTTGGCGATGCGAATCCATTTGCATATTGTAACAATATTAATCATTAGCTAGAAACCACGGTACCTAACAACATAGAAGCTATCCCTTCCACATCATATGTTAGTCCAACATCTCTTTCTAGCTCAATCACCCCTATACCAAAGAAAGAGAAGTTGAAAATGAAAATGGCTGAAGAAGGTCCCGAGGAATATAATCTTAGCCAACTCTTTTGTGTTGGACAATTACTCACTTCCCCTAGAACTCATGGCAAACCTCAAAATTTGCTTCAAACACCACTGGCCAAGAAGGCATGCACTTTGGTGCAATTTGTCCCCAGTAAAAGTCAGGATGAAGAAGCAAGGGATGAGGACCTGGAAGAATGGATCTACAAAGACCCTATCAACAAAGAAAGCCCAAAGGCTAAGCTTCCCACTGATAAATATGGTAAAGGCCTCGCTATCATGCAAACAATGGGCTATGATGACCAGAGTGCTTTGGGACATTGAAAACAAGGATGACATGATCCCTTACAACCTGAGTTAAAACCCAAAGATAAAACTGGATTAGGTTTTCAAAGGAATCTCTTCCTAAGCTCAGATTCAAAGGCAAACCCAACAAACTCGTGTATCAGCCAGTTAATCCAAAGAGGCAATCCTTGATTATCTCTGTAGCACTGACAACACCAACAACACCGTCGATCCCATTAGTAGCACCAATAACACCAGTAGTACCCATAGCACCAATAACCCCATCAGTAGCACCCAAAGCATCTACGGAACTGGTAATCCCATCAGCAACATTAGTAACACCAGTTATACCTACGACACCAGCCACTCCACCTCCAAAAGTGCATAAACTTGTAACTAATGCACTCTATAATTCAAAGGACATCCTAGCCTAGTACAATAATCGTATGTTAGAAAGTGACTCTGAGATAGACTCGCATGAATGGGAATGGGATTCAGTGATTCTGAATACTTTAGATGAGGAATACACATCGCCTCTGCCACCTTGTAAAGATATACCAATGTATGGAGAAGCATGGATAAAAAATTTCTGGAAACCTGAGCTAGAAGACTCTTCCATAGGCTCTACATCGAATCCCATGCCAGAATCTGACAAGGAGAGTACCATCGATTCACTTCACTCATCTATATTAACCCTCACAAATGCCTCCTCTGAAATTAACTTAATCGATGAGATAATGCCTATCATCCACCCCGAACTCTTTCGACTAGAACTAGCCAAATCCCCCATGCCTTGATCATTTCCAAAACGATGAAGCGCTCATAGATTTTTTAGAATTATGAGATAACATACCAAGTGGGGATCATAAAAATGGGTTTTCCATTGAACTCAATAGCACAACATACTTTGGGGTAGATGCCAAACCTTTCAGCTACAAAAATATCACAATAAGACATGGATATTCCAGTGAAAACCACATAGTGGCACTTGTTGATCCCAAAAAAGTAAAAGTAACGAGTGTATCCGAGGGTGAAAACCTCTCCGAGGCGCTTAAGGATGAAAGGTTTGACATCCTCCCATTTAATACAAATCAGGAGAGATCAACGATCCTAATCGAAGAAACAAATAAATTCAATATGGGAACCCCTAAGACTCCTCACCAAATACATTTGGCATCTCTATTAAATCCAAAGGAACAACCAAAATTTATGGAATCCTTCCAGAAGCATCAAATCAACTTTGCATGGTCTTATGCAGATATGCCTGACTTAGATCCCAACTTGGTCATGCATCATCTAACTATAGAAAAAGAAGCTAAACTTGTCAAACAAAAGCTCCAAAAGATGCACCCACAGATTGTTGTTCTTATCAAGGCTGAACTCAAAAAGCTCTTGGATGTTGGTTTCATCAGACCAATCGATTATACAGATTGGATCTCTAATATTGTACGTGTCGATAAACCTACTGGGGGCATCCATATCTATGTAGACTTCAGAGATTTGAACAAGGAATGCCCTAAAGATGACTTCCCATTACCAAACATCGACATGATTGTTGATTTAACAGCAGGTCATGCAAAGCTTTCTCTTATGGATGGCTTTTCAAGGTATAATCAGATCAAGATTGCTCCAGAGGATCAACATAAAACTACTTTCACATGTCCATGGGGAACCTACTGTTGGAATGTAATGCCATTTGGTCTAAAGAATGCAAGGGCAACCTATCAAAGAGCTATGACTATTATCTTTCATGATATGATGCATACCATAATTAAAGATTATGTTGATGATTTAATAGCTAAATCATTAACAAGAGAGGGTCATCTGGTAATACTGGGTCAAATCTTTGATAGATTAGAGCATTATCATGTCCGTCTTAATCCAAAGAAATGTGTCTTTGGAGTAACCTCAGGGAAGCTCCTAGGATACATTGTCTCAAGCAAAGGAATTAAAGTAGATCTGGCAAAAGTCAAAGCAATCATGGACATTTCACCTCCTAAGAACATCACTCAGTTAACGACACTACAAGGGCGGCTACAGTAAATTCAAAGATTCATTGCACAATTGGCCGATAAATATCATCCCTTCACGCATATGTTACACAAGAATATCTGCTTTCAATGGGATACAAAGTGCCAGCAAGCATTCCAAATGCTTAAAGACTACCTAATGAATACACCCTTGTTGATCCCACCAGACCCAAATAGAGCTCTATTGCTATATATTTCAGCTACAAATATGACATTAGGAGTATTGTTGGCACAACACAATGCAGAAGGAAAAGAGTGTGTTGTATACTATATATCTCTCACATTGGTAGGCTATGAACTCAATTACAAACCTATTGAGTGAGCTTGCCTAGCAGTTATCTTGGCAGCCACCAAAATGAGGCACTACATGTCGACACACAAGGTACAACTCATTGCTAAAATCGATCTACTCAAGTACCTACTCAGCAAAGCAACATTGACAGGTCGCTTGGCCAAATGGGTTATGATCCTAAGTTAATTTGATATAGAGTATGTGGACCGCAAGGCTATCAAGGGGCAAGTTATTGTAGATTAGTTGGTCGATGCACCCCTCGCAGGTGACCATCCTCTTGTTTCTAACTTTCTAGATGAAGAACTCTTCATGATTACAACCACACAACCCTGGAAGTTATATTTTGATGGCTCCTACACTAGACCTGGCTCAAGGGTAGGTATTCTTTTCATCACACCTCAAGGTGACAACATCCTGAAGTCATATAGGCTCACTTTCCCATGCACCAATAATATAGCAGAATATGAGGCCTTGATCACAGGATTCGGATTGGCTATACAATGGCATCTCAAAGAGCTACAAGTATATGGAGATTCCAAGCTAGTCATTTGACAAGTCATCGATGAGTATCAAACTAAGGATGGTAAGCTCATGCCATATAAAAGGATGGTGGATAGTTACAAAGAATCATTTACAACTCACATTTGAGCAAGTCCCTAGAGATGGAAATCAAGTTGCCGATGCAATGGCTATGATTGCATCTCTCCTGGATCTTCCACAAAATTCAACCCGCTATGAGTTCTTGGTAGAACATCTTTGGATCCCCACTTATGATATCCTTAAAACTGAAATGATATGTCGCCTTGTTGGTTCTAAATCCCAATGTTATGGTGAGTTCTTCACTTACCTCTGCGATCACACACTTCCTCCCAACCAATCCAATAACCAATGTAAAATCTTCATCCGCCAAACCGCTTGATACACCATCATTGCCAAAATCCTATACTAGTGAAGTCTTGATGGTACTCTCCTTCGATGTTTGGAACAAGATGAGATAGCAAAGGCCTTGGAAGAGGTACACGAAGGAATTTTTTGGGCTCACTCAAGTGGTCCTTCACTAACAAAGAAAGTCATGCATGCTGGATACTATTGGCCCACCATGAAAAAAGACTCCTACTATTTTATTAGAAAATGCAAGTAGTGCCAAGTTCACGAAGACCTGATACATGCACCAACACAGGAATTGCAACCAATCACAACACCATGGCCCTTTTGTCAATGGGGACTTGACCTTGTAGGTAAAATCCATCCATCTTCATCCAACGACCACAAATTTATCACTACCACCATCAAATACTTCACAAAGTGGATCGAAGTCATTCCACTTACCTAGGTCACTGACAAGAAGATCGCCTCATTCATCCTTAATTACATTATCTATCGGTATGGTGTACCCATATCCATCATCACAGATAACGGGCTTCCTTTCAAAAATCAAAATGTCCATGAGCTCTATGAGAATTTTCATATCCAACACCACTTTTGCAACCCTCTATTATCCACAAGGCAATGGTCAGGCTGAAGCATGAAACAAGAACATATTAAGGATCCTTAAAAAGATAATCAATGATGTCGGTCATAATTGGCACATTCGATTAAATCCAACACTATGGGCATATCGAACTAGCATACAAACCCCTACAGGCGCAACTCCCTACTCACTGGTCTATGGAGCAGAAGCCATCCTACCTGTTGAGGTTGAGATACCATCTCTATGGGTTTCCTTGCATAATCTGATAGATGATGAAGCATACTGAGTCTCACATCTTCAAGACTTAGAACTGCTTGATGAACAACGACAAGTTGCATACAACACCTCAAGGCCTATCAGCAACGCATGAGCAGGAGCTACAATCATCAAGTTAAACCTCATACATTTGAGGTAGGTGATCTTGTTCTCAGAGAGAATCCTCATAACCAACCAAATAGAGAACATCAAGGCAAGTTTGAATCCAACTGGTTGGGTCCATATGTTATTACTGTTGTATTCGAGTTTGGGGCATATCAGTTGGCAACTTCAGAAGGTGAAGCACTAGCAGATCTGATCAACAACCTGAACCTCAAATGGTTTTATACATAAGTGGTACAAAGCATTAGGCTCTACCATATATCAGAAATAGCAAAAACATTCAGAAAAATGTCCCGAAGAAAATACAAAAAATCAAAATAGTAAATAAAAATCATTCATCTAAACGGTGAAAACCACTTTGGTGGTGCCTTGGGTAAGTGCGACGGTGAAAACCTAGCAAAAAGGTGCCATTTGTAAAAGGCGATGGCTCCATTGTCTTTCAAGCTCGTTGTGATCACATCCATTGCATCCATTCACTTATCATTCAATCCATGAATTGTTATTGATCTACAATTAGGGTTAGTACTCCATGTGTCCTGCATCCCGCTTTCAGAGCAACATCTAAATGGGGGCAATACTCTTAACCTATAAATGGAAGTGGATTCTAAATTACTTGTGATTCATTAAGTTCCTCATTGAAAATATCTAGAAATATAACCAAAACATTCATAAAAACTCAGAAAATCCCCAAAACATTCACAAAAACCATAAAAACATTAAAAAACACTCACAAAATCCAAAAACATGATAAAGCATCAAAATTCCATCAAAAACATTGCAACATATAATATTATTTGTACATATGCATTGCAACAGACACCAAACAAACATTTTGAGCTACTCAAACGATGACAACCTATCAAATCAACTAACCAATCAAAACATCTACACACAATCGTCTTTGCAACGATGCATCTTTCCTCACCAAAACAAAGACATGGTAACATTTTCTTTGACAAGAATTTTTTTTTTAAGTTGCTAAGTACTTGGTTGATTTGGTATGTCTTTATTTTATTCATATCAGGTTCCTACGCTACTCCAGGATATCCACAAGTGATTAGAGTAGTCAGGATGGTTCCTAATATCTTTTTCTTTGTTTTTTATTTGCAGATTGTTCCAATGAATTTTTGGGGAATGTACTAATGGTGTCTACGTGGGAAGTTTGCTAAGCTACATCTTCCTATGCAAAATACAGTCATATATCACTATGGCTTACTGACTACAGCGTATACCTCGACCATTTGCACATGAACTAGAATGGAGGGTAATTTTCTTTGCCTATGATGCTTGCTTACAGGTGAAATGCTCAAACTTGGTTCCTACTACCTTGGCCAAGAAAGATACTACCATGCTCAATGATGAAAATAAACCACTATGAATAATCTATGGATCATCAGTTCATATCATCTATTTATATTGCATTCCATCCATCCATAAATTTATATAGCTGCATATCATTCATACGTAGTAATGACAATGGATATTCTATTTTGCTCCTCTTACATAGGAATGGGTCCTAGGTCCTCCATACCTTCTATATAACATTGAATCACCCCCCTCACCCTCCCCATCTTGATCATCAACATCACATACCCTACATCGTGCCCCATCAATCCAATCAAGCAACGATCATCACTGTCCATCTCTAACGAGAGGGGTTGTATTTCCCATCCTAAGTCATCCTATAAGCCAAGCAAGTTACTTTATTTATACAGGTACATCGACTCACACACACCTAGACTATCAACAGATACTCTGATCAAGTATCTTTGGGTCTCAACTGGTAATCGATTATGACAATCCTAGACTACAATAGACATTTATCACAATGACCCTAGTCTCAATGGGGCTGCTATGATTAACCACAACCAACCTACAACGCAAACACTATCAATTGATCAACCAATCAAACACAATCAAAATAGACAATTACATCAATTGTTTAAGTCTCAATGAGTATTTTGCTTCAAATACCTTGACTTCATCGGGCATTTACATCAATTGTTAAAGTCACAATTGGCCACTTTGATTCACTTACTCAGACTTTATCCTGTCCAAGCGAACAACTGACATCAACTATCACACTTTGACGCAACCGGGGCAATTTGACCGATTGCACCAGATTGTCCAACCAATTTTGATCAATTTTATAGAATCAATAAAAAGCACACACTACCTTTGCATTGTATCTCTTGCATGACCTAAGGGTACTCGCTGGCTTGCCCTTTCTCCATATTCACTCCTGTTTTCTCCCATTCTTTCACCATTATTGCTAAATTCTTCTATTATACCTCCCCTTCACTTCTTTCTCTTTTTCAAGAGATTACTTGATTTTTCAAAAAAAATTGGCCCATCCATCGAGGGGGCATACCACCCACTAAATTAACAATTATGGGGCATATTTCTTCACACATATTTTTTCTTTCTTTGAAACGATGCGATAAACCGCATCGTCTCAAAGAGGGGCAAATGTACTCACATAAATCTGTCCACTTAATTAAATAAATATTTACTATTTATTT
The DNA here is from genome assembly GCF_030272615.1 of Cryptomeria japonica. NCBI lineage: Eukaryota > Viridiplantae > Streptophyta > Pinopsida > Cupressales > Cupressaceae > Cryptomeria > Cryptomeria japonica. The sequence continues at coordinate 223,244,773 of NC_081409.1, forward strand.
GATTATTTAACCATCACTCATCAATTAATTAAATTAATATTTAATCAATTCATCCTCAAACTCTTCTCCTATTAATTAAATAAATTATTCAGTTTATTTAAATTAATTCATTAAAGCCATATTTTAACTCAATTAAACAAATAAACTTATTTATTTAATTTAACCCCCTTTCCTCATTTAAATAAATAATAAATATTTATTTAAATCCCTAACACCCCCCCCCCCCCACCCCCACTTGCATTATCCTACAAATGCAAGTTGCACCTGTTTGATTGAAATAAATGAATTTTATTTTAATTAAAATCCTATTTTTCTCTCACCCACCAAACCCACTTGCATCCTAAAACTCCTTCTAGACTCTTCTAACCACCTTCTAGATTCTTCTAATCCCTTCTAATTAGCCTAATTCATCTCCTAAATATTGTCACATTCCTAAGCAGCTTAAAGTCACTTCTCAAAGCCTCAAAGTCTTTGAAAAGCATTAAAGGCTTTATGTCTTCAACAAGTTAACCCCTAAAGTCTTCTAAACCACTTATGGCTCTTACGTAACTATTAATGGTTAACTCAACTCACCCACATGGTTAGAGACTTTCCCTCTAACTTAATCCCCATCTAACTCACGTGTCTCTTCAAGCATTTATTGCTTTGACCATGGTTATCCCCACTAACTCTTGCACAAGGGTTTGTCCATTGGATAAAAGCATTATTCATTGGATCAAAGCTTTATCCATTAACTCAAGCCTAACCAAACCCTCCCAGGGTAACCTTGTTGATATGTGGCGACTGATCAACAAAGTATTGTACACTCAGCATGTATCCTCGCCGAGACTGATCATTAATTTTTTTTTGGACGTTTTTTGTTGATGAAAACCAACATTGTAATAAAACCCTAAAAAGGCCAACTTTGTTTGTTGCCCTAAAAACGCATGTTATAAGCGGCTGGGATGCTTTAGGCATTGTAATGTTGATGTACTATTTTTGCTAGATAATAAGAAAGATTGGACGGCTGTGTATGGTGGACGTAACCCATTTTGGGTGAACCGCGTTAAATCTCTGTGCTATCTGTGTCTTGTTTTATTTCTTTATCTTTTGTATTTAAATATGCATATAATTGTTAGTTCATATTTGCTTCGGATCTGCTTGAAACCCTAACAATTGGTATCAGAGCGAGGTTTTCTGTAAATTGGCAGGACTTTTAGATTTGAGTGGGAGCAATGGAGGATTCCAAATTCAAGGTCAAAAATTTTAACGGCCAGAATTATCAGTTATGGAAATTGTAGATGGAGGATTACCTGTATCAAAAGGATTTGTGGCAACCAATGGAAGGAAAGGCAAAGAAAGCGACCACAATGTCAGATGAAGAGTGGGACATTTTAGATAGAAAGGCACTGGGATCCATTCGATTGTACCTTGCATCGTCTATAGCATTCAATATAACAGAAGCAAAAATGACTGTAGATTTGATGGCGACATTGGCTAAGTTGTATGAGAAACCTTTGGCTTCAAATAAGGTATTTCTTATGAAACGTTTGTTTAATTTGAAAATGAGTGAGGGAGGATCTGTAGCGGAGCATTTAAATGAATTTAATACAATTACCAGTCAATTGTCTTCAGTAAAAATTACCTTTGCAGAAGAGGTTAGGGCTCTCTTGATTTTATGTTCTTTGCCAGAAAGCTAGAATAGCTTGGTTATGGCTGTAAGTAACTCTGTCTCTGGTAAAAATACTTTGATATTTGATGATATTGGTGGTGTTATCCTAAGCGAGGAAATGCGAAGGAAAAGCATAGGTGAGACTTCAACATCATCAAGTAGTGTTTTGAGTGTGGAGAACAAAGGAAGATCAAATGAAAGAGGAAAAGGCCCTTGGAATGAGAAGTCACGAGGGAAGTCAAAGAAATGACACTCTCAATCTAGAGGAAAGAAAGATTGTTGGTACTGCGGAAAGCCTGGTCATCTAAAGAAAGACTGTTGGTCTCGAAAAAACAAAGAAGGAGACAAAAATGAAAATGATAGTAAGGAAGCTAATATTGCAATTAATACTTTACACGATGCTTTAATCTTATGTTTTGATAACGTTAATGATTCCTGGGTAATAGATTCTGGGGCTTCATTTCATGCTACACCCCATAGAAAATATTCTAGATTATGTTCAAGGTGATTTTGGATAGGTATATTTGGGTGATGATGAGCCCTATCAAGTTGTTGGAAAAGGAAAGATATAGATCAAGTTGCAAAATAGAAATGATTGGTTTTTGCAGGAGGTAAGACACGTTCCTAACTTAAGAAGAAATTTAATTTCTACAGAGCAACTAGGTAGTGAAGGTTGCATAGTTACCTTCTCAGATAGTATTTGGAAGGTCACTAAAGGATCATTAGTAGTAGCTAAAGGTGTGAAGGTAGGCACATTATATCTATGTATTGGTAACACTTACTCTACCTTAGCTGCTACAGATAAAGTTACTGTAGGGACAACAACAATAGATGTTGCAAGAACAGATTCAATAATGTGGCACCATAGACTTGGGCACATGAGTGAGAAAGGGATGAAAATCCTTCACTCCAAAAATCCATTGCCAGGACTAAAGAAGATTGATTTAGAGTTCTATGAAAACTGTGTTTATGGCAAACATAAAAGAGTCAGATTTCTCAAGGTTGGGAAAGAGAAGAAGAGTGAGAAGTTAGAGCTTGTGCATTCAGATGTATGGGGACTGGCTCAAGTATCATCTCTTGGTGGTTCTTGTTATTATGTTATTTTTATTGATGACTCAACCATAAAAACATGGGTATATTTCCTAAAACAAAAAGAAGATGTTTTTAAAAATTTTAAGAAATGGAAAACTTTGGTTGAAAATGAGATAGAAAAAAAGTTGAAGTGTCTCAGATCAGATAATGGAGGTGAGTATTGCAGCAAAGCATTTGAATATTACTGCTCCTTAAATGGGATTTGAAAGAAGAAGATAGTTCTAGGAACTCCACAGGAAAATGGTGTGTCAGAGAGAATGAATAGGACTATCATGGAACGTGCGAGGAGCATGAGATTGCATGTTGGATTGCCCTTACATTTTTTGGCAGATGTTGTACATACTATTTTCTATTTCATAAATAGAGGACCTTAAACCCCTTTGGATGGTGGTATTCTAGAGGAGGCATGGACTGGTAAAAAGGTAAATTATTCTTTTCTGAAAATCTTTGGTTGTGAAGCTTTTGTCCATGTTGATAAAGAAAACAGAACCAAGCTTGATGCTAAATCTTAGAAATGTACCTTCATTGGATATGGGATAGATGAATATGGCTATCGGTTATGAGATTTTTAAGAAAATAATTAGGAGTAGAGATGTTATATTCAATGAGAAGGTTATGTATAAAGAACAAATGCAAGAAAAGAAGCATGAACAAGACAAGCAAGAATATGTGGTGTTGGATGAGATTCCTAAAAATGAAATGCCACAAGTACCTGATGCTCAACAACAACAGAATGTCCCACAAACTCCTACAAGTGTTAGATGTGATAACTCAATGATGAACGAATAGTACCAAACCGGTACAAAGAGGGGGGGGGGGTGAATCAGTACAGACAAAATATAGTCCAAAATCAGTTTGACAACAAATACTCCAAATGACTGGCAAGCAGTGACACTGGTTGAAACAGAGTGTAACCAATAAGACCCAGAACAACTAAAACAATCATAAACCGGTTACTCACTTAGCCTTCCTCTTAGCTCAATACTATAGTACCATTACACCCTCATGCATGAATAGGTAAACTATCATCAGATCTTCACAATAGTTAGTTCAATATGTTTTATAGACAGGCATAAAACACAGAACCATCATATGCTTAACAGGTAATAACAAAGAATCACAAGATAAAAGCATCACACATGACACACATATTTTTCACGTGGAAACCCAACTGGGAAAAACCATGGTGGGGATGAAAACCCAAGCTGCTTTTTGAACTCTTTAGAAGTCCGCTTTGTTAGGAGCCTTATCCGGTTAAAGACATTACAATAGGTTCTGCTAGGAACGGATCTTGTTAGGGATCACCAGGTTAAGGGATGGCTATAATACCTGGTTAAGGGTTAAACCCGGTTAGTGTTACCTTGTTAGATGATTTCAAGAACTCAATAGCTAAAGGATCTCCAGAGCTCTATAGCTTCCTAGAACTCAATAACTTCGAGTTACCCTGTTAAAGGATTTGTATCAAGCCGGTTAAGGCTACCCTGTTAAGGGATTTCACAACTGTTGAAGTGGTTAAAGATCAACAAGAATTACAATGATCTGGTAACAACACTCAATGCTAATGCAAATCCGTTTTGGCTCCTCTTCACCTTTTGCACATTCACTTTGCAGGTATCTCTTCTCTCCTTTGGTTTGGCAAGAATCACGTATCACTTCCCTTGGATACACACATACAACTTTTGCCAACAACTTTAGAAAGAAACACAACATCGACCTTATAGGAAACAGACAGGTCGGTAGCAAAAACCCTAAACCCTAAACCTGTTAGGTTAAGCAATTCAAACGGTTCAATCCTGACCATTGAATCATATTGCATTAAATGCAACAATCTTGAATCGATCTCAAGACATTCTCCATCGTCCATTATCAACCGATTTCATGGCGGTTGATAACCCATCACGCATTATCACCATTTGACAAACTTCGCACATTCCCAAGGTGGATAGGGATAGTCTTCTTCATGCAAGATCCTTCACGCGCATAGGGATTATGTGGCAACATGATCTGTTCTCCGTTATACTGCTAACTCATCACACAAAGATCACCGATTGAGTCACATAGGCTTGAGGTACTTCAACCGGAAATCCTGAAGTGGAAACTACCTACCAACCGGTAGTCATATAATGCTTCCATGTGTCGGTTCCCATAACTACATGCCGGTTCACCTTGAACAAATATACCGCTTCACTTTGGCATATATGCCAGTTCACACATGCCGGTTCTCTCTTCTCACATATCACATATGCCGGTTCACATCATATCACATATTGACATCAATGACAACATACAATATCATTATGTCCTCATACCGGTTCACATAATGCCAACAAGACGTTCTACAAGGTCAAGTAGAGCCCCTGAAATATTGTCTCCTTCTTTGTATTCTATATTATTAATTGATTCTGGTGAACCAGAAGAATATGAAGAAGCAATGCAGGTGGATGCCAAACAACAGTGGGAGCTGGCATGAAAGAGGAGATGGACTCCTTGATGAAAAATAAGACTTGGGACTTAGTCCCTTTACTTGTAGAAAAAAGAGTCTTGCCTAACAAATGGGTTTATCAGCCGAAGGAGGAGGAAGAAGGTCAGAAAAGATATAAGGCCAGACTTGTGGTAAAAGGTTTTGCATAGAAAAAGGGTATAGATTATGATGAAATATTTTCTCCAATTGTAAAAATGACTTCAATTAGAACTGTACTTAGTCTTGTGGCTGCAAATGATTTACATCTTGAAAAATTAGATGTCAAAACAGCTTTTCTCCATGGAGATTTGGAGGAGGAAATTTACATGTTGCAACCACAGGGATATGAGGTCAAAGTTAAGAAGAACTTGGTGTGCAGGTTGAAGAAAAGTTTGTATGGCCTAAAGCAAGCACCCTGACAATGGTATTTAAAATTTGATAGTTTCATGGCTAAACACGGTTATCATAGATATCATTCTGATCATTGTGTATATTTTAAGAGATTGGATAATGACAATTATATTATCCTATTGCTTTATGTTGATGACATGCTTGTTGCTAGGTCTAACATGCAATACATAAATGATCTTAAACAGAAATTAGCCAGGTCATTTGCTATGAAGGATTTGGGTGTATCTAAGCAAATTCTCGGTATGAGGATTACACGGGACAGGAAAAATAGAACCTTAAATTTGTCCCAAAGTGAGTATATAAAGAAGGTGTTGAAAAGATTTAACATGCAGGATGCAAAAGCAGTTAGTACACCTTTGGCTAGTCATTTCAAATTGACTAAGGAGATGTGCCCAAAGGCACGGGAAGAGGTAAATAAAATGTCTAGCATCCCATATTCATCAGTTGTTGGTAGTCTGATGTATGCAATGGTATGCACAAGGCCATATATTGGACATGCAATGGGAGTTGTGAGCAGGTTTATGAGTAATCCGGGTATGGAACATTGGAATGTTGTGAAATGGATTCTTCGATATTTTAAAGGAACTACTACGAAGGCATTATGTTTCAAAGGATCTAATGCTGTTTTGAGTGGATTTATCGATTCTGATCTGGCAAGTGATATTGATTCATGGAGGAGTACTACAGGGTATGTTTTTACTATAGGGGGAACTGCAGTCAGTTGGATTTCTAGGCTGCAAAAGGTTGTTGTACTTCCAACCACTGAAGCTGAGTATGTTGCTGCTACAGAAGCCAGCAAGGAGATGATTTGGTTACAATGTTTTTTGGAGGAATTGGGTCAGACACATGAGGATCGCCCATTGTATACCAATAGCTAGAGTACCATTCATCTTGCGAAGAACTCTGCTTTTCATTCAAGGACAAAGCACATTCAGCTTAGGTACCACTTCATCCGGACTATTTTGGAGGAGGGTCAGTTACGGTTTGAGAAGATTCACACAAGTGAGAATCCTGTCGATTAATAGAGCCCATTTCCTTCATATCCTGATCCAAAAATCTTGTATGCAACTAACCTATACTAAAATTTAGAGAGCATTTTAGGAGCAAAATCATATCTAGTTTGTTATTTTGGCTAAAATCAATATAGATTAATTAGACATTTTCTCATATCTAGTTTTCTTGCATTTGCATAGTCTTTAATCTTCATTACTCAAAAATCTTGAATCTCCATAAGACATCCATAGTAGTGTAAAAAGATAAGGGCTACACTCATGTGGAAATTGGAGAGGAGAGGAACAAGGGAGGAGGATCTATGAGCATTTTTTAGAGCATTTGGGAGGGTTTAGTGTCTTTCCTCCTTTTGTATGCTTTCTATAACATGTTTGATATCTCTCTTGATATGCATGCTTAGGATTGTAGTTTCTTTTGTATTTCATTTATGATTGAGACTAACTAACATTAATGTTTGAATGACTTGGATGTCTGTGTGTTTCCTAACATCCTTTTTGTAGCACATCACTTTCTTATTAGCTTCCTCAATGAGTCTTTTGACTTCATCTCGGTTGATATAGGTGCAAACATTTATCAATTCTCTTTCTTTCTTTTCCATATCTATTTTACTAGCAGTTAGCCTCCTTGTATAATAATGTTGTATAGATCCTTACGAATGCTCTTCTCCAGCTCAATCAATGCTTTACTAAAATTATGCAAGTATATGACAACAAATTTCTCAACGTTTCTCTGATCTACATCATCTAGATGTTCATAATAGGCTCCAAGATTCTTCAAGTTTCCATCAATAATTATTTCATCAATCAATTGGTTTGTTGATAATGGATGAAAAATTGTGTATTTACCTTGCAAATCACCAGACTCAAGATCTTTGTCAATTTGAGTTCTAGTTTGTCTTCCTCTCTTGGGTCTTCCGATAGGGGCAGGTTCAAATTTTTCTTTCTTGCTTTGTTGTGCTCCATCGAGTCGTGACCTCCTCACAACCCTTACAAATTCACCTTTCTTCTTATCCTTGCTTACTTCCTCCTCTAACTAAGTCTTAGAGGCCACCAGACACATAACAACATAAGTCTGCTTAGACTTCTCCTTTTGCTTCAACACTCCCTTTTTAGAGGGCTCTTTCCTAAAGATGTTGTAACCAGAACATGGGCAAACTTGGTCTCTTTTGGTTTAGCTTTGGAGGGAACCAGGTTGGCCTTAGGCTTCTTGGCTTCCTCTTTGGCCTTCATCTACGCATTCTTTTCTCTAGCTTGCTTCACTTCCTCTTGGATGAATCCCATCTATACTACCACTTCCTCAGTCATCTTGGTAACTTTCCTCTTCCTAGTAGGTGCAGTGAACTGTTTGTGCAACTCAAGGTATTTTTCTTTGAATGAACCAAACCTTTGTTCCTTCTCATCAACCGGATGACTCAACAAATGTTGAGCATAAAAATATAGGGTAGCAGTATCAAATTTATAGCCCATAGGAAGAATCCATATAGTCCTTGGGACAATTGCTTCCATTAGACATTGATCCTTGTCAACCATGAAGCAAATTGTTTTCTCAGATTTCTCCACTATCTCCTTCAGAATTCTTTCTCTGCTCTTCATTGTGGCTTGAAATTTTTTGAAATAACCCTAGAGAGTAGATATTCACGTAGTAACATCACCAATTCCCATAATCCCTTCCTAGATTTTCCTAGCAACCGGCTTGTCATAGGCCCATTGGACCTTTCCTTGAACACTGAGGATCTCATTCATGAAATATAGTGCCAAATAGATGATAAGAGTACCAAAGTTAAAGGTGTGCTTCTTGTCTTGTTTTTCTCTCTCTTTAGATTACTTAACAACTCATTCAGAAGGACAATACACAAGTCATACCTCTTATCTTCCTTCAACATCAGATAGGCAGAGTATATGACTGTACCAGAGACAGAGTTTTGTCTGCTAGACTGGTAAACTTTGTATCTGACCACCACTGATGCAAACTTGACGTCATGCTCCAAAATTTCATTTATGGTCATCACTCTGCTATCAAACTTTGAACTAGTAGCAGCAATCACGGTGTTGTTTGATATTTTCCTCAGGCTAGGAACTTCACCGGATGAGCTTCGACAAGTCATGACCTAGATTGCTTGCTTGGTAATCTTGTGAGGCTTATCCAGCCACAGAAAATCATCATGGACTCTATTGAGTATGAACCAGATCTACTCTTTCTCATCAAATGTCAGAAAATGCACGAATAGAGAAAAACCCTTCACCTACAAACGTTGATATTTTGGCTTGAGATCTTCCAAGTTGTCCGCCAGATGCTTGTTATATAGGTTCAACATGTCTGCACTCTCAATTTCATCAAGATCACAGTGGATGTATGCCCTTATGTCCTCATTATGAAGAACAATGTAGGGTACCGAGAAAAATGCACCTTCGAGATAATCCTCGACGGATTTAAAAGGATGTTTGTTAAAAATAGGTCGAGCTCTATCCTTAATCTCCACAACCAATGAGGTGGCAATTCCAGAAGCTAAAGACATTTGAAAACTTAGGGTTTGCAAAAATAGATAGCTTGAAATAGATAAATACCTTAATTTGCAACTAGGAACAAAAATTCACTTAGGAATCATTGAAATCATTGTTTAGATCGCCGAATCACTTTTCTCTTATGCTCTACACTATTATCTTGATCACATTGTGACGAATGAAGTTTTGAAATGCCCTTTTAACCTTCAAAAACCTAATTCTTCATTGTAATAAATGCTATAGTCGGTATACTCCTGACAAAAGGAACCTCTCCACCACATAGGGCATCCGCCCAATCAAGTATCATCTTTGTAACAAAATTGGCACCTATATCACATCCTCGGGCCAAGGCTCGCAATCCAAATATGGACACCAAACCAAAACATCCATGTCATTTGACGTGCGCCTCCAATACTCTAGCTTCCCTATCATAGGCTTAGAAGCTTCTTGTCTATACATATACAGATAAAGATATCCACTTGGTCGAGATCTCTATACAATGGGGCGCATAATGGCTACATGCTCCCAAGCCCAAATCTGAAGCAATGTGCATCCTGCTGCTAAACTGGACCCCTGATCTTTGCCATACACTATCTGATGTAGCTCATGACAGAGGTGGGCCAAAACATATATACCCCATGCATAGCAGGTCCTCTCTCGTACCATTTGTCGCAACACATGGTCCCATCCAACTGATAATGTATGTGATCTCTTGTCAGGAAGGATGAAACCACCAACCAAACCAGCTAGAACTGATGGAAGTGGGGTGTATTTGTCTACCATCTCCTACCAACCCACTAAGTACCTAGCAATATGGGGATCACCAAAAATATCTCGAAGCGCATATGTCCCTCCAGTCTCCACATCATATACAACCAACTCGCTTATGATCAGAATCTGCAGAATCCAATACACATCTTCAAGAGTAACAGTGATCTCTCCCATCGACAAGTGAAAGGTGTTGTGCTCACTGTGCCACCGATCCGCTAAAGCTATCAAAAGTGCACTCCTCTTTTGATAGGAAGGCATGCACAACAGGTGGATTAGACCACAAGCCTCGAGCACTGCTCGATCATCATATCTCAATCGACTACATAAGGAGAGTGTCTTCGGGTATTTCTCCTAAAGCTATATGACACCTAAGTTTGCCTATATCAACACATGAGTCCCATCTCAGTTTTGACTATTCTAAGTAATCAAACAACAAATCTCAATAAAAAAGGGGGCACCTATCAAAGTAACAATAGTCACGCCATCACACAAAGAGTTCCAAATCGGACACTCTTGACAATTAGGTGGTTTCAACTTGACCTATCTATCAATCAATCATTCAAGTCTCATATCGAAACCAAGTCTCATATTGAAAATCAAACAAAGCATCGTATCGAAATCTAGTCTCATATCAAAATCCAAGTCTCATATCGCAATCAAAGCATCATATTTAAGTCAAGTCTCATATCAAAATCCAAGTCTCATATCGCAATCAAATTATCATATTAGAAATCAATCAATCCAAGTCTCATATCGAAATTAGAATTCATATCAAAATCAAGCAACATATCGAAATCATATCACAATCAAACAATCAAGGATGCCTATCAGGAATCCTATCAATAATTGACTCATATTGAATCAAGACCCATATTGAAACCAAGTCTCATATTAACATTCAATACCCATATCGATAATCAGGACCCATATTGACGAACCAGGACCCATATTGACAATCAAGACCCATATCTACATATTGTCTCATATCGACAATCGATCCATATTGACAATCAGGACCCATATTGACAATCGAGCCATATCGATATATTGAGCCATATCAACCTATTGAACCATATCAATAATTGACCCATATTGACTCAAGACCCATATCGAATCAGGACCCATATCGACAATTGACTCATATCAACAATTGACCTATATCGACTAGTTACCCATATCGACAATCAAAACTCATACCAATGTGAACTATATCGAAATTTGATCCATATCGACCCAACTCATATCAAACGATGACTCATATCGACTCTAGACAGAGTTTTCGACATCATGCATCTCAACGAACAAAATCAACACCTACCAACACATCGAAAAGGTGCCAAACATCATAACGATCCTAAACATCAAATTTGCACGTGTCATAATTTTCCAAAATTTCAAAAAAGTCAAAACTATCGCGTATGCGCTAAAACAATCAATGTATGTGCTAAAGTGTATGTGTTGTACGATTTAACCTATGTGCTAAGTCGTACACCGTATGTGCTATTTAATCAAACAAATGCGCAACAAAAAAATTTGAATGCGCTACGTCGTACGATGTATGCGCTTCGAAACATGACATATGTGCTATAAATAAATAACGCAAAAAACCCTATCTGTACATGCGAAAAATTGGAAAATCTAGCCTAATAATAGGGAAATCTAGCTAAAAAATTCACAAGGAAGGTTAGAAAATCGAACTTACTTATGGGTCGTACTTCGGTGGTCGTTGGAATCGCCGAACATGCTCGAAACGATGTTTGCGGTAGGGGCCTTCATTTCTTCTCTCCTCTCCAAGCTCCAATCTCCAAATGACAAGTGCACAAATGAGGTGGAAATGGGTCCCTTGAGGGTTTATATAGCCATGTTGACACATGCGACTGTGCTGCCTCGGTGGATGTGTAGGGCATGTACACGCTATGCCCACATTATTTCTTCATCAATTTTTCAATATTCTTTTTAATAAAATTTATCGGCACATAAATATCAAAAATTTATAAAATCCAAAAAAATAAAAAAATTTAAAAATTCAAAAAAAATCAAAAAATTTAAAAATTCAAAAAAATTCAAAAAATTTAAAATCGTCCAAAAATTTCAAAAATCGTCATTTTTATCAATTTATCTCTTGAGGGGCATATTGACATCAATTTCATATCAGTCTCATATCGACACCAGCTTCATATCGTCTTTTCATATTGAATCAATTTTTTATATCTAGGGCTTCATATCGACAATTTTGATGACAACACCATATCAAGAATCTTGGCGACATATCGAGCATTTTTCTTTGAATCAATATGTGGTCACATGTCGCTTCAAAGAGGGGCAAAATGTAGACACCTAAAACTTGCACAACTAATTAAATGAATTTTATTCATTTAATCATCATTTATTCGTCTATTAATTAGACTAAGGTTTAATTAATATCCCTATTCTTCCAATTAGCCTATTAATCAAATTAAAGATTTGATTAAAATCATTTTCTTCAGCCTAACCTATTAATTAAACTAAGGTTTGATTAAGTACCCTTTAGCCGTATAATTGAATAAATCTTATTTATTTAATTAAAACCCCCTTTTTCCTTTTAATTGAATTTACATTCGATTAAAATCCCTTTGCATTTAAATAAATCATTATTTATTTCTGAATAGTTCCCCCACTTGCAAAATCCTACAGATGCAAGTTGCATCCTTTTTTGGCTAAAATAAATCTTTTTATTTGATCTAAAATGCATATTTTCCTCCACTTGCATTCTCCTACATTTCCCATTAGCATGCTAATAGTCTTCTAGAACCCCTCTAACCCCTCATTAATTAGCCTAATTCTTCTAATTATGTCACATCCCTAAATTTGGGGGAGTCACTTCTCCAAATTTGGAAGAAAGTCTCCTAAATGTGTTGAAGACTTTACCTTCTTCAACAAGTTAACTTGTTTAGTCTTCCAAACTTGTAAGGTTATCTAACTTTCAACAAGTTAACCTCCAAATTCTTCAAAGAGCATTTAATGCCTCTTACAAGACATCATCCTAGCCAATGATGGTTGTTCCTTTGGCCATCCCTCAACTTTGCACAAGAGTTTACCTCTTGGACAATAGCATGCTCCCTTGGATAATGGCATTATCCAATGATGCCATCTCTTGAGGTTACCCCTAATGCTTACTTAGCATACTCTCAAGTCATCTCAAGGTGACATTTGTCAACTTGGGATTGGAATGAATTCCTCTCATGGATTGGTAACTTTCAATCCTAGCCCTTGTTGAGATTGCTCAATCTCAACCATCCATTTCTCTATTTTCTCTATAAATAGAGCCCCTTTCTTCATTCAATGAGATCCGTCCACTTTTATGCATCCATATTATAGTTGTTTTTGCAGGTTATCAAGGAGCTCTCATTGTGCCTCTCTCAAGCATTTAGGCCATCCTAATTGCATCATAGTTAGATTATATCATGTTTTAGATCAAACATTTAGCTTAATTTCATATCAATTCCATAGCATTCTCATCTTCATCTTAGCTAGCTTAATTACATCACTTAAATCTTTCAATTTGGAAATACACCTCCATCTTGCATATCATCTATCATATCAATAGTTTTGATCATTTAATCAGCTAGGATCTTAGTTGCATCCATTTAGATTCTAGTTCATCAGTCAAATCTCATTCTTTAGGTTGTCATCTTAAAGATCAAGTGCTCTTCCAAGTGAGGGACACCTTGAATCTTGAAGATCCTTGGAGATAGAGGACAATGAGGTGATTTTGAGAGGTTTAGATTAACTAACATGCAGCTTTGTTGATTTTGATCTCTAATGTTTGTGTTGTTTTTGTCTCTTTTGTAGGTGCAAAGATCTGAGCATACACTTATTATTTCTATTTATTTATTCAAATTATTTGCATAGACTCCTCCTTCAAAAATTATAACATATCTTGAAATAATTATCTTCCTACCATAAGGGGTATAAAACTTGTAGGCTTTTATTTTTATAATATAACCTATAAATATAGATTGTTCATATTGTACATCTAATTTCTTTCTATTTTAATTATTCATGTGAACATAAACTAAATATCTAAATATTTTCAGTTGCTCCAAAATTGGCTTTTTCCTATACAAAGCTTCATATGGCATCCAATTTCTTGTTGCAATAGTCAGGCTCCTATTTAAATGTAATCAATATTATTAATTATTTCCACCTCACCCAATATTTTACTCACTTATTGCTTCTAGCATGCTTCTTAATTATTATACAATTATTCTATTCTTTCTGCCTATCCCTCCATCTTAATTTGGTGTATAAACTCCTCTCTTTACATGATATTCTTTTTAATAAGACTTACTTCATCTATCTATTTTTAAAGATTTTATGTATATTTCACTATTTTTCTACCATAAATTTAAACCTTCTAAATGCTTCAAACAAATATTTATTTATTTATTTTCAAATAAATACATATATATATCTAATAAAGTCATCAATAAGTTTAATTATGTGATAATTCTTAGCCTAAACTTGCCTTGGACATAGGACCACACAAATATGAATAAATAAGATCCAATGGCTTGATTTAATTTCCATGCACATCCAAGAAACTTATATGTGTGGCGTCTTTCAAGTGCAAAAGCCTTATATTCTTCATTTCTTGTCACTTAGATCTTTAATAACCTATGTATATATTTATTTGATACAACATATGAAATCCATGAAATTAAGATGTTTGTACCTATGATGTTACTTAACCAATTCAAACCCTTAATAGCCACATAACAAAAATGTGATTCATTTTCTTTGATTCTAAATAAGAATATTTGGTTCTTTATCTTCTATGTAGTAAGAATCAAATTTTCTTCTTGTATCTTAAATCATGAGTGGTACAAAATATATCATTAAGTACAACTTTGAGTCCTTTCTCAAATAATTGACCAACACTCATCAAAGTATGCCTTAATTGTGGTGAATGGTATACATCAATAAATTTTTCTTTTCCTTGTCTATTGTCTATATCCAATTTTCCTTTTCTTCAAAATTTATGTACTTTTCTATCATCCAATATTAATTCACTTTTAAAATTTCCATCAATCTTGAAAATGATCACCTATAGCTTGTCATGTGATTAAACAACCTAAATTTAGAAACTATGCTTCATATTGATGTTTTCAAGTTTACTGTATGAAAGAGACTATTTAGAAAGTAGTGTGATGGATCTTCATCTTTTCCTTACTGAGGATCTTTATTTTAATTCTTTATCTTTTTCTATTCACGATTTTTTTTCTTCCTTTATTTGAATTCTTGAACCTATTACATCTCTTTATATGGCTAAATTCTTTACAATAATAACACTTTCCTAATAGCCTTACTATACTAAATCTACCTCTTCCTTTTGAGAAATCACACACTCTACTTTATCCTAATCCTCTAAATTTATAATCAAACCCTTGATGTGAATTCCCCCCCTTAATATCTTGAGAAAACTACTACTTTGTCCTTTTATTACTAATCTTTATCTTTTGATATAAACATTTTAATTTAGACTACTTGTTGGCTTTGCCTTTTCTTCATGGGTGAGTAATGACTCAATTGACTCTTCATTTTAAAAATGTTTAAATATTTACACTCTTCTAAATCAATAACATTATGCATCCACTTGTGTGTAAGAGATCTCAAGATCTTTACAATTATAGTTAATTTTTTATTATCTCATTATACGCAACAAATTTATCAGAGGTCTTAGGGGGAAAATTAACAAGTCCATAATTTCAACTTTTAGAATGTTTGTTTCTATTCTTTTGTTAGATCAATATCCTTTATGTACCTTATTTGTGGGTCAAGCATCTTTGTTTTGAGGGAAAGCCATAGAAAAATGGACATATTCATGATAGGACTATAACATGTTCTATTATGGAATCTATGAAGTGACAAACATTTCTAATAGGTACCTCAATAATGGGCATAATGTGTAGTGGTGAGACAAATGCATTTGAAGATGCCATGGAGGCAAATTTTGAACTTGAAGGGATAATGGAACTATCTTTATCTATAGATATTTAAGGTTTATGATTCTAGGAACCAATGACATATAATAGAAAATGGAGGAAGAAAATTAATGGGAAAGGTTGTAGAAATACCAATTTTCATCGGGATGGTTCAAGAACAAACAACAATGAATGTGAGTAAAACATATGAGCTATCAATTTCTTTTAGATCATTAGTATTATAGAATGAGAAAATATTTCATTTGAGATAGAGTGAAGAAGAAAAATCAATATTTTTGTAAGCTCAATATGGTGATGAAATAGATTTAGAAATTAAATATTATTTTGATTTGATATAAAAGACAAGATTATTTTAAAAGGTTTGAAATTATTTCAGATATTGTACAAAGAAAATTTATTGTTTTATGTTTATGATTTCTTGAGATTTTAATGTACTAACATTGTTTAACACAAAAATAATCAATAGTGGTATTAGATAAATGTTTATTAGTTCAAGTGTTACTAATTTAGACAAGAATTACATTGGATACCTTTAGATATAAACTCCTTTACTAGAGTTCAAGATCTCAATACATTGAGAGGAAAAACTAGTTTTCTTTGGTTTGCTATAACAATAACTAGCAATATTATAGTGCTAGTTTCATAGTTTAAAGTTGAGAATTTTGATTACTGGAGAGATCATTTGAAAATAATTAATATGGAAACAATTTTGAGATATAGTAATAAGTGGGTATGTTGAACCTTAAGATTGGAATCATTAAACACAAAAGATAAGATAAGAAAAGAAAGAAGATGAGAAAAGGATGCTCAAGATACAAAGCTTCAAACTCTATAAATAAAATTTAAGAATTCAAACCTAAAAAAAAAAAAAAAATTAAAATTGAAGATTATTATGTTAGCATAACAAAAATAGCAAATAAGATTTCTATAATAGGTATACAATAAACCAAATAAGATCTACAAAAACATCATAATTTCTAAATATATGTCATGAATAATTCTAAATGTAAGCTATAAGTGCTAGAGGGGCTTCTTAATGGCTTGAGACTTTAGTAGCTTTTCTAAGATTGGAAGTTGTCAAAATGGTCATTCGTTGTAGTTCTTGTAGGTTTTTTATTTTTCTTAGATATGATATGTTTTAGTACACATTTAGTTTAGCTTTCTCACTTGTAGTGAGTGGATCATAATACAGATATATATGACATATTTTTGGGTGCTTGGAGTTACTTTTTTAATTGTTGATTTTTTCTAGACTTTATTTCTTCAATGTATTCACTCCTCTAGCTTGCTATTCATTCATAACTTTTGAGCTCTTCTACTTCAATGTTGCTTCCTAAGTATTTGCATTTTCTCTTGTATGAGCTAACTCTATTATGTTGTTTTAATTTTGGATCATTACTAGAATGGTCTTATTTGATCTATTTCTTGCACTAGGTTTTGAGTAACTATGTATTTTTTTTTCACAATCTAATATGCTATTCCGTTGCATCTTCAGATAATATGGAGAATTAGAATATGATTCCATGGGAAAAATGAATCTATTAGATTTCATTATTGATTTTTTGCATTTAGAATGTGACTCGGATGTCTTTTCTCCCATAGGATTTCTTTAATCTAACAAACATTAAAAATCTTCTATTTTATTCTACATACTCACATTTTTTAATACTAATTATGTCGAGAGGCATCTACAATGCCATCAAAATGTTCATAAACAAACATCCATTTTTTAAACAATTTGACATGCAAGTGGTGGGTAAATGCATGAAATATGTCATGTTTCAACTATTGTGGAGGTGTTATTTTTTGCCACTTGTCTCCATTTGCATGCAAGACTTTAATGGATTTGTATTCTTGATGTTTAGTTTTTTAGAAGAACATTTATTTTATGATTCCCTTCTATTATAAGATCCTCTCTCCATATTGATGTTTTTTACTTTCTTCAAGGGTTCAAGGGTTGTGTGCTTTATTCTTGTACCTACAACTGCTTTTGAGACCAGACAACTTTAGTACCCCCTACATTATTTTCTTGGTTCCAACATAATGCAAACTAGCAATTGAGTGCCATGAGGAATATCTTGAGTAGAGTACTATGTCTATGCATTGCTAAAAAGGACCCGTGGACCATTAAATTTCCACTAAAAGATTTTACGGACATCAAACCCTAGTGGAGGATGGTGTAATTTCTATCTTGAGTCATGTAATGGTGGACATCTTTAATAGTAGACTCTAAGGTATGCATTAAAAAGAATGGGAAAGAAATAGTGTCATGGTTGCGAAAGTGATTGAGCAACGGGAAATGGTAATAATAGAAAACACCATACCTTCCCTCAAGGGTAAATTATTTCAAAATAATTTTGCACACCTGATCCCATGGGTATGGAAGGCATTCCCTATTGAAACCCCCTCACATCTTGACAGGTTCCTCATCCTTTTTATAGAAGCGGTTCATACTAGTCTCATCCGCAACCCTGCTGGTTTTCTTCCACTTCCTTCCCTCAGTTGAAAGACCCGTGGCCTGGGCAATGACGTCCTCACCGATTTCAAATGATATATCCCCCATAACAACTCTCCTATCATTCCAACTGCTCACAAACTGCATGGAGAAGTTTTCGTCAAACCCAATCATGGCTTCCATGAACAGGATGATGCCCCCTTCCTTAGCATACATCCAAACGAAAGGTTCATTGCGAAAGCAGTCATCAATAGTGTTTGGCTCAACCCAGACTAAATATCCCCCATAATAGCTTCCTCCAAAGTGATGTTGGGATGCAGCGCAAACCAAAAAATGCTTATCCAGAGGGAAAAACCAGAGCAGAAGATAAGAAAAATCGACCAAGAATTAGCTAAATTGAGGTGAGAGCTGCAATCATTATCTTTTGTGGTGTTTCCCAAGGAATGCGAAGGGACACCTCTTAATTCATCTACCAACTTGTAATCATGTTGATATAAAGTGTCATGATTATTTTGTGCTTAAAGATATTTTATGGGGTGTTGTAATCATGAATTAAGATAAAGTTTCATTTGCAGAGGGGAGGGGGTAAAGAGAGGTGGGATTAAGTTCATCATGTATCATAGTATATCAGATTTCATCATCTTGTTCTTATACTAAACTTAAAGAAGTATTTGTGTTGGATATAAGGGATAAATAATCATTGCCTTGAGAAGGTCTACTATCCTATTTCCTTGGACTCATTCCTGAGCTAAGTGACTATTACTAGAAGATTGAATGGGGAAACTACAATGTTTGAAAATATTATGTGTGTTTTTTATCCACCTATCTTTCATATTGATTTGATTTTTCTTTTTCATCCCATACTAAACTTCTCCACCTCAACCTCCATTCATCTTTCCCCTTTTCCTCTACTTCATGGGATTCATCCGACCATGATTCAACCACCTCCACTAAAATACATCTATTTTATTCCTTAGAAAATTTGCATACAACTTAATATCTTTACCATATGATTGGAATTCACATTCACTTTTTCTTCCACACTCTAATATTCTTCATTCACTTTCATACATGTACTCAAATCAGCATTATAAACAATTTTAAAATCATTTAACTCTCATTTTAACTTTTTGTTCACTTTCACTACCTTTCACCAATCACTTTAGGCCTTCTGATTCCATTTCATGATCTTCTCCTTGTTCTTATATAGCCTCTGGAATACTTCCCTTCTCTTTCACTTTTCCTACAAATGGAGTAGCAATCGAAAGGTCCATTGACACCTCCTTCATCATTTTCTTAGGCTCTTATGAAATGCTCATCTCCTTTCTCAATAAGATATCATCAACTATCCCTTCTAACATAAGACCATCAATATCCACCATCTCAACTACTTCATCTTTCTCTTTGTCCTGCTCTATGAGGATTTCCTTCTCACTTTCTTCTTTTTTATTTTCTATGATCTACAAGAAAATCAATGTTGGGTGAAACATAATTGTCAAATTTACCCATTTTTTTCTCCTCTTCTATCTTGCTTCTCACCAAACAAATCTTGTCACTACTACACATTCTCTCTTCTACCTCCTTCAAGAGATTAACAGGTATCAAACTCCATCTTTTTTAAGGGAATAGATGTTGTCATAGCCATCATGGATATTACACCTATCGTATTGCCACAATCTCCCTAGCAACATGTAACATGCATCCATGGGTATGATGTCACATAACACTTCATCATAATTATTTCCAACATTGAATTTAACTAAACTCTATTCACTAGAGAAGGTTTTATGATCCTTCTGCAACCATACAATTTGGTATGGATTTAGAAGTATCCTCCTCTCAATTTGTAATTTGGTAAATATTTCCTCTACAACAATGTTACCAATACTACCAATATCAATAATAATATTACAACATTTACCTTCAACTTTACTCCTTGTGTGGAATAATTTTTTTCTCCGAACTAGCTCCTCTTCTCAATAACTAAAGCTTTCTCAGTGATAAGGTTTTTTGTTCATCCTTCTTTGGTGATGTGGATACTTATATGCTCAAAGTCCCCTTTCTCCACATTGAAAACAAATTCTCGTAAAACCTCCTCTCCCAAATCATTGTCCAAGACTTCTTCTTCCTCTTTGCTAATTGTTATCCTCTTCATTTTTATTTTGACCAGGTTCATCTTTACTTTCCTTTATTCTTTTGAAACTAAATTCTTTTTCCACCTACTCTTGGAGTGCACATAATTTCCATTGAATGGCTCTAAACCCCTCATCTATTATATCTGCAATAATTTCACCCTGATTCAATTGCGGATGGATCTTTTCTTACTTTTTCACGCATCTTCTCTATAAGGCCTAATTTAGACCACCTCTGTATGACTCTCTACCCACACATTTAAAAACTTCATCTCAAATACCAATTGATGCAAAGAAAGGACCAAGACCTCGATTGAAGTGTTGATCTTTGCAACCACCACACTAATCTCTTATCTATCCCACTAAAAAAAAAAACTCAAAGGAAAAGAAATAAGTCCAATTTTTTTTTTAATTCAAATCATTAAACATACATAGAAACACACAAAAAACTATTGACAAACCACTTTTTAGAATTATTTTCAAATATGCAAATATCTTCCAATTGGTTTAAAAATTTGTATATTAGGAATTCCCACCTTCATTTATAGCAATATAGGTATATCATAATTTATCTACTAGTAATAGCATACAAAAAATCAAACCAAAAATCCCAAAAAATTATTTATGAAAATTGGGTGCTTTGACCCCTTTCCAACAACTTTTCCAAATTTTCATCTTTTGCCTATTAAGCTTCAAGTAAAAATAAATTAAAACTATCTCCTCCAAATAAATTGTTGTCAACTATGCAACCATAACTACATAAAAATTATTTCATAGTTGAACAAACAAATATAAATGAACTCCTCATTGCATCTAGGCATTTGCAACTTTTTCTCTACATGTTTGATTTTCTCTTCAAGTTCCCACCTTCAACTCTCTCTCCTTTCTCCTATTCCTCGATGTTGCATTTTTTCCTTTAGACTAGCAAACTTAATTTCCTCTCATCTCCATTCTAGGTGTTAGACTTACCCAGGTAAAAATTCATCAATGTGATAGGAAAAGTTCATCTAATCACAATCTCGAAATTGCCAATTTTTAATCAACTACACTTTCTTGACTCCCAAGTGCCTAGGGCTATCAAAGGATCAAGATAGATTTTTTTTTAATTTCAAATGGATTTCAAGAGGCATTAAATGGACCACTTCATGCCTAAGTGTTGGATACTTCCAGCCTAATATGGTGTAAATGATTTTGAAAATATAACTTTAAATAATGTCACTTCAACATCTCAAATTTAAAACATTCTCTTCAATTTCTCAAAATTTCATTTCACATTTTAATGTGCAAGGAGTTTAAAGAATTAAAGAAAACAACATTTTGTTTTGTTTTGCAGGATTGCCCATGCACCTAGTTGCTCCTACATCATCATCTCTACCTCTATCTTCCTCTCTCCCCCTCTATCTCTAGACATGTCTCTCTCTATTCATTTGTCTATATTGTTATCTCTCTCCCTCTCTCACTTTCTAGACTTCTATATTTATATCTATTTCCCTCTCCTTCTATCTCTCCAATTTTATTTTGTCATCTATCCCTCTATCTCTATCTAGTTATCTCTCTATCTCTCTAGAGCACTATATCTCTCCCTCCCTCCATATATCATTTCCTATCTTTATTTTTCTATCTCTCCCTCTATTTATTTTTCTCTTCCATATCCATCTATTCCTCTCTTCTCTCTCTCTTTTTCTATTCATATCTTGCTCCTCTCAATCTTCTCCTCCTCTTTCTCCATCTCCATCTCCATTTCTATCTATTTACACCTTTTTTCTTTCTCTTCCCCCTTTATCTCTCTCTCTTTCCACCCTTATATCTACCTCTCTCTCCCTCTCACCCTATTGCAAACATAACATGAGCCTATTGGTAATAAAACTTAATTATCTTCCCGATTCAAAGCTTTTATTTCAATTATGATTGGATCTTTGTAAGTGGATGCATAGTTTATTTGAAGCTATCACTTCTCCATTGATACCTTTGTTGCACAAACATCATTTCTTAATGGCCTACCAATTGACCTCATGTACTACACAAAATTATTCAAAAATAAACCAATTTTTTTTGTAATTGATCTTCCACACCTCTTCAACATACCTATTGCACACCAAGGTGCAATTGTTGGTAAGTAAAATTAGAGTCTAATAGGGAGGATTATATATGTGGTCATAAATCCTCTCTTTATATACCAAATTTTCACATTATTAGATCTTATTTGTTTAATTTTAAAATAATAATTTTAAAATATATAAAAAGAGTTATTGTAGATTTAATTCAAATTAGAATTAAATTTGGTTTTTTGTTTTGAAAATTCCATGTATTTCTATTTTTTATTTTACATGTACTATATTTTTTCTTTTGTTCTAAGATTTGAAAAAACACTATTGAAGAAATAATAAGGACGACTCTACTAGAATTATGATATATTTGGAGAAGAGTTTATCACACACTTATTGTATCAAAAAATCACCAACTTTGTCCTTGCATTCTCCTACAATATAGATGTGATATGAGTCATAGAGAAGCCAAAGTGCTAACTTCCTCTATTTCTTTGTATTATACAAATAGTTGTGTTACACTTAACATGGCCTTCTAAAAATATTTCCTTAAATTTCCTTTGTTGGTTTCATATTAATATTGGAATTTGAAGGGGTTGGGAGTCTGGCTTGATTAGAGAGAGATTTGTGTGGTAAAGCATGAGGTCATGAGGTATACTCAACCCTAGCCCACATGGTACTAGAGGATGTATCATGCTAGTGTCACTAGTCACGTTAAAAAGTTTACTAGGTGCACTGTAGTTTATAGGGGGCTACCTGATTCTTGTAGTCTAAAATAAATAAAATATTGCAATCAGAAGCATTCATGTTTTTCCAAGTTGTGATAAGTTTGCTAGAAGTGCCACTTCTCAAGAATGGTCATGTATTTCCTTCTGATATCTTCCATTTCCACATGTGACAGAGGAGTAATGCCTATAGAAGCTACAAATGGGTCTTTGAAAGAGGAAGATGAAGAGGTTGAAGCCATAGAGATGTCTAGGGTGAGCTCCAAAGAATAATAATTTACAATCTTCTCCTGCCTTACCTTAGGAGAATTGAACTTTTTCCGATTGTTGAGGAGAATAAGAGTGCACAATTAAAAAATATCATTTTAAATCACACCTTGTTTTTATGTACATGACCTTTCAATGTCCATTTTGTCATTGATAGATATCTCTTGATGTAATAATGATCCGGGAGGATCTAGAAGACATGAAAGTTCATCCAAAAAAAATTTGGTTTGATAATTCGAACCTGCAACCACTCATTTCCTATTCTCAAGCTCTACCACCAAGCTAAGCGCCTCTTTTGGCTTCAATTATGGGGCGT
The DNA here is from genome assembly GCF_030272615.1 of Cryptomeria japonica. Lineage (NCBI taxonomy): Eukaryota > Viridiplantae > Streptophyta > Pinopsida > Cupressales > Cupressaceae > Cryptomeria > Cryptomeria japonica. The sequence goes on from NC_081409.1 coordinate 223,268,595, forward strand.
GTTTGTTTTGTTGGCTAAATTGGTGGAAGATTCGATAAAAGGGGATGAGATGAGTTTGAACCAATGACCTCCCATTCCCCAAAATTGCTCTCAACCACTACATCAGTACCATTTGTTACAAAATAAGCAGAAATAGGTTGTTTCTATTATTGTGCAAAGGTGGGCCATAATAAGAGGAGCTCGAACTCACCTCCAATTGATGTAATTTAAACAATAATTAAAACCATACAAACCCAAAATTAAGGAGAGCCCATTTTAAGCCATTATTAAAAGATTATAAGGCTTGAATTAGGGTGTATGGAATATATGAATATTATATTATTGTTAACCTCATTATAGCAAATAAATTTGTATTTAAAGGGGATTTTTTGGCTTGTAAGGGGGAATCAATTGCTCTTGGGAGGAAAATAGTCATATTGGTGATTAGAGAGGGATGATTTTGAGAGAATTCTTGGAGAAGAAATACGAGGTGTTGATTATTACACTAAAAATTGTAAAGGAGAGAGATTGTGAGAAATTCTTATGCAGGTTTTGAAGCTTGAGAATTGTAAGAAGGCATTTTCAAGTGCTTGGCAATCTTAATAAAGGGGTCCAACATTGAGAAGCGGACCCAAAGACGTAGTCCTAATTGGACGAACTCCATTATCAATCTGCGTTTGATCCTTCTTTTCTTCTATCTTCTAATTCTCTTTTATTCATTTGATTTTCGATTTCTTCTTTAAGTTATTATTTAACATTATTAAGTTGTGCAAAGGATTAAGTGAGCTTAGATTTTGTGATTTCAATGGTTAAAAAAAAAAACATAACCACGCAATTCTGTTTGCGATTGGGATAAATCTGTAATTTAAATTATACACAATTTTATTTGTAAGCCTTAATTACAGATCAAGTGGTATTAGAGCAGTTTAACAGAAAAAATTGCAAGTGGTGGATGTTAACCAGGTTGAAATTAAAGCAAGGAGAAGGTGCACTTGAAGAATTTAATCCAGAGATCGGATCGAGGCGAGTTACTCAAAGATCAACCATGGCACAATTGGAAGAAGGAAAACGTGTTAATCCTGAACTCTTTGAGAACAAAGAAAAATTTCATAAAGCATTCCTAGACATGAAGATGATGGTGGAAGAGTTGTACAAGGATAGGTAGAAGAAAAAGGAAAGAAAAGACAAAAAGAAGAAGAAGGAAGGTGAATCCCCTTCAAAAGACGTCAAAGAAAAAGGATTAGGAGGTGGTAGTGACCCTCCTGAACCTCCATCCCCATCTTCTTCGTCTTCTTCTTCTTCATCCTCTTCATCCTCTTCTTCTACTTCTTCCCCCAAGAAAAAACAACCTGTACAGTACGAGTCTAATTCACCTTTGTTAAAGCTTGATGTTAAATTTGAATTGCCAACCTATAATGGCGAAGTGGATGTAGAGAAACTTGATAATTGGATAAAACAAGTTGAATTTTATTGCAGGATTCAGAAGTTTATTGATGATGCTTCAAAGATCCAATTAGCCACTCTTCGCCTAGGAGGCACAACCTTAATCTAGTGGGAGAGCAGAACTCAAGAAGATCTTAGCTGATATGGTAAAATAATTTCTTCTTGGTTTGAGTTTACAGCTACACTTAAGAAACAATTTTATCCATTAGGTCACATGCAAAAAGCAGTAATGAATTGGCAATCATTAAGGCAAGAGAAAGGACAAAGTGTGTAGGAATATACACAGGAGTTTAGGAAAAGAGCTTTAATTTTGGGCATTCCTTTATACACACAAGAAACTTTGTTAAAGTATATAGGTGGATTGCATGAGAATTTGAGACATACAATACTTATGTTTAATCCAACTAACCTTGATGAAGTTAGTGTGCAAGCCATTCATCTTGAAATAGGCTCAAGGAATAGCCATGATAGTCTTTTCATGGAATCCAGTTTACACAAAGGGAGCAAGAAAGGGAAGGAGAAAATGCAGCGAATAGTTTCTGTGAAGAAAGAGGAGGAGAAGCCTTATTGCTCACACTACAAAAGGGAAGGGCATGAAGATGCAAAATGTTGGAAATTGCATCCTGATCAAAAACCCAAGTGGTTCAAGAATCAAAAGGGTAACCAAAAGACCACAGCTATCGTGCAGGACCTTGGTTCAAAATCTGGTGATGAATCCAAGATAGCAGTTGTGGGTATAAAAGGTATTGTTCCCATTGCTAATACCAGCTCCCGTACTTCTTCTATAAAGTGTAATGAGGTCTCTGTTGAAAGAAAAAGGAATGAATTGTTCCACATAAGGGCTATTGCAAAACAAACTAAAATTGATACACTCATAGATAGTGGATCACAAATGAACTTAATCTCTGAACAAGTTGTTAAGAAATTGGGATTAAAAACAACACCTCATCCTAAACCATATCCATTGGGTTGGGTGCATGATAATGCTCGGTTACATGTATCAAAACAATGTAAACTCCAATTTGCAATCACATCCAAGTTTGTAGATGAGGTAGAGTTAGATGTAATTCCACTTGACATCTGTGGGATGGTTCTAGGCAGTCCTTATTTGTATGACAGGAAGGCCATTTTCTATAGGGAACATAACAAGTACCATTTGTTTAAAGATGGAATTGAATTCATAGTGAAATCTCATCGCATGAGGAATGATAGATCTATTGTAAACACAGGAAATTTGAAGATGATTATAAATTCAAGCAATACATTAACCCTCAAGTCTGTAACAGCTAGTGATATTAAGCATGAAGATTCTAATCATGATAAAATGTCATAGATAGCACAATGTGAGGAGCAGTTGCAAGTATATCTAAGCCTTCAGCCAAAGGTGGTAAAAGAGGGTTTGAATGATTCATTTTCTAATGATGTTCCTGTTTAGGAGATCCAGCACGTTGATACTTTTTCTTTTGCATCATTTTATTCAGTCTTGTTTGCTATTCTGCTAGTTAGTTCTATGTGGATGATAGATGCGACAATGAATATTGGTGAAGTTACAGTTGATTGTATCAGCAAAGCTATCTCATTTTTCATCTTATTTGTGATGAGTCAGATGTTCATAATTCCAGTAGGGACAAATGATACTGGGCAAGTGAGGCAACAATGCCCTCACTTTAACTCTATGTAAAAACATACCTTTTGGTGGTCCAAAAGCTTCTCAATTGGGAGGAATGATCCGGGAGGATCTAGAAGATGAGATTCATGGAAAGTTCATCCAAAAAAAATTTGGTTTGATAATTCGAACCTGCAACCACTCATTTCCTATTCTCAAGCTCTACCACCAAGCTAAGCGCCTCTTTTGGCTTCAATTATGGGGTGTGTTTGTTTTGTTGGCTAAATCGGTGGAAGATTCGATAAAAGGGGATGAGATGAGTTTGAACCCATGACCTCCCATTCCCCAAAATTACTCTCAACCACTACGTCGATACCATTTGTTACAAAATAAGTAGAAATAGGTTGTTTCTGTTATTGTGCAAAGATGGGCCGTGGTAAGAGGAGCTCGAACTCTCCTCCACATTGATGTAATTTAAACAATAATTAAAACCATACAAAGATGAAATTAAGGAGAGCCCATTTTAAGCCATTATTAAAAGATTATAAGGCTTGAATTAGGGTGTATGGAATATATGAATATTATATTATTGTTAACCTCATTATAGCAAATAAATTTGTATTTAAAGGGGAGTTTTTGGCTTGTAAGGGGGAATCAATTGCTCTTGGGAGGAAAATAGTCATATTGGTGATTAGAGAGGAATGATTTTGAGAGAATTCTTGGAGAAGAAATACAAGGTGTTGATTATTACACTAAAAATTGTAAAGGAGAGAGATTGTGAGAAATTCTTATGCAGGTTTTGAAGCTTGAGAATTGTAAGAAGGCATTTTCAAGTGCTTGGCAATCTTAATAAAGCAGTCCAACATTGAGAAGCGGACCCGGAGACGTAGTCCTAATTGGATGAACTCCATTATCAATCTGCGTTTGATCCTTCTTTTCTTCTATCTTCTAATTCTCTTTTATTCGTTTGATTTTTTATTTCTTCTTTAAGTTATTATTTAACATTATTAAGTTGTGCAAAGGATTAAGTGAGCTTAGCTTTTGTAATTTCAATGGTTAAAAAAAAAACATAACCACGCAATTCTGTTTGCAATTGGGATAAATCTATAATTTAAATTAAACACAATTTTATTTGTAAGCCTTAATTACAGATCAAATAATGTGATTATTAAATAATATGAAAAGAATTATTTTAGTGTTTATAATGACTTTATCAAACCTTGATACCCAATAGCATGTCTACATATTTGCATGCACAAAATTAAACCTCATGTAATTCTCTTAGAATTTACTACTTTTATAATCCATTATAAATGATAGAGAAATTTATTTTAAGTCTCCATAATAATATAAAATTTAAATTTGTAAAATAATTTTATCCAAGTTAAATTTATAAAGTAATTTGACCATTCTTTTATTTGACAACAAGCCTTAAAATTAGAAAATTAGAAAACTAGAAATAATACAGTCCAAGTCTTTCCTTATTTGAAATGAACTGAGCTATTTCTAGCAATGAACGACTGAAAATGACTAATAGATATGCAAGACGATTGAAAGCTTATCCACTATTCCATTCCATTTTCATTTTCGTTGTCATTTTTTCCTTCAATTTATTGTCACACATTTACTCCCCATGAATGTGACTTGACTTTTTTCAAATCGTGAGATGTTGTTATTTATTATTAATTTTTGTTAGTTGTTTATGGCTCAAAATTGCAGACAAGAGAGTTAGTTTGTTTTGGAAGGAGTAGCCATGATCATTAATTGAAGATATTTATTAACATCCTAGATGGTTTATTTTTCAATTGTTGCTTCCCCACAAATTCCCACAACTTTGATTTCCAAAGAAATATAGTTTTATCCACTCCTAGAGATGTTTTTTTCGGTTACCCCTTGTACTTTCTAAGGCAATGGCCACCAATATTGGGGGTAATCCTTTGGAGGCTATGTTTGGTCTTTTTGGGTTTACCTTGATGATGTCCATGTTATCTTATCCCCTTGTTCCTCCCGTGGGGATGTGGGATGTTGGGTCTCTCTTTCATTGCAGATTTCCCTATTTTGGTCTGCAGTGCATGAAGGTAGCGATGTGGTGGAAGCATGGTTGTGAGGTGTTTGTCCCTCCTCTGGTGCTGAGGGATTTGGTCTATTTTATGGGCTTGAGATGCCTTGGTTGGTGTATTATCTACTTTCAGTGGCCTCATAGGCAGAGAATCCTTTGGAGGTGGAGTACGTTGGTGCAGGGGTTGTCTAAGGTTTGTGGGGGGCCTCTGCTCTTTCTTTGGGGTTGTGGTTGTTTCCTTATGGGTATGTGTTTGTTGACCCCATGTAATGGTTTTATTTCCATGGCTCTGTATAGCTTTTTGTGACACTTGATGGAGCTATGGTGGTTTCTTTGGACCCCTATTGGATTTAGTGGGGAGGGGTGTTTGGGGCAAGGCCTTTTGTATCTCTTTTGGGATTGCCTTGCTATGATTTCCCTTTATGGTATGATGAGCTACAGTGGTGGGGATTTACTGCATGAATCTTGCTAGCCCTAGTGAGTGGCTCTTGGTGTTTTTCTATGTTAATGAGGATGGTTCCTATTCTAGTTTCAAGTGGTTGGAATGGTGCTTTTTGGAATTGGACAATGGTGGTTATTCTCAGCACCATTGGGTTGTTTTTTGTCTTCTCACCAAGACTGTCTATTTTGGTGGATATAGACAACAGTCATGTGTCCTTAGATGGCTAGGGGTTCGCTATTAGTTTTCAAGGGCTTCCCCTTTCCTGTGTTAGTTTTTGGTTATGGATTGGCAGTTGTTTCGGGGTCGTGCACACCCTTGAGGCTGATTTGGAGCTTATTTTTGCCCCTATCAAGGTAGGGAGTGTTCCTTTCACCATGTTGGGAGTTTGGCTTCATTGGTTCCCTTATGCTTCTTTCGCAGATCCTATAGAGGTGGATGCGTCCCCTATTGAGGTGGTGGCTTGCTGCATGAAGAGGTGGATGGTTGTTCTTGGTGGTCTTCTCTTCGCTATGGTGGATGCACTTTTATATGGACTCACGGTTGGTTATCTTGTCTGTCAGATTTCTCCCTATCTGCTCCTATTGAGGTGGGAACCTTTTCTATTGAGGTGAAGAGGGTTTTGCAAATGGAGGTTTGCCTACTTGTTGAGGGTGGTCGCTGGGTTTTTCTAGTTGACTTGGGGAGCCTCCCTTCCCCCTTGCAAGGTTGCCCCACTCTGTGGGTTGTCTCCTTACTGATCTTTGCTAGAATTCCTTTGATTCTTGTTGGCTTGTGGCCTCTGTCAGTCAGGTTTTATTTGATAGTCTTTAACTATGTAAAGGGTCGACGCCCTAGTTAACGTTGCTTTTCTAATAAAAAACAACTTAACTTAAAAAAATAAAATTAAATAAAACAAATTAAATTAAATTAGTTTAAATTTTAATTAAATTAAATAACTTAAGCATAGTAAAATTTAAGAATTGTATGAGTTAAATAATCAAATAAAACAACTTAACTTTAAAAAAAATAAAATAAATAAATTAAACAACTTAAATTAGATTAAATAACTAAAGTAAAATTAAATTAGCCATCAACTTGATCTATAATCAAGTGGGACATACAATCTGTCATCTAATGCAACTCCAATTGGGATCAATTCAACTATACAAAGAAATGTCAAATTAATACAAAACCAAAATGGAATGCTTGAAGCTAATTTCAAAAGATTTCAACTACAATTTTGACATCAATTAGATAGCTTTACATTGTTAGACATTTGTTATATTTGTCAAGAATGTCATATAGGAATCAAAGTATCTCACACCGCTCAAGGTCTTCTATGCACTAGATGTCGACAAGAGAGAGGTATTCATAGATTTCCAGCTCCAAATAATATCTAGACCTTGGGCCGCAGCTAGAAGAGATTACAAATCTAACTCAAGTAGAAGAAATGTTGATTGCACGTGTCAACCCAATACTACAAGTTACACATGCAATTGGTGGTAAATATAGATACAAAGGACACAGAATAAGTTTCCTACAAAATGTTGGAGATGTTTCACAAATTTTGCCACATACAACAGATCATTTGCCAATCATTATTGTCCGATGAAGGGATCAGTGCGGCACTAATTATAACTTTACAATCAATAAGGATCATGTGTATAAAACACTTAAGTACATAGTAGAGCATGACAAGTTTTACTCTAATGGTAGAATTGATGAAAATGCTCTCAACAATCTATCAAGAAATTGTGATGAAAATATTTTCAAAAAATTGAAGATAGTGCACATGGAATTTGTTTCTAATGCAAATGAAATCATATTTTTAGGTCCAATGATGGAGACAGATGAAGGTAATATAATTAAGGTCACAACATCAATAGCTTTTGAAACCTCTTACTATTCGCAAAGAGATGGAATTGATCCATGCACGGGTTAATAATTCTGATGCAAATCTAATACCATTGATTGATTGGCCAAGTATCAACGCATCTCCAATCTATGAGTATGTCACATCAAGATTACTTGATATGGCATTCCCAATATTGTTTTCTGATGGACAATGTGACTAGTTAGAACCCCGAATGAGGCGAGTGAATTTGCATGAATTTGTGAAGCATCTATTGAGGTATAAGGATCATTGTTTTGGTCAACATCCAAGATTTAGTTAATTTATGATGAATATAATAATGAGACATTGTGCATAGAATTCATTTGCAGTATCTATGAAAAGAAGTTTTCTAGACATGTCGATCACCATTAATGAGTTGTGTTAGCATATGAAAAACATGCCACACTAACATCTAGCTGATAGGCCAATGCGATTTGGAAACAAACTCAGGGTTACAAGGTCATATTGGGCTCACTGTTGTGCAAAATTGACAGACATGCTTCATCAAATCGACTCTCCTACAATATTCTTTACATTGAGTGATGCAGACATGCATTGGCCTGATTTACATGCATTAATGTTGGGAACACTGCCAAGTACTCCACGGGAAGCTCAAATTTGGTGAAGACAAAATGTTATAGACTATCCTCATATTGTTTCACACTACATGCACTTAAGATATTCAATATTCAGAAAAGAAATTTTAGAAAAAGGAATGAATGTTAAAGATTACTGGACTAGATATGAAAGGCAACATAGGGGTTCACTGCATGTGCATGGATTCCTTTGGATGCATGGAGCACCAAATATGGACAACATTGATTGGTCAAATGATGAGTTGAAGAAAAATGTTGAGACTTATTTTCATTCCATTATTCATGCATGGAATCCTAGACAAGATCCATATCACCAAAATATGTAGGCATGTACATAAATATTTTCATATACATTTAATATATCGCATAAACTACTTATACTTGATGATATGACTAATACATTCATTTATATTTTCAATTGTAGGCATTCCAAAATCATCATCAACATCCATGTTTAAAAAATACAACACAACTTGCAAAAATAGATATTGAGTGTGACTATGAAGAGATACTAAACTCTATAGAATGACACATGGTCTGTAAGGAGGGTGCATGCCTATGGAAATAAAGGAGGCAAGGTGGTTTGCAAGTAACTATTTAATTAGTCAAAAAAATTCACATGTTTAAATATATAAAAATTATGCCAATTAATGAAATATTCGAGTTCATATTCATTAAAGGTATAAAACCCCTTGGTCGTTGAATCTAGAAGTATCCAAATTATATGAAGACATAGAGACAGGAGACAAAAAATTTGAACCAGCATGAAATGATGAGAGAGAGAATTCACATAATCATCACATATTGCAATTATGGAGAGAAAATATAGATTGGCAACTTGTTCTTTCCAAGCATGTTGTAATCAAATATATTGTAAAATATGTAGCAAAAGTAGAAAAAATATTAGAAACATATAGCCAAATGTTTATGCGTCTTTCAAACATGAAAAACCCTAATGATTTAGCTGCACAAGCATATAGAAGGCTTCTAACCGAGATAATAATAGAAAGAGACATTGGAGCTCAAGAAACATGTCACATGTTGTTAGAACTTCCATTATTAGAAAGAAGTAGAATATTTATTAATATAAATGTTTCATGTGAGGTGTTTAAACTTATAGCTGTACATAGTGAAGAGAATGATGAAGAATAAACAATATCTCTCATTGATGGATATAAAATAAGGCATCCTTCTATGGAGCATGTATCATTGATTGATGCAACAAGATCATGTTTTATACTCCTAAATGAAAAAGAGACGACAAAAGGGAGCCAAGGCAAAGTGCATCTATCATCAGAGTTATCCCTAGGTTTATATCCATTCCTCTACGTGACTCAAATAAATGGATTGACTTTAGTTTTTCAGAGTTATTGTTGTACAAACCATTTTGTGACATAGAAAGAGACATTGGCCATGATCATGACTCCATAATAGAAAAGTGGGATTCATTCAACTATAATGCTTTGCATGTGGAACAAACAATGGTTGAAGAAAATATTGAAAATACCAATGATTTCAAAATTGAAGACAATGAATCTGTTCAAAGCCATAGAGCATGAATGAATTTTTTTATCTACATTGCATCAAGGTCAAAATATACAAGTTTCTGAAAAATAGATATGTTGGGAAGAAATGACATTGATAGACATACATATTGGTCTCATGAATATCAAGGTGAAGAGTACACAGCTCAAGTAATCAATTTCATAAGTAGTAGGAAAGATCATGGTTGTCTCATACATGATGATATATTGCAACATATCAATTGCACAACCCTCAATAATAAGAAAAGAAAGACAATCAACATAATTATGGCCCATTACTGTAGAAATCAAAATAGAGTCATTATTCATGATAATATAGGGAACAACGGAAACAAGAAATTTGTATCTGATTGGTGTCATTATTCAATCCCTTGAAAATGAGGCAATTCCATTTCATTCTCCCCTTCTATTACTTGCACCAATAGGAGTTTCAACATTCAATATAAGAGCCTCTACAATTCATTCAAAATTGAAAATCCCAATATGAGACTTTTCTCAGCTAGAAGGAACAAGACTTACAAGCTTTCAAGAAGATATGACACATATCAAATACATTTTGATTGATGAAATGAGCTTCATTGGTCAAAACATGTTGGAAAACATAGATTCTCAGCTCCGACAAGCATTCCCACAAAATGCACACATAATCTTTGCAAGTAGATATTTCATTATGACTATGTGTGGGAAATGAGGGCCACATAAATGTGAAAAATAGTTTTGAAGGGTCCATACACTAATGAGACTCTTGGTACAAGTTATAGGAACTATATTGAATAGCTCAACTTCCCAACGGATGTCCCATTGTTCTCTATCTCACAGGATCCCTAAAGTCATTGCCTTTGCTCTCAAATCATTGAGCAAAGTGACTTAGGAATGACAACTCCAAGAAGAAGTGATGTTTGATTATAAGAATGAATGCATTCCTAACATGTATATGATATTGAAACTATGATGCTTAATCTAGCATAAAGATGGTGACAAGATTAGTTAACTATCCTAGCAATGATATACTAGTCTAACATGGATATTCCATGATATTAGAATGTTTCTAAATTATATTAAGATGATTTATCAAAGAGAGGATAAAATGCTTAGTTAAACGACTATAAGTTTGATGCATGAAAAATTGGATATCAAAATGAGAGAAAGAGAGCTCTATCTATAGAAAAAATAGGGCAATGGATGGTCAAGATTGAATAATCTTAACAAGGGCTAGGATTGAAAGTTAATCAATCCATGTTCACAATTCTCACCAATGAAATGGTGACAATTTTCAACAAGAGGTTGGTTGAGAGGAGATGAAAGAAGCATTAAATGCTTGAGAAGACATGGAGGTTACCTTAGGAGGTAAGGGTTAAGGTTAAGTTAGGGTTATCCATTGGATAAAGCTTTTACCAAAGGGATAAACTCTTGTGCAAGGGTTAAAGGGATAACCAAGGTTAAAGCTGTGAATGCTTGATGAGACCCTTGGGTTAGATGAGGGTTGAGTTAGAGAGAAAGTCTCTAATCATGCAAGAAGGTTGAGTTAACCATTAATGGTTATGTAAGAGCCTTAAATGGTTTGGAAGACTTTGAGGGTTAACTTGTTGAGGACATAAAGCCTTTAATGGTTTTCAATGACTTTAGAGACTTAGAGAAGTGACTTCCCTTTGCTTAGGATTGTGACAATATTTAGGAGATGGATTAGGCTAAATTGGAAGTGATTAGAAGAATCTAGAAGGGGGTTAAGGAGGCAAGTGAGAGATGTAGGAAAATGCAAGTGGAGGTAAAAGGATTTTAATTCAAATAAAATTACTTTATTTCAATCAAATAGATGCAACTTGCATAAATACAAGTGGGGGCTTGAATAAATAAATTATATTTATTTAATTTGTAAGGATCAATTTAATTAAATGTAAATTTAATTAAAAAGGGAGAAAGGGGAATTAATTAAGTAAAGTGATTTATTTAATCAAAAGGCTAGAAAAGGCTTAGGTGAACTTAATTAAATAAATTGAGTAATTTATTTAATAAAATAGATGAATATGAAGAAATTAATTAAATAGAGGAATGGGTTTAAAATGAATATTAAATATTCACTTAGGAAAGTGGTCAGATTTATACGTCTACGTTTTTCCCCTCTTTCAAGTGACGTGTGTGCACATGTTGATTCAAACAAAAATTGTTGGATATGATGCCAAATTTGATTGATATGATGTTGTGTGTTGAGATGTCGATATGATGCCCCAGATTTGATGAACGATATTGATGATGCCCCCTCGGGAGACGAATCAAGGATTTTGAAAAATTTGTCAATTTGATGAGCGTTTTTGGATTAATTGCATTTTGAAAATTTTGACTATGTTGAATGCAATTTATTGATTCATCTCCCGAAAATGATGTTGATAAGGTTAAAATGAAAAAGTGAGGAAAATACATGCCCCACTTATTAACCTTGTTGATTTTACCCTATAAAAAGGTAAAAGTGGCTTTGAAAAATCATTTGCACACTTGGCTCCTTGTGATTGTGACATTTGAGCTCTGACGAAGATGTCGATTCCATATGATTCACACTGATTTGAGTGCATCAGGCAACACCAGAGGCCCGCCGCCTATGGCCCACCTATAAGTGATCGAAATCTCTCCATGTTTTTTAATTTATTTTGCCTGTTTTGATCACGTTTTTAATTTTGGTCGAAATTTGTCAAGTGAGTGCGTAGGTTAGGACCTATAGTGCATACGATAAACAAGTTAGCGCATAGGGTAAACCTAGGTAGGTTAGAATCTAAGTAGCTTTGGGTAGCGCATCAGTAGGCTAGGTTAGTGTGTGCGAAGATTTAGCGCATAGGGTCTGCAAGAGAGCACATGGGGTAGATAGAGTAGCGTGTTGGGGGTTTTAGCGCATAAGGTTGACAGGGTAGCTCAGTGGAGAAGAAGGGTAGTCCATAAGTAGTAGCTTAGCACGTAGGGTCCAAAACTGGTGAAAAAGGGATGGTGAAGAAATAGTCACGAGTCAAATAGATTAGATAGATGGCTTAAGTGCTGATAGGTGCCTATTGATTGTTCTATTATGGTTTTTGAGCCAATGTGAGACCTGCTTTGTGATGATGTTTGATTTCAGATATGTTGTTGTAGAATGTTCTTAGTTTGTTGCCAAGTTGATTGATTTTTGATGTGGATCCTGATTTTGAGTTTGATGTGGATCTTTAATGTTTTCCTTTTGAGTTAATGTCCAATATGATTCCCGATTCTTGATTTTCAATATGATTCCTGATGTGATTTTTTAAATATGGGTCCTTGTTGTACTTTCGATATGAGTCTTGATTTGATGCTTGTGCTATGAATTCTGATTTGATTGCTTATGTTATGGATCTTGATTTGCTTGCATTATGGGTCTTGAGTTGCTTGCGTTATGGGTCTTTGATGTTGTTTTCGATATGTTGCTTGTGATATGGATCTTTGATTTGCTTGCGATATGTTGCTTGCGATATGGGTCTTTGATTTTTGATATAAGTCAGATTTTTGATATGGGTCTTGATTTGATGCTTGTGTTATGGATCTTTGATGCTACTTTCGATATGTTGCTTGTGATATGGGTCTTTGATTGATGTTGTGTTCTTGAGATGCTTCGTTGTTTCAAGTTAATTTTTCTTTGATTGGATATATCGGATAGATTTGGGAACAGATGATGGACACTCATTGTTTTGCAGGCAGAGCTTGGCGTGCTCCAGTCATGAGAGCAGTTTTCGAGACCATGGCATTAATTCTTTGCTTATCACAGACTGACAGAGATATGATTGAGAGATGTGGGTTGTCCTCTTTACTAGACATGCCTCGGTATATCATTAATCGGGGTTTGCTGACAACTTTGACAAAGAGGTGGCACAATGACACAAATGCCTTCCACTTGGCTACGAGCGAGATAATAGTCACACCAGGGGACTGTTATCGGATTCTATGAATTCCTATAGTTGGGGCCTTGTTGTCATATGAGCAAACTGAGGAGGGTGGGACAGAGGCTCTTCGTCGCATCTTCTAGGATGATCCGACCAGTGGGTATGAGATCCCATGGCAGGAGTTTCTAGATTTTGGCTATGCTCCACTGCCATCTGTATTAGTAGGGTTCATTGGTGGATTTCTGTGTCCCGACCGTAGGTCGAAGGGACTAGCCATGAGATGGGGATTGATGCTAGAGGATATGATGATGTAGGGGCATAGGTTTGCATGGGGTTCTTGTATGTTGGCCCATCTTTATAGAGAGCTTCACCAGGTGGTGTATCTGGGATACACAAGTTTATCAGCTAGGGTGACACTACTACAAGTGTGGGCTTGGGAGCACATTCCTGTGTCAAGACCACTTGCAGATAGGGATAGGCCAGTTGGTCAGGCTTATGTTTATGGTTATACGGGTGTAGTTGTCTAGCGTAAGCTGGGAAAACTAGAGCACTGGTGGAGAGAGTTGGATGAAATCGGTACGGTCATTTGGAGACCATATATGGATTATCAGGTGTGGGCTAAGGACGAGCTCGAGATGCCCTATATGTATATGTCGAGGTACCTAATCAGGCAGATGCCCTTTATTATCGAGCGATTTCTACATAGTCGTGTTCAACAACAATATGGTAGATAGCAGGGGATGCCACAAGGAGCTTGTTTATATGCTCAGTGACGATAGGATGTGCCAAAGTGGGGACCCACTTTAGATAGTGTAGTAGCGGTAGAGGAGCATATGACACTGGCGGGATAGATCTCAGATTATGGGGCTGGGGTTGTGGATGCTAGGATGATAGAAGAGTTTGCAGTGTACTTCATGGCACATGCAGTGGCATGTATACCTGATCTAGCAGAGATGCTACTTGCCTTTGATGATGATGAGGATGAGTAGCCATAGAGGCGAGAGGGAGCCAGACAGAGAGATGAGGAGAGAGAGGAGGTAGGAGATGGAGGTGGAGATGATGGAGGAGGTGGTGGAGGAGGTGGTAGAGGTGGATTAGATAGAGGGAGAGGGGGAGATAGAGGTGGATTAGATAAAGGATGAGGGGGAGATAGAGGGAGAGGAGGAGGTCTTGTTCTTGGTGTTGGTGGGGTTGGTAGGGTAGGTCCAGTGCTAGCAGTGGTGGGTGGTATATAGAATGTTAAGTGACCCTCCCAAAGGAGGAGATCTGATGTTCAACCTCCACCAACACCTCAGATAGGGACAGGTATGGGTGGGACCATGACATAGGTACTCATTCAGATAAGGGTACCCACCCATCGATAGGATTCACAGATTAGAGTGCTACAGGTCACAGTGTAGGAGCTGCAGGCATAGGTGTTAGCACAACAGTGTCAAATTACATAGATTATGGTAGAGCGGGATATGGAGAGAGAGCGTCGGGGTTAGGCAGAGGATCTTGCTGAGCAATTGGAGAGAGCGATGACCGGTGCCCCGATGCGGGACATGCTAAGAGAGATACGTTTCACGACCAAGGAGGTCGAGTATTAGAGGCATTTATACAAGGAGGTGGTCCCTAGAGATCACAGAGCTCCTAGCTATGTAGCTAGTCGATTTGTTTATAGTCATACGAGGACAGAGAGTAGAGGTGTTACAAGGCTTGACTGACATGATCCACCTAGTGGAGATCGAGGGGTCGGGAATCTACTGTGAGACTGCAAGCCTCTCGGGATAGTCATACTTGAGAGACCTATCTTTGTTGTAGTTTGATCATTTTGTTGTATTTTGACAGACATGATATCCCTTGTACATTTCGATCATTTTTGAGATATATATATGGCACTGATTTGCTCTAATCCACATGTGTTATTGATGATGATTGATTATATGCATTGATATGATGATTCTATGATGATGATGTGATGCTTAGATAATAATGCTCTTGATTTTGATGATGATGTATGATTTATGATAATGATGTGAATGTGATGATGTATCTTGAAAATGAGATGTATGATAATGATATGATGTGATACTAATGCAATATTAATATGATATGCATCTAAATGAGAGTTTTAAAAAGATATGCAACTAAATGCAAGATTAAGAATGGATGCAGCTAAAATGCAATCTTAAGGATGGATACATCTAAATGATCACTTTAATTCTATCATTGTCATTCCTGTTTAGTCACTTGTTTGTGCTCTATTTTTTATTGTCATCATTGAGCTTTTGATATGTTGAAAGTTTATACAAGCATAATGGTATAATTGAAGCATAATGACCTAAGTAAAACTTACATGGATGTTTGATATTGCAAGGCGACACAAGCATCAAGGTATAATGTAACCAAGAAGACTTGAGTGTTGCTTGCGTAAAACATACAAGAGTTAACCATTTGTATGTGCAAAGTGGAAAATGTCTTCAATGATATGTTTCCAATCATGTCTCGAGACAAATTTGCACTGTACGAATGATCGCCTCACAGACGGAAAAACCAAAAATATTAGATTCCTTCATTGCTTTCTCTAGCTCGATGCATCCTCGAGTAGCTCAGGAGATCTAATGATTCAAAATTTAAGATACAAAATAGTCAAAACTTCATGCCAGATGTAAACAAATTATAATTCAAAAAATCATCCATCATGTGTGTGTTAAAGTTGTAGTTGGATACTGGTCTTGTTTTCTAGCCTGATGATTAGTTGTTGACATTGTTTTCGTAGCATGTTGCGATCCTTGTTGTTTGTTGTCAAAAATGATTAAAGTGAGAGGAATGTTTCCCCTGTTGGCATTTTGATGATGTTTTGATTTTCATTGATGGACACACACTTTCTTGATGTATGAGTTATGCTCAACCGGTAATTGCTACAACCGATATTGTTTATTATTGAATGTATAGTCTTTAGACTATCAGTATTTTGCAGAAAATGGTTTACCGGTCACAGATTGTATGAAGACCGCAAGTGGTATGAAGAACCCAAGCGGTACAAGGATCCCAAGCAGTTCAAGGAGCTCAAGCAGTTCGAAGGAACCAAGCGGTAGTTAACTTTTGATCAGAACACTACGATCTACTAGTCTTCATTTTTTACAACTGGTAATCGGTATATTGTATTAACTGGTATTACTCTGTGATGAGTTACCAACTGGTATTACTGTAATGTGTGATGAGTTATCATCCACCGACACTTTGGTGGTGATTTTGTGTCATGTTACCAAATGTGTCTAGATGCACTGAACCTAGGAACTTGTAGTCTAATTCTATTGGACCGACATGAAATCAGTTTCCATTATAAGGACATCATGTCTAGGGTTTGCATGTGTGATGTGTGATGTGTGACATGTGATACGTGAGACATAGAAGAGAAAAGGTTATGTGTGATCATTGAAGAGAATATTAAGTCTATGTGATGAGATAGAGTGTGAAGATATTGAAGACTGAAGTAATGTTGAAATGCATTAACAAGGAGTTGTCAAGGATCTAATTAAGCAGACTGTGCTATTAGCTAGATTATTCACTTATTGATTACTCACATCTTCGACAAGTCTAAAACCCTTAACCGGGTAGGCCCTACAAAGCCTCTATAAATCCTCTAACAAGGTGGTTCACAACCGTGGATATGAAATCCTTTAACAAGGTAGTCTTTAATAGGACTTATCTCCTAACAGAGATCTAGATTCCTAACAGGATCTGTTCTGGTGAAGAACATTGTATGACCTTAACTGGTCTAGTTTCTATTCTGCAGATAGTTACTTGTGAGTTTCTGCTCACCCTGGTTTTTCCCATTTGGGTTTCCACATCAAATATCCTGTGTTATGGTGATTGTGCTCTTGTGGGTGAATGCTTTGTTTTCTATTTGGTTTGCATTTATCTTAACCGGTTTATTAGTGAATCTGTTGTATCGGTTATCTGCTAAACTGTTTAAAAGTTTGTTTACAGTATTTTTTGGCATACTAATTCACCCCCCCTCTTAGTATTCATCAGCCCCTAGTCACATATATCTATTGATGTGGATATATATGTTAATTACCAAGGCATGGTGTGATATGATATGGATAAGCGTATTTGGATAATCAAGGACAGTGACTACGCTAAGTATGTCCAGGATAATGTTGCGTGAATAAGTGTTGGGTGATGGCCATTAGCTTTGACTTGGATGGTTCAAAGATATGAGTACTGATAGATAGAGGAGCCGGTCTCTCCCAAATAGCGCCTATTGCCAGGTTTTCACTACTTGGTTTTATTGCACTTTTTTATTTTGTTTTTGATTTTTTTGTATTTTTTGTATTTTTTCGTTGTTTCCATGCATTGGATGACTCAAGTGTAGAATTTCTTCAGATGGATTTTTTTGGTTGGTTCATCGATCACGTCCCCTTCTGAGGTTGTTAATTTGATAGGCACCTGATCCGTAGTCTAAAAGGATGACAAAAGGACCCAACCAATTAGGTTCAAACTTCCCCTTCTTTTCTCGATCTTGTTGATTTCTCGGATTTTCCTTTAGTACAAGATCACCGAATTTGAAAGCCCTAGGGATGACTCTGTGATAGTAAATTCTGCACATTCGCGGTTGGTATGCCTTAAGATGATCGTAGGCATGTTGTCATTTTTCATCCAGAACCTCTAGTTCATGCAACCTGTTTACCTGATATTCCTCATCTGGTATGAGGCCCTTCAAAGATACTCTGAGAGATGGAATTTCTACCTCAAGAGGCATAATTGCTTATGATCTGTACACCAATGAATATGGCGTAGCCCTTATAGGTGTCTGGATACTATTCTTGCATGCCCAAAGTGTTGGATTGAGTTGTACATGCCAATCCTTACTTGCATCATTTATTGTTTTCTTGAGGATTTTCAGAATTATTTTATTTGATGCTTCTACTTGACCATTTCCCTGTGGGTAGTAAGGTATAGAGAAGTGATCTTGGATTTTAAATCTTTCACATAGCTCCCATACATCTTGATTTTTTAAAGGACGCCCATTGTCTGTGACGATGGAACTTGGAATGCCATATCTGCAAATGAGATAATTGAGAATAAATGAGGCGATCTGTTTTCCAGTTACTGTGGTCATCGGGACTGCTTCAATCCACTTTGTGAAATACTCTATTGCAGTGATAATGAACTTATGTCCATTTGAAGAAGGATGGATTTTCCCTACCAAATCGAGTCCCAATTGACAGAAAGGCCAAGATGTGGTAAATGGTTGCAGCTCCTGTGCTGGTGCATGGATAAGATTTCCATGAATTTGGCACTTAGGACATTTCTTTGTAAATTGATAAGATTCTTTCTCCATTGTTGGCCAATAATATCCCATTCTCAGAAGTTTCTTGGCGAGAGTAGGACCACTTGAATGCATGCCACAAATACCCTCGTGAAGCTCATGTAAGGTAGAGTCAGATTCGTTACGATTGAGGCATCGAAGAAGAGTACCATCTAGACCTCAACGGTAAACGGTGTCAGTGGTTAAGGTATAATGGGTGGCTTTTTGGATGAAGCTGCATTTTTGGTTATGAGATAGATTGAGTGGAAGGGCAATGTTCTTAAGATAATCATAGATTGTCCCGTATAGAGGGGAATCTGAACTGGTTAAGGCATAGATGACTTGGGATGCAGAATTGTCATAGGTTGGGGAAAATAATTGCTCTACCAGGAACTCATAACGACTTTGTTTCTATGGAATTTGCAGTAGTGAAGCGATAATGACCATTGCATCAACAGATCTATTGTCCAATCTTGGTATTTTCTCAAAGGTGATATGTACAAAGTATTGTTTGAAATCATCCACCATTCTTTTGTATGGCAGCAACTTATCATCCTTTGTCTGATATTCATCATTGATTTGATTGATGAATAATTGAGAATCTCCATAGATTCTCAATTTCGTGATTCTCCATTCCACAACCATTGTGATCCTTGTTACCAGGGCTTCATATTCAGCAATGTTGTTGGTGCATGGAAACATCAATCTATAAGATCATGGAATTGTGTGCCCTTTTGGAGTGACGAACAAGATGCCGACACCCAATCCATGTTGGGTATAGGATCCATCAAAGTACGGGTTCCATTGCTTGGGTGTGACAGTGAGTACATCTATGTATAGAAATTATACCTGCAGTGGTTGTTGATCTGGTAGCAGTGCTTCAGCTAGTTGATCTGCAATTACCTGTCCTTTGATAGGCAATTGTCCTATAAGAGCTGTGTTGCTGAGTAAATACTTGAGAGGATCAATTTTTGTGACTAGCTTGATTGTATGAGCTACAATGTAGTGATAGAACTTTTGAGAGACGAATACCATAGCTAAGAAAGCCTTCTCAATGAATGTATAATTTATCTCATATCCGTTTAAAGTTTTGTTGATGTAATATATGGCTTGTTCCTTGCTTTCCGAATCTTCTTGTGCTAGCAATGCCTCCAATGATACTTTAGTTGTTGATATGTAGAGAATGATCGGCTTGCCTGCTATTGGTGGTACCCAAACTGGCAGATTCATCAGATATTGCTTGAGCTAGTGAAATTATTCCGCACACTTATCTACCCATCTGAAAGGTATGTTCTTATGTAGCAGATGATTGAAAGGGAGACATTTATCTGCTAGTTTAGTGATGAATCACCTGATAGATTGCAGTCGTCCTTGTAAAGATTTGAGTTGGCTAATATTCCTAGGAGGTGGCATCTCCATGATGGCCTGTACCTTCGTTGGATCTACCTCAATGCCTTTTTCTGACAAAATGTAGCCTAATAGTTTTCCTGATGTGACCTCGCAGATACACTTCTTAGGGTTTAGTCTGACCTTGAACTGTTCCAATCTTTGAAAGAATTTATTTAATATGCCTAGATGTTATGCCCGGGGGAATGACTTAGCTAGTAAATCATCCACATAGTCGTCCATGAAGGTATGCATCATATCATGGGAGATTGTCATAATGGCTCTTTGATAAGTTGCCCCACATTCTTCAAGACAAAAGGCATGATGTTCCAACAATATGTTGGCTTGATGATTATTATCACGTATTCATCACTTATTGTCATTGATGAAACACTCTTACACACACATATGATTACATTGACTACCGGTGTAACTTCATTGATTTACATTGTTAACCGATATGTTTAAGGTCTATCTCTAACCGGTACTCTATGTCAACCAGTATGTGCCTAAGAGATAACCTGTGGTTACATTAAATCGGCATCAAATTGAAGATAAAGTTGAAGATGAAGATCAAGTGGAAGATTCCAGGATAATGGTTCACATATTGTGTTCCAACTGGTATTGGTTGTTTTAACCAGTATCCATTTGTGTGATGAGTTACCAGCACCGTTTGTTTGGCGGTCATTTTTGTGATGAGTTATGTTTAAATGTCTAGATACATTGCACCTAGGAAATTGTGTTCCTATGGCCGACATAAGGTTTGTATGTCTATTTAAAGACATCTTAGTGAATCATTTTTAATGATGAAGAGATAATAGATATAGAAGAGGTGATCTATGTGAATACTTTTGTTGAAGAGCGATAAGTGTTTAGATGGAGAGAAGTGTTGAATGTACTTGGAATGATCTGATCAAGCAAGTCTTGTGCTACTCAAAACAGATAAAATCTTTCTTGTTGTTTTCTAATCATTACAACATAATCAAATCCCCTAACCAAGTAAGCTCTAACAAGCTTCATTGTACAAATCCTCTAACAAGGTGATCCATTAGTTTGGATTCTAAAATCCTCCAACAAGGTTACTCTTAACAGGGTAGTACTCTTAACAGGGTATAAGCTTCTAATCAAGCTTGGGATCTTTAACAATATTCGCTCCTAGCAGAGCACTTTGTAAGACCTTAACCGGTTACTTTTCTATTACCACAGATAGTTAACTTGTGAGTTCCATCTCACCATGGTTTTTACCTATTTGGGTTTTCCATGTATAAACACTTGTGTTATAGTGGATGTTCTACTTTATGTGGATGTTGTTATTTCATTTTGGATAGCATTGTATTTTGTTCAAATTCTTAGTTAAGTTCATCGACCAGTTAGTGTTTAAAGTTGTGCTTGTTTTGGTGTCACTGCTTCACCCCCCCTCTCAGTGCTTTTCAAGACCATCAGTTGGTATCAGAGCCTAACTTCTTTGAAGCCTAACCGCTTAGAAGGAAATCTTGAAACTACCATGGGGGACAGAAGCTACTTCGAGATGGTTAGAGAGCTAGAAGCTAGCAGAAATGAGATTGAATCCCTTAGGGGAAAACTGAAAGTCTCTCAAGCCAAAAGGAGAGAGTTATCTAAAAAACTATTAGAAATATCTGATAACAGTTCTTCAGATGAAGCCAATATTGAAGCTTTAGCTGATGAATTTGAAAAGGTAAATGGTGAAAAACTGAATCTAAGAAGAGAACTAGAAGGTCTCACTATCCGCATGAGTCAGGAACTAGAAGCTAGAAGAGCTATTGAAGATCTTATCAAGGTAAGAGATCAGGAGATCATAAAGATCAAATGGGAAAAATATACTATACATGAGGACTTGATTGTTGAAACAAAAGAAAAGGAAAACCTAAAGCTAGATCTTGAGTTGGCATCATCTCTGCAAGAGAACCTGTCTAAGCATAATGAAGATCTTGTCAAAAAGCTTACTGAAGCCAATGAGAAATTGGAGAAGTTCGTCAAAAGTTCTACCATGCTGGAAGAACAAATTCAATCACAGAGAATGAAGGGTGATATCTTTGGACTTGGTTTTCATACAACTGAAAAAGGTGAATCCCCTAGCACAAAGAACAAAACTACTTCTAAAGTCAATAAGAATACCGGTTAGAAGGCTTTTAAACCTGTCTTCTTTTTTTGTCACAAGCTTGGTCATACTACAAATGTTTGTAGGAACAAACCTAACAGAATTGGAAGTTACAATACTAATGCTAGGTATGTATCTAGAAAGTTTGAAGGACATTACTACATATGTAGAATGTATGGGCATAAACATATTGAGTGCAGATATGGATTAAACAATCCTGTACCACACATGCATCCTAGACCAAATGGTGATCGGATAAGGAATTTTGATAACTGGGTAAATCGGAACTAGCAAAGATCCTATGGCAACCAGTTTAGTCAATTCAAAATGGAAAAGGCAACAAATGTTGTTTGCACCTTTTGTAATAACTTTGGTCATGTGGCTATAAACTACAGAAAAAGAACAAGAAGAGGAAATGCAGGACCCTAGAGATCATCTGGTATGGTCTGTTACCACTGCAACAAACCGGGGAAATTGGCAAATTTTTGCAGATCAAGGAATAGTAAATCGGTCAACTCTTTCAAGGATTAGAAAGGCAAGTAGAAAATTGATGTTGAGGAAACCAGAGAAGATATGAACTAGACTTGGAAGAAGAAAAGTGAAGAATTGCCTGTAGAGGAAACCATTCCTTCACCCAGTGAAGAGAATCTAGCACCAGTGACTTAAGCTTGTCTAACACGACTAAGGGGAGCATAACGGTAAAAAAATTCCGGACCCCTTTTGTAAAATGAGTAGGAAAGAATTTTTTGAATTTTGATGAACTTTTGTTGACATGTTATCAACTGGTATTTCACTTAAGCAGTAAATAAAAATTAGGTTTTGTAACCTAAAAGTGTGAGCATTTATTGCAGTCTATAAACTGGATAAAAGCAAGTTTTACTCTATCCTTTTTACCCTAACTCTTTCAAAAAATAAATTTGAAGCAATTGCAGAGCATAACAAGATTGTATTCATGCAAATTGGCGAATTGCTTTGTGATTAGTGAAATCTAGCCGAATCAAAAGTTGCAAAAAGATGAACGGGTGTGCATTTGAACATTTCAACCAGAAAACGGAGCGACGTGCAAGATACAAGGTATTTCTTTGTATACCACTTCAAAATCTGTTAATCTAGAATGGCATCTACTTCTAAACCTGTAGAGAGGTTGATGCTCACTGCTGAGCCTGAGGAAGCTCTAAAGGCAGATGAAATTATATCTTATAATGCATTATCGTAAGTTTCGAGTGGTGTTGTGGTCAAAGGTGACTTGTCTAGCTATATAGATTGCAAAATAGAAGATTTAGGAACTGGTCACATCTATACTCAGCTGAAATCACTTTGTGATAAGAAAGGAAAAATAGAAGCAAAATATGCTAGGGTTTTTGAAAAAGGGTTTCATAACGCCGCTTATTTTCTTGAAGACTTTGAGGATGAACACATCAAAATCATCCTGAGTTGAGTCCACGGAGAGAATATGTATTTGGAAAAAACCCATACGATAACTAAGGAGGCTATTAAGGTTGTAACGGGTTATTGCTCAGCCGGTGAAATTCCTGTGTTGAGAAGAATTTCAAAGGACATTGTCTTCAAGCTAATCGGTTCTACATCTGATAAGCGTGCTTTCTCTATCAACACTATTAGAGACCCTGCGGTGAAGCTTTTAGCAATGGTGATAGGCTACCAGGTTTTCTACTCCAGTAGACTTAACAGTGTTCCATCTGCAACAATTCACACAACACATAGAATGATAGTTGATAATGCAGACTATGATATTTGTGAAGCTACCAGAGACCAGTTATTTCAAAATTTGAAATCCATTAAGAAGGACAATTCAAAAAAGTTCAAATATGGTCAACTGTTAGTCGGGTTATTTTTCTACTTTCAGAACTTTCTACTAGGTATTGGTGATATTGAATGGTCCAAGGAACAACCGGTCAATGCACAAATCAAGAACACCATTAAGGCTGTGAAGAATACTTTTTCAGCTGCCACAAACAAGTATTTTAATGAATTCCATAAAAAGATGAGCATGAGATTGTGGTTTCCTGAAGATGTGGTTAAACACTTTGTAAAAGACATAGTCTTCATGGTTACCACTAACTTCTGCTTGATGCAAGCAATTGAACCCAGAGAAGAAGAAATGGAAGATATGAGCTACGAGGTCAATCATGATTTACTGGTCGGCTATGCTAATACCCTGTTAGCATCGCCCAAAGATAAAAAGAAGGCAAGATTGGACACCTTGGTAGTCCAAGATACACCAACTGAAACCGGTGCTGCACCTGTAGCTAAAGTGAAAGGAAAGAAAAAGAAATATGATGAAAAATCTCTTGTGAAGAAGACTACAAGGGTGACTCAAAGTGTCCTAACCAAGAAGGAACTAGCACCTAAAATATCTGAGAAGAAGGAGAGTGCACCAAAGAAGAGGAATAGGAAACTAATTTTGCAACCAGAGTCTAAGGGTAAAAATTCTGAAGAAGAACCAAAGAAGGAAAAAGCAATCGACAGAACACTTAAGAAGGTAAAGGTAGTGCCAAAGGCAACTACACCTATAGATATTTCTACCTACAAACCTGACACAATCTTTGAGAGAACAATGAAGTCATTGGGAAGAAACAGGTTTGACAATGTTAAAGAACATTATGATTCTTTTGCTGAAGATGAGCAGAAGCAAGTAGTCCAACAGGTAATAACCTATTTGGGTCATTATAGTAGATTTCTGCATGATTTGGAGAAAGATATTTCAGTCTCTTTGTATAATACTTTGTTAGATAAATGGGAAGAATCCATTCAATTAGAAAAGAAGATTATTGATGAAGTATTTGTACAGTATTTTCCCAATCTATCATCAAATGGAATTAGTGCTTTAACTGAGGAATACAAAGCATATTTGATTTTAAAGTAAGAAGATTGAAGCTTCTTAATGCAAAAAGGTCATTTGTTGAGTTTGAGACACATCAGCTAGCCTGTATAATCAAAAAGAGGGAAGAAGTCATCCACTCAAGCAGTAAGGATGATACTACAGAAGATGTTCCTCGACCAGAAATGGATGAAGAGGAAATTGTTGAAGCTGACATAGTCTATCCAACCAAGAAGAAGGATGATTCCATTATTCTTGTTGATGAAGATATTCAGGACATAGTAAACCTATCTGGAGACATCACTACACCAGATATGGATCCTCCTACTATCACAGAAGTACAGGTTACATCAGGTGATCAACTGGGTAATCAACTACAAGTGGACAGTGAACCGACAACTGAACAATTGGAGAAACCCCAATCTCCACCAGTTATTGAGATTACTCAAAAGGAGTCTACTGAGGAAGCTATTACTCAGCAAACAAAAGATACAATAAAGAAAAACACAGAAAGAGCCATCATTAAGAGTATACCCCCTGAACCGACAAAGCAAGAACTACTTGATGATGATGATGAAGACTCTTTAAGTATCTCAGGACCTATTAACATGAATACCTTGAGTGCATCAGAAATGATGAAGATTGCTAATGTTATGCAATCTCGATCACACAAGAAGTGACTCAAAGAGAAAAGGATTGAAGCAGAGACAATCCAGAATGCTATGGAAATTTTATCTGGTTTACTATTGGAAACCTCTGTTGCACATCTTCCCACTCCTATCAACAAACTTGGTCAGTTAGTTGCAGATGTATTTGATCAAATCAAATCGCTTGAAGATTCTTCTCAAATATCTACTGAGAAGAGCGACAAGAAGGAATACAGAGATAAACTAGCTAAGCACATTGAAAATAGCAAAATGGCTTTATCTCATAATGACGGTCTATTAAAGAAAGATATTGAATCTGGAGGAAAGTATCTTGCCTCTACCTCCAATATTACTTTCTTTTATTCTGATATTTCTAAGAATCAAGTTGAAACTGAGCAGGAAATAAAAAGGTTATGCAAGGCATATGTCCCACTCCAAGACTCCATTCATGCCTTTAACCGATCTATAGATGAATTGCATGATATACTTAATAGGAATGATAATGAGAGAGCTAAGAGATTCCAATCTCTAAGAGAGCTCAAGAGTCAACTCACCTCACAAGTTGACATTCTTTAGAGAGCCTACTCCAGTGCAGAAGCTATTCTTGCTACTCCTGAAACTTGCAACTCAATGGAAGAATTCTATTCCCAGCTATTGTCTACCTCTGAGTATACGGATAACATATTGGAATCATGGAAGAATGCTCTATCCTAGATGAAGCAAAATTTCAATAATATTTTCATGATAATAGCCAATGCATGAACTTGTTTAAAATTGTAATATATGTTGAACACTTTGATATAGATTTTCTATATATATGTATATATTTTACTTTATCATTTTGGAATTGTTGTCAAAGGGGGAGTAATAATATGTATGTGTGTTTTTGAAAATTTTGTATATATGCATGCAATAAGGGGGAGTATTGCATTAAAGGGGAATATGAGTACATATGTAAATATGTTGTGTATGCACACTTAGCGGTATTGTTTTTTTTCTAAGTGTTGCCATCAATGCCAAAGGGGGAGATTGTTGGCTTGATGATGGTTATCATGTATTCATCACTTATTGTCATTGATCAAACACTCTCTCACACACAAATGATTACATTGACTATCAGTGTAACTTCATTGGTTTACACTGTTAACCGGTATGTTTAAGGTCTATCTCTAACCGGTACTCTATGTCAACCGGTATGTGCCTAAGAGATAACATGTGGTTACATTAAATCGGCATCAAAATGAAGATAAAGTTGAAGATGAAGATCAAGTGGAAGATTCTAGGACAACGGTTCACATATTGTGTTCCAACCGGTATTGACTATTTTAACTGGTATCCATTTGTGTGATGAGTTACCAACACCGTTTGTTTGGTGGTCATTTTTGTGATGAGTTATGTTTAAATGTCTAGATACACTGCACCTAGGAAATTGTGTTCCTATGGTTGACATAAGGTTTGTATATCTATTTAAAGACATCTTAGTGAATCATTTTTAATGATGAAGAGAGAACATATATAGAAGAGGTGATCTATGTGAATACTTTTGCTGAAGAGTGCAAAGTGTTTAGATGGAGAGCAGTGTTGAATGTACTTAGAATGATCTGATCAAGAAAGTCTTGTGCTACTCAGAACAGATCAAATTTTTCTTGTTGTTTTCTAATCATTACAACATAATCAAATCCCCTAACCGGGTAAGCTCTAACAAGCTTCATTGTACAAATCCTCTAACAAGGTGATCCATTAGTTTGGATTCTAAAATCCTCCAGCAAGTTTACTCTTAACAGGGCATAAGCTTCTAATCAAGATTGGGATCTCTAACAAGATCCGCTCCTAGTAGAGCACTTTGTAATACCTTAGCTGGTCAATTTTATATTACTGTAGATAGTTAACTTGTGAGTTCCATCTCACTATGGTTTTTACCTATTTGGGTTTTCCACGTATAAACACTTGTGTTATGGTGGATGTTCTAGTTTATGTGGATGTTGTTATTTCATTTTGGATAGCATGTATTTTGTTCATATTCTTGGTTAAGTTCATCTACTGGATAGTGTTTAAAATTGTGCTTGTTTTGGTGTCACTGATTCACCCCCCCCCTCTCAGTGCTTTTTAAGACCATCACAATACGCTCCCCATGGAAAGGTGAATGCATTTTTATCTTGATCCTTTGGGACAATCTTGATTTGATTATAGCTAGAGAAACCGTCCATTAATGATAACATCGTGTGGCCCTTTATTAGATCTACAATTATGTTGATGCTTGGCAAAGGAAAGTCATCCTTTGGATAGGCTTTGTTGACATCTCTAAAATCTGTGCATATTCTGATGCTTTCGTCAGGCTTTGAAAGTGGTACAATGTTTGAAATCCATTTAGCATAGTCTATAGGTCGGATGAATCCGACATCTAATAACTTCTTTAGTACAACTTTGACCAACAATGCCACATGCAAATTCATGTTTCTTAATTTTTGTTTGACTGGCTTAGCTCCTGGAGCAATGGATAAATGATGCATGATCAGGTTTGGATCTATTCCAGGCATATCAACATAGGACCAAGCAAAATTGATTTTCTTTTCCCTGAAGAAGTTGATAAAATCTGGTTGCTCTTCTTCTGTCTGTGATTTTGCTAGGTGTATGGCTTTGATTGTTGCTTCAGTACCGATGTTTATTGATTGATTTGGCTCAATCAATATGGGTGACCTATCTTGATAATGTTTGGGAAGAGTGTCAAGTCTCCCATCTTTAGGTGCCTTAAAAAGGTTTTCACCTGCAGATGCGTCCTTTATTTTTACTTTTTTGTGGTCTAATATTGCCATTGACTGGTTTTTAGCATTAGACCCTTTGTTTCTTTTATTTTTGTGACTGAGAGACTTGGCACTCCCTTGATTGCAGATATTGTTATTTTGTTCACTGGTAGAGCATGTTTCTGGGTTGACTATACATAGATACTGGACAATGGAGTCATCATCTAGGAAAATTGGTATATCATGGTGTTCAGGTTCTTCCCAGTCTCTGAGTTCAGGAAATACGAATGATAAGGAGTCATTTGGTGGGTTGATATCGACTGCGGTAAGTGTCATGATATAGGCATCATTATAGTTGTTTGGGATGCTAGTTAGGTTAATGATATTGCCAAGGTCTTCGATGGTATAATCTTCTATGTATCCTTGGTCGTATTGTTGCTGCTCATTCTCATTAGCCTCATAGATATGTCATGGTCCAAATTCAAGTGGTCGAGATTATGTGCCTTGTCCCTCCTGAGAAAGGGGTGTGTATGAATGGATGGTATCTACCTCAATATCTTCAGTAACATCTGAACAACTACCCCATTCATATTCATTAGAATCAGTTTTAGAATTACCATTCCAGAGTTTCTCGCTGCTTCTAATAGGTACGTTGTAGGGTGAGAAAAGATCTCTAACAATTGATACCAATTTTGTAGCTTTTTTTGATTCACAGTCGGAGCTTGCTTGTACCCTTTGCATTTGTTCATACATTGTTTCTCCTCGGGGATTAGGAATTTCTGTGGGTGGTGGCTCTACTTTGGTTTACATGATGCACTTTCTTATAAGATGCTTCTTCCCTTTGAATGGCCAGTTCCTCTTATCATTTCTCGTTTTCATGGTGTTCTTTCCTTGTCATTTCTGCTGCTTGGTGTAGTGCCTCTTGCCATGAGTTTTTCATTTTTGCTACTTGGTGTAGTGCCTCTTGCCCTGAGTTTTCATTATATTTCTTCTTTCCTCTCCACTAAGGTTTTTGATATTTATTTTTCTTTTTCCTAGGTGGTACATGTTGTCCATATCCTAGTCCTATTTTGTCTCATGCAAATTGTGAAGGAGGTTATAGAGGTTCTGTAATGCCTTCTTGAGACTTTCCTATAGGTCCTTTGTTGTTGTATCCCATTTGTTACGTGATCCAGATTCCTTTTCCATATTGTTGTGTCAGTATGGAGACATCATCATATTCTGAAAAGGTAAGGTTATGAAGCCCTGTCATATGAGCCCACCATGGCTTGGAATCTATCAATGTCCAGATCTTTAGGGATGTTTGTTTTGACAAGTGCTTGTTCTAAGATATCTTTGTGTTTTGGCGAGAGTTTGAGTAACTTGAGTATGGATATTTGAGTGGGAGTTCTCCACAGTTGATCAACCAAATTATATTGAGTCTTGGGGATAGTTGTGGATGTGGATGCATTCCCTTTCAAGACATATTTTTTGTTCTCTGGTTGTCACATTGATCGACGCATGTTCTTGTTTGTCCTTGATTTTTATGACATTTACTTGGTTGTCATCTATCGATATGTGATTGATGGTGTTATTGTATAGGTGATTTATACAAGATCCTCTAGTATTGTTTGATGTTGAAGCTCCTCCCTTGTTATAATTTGGAAGAGGATTTTTAAAGTGCCATGGTCACCATTTGTTTTGTGACTATCAACTATTAAATCGCCTCTATCGATCATGTCCTGAATGATGTTCTTAAGCCTCATGCAATCATTTGTGTGATGTCCTTTCTTTCGAGGAAAATCATAGAAATGTGAGTCATTTCACCAAGGTGGTTTGACCTGGGGTTCAAAGTTGTTTACGACTGGCAATGTGATGATCTTATTTTCCAAGAGTTCTCAAAATGCGGATTCTAAGGTTTTCCCTAATGGTGTGTAGATGTGTCTATATGGGAAAGTGTTGGTGTTACCTCTTTGGTTTGCATTATTCCCTCAATTAGTGGTGTTTCCTTGGTTATTAGTGTTTCCTTCATTATTGTTGTTGGTGTTTGAAATTGAAGGTCCTTGATTAGTACTTTGCTGATAAGTGTTAGTGCCTTGATTAACACTTTTTTTTCTTTTTGTTGGATGGTGGGTTACCTGATAAAGCCAACACTGGTTGTTTGGACTTTACATTATTAGCATCAACTACCCCATCATTAACAAATTTTTTGTTCCTTGTTCAAAATCTGGATTTGTCTTAAGTGTTTTTGTTGTTTGGATTGTTAAATGGGTTAGTGTTTGATGAGTTAACTCCTTCCTTAAATAACTTCAATGTTCCTTTCTTGATGCAGGCTTCCTCCACTTGGATTTTGTTTTCTATCAACTTGGCAAAAGATGGTATGCATTGGAGCTTGAGTTGATAACTCGTCTCACTATTTAGATTATCGATAAAGATCTCCATCTTTTCTTTTTCAGGATCATCTCGAGGATATCTCAAAACCATGTGTCTTCACCACTAAAGAAACACCATGAATATTTCATTGTTCTTTTGTTTAGTGTTACACACATCCAACATGGTGATTGCGTGTTGAATATTATAGGAGTATTGTGTGATAAATTTGTTTACCAACTCATCAAATGATTTGATGGGAGGTGTGAGTTTAGACAACCACTCCATGGGAATAGTCTCATTAAGTAAATTTTATCATGATAAAACTCTAGGCTTATGGTACAAAATTCCTAAACATGATCATGGGGATCACTTTTACCATCATACTTGTCATACTTTGGTATATTTGAATTTGGGGGAAAAGGTACCATGTTCAATCTGCTGTCAAAAGGATAAGGACAGATCTCATCCAAGGAGTATCGCATGGTGGTTCCTTGTTGCATGTCCTGCATTTGTCTTTGCAGCGTTTGGATTTGTTGTGTAAGAGAAACCATGGGCGCATTTGTACTTCGAGGGAGAGCTTCCTCTCTCTCATTAAGATTGTCCCAATTGTGGGCATGGTTGTGTTCATGGGATTTGTTTTGCTCGTGTATGTTTTTCGGGTCATGTGTTTCTTCTTATCTTTGTGTTATTGATAGGCATAATTTTTAGACCTTGTTCTTAAAATTATTTCATCCATATTCCTTAAGTTTTCGATTTCAAAATCTTCAGGAAATTTAACTCCTTTGCTAGTTAGCATGAGTAGATATTTTTCCTTGTCTGCTTCAATAAGTCTTTCCATGAGTTTTTGGAATGATGGGTTTTCTTGACACTCTTGGAGAAGTTCTTCGGTAATCTTCATTTCGCCCATATTGGCATACTCATCAAAAGGGCTGGATAATTTACGACCCATACTTGATTTTGGTTGTGATTCTCTTTGTTTGTTTCTCTGAGATTGAGTGACAATGGGCATTTAGTAAATTTATACCAAGATGAATTCTTCATCTTCTATGGGAGTTCTGGGTGGTGTTGGTGATTCAGGTTGACCTTCGTTATATGTGATACAGAATTGTGGGAATAAAGCGAGGTTGATCCTTCCTCCATGATTTAGGCGTTGGTTAAATGCCACTTTCTGAATGTAAGCCCTACTTCTCAAAGGTTCATTATCAAACTCGTTTGTTTTGCCTTGGATATACAATCGCATGTGATGCAAAGAGTTGGCGATTGATATAGAGAAACTTATTCCTTCTTGAAAGTGCCTTAGAACTAGGTTGTCTCTTCTTCAACTTAGTTTTGTGATGAAGATATGTTCTTCTCAAAATATGAGGAGTGGTCATACACGAATGATCAAAGGTTTGACGTTGATGTTGGATTTGGATACTTTGTTTGAATACTCAAATTTACTTTATCAAGTAGAGGTTTAGTTAGATTCACCTCCATGACAAAGTGTGTCAAATGATATGGATAAAGTCTCCCGATATAGAAACTTGATTTGACAACTTAATGATTAAACTAGGTATGTTGTTTTGATAGAAATCCGTTAGATGGTGGGACCTTGATCACAGTTATGATACTGCCTGATTTTGTTGGATGGAGTCTTATCTCGAGCTAGTTTAAGATTTGAAAAACTTATTCTAAGAATGCTTTGTTGGACTTGGAATTGTTTTCTCTGATGATAGGTTTTGAATTTTGACTGCTGAGTTTTCTAAAGGACCTGAAAGGGTGTTCAATACTGTCGATGAAATTTTCTTGAAATGCCTGATTTGCTCTTTGTTTCTCTTAGTTTTTATCATGCACTAAGACAGAGACCCGATGCGCTAATGAATGTTCCAGATGCGTCACAAAAGGTTTTGTATGTGCTAAGTTGTCTCTCCTATGCATTGTGTTAGAATGTTTGAAACTGACTTGGTTGGATGAGTTATGCGCTAATATGTCTAGATTACGCTCTACTGTTTGAGCTGAAAGCACTATGATGTGTCTTTTACACACTAAGCTGATGTTTTAATTCTATAGGATGATGCCGAAAAGCGCTACTGAAAGTTTTACTAGTATGATAATGGTTATGCACTAATATGTCTAATGAAAGTGCTAAGATTTGGTTGAAAAGTGCTATATAATGGTTGCTACGCACTAAGCAGTTGCTCCTATGCGCTAACTACCCTAATTTATTTGTTACTGTCATTTTGTATTTTTAACACTTGTATTTTTGATGGATGACTTTCTGAAAAATAAATTGCAAACATGGCACATGAAAGATATAACAAATTTTTCCTATGCTAGACAAGTAGTGTATGTTCTATGAGGATGTGTTCAAATCCCCGATGTTTCCATTGGTTTAGATAACAATTAAGACACATCAAGCAAACTCTTTATTCAAAGGTCATCAACAACTGTGTGGGGGAAAAAGCGAGACTAGGCTAACATGTCCTAATCCTACCTTTTGTCACACATTACGGAATACGAAAGAGCCTAGAGGTATCACTCAATTGGCTACTTCTTTTTGGTGAAAAAGAGAGCCACGGGCTACCTATTAGGGTTTCTATTCCTTTGTTGTAATTGAAAGGTAAGATTATGCAAGTTCAATTCCTAACCCTAAAATGCAAGTATGAACTAATAACAAGATTGCAGAATTGAACTTAAACAATGGAAAGTTGCAAACATAAAGACAAGACAAGAATGCAGATGTGTACCCGGAGTTAAAATCTAAGTGAAAATGTTCGGGACGGGGGCGCGGGCGCCACTGTCCTGATTCTGCACCTGAAACTGCCACTTTGCAATCTGGAAAACTGTCGGAAATGCTAAAAATTGCTATCTGTCAGGAGGACCAGGGCGCCCAGCGCCCCTGTCCCAGGGACCAGGGTGCCTAGTGCCCCTGTCCTGGCAGGACCAGGGCACCCCACGCCCCTGTCCCGATCTTCTGCTCTGAAACTTGGTGTATGGTTCCATCTCCGTCTGCTTCTTTCGGATCTGCAACTTGCGGCGTCGTCTGAATCCCGAAATCTGCACTTATATCTGAAAAGTTGTTTGGGCGGCTATATAGGGTTTTGCCTTAGTCAAACCCCCGCTTCGGTGATTTCCACCTCCATGAATAGTCAAGTTGTATTGTAAAAGTAATGTGTGTGTAGACCTTGTGTGTGTGCAAGATCTAAAATGCAAGTAAGCAAACTAGAGCAACCTAGAAAGTAAACCCTAATTGCTTGTAAATGACAATGTAAATGCTCCAAATCAAGATGCCAAGTGATCTAAAGCATAAATGTAAGTGACATAATGAGGCTTATGCAAAGACATGAAAACAACATGAAATCATACCCAACCCCAAGGGAGGGATACAAGCCAATCTTCAGTCGATGATCCCTTATTGCTCTTCAATGCCTTCAAAGCCCTAAGTGAATGAATGGATTTGATGAATGCTTGGAGGATGAATGTTGAGAGTTGCTGAAGTCTTCAAAGATCTGCTCTTTCGCTGCATATGAGGTTCCTGAAAACAAAATTCAAATCCTTTCCAATGAAGAAAGAGAGCTCTTATGTATGAAACCCTAGGTCTTAATTCCAACTTTCGGCCGACCTAGAGATTGAATATCCCGCCAATTTCTTGGGGTTAAGCTTTATTTTATGATTGGATCGTGCTCCTAAAATTTCGAGAAAAATGTCCGGGACCGTGTGCACTCCGGGCGCCATGGTCCCGGCAACTTTTCACCAAATTTTCAGGGCCATCGGATATGATGATTTTAGAGAGAATCTCGAAGTTACAAGTGATTTCGAGATGTTTTGACCCCCGAAATCAAGCCCCCAAGTCCAAAAGAAGGCCTAATTAGGGTTTTTGATTAGATGATGTATTATAGGAATAAAATGAAAAGGGGCACACTTGAATGAAAGGGCCCGACTTTATGATGTGAAGGATGATGAAATAGGACCTTAGACCTAATTAATTTGATTAATTAAGTGCTAAAGGAGAAATGCAATGCAAAATGCAAATTGAGCCAAGGCGGGTGCTAAACTAGATGTGAAATTGTACTGCTTTAGCAAGTGCATACAATTTACGACACTACATTTAGCCCCCACTTTAGTGGTCATATGAGTACTACGTGCATATGCAAGCTAAAGTACAGGAAAGTAAACATTATTTGAAAAAGGATATATCCATAAGTTCGTCGAACGAAGCCCCCAGCGGTATCTGTAGTACACAGTTAGGAACCGCACCCTACAAAACACACGTTAGATCACAAAATCACCTAATGCTTACTAAGGAAGGTGATGAAATTGGTGAGTAGCTATATGCCCCCCCTGTTTCTGCTTGCTTATTAGGGAGGTGAAACAGGGTAGCATGTTTACTTTCAACAAATTGTGTGAACGATTATTGATGAGAGATGTTCACTACAAAGGCTTCATTAGAGCACATTTTGGAACATCAAGAGAGTAAGGGAATGAAAATACAATTCCTACGCAACAAATGGTTCAAAAATCGCATCTCCCAAACTCAAGTTATGATGAAATGAGTGATTTAGGGAAAATTAGGGTTTAGAAAATAAAGGAAGGAATGAAAGTATATACCTTGAAAGTGACTATTGCATTTGTCACTTTGTTGATTCTGAGTATTGTTCATTGTAGCGGAGCCCACACAGCCATCATTATGCTTTCACGATGACTAGAGCATCCCGCGAGGATTGAGATCATGCGACAGGCCGTGATCGACGATGAGCCACTGGATGAGGTGAGTTGACTGAACTTTGACTTTCTGCATTTCTGTTGATTCTGATTTTCTGTGATCGAAAGCGGGCCCTGGAATCTGACCCTGGGTCCCACCCAGGGCACCATGGTTCCACCAGGGCGCCATGGTCCCTGTGGGGCACCATGGTCCCCTCAGGGCGCCATGGTCTCAATCAGGACTCGGCGGGGGTCAACTTTCGATGTTCGTCAGTTTGCGTATTTGGCATAGATGATTTTGATGATTGATTACTGATTACATTGGTGTTTTTGTGTTGCAGGGTCTCCCATACATGAGAGAGCACACAACGGGGCAGATTCTTCATAGTTTGCGAGATCAGATTCCCCGGCTTACTCAGGAAGAGAGAGATACATTGTCTATAGTAGGTTTGTGGTCTATGATTCTTATGTTGGCCATTCGATTTCATCCCGCGATGCTGATGGCTCTCATGGAGCGATGGGATCCTAACACATGCACATTCCAACTTCCAGTAGGGGAGATGACGGTGACACTTGAGGATGTGTACCGCATTCTTCGCCTACCGATCAGAGGAGCTACCGTGACATATGCGACCGATCGGTCGACAGAGGATCATCAGAGGGAGCAGGTATACTGCATAGGGAGAGTCATGCCGAGTGAGACAAGTGGCATATCATGGTCAGCTGGCTCTTACATCCTACAGGAGAGGTGCCCCTCATGAGATGTCTTATGATAGCCATCATTGCACTAGCTGTCTGCCCTAATGGGCGAGGTACACACATGCATGGGGGTCTCACATGGTGCATCAGGGCCATGGAGAGACATAGGAGAGTATACACCTGGGGTCGGAGTATGCTTGCACATCTCTATCACGACCTCGAGGAGTATGTTTTCGGACAGGGTTGTAGCTTGATGACATGCACACTTCTGCAAGTGTGGATATTTGAGCACTTTACATGCACCAGGCCTGTCGGCTATCCGATGAGTGCGGCTAGCGAGCGACCTAGGGTATTTGCTTATCCACTTACCAGTGAGTGGAGATTTGGAGATCTACTATATTGGAGAGTGACATTTGACAGATTGACAGCTAAGGTGACTATATGGAGACCATATATGCGGATGCACAGATGGGATGGGATGGAGAGACAGTTAGCCTGCTTACAGAGGAACCGCCTACTGAGAGGGCGATATCCACACATCATAGTCCCATTCTACTTTGACCGAGTACGGAGGCAGTTTGGGCTAGAGTAGTGTGTTCCAGCCGATGTGCCCATCTACACTCGACACTCACGAGTCCTTCCCAGACCTAGAGCAGTAGCGAGACCTACGATAGATGATATCGAGATCACAGATATAGAGGGGTCCGATCAGGATGTGGTCACTGATTATGCTGCAGACCCCGGGGCACAACGCAGGTATCTCTCATGGTTTATGAGATCATACCTGGGGCCTATCTTTCCACCAGATCACCCGACAGGCCATCCAGGTCCATGGAGACATGGAGACCGAGATGAGGATCAGGGATCTAGATCAGAGGAGCCAGAGGAGGGAGAGGGTCATGAGGAGACAGGAGGGCTCGATCCATCCATAGGAGATCAGCCTAGTGCCGAGGAGGAGGAAGGAGAGGAAGATGACACAGATAGAGATGATAATGAGGAGAACGAGGATGCAGATGAGGATGAGGATGATGAGGAGGAGGAGGATAGAGATGAGGAGGAGTCAGATGCAGCTCCCCATCATTTAGGAGATGATACCATAGCCTTAGATCCTCCCGTTATTCCCTAAAAGGGGGAACACGAGGCGATCCGGAGACCTGTACCCATTGCGCATAGATCACATCGCGCACAGATCATTCGAGCGTGGGGAGCCTAGTAGTTCCCAGTCACAGATGCTACCATATCACGATCCCTACTGGCGTGAGGGAGATCCAGGTATAGTAGGTTTATATTGATTGATTGATGTTTTGATGATATAAAATGGTACTAATACATGATCTATTCTATTGCTACAGCTAATGTGCAGGAGTGGCGTTCTCTGATCCAGCAAGCAGTGACAGATATCTCCACGACGGTGCAGATCCCTAGTTCCTCACAGGTTGCCTATAGACCTCAAGGGAATGCGGGTCGGCATGATGATTTGTTTTCCCCATTTCGAGTACAAGTAGAGATATGGAGGGAGAGAGAGCGGGCTCTATCAGAGGACCTTCAGCGGGCACAGCATGATCTAGCAGCAGCTCAGGTCGAGGCTACCTCGTATCGCGCAATCCTTATGGATAGGGATCGTAGGAGTTCCTCTCGGAGTCACTCACGATCTATATCATGGTATACCCCTATGGGTCCACCTGCACGGCCAGATCAGGAGGGAGCATCTAGTCGTCACTCTCCAGCCACCAGCCCTAGGGATAGGAGATGATCTTGTGATGTAGGGTAGTTCACATTTTGGATGTGTAGTGACCTACCTTTGTATATTGATCCACACACACACACACACACACACACATATATATATATATACATGCTTCTTTGTCTCAAACGTGTTATCTTTAATGCCCAAACAATGTACATTTTGCTTTGATTAAAGCTAACATATTTGGTAGATTTACATGTATGTTCCGAATTTAATTTCCATGTGATTGATTTCTCAATGCTCCATGATTAAATTGATACATGTGTGACTTAATTAAAATATTTGATCAAGTACTACATTGGTGATAGAGAAGAAAATATGTATTAAGCCTAAGAATCATATAACTAATGTGATTTAATTTGAATTTAAACACAACATGACACGATTCAACTTAACACATAAAGATATTGTATAATATGCCAACATAATGAAAAATGTAAATCTTTTGCAATTTACATAAATGAATTCAAGATGAACCATAAAGTAAAGAAACACGCTTGTCAGGAACGAAGCAATATAGATTAAACAAAACATCATTTAATTCCATTTGCTCTAACAAAGATATGCTAACATATTATCCAATTTTGAAGAAGTGAGAAAGGAAATAGATGGATGATAAGGAATGAGGAATTAAGCATAGTATCTACGCAAGTGCATAGCGTTTATAGGGTCTTTAAGAGGCGTACCGTCTACATCCGCTATTTTGTAAGCACCTGATCCATAATCTTCAATAACAATATACGGTCCAAGCCAATTAGGACTAAATTTTCCCTTTTCTTCAGGTAAGGCATTCACATTGCGCTGATTCTCATAGAGCACTAAGTCACCCACTGAGAAGGAACATTGAATAACCTTATCATTATAGCTTCGTTGTAGAGTTTTGTGATACGCTTGAATATGCTCAAGAGCATTTATACACTGTTCATCAAGCATCTCAAGCTGTTGAAGT
This sequence comes from Cryptomeria japonica, assembly GCF_030272615.1. Lineage (NCBI taxonomy): Eukaryota > Viridiplantae > Streptophyta > Pinopsida > Cupressales > Cupressaceae > Cryptomeria > Cryptomeria japonica. The sequence goes on from NC_081409.1 coordinate 223,307,470, forward strand.
CTTTGTTCTCTATAAGCGTCATCATCTACTATACCTTTGAGAGAAACTCTAAGCAATGGAATCTCTAATTCTAAAGGCATAATAGCATCAGCACCATAAACAAGATTATAAGGGGTAGTTCCGGTAGCAATTCGTACACTCGTTCGGTAGGCCCAAAGAGCATAGATTAGCTGAGTACTCCAATCCTTACCATGCTTATTCACGGTTTTACGAAGAATTTGTTCAATTATCTTATTGGATGATTCGGCTTGACCATTTGATTGAGGATAGTATGGTGTAGAAAATTGATGTTTGATATGATACTTCTCGAGGAATTTCTTCACGTCCTTGTTCTTAAATGATGTCCCATTATCAGAGATTATAGTGGAAGGTATCCCAAATCGAGAAATAATGTTTTCTAGAAGGAATCGACAAATCACTTCAGCAGTAGTAGAGTGAAGGGGAATAGCTTCTACCCATTTTGTAAAGTAATCTGTTGCGGTTATAATGAAAGTATGTCCTTGATTTGAAGGAGGAGAGATTTTACCGATAAGATCCAGCCCCCATGCAGAGAAAGGCCAAGAAGCTACATGAGAACGAAGTTCTTGGGCAGGAGCATGAATCAAATTATTGTGTTGTTGACATTGATGACATTACTTAACAAATGAAAAAGAATCCTGCTGCATAGTTTGCCAATAATATCCCATACGGAGCAACCTTTGAACCAAGGATTTGCCTCCAAAATGCCCCCCACAGGCACCTGAATGCGCCTCTTCAAGAGCAATAGGGATTTCCGATTTGTTAAGACAACGAAGGAGAAGACCGTTATAACCCCTTCGATAAAGAACATTAGAAAGAATGATATATCTAGCGGACAACTTGCGAATTCTAGCCCTAGTGTTTCTATTGGTGGAATCAGGAAAGGTACCATCGGTCAAGTATCTTACGATATGTGAATACCATTCATCTGAGTCTATAAAGTCACAACATGTCACCAAGCTAGAATCATCTACAATAGCTGGAGAAGTAAGGTTGTGAATAACAAATTTAAGATCAACCACAGGGTCCTCTAAAGATACCAGAGAAGCCACACATGCCATTGCGTCCGCATGTCGATTATCTTTTCGAGGAACAGGTTCCATGGTGTAAGAATCAAATTTTTGTAACAAAGAGATAGCAAGGTCTTTATATTGTGATAATTTGTCTTGTTTTTCTTGATATAGTCCTGTTACTTGTCTTATAATCAGTTGAGAATCTCCAAAAATATGTATGTGTTTTATATTCAAAGCTAAGGCTGCCTTTACTCCTGCTATAAGAGCCTCATATTCAGCAATGTTATTGGTACATAGGAAATTGAGACGATAAGATAAGGGAATGGACTTCTTTGTAGGAGAAATCAAAACAACACCTGCCCCCGATCCCATACGACACTTAGAGCCATCAAAGTATAACTCCCAAGTTTCATCTTTCTCTGTACAAAGGATGAATTCATCAGGAAAAGACTTAGGGTTAGGGAAGGAAAAAGGTGAAGGGGCCTCAACTAGGTGATCGGTCAATGCTTGCCCTTTAATTGCTCTTTGTGAAACAAATTTAAGGTCAAATTCAGTTAACATCATAACCCACTTAGCTAGGCGTCCTGATAAATTGGTTTTAGAGAAAAGATGCTTCAATGGATCAAACTTCACCATGACGTGGACTTCTGAATTTAAAAGATAATGTCTCAATTTTTGAGTCGCAAACACCAAGGCCAAGCATTGTCTTTCTATCGCAGAATATCGGGTCTCATAATCGAGTAAGGTACGACTTATATAATAAACCGGACACTCCTTACCATCTTTATCATGTTGTGCCAATAATGCTGCAAGAGCATGAGAGGAAGCAGCTGTATAAAGAAGGAAGGGTTTAGAAGGTTCGGCAGGTTGAAGGATAGGAGGATTAGCCAAATACACTTTTAAATCTTCAAATGCTTGCTGAAAATCTTCATTCCATTGAAAAGTGATATTCTTTTTGAGAAGTTGAGTAAAAGGAAAAGTACGATCCACAAGTTGAGATACAAACCTATGAATAGCTTGAATCTTTCCTTGTAAGCTTTTGAGTTGAGACACATTTCTAGGAGGTGGCATGTTGACAATAGCATCTATTTTCTTAGTATCCACCTCAATCCTACGATGCAAAACTATGAATCCTAATAGTTTTCCACTATCCACACCAAAAACACATTTTCGGGGATTCAAGCGCATGTGATATTTACGAATCCTTTCAAAGATTTGACGAAGGATCTTAGTGTGATCTATGCGGAGAATGGATTTGGCTAAAACACATAATCTTCTAAAATCTTATGCATGTAATCGTGAAAGATAAGGGTCATCGCTCGTTGATAAGTTGCGCCGGCATTTTTAAGTCCGAAAGGCATCATTACCCAACAAAACGTACCCCAAGGAGTGGTGAAAGTAGTTTTGAATTGATCTTGAGGATTAATGAAGATTTGATTGTATCCTGAAAAACCATCCATGAAGGATAACAAAGCATGTCCTGCTGTAGAATCAACTATCATGTCAATGTTTGGGAGGGGAAAATCATCTTTCAAAGAAGCTTTATTTAAATCTCGAAAGTCAGTACACATTCTTATTTTATTATCTGATTTAGCCACAACGACAATATTTGAAATCCATGGGGAATAATCAATAGGGCGGATAAATCCAGCCTCCAATAATTTTTCAAACTTAGCCTTAACAAGCAAAGCCACCTTAGGATTCATTTTTCGGATCTTTTGTTTCACCGGCTTAGCATCAGGAACTAAGACAATATTATGAGTGACAATCTTAGGATCTATACCAGGCATGTCAGAATATGTCCAAGCAAAGATCTCAGGGAATTCACACAATAAATCTTCATATTGTTTTTGTTCTTCTTCATCCAGACATTTTCCAATTTTAATAACTTTTCTTCATTGTCGAAATCCATCTTAACATCAATGGTGTCGCTTATAAGAAGATTACTTTGTTGAGGAGTATCTTTTAACTGAGGAAATTCTTTCACAATCTCATTGTTATCATTCTCTTTTCCAAAATAGGCTTCAGTGTTCAAACAATAAGGGAATCCCCTATTGTGATGATAACGAGGAAGAGTATCATATGCTCCTAAAAACTCAGCTAAAGCATCATCGGTAGGAAAAACATCCAATGCACAGGTATACGAAGGATCAATATACTCAGGGTGTCTCATTGGTAGAGATGTAGAAATAACATTAACACTAATACATGGTCTTCTAGAAGCTTTAGTGCGCTTGCAGGGATTATAACCAAGTCCAAAGGCATAATCATAAAGATTATTCTCTAGAGGAACTTTTATTCCTTGTTCGTGAGCGCCACAGCCATTTCCATTATACCCATGCTTAGCTAGAATACGAAAACCACGACCATAATGATCAGCCATTTCAGAAAGAGAAGGTGGTTTTTCATAAGACAAAGAATCAAACCCTTCAGAATTGGAAGTGTGAGGAGAAGAAGTTTGAGAAGCGGCCACGAAGTTATTGCTCATAGGCTCAGGTAATGTTGATTGATTTTTAGCTTCTTCCTTCTTTTTAGCTTTAAGCTCTCTAGAAGGAACCTTATATTCACCTACAAAGGTAGGATTAAAATCAAGAGATCCCCAATCGTCTTCTGCGAGAACCTTCTCAGAATCAAAATCCTTCTTATGTGTAGATTCAAGTCGAGAAGAATCTTCTTCAGGAGCTCCAGACTCATCCAAAGAATTTTGATCATCAGAGAGCGAGGATTCATCGATAGGTATCTTGTTTAAAGAGTCATCACTAGACAAGGAAGGCTTAGAAGAACCCCCTTTGGAAGTAGATGTTTGTAAACAAGCTTGGAAATTAGTATCACCTATCAAGGTATATGTTTTATTATTATAAATAAATTTAACTTGTCTATGCAATGTAGAGGGGACAGCTTGCATACTATGAATCCAAGGTCTCCCTAATAGCAAGTTGTATGTTAGATTTCCTAACATAACATGGATAGGAGTAGGCAAAGTAACAGGCCCCACTGTGACGGGTAAGGTGATAGTACCTAATGAAGTTTTAGCCACATTATCAAAGCCTCGAATAGGACGAGAGTTAGGCTCAATTAGGGATGTATCCACATTCATCTTATGCAAAAGATTAATGCTACACACATTAAGACCAGAGCCATTATCTACTAGTGTTCGTCTTATAGCAGTATCATTTATGGTAACCACAATCATCAAGGGATCATATTGATGTTGAATTTCACTAGTGGGCAACTCATCTTGAGTAAACACAATATGAGCTTTAGGATTCATCACAGAGTTAACCAAAGACACTATATTACTAGATGTATTCGGTGGAGGAACATTCAAATCTTTCAAAGCATCTTGTAACATTCCGTGATGAGCAGAAGAAGTTTGAATCAAATCCCAAAGGGATATCTTAGCAGGGGTAGCTTTAAGTTGTTCTATGAGATCATATTCCTTACTAAGAACTTGTGAAATGCGTGGAGCTTGTGGAAGAATTGGTTGAGGATTCGGAAGAGAAACTGGAGTAACCAGAGGAGGATTAGGTTGCCTATTATATCTAGTATGATAAGTATGGGCAACCGCATGATAAATCTCTCTAGTTAATTGCTTGGCATAATTATAAGGACTTATAGGTTTTCTTCCTTGCACAGTGATGATAGGTTTATTTGGAGTAAGAAAGGAATCATACCTCCCTTGGACAGTAAGGAGAGGTGATTTAGGAACTTGAAAGGTGGGAGAAGGACAAGCACCTTGGACTTCAAAGAGAGGCTTATTATGCTCATTCAGGTTTATCATGTTAACTAATTTAGAAGTTTTGTTTTTGTTTAGAGATTTCGATAAAGCCACAAAGTCATCAAGAGCATCATCCAACAAAGCATGATCATATCTATTAAAAGGTTCATCTTTTGATTCAAAAGGAGACATCTCCTCATAGAGGGGATTATTGAAAACAACCATGTTACTAGATTTAGTGGAAGAGTTGATAGGAATGTACCCTTGAGAGGAATCATTCAACTTATCTTTCTCATCACAACGAAATGGCATAGTAACAAGGTTTATGAGTTTTTGGTAAAACGAAGGTTTGGCCTCTTTAGGATTCAAAAACTCATCTAAAGCTTCATCTAATTCATCTTGGCTATACTCATAATTGGCATAATTGCATACATCATCATAAATATGAACATCTTGCAAATAAAAATCCGACATTTTGAAATAAAAGTTGCATAAAACTGAGACACACAATGCAAAGAAACAAAGAAACACACTCTCTTTTTTTTTCTTTTTCCTTTTTCTTCTTTTTTTTTTTTTGAAAATGAAACTTAAATGAAACACACTAAATCTAGATCTAGATCTAACAAATGCAATGCGAGAGAAAGAAATAATTCGATTCACGTCGGGTTCACCAAAATGTGTGGGGGAAAAAGCGAGACTAGGCTAACATGTCCTAATCCTACCTTTTGTCGCACATTACGGAATACGAAAGAGCCTAGAGGTATCACACAATTGGCTACTTCTTTTTGGTGAAAGAGAGAGCCACGGGCTACCTATTAGGGTTTCTATTCCTTTGTTGTAATTGAAAGGTAAGATTATGCAAGTTCAATTCCTAACCCTGAAATGCAAGTATGAACTAATAACAAGATTGCAGAATTGAACTTAAACAATGGAAAGCTGCAAACATAAGGACAAGACAAGAATGCAGATGCGTACCCGGAGTCAAAATCTGAGTGAAAATGTTCGGACAGGGGCGCGGGTGCCACTGTCCTGATTCTGCACCTGAAACTGCCACTTTGCAATCTGGAAAACTGTCGGAAATGCTAAAAATTGCTATTTGTCAGGAGGACCAGGGCGCCCAGCGCCCCTGTCCCAGGGACCAGGGCGCCTAGCGCCCCTGTCCTGGCAGGACCAGGGTGCCCCACGCCCCTGTCCTGGTCTTCTGCTCTGAAACTTGGTGTATGGTTCCGTCTCCGTCTACTTCTTTCGGATCTGCAACTTGCGGCGTCATCTGAATCCCGAAATCTGCACTTATATCTGAAAAGTTGTTTGGGCGGCTATATAGGGTTTTGCCTTAGTCAAACCCCCACTTCGGTGATTTCCACCTCCACGAATAGACAAGTTGTATTGTAAAAGTAATGTGTGTGCAGACCTTGTGTGTGTGCAAGATCTAAAATGCAAGTAAGCAAACTAGAGCAACCTAGAAAGTAAACCCTAATTGCTTGTAAATGACAATGTAAATGCTCCAAATCAAGATGCCAAGTGATCTAAAGAATAAATGTAAGTGACATAATGAGGCTTATGCAAAGCCATGAAAACAACATGAAATCATACCCAACCCCAAGGGAGGGATACAAGCCAATCTTCAGTCGGTGATCCCTTATTGCTCTTCAATGCCTTCAAAGCCCTAAGTGAATGAATGGATTTGATGAATACTTGGAGGATGAATGTTGAGAGTTGCTGAAGTCTTCAAAGATCTGCTCTTTCGCTGCATATGAGGTTCCTGAAAACAAAATTCGGATCCTTTCCAATGAAGAAAGAGAGCTCTTATGTATGAAACCCTAGGTCTTAATTCCAACTTTCAGCCGACCTAGAGATTGAATATCCCGCCAATTTCTTGGGGTTAAGCTTTATTTTATGATTGGATCGTGCTCCTAAAATTTCGGGAAAAATGTCCGGGACCGTGTGCACTCCGGGCGCCATGGTCCCGACAAATTTTCACCAAATTTTCAGGGCCGTCAGATATGATGATTTTAGAGAGAATCCCGAAGTTACAGGTGATTTTGAGATGTTTTGACCCCTGAAATCAAGCCCCCAAGTCCAAAAGAAGGCCTAATTAGGGTTTTTGATTAGATGATGTATTGGAGGAATAAAATGAAAAGGGGCACACTTTAATGAAAGGGCCCGACTTTATGATGTGAAGGATGATGAAATAGGACCTTAGACCTAATTAATTTGATTAATTAAGTGCTAAAGGAGAAATGCAATGCAAAATGCAAATTGCGCCAAGGCAGGTGCTAAACTAGATGTGAAATTGTACTGCTTTAGCAAGTGCGTACAATTTACGACGCTACAACAACATCATAGCCCACTAGTCTCAATACTCTGTTAGCTCAAACAACCTTGTCACCCCCTAGGGGGCGCCCATTTTTTTGCCTTTTGCCAGAAATTAACTCAAAGTGAATTACTTCACAATTGAGTAGTTATCTTGGGAGATATATGGTGAGTGATCTTGGGTGTGGATTCTTCCCCACCCTTGCACTATAATGTTGAAAATGTCTGGTAACTGACTTGGCTCAAAGTTTCTAGTGCTAAGGTTTTTAATCAGGCTTTTGTTCGGTCTTCAGTGATAAACTCCCTTGGGAGGTTTCCCAGCCTTTAGAACAAAGGCTTTACGTATCTTAAAGATATTGGGGGAAGACTAATCATTAAGCAAAACCGTTGAAGGGTACTTTCGTCAGCCTCCACATTTGATTTTAATGGGTTGGAACACTTGGCGATAAAGTTGTTTCCCACTTAGGTTGTTCCCCTCTCACCGGTCATTAATGGCACTCTAAGAGAAACTCGGGAGGGTAGGCCTACTAAAGGATTTAATTGTTTGAAGTAAGGAAAGCATAAGGGTGGTTTGACTTTTTGGTCACCCAGTTAAGGAGAGAGCATATACCTTCCACTTTCGAGACAAAGCAAACAAGTGTTGTTTTTAACTTTCAAAATAATGATTTGCTAACTTCTATTTGGAGATTTTGCTCCAAAAAAGCATGGTGTTCTTTTTAACTTTTCATAGCAATGATTTTCTATCTAAGAAAGTGAAATCCTGGTCAACAAAAGAAATCGCGATATTGGTCAACAAAAGGTAAAGTTGATAAATGAAAATTTCTTTTGCTTTGCACAAAATAAAGATGAGGTTCTTTTTATCCTTTGTGAAAACAAAAATGAGTTCCTTTTATACACCAAAGGAAGATGAAGTTCTTTTTACCTTTTGTAAACTGAAAAGCAAATTTTCTGTTTCTATTTAAACCCAAATTTGAAGTGTTTTTGCCTAACTTGTAAGAATGAAAAGTTTATTTTGTTGTTCTCTTTATCTAACAATGAAATTCTTTTTAAATCCCAAAGGAAGATGCGGTAGATTTTAAACCCAATAGAAAGATGAGATTCTTTTCCAATTTAAAGAAAAGTGAATTCTTTTTATCCCACTAAAAAAAGTTAGAAAGAATTAAAATTCCTATTTTAACTTCTTTTAAACTTGCAAGAAAATGGTTAGTTACTTGCAAGAAGAAAGTTAGTGAAAAACTAGATTCTACGATGGGCTTACACAAGCCTAAATTTTCTCCTTTCGATTATAGTTTTTTGCCTTTTCTCAATCAGAGTCATGCACTAGACTACTGCACAGATGCACTACACTGGTTACCAAATGTTCTATGATGGTTACCAAATGCACTATGTTGTTGTTCCAATATACAAAATAAAAAGCAAAATGTTATGCGCTAACAGAGGGTCTAGATGCACTAGGGAATGGGTCTGATGCGCTAAATAGTGCACCGAAAGCGCTATTGTTTTCTTAGAATGCGCTAATGAAGGGTCCCCATACGCTAAAACAACTTTTCCATGTGCTTGCAATATTGCTCCTACATCCAAAATGTTATGATTAATGGGGTCAAGCCCCATGGTGGGCGCCATAAATGTGTGCAGGAAATGAGGGCGATAGAAACGTAAAAGTCAGTTTCAAAGGGTCCACACACCAATGAGACTCTTGGTACAAGTTATAGGAACTATATTGAATAGCTCAACTTCCCAAGGGGTGTCCCATTGTTCTCTATCTCATAGGATCCCTAAAGTCAATGCCTTTGCTCTTAGAGCACTGAGAAAAGTGACTTAGAAATGACAACTCCAAGAACGAGTGATGTTTGAGTATAAGCATGAATGGATTCCTAACATGTATATGATATTAAAACTATGATAATTAATCTAGCATAAAGATGATGATAAGATTAGCTAATTATCCTAGCAATGATATACTAGTCTAACATGGATATTCTATGATATTAAAATGTTTCTAAATGCTATTGAGATGATTTATCAAAGAGAAGCTAAAATACTTAGTTAAATGACTATAAGTTTGATGCATGAAAACTTGGATATCAAAAAGAGAGAAAGAGAGATTTATTTACAGAAAAAATAGGGAAATGGATGGTCAAGATTGAATAATCTTAACAAGGGCTAGGATTGAAAGTTAATCAATCCATGTTCACAATTCTCACCAATGAAATGGTGACAATTTTGAACAATAGGTTGCTTGAGAGGAGATGAAGGAAACATTAAATGCTTGAGAAGACATGGAGATTACCTTAGGAGGTAAGGGTTAAGGTTAAGTTAGGGTTATCAATTGGATAAAGCTTTTACCCAAGGGGTTAACTCTTGTGCAAGGGTTAAAGGGATAACCAAGGTTAAAGCCATGAATGCTTGATGAGACCCTTGGGTTAGATGAGGGTTGAGTTAGAGAGAAAGTATCTAATAATGCAAGAAGGTTGAGCTAACCATTAATGGTTATGTAAGAGCCTTAAATGGTTTGGAAGACTTTGAGGGTCAACTTGTTGAGGACATAAAGCCTTTAATGGTTTTCAATGACTTTGGAGACTTAGAGAAGTGACTTCCCTTTGCTTAGGATTGTGACAATATTTAGGAGATGGAGTAGGCTAAATTGGAAGTGATTAGAAGAATCTAGCAGGGGGTTAAGGAGGCAAGTGGGGGATGTAGGAAAATGCAAGTGGAGGAAAAAGGATTTTAATTAAAATAAAATTACTTTTTTTCAATCAAATAGATGCAACCTACATAAATACAAGTGGGGGGTTTAATAAATAAATTAGATTTATTTATTTGAAAGGATCAATTTAATTAAATGAAAATTTAATTAAAAAGGAAGAAAGGGGAATTAATTAAATTAAAGTGATTTATTTGATCAAAAGGCTAGAAAAGGCTTAGGTGAACTTAATCAAATAAATTGAGTAATTTATTTAATAAAATAGATGAATATGAAGAAATTAATTAAATATAGGAATGGGTTTTAAATGAATATTAAATATTCACTTAGGAAAGTGGTCAGATTTATACATCTACAATGACTAATCAAGACAACTATTTTATATTATATTTATTATAATTCATATCTATGAAATTTTTATAATTTTATTACATAATTTTAAAATATTTTTTCTCGGTCTCCTTTGAAGTATATCTATGATTTTGTTTGGAGATTTGAGCCAATTGCCTCCATTCAATGATAGACCAGCATATGACAACAATAGATGGGCAAACTTGTTGTGGCAAGAATTCAAAACTGTGGATACATTAGATAAAATATTCAAATAAGATAGACAAAACAACCAACAACAAAGGTTTCCTCAACTTTTGACAAATCTAAGAGATGTAAACCCACAAATTGATGATTGGAGATTACTTATGACAAGAAACCCTATTAACATAGATGCTACAAATAATGTTGAGTTTGACAATATTGTCCATTTGTTCTCAACAAATGAAAATGCTCATAATCATAACAAAAAAAATGTTATATCCATTGAAAAATCTTGTTGCACGTAGTCTTGCAACAAAAGTAGGAAGTGTACATCAAGTAGAAGATTTTTCAAATGATGAACTTGATCTAGAGATATTGATCAACAAGAATTCAAGGGTGATGTTGACTTCAATTCTTTGGATACAAGCAGGACTTGTAAATGGAGCTCTAGATATGTTCGAAAGATTATCTATAAACTGGAAAGTTCTCCACCTAAACCACCATCATATGTCATGGTTAAATTTGACAATTATACAGGAATACCATTTGAAGATCACCATCCAAATATAATTCCAATCACACCAATACAAGGGGTTGGGACATTTTAGTTACCATTGAGATTGGCATGGGCATTGACTATACACAAATCTTAGGGGTTGACTCTATCAAAAACCACAATTGTTATATGACCAACAAAAAGAACATGATTGACATTTGTGGTAGTGTCTCGAGTAAAATCTCTAGAAAGCCTCAAAATAATGCCAAGATTCACATATGAGAGTTATGAAAAAACGAAAATCAGTAGACAACTTGCAAAGCAAAAGGCAGAAGAAAACAGATTAAAGTTTTAGAAGATAATTGATATAATATATCTTTCCATTGCTACTATTTGTGTTGTTAACTTTACATCCTTTGGGCTGTTGTTTATAGGAACAACAACCTTGTTTTGTTGCTTATTAACATAAAAAAATAATTGAAATTTTGCTCCAATATCTTCTATTTTCCCTAATTTTTACTTTTTTTTTTTGGATTAAGGCAAAAACAGGTTTTGAAGGGACCCCGAAACCCTTTACAAGAGGATTCTAAAAGATTTAGAATCAAGAAGCACTTCACCAAAATAGTTGTCGAAAGATAGAAGCATGAAAACATCAAATAACCAGAGACATTGGGTTTTATAAAAAAAAGGGCTCCCACAACCCAAACAACAACTTGAAACCAAAAAGAAACCAGAGAAAACTCTAGCCAATACTCTTAGAACCAAAAAGAATCAAGATTTACACTTTGCATTACTCTTATGAGAACGTAGAGTCATATCAAAAGAGGGCTTCAAATGTTTTGCTTTCTTACCCTTAACCATAATCCATCTCTCTTCCACCAACACAGCCTTACCTTGCCAAACCGTAGGATCACAACCAGTCTGAGAATGGAAGCCAACAGAGTGACCATCCACCAAAACAACAACATCAACACCAATCCAAAAATCAAGTGAAGCAATGACACTGGAGCCACCAAGGTTGGCCAACAAGACATTATCACAGGGAGAAACTGCCTGAGGAACAATTCACACACTGGGCACAATAGGAAAACTAGCACCAGTGGCCCCACCATTTGGAGCCAAAGAAACCAAGGAAGAAGCCAGCCTGCCATTTGAAGCCTCAACATTTGGAGAGGACACCACAAAACCTTCAACCTGAGATTTAGATTTCTTCACAACTGTATAGTGTTATTCAGATTTCTTCACAACTGTATAGTGTTGTTCAGATGCACCATTCCACGACAAGGTCGTCATTGTCTTTTTCTCTAACCCACATTGAGCTGCAACATGACCTGTTTTAAAGCATCTTCTACACCTGAAGGGAATCCCTTCATAGTCCAAAGTTTGAACCCAATTGCCCAACGAAGATTTGAGTAAAATCTTAGTAGGCAGCTCTTTTGAAACGTCTATATCAACTAATATATGGGCATAGGTGGAATGAAAATGTCTGATGATTCCTCATCCACCATCAAAAAATCCCCAAGAACATATCCCACTTCCTCTAAAAGAGGATCAACCCAAAGATAAAGAGGGAGATTACGCAGCCGAACCCAGATCGAGATCTTCTTAAACGCTCAGAGGTTGAATTAAAATCAGAATGTCAAGGATTGATCATCAACAAATATTTGTCCTCCCAACTAAAAAATGCTCACATAAAATCTTGTTTCTGTCTTGAGCAATCTCAAATTTAGCAATAAAATACCCTTTAGCCATGGGGTAAATGTAGACTTTATAAAAAATAAGAGGCTCCCAATGTTCAAAAATTCAGGAGTGCAACTGAGGGAGAGAAGGCCAAGAGCCTCGAAACCGACAAATCACACCATGAGTGGAAAAAACAAAATGCAATTGAATACTATTTATAGTTTTATGTATCTATTTATTAATACATAATTCAAATTTTGTTTGAAAATCTTATATATTTGTAATGTCTAAATTGTTTAACACATACACATAACAAGTATAATATTAGTTTTCTCCACAACACCTTATAATTTATCTATGCATGCTTCAAATTTTCAAAATCATAATTGCTTTAAAACTATATATATACACACACCTAAAATTGTCCTGTCTAATTAGCTCATTAATCCTCTTCTAAGCCTTTCCTCATTTAAATAAAGGTCTTAAAATTATATATATCCACGAGTTGTGATCTATTCCTTAGAGTGCACCATTTATTCCATTAAGCTCTAAAACTATTTTCAATGTATCCTTTGATTCATCTGTACTTATCAGTTACTAATGGACGATTCATCATTTAAGATTATTTAAAATAATGTTTAACTAGCAATTGTATCTTGGTGTGTAATGGGTCAATTAAAAAAAAATTGGTATTTTTTTAGTTCTTTTATGTAATATAAGAGGTTAGTTGGTAACTCAAGATTCAAGAACAACTAAAATAAAACTTCTAAATTAAAAAGATAATCAAGTTCCATTACCATCATGTTTGTATTGGGGAGAGAGAAGGAGGGGGCGTTTGGGGGGAATATAAAGAGGGAGAGATATAGGGAGCAAGAGTGAAAGAGAGGGGTAAGGAGATAGAGATAGAGAGGAAGATACAAACACAGATGGAAATGGAGATGGAAGATATATTTATATATAAAGAGGGAGAGACATGGAGAGAATGATAGAGGGATAGATAGAAAGATAAAGTTAGAGATAGGAAGTGATATTTAGAGAGAGGGTGTGATGTAGAGAGAGGTGGAGAGATAATGAGATAGAGATAGAGGGAGATATGGAGAGTTAAAGAGATATGATGTGGAGGCATACAAAGAGGGGAAGGAGGAGGGAGAGGGAGAGATATTGATGGATAAAGAAAGGGAGGCATGTTTAGAGATATAGATGGAGATATATATATATATATATATATATATATATATATATATATATATATATATATATATATATATATATATATATATATATATAGAGAGAGAGAGAGAGAGAGAGAGAGAGAGAGAGAGAGAGAGAGAGAGAGAAGGTGATAGAGACAAGTAATAGAGAGAGAGGAAGAGAGAGATGGGATGACATAGAGATAGAGATAGGGAGAGATAAATAGGGAGAGTGTGTGGAGAGAGAGAGAGAGAGAGAGAGAGAGAGAGAGAGAGAGAGAGAGAGAGAGAGAGAGAGAGAGAGAGAGAGAGAGAGATGAAACATCATTTGATAAATGACATATCGATTGACCTAATGTACTACACAAATTTATGTAAAAAAATGACTAGGATTTTCTCTAATTAATATATTATAGTTATTAATGTATGTAATATACTTATATAATATAATTATTGACAATATATAATTATGATATATAAATTCTATACATTATTTATAAAAAAATTATAATCACTAATGTATTAATTTCATAGTAAGTATATTACAAATAATATTAATTTAAAATATAACTGTTAACAATATAAAACTATAATTATAATTTTTTATCGTTAACTGTCATCCCACTTCTTCTATTAATTATTTAATTAATTCATTATCCTTTTCTGCCCATGGCATGTCATTCATCTCTTAATTCCTACACTACCTACCATGGCAGAAAAGGATAATGAATTAATTAAATAATTAATAGAAGAAGTGGGATTATAGTTAACGATAAAAAAATATAATTATAGTTTTATATTGTTAACAGTTATATTTTAAATTAATATTATTTGTAATATACTTACTATGAAATTAATACATTAGTGATTATAATTTTTTTATAAATAATGTATAGAATTTATATATCATAATTATATATTGTCAATAATTATATTATATAAGTATATTACATACATTAATAACTATAATATATTAATTAGAGAAAATCTTGGTCATTTTTTTACATAAATTTGTGTAGTACATTAGGTCAATCGATATGTCATTTATCAAATGATGTTTCATCTCTCTCTCTCTCTCTCTCTCTCTCTCTCTCTCTCTCTCTCCCTCCCACACACTCTCCCTATTTATCTCTCCCTATCTCTATCTCTATGTCATCCCATCTCTCTCTTCCTCTCTCTCTATTACTTGTCTCTATCACCTCATTTATCTCTCTCTTTCTCCCTCATTTATCTCTCTCTCTTTCTCCCTCATTATATCACTTCCTATATCTTTATATTTATCTCTCACCCCTCTCTCTCACTTCCTCTTTTTATCTCTATACTTCTCTTCTCTCGCTATTTCTCTCTCCTCCCTCTCTCTCTCACACATTCCTTGTTTCTCCCTCCCTATCTTTATCTCTACCTATATCACTCTATCATTATCCTTCTCTCTCTCTCTCTCTCTCTCTCTCTCTCTCTCTCTCTCTCTCTCTCTCTCTCTCTCTCTCTCTCTATATATATATATATATATATATATATCTAAACATGCCTCCCTTTCTTTATCCATCAATATCTCTCCCTCTCCCTCCTCCTTCCCCTCTTTGTATGCCTCCACATCATATCTCTTTGACTCTCTATATCTCCCTCTATCTCTATCTAATTATCTCTCCAACTCTCTCTACATCACACCCTCTCTCTAAATATCACTTCCTATCTCTAACTTTATCTTTCTATCTCTCCCTCTATCATTCTCTCCATGTCTCTCCCTCTTTATATATAAATATATCTTCCATCTCCATTTCCATCTGTGTTTGTATCTTCCTCTCTATCTCTATCTCCTTACCCCTCTCTTTCACTCTTGCTCCCTATATCTCTCCCTCTTTATATTCCCTCCAAACGCCCCCTCCTTCTCTATCCCCAATACAAACATGATGGTAATGGAACTTGATTATCTTTTTAATTTAGAAGTTTTATTTTAGTTGTTCTTGAATCTCGAGTTACCAACTAACCTCTTATATTACATAAAAGAACTAAAAAAATACCAATTTTTTTTTAATTGACCCATTACACACCAAGATACAATTGCTAGTTAAACATTATTTTAAATAATCTTAAATGATGAATCGTCCATTAGTAACTGATAAATACAGATGAATCAAAGGATACATTGAAAATAGTTTTAGAGCCTAATGGAATAAATGGTGCACTCTAAGGAATAGATCACAACTCGTGGATATATATAATTTTAAGACCTCATCCAAATCTTCTTACAAATCTCAACAATAAATTTTCTTTGAATTTGTAGTTTTAGTGAACCATCTGTGGCACCTGGAAAAAGTACAAATCCCGATCCCTAACCCGCACTCAAATAATTCTCAGGGATTCATGAAGAGTATATGCTGCATCGGCGTCCATGGTTCAATACTCAATTTGTAATATTACTCAGAAGAGTTAGCAAACCCTAAATCTCAACATCAAAGGGTTTCCTGAGTTTTTTATTTACGATGCCGAGATATGCGCAGGTTTAGATTCCTAGGTTTTCCCTCTAATTAGCCTCGGTATGATTTAGATTCAAGGGTTTTGAAATGATTAGATCTCATTTTTAAAAATACCTGATAAAGTTTTTTTGTGGCTGTGCCTAAGATTTTGCCCATGGTGGACTAGTTTGGAGTGTATGCAGGGTTTATACAAAAGGATTTGGATTGAGAAGAATTTGCCCTAATTTCTGGATTAAAAGCTAATTCTTGGCAGTTGATGGACCTCTCATAAACCTTGCAGGTTCGTCCGTGAAGGACAATTTCCACAGGGAATTAATTTCCGAGCAATTTACTCAGAACTTTTCATCAAATTCAATGAGATTCTTACAGAGAATTAATATACTAGTCTTTCCTCGGAACAGAGAGTTAATATATTGAAGTTTTTTCCATGGAGCAGGGAATTAATATATTACAGTCTTTTCCTTGTACTTCCTTGTTCCCATTTTGATGATGGATTATATTACACTAATTATGTTGATTTGTGAATTTGTTCCCATTTTGATGATGGATTATATCTTAGGTAGAGATGTTCATAGAAAAAATTGTTGTACAGACTGTTTTTAAGAAATTTTGAATGGGATCGAGATAAGAAATAGTTACAGAACACAGCTGTAAAATAGTAACAGAAAACAATTATAATACAGCTACAAAGACTTTACAACATAGTTGTATGACAGCAACAAATAAAACCGTGACAGACCAATAATTAAGTACTGATCTGGGCACCAAAAACAGCAATTGCAGGCTCATTCATAATTTTACATAAAAGCTCATAAGAAAAACAAAGAGAACAGTAAGTATTTTACTCCAATGGCAGTTGACAATAATTTTCCTATAATGACAATAATTTTTCTATAATGACAATAATTTCTCTTTCAAGTTCAATAATTTGATTTAAATCCACTTCTTATCTTAAATTTTCTTAAAAATTATTTTATTTTATTTTCTTAAAAATAAATTATTTACTTAAACTAACTCTTTAGTAAATGAAATATCTATAATAAAAGTCTTAAATAATTTTAAAAATTCAAAACTAAAATAACATAAATATTTAATAAATAAAAAACTGTTCATATAGGAATAAAATATTTTTTAATTTTATCACATGGATTTAAAACATTTTATCATATATAATCTTTTATTTTAATTTATATATTATGCTTTCCTCTGTCCCAAAAATTAAAATTGAAGCATTCCTTAAAAAAAATTTAAATAGAATTATAATACTTTTTTTAAAATTGAAATTATAAATTATTTCAAAATAATAACAAAAATACATTATGTAAGATAATATAATAATAAAAAAATACTATAATAATTAAAATTACAATATTTTTTTTTTTGATCGGTAATTGGCGGAAGCCTGAATAGCTTTTGACTGGAGCTATGATTAGATTGATCCCAAGACCTTCCCCATCCTATGGAAGGCCAAGAGTTAATTTTTTTTTTAAAATATAGCTTTCCGAAGACATTTCATTTCAAGAGTTACTTATTCTTTTTCCTTATTAATTTAATTTAATTTTTAAATTTTTTTCAATTAATAAATTAAATGATAATTATTATTAAAACTATACTAAAAACAAGGCAAGTACAAATGAATATAATTTTTTTTTGTTTATACAAGTTTTTGGGTAAATAAATGTGTTGGAATGCACATTTGTAGTCTTATAAAAGATGAGGAGTTGAAAAATAATAAATTAAAAGAAGAGACCATAAAAGAACAACTGAAAATAATCTACAAAGAAATTGAAAAAGATAAGAAAATAAGACCAAAACAGAAGAGGAAAAAGGCAAAAGGAAGAGAGGATAAATTAAGGCAAATAGTAAGATGAAGAAGAATAATTAACTCTATAAAAAATAATTAATTTTTATTAGTTTATTTTTATTTTTTATGTTTACTTTCACCTCTTGATCTTTAGAAGAGGAAAAATGAGTCGGAATGCACATTTGTAGTCTTATAAAAGATGAGGAGTTGAAAAATAATAAATTAAAAGAAGAGGCCATAAAAGAACAACTGAAAAGTTTGTACAATATGTATTGTGGATTAGAGAAAAATCATACCATCTATTGAATATAATTTTGCTTAATATTTATTAGAACGACATGAAGTCATGTTCCTGCCAACAGTGTTAGGATATGTATTTAGAGTTAGGATTAGGTTGGATTAAGAGTCTGATGTTGTATTCATTTGATGAGAGTGTATAATTTAGAAGTGAGCATGTGCTAGCTTGACTCACAATGTTTAGTAGGAGGGAATCTAAGACATTAAAGGTAAATGTAATTGATAGAGCTACAAGTTTCACATTTAAGACTATGATAGTGAACTAGGTAAAGCCTATACATATAGATCTAATATGAGGTGATGGAAAATGTATTATCTAAAGATCAATAATAGCATGATTAGGATATAGGATGTTATAAGTCACATTAATTTAAGAATGTGTCACTTGAAAACTAATTATCACATTTAAAATGTTCTTAATAAAATATATTATATATAAACCATTTTAATATATTATATATATTTGTACAAACTTATGTGAGATTACTAGGCATTGATATTTGAATATTAGGTCAAACTTTACACATTGAATATTTATATTGTATGCAACACTCAAGTGAATTGTTATAATAAGAAAACATTCTAAATTCAATTACGTTCTATAAATGATTGTACACTAAGTAATATACATTGTGATCTTGTTGTTTTGAAATTGTAATCATTACTATTTTATAGAGAAGCATTAGAAAGTCTTGTGAGTTATTGTTGTTTACTATTATTTGTTGTTCAACTTCTAAAAAACAAGAATTGTCATCTTTTAATGTAATTTTTAGTTCTTTATTCACAAATTTTTTTAAAAACAATATACATAATACAACATTAATTTCTAATAACGCATTTGGTGTGTGCCTTGTTACATATTGCAATATATAAAAGATTAATTCTAGAAAAATTAAAATTCTATTTACCTGTAAAAAGTTGATCTTATTTGTCAAATAGTTTTTTTATGATTATTATTCATTAAAAAATCAACATTCAAGATTTAAATTATTTAAGAAATGTATATAAATTAGATATATACTATATATAATCTGTCAATTTATTTTAGATCTCCCTATTTACGTTATACAACCTTCTCAATATTTTAAATATTTTTGAATAGTTTATTTTTAAATCAGGCCATCAAACTTAGGCCACGTGGGTATTCATTTGGAAGATTCTTCCAATATATAATTTCCTTGGATGCTAAAATTAACATTCGAAGGAATCGCAACCTTTTTTGGGCTTGCTTTGAAATTCGTACATTACATTTATTTTAGATATAAGATTTATTTCTTTTAATTAATGTTAAATAATTATTTTTCTTTTAAAGTGAGAAATGCTTTTTGATTATTTTTCAAGAAGCCTAAAGCTCCCTCGGAATTGATGAAGGCCATCAGGGATGTAGTAAAGTTGTAGTTTTCTTTTTAGAAATTTGGAATTTTCTACTTATTAATAGAGAAAAATTATATTTTTAAATTATTTAAAATAAAAATTAAATACAAAATTAATTCTTTTTAATGATTGGTTGAATTAATGCAAAAATAAAATTTAATGAATGTAATAATATGGACGAACTAACAAGTAAATGTAATGAAAGTTTTGTTTAATTATAATTCTTAAACTGAGTAATTAAAAGTAAAATTATTTGATAATTAAATTATAAAATATAAAAGCTATTTAAGATATAATATCTTACAAATACTAAAATTAGAGGACTAATTAAAATAAATAAAGAGATTAATTCAAGAAATTAATTAAAATATTAGTTAATAAATTTAAATGAATGATCAAGGCATGCAAAAATACAATGTACTAAAAATATAGAGGAATGCGAGGGCCTAATAATTAATTATTTAAAAAAACAAACTAAATCTTTAACAAATTTATAATTTAATTTAAAAAAAATAAAAATTAATTAATTAAAAATTATTTATGAGTTCTTAATCATGCATTAATAATTAAAATATAGTTTTATTTTTAAAATTAGATACTACTAATCATGCAACTTGGAGAGCTAATTACTTAATTTTCTTTCTAATTTACTTTTTTTTCATATCTTATTTTTGCTAACTTAGACTTAGTGTTTATAAAACAGAACTCTTTATTCAAATTCATCATCCAATTTTTTAATCTTGTTATTACTTTCTTGCTGAGAGTGATCTCAATTTAAGAATTTGAACAGGAGAATTGAGAGGAGAGCAATAAGCTACAGAAAAGAACCAAGCTCTCTTCTTATTTCTGCTTTTTCTATCTATTTGACTGGTAATTGTATTGTTATTAGTGTTCTTTCAAATTTAACTGTTATCGAAATTATTGATTGCTTTGATCTAATTATAAATATGTATGTATGTTTCTCTGTACTCTCCTTCACATCTCTCCTGTTAGAATATCTTCAAATTTTTCCATGTTTTCTTTCAGCAAAGTCTGTTCGAGGAATGGAAAATTGTTTTCAGAATTTCTTTGTCTGTAGATTTATTGTTTTGGGGCTAACGGCTGCTCACACCTCCCTTTCTACCTTCTATTCTCCTCCACTGCACCACGTATTGACTGCAGACAGCAGCAAGAGGGAAAAGGCGGGGGGGCAGTGTTGAGTTTCGTGGTGGGAGAAAACTCCCCACCACGCTGTCCTCTCCTCCACGTGTGGCTTCCCTTTCCCCCACACCAGCCATACTCCTTTCCAGCCCTGCAGAAAAAAAAAGAGAGGGGTTTCAACCCCAGTTCCAAGGCTCATAAAATTTATTATTTCCCTTCTGTAAAGTAGATAAATAGGGGATAGGGATCATTTACTTTATTTGTTTACTTAGATATATGCGGGGAAATGGATTGCTTTATTTGAATAAAGTTAATATTTTGTTTATTATAGTTTTTAAATTTATCATTTGGTGTGTTGGTAGAGGTTATTTTTTGGAATTAGTGGGTTGGGAGTTCAAATCCCACCATAAGCAAATTGTATTTGATTTTTTGACTTCTCTTTTTCTCTATTCAAGAATATAGGATAAGATTATTTGGGAAATGATATTTTGATGAGTTTTGAGAATGTAAAATCTATTAACAAAAATAATAATAATAAATATATATTAAATAGAGATTATTCTTTTTGGAGTAACATTCTAATTGATTAAAGAAAATGATTTAACTTGGAGCAAAAGAGATTAAGAAAGTTTAAAACATATATTGAATAATATATTCTACATTAATCCGTGGAGGGTTACTTATGAAAGGTGATTTTCTTCATCTCCCTAATAGGGTAATATGACCATCATATTTATTTTATTTAATTTTTAATTATAACTTTGAGTTTAAGTTTGGTTTAACTAGGGTTAGGATAATCAAAACTTATTTGATCTCTTTCTCTCTTTATCTAAACTTTTAATTTAGATTTTAAGTTGAAATTTATTTATTATATAAATTAAAATAAATTTAAAATATAATTATTCTACAATAATAATGTTTTCTTTGAAAAAGAAGGCAATTTAAAAAAAAAAGGATGAATATGAAAAGAATTAAATATAAACATTCTCCTATAAGATGTTATGGTGAACCTATGAGGTTGAATAAATCAATGGGATCAAGAGTATAGAAGTGAATGGAGTCATAGGAAAAATAGTCTTAGGAAAAGTGGAAGTAAAAGACATGAGGGTGTCTAAGATATGATGGTAAGTGCTAAGAAAGTGGACAAACATAGGGTGTGAGTGAGAAAGTTCACAAGTGTTCAAGAAACAAAGGATTCACGTACATCAAATGAAGAAAAGCATGTGATAATGAATGGTTAAGTGATAGTCAAAGAGTTCTTGATCTAAATGAGCATTATTAATTTTTTTGTGAAGGGAAGTAAGGGGCATGGAATCTTGATGGGAGTTGCTTAGTCTAAGGGACAATACCAAATCGAGACAAAAATTTAATGCCAAAAAGATAGATAAAACAATAGAGATAGTACAAAGAATTAAAGAATGACAGTGTGATGGTAGAAGAGTTGTTGAACTAAATGAGCATCGTTAATCTTTTCATAAGAGAAGTAAGGGGCATGGAATCCTAATGTAAATGATGGAAGGTGCCTAGTTCAAGAGACAATGCCAAAGCAAGACAAAAAATTGATACTAAAAAGATAGATAAAACAACAAAAAATATAAAGGAAATAGACATAACAATAGACATGGTGGAAATAATAATAAAAAAAAGAGAGAAAAAAAAAAAAATAGAGATGGTAACAAAAATTTATTGTGAGCGTATTTTAATGCAACTATATATTTGAGGATGTACATTGATGGAGCTTTCATATCAAATCATAAATAGCCAAAACAGCACCAAACAAAAATAGTTTCATTTTTGATGGGCCTGCAAAGCCTACACTTGTGCTTGTCATCATATGGTTTTTGTTATTCCTAACTAACGTTGAATTTCAGTGTCATCTATTTTGGAGTAGAGTCAAATTAATCTGCTTAGGAAAGGAATAAAATGGTTAGATCTGGTGAGCAGCTATTTAGAAAATGGAGGTCAAAAACGCCTCTTAACCAGTAGGTTCTGTTGGATTGATAAATCGATGAAATGAAGAGTAGCAGTGCTGTAACTTCCCGGATTTTTTTGAGCTAATAATAATGCCCACTTGTTCAACCTAATCATGGCTCACTTACTCCAACTCTGTCTCCACTAACCTCGTCTGTTTATTGAGTTCTCTTATTCAAGAACCAACTGTTTACTCAAAATGCTGACTGCAAGTAAATTCCCTAATTAATTCTTATCCATAATGCCAACACTGCTTTTTTCACATCTTTATAAGCATGGGACTTTTTCAACTATGATCACCACTTTTTATCTCATAACAGGTGCTACTCTGTATCCATGGCTTCCCGTTGCATGTGGATTTGGGTGTTCATATTGGTTGCCTTCTGCAACAGAGTTCAATGCCAAAGACCGTTTGACAAGAGTGTTATTGCCAACGTTGTAATCCATGGCGATTCTGCTATAGCGGAGACAGACAATGATTTCATATGTGCAACACTAGACTGGTGGCCTCCGGAGAAATGTGACTATGGGACTTGCAGCTGGGGCGAGGCTTCTATGCTTAATTTGGTATGGCGCTCAAACCATTTTAATATTGTTTTTTGTTTTTATCAACAAAGACTTGTACTTGGCCTGCACCCATATGGGTATCAGTGTGAATAGAATCTCTTCGTCTGCAGCTTCCAGTTGTATGCTTTGTTTTCTTCATCATTTTCTATTCTGATCTTCATTGAAATAGCTTATATGTGGGTTATATTTTAGTGCAGAAGTGTTTTGATTAACTTGATGGTGTTTTGATTAACTTGATGGTGTTTTGTATGGTCCCTGCTTGCTTGTCATCTAAGTTTGAATTCCAGAACTATTAGAGGCCTGGGCATTAAATGTTGTTATCCCCCTTTATGATTTGTGGAAATAAAAACGATACTTTTATCTTAATGTTGAAATTCTAGTGTAAGGCTACATTTTACTGTGCTTTTTAATGTAGTACAATCTGCCCATGGGTTATGTTTTCTGCTTAGATGCTATGACAGAGATATATATCTTCTGCCTGTTTGCCCAATTTCAACACTTTAGTATGTCTTTAGAGATGCTTCAGCATTTATACTCAGTCCCTTTTAACTATTTTCTACAGGGAAATTTACGTATGTATTGTACTCTGTTTTATTGTGTAGTAACTTCTTCCCATGGCTTAACCTCAGCTTAGATGCTGCAACAGAGATATAGATTTGGTAGTTTATCCAATTTCAACAATTTTATGTTTCCTGAGGTTTGAGGCTGAGGATACATTTACGACGTGAACTTCATAACTCGTCATGGTAGACAGAGATTTTAATAATGTGCACGAGATCAAAACTATTTATTAGAAGATTACGATGCCTCAAAGAAGTGAAAGACTGTTGAAAGGTGGAAAATTAGGGCTTAAGTTTTTTCTTTGAGTCTTAATTTTGATCAGAAGTTGCCCAGTTTTCTTCATTCTCACATTTCCAAAGGCGGTGGCTATAATACCCCCCCTCTTTATGAAATTTTAGTCCAAGACAAATAATAAACCACATCATTGTGTGGATGTGCACAATGCCATTATCTCCTTTCTAGTCATGTTCAAGTAGAAATGATATCTTTTTCTCAAATTAGAAATATCCGATGCCGAAATTTGATTAGAGGTCACTTTCATCTCTGTTACAGTAAAGTCAGCCTATGGAGTAACCTTCAGCTTAGATGTCATGATAGAAGATGGCTATTGCGTCAGTTTCCTCAGATTCGAGATGGGGGTGGTTTTGCCGCTTAAATTCATTCATTCCATTTGGCTATTATTTAGGTTTAGACTCAAATATAGCTTGTATTGCTTTTTAAATAGTGCAAGAGTTACATTTGCTATTCAAAATGTTAAAAGGTTATTCAATGAAAGAAAAAAAGGCTAATACGAGCCTCCCCTGATCTGAAGACTTTCATCTTCATTATATAAACCACATTTCTGGCTGGATTGTCAGTGGGATAAAACAGTTGATCATTTTCAGAAACATACTGTTTGATTCTTCTCTCCCATAAATAATGCAGGAGTAAAAGATGCCATCCTTACACAACCTTATTTTGCTGATCAGATCTGAAGAACTTAATAATCTCCAAAGAGTGACCTCTCAATTATCATCTCTACGTTGTTAGCCTAACAATTCAATCTGTGTGAAGCATAGGTAGAAAACTTGAACTCTTTGCAAAAACTTGGCAGCCTAAAATTTCGACTTGGACTCGGACCAGACAAAAACTAGGCGAAGAAAAAATTTAAAAGAATACACAAAATAAATTTAAATAAATCAATTCACACTCCTGGGAGTGTAAACGCTGAAAACAGAAAAAGACAAAAAAAATAAATGAAAAATTGGGCACATTTTCTTTCATCAGACAAGTCTCTGCAAAAACTTGCTGAGTCTGTGCTGTAAATTTAGTGAGTTTCCTGCACTGACTTGTTCTGAGAGTCTCTGGCGAATTACTCATCTGGCAGGAAAATTTGCGAATTCTTCTGAGTTTGTAAACTATGAGATAGATAATTCTATCAAAAAAATTTTGAGAACAGTTGTTAAATTTGACTAGTCACTTATTTTCTGCAAGGAGCCTGTCTGTCCTACTGTTTTGATATTCCAATTTTAGGATATTTCAATGGTTATTACAAATCATCTCATATCAGTAAGGTCATTTTGTTTCTTTGGGACGGCCCTGAAGCTCCTGGCATTCTCAATTTGTATCCTGGCCTCTGCATACAGCTAATCATATTCTTACAAAATTTACAGTTGCACTTTGATTTGATCTCTAATAGAAATCCCACAGAAAATATCATGATTTACTTGGAGGAATTTAATTATAAAAGTTAGTAATTATATTGGTCTGCATTAAGAAACACTGATTATTGCTCTGAAATTTTGAACTTGATATTTATTGAATACTTAGAAATTTGGAACCACTTAGTGCAGTTAGCTATGCTTCTTGGAGAGAAAGATGTTGACGAAAATTTACAAAACCAGAATCTAATAGTTAACTGGTTCTATTTTGAGTAACATTCCTGGCAGCAATACAGGAGAAGAATGCATTGGCACTTGGAACAATTTGCCATTTTGTAGCACGTCTAAACAGACAACGTGATGGTGAGAAGTAAGATTAAAAGATCTAGGGGTTCACATTGATGGGAAGTCGTCCACCTACCTGGAGCGAACTAAGGGGTTGTTTTTGTTGGGGGAACACCTAAGGGCCTATGCTTGATGAATCAATTGAATGGTTTGCTATCGCTCATCCCTAGTGTGACAAGCATTATTTAATGTATTAGCATGCATTTAAGTCAAATATGTTGAATTGTGTGGATTTTGTAAACCATTTGTAGATCCTTGGCACTAGAAACTCCTCTAGGATTTGCTCAAGTTATGCCTGATGGCATCTTAGATGATGTTGTGCATATCATCCATTTTGTGACATTCTCTCTTCATTGCTTTTCAGTTGTTGATCGTTTCCACTTTGTCTGTTTCCTGTTTGGACTACTTTTGACTTCCACAGGTGTCTGTTCATTTCTTTCTTTGGCTGTGATATTTAACCATAGCTCCAAAGTCAAATATTTATCAAAGATATGTACTTTTGTGATGAGCTGGATAAAATAATCTGAATAAGATAAGTCTCTTTTAAGGGTTTGGTAAAGACCTGAATACAACATGGTTTTAAGTGGACCTAGGTGCTTGTGATCATCTTGCCAAGAAAAATATTGTAATAGCCAACCGGTATTTTCAGCAACACTAACTCCTCAGATGACGGGCTTCTTATGTTATCTAGAATGCTCTGATGAGCTGAGAAGAGTGGGATCCTTTTGTTTTTATTGATAGTCTACATTTGTTTGACAAGACCCCAAGCAGACAGACATGACTTTAGTGGGTTCCAGGAAAATGATAGAAATAATGAGTACCAAAGTCTGAGGATAAATAAAGGTAGAAAGGCAAAATAAGTGAGCTTAAGAATCAAAGTTAGATGCTTGAACTACTTTCTGTACTTGTTCACTTAAAACATGTTGAAATATATGCCAAAAGATTTATCTACCAAGGTTCGAAAAAGTCATTCTTGGTCCGCAATAAAATTCTACCTTCAACATTTCTTGTTATGCATAATTTTAGATTGTTACTGTGAAATAGCTTTCACTTAAGTTGTAAGGGTGTTGGACTTTAATGCATGGAATCACTAATTTTGTTCTTATGGATCCTTGCTACATGAATGCACTATTCTATTATCTTTTATGAGTAGATAGAGAATTGTTGAAGCTCTCCAAATCATAAAAAACAAAGACACTGCTTAATTTCCTGGCTGAACTGTCATCAATTTAATTGTATTTTAAGTAATGAATGTTGATCAACTAGAGAAAAACAATTTTGAACTGCGAACACCAAGATTTTCTTCTACAGCCACAAAAAATACAGAAAAAGCTGATCCTTTCATCTTAACAGTCTAAGAAAAATTTCACAACTTTGTACCGTTCAAACATGCAATAAGCAAATAAATTGAAATGCTGCAGAAGCAAAATAAGATAGAACCTAAATTATATGCTTGGACATATATAATTTTTATGTGTGTCTGTGTTTTGTGTGTGTAGCCATAAGTAGGATTGCACTTTGCAACCAATAAAGAGTGAGGGAACTGTTAGTTACAATCTCTTGCAAAAGGCAATATTTTCAACTTATTGCAGAATTATAAATTTATCTAGTATGGACCTTTTTTTAACTTGGTTCTTGTCTTTTGGCAGGATCTTGAAAGCCCGTTGCTGGCAAATGCTGTAAAGGGTATATATATTTGCATTTTCAAATTTCAATTAATATTTGAGTTTTTGGTACTATCTCTTGCACATTTGATACATCCTCAAACTATAGTTGCATCATGCATGTACCTGTCGTTGAGAAAAATGGGCTTTTTTAGCATTGGGAGAGCAAGCATATGGTGCCCTATTCAGTGTTAACTAATGAAAAACAATAAAGCTATTTCACAATTTGGTCTAAGTTTTGTTGTGGGTGGTTGTATTCAGATTGAAATATATGTGGAGTCGCTGTTAGCTATTTTACACTCCATAATAATAGATTTTAGATTACAAAATTTGTTAGTTATATTTGTCTAATAATGTTTTGCATATCAACATACAGCTTTTGATCCATTGAAATTAAGATTGGGTGGATCATTGCAAGACCAAGTCATATATGATGTTGGAGACTTGAAGCAGCCTTGCCATCCTTTTGTGAAGAATAATTCTTCTATGTTTGGATTCATGGGTGGATGCCTGCACATGTCAAGATGGGATGCCTTGAATTCATTTTTCAAGAAAACAAGGTAAGTTCTTTAATGGTCTCCAAATCATTTGTTCATGCAAGCTTAGCCTTCTTTTTACTTAGCATGTTAGATGTTATCTGATATGAATGGTGACTATAGGGCTGTAGTAGCATTTGGATTGAATGCCTTAATTGGAAGACACAACACATCACAATCTGTTACGGAAGGACCATGGGATTCAAGGAATGCTCACGATTTTATTCAGTATACAGTTGATCGTGGCTACAAGATAAGTGCATGGGAATTAGGTGAGCTATTGTAAAATTCACATTTTATGTTTTGCTATGCTTAGCAAGAAGTTTTTGAGAGGTGTCATTAGTCTTTATCTGTATGTTGTTGTTAGTGATTGAAGAAGAATGACCAGCGTATTGTCAAGAATTTAAAAGAAATGTAATATTTTGGGATTAGGAAACGAGCTCTGTGGAAGTGGTGTTGGGACAAGTGTCAATGCAACGCAATATGCTGCTGATGTCACTGTGCTAAATAGGGTTCTGAAAGAGATTTATAAGGGTCATAAAGAGAAACCCCTCCTTGTTGCACCTGGTGGTTATTTTGATGCTGACTGGTTCAAGGAATTTCTTCAAGCATCTGGAACTAATATTGTGAATGTTGTTACACACCACATCTACAATCTTGGGCCAGGTATAGGAGATTGTTTTGCATTGAATTTTGTTCTACATGCTTTGTATATGAGACTATTTTCATTGAAGTTCTTTCTTCATGCTAAGTTTTTAGATGATATTAACTTTCCTTTTCCTTATCAGGTGTGGATCCAAATCTTGTGGAGAAGATTCTAGATCCATCTTATCTTAGCAGATTCGAGTCTACCTTTAAAAGTCTCAAAACCATTGTGGAAAATTATGGACCTTGGTCAAGTGCTTGGGTTGGTGAAGCAGGCGGAGCTTATAACAGCGGACACAATCTTGTCAGCAATGCTTTTGTCTATAGTTTTTGGTAAGCTCATCTTTTCTTGATCTTCAGTCTTCATTTTCTTTTAGAAATTCTGACACTTTCAGAATATTCAGATTTATGTTTATCTTTCGAGATATGCCCATCTTAAAGAAGGAATAACATAAGATAGACATTATGAGAGATTCGAGTGAAGTGAAAACATAAGACATATGTATTAAGAGACTGGAGTGAAAACTAATATTTTGTCATTTCTATGTTAGGCTCTTTCGAGAATCTATATTAAAAAGTTTGCTAGTTTTTCATTTGTTTATGTCAAACAAGATTTAGTTTCAATTATTCTCAGTTTCTTTTTCTGCTTTTTACCTTTTGCACTGTAGTTGTTTCTAATAACTATTAGCTGATGTGTTGTGAATTGCAATGGGGTCTTTCATATGAATTTGGGACCCTGGTAAATAATCAACCATTGATGTACACATTCTGATGGGAAAGAGGTATATTTATCATTAAATAGCGCTATAATATTCAGCAAGGAAAGGGGATTTTTTCATTGAAGAGCTTCATAAATAGTAAAAAGCTGAGGATTTAATTAGTTCACACTATTGCATGAAAGTTAACTCCAAATTTTTGAGATGCCTTTGTTAATGCATTATCAATGTTATCTCTGTCATCTTATGGTGATATTCTTTTCTTGGCATGTCTTACTTTGTAGCACTTTTTTTTTAGACACAATGGGGTTATAAGCATCGATTCCTAAATATTTAGGAAATCTTTATCTCATCGTGAACAGGTATTTAGATCAGCTAGGAATGGCATCCAAATTCAATACCAAGTCATACTGCAGGCAAAGCTTGATTGGGGGTAACTATGGCCTATTAAACACTACAACTTATGTGCCAAATCCTGATTATTACAGGTACAACTCTAAGACAGATTGTTCCTTTTAGTTCCTTATATTTTGTGTAATTAACGAATTAGAGAACTTAGTAGGATTTGGATCCATGACGTCGGTGATAAATAAAACTAAATGTGCTGCTAAACTGGTAGAATTGAGCATATTTCTGACATTTCGTGAACTTTTGATTCAGTGCACTTCTTTGGCACAAATTAATGGGAAGGCGTGTTCTTTCAATAAGTTCCAAGGGATCACACTATCTCCGTGCTTATGCACATTGTACAAAGAAAGCTGTAAGTGATTAAACATTTCAATTCAGAGTTTTACTTGCTGTAAGCATTTGAACATAATTGCTATCCTTAACCCATTTGATTATAGGTTTTGCATAATACATGCAGTCATAAAACACACCCTTATCTCTTTGTTATTAGATTTCACTTTACAGAAAGGAAACAATGCCCGATTAGAAATTTGTAATAATTGGTCTTTTGATTCACATCCTCAGGAAATTAGTATTTATTCTTTTATCCATCAACCTTTAGCCCACAATGGTTTTAGGAAAATATAATAAAATACTGCAAATATAAATTGCTTAATAATATGGAAGATGGAACCCTAGATGATTTGCAGAGGTATCACATTCCCAGACATTCACTCTTGTTTGGTAAAGGCCATAGTCACTAACATTATTGATCTGTGTTTGGTTGGGAACTGAACTTCATTACATTTATTCTACTGTATAACTATAAACAAATTGGAAAAAGATTTGACTCTTTCTGTATTGCCTGCATTGTATGCTGTGCATTTAGTAATGATAGTCTGAACATAAAAATATCCAGTTTTTGGTTCTAATTTCTGAAGTGTGGTGATTTTGGCAGAGGGGAGTCACTTTACTCCTTATCAACCTAAGCAAATCCACTCGCATCTTTGTGCCGTTATCCAGAACAAACAAGAATATTGGTTTGAATCTCATTGGGGATGATGATTTGGAAAAGGAAGGCAGAAGATCTAGGATGGAGTATCACTTAACAGCAAAAGATCTTAATCTGCACAGCCAGACTATGCTTCTCAATGGAAAAGCTCTGGAACTAACTTCTGATGGAAATATACCATCTTTAGAACCAGTAGAAATTAATGCTCGGGAACCTATTTCTCTAGCCCCTCTCTCTATCGCATTTGTGACTCTTCCATTTGTTCAACTCCCTGCTTGTAGCAGTGGGGGAGTTGATTATTGGAAGCTTCAGCACTAGCTGATTCATTCATTACTATTAGAGTTCAATTATTTGAATATTTTTTTCAATAAATATTAGGGAATTGCATGCCATCTTTATCCATAAAAGGTCATGGAAAAGAAGCTGGCATGTAGATGATATATTGTATTTTATAGAAATAGACTTTAATGTTGAGATCAGTTTCTTTATTGCCGATGATAATGTGTTTTTTTTAAATTTTTTTCAAACTGACAATTTAGTCACGAGACTCTCTCCTTATGCCAAAGGCGTATTATATTCATATATGCATGCAAAAATGTGCTTAAATAAAATCTAGAAGCATTTAATATGAACACTTAATATTATTTTTTAATTTTATATTATTTTATCTTCATTTCCACCTCTCAACTTCCACTCACTCCCAGTTTAACTATAATAATCTCAATCAATTCATATAATAATAATGATAATGATGATGATGTAGTCTTAATAGATTTTTTACTTCGGTCAATAGTTTAATAGAAATATAATAATATAATAATTTTTTAAGTTTTAAGTGGAATAATGAACAAATATGATATCTTCGGCATAGTTTTCTTATATTCATCTAAGGGTAGGTATGCTAGTTATAACGAATGGCAATATAATCGCAGTTAGCTCACATCACATGCAATATAGTTGTTTTTTTGTGACTTTTTTAAACAAGATGTATACAAGAAAGATTCACTGGAACAATGAGTGAACAATGTCATATTTTCTTTGATAAAAGACTCATTTTCAATTGTTACACTAAAGTTTAAAAAAGACAACAAAATAGACATGCCATTTTGGTTTATCTGTTGTATCTTATTCAAATTTTGACATGTTTCCAAATCATAAAATAAAGGCAACACAATTAATTGAAAAAAAGGAATATAAATGGGTGTTCATGCTTGAATGTTATTTTGCCCTTCCTCCAACAATGTACAACAATGCTTAGAGAAGGCAATTGTTTTGTGAGGAGGGCTAATGAGTTTTAAGCTTTTTTTTCAACACCCTTTAAATTACTAAAAATGGAGCAATTTGTAGAATAATGGTTTTATAGCTTGGTTATCTTCATTCAATCATTGATTCTAAATTTTAGGAGAATGAGAATTCGATTATTGAAAGAATCGAATAAAATCACTTTATTAAAGTGAATTAGATTTTATTAGCACTAATTTAGAAGTGTGTGACTTCTTAACTTCTCCAAACATAGTTGTTGCAATGTCAGTACACCACCACTTATATAGTAGACTAGGAGGCAACAAGTTCTCAATGTTAAGGCCATTCTTAGACCAAGATCTTAAGCCTTGAGAGTTCATTCATAATAACCCTTCTTACACATTTCTTTTGAATTCACATGCTTTGTAGTTTGGACATTTAAAATATAGCATGACCCTTCTTACACATTTCTTTTGGATTCACATGCTTTGTAGTTTGCACATTTAAAATATAGATAATCCATCATTTACTTTGTATGAGATCTTTGATTTTGTTGTTAAATAATAACTATTTAGTAAGTTTTTGTTTTTAATTTAATCTAATAAAATTGAATTATATCAAACATATTACAAACAAGTGTTGGTTCTATGTCTATTTAGTGTATGAATACACAAAACAACATAGAGACCATGTCTGGTTAGTTCATGCATACATCATCTATATAGAGGGTGACTAGCTCATACCCACATCGTAGGGACACAAGGTGATCAACTTATATATATATATATATATATATATATATATATATATATATATATATATATATATATATATATATATATATATATATATATATATATATATATATATATATGTATGTATGTATGTATGTATGTATGTATGTATAGCTTAACTAGCTTAAGCACCCAATGCATGTATACAATGTGAATTAACTTACCTTACTAGAATTAACTTTTCCTTCTCTTGGGTCACTAACACAAGCTCGTAAGTACATTTTATTTTGAAAAGGAATGTCAATGCATCCCATATCATACCACAAACCTTATTAAGTTCATTTATCACTTGAAGTTGCACCCTTTGTTGAATTGACAATCAACACTTCAGTGACATTGCGAATGATCTCAAGGTGTGGGACCTTTCCAGTTGAATCTCAACTTCATATTAGGTTGCATCATTTTTAAACCTAGATGTATGTATTGTTTCATTTTATTGATTTTCAAAGGAAAAAGAATAAAAGGAATTCAAAAAGGGATAAACAGGTGATGTACCAAAATTTAAATGAGTTTTTCCGTGCCCACAACAACACAAAGGACTAGCAAAATCACCTAAACTCACACAAATCTCCTTTTATCAACTCCTACATGCAAATATGGGGCTAGGAGATTCAATTGTCATTAAGAGGGAAGAGGAAATCCATAGATAGATCCTGCAAGTTATTTTTACACAACATATATTTGAAAAAATAATAAATACATTTCACATATGAAGGTGAGAAGACATTACAAAACATACATAAAGTAAGAGGAGGTGAAAACAAGGTAAATTTTATTAATTTAGAGTCATGGCACTTGTTTAGAATAGTAGAGTTTTAGAGCATGCAAATATTTGGTAGAGAAACTAAAGGAAGAACCCCCTTTACAAATGAAAATGAATTCATATATATATATATATCATTTTGTAGGTTGCTCATAAGAGAAATTGTGTAGACTTGCACGAGAACCATGAGGAACTATGATCTTTTACTGTTGTGGAGGTGGCCATGTCTTCTTATCAAGGTTTTATGATATTTCAATGCTCAAATCCATCTTGAATCACATGTTTTACATTCCCAAGGAGTATGGGAAGCCACTTC
Source organism: Cryptomeria japonica (assembly GCF_030272615.1). Taxonomy (NCBI): domain Eukaryota; kingdom Viridiplantae; phylum Streptophyta; class Pinopsida; order Cupressales; family Cupressaceae; genus Cryptomeria; species Cryptomeria japonica. Next base: position 223,341,387 of record NC_081409.1, read on the forward strand.
CATATGCAAGCTTTGTTTAAGGTATTAATTTTGCTCAAAAAGGAGAGGCATGTTGGTGGGTGAGTATATGTAAGAACATTAATGACATTGTAGAGTGGTAGGTAGAAGAAAATGCATCTTTTGGAGTGACCTTTCTGCTATTGTCGAAGGATCAAGACATTTCTTACCTTTTTGACTATCGAACCTAGGAAAGGGAAATAAAATCCTCTAGTGCCCTAATAACATATCTCTTGCTCACTTGTCAAACCATTGTGCCATTGGACCTCCTTTGAAATGCATACCTATTGGACTAAGGATGTAGTCACATCCATCTTCAATATTCAGATGAAGCACCAATCCATTGAACATCGGAGATGGACATGCTTACATCCTTGCTTCGATAGGTATGCATTCAAAGGAGTTTTGATAGTCCAATGATCCAAAAGGGTAAGTGATGGAGGTTCTTGTTGGGGCACTAAAGGATTTTATGTCTCTTTCCCAAGTTTGATGGTCAAGCGGGTATGTGATGTCTCCATCCTCCATTGATATCAATAGGGTTGCTCCAAAAGATGTATTTTATTCCACCCACCACTTTGCAATGCCATCAATGTTCCTACATCTACTCACCCTCCAATGAACCTCTCTTTTCTGAGTAGAATTAATACATGAGGTGATGTTTGTAAATGGAAGTGGGATTCCATACTCCTTGGGAACATAAAACTCATGGTTTAGGATATATTTGAGTACTAAAATATAATACAACTATGACAAGAAGACATGGTCACCCTACTTGTAGTAGACGATCATTGTGCCCCATGTTCCTTGTGCAATTCTACACATTTCTTCTTTCGAGTGACCCACATAATAATATATACAGATCCATTTTCATTTCTAAAGGGGGTTCTTCCTTTAGTTTCTCTACCATAGATTTGCATGCTCAACAACTTTGCTATTGGAAATAGGCTCCACATCTTTGAATCAATAAAGTTTACCTTGTTTTCATCTCTTCTCACATTATGAATGTTGTGTAATCTCTTCTTAACTTCATATTTGAATAGATTTACTATTTTTTCAAAAATATGTTGTGTAAAAATGATTTGTAGAAACTATTATGGATATCCTTTTCCCTCTTAGTGAATGTTGAATCCATTGCCTCCATATTGGTCTATAGAAGTTGCTAAATGGAGTTTTGTGTGAGTTTAGATTTTGGTTTTGGTCATCTATGTTGTTGCGGCTAAGGAGGAAACTTATTTGAATCTTGGTGAGCCACATTCTTTTCCTTTTATGCATTCCTTCTATCCCTTTTCCTTGGTAGATCAATAGAATAGTATTATTTTTCAAGTTTAATTTGTGTTCGATTTGATAAACACATGCATCTAGGTTTAGAAAGGAGCCAAACTTCTCTTGAGGTTTGATCTCAACTACAAGGTTCCCACACCTTGAGATCATTCTTATTGTGCCACTAAAGTGTTGAACTGGGTTCAACAAAGGGTGTAATTTCAAATGATAATAGTTCCAAAACCATATGTCAAAAATCCTTAAAAAAAATCTCTACCTTTAGGGGAAAGGGTTATCTTTAAGAACATAACACGAGAGTTCAATAGATTGAGGATAATTGAAGGCTTATGACAAGAGTAGAAAGTATCTCCTACACTTAGTGATAAACTTAAACTTTGGAGGGTGTTCCTAGAAGTATGCCTTAGTAGGCATTCCACATAAATTAAAATCTAATAATGAATATAACAAACATCAACCATATCCAACTGCAATGCAAACCCAATTTTGGTCACTAGATCGAGTCTGATTGATTTCAAAAGGCCTCTATATAGCTAATAACACCTTCCACATGCTCTTATAGGTAATAGTACACTATGATTCCTTACAATATTTCTAGCTATTATTACATACACAAAGGCAAGGTGTAAAATTGCATGTTCGAAATCTCTAATGATTTCACTAGATTTAAGGCTCACATAATATAGTTCATTGGTTTGTATATTTGAATTATAAAAAGCACGTAATACCCAAATTACTCTTAATCTACTCGTAAAACTAATAGGATGGAGACATTTTAAATGGAAAATTTATTAGTCATTCAACAAAGTGGATTAATTCCTATTCCATTGGGCAACAATGTCATGAACAACACAGAGGGAATAAATATAGTTTGACATGCATAAGTAGAACTAGATTTACATTAAAATGAAAAACATGGATTATTTAATAATCCATCTTAGAACTACAACAACTTAGACTTCCAGTGTGCTTCTTTCACTTGGTCTAATAGAAGGGTGGGGACTAATTTGATCCAAGTGAAATTGGATCATGCTTTGGTCTCCTTAGATTAGTTGTTCTTGTATTCATTTTCTCTCTACGTGTCGTATAGGATTGGTTCTAACCATTTCCCTATAGCCCTTTCATCGGATCTTTTGGGAAGGAAAAAATGTTTTCCTTTTCAGTTTGAGAAGATGTGGCTAAAGCATTTTGACATCTATGAGAGGATTAAAGACTGGTGGAATATTAAATTTATGAAATTGCTATGTATAGAATTGCTATAAAGCTCAAATTTGTCAATTTTCACTGAGAAATAAGCTATACAAAGGGAATTAAAGTTGATCCAAACTAATATTCAAACTGCTGGTTACAATGATTATAATCAAGCTTAGGGGAATTTTCTTCTTGCTTGGCTCCATAACCTCATTTCTAAAGAGGAGGAATTTTGGAAGCAAAGGTCTAGAGTGATTTTGGTTGCAATGTGGGGACAAGAACACCATGTTCCATTTATATACTCTAAAGCATAGGGCCTCTAACTAGATCTCTCAAATTATAAAAGATTGGTGTACTATAGATTCAAATGATGAGATTAGGTGTGTGACTATGTATTTGTTCTCCAATATTCTCTCTAATGAAGGTAATTTTGATGCTAGATGTGAATAGATTTCCCTTAAATTCATCCCTAATTATTGGGGAAGATTGTAATAAAATGTTAAGTGTGATCCCTTTTGATGGGAAAATTAAAAAGAAGATTTTTTCTTTTCAAGGTAATAAATCTCCTAGCTTGGATGGTTTCCAATTGTTCTTTTTCTAAACTCTTTGGGAGATTGTGCTGAAAGATATCTCTAATGTTAAAGTAATTCTTTGGTTGTAGGTATCTTCTTAAGGAGTTCAATTCTAGTTTTATAGTGTTTGTGCCTAAAGTGACTGGAGCTAACTCTTTTGATAAGTTCAAATTGATTAGCTTGTTCAAATCCGTGTATAATTTTTTTCTAAGGTCTTGGCTCTCAAAATTCTTTTTTTTTTGCCTCAAATTATCTCTCCTTAGCAAAATGGTTTTGTTCTCGATCGACAAATTATGGATTTTATTGCTATAGTTCATGAGAATATCCACACCCCTGGTTGTAATAAGAAAGAGAGTTTCTTTGTTAAACTGAGCCTTTTGAAATTTTATGATCATGTTAGCTAGCACTTCCTCCTTTGGGTGTTGAAATATTTTGGGTTTGATTATGAGGTCCTTGAGATCATTTGGCAATTCATTTCCTCGCTTAAATTTTTGGTGATTATCAATGGGTTCCCTTCTAGTTTTTTTAAGAGCTCTTGGGGTATCAGGGAAGGGGATCCAATATCTGCTTTCCTCTTTATTACTATGGTTGAAGCTTTGAGCAGATGTATTCACAAATTGGTGGTTGATGGTTTGATGCAGAGCCAAACAACAAACTAGGTGATAACCTTCTCTCACCCACAACTACTATGTCCAAATCAAGTTGTTTTGTTTTTTCAAGGTGTCAAACAACACACCTACCAAGTTCTCAACTCACACAACAATTTGTGTGACCAGATCCATAAAGGATTAGTATCTTCCGGTACCGGTGGGATGGAAACACTCAACCCTTGTATGAATGGTAGACAATCTTCCGGTACCGGTGGGATGGAGACCTATTGGATTTTTTCTATTGGTGGTTTAACCAACACAAAACATCCACAAGATTTGACTGTCAAATGTGTTAGGGGGTACTTGTCTCACAACTTACCTATTTGTCTAGTAGCCCTACCGGTTGAGTTCTCCACACACAACTTAATAAAATTTCAAAAGACCAGACAAATAAGGGTAGATTCAGATACCCTTTATCAAGTTACACAATTCCCTAAAGGTTTATATTCTAACCCCAATTTTAGAGGTCTATACCCTTATTGTCCTTCCAGACCTAATTAAACCAGTTAGGCCTAATTTACAAAGCAAGTACCCCTTGTATTAGTCCCTCGACTAAAACAACACTTCTGAAAGTTGGGGTAAGGTGTCAACCCACCAAATCCAAGGTTTTAGGACTTGATCTCATCTCCTTTGTCTCCTGCAAGTGATTTTCACTTCTACAGTTCAGGTCATCACATAGAGATGCCTGCCTAGGGTCAGTTCAATATCTTTGAGCTTGGAGCCTCTCTGAAAAGCAACACCAAAATATTACGATACAATGGACCCTCTAACATTTTCCCACAGGTTGTTTGGTCCTCTGGTAAAAATGTCAGATTAAGGGCATCTTTTCAATGAAACCCTACGTGATGGCAGGGTTTGTGACCAATCCAGGTAGGTTTTGATGGATCTCTACAACCCGATTATTTAAAGACATGAAAATTAATTCAAATGAAATTTATGAGACTTCCCTAACCCATACAAATGGTTTCAAGAATCCACCAATCCGTACAGGTCAGAAATTAACATCAAACACGTAGAATTTTAGGAAACTCCAAAACATCACCAATTTCAACAACTTCAACAACAAAAACCCTGAAATTGATCCAATTTTTATAGTGTTTGTGGCTAAAGTGACTAGAGCTAACTCTTTTGATAAGTTCAAATTGATTAGCTTGTTCAACTTTGTGTATAAATTTTTTCTAGGTTCGGGCTCTCAAAATTCATTTTTTTTTCCCTCAAATTATCTCTCCTTAGCAAAATGGTTTTTCTCTCGATCAACAAATTATGTATTCTATTTCTATAGTTCATGAGAATATCCACACCCATGGTTGTAATAAGAAAGATAGTTTCTTTGTTAAATTGAGCCTTTTGAAATTTTATGATCATATTAGTTAGCACTTTCTCCTTTGGGTGTTGAAATATTTTGGGTTTGATTTTGAGGTCCTTGAGATCATCTGGAAATTCATTTCCTCGCTTAATTTTTTGGTGATTATCAATGGGTACCCTTCTAGTTTTTTCAAGATCTCTTGGGGTATCAGGCAAGGGGATCCAATATCTCCTTTCCTCTTTATTATTATGGTTGAAGCTTTGAGTAGATATATTCGCAAATTGGTGGTTGATGGTTTGCTAAAAGGTATTTATCCCTCTTCTTCTAACTTGGTTTGTAATCATCAACAATTCATTGAGGATACTCTGATTATGGGCTATTCTTCTATTATGGAGGTGAGATACTTGAATTTGATCCTTTCTAGATATGAAGCTTCTTGTAGTCAAAAGGTTAGCTATGTGAAAAGTTCTATCTTCTTTTTTAACACCATATACCCAAGACAAAGGATAATTATAGATATTGTAGGGTGTAAAAATGAGGACCGACTTACCTTGGTTTTGCACTTTGTGGGAATTCAATTCTCGAATCTTTCTAGAATGGGTTGATTGATAAATTCAATGCTAAACTAGTGGAATGGAAGGGTGCACTTCTTAGCCAAGTTGGTAAAGTCCAAATCATTAAATCCTCTATCCAAAATATTTTGGTGTATGCAATGAGTTTTCTCAGGATACCTTCTAAATTTGTGGAGAAGATTGAAAAAATTCAAAAAAAAATTCTCTCATTTGGAAGAAACGATAAAAAGAGAATCAATCTTCTTGATTGTAGATAGGTTTTTAAGCCCAAAAAGTTGTGTGCTCAGAACTAGAAGGTTAAAAGAGTTCAGCTTTGTCCCATTAGCTAAATGGTTGTGAAGGATCTTCTTTGATAATCTGGAATGGAAAAAAATTATGCTAAGAAAATATGTTCATCATCCCCCAAATTTAGGTCAATTTTTGGAGTCTCATTCTCACCCTATGGGGTCAGTTTTATGGAATTTTATGTTCAAATCTAAATTTGCAATTTCAAAAGGTTTAAGATGGATTTGGGGAAATGGAAGGACTATTTGTTTTTGGGATGAGGGTTTAATCCTTTTAATCCTTGAATATGTGAAACCTTTGGCTTCTTCCTCCAAAGGGAAAAGCCATGAGTAGGTCTCTCTCTCTTTGGAAATGTCTAAAGAGTCATTTTCTGGTTTTGGGGAGGATATGGAGACAGAGTCTAGGGAAAGGGATGATGAGTCTAGTGATGATGAGTGAGAGACCGAGGCTAGTGATTCTTATGACCATGAGAGATCTTCTATTCCTCCTTGGGATTATAAGGACAAGTTTACAAAAAGGAAAAGGAATAAATCGATTTCTTTTAGTTCTTAGGGTTGGGAGTCAGAGGCTTGGGAATTGATTGGGGTGTAGAACTCATAGCCTATCAATAACCCATTTGACGAGGAGATTGTTGGAAAAGATATCCCAGGGGGAAATAGTTCTCCTCTCTTTTCTCTGTAGGATAATTCTGGTAAGGAATCTCATCCATATTTTCCCAAATAGTTCTAGAAGGATTCTCACTTCCTTAATAGTGGAAATGAAGATTTGGAGGACTTGCTAGGGTGGCAAGAGATGTCGCAGTGGATTAGTATAGCATGTCCAAATGGCTCTTCTTGGAGATAAATCAAGTTAACATCAATATTCACTTTTTGAAGAGGAAAATTGCTTCTTTTAAAAAAGGTGAAGGTAATGTCAGAATGGAGGTTGATGAGAAGAAGATGTTGGCTATCCTGGAGAATATAGTGAAGGATGTTAATATCATGAAGACCAATTATGAGGGCCACATTGGTGTGCTTGAGGTGAAGATGAAAAGACTTGATGATAATATTATTAACCTTATTAACATGAGCTATAGGTCTATCAACAATAGTGTTGGAAGTATCAAGATGTTAGTTGATAAATGACAAAAATCTCAAGCTTTTAAGTTTTTTGATAAGACTTTTATTGATCTTGGAAATGCGGATAAGGGAAAGCAGATGTTGGCTAATAGGGGTCCTTGTGCCCATAATAGAGGAAACCTCAAAAAATATTTGGAGCATACTAAAATTGAGCTGTAGGATATGCAAAACCTGTTGTAATGTATGAAAATTGAGATTTAGGGTTTAAGATAACAAAACCAATAAATAGACTAATTATCACACATACATTGAAAGAGGGTTGAACCCAATAGATCTAGGGTCAATCCTTGTAGGAAAGTGACCAATATTCTGATTGGAGTCAATTGGGTTAGGGCTGTGATTAGCGTCTTTCTTAAATTGAATTGGATTTATCATGAAATTAAGGCAAAACAATGAGATATTGAAGCAATTTGACATAAATAGTATTAGTAAGCTATAGATATCCCACTAAGATACCATGTGAGTGAAAATGTGTGCAATAAATTCAAATATATTTAACAATATAAACACACACAAAATCCATTCAAACACTCAAGATCAGGACGATTAAGAAGGAAAACTAGATAAACAACATAATAGCAATTAAAATGCAAACTCTATAATTATCCTTTGATTTGATAGTCCTTTGATTTGATGTGTGCTCGATCTATGATTCCAAGGGTGCTTGAATGTGTTCCATAATGGTTGGATATGCAAAAAACTAAGCTAAACTGGATGCAAAGTGTATGGATGTGAGTAATTAAATTGGCATTATAACTATATGAAAATGAAAGTGGATGGATTGTGAAGGAAAATGAGGGGATTAAATAGGCCAAGATGGGATAAGAAGAGACATGAAAATGAGACACGTGTACTTGAGAATGGAAAGTGGCATGGATTGACATGAAAAGTATCCTTCAGAAGGGCAAGTGTCATGGAAAAAAATGACAAGTGTCTTTGAGGACAAATGTCTATTTGAGAGACAAATTGTGGGTGCAAAACAATGGCTATCAAACATAGCTAGGTACACATAATAGATACACAAGTTTCCATTAAGCAGCTATCCGAATTCCATTCTTCTGACTCATTTATTTATCAATTTGAGGATGTGTAAGTTGAAATGGGACTGCAAAGTATATGCACTAAGAATATATAGGAACAAGTCTATCCTATTTTTAGGCAATTGAAAAGTGATTAAACAATTGTTTACATAAAAGGGAATTGCTTGAAATAATGACTTCAAGGATAATATTAATTTCTGCTAATAAAGTACCAATTCTTCAAGTTGTACATAAATAACTATTATGCCCTATTGTGACTGCAGAAATAGTCAAAGAGTTACAGATTGTGGCTGCAGAAACAAACAACGAGCAAGTGAATGAAACAAAACTAAGCAACTTAAAGAACAAAGTGCATAAAAGACAATCATACAGAATTATCACCAAGTGGGCCCCCTTGGATGAGTCTCCTGGGACAAGAACTATAACAAAAATTAACTAATTAAGCCCACAACCATATCAAAAATGCCATATTAACTTGGAAAGTAGATACTCTTATTTATTCAGAAATGAACTTCAACAACATAAGATTACTTAATACAAAATCAAGAACTAACCAACACATGAATGTGTAGAGGATTTATAATATTCATCCTTAACAAAAACCCAAAACATTCGCTCCACTTCCTACTATCTAGGTGGAAGATTTATTTAAAACTCATAAAATCTAGGAAAGCTAAGATAATCAAGACTCTTGTCCTTCTTTGAACATTTGTAGATTTTCCCTATATCCTCTCTAACATCCCTCATGACAACTAACAATCTTTACTAACGGATCAAGATTAGTTTGTAGACTCCTTATTGAGTAGGGACAATAGCGACCAAGTCTTAAATAGATTTTTGAACTCTTCCTGCCTAACTGTCCATCCTTTGTCCATGTTACCCTGTTGCTATGAATGAGACCCTATTCCTTCATAAAGATCATTCCATAAAAATGCCACGCAAAGGTTAGAAAAAACATTCTATCCACAAATCATGTTGAAAATATTCATCAATCACACATAAAAATATTAAATACTTATAATTGCATTTATAAGGTTCATGGTTCTATCAAAATAAAGGTTTCAACTACAAGTAATAAGACTTATCAAAACAAGCATATAAGGTCAATTAAAGTATTTTTATGAATACCATCAGCAAATAAAAAAACCCTTAAAGATGGAAAACTATCTATGAAAGAACCATAAAATTATGACTCATCACACCCCCCAACTGAAGGTTTCACTGGTCCACCAACAAATGTTTCCCCAACAGATGTCTTTTTATTTTCAATCCAAGTTAGCAGCTCGAAATGAGTAGAAGAAGTCTCTCCTCATTTCTTAGCAATAGGGCTCCAGTAGAACCCCTAGTTCTCTCTAAGATTCTCCCATCTGTCTCATTCCTATTCCACATCATAATATTGCAATTCCTCCCAATGAGGAATAGGCCACCATGACATAGGTGGTTGGAAGATCAAAGGAATCCATTTTTCCTATTGTTCCCATCCCAAATGTATATAGGTGGCTTCTCGCCTGAGTATTGCATGATAGTTTCTCAAAGAATGTGGCTCTAATTTCTTCAGGTCCTTAAGCAACCCATTCCATCTCTGAGCTAGATGCCCATACACTATTCTTGCAAATGTTTCTGCCATTTGTTCAAATTCAGTGTGAACTTCTTCCCTCAATGATAAAATCCTTCTTTTGACCCCTGGATCAGAAGTAAGTTGGTTCCATCTATAGTAAATGTCATCTGGGTCCCCTACTTTAGCCCTCAGTGGTAATGGGACAACTTGTTCCATATCCATATATTCTCTAGCCTGTTCACCCCTCATATTTTCATTCCGAATATAGGACATAAATGCCCTAAGATGAACATCTCCAATAGAAAGAAGTGGGTTCCACTGAGGTGTTTATGGAATAGCATAGTTGTGAAGATAGAATTCACAGAGTAAATTATTTTGCTCAGGAGGAGAGGTTTTATAGGTATTGAAAAGTTCATCGAGAGTCATTAATGATGAATTCAGTCCTGACAGCTCCCTACCTATCTTGTAGGAAAGATGTAATTCCTTCAAATAAAGAGAATATATTATTGGAGGAGGCCTACATTATATTACCTGAGGTATCAAAGTAGCTAAATTATCTATCCTATCCTCCAACTTGTTTATTACTACATCTTTTTCCCACAGTTTCCTTTCTAGGGCCTCCTTTTCTCTTTTCCATTCTTCCTCCTTATTTTTTAATAATTATAATAATCCAAAAGCAATCGATCTCCAAGAAAATGGTGGAACATGCACACTTACCTTAGCTTTTGTTTGTTGTTCTTCTCGATTCACTTTCTCAACAGCCTCAACTAGATTTGCTAACCCAGTTGCAATAGTTCTTTCATTATCAGGCTTATCCTGACTAGTTTGCTGAGGTCTAGAAGCTTTATCGCTAGCATTTAAATCAATGTTTAGATTGATTCCTCCAAAATGTCTTCGCACTTCCTCTTCTTCCTCTTTTGCTTCTTCTTGTTCATCCTCTTCTTCTTGTTGTTCATCCTCTGCTTCTTCTTGTTCATCCTTTTCTTCTTTCTGTTCTTCCTCCTCATTAATCTGAACCATGTTTTGAATTTCATGCTTTGTTTCATTCAATGTTTCTCCTCCCAATTCTTGATTTCCACCTGCATTAGTGTCCACTTCTTCTTATGAGAACTCTTCTGAATGTGACATTTCATATTCCTGCTCTTCTTCTTCACTAGAAGAAGAGTATTGAGACAATACCTTAGGAGATTTTTCTTGAGGAGATTTTTCCTCATCAGATTCTAAGCTCAAAATTTCAATTCTTTCCATTTATTTCCTTTTTCAGCTAGATGATCCATCTTTTGCTACAGGGTTTCCAATTTCTTGAGATTTTGTAGAGGTCGTAGGTCTCTTTGCTTCCTGCTTTTTAGAAAAATTTCCTTCTTTCTTCTTTTGAACCCTAGTTCCCAAAAGTAACTTTTTATTCTTCTTACTCTTGGATGAGGGTTTCTATTTTTTAGGAACTTTCTGAGTGACTTTTTGAGTTTCATTTTCATCCTCACTAGAAGAATTTTCACTATGATCCTTAGTAGGTCTAGAGGATGAAGCCCCTGCAGCTTTTCCAGAGCTGGGAATTTTCCTTAATGGATGAGCTCTACTAAACATGAGAAAATCCGCCCACTGCATCCCAGGGTTGCTTTCTACTAGGGCTTGCTCAACCAATAGTTGAATTATGCTTAAGTATATTGTAAAGGAAATTTGGAACATTCATCCGCCTACCATGTCTTAAATGACATAACAATTTGAAATGAATAGAATGCAATTGAGATTGTCTCCCCTCACAAGTAATGTACTTAATAATATAGGTTACCCTATGAGCCAAGAGAGGTGGAAGAGACAACCTGTTATTTCCTTTCTTAGTGACCTCCAAAGGAGGGTCACCATGCTCTGGCAAACCTGACATTATTAGTTTCTAGAAATGGTTCACCGTCCCTAGGAAAACTAGAAACTTGAGAAATATGTTCCTCTGTAACAAGAATCCTCAATCCTTTCACCACAACCATATCATCCTTCAAAGATTGTGCAAATTCAAGGGCTACATCATCATCATAAGTATGAAATTTTAGGAAATAATCTAACCACCCACATCCTTTATACAAAGGTTCACAATATTCATCTTGTAATATCAAAGTGTGGTCTATAGGCTCTCTTTTAATAGGGGAACCTCCCATTACTCCAGCTATTACTTTCTTCAAGAAAATATCCTTCTATTAAACCCGAAATATGAATCTTTTTGCTTTCAGATAGCACGAGGAAACAATTTGTACTAGGCAGGCTTCCAAATAGAACAAGGTTTTACACAAACTAGACTTAAAAGAGAAAAAATTTAAAAATTTGCCAAATTAAGAATAAACTAGACTTTAACAAGGGCAGGTAAAAACTAACTCATTCCTTTAACCTGAGTTAACATTCTTATTTGAATTTGTACAGGTCTAATAATGGCAATACCTTATCTCACAATAAATCCCCCCCCCCCCCCCCCAACTGAAGAGATATGTAGTGTCCACACATGCGTAAGGGTAGGAAATCAAAATGCAATGATAATTATTTAAAATTTGAATGAAATGACAAAAATATGAATCAAAAGTCGTAATCATGAAAGTGTAAATATACTTACTATTGGAATCAGGGATCACTGAGAGGGGGGTGAATCAACGATCTACCGGTTAGCAAAATTTATGATGTAACTTTAAACCACCGAAAGCATAAGCATGAAACTAAAATACAGAAACATAAAACAATCAACCACAAAATCATAACACCATAAATTTAACGTGGAAACCCAAATGGGAAAAACTACGGTGGGAATTGAACCCACAATATTATTCCACTATGGCTAGTAGAAAAACAATATTACAATATGGGGAATGCACATGCATTCAGGCACACTGCTCAAGACCAATAGGGCTACAACCCCGGAAGGATCACTGCCTTACAAATAAATTATAGTGTTGTCTTACAATAAATGAACTCTAAAATAGCATCTACAATGCCTAGATGAGTTCTAGTTAAGTGCCAAATATACTGACTATACCACCTCTATTGTTTTGCTCTATTCTACCATGTCCTCTGTCTCAGTCAACTATCGGATCAAGAATGCACACGTAAAACTATGCCAAAATGGATTCTCTATCACCACTCTCTCACATACAATCATACCATACAACAAAAATATCTCCTACACCAGACTTATATATCCCAAATCACAAAATAGATCATTTATCAAGTTGGCCTGCTAATGTAACGTGTAGTCATATGTTGGCTTGACATGATCATAAAAGGTAAATGTGGATCACCAAAATAACAATAAAATGATGTTTCTATGTTAGCTTAATCATCCCATACATGATTCAATACAATGCAATCATTGGAAATCTTCCAGACCAAAATTGCTTTGTTCAACCTGGAATACCGGTTAACTGGCTACCTATTGACATCTTCTTCCGAAAATCAAGATCCATGATTGCCGAATAGGAATCTCAAGAAGAGTTTCCATCAATGACAACCCTAAACCAATAATCAACCATCAGAAGCCACCGAATGAGTGTCAATTACCAAAAATCTCCCCCTTTGGCATTGATGGCAACACTCGTGAAAAATGGCTAAGTGTTGAAAAACTGTACACCGGATCAAAAGAATTTCTAAAGCTCCCCCTTAGACAAAGAATTTTAAAATCTATAAATACACTCTTCTACTGTAGATTTTTTACCTTTACTCTCCCCCTTTGACAACAATGCCAAATATGGGGTTTTGCCCAAAACTTATATACAGGGATATTCGTCGGAGACTCTACAAGAACTTGAAGATGTTAGCAAAAACGGTCTTAAAAAATCCTAGGTAAGTGTCCCATCCACTCTTCAAGTTATCCAAAACTGTAATGAATGCACTAAATACAGTAGCATGAATATCTAATTCTTTTAGATAAGATGAAATAGGTTGGGCCATTGCCTTCACACAATCTACCTAATTGCTCAAAATGGTGTCCAATAGGGGGGAAATCAGGTTCCAGAGTTCACCAACTCTCCAAAAAAAAATTTCTTTATCTGCATTAAGGCTTGAGAATTGATAATTAAGAGCCATTATCTTCCCTTCAACACTGTTGGTCAGAGCTACATTAGGATCAAAAGACTGAGAAATACCAGCAAGTTTACCCTGGCAAACGCTTATTTGTTTTTCTATATCTACAGTGAACTTGGGCAAAATTAGACAAGACTTATATAATTTACCAGCTTCTGACAATGCATCTGAAATAACCTACAAACCTTAATTAAATATCACACTATCATCTTCAATCATCTTCTAGAATGTCTACATCCTTACTTCCTTGAATATATCCAAAACTCTCTTAGTAGTGGACTTCTCTAAAGAATCAAAACTGGTATTTACACTATTAATTAACTGTAACAATTTATCAGAGGGGCTAGCATTAGAGTCTAATTGTACACTTGGAGCCACCTTTTGCAAAATATCAATTGACATCAAAATAAGCTTTTTATCTTTTGACTCAAATTTTACCAAATCCTGACTAGCCCGAGTTTGAACAGTTGTTGCAAGAATCATCTTCTCTGCAGGAGACATTTGTCCAAGATTTAAAGGACCATCTAGATTGATAGAGATTTGAGGTGGGGTCCTTGAGACTGCAAGAGTGTCAATTGTTGGATCAACAACTCCTTTACCCTTGTCTATCTTAGCATCCTTTACCTCTGCCATCTCAGGTTCCTTTTCAACTCCATCCCCTTTATCTTGTGCATTGGTGTTGCCACTTGGTGCAGTATCATCCTTTTGAATCTCAGGGATTGTTGAACTGTCTACCACTGGAGGATTATCACTAGCCTCAACATCAAGAGTTGTGTTTCCTTGATCTTCCGGATGTCCCTCAGTCTAAGTTTCATCTTTCTAATCACCGGGAACACCTTCCTTTACTTCTGACTGAGAAGACTTAAATGCATCCCTGTACAAAGGATCATTCACAATTATTTTTCTCCATCTATCTTCAGTCTCCTTTCTCACCTCTTCCACATTGCCAATCATCAATTTATGTACCCTATTTTTACTTCTGAATTCTTTCTTATTAGCTTCCTCAATGAGTCTTTTGACTTCATCTCGGGTGATATAGGTGCAAACATTTATCAATTATCTTTATTTCATTTCCTTATTTGTGTTACTAGCAGTTAGCCTCCTTCCATCAATAATGTTGTATAGATCCTTAGGAATGCTCTTCTCTAGCTCAATCAATGCTTTACTAAAATTATGCAAGTATAAGACAACAAATTCTTTAGCCTTTCTCTGATCTACCTCATCTTGATATTCATAATAGGCTCAAAGATTCTTGAAGTTTCCATCAACAATTATTTCATCAATCAATTGTTCTATTGATAATGGAGGAACAATTGTGTATTTACCTTGTGAATCACCAGTCTCAAGATCTTTCTCAAGTTGAATTCTAGTATGTCTTCCTCTCTTGGGTCTTCCGGTAGGGGCATGTTCATATTTTTCTTTCTTTCTTTGCTAGGCTCCATTGGGTCATGGCTTCCTTACAAACCTTACAAATTTACTTTTCTTCTTAGCCTTGCTTGCTTCCTCCTTTGACTCAGTCTTAGAGGCCACCAAAGACACAACAACATAAGTCTGCTTAGACTTCTCCTTTTTCTTCAACACTCCCTTTTCAGAGGGCTCATTCCTGAAGATGTTGCAACCAGTGCAGGGGCAAACTTGGTCTCTTTTGGTTTAGCTTTGGAGGGAACCGGGTCGACCTTAGGCTTCTTGGCTTCCTCTTTGGCCTCTATCTGTGCATGCTTTTCTCTGGCCTACTTCACTTCCTCCATGAATCCCATCTATACTACCACATCCTCAACCATCTTGGTAACTTTACTCTTCCTAGTAGGTGCAGTGAACTGTTTGTGCAACTCAAGGTCTTTTTCTTTGAATGAACCAAACCTTTGTTCCTTCTCATCAACTAGATGACTCAACAGATGTTGAGCATAAACATCTATGATAGAAGCATTGACTTCATAGCCCATAGGAGGAATCCATACAGTCCTTGGGACAACTGCTTCCATTAGACATTAGTCCTTGTCAACCATGAAGCAAATTGTTTTCTCAGATTTCTCCACCATCTCCTTCAGAATTCTTTTTGTTCTCTTCATTGTGGCTTGAAATTTTTTGAAATAACCCCAGAGAGTAGATATTCTCATAGTAATATCACCAATTCCCATAATCCCTTCCTAGATTTTCCTAGCCACCAACTTGTCATAGGCCCATTGGACCTTTCCTTGAACACCGAGGATCTCATTCATGAAATATAGTGCCAAATAGATGATAAGAGTACCAAATTTAAAGGTGTGCTTCTTGTCTTGTTTGATTTTCTTTAGATTACTTAACAACTCATTTAGAAGGACAATACACAAGTCATACCTCTTATCTTCCTTCAACATCAGATAGGCAGAGTATATGGTTGTACCGGAGACAAAGTTTTGTCTGCTAGACTGGTAAACTTTGTATCCGACCACCATTGATGCAAACTTGATGTCATGCTCCAAAATGTCATTTATGGTCATCACCCTGTTATCAAACTTTGAACTAGTAGTGGCAATCACGGTGTTATTTGATATTTTCCTCAGGCTAGGAACTTCACCGAATGAGCTTAGACAAGTCATGACCTAGATTGCTTGCTTGGTAATATTGTGAGTCTTATCCAACCACATAAACTCATCATGGACTCTATTGAGTATGAACCAGATCCACTCTTTCTCATCAAATGTCGGAAAATGCATGAACTAAGAAAAACCTTTCACCTACAAATGTTGATATTCTAGCTTGAGATTTCCCAAGTTCTCTGCCAGATGCTTGTTATACAGGTTCAACATGTCTACACTCCCAAGTTCATCAAGATCACGTTGGATGTATGACCTTATGTCCTCATTGTGAAGAACACCATAGGGTACAAAGAAAAATGCACCTTCGGGATAATCCTCGACAGATTTAAAAGGATGTTTGTTAAAAATAGGCCGAGCTCTATCCTTAATCTCCACAACCAATAGAGTAGCAATTCCAGAAGTTGAAGCCATTTGAAAACCTAGGGTTTGCAAAAACTGATAGCTTGAAATAGATAAATACCTTAATTCACAATCGTAAACAAAAATTCACTCAAGAATCACTGAAATCATTGTTTAGATCACCAAATTTATTTTCTCTTCCACTCTGCACTATTCTCTTGATCACATTGTGACGAATGAAGCTTTGAAATGCCCTTTTAACCTTCAAAAACATAATTCTTCATTGTAATAAATGCTATAGCCGGTTACCTTGATTTTCATGGAGTCGTTTACCAGAGCATCAAATCTTCACTAAAACTTTTGAATAACATCTGTATATACAATTTAAGCCTTCTGCAACCTTCCAAAATCAATTGTAGATCACCGAAGAGGGGGTTATGAGAGTCTTCATAAAAAGTTCTCCCTAAGGCATAAAGCCCTAGTTATCAGATGGAGATCCTACATTGGATTCGGGTGCAGATGCATTGTCTGCTTTAGATTCATCTTTTCTTACCCACGTCTTCTCATGCTTGTCTTTGATCTCCTCTACCTTTTCTTTCCCCTTCTCATCTAATTTGTTCTTGTCTACTGGAGCACTATTCTTGCTTTTGCAGTATTTTGCAATGTGACCGATTTTATTGCATGCACGACAAACAACATTCCTCTACATAGATATAAAGTTCATCTGATTTGGTCTCATCCTGCACTAGTTAGAGATATGTCCAAACATCCCACAAGCATAACACCTCTTGTTTTGGAAGTCATTCATTTCTTCTCTACACATATTTGATTTGTGACCAAGATTATTGCATATGAAACACTGACCGGTAAAGGTAGGAGCATTATTCACATTGTTGTTCATTCCATTATTCATCCTACTTCTACATTGATTTTCCATATGACCAAATTTATTGCAAGTAAAGAATCTACCATTGAATTTATGAGAATTAGGTTATATTTTTGGAATATTCTTATTCTTCTTTTGATTACGTTTTGCATTGCCTTGTCCAGATCTAGAGGATTCACCTTTCTCAAATCCAAGATCTCACATGTTCTTTCGATGTCTTTGACTTTCCAACATCTCATCAAGCCTTGCTAAGCTAGCTTTGAATTTGTCCTTGTATTCATTTGCAATAGAAAGTTCATCTCTTAAGGCAACAATCTATATTTCAAGTTCTTGACCATTATTCCTTGACTGCATCAATTCTAGATTCAACTGATCATTCTCATAGGTAAGCCTGAAGAAATCATCAACTCTTTCCTTCAATGATTGTGCCAGATTTTATTCATTCTTCTTTCGGTCCTCAATCTCCTTAGTCAACCTCATCACAATGGATTACATCTCATTTTTCAATGCAACATTCTCTCTCTCAAGCTTGTCAACTTTATTAGCTTTACCCTGATTTTCCATGATCTGATCTTTTTTCTCCTTCAATTTATCCATCAATTCATTCCTCTTGTCTCTAGAAGTGTTCATTTGATCCTTAAAGTCATTAATGAATTCATCAACAACATTCAGGTTTCTTTTCAAGGAACATGTCTCATTTCTAGCAGCATCTAAATCCTCAAGTACCACACAAAGATATCTCTGAAAAACCAGAATCCATTGATTCAATCTCCCAAACCTTCCTCAATAGGTTAAGCTTCCTCAAAGGAAATAGGATCTAATACCAATTGTTGGAATCAAGGATTATTGAGAGTGGGGGGTGAATCAATGATCTACTGGTTAGCAAAATTTCTGATTTAACTTTAAACCACAGGAAGCATAAGCATGAAACCGAAATGCAGAAACATAAAAAAATCATAACACTGCATTTTTAGGTGGAAACCCAAATGAGAAAAATAATAGTGGGATTTGAAACCACAATATTATTCCATTATGTCCAGTAGAAAAAAAATATTACAATATGGGGAATGCACAAGCATTCAGGAACACTGCCTAGAGCTCACTGCTCAAGTATAATAAGGGCTACAACCTCAAAAGGCTCACTATCTTAAAAATAGATTATAGTGATGTCTTAAAATAAATGAACTCCAAAATAGCATCTACAATGCCTAGATGAGGTCTGGTTAAGTGCCAAATATACTGATTGTACCACCTCTGTTGTTCTGCCCTATTCCCTATCTCAGTCAGCTACCAGATCAAGAATGCACACGTGAAACTGCACCAAAATGGATTCTCGATCAGCACTTGCTCACATACAATCATACCATACAACAAAAATATCTCCCACACCAGACTTTTATATCTGCAATCACAAAATAGATCATTTATCAAGTCATCCTACGAATGTAACATGTAGTCATATGTTGGCTTGATCAGATCATAAAAGGTAATTGTGGATCACCAAAACAATAATAAAATGATGTTTCTATGTTGGCTCAATCATCTCATACACGATTCAATACACCACAATCACCAGAAAGATTCCAGACCAAAACTGTTATTGTCAACCCGGAATACCGATTAACTAGCTACCGGTTGACATCCTCTTCCAAAAATCAAGATTCTTGATTACCAGATAGGAATCTCAAGAAGAGTTTCCATCACTAACAACCCTAAACCAATAATCAACCATCAGAAGCCACCAGATGAGTGTTAATTTCCAACACTTACGGTCTTTGTGATGTGATTGTGGTGCATTGTGATTTGTGCTGGCACATGCAATACAAGAGCAAATTATTGTTGAAATGTTCAAAGAAGAGTTATGGTGGTGTGAGTTAAATGAAAGATAAAAAATTGAAATGAGATGGAGATGATGTGGAATGAAATGGAAAAAGAAACTCTAGGAGGACATGGAGTGTATATTATGATTTTTGACAATTGTCATCAAGTAAATGGTGAAATCGGAGGCTCACCTTCAGTGACTGCAGGAAGAGCCGTAAGTGGTTGAAACTATAGAAGAAACTCTTCCTTAGTTCTTGGTTTATGATATAGACAGAGTATGTGGCCATTGACAAGTAGTTTGAACCTGACATTATC
The DNA here is from genome assembly GCF_030272615.1 of Cryptomeria japonica. NCBI lineage: Eukaryota > Viridiplantae > Streptophyta > Pinopsida > Cupressales > Cupressaceae > Cryptomeria > Cryptomeria japonica. The sequence continues at coordinate 223,360,950 of NC_081409.1, forward strand.
AATAGTTGCCAACTTGACTGCACCATTATCAAACACTTGTTCAATTTTATAAGGGCCTAGACACCTTGTTTGTAATTTCCCCAGATTATCCTTAAATCTTGAATCATACAATAAATCCCAGTCCCTAGCATGATTTTTTTTAGGTTTGATGTGTTTATCATGCGATGTTGTTGGACTAAAAGTGTATTCTACAATGTTGATTTCCTCAATTCATTCAACTAATTGAGATGCAATATTCTCTCCTATTGTGCCTCTGACATTTGCATACCCAATTGTACTGTTGTACGCAGAGTTTTATGCTCAAATTCAATTGGCATGACAACATGTTTACCATAAACCAGTTCCAAGGGTGTAAACCCTGTTGTTGTTTTCTAGGATGTGCGATAGGCCCAAACTACTTTTGGGAGGCGATTTTCCCAATCTTTCCTATGTAGTGAACTTGTTTCTATGAGGATGGCCTCAATTTTTTTGTTAGTCACTTTAGATTGACCATTGGCTTGAGTATGATAGAGTGCAGACTTTTTATGTCTAATATTATACTCCTCTATCATAGCAGCAATCAGGTTAGATGTGAATTGTGTACCTTGATCAGTTACAAGTTCTCGAGGTACTCCATATCTGGTAAATATATCCTCATACAAATACTCCATAGCTTTATTTTCCCTAGCATGTTTCATTGCTTTGATGTCAACCCATTTAGTTAGGTAGTTGGTACGAGGATCCATTAGACCAATGAAGTCCATACCCCATTTATCAAATGGGGTAACAACTACCTATAGATGCAGTGGCATCTCATCTGAATTTGTTGGGTGCACCATCCTCTGGCATCTATCACATTTTCTAGTATAGTTAGCTACATACTTATGTAGAGTAGGCCAATAATACCTTGTGTTAAGTATCTTGATGGTTGTTCTTTTAGCTGCAAAATGACCACCACAAGGTTCATCATGGCATGCATGAAGGATGTCAAATGTTTCATATTCTCGAATGCATCTTCTCATAACATTGTTTGGTCCAGTATAGAACAAACATCCATTTACCCATGTGTATGGAAATCTCTTTTCAATCAAAATTCTTTTATCCCTTGGGGAAAGGAGTTAGGTACCTTACCCATAACTAAGTAATTAGCTATATCTGCATACCATGGTATGTGCACTGTGATTGAAAACAAATGTTCATCTAGAAAAGAGTCATATATTATAGGCTCATCAGGTTGGTGTGTGAGTCAAGATAAGAAATCAACAACAACATTTGTCTTTTCTGGTTTGTTAATGATGGTAATATCAAATTCTTGCATCAAGAGAAACCATCTGGCCAACCTTCCTAAAACAACTATCTTGTTCATAAGTTATCTTATTGTTGTATGATCAGTATAAAAAAAGACTTGGTATCCTATAATGTAATGTCTGAACATATTCAGAGCATATATGACTGCTAACATCTCCTTTTCTGTGACAATGTAATTGAGTTAAACTCCCTGCAGATTTTTGTTGATGAAATAGACTGCATTTTCTAGGGCTGCTTCTTTTTTAGCAAGAAACGCTCCTACTGCATGGTCAAAGGCATCAGTGTATATATAGAAAGACAAGTTCCACTTGGGGCCTTGTAGGACTCGTGCCTATGTGAGTACTGTTTTGAGCTCATGAAATGCTTTGTCACATAATGGTGTCCATTGAAAGTCAACATCTTTTAACAAAAGACCATACAAAGGACTTGCAATGGTTTGAATTTTTTTATAAATCTCCTATAGTAACCAGCATGCCCCAAAAAACTATGTATATCTTTTTGCTTGGTAGGGACTGGAAGGGTTTGAATTACCTCAATTTTAGTAGGGTCCACTTAAATTCCTTTGGCTGAAATGTCATGTCACAAGACTACTCCTTCTTGCATCATAAGAAAACATTTCTCACTATTTAGGGACAAATTATTTCTTGGCACCTTTGTAGAACCTTAGATATATTATCAAGTGCTTCTTTAAATTCACCACCATATGTTGTGAAATCATCCATATAGATCTCCATACAATTGTGTGAGATGTATGCAAAAATACTTAGAACTGCTCTTTGAAATGTTGTTGGAGAATTACATAACCCAAATGGAAGGACTGAGTAAGCATAGGTTGCCCAAGGACAAGTGAAATTTGTCTTGTCCTGGTGTAATTTGAATCTGATTATAACCAGTAAAGCCATCAAGAAATGAGAAATATTTTTTACTTGCCAGAGAGTCAAGTACTTGATCAACGAAAGGTAGTGGAAAGTGACCTTTTTTGGTAGCTTTGTTCAATTCTCTATAATCTACACATACTCTCCATTGACCATTCTTTTTAGAAACAATTACCAATGGTGAAATCCACTAATTGTCTGAGATGGGGTAGATGAATCTGACATCCAATAGCTTTTATAATTCTGTCTTCACAATTTCTCTAAGGGTTGGATTAATTCTTCTCTGAGGTTGTCTGATTGACTTAGTGTTCTCCTGGATGTAAATTTTGTGAGTACATAGCTTAGGATCTAAGCCCACCATATTAGTGTAATCCCAAGAAAAGGAAGATTTCTTTTCCTGCAACAATTTCCTCAATGACTGCTCCTGCTATGTTGAGAGTTGATTGTTAATAATGAGTTGTTTTCCAATTGCCACTTCAATTTGTTTAGTCATTTATTTCATTAAGGCTTCATTCACACTAGGTAGCTTGACTTCTTGAGGTAACAAGGTGTGAATAAATGCTAGAGTAAGAAAATCAGATGTTGTTTTGAAGAGCATTCACAATTACCAGTAGTGTCTTTTGTTGGAGCTTCTTGTGTACATGTGTTATTCAACAATTGTATTAACAATTGAGCTTCATCATAGAGTTGGATAAGAGGACCTCTATCAATCATCATTTTACCACAAATTTAACATCTTCAGATTCATCTCCCAAATTAGGCCAGACAAAGTTTTCTGATTCTTCTTAAGGTTGAGCAGGTTGAAAGAGTGTCATTTTTTGGGTACTATCTCCATTTGAAACATTCATGTTCCTAGATCTACAACCAATATAAGCATTTGTAGTATCCAACCAAGGCCTTCCCAAAATAACTGGATAGCCTCCCAAAGTAGTCTTAGGTGATAGAATCATAAAATCAGCAGGATACTCCCAAGATTCAAGAATTACTACAATGTCTTCTATGATACCATTCGGTTTAACTATGGAACTATTAGATAACTGGATAATTGTATGAGTAGGTCTTTTATGGGCAAAATTTAGACTTTGCATAGTCTCCTTGGTCATTACATTAATAGCATCTCCTAAGTCTATGAGAACATTTTGAATCATGACTCCATTGATTATAATTGAAACAAATGGAATACTAGGGCCTGAGTACTTAGGCATGATCATTTTTCCCATCATAATGTCAACTAGTTTACCCAAGACATGAACTCTTGTAGGGTCTTTTTTCTTCCATCCAGGTTTCTTTAAACAAGCCTCCCTAAGAGATTTTCTATATACAAGTTATCCTTAATGGCCTGAAAAAAATAATTTTTATGGAGACTTGCTTAAGCTGATCAAGAAAATCAAATGTTGGCTCAGGATCAGATTTTGGTTGAGCCAATCTTTGAGGGAATGGAGGTTCTGGATCTTTAGGATCATTAGGTGTCAAACTGGGGTCAGTTCAACTATTTCTTCCTCCTCATTAGTTAACTCTATGATTACTAGAGTACCTGGTGATTGTAAAGTTTTTCCTGACCTTAGATGAACATCACTTATGTTAACTAAGTAGGCAGGATATTGGTTAAACTCTGTTGAGTACACAGGTTGTTGTTGTGGTTTATTGTTAGGATTAGGGGCAGGCTGGGTAGGAAGTTGTGTAGGTCTTGGTAGAAAATTTGCAGGTGGCATAATAGCTGGCTGAGAGGTTGGAGGTGGATTAACCTGATTAGGCCATTGTTGTCCTCTCCAAGGTTGTTGTTGGGGCCAACTAGATTGTTGAGATTGCCAATTTGCTTGGGGTGGGTGTCGTTGAGCTTGGGGTCCAGACCAAGAATTAGGTTGATAGTTCCATTGAGGGTTCCCATAATTACCAATATTAGGAGGATACTAGTTTTTCCATTTATTATTAGATGCATATGAATATGGACCATTAAAAGATAAAGGATCAGGTGGCATACCTTGTCTTTGAACCCATGGTTTTCTTGGTGCCACAAAGAAAATTTGTCCTTCATCATCCTCAATTTGATGAAAGTCCGGTTGATGCATTTTGTTGTCAATACTGGAGAACTTTTTACATCTGCACTCCTTTTTCTTTTGTCTACAATGTGGACAAAATTCAGACAACATTGCTTCTGCAACTTCTTGTTTCTGTTTGGCTAGGAGAGTGTCAATTTGTGTGGCCATATTGTTGATGATGTCTTGCACCTAAAAATATTTGAGAAGATTAGTCAACTCCATTTTTGGAACTCCAGAGTTAGATTTTCTTCCTGGTGACATGTACTTGGATCCTCTAGGCTTCCTTAATGTAACTCTTGAATAATTCTATTAGAGTAGTTGTATGCCACTCCATGTAGCTTGAGTAATATCTCCTCTAGCCACAAGGTTGAGAGAATGTATTCATTCTTCATTTAATCCCCTTAAGAAGACCAATTTATGTGAATCTTCACTTAGTTGATTGTGTTGGGATTTCTTAAGACAACAGAGAAATCTTCCTACATAATCTTCTAGGGACTCTTCATCTTTTTGCTACATCCTAAAAATATTATCTCCCCTCATATCACTTCCCCTACAATAATCTTTGTATTTCTTAATGAATTTTTCTTTCATGTTGTCCCAGTTAGTGACATAATCTTCTCTTAAAGACATGGACCATCAGAGAGAAAAATCCTTCAAGTTGGATGGAAACAATTTGAGGCGGTGTCCATCTGTAGTGTAATCATAGATTTTGCATAAGACATCAAATTCAAAGAGAAAGGTATTTGGATCTTCTTTAACAAGGCCATAAAAGTGAGGAAGAGCAGAAGGAGGGATTTTTTTTAGATTGGCATTGGCTCCTTGTGGAGGTATGGGAAATTTGAAGGTTAATTCAGGGGGTGGGGGTGGATTATTTCCACCACTACCTCTGCCAGCCATAATGCCTTGGTAAACGACTAATGCAACAGTTAGATCTTCATTGGGTGGTGGTTCTGGTGGATGAATTAAGTTATCTAAGTCTACAAAGAGTTGCGCAAAATGGTCAAGTTCTAGCTCAGTGGGATTTTCAAGTGGATGTTTGTCAGAGTTATTCAAATTAGGAAGGAAACTCCCAAGGGGATCTCTTCTTCTTTGATGTACATACAAATTTTGAAAGGTTAACATCTATGTTGCATTCAAAAGCATAAATGACTTATACTATATTGAAGATGAAATGCTACTAATATATTGTTTTGACAAATTAAATCCTATTGTTCCCATAAACTCTTAGTTTGTCACCATCCCCAACAACTACGCGAAAATGTTGGTGCAAAATAATGGCTATCACACACAGCTAGGTACTCAGACTAGAGACCCAAGTTTCCATTGAGCAGTTATTCGAATTCTATTTTTCTGACTTAATTATTTATCAATTTGAGGACATGTAACTTGAAATGGGACTGTAAAGTATATGCACTAAGAGCATATAAGAGCAAGTCTATCATATTTTTTAGGCAATTGAAAGTGATTAAACAACTGTTTACAGAAAAGGGAATTGCTTGAAATCACGACTTTAAAGAATATTAATTTTTGCTAACAAAATACCAATTCTGCATAGGACATCAAATTCAAAGAGAAAGGTATCTGGATCTTCTGTAACAAGGCCATAAAAGTGAGGAAGAGTAGGAGGGATGTTTTTTAGATTAGCATTGGCTCCTTGTGGAGGTATGGTAAATTTGAAGGTTAATTAAGGGGGTGGGGGTGGATTATTTCCACCACTACCTCCACCAGCGATAATGCCTTGGTAAACGACTAATGCAACGGTTAGATCTTCGTTGGGTGGTGGTTCTAGTGGAGGAATTAAGTTATATAAGTCTGCAAAGAGTTGCACAAAATGGTCAAGTTCTGGCTCAATGGGATTTTCAGGTGGATGTTTGTCAGAGTTATCCAAATTAGGAAGGAAACTCCCAAGGGGATCTCTTCTTCTTTGATGTACATACAAATTTTGAAAGGTTAACATCTATGTTGCATTCAAAAACATAAATGACATATACTATATTGAAGATGAAATGCTACTAATATACTGTTTTGACAAATTAAATCCTATTGTTCCCATAAACTCTTAGTTTGTCACCATCCACAACAACTACGCGAAAATGTGGGTGCAAAATAATGGCTATCACACACAGCTAGGTACTCAGACTAGAGACACAAGTTTCCATTGAGTAGTTATTCAAATTCCATTTTTCTGACTCAATTATTTATCAAATCGAGGACGTGTAACTTGAAATGGGACTGCAAAGTATATGCACTAAGAACATATAGGAGCAAGTCTATCATATTTTTTAGGCAATTGAAAGTGATTAAACAACTATTTATAGAAAAAAGAATTGCTTGAAATCATGACTTTAAAGATAATATTAATTTTTGCTAACAAAATACCAATTCTGCATAGGACATCAAATTCAAAGCGAAAGGTATCTGGATCTTCTATAACAAGGCCATAAAAGTGAGGAAGAGTAGAAGGAGGGATTTTTGTCATATTGGCATTGGCTCTTTGTGGAGGTATGGGAAATTTGAAGGTTAATTCAGGGGGTGGGGGTGGATTATTTCCACCACTACCTCCGCCAGCCATAATGCCTTGGTAAACGACTAACGCAACGGTTAGATCTTCGTTGGGTGGTGGTTCTGGTGGAGGAATGTGCAAAGGATTTATAACATTCATCCTTAACAACAACCCAAAACATTTGCATCACTTCCTACTATCTAGGTGGAAGCTTTATTCAAAACTCATAAAATCTAGGAAAGCTAAGATAATCAAGACTCTTGTCCTTCTTTGAGCATTTTTAGGTTTTCCCTATATCCTCTCTAACATCCCTCATGAAAACTAACAATATTTACTAATGGATCAGGATTAGTCTACAGACTCCTTATCAAGCAAGGACAGTAGTGACCAAGTCTTCAACAAATTTTTGAACTCTTCGTGACTAGCTGTCCATCCTTTATCCACGTTACCATGTTGCTATGAATGAGACTTCGTTCCTTCATAAAGATCATTCCATACATCTGTGATGCAAAGGTTAGAGCAAACATTCTATCCACACATCATGATCATTTATTTTGAACATATTCCTTAGTCACACATAAAAATAGTAAATACTTATAATTGCATTTATAAGGTTCATGGTTCTGTCAAAATAAAGGTTTCAACTACAGGTAATAAGACTTATCAAAACAAGCATATAAGGTTGATTAAAGTATGTTTAAGAAGTCCATCAACAAATACAAAAACCCTTAAAGATGGAAAACTATCTATGAAAGAACCATGAAACTATGACACATCACAAACAACCAAATAAGAAGTTTCCATTTCAAATATGAAAATATTTCCAAAGGATATTATCCCAAATTTTAGGAAATTTCCCCAAATATTAGGAAATCCAAGATATTTGGGAATGTGCACACATATGGTGAGGGAAAGAGGATAAGGCTGACTAAATGAGACACTTGTTCTTGAGAAGGGCAAGTGTCATGGAAAAGAATGACAAGTTTCCTTGAGAAGGGTAAGTGTCATGGAAAAGAATGACAAGTGTCCTTGAGGACACATGCCTATTTGGGAATGAGACACCCAAATTGGAAGGTTCTATTCCAAAAGAGGTTATAAAATAGGGATATTCTCATGGCTTAGGAAATTTGGGATATATTCCCAAATTTTAGGCAATTTGGTTCCCTTCCAAATTGAGGAGATTTCCATGACATGATATCTAGGATATTTTCGCCAGGAAATGATTCCTCCAAAAATGAGGATATTTCCATGGTTTAAGATATTTGGGATATTTTCCCCAAATTTTAGGAAATGATTCCTAAAAAATGATATTTCCATGGTTTTAGATATTTGATATATTTTCCCCAAATTTTAGGAAATGGACATTTATGATGAGGGATAAGGGATAGGGTTGACTAAACCCGTGGTTCATTAAGTGGGTTAGGCCAGAGGAAGGGTTAGATAAGGGTTAGCGTTAGGAGACATGAGAGGAAAATATAATTAATTAATTCTGTGAGGGAATTTGAGAGGAAAACGTTAACATGAATCCAATAATCAAATTGCAAAATTTGATATATTTAATAGTAAAAGGGTCAAAATTAAATAATTAATCATTTTTTAATTATAAATAATTAATCAAAAGTGAAATATAACATAATTTATAAAATTAACTAGCTAGAGGAAATGAACACTAATAAATTAAATAATGCGTAATTACTTAATTAAAGGTTCTTAGGATAGCTAAATTTAATTAATTCAATTAATCAAATTTAGGTGTCTACATTTTGTCCCTCTTCGTAGTGGTGCTAAAATAGCATCAATGTGAAGAATGAAAGATACCAGAGACTCAAGGAATAGAGAGTAAGAAAATGTCCTAGGCGGACAAAGGAAGGGCAAGAAACAGGTTGAGTAGGCAAGAATGGCACTAAAAAAGATGATTGCAGGAAGAAATGAGAAGAAAAATGGTCTCAAAGGGACCAGGATGATGAAAATAGGCCTTTGAGAAGCCCTATATTAGTAAATTTGGAAATTTACTATTCATTTTTACTATGCACATGAGATAATTTTGATCAAATTAAAGCCCTTTTAGATTTTCTTTGCACAGTTGAGAGCTTTCAGTGCACTAGATGAGATGGTGGCTAGGGAGATCTTGAGGCATCATGTGAACATGGTGGTGAGTGTCAGACGGAGCAGGTGACCCGATTGAGAGGTATATCAGGAGAAACTTGAGCTTTGTTTTATTTTTCATGCATTTATTAGCATTTAATGTTGTCAAAACAACGATCCTATTGGTTCATGAACTGCGAGATCGCGTGCTAAAGCGGCAAGAACGTATTCCCACCACTCACGCACAAAGGTGAGATTGGGTAGTGTAGTCACATAAATCTGTCCACTTAATTAAATGAATACTTAGTATTTATTTGATTATTTAACCATCAATTAATGAATTAATTAAATTAATATTTAATTAATTCATCTTAACCCTCTTCTCCTATTAATTAAATAAATTATTCAATTTATTTGATTTAATTCACTTAACCAAATTCAGACCATTAATTAAATAAATAAATCATATTTATTTAATTAAACATTCTCTCACATTTAAATAAATTAATATTTATTTAAATCTCCCAAAATCCCACCTCTCACATTTAAATAAATTAACATTTATTTAAATCACCTTTATCCTCCACCCACTTGTATTTTCCTACAAATGCTAGTTGCACAATTATTTTAAATAAATAATTTATTTAAATCACCTTTATCCTCCACCCACTTGTATTTTTCTACAAAAGCAAGTTGCACAACTATTTTAAATAAATTATTTATTTAAAATCCTATTTATCCTCACCCACTTGAAACCTTTATTGGTTTCCCTCAAAGTCTTCAAGCATTTTAATGCTTTATCTTCATTTTTCTCATTTAAATAAATTCATATTTATTTGAATATTTATCCAAATACAAATTACACCATTTAATTGAAATAAATGATTTTATTTTAATTGAAAATACCAAAATTTCTCCCACTTGCGTTTTCCTACAAAATCCACTTGCATGCCTAAAGCCCTTCTAGAATTTTCTAATCACTTCTAAATAACCTAACCCCTTCTCTAAACTTTGTCACATTCCTAAGCAAAAGGGAAGTCACTTCTCAAACCCTCAAAGTCTTTGATAACCATTAAAGGCTTTCAACCTTCAACCACTAAATGGCTCAAAGTCTTTGATAACCATTGAAGGCTTTCAACCTTCAACCACTAAATGGCTCAAAGTCTTTGATAACCATTGAAGGCTTTCAACCTTCAACCACTTAATCCCCAAAGTCTCCAATAACCATTAATGGTTACCTCAAACCCTCCCACATGGTTAAAACATTTGTTTTGACTCAACCTCTACCCAACCCAAAGGTCTCATCAGGCCATTAATGCTTTGACCATGATTATCTCTTAAACATTTGCACAAAGGTTTATCCTTGGATTAACTCTTAATCCAGTGGGTAATCTTAATTTGGACTTGACCCTTAGCCTCTAGATAACCATGAGGTCTTCTCAGGCCTTTAATGCCTCCAACCTCTTCTCTCAACCCAATCCTATGTTGACACTTGTCACCATTTTATTGGTGCCAATTGTGCACATGGATCCCCAACTTTCAAACTTGGCCCTTGATTAAACCATTCAATCTTAACCCTTCATTTCCCCATTTCTTCTATAAATAGAACCCTTCTCCTCAAGCAAAGAGAGAAGCATTAGAGTATTGTTGTTATACTGGCATTAGCATAGAGCTTTCTCATAGCATCACTATCTACACTTGCATAGCATTTGCTTATCATATTCAACTATCTTGAATCTCCATATGGCATCCATGGCTAGTGCTAAAAGCTGAGAGCTACACTCATTTGGGACTTGGAGAGGAGAGGAACAAGGGAGGAGCAACTATGAGCATCTTGATTAGCATTTGGAGGAGTATAGTTTATCTATTTTATTCTATGTTTATATGCTTTCTATTTCATGCTTAATATCTCTCTTGATATGCCTATTTAAGATAATCTTTTGTTGCTAACACTAACGTTTGTTTCTTGTGCTCTTGTGTGTGTTGTCATCAAACAGATTTTCTAATCCTTTTTGTAGAGCATCATTTGGTGAACCCAACGTGAATCCAAACACCAAAAAGATCAACTTTTTTTTTTTTTTAACCAATAACATGTTTGAATGTTGAAAATGTCACACAGGTTGCACTTTTGACACTGTTTTGGTGCATTTGACATTATTTTGGCGCTATTCACCCTGTTTCAGTGCTTTTTCCTTCTCTGTCTTTCCCTTTCTTTTAGTGTGTTTGTGTTAAATAGTGCCTCTGTTCAAACGCAGACTAGCGCTATTGTAACAAAACGTTGTACAAATCACCTTGTAACCCAAAAAAAAAAAATTAGGCTTGTAGGAGCCCACCAAATAGGCAGATTTTACTAACTATTTTTCTCTTTTGTGCAGATTTAAATTAGATTAAAAAGTAGATTTATATTTTTTTACTAACTTGTTTTTTGAAGTTGGTTTTAAAAATGAATTCACTTTTTATTTTGGTTTAAAATTAACTTCACATTTCAAATTTGGGCTTTTAAAAAAGAATCACACATTTGTTTGGGGCTCTTAAAAAGAATTTCATTGTTCCAAGGTAAAAAGAACCACAAACTTATACAAAAACAACTTTATTTTTTTGCAAGTTAGGAAACAAACTTTGTTTTGGTGCTTAAAATCAACAAGGCAAATTTTATTTCTTGCATCAAGATAAAACTCACAATCCACACTTCCATTTTTGGTGCAAATAAAATTCACAATCAACTTGTCTCATTTTTAAAGCAATTTTACTTCATGCAAACCTATTTTTCATTAAGTTGACCAGGATTTTCAAATTCTAGTTTACTCAAACAATTTCCTTTGAAAATTAAAAAGAACACCATGATTGTTGGAGCAACATCTCCAAATAGTTAGATCACATTGCAATGATAGATTAAAAAGAACAAGTGTTTTTCGTGCTTGGCACACTTGTGCAAAGAGTTGGTCGAGTGGTCCTACTTATAACACACACTATCCTCTCCCTTGGCTTTCGTGGTCCTAGGTGCAAGAGAAAAGTGTTAGTAACACTCACATTTTATCTTTTTAAGAGAGGCCTACCAAGGGATCGACTCTTGGGAATGACCTCGAGCGGTAAATCCTTCGAGCTGCTATAGAAATCAGGTGAAAGCGAAAGTTGTAGCCTTGGGTATAGCTGTTCCTACAGTGTAACTGGCCGAAAGGACAAATGGGCCCCACCACCAGTTACAAGGCTCTTAAGTGAGTCACTGCAGAATGAACTTATGTCCAAAAACATCGAACATGACTAAACACTTTTAAGTAGTAGCCCACCCGTTCTATTGATTGAGGATATTTGGGATATAATTTAGTGCAAGAGCATAGATGGTTTTGCTCCCAAGATACTCACCATACATATTTCCTTGAGTAGAAACATAGCTTTTTGAAAAGTCACTTATGGCTTGATAAAAGTGGTGACTCCCCCATCATAGGGATCATCTATTTGTTATGCTCGTGCAAGACTTAGTATATCACATCCTTACTTGCCAAGGCGGGATTCATAAGGTATGTAGTACCAAAGTCGAAGAAATATCAAGATGTGGGCTAAATTTATCACAACTAGCCATTTGACCTTAGGGATAAAAAGTGTTTGAAGTGTGTTCGTTTTAAAGACCAAGTACAAATTGAGCCGACTTCAGGCTTTGGAAATACACCTTAAAATACATCTAAAGGAAGGGTCATATACAAGTCCAAAGATTGGGTTGATCTAGACCCATACTCATTTGTGCCTTTTAGGCAACATTCTTGTGTTTGTGTGCTTGCTTTGTTTTCTTGTCAAAAAAAAATAAAAAAATCAGAAAATCACTTCCCAAAAACAAAGTATTCATCCAACCAAACATCTGTCAAAACAACCAAAAACATTAAAAAAAAAGGTACAAACAACAAAAAGTCAAATTTTATGACCATTCTTCACATCTTGCGAAAGAAGAAGCGTCATCAGAATATCAACTTGAAAAGAAGACCATTGAGCTCAAAGGCTTTGATAAAAAGGAGGAAATTCTTCTATATAAATAGACAAATCTTTGTCTCACATAGAGTCTTTCTGCGTCACATGCGTCTCTACCTTCAAGGAAAAACAAACGAATTTGATTCCGAATCATTGAACCGCAGAGCTTTTATGCAATATAGAGCTCTGAGTTATCACAAAAACCAAGGAGGAAAGATTAATCCCAACTTCTTCCCAAACGTCTGTATCACATACAACACAGCTCGAGAAATACCACCAACACCCGAAAGGGAAGAGATAGAGTTTGTCCCATTTATAACACAAAGTTTTTATTGAAGTTGAAAACATTTTCATCCATCATCTCACTCATACATCATCACTTCATCATCAATCCGTCCCAACTCTCAAAACATTAAGAGGTTCTTGTCCCAAGTTCTCTTTTTAGATATTGCTTGAAATCAAACACATCACATCACTTTTTAGATTGTTTCTACATCTAGGATAAGCTCATCCTAAGAGACACATCTACGCAGGTTAAAACTAGTTCATGAGTGAATCCTCTCATTACTAGGTAGTTAAATCTGTAACACATCTCAGATTTCTCTACACCTTATCACATCAAATCTTATCAAACAAGCAAGCAATTCAAAGAAGGAATTTTGGTTACATCCACCTTAAAAAGTGCTAGAGATCCACATGCAACACAATCCACTAATCATCAAATTCTCATTTCATCACAAACTCATCATCATTTTCACTCAATTTCAACAAAAACTCATAAAGCAAAAATGGCTCAAACCCGATCACAGTCGAGACAACAAGAAATAGAAAGAGAAGAAGAAGAAGAGGAAAATCTCAATGAATTTCAAGAAGCACTTGGAGGAAATGCCGATGACAAAAACCCAAGTACTCCCACTCCTACAACGATAGAAAGGGCTTAGCATAACCCTCTCTTTAATAGATTGTTTGATGAAATACTCAGGAGCAATGTGGATGCTCACTTCTTAAGACTCGCTCGAGAAGGAGCAAAACTCCCATCTGACTTTGATCTTGCCCAATTAAGACAAGCATCAGAAAGACAAAGTCACCATGAAGAGGAAAGAGATAGAGATCCCATCAGATATAACATTCCTCGAGGTAACCCACCACCTCCTCCTCCAAATGGAATGGAGATGTTGCGGCAACAAGTCGAGAATCTCGCCCAACAGCTTCATAGTGGTGTCAAGACTAACCAGTTCTCACTCAATGACATCTGTCCCTATCCTTTTGATAGGAATCTTTACATGCCACCATTCCCACGAGGATTCGAAACACCCAAATTCGAAAAATATAGAGGAAAGGGAGATCCTCGTGATCATGTCAAAGAATTTCATTCCGCTTGTCTTGAAGTGGCATATGAAGACACCTACCTAATGTGCCTTTTTCCCCAAAGCTTGGGAGGAAGAACCACATCATGGTTTTCCCGACTACCAGGTGGCATTAGAACATTTGAGGAACTCATCCAGAAGTTCCTAGCTCATTACTCTCATAACATTGAATGCGATGTCACCATGGCTGATCTATGCAACACCAAACAAAAACCAGGTGAGCAATTCTCAGTATTCCTGCAACGATGGCGCCAAATGTCTAGCAGATGTTCTCTTCAGTTACTTGAACGAGAACTAGTGGAAATATTCATTTCCAACTTAAACGAAGAAATGGAATTTCACTTGGACGTTAAAGACACGAACTCATTTAATGATATGATCACCAAGGGTTTAAAATGTGAACGGGCACTCATCAAGAAAGGACTCATCAAAATCTTTAACGAACCAAAAGATGGTCCTCGCCCATGCTTCAACAGCGATAAACCAAACTTCTGGAATAAAAACAAGAATATTGTCAATGATGGGGTTGTGGATGCCAGGACTATCCAGAACGTACAACCTGTGGTTCGGTTTGCAGGACAAAATCCTCCACCTCAGAATAACACAAATGTTTCGTCCAATCAAGGTCGCATCACATCTCATGATGAACCTAGACCTCGTCAGCAAAAATAGAAACGCACATACACTCCCTTAGGGGAACCCATTGAAACAGTGTTGCGACAACTCATTTCTCAAAATTTGGTCACTCTACCTAAGCTATCAAACTATGAGCCTCAGGTCAAACCAACATGGTGGAGAGATACTGAACACTGTGAATTCCATCAAGGAAGAGGGCACAAGACAAGTAATTGTCACCGATTGAAAGATCTCATTCAGGATCTTATTGATCGAGGAGAAATTGAAATTGAAAGACATGACCCAAAAACAACAAATAATGATCATCTGATGTTCAAAAATTGACTTCCATCACAAGATCAAAGGGGTCCTTCCACTTCTAGGTGAGGCACTGATACCACTGATTATACACAGGCTGCGTATAATTACACTGTAAATCATTTGTATGATGCCAATGAACAAGTTGCAACTATAACCTTCAAAAATCCCAACTCAAATTGCAATGTTGTTACACGTCGCGACAAAGTTACCATAAAGGAAGCTCCACAAGGCACCACCTCCATCCCAAAGTAGTACAATCTTGTGGAACAATTAGACAAAACCCCTGCGCTTATATCCATTTTAGAGCTTTTGCGTCTATCGCCATCTCATAAAACTATCTTGGATCAAGCACTCCAAGAGGCGTCAGTCCCTGCAAATCTGAATACAGACCAATTTCAAGCCATGGTTGGAAATCTAAAGTCCTCACCTTGTCTCACTTTTTCTGAAAGTGACAACTCTTCCTTCCAGCAACCTCATAATGCCTCACTCCACATCGAAGGATTTATTAACCAGCATAGGATCAAGCGAGTCTTGATAGATAATGGAGCAGGCCTGAACATTTGTACACTACAGTTGGTCACAACATTGGGCTATGCGATAGAATCAGTGGATCCTCGTAAGAAGATCACAATCAAAGCCTATGACGATGCAGAGCGTTCATCCAAAGGAGCTGTGGTACTACCAATCCGCGTGGGCCCTGTAGTAAAGCACATCATCTGTCAGGTTCTGGACCTTCCTCTGCCATACAATCTATTGTTAGGAAGACCTTGGATACATGCCATGCAAGCCGTTCCATCTACCTACCATCAATGTATCAAGTTCCCACATAACGGTGTAGAGATCACAATTCTGGGTGACGCAAATCCCTTTGCATATTGCCATAATATCAACCATCAACCAGAGATTACCGTTCCTAATAATAGAGAAGCCATTTCCTCCACATCATATATAAGTCCCGCCTCTCTTGCCTATTCAAACACCACTATACCCAAGCAAGAAAAGCTTAAGATGAAGATAGCAGAGGAAGGTCCTGGGGAATACAACTTGAGTCAACTCTTTTGTGTGGGACAGATGCCCACTTCTCCTAGAACACATGGTAAACCACAGCAGTTACTCCAGCAACCACTAATCACGCCCACATGTGCTTTGATGCCTTTCATCCTTGGAAAGAGTCAAGAAGAAGAAACCCAAGATGAGGACTTAGCAAAATGGATCTATAAAGATCCCATCACCACTGATCTACCACAAGTTAAACTTCCTACGGATCAGTATGGCAAAGGTCTCCTTATTATGCAATGAATGGGATATGATGGTCAGAGTGCTTTGGGATATTGCAAAAAAGGATGACATGAACCTCTGCTGCCAGAATTAAAGCCCAAAGGTAATACAGGCCTAGGCTTTGAGAAAGAAATCTTTCCTAAGCTTAGATTCAAAGGAAAACCCAACAAACCATTTTGTCCACCTACTACAAAGAGGACACCTTTTATAATCAAGGCACCATCAAGCACCATCCCAACTGCCCCATCGAGGCTCAAAACCCCAACACAACTATCACCAATACCAATTGTCCCACCAAGAAAACCAGTAATCCCATCAATAGTACCATTAGCAGTAGCAACTGTGTCAGAACCTGCAACAACATCTATAGCACCAGCAGTTCCAGCAGAAGCAACTAAGTCAATATTACCGATACTCCCCGTACTAGATTCCTTGATCCCCATCAATCTTCTTATAGCACCGATCACTACAAAGGTACATCAACCAATCACACCTACAGTGTTTAACTCAAAAGACATCCCAGTATGGTATAGCAATCGGATGCTGGAAAGTGACTCAGAGACCGACTCGCATGAATGGGAATTTGATTCTATAAATCTTAACACTTCAGATGAGGAAGACACATCACCACCTCCACCACACAAAGACATCCCTATTTACAGAGAAGCACAGATAAAGACCACTTGGGTTCCTGAACTGGAAACATCTTCCACAAACCCTACGTCTCATCCTACGCCTGATTCTGATAGGGAGAGTACCATTAATGACCTTCACCATAACGTCTTAACCCTCACTGATACATCTAATGCACTTAACCTAATCGATGAAGTAATGCCCATTATCCACCCTGAACTCATCGAATGGAACCAACCAAATTCCCCATGTCTTGACCTCTTCCAGAACGATGAGGCTACCATTGACTTTTTGGAATTAAGGGATAACCTACCAAGCGGGGATCACAAAGCTGGATTCGCCATTGAACTTAATAGCGTAGCATACTTTGGGGCGGATGCCAAACCTTTCAACTACAAAAATATAACACTAAAACATGGATCTTCCAGTGAAAACCACACTGTGGTACTGTTTGATCCAACAAAAATAAAAAGAAAGAGCGTATCCAACGGTGAGAACCTCTCTGAGGCGCCTGAGAATGAAGGGTTTGACATTCTCCCTAATAGTACACAACAAGAATGATCAACGATTCTCATCGAGGAAACCAAAGAATACAATGTGGGGACTCCTGAAAATCCTCATCTCATACATCTGGCATCTCTTCTCACTCTAGAGGAACAACCTAAATTTATAGAGTTCTTCCAGAAGCGTCAAATCAACTTTGCATGGTCATATGTAGACATGCCTGGGCTTGATCCTGATTTAGTCATGCATCACCTCACCGTAGCAGAAGGAGCCAAACCTGTCAAGCAGAAGCTTCATAAGATGCATCCCCAGATTGCAGTGCTAGTCAAAACAGAACTCAAGAAACTCCTAGATGTTGGTTTCATTAGACCAATTGATTATGCAGAATGGATCTCCAATATTGTGCCTGTCGGCAAACCAAAAGGGGGCATCCGCATTTGTACTGACTTCAAAGATCTAAATAAGGCCTGTCTTAAGGATGATTTCCCCCTACCAAATATTGACATCATAGTGGATCTAACAACAGGACATGCCATGCTTTCACTCATGGATGGATTTTCAGGATACAATCAAATAAAGATCGCACCAGAGGACCAACATAAGACAGCCTTCACATGTCCATGGGGCACATATTGCTGGAATGTAATGCCTTTCGGTCTAAAGAATGCAGGAGCAACCTATCAAAGAGCAATGACCACCATCTTCCATGACATGATGCATACCATGATGGAAGATTATGTTGATGACTTACTAGCAAAATCACTCACTAGAGAAGGGCATCTCCACATCTTAGATAAAATCTTTGATAGACTGGAACAATACCATGTTCGACTCAACCCAAAGAAATGTGTCTTTGGAGTAACCTCCGGGAAGCTTCTAGGATACATTGTCTCAAGCAAAGGTATTGAGGTCGACCCAACAAAGGTAAAAGCAATCATGGACATGCCACCTCCAAAGAATATCAGTCAGCTAAGGACACTACAAGGACGGCTTCAATCCATCCGAAGATTCATTGCACAATTGGCTGATAAGTGTCACCCATTTACACATCTGCTACACAAGAACATCTGCTTTCAATGGGATGCTCGATGCTAGCAAGCATTTCAGACACTTAAAGACTATCTCATGAATCCACCATTGTTGATGCCACCAGATCCAAGTAGACCATTGTTACTCTATATCTCGGCAACAAGTATGGCATTGGGTGTACTACTGGCACAACATAATGCACAAGGCAAAGAATGTGCTATATACTACATCTCTCGCACACTGGTTGGCTATGAACTCAACTACACACCTATTGAGCGAGTTTGCCTAGCAGTAATCTTAGCAGCCACTAAACTGAGGCACTATCTGTTAACACACAAGGTACAACTCATTGCAAAGATTGATCCACTCAAGTTTTTACTTAACAAAGCAGCATTGACAGGCCGCTTGGCCAAATGGGTGATGATTCTAAGTGAATTTGACATTGAGTACGTGGACCGTAAAGCTATCAAAGGTCAAGTTATTGCAGATCAGTTGGCCGATGCGCCACTCACAAGTGATCATCCTCTTATTTCCAATTTTCCAGATGAAGAGATATTCATGATCACAACAACACAACCATGGAAACTATATTTTGATGGGTCATACACTAGGCACGGCTCGGGGGCAGACATTCTGTTTATCACACCTCAAGGTGATAGCATCCCGAAGTCTTACAAGCTCACATTTCCATGCACAAACAACATAGCAGAGTATGAGGCCTTGATCACAGGACTCAGGTTAGCCGTACAATGGAAATTACGAGAACTACAAGTATATGGCGATTCCCAACTAGTCATTCGACAAGCAACAGATGAATATCAGACCAAAGATGATAAACTCATGCCATATAAGCAAATGGTGGACACTCTAAAGACATCATTTACTACTATCACTTTTGAGCAGATACCAAGAGATCAGAATCGAGCTGCTGATGCCATGGCTACCATCGCATCTCTACTAGATCTTCCACAAAATTCAACACGCTACGAGTTCTTGGTAGAACAACTTTGGATCCCCGCTTATGATATCCCCGAATCTGAAATGATATGTCACCTTGTTGGTTCTGAATCCCCATGGTACGGTGAGTTCTACACCTATCTCCACGATCATACCCTTCCTCCCAACCAATCAAATAACCAACGAAAAACCTTCATTCGCCAAACTGCTCGATATACCATTATTGCCGAAACCCTATACCAACGTAGTCTTGATGGTACTCTCCTTCGATGTCTGGAACAGGATGAGATAACAAAGGTTTTGGAAGAGGTACATGAAGGAATTTGCGGGACTCACTCAAGTGGTCCATCACTAGCCAAGAAGATCATGCGAGCTGGATACTATTGGCCATCTATGGAAAAGGATTCCTACTACTTTGTCAGGAAATGCAAGAAATGTCAAGTTCATGGTGACCTGATACATGCACCAGCACAGGAACTGCAACCAATCACAACACCATGGCCTTTTTGTCAATGGGGCCTTGACCTTGTGGGTAAGATTCATCCATCTTCATCCAATGGCCATAAATTCATTATTACCGCTACCGAATATTTCACAAAGTGGATCGAAGTTGTTCCACTTACCCAAGTCACCGGCAAGCAGATCGCTTCATTCATCCTCAACTACATCATCTGCCGATATGGTGTACCCATGTCCATCATCACAGATAACGGTCTTCCTTTCAAAAATCAGGATGTCCGTGAGCTTTGTGAGAAATTTCATATCCAACATCGCTTTTCCACCCCCTATTACCCACAAGGCAATGGTCAGGCTGAAGCATCCAATAAAAACATATTGAGAATCCTAAAGAAGATAGTCAATGATGCCGGTCGTGATTGGCATGTTCAATTGAATCCAGCATTATGGGCATATCGAACTAGCATTCGAACCCCTACAAGTGCAACTCCTTATTCATTGGTCTATGGTGCAGAAGCTATCTTACATATTGAGGTTGAGATACCATCATTACGAGTTTCCTTGCATAATCTCATCGATGATGAAGCATACAGAGTCTCACGTCTTCAGGACTTAGAGTTACTTGATGAGAAGCGACAAGCTGCATACAATCACCTCAAAGCCTATCAGCAGCGCATGAGTAGAAGCTACAATCACCGAGTTAGATCTCGTACATTTGAGGTAGGTGATCTTGTTCTTCGAGAGAATCCTCGCAATCAACCAAACAGAGAACATCAAGGCAAGTTTGAATCAAATTGGCTCGGCCCATATGTTGTCACTGCTGTATTCGGGTTTGGGACTTATCAGTTGGCTACATCAAACGGAGAACTGCTTGCAGATCCAATCAATAGCATGCACCTCAAACGGTTTTATACCTAAGGTGTACAGAGCATCAGGCTCCCCTACATATCAGAAAATACCAAAAACATTCAGAAAATGTCCTGAAGAAAATACAAAAACATTCAAAGAAAAATCATGCATCCAAACGGTGAACAACCACTCCAGTGGCACCTTGAGTAAGTACGATGGCGAAAACCTGGCAAACAGGCGCCACTCGTAAAGGCAATGGCTCCAGTATCTTTCAGGCTTGTTGCGATCACATTCATACATACACACATCCATCCATCTAACCATGGCTTGTTATTTGATCTATAATCCAAGAAAGTACTTCATGCGTCTGGCATCCCGCTTTTTCATAAATCATGTCCAACTTGGGGGCAATGCCCTTACAATCTAGATGATGGAAGTGGATTCTACATTACTGGTGATTCATTGGCAAAAACATTCAAAAATGTCTCGCAAAATACAAAAACATTCAAAAATGTCTCGCAAAATCCAAAAACATTCAAAAATGACTCACAAAATCCAAAAACATTCAAAAACTATTACACAAAATCCAAAAACATCGAAAAACCCATCGAAAATCACACAAAAACATGGCAACACCTTGTACATATTCATTCAAGCAGATGCAAAACCAACATTAACACAGTACTCACACAATGACCATTTATCAATCGACCACACAATCCACATCCAACAAATCAGAAACTGTCTTTAAAAACAAGGATGCATCCTTCCTTACCAAAACAAAGACAAAAGTGATGTTTTCTTTGACAAGAAAATTATGTTAAGCTATCAAATGCTTGGTTGATTCGTGAGTAATTCATTTGTTTATCTGTATCGGGATCTTTCAGCATTGTTTTGTATCATTTGCGCATTATTTCCGATGAAGTTTTGGGGCATGTACTAATGGTGTCTACGTGGGAAGTTCACTAAGCTACGTAATCTTATGCCAAATATAGTCATAGATCATTACGGCTTGCTGACTACAGCGTATACCTCGACCATATGAGCATGAACCATTACCAAGGATCCATATTCTTTTATTCTTTATGTATATACTATTTGTTTACAGGTACAATGCTCATTCTTTGGTTCCTCCTCATCCAATTTGGATAAAGGTTTTTATTTCTTAGTACGGTATGCACTTGTCTCAGGATATGATCAGCCTAAGATCAAGGAGGACGATCCAAGTCATGCATGAACGGAGATAATCCTTGTCTGTTCCGCAAGCAATACTCAGGTCAACTTGATCCATTATATCAAGTTGCTTGTATTAACTTGCTATATCAAATACATGTAAGAAATACTCTGGTCATCTTGAATCATTATGTCAAGATGCTTGTATTCTCTTCCAACATTTTAAAGCTCAATGATGAAAATAGAGCACTATGGATCGTCATTCCATCTCATCTATATATACTGCATTTCGTTGCATTCCAACCATCCATACATTCATAATAGCTGCATATCATGCATACATAGTCATAATAATGCATACTCTATTTTCCTCTTCTTCCATAGGAATGAGTCATAAGTCCTCCATATCTTCTATCTAACATCAAATCCCCCCTCACCCTCCATATCTTGATCATCAACATCATCCTAATCCCTTCATCGCTTCCCATCCTCACTCATCCACAAAATTAATCCAGTTACTCTGTCTACACAGATACATCGACTCCCACACACCTAGACTATCAATAGATACTCTGATCAAGTATCTTCGGGTCTCAACAGGTAATCGATCATGGTAATCCTAGACTACATCAGGCATTTATCATAATGACCTAGTCTCAACGGGGCTGCTATGATTCACCACAATCATCCATCCCACGCACACACTATCAATTGATCAACCAATCAAACACAATCCAATGGACAATTACATCAATTGTCTAAGTCTCAATGAGTATTTTGCTTCATATACCTTAACTTTGTCAGGCAATTATATCAATTGTCTAAGTCACATCAGGTCACTTTGATTCACTTACTCAAACTTTATCATGTCCAAGCGACCAACTGACATCAACTGTCATGCTTTGACTTGACCGGGGCAATTAAACCGATTGCACCAGATTGTCCAACCAATTTTGATCAATTGTATAGCATCAATCCAAACCCCACACTACATCTGCTATGTATCTCATGGATGACCTCAGGGTACCCACTGGCTTGTTGTTTCTTCATATTCACTCCATTTTCTCCCATTCTTTCATCATTAGTTCTAATTTCTTCTATTCTACCTCCCCTCCACTTTTCATTCTTTTTCGAGAGATCGCCCGATTTTTCAAAAAAAAAATTCGGCTCATCTCTCGAGGGGGCATATCACCCATTAAATTTACATTTTATGGGGCATTTCTTCACACCTATTTTTCTTTCTTTGAAATGACGCGATAAACCGCACCGTCTCAAAGAGGGGCAAATGTAGTCACATAAATCTGTCCACTTAATTAAATGAATACTTAGTATTTATTTGATTATTTAACCATCAATTAATGAATTAATTAAATTAATATTTAATTAATTCATCTTAACCCTCTTCTCCTATTAATTAAATAAATTATTCAATTTATTTGATTTAATTCACTTAACCAAATTCAGACCATTAATTAAATAAATAAATCATATTTATTTAATTAAATATTCTCTCACATTTAAATAAATTAATATTTATTTAAATCTCCCAAAATCCACCTCTCACATTTAAATAAATTAACATTTATTTAAATCACCTTTATCCTCCACCCACTTGTATTTTCCTACAAATGCTAGTTGCACAATTATTTTAAATAAATAATTTATTTAAATCACCTTTATCCTCCACCCACTTGTATTTTTCTACAAAAGCAAGTTGCACAACTATTTTAAATAAATTATTTATTTAAAATCCTATTTATCCTCACCCACTTGAAACCTTTATTGGTTTCCCTCAAAGTCTTCAAGCATTTTAAGGCTTTATCTTCATTTTTCTCATTTAAATAAATTAATATTTATTTGAATATTTATCCAAATGCAAATTACACCATTTAATTGAAATAAATGATTTTATTTTAATTGAAAATACCAAAATTTCTCCCACTTGTGTTTTCCTACAAAATCCACTTGCATGCCTAAACCCCTTCTAGAATTTTCTAATCACTTCTAAATAACCTAACCCCTTCTCTAAACTTTGTCACATTCCTAAGCAAAAGGGAAGTCACTTCTCAAACCCTTAAAGTCTTTGATAACCATTAAAGGCTTTCAACCTTCAACCACTAAATGGCTCAAAGTCTTTGATAACCATTGAAGGCTTTCAACCTTCAACCACTAAATGGCTCAAAGTCTTTGATAACCATTGAAGGCTTTCAACCTTCAACCACTTAATCCCCAAAGTCTCCAATAACCATTAATGGTTACCTCAAACCCTCCCACATGGTTAAAACATTTGTTTTGACTCAACCTCTACCCAACCCAAAGGTCTCATCAGGCCATTAATGCTTTGACCATGATTATCTCTTAAACATTTGCACAAAGGCTTATCCTTGGATTAACTCTTAATCCAGTGGGTAATCTTAATTTGGACTTGACCCTTAGCCTCTAGATAACCATGAGGTCTTCTCAAGCCTTTAATGCCTCCAACCTCTTCTCTCAACCCAATCCTATGTTGACACTTGTCACCATTTTATTGGTGCCAATTGTGCACATGGATCCCCAACTTTCAAACTTGGCCCTTGATTAAACCATTCAATCTTAACCCTTCATTTCCCCATTTCTTCTATAAATAGAACCCTTCTCCTCAAGCAAAGAGAGAAGCATTAGAGTATTGTTGTTATACTGGCATTAGCATAGAGCTTTCTCATAGCATCACTATCTACACTTGCATAGCATTTGCTTATCATATTCTACTATCTTGAATCTCCATATGGCATCCATGGCTAGTGCTAAAAGCTGAGAGCTACACTCATTTGGGACTTGGAGAGGAGAGGAACAAGGGAGGAGCAACTATGAGCATCTTGATTAGCATTTGGAGGAGTATAGTTTATCTATTTTATTCTATGTTTATATGCTTTCTATTTCATGCTTAATATCTCTCTTGATATGCCTGTTTAGGATAATCTTTTGTTGCTAACACTAACGTTTGTTTCTTGTGCTCTTGTGTGTGTTGTCATCAAACAGATTTTCTAATCCTTTTTGCAGAGCATCAGGTAGATTAGGAATAGGATCAAGATAGTGATCCCATTAAGGCAGTTTCACTGAGGGTGATAGCGAGATCATGATCCCATTACTTTAGGCTAGTGGGATCACAATCTCGCTGCCAAGGAAAGTGTTAGGAAGGGAAAAACTAGATATTGTGTTCCTGCCCTAGTGGGAGTGAGGTAGAAAATAGCGAGATCATGATCTTGCTATCCAAGAAATGGTGGGATTGCCTCTTTTCTGCCAAAAAAGTAGAAATTATACAAATGATGGGATTGAAGGAAAAACAAGAGGAAAAGAGAAAGGATAGAATGGCCAAGAAAAGATAGGGTAGATAGAAGAATAGATTGTAACATGTTGATTCATTTGGATGCAGTGGAGCATAGATATCCTAGTGAGTTGGGAGAGGCATTCAGTTGTTCTGAGAGTAGCTAATGGGTTCGAGCCTATAGAGTGGGCTTTTATTGATGTGATCGGATTGGATCATATGGCACGTATGCCACACATTAATTCTCATATGGCTATGTTGACTGTACTAGAAGAGAGGTGGAGGAGCGACACTGCCACTTTTCACCTATCAACTAGGGAGATGACTGTTACTGATGAGGACGTATATTGCATTTTGAGATTGCCGATGAGGGGAGTTTGGGGTATTGTAGATCAGACACCTCCAACTGATGCTATACAGAGATAGGTTGGGGCATGGGTGTAGCTACGCCATGGGAAACTCTCATTAGATTAGGCTTTACAACAAGCACCACCTGATCGACACATTTACTTTTTTGTATGTGCACTAGTCAGCGATTTAATTTTTCCAGATAGAGGAAGTTGATCAATTGTATTCGACATGATATAGGTATGCATCAACGTTGTATATGGTGGTCAGCAGATGGCTTGGGAGACTCATTTTGATTGAGTTATACAAAGAGATCCATCAAATATGTTATCATGGAGGTTGCAATTTTGGCTACGTGACTCTACTTCAAGTATGGGTATGGGAGTATTTTTTAGTGACTCAACTAGTAGGATGTGCAAATAGGGTAGTAGATTTGCCTGTTGTATATAGTTATTGAGATAGATTACACTATGAGGAGACAAAGGATGCTTCTCATATTACATGGCGATCATACATGGCATTATATAGTTGGTCAGAGGACCATCATCATATCCCTTATATACTATTAATCTTATGTACAATTGATAGGAGAGAGCACGTGATAGCGAGATATACACTAGATAGGGTCTAATGTCAATTTGGTTTTGTACAAGATGTTCTTGAGGTACCCCACAAGTTCAGACAGATTATGAGAGAGAAAATTGCAGAGTGGGGGCCACTTTTGGAGGATAGACAGGCTCTCATTGATGAGTGGACACAATTAGTGCCCACAAAATGGGATCATAGGGAAAGGGTTGCCAATTCCAGGGTTATAGATGCTTATACAACATGTTAGGCTGAGAACAGGCCTATTGGAGTTGGAAGAATAGGTTTAGCTTCACTGGGGAGTAGGAGGGCGAAACGAATGAGAGGTGTCAGATTAGATGCCTATCAGCCTACCAGGGGGAGAGTAGAGGTAGTAGCTGCCATAGTTTTGAGACGAGCTCGAGGGATACCAGTAGCACCAATTGTGCCAACTAGGAGGTAGAGGAGAGCTAGAGGAGATGATGAGACATGAGGGGTAGATGTAGGAGGAGAGGATACAATAACAGTAGGGACAACATATCCTTAGGTAATGGATGTTGATGCCCCAACATCCACACCAGTACCTACTTAGGGACATGGATAGAGCTAGGGTAGGACCTCCCTGCGACTGATACGACCTCAACAACATATGAGAGATGAGAGGGGAGAGGGCTTGTCAACACCATTAGATCTAGCAACATGAATATGTGCCCTATAGGAGGTAGTATCTTAGGGGGAGGAGAGATTAAGCATAGTTACCACAAAGAGAGATAGCCTTTGCAAAGAGAGAGAGACACAATCAAGAAGGCTAGGGTTTATCTTTAGGCTAAGAGGGATCAACTTCAATAGGAGAGGGACATGTCTACAACTACAAGAGATGCCATTGAGCATGCTAGATGATGTACAAAGGATATGGTAGAGAGATACCGATGGGAGAGAGATGAGGCCCAGTGATAGGCTGACAGAGGAGGAGGAGAGGTAGTTTTGGCAGCAATGGTTGAAAGGTGGGGAGAAGATATTCAAGATCTTTCCCACTAGGAAGGATGGTATAGGGCTCAGTATGAGAGAGTTGTTCTTGCAGACCAATGAGAGGTGTATACAGCTCCACCTAGGGTGATGAGATCTAGTTATTCACACAATAGGGGTTCTAGTGGAGGATCAGGGAGATCCAACTGGAGTACCAATGGATCTAGTAGAGGGATTCACACTCAGAGTAGTGGGTAGAGAACTGGATCATCATTGGGATTTGTACAGGGATCCTAGGGACAAGATTAGGGACAGGGACCGATCTAGCCTCCCTAGAGAATTTTATCATAACTTGATGCAGATGCAAATGATTATTTTTTGGTGTATGATACACAAGATATATTCATTATTTGATTCTTTGTACCCCACATAGATTTTTGAGCATGCAAGGTGATCTGTTACCAGTCAAATATGTACTTCTTATTTATTCATGATGTACCAAATGATGTATATATTGATATAGTTGTACATATAATTCTTTTGATAGTCATTGTGACATTCTGACATATATCAAACACACACATATGATGATAATTGATTCGGTCCCCTATTTATGGTGTTTTTCATATTTTTGATGCATGTATGATTAATGTATGATGGTGTATGGATGCATGGCTATGATTCGATGTTCTAACATGTTTATGATGCAGGATGTGATGCATATGTATAATGATTATGTCATATGATATAATTTGATATAACATGTGTTGAAAAACTTGGTGATGCAAGATGATGCATTGATGTGATAATCTATATGACATATATTTTAATTATATGACATTTATTTTATGCATGATGGTGTTATGGATGGATGGATTATATACTAATTCCCTTATAATGCAAGATGTGATGATGGCATGATGTGATAAACTATATGATGTATGTTTTACTATTGATAAAATGTATATTCATATGTATGATATGATTTCATAGTCTTAATAATGAGATATGAATATGGTATTTATAACACAATGTTCTCATGATTTTGCATGATGGGATCTATATAATACTTATGGTATATGATGTATAGATATGAGGCATTTATACAATATATACTATGCAATGGATGAGTTGTGTAATACCTACTAACCTATGTGTAATGTAGGATGAATGAATGCAATCTATCATGATAAAATATAGAAAACACTCTCAGGATAATCAGTAGGGATGAAAGCTAGAAATACAAGGGACATTTGCACATTCCCAAGTGAAGATTACTAAAGGAAAAGAACTAGGCAAATGCAATGGAAATACAAATACGAATGAATCACATAGCACAAGTATCTTTGGCACCAATTGCCATTTCAGCAAGCACTTATTTTACTTTAGCACCATATGTGACACACCAAGGTACAAAGAACTAGGATGTTTTTCACAAACAATGCATGGGGTGACTCAAATAAACACACAAAATTTTAGCCTATAACCACACAAAATTACTAAGAATATTGTGGGAAATAGTGCTAGAAAAACCAAAATCAAAGAGATATGCCCCAGTGTAACATGAGATAACCAAGACCTCATGAGGGAACAACATGTGACATATAAAAAACACACCAAGCGGAAACAAAAACCCACAAAACCAAACCTCTAGATTTGTTATCCTTAGCACTTTGTGATATGAAAGATCATGGTGACTAAGGAGACACAAAACATAGGTGCTCAAATGATAAAGAAAGATAAAAAGAATCAAAGTCAGCACAAGTTCCTCAAATATCTTTTGCCAAGGAATGACTGATGGATAAAGATTCGATGATGTCTAACTAGAGGAAGGATACATCTTGCGCAAATTGATGATTGGATAAAGGACCAGTGAGAGTGATTTGACACAAGGAAATTTGATATGATCTTGATGACAAATATGCTCATTTATACTTGTTGAAGAACCAATGAATGAGGTATGATCTTGAGAACACAACTAATATCCGCATATGAACAACAAAACAAGCCATTACACAAGGCACATTTATACATATCAGACTAAAAGCCTATACAGGACAAAACTGACACTATGCAAAAACCCCTATACAACTCCCGTGTACAAGAAAACTACAATTAGGAGATTGTTGCACAAAATCTCAGAAAAGGACAAGTGAAGGAATGAATACAAATGCAATTTACAAAGGCAAGTAACGAACGATATCGTGCTAGGATAGGATCGAAAGGAACAACAAAAGGATAACGGAACTGTCCTTATATATAATGCCCATTTCCAAGTTTTCACCATATATACATTCCCAAGGCGCCACCAAAGGTAATTTTCACCATAAGACGATTTTTTTTTACTTTTCTTGTTTTTTGGATTTTTTTCATCATTTTTCAATTTTTTGGATTTTTTGGATTTTGAATGGTACATTGCCATGGCTTATGCGTAGAATCTCTTTAAATGCAGGATTTTTAGGGGTTCATTGAGAGGCTCTCCTTCTGGAGTGGATAACTTATAGGCTCCTGAACCATATTTTGTTGTGATTGCATATGGGCCTAACCAATTGACTTAAAACTTTCCTTTCTTTTCTCTATCCTGCTAATTTCGTGGATTTTCTCTAAGAACTAGATCACCAACATCAAACTCATGAGGATAAAATTTCTTTTGGTATTATTTTTTGAGTGTGGTTTGATATACTTGTAAGTGAAAATACGCTTTCCGATACTGTTCATCAAGAAGATCCAATTGAGTTAGCCTTGCCACCCTATAATCTTCATCAAACAATTTTTTTTTCAAGGATATGCACAAGGATGGTAACTCAACCTCAATTGACAAAAAATATTTTGCACCATAGACAAGGGAGTATGGGGTGGCTCTAGTGGAAGTTCAAATACTATTGCAATACACCCATAAGATGAGATTTAGATGGAGATGCCAATTACGACTAGTTTCATTGACAACCTTCTTGAGAATACATAAGGTGGTTTTATTAGTTTCCTCAACCTAGCCATTACCTTGTGGGTAATATGGGGTAGACCAATGGTGTTGGATATGAAATGTAGAACAAAGATCACACATGTGTTGGTTTTTAAATGAGGTTCCATTATCAATAATGATAGTAGAGGGAACTCCATAGTGGCAAAGGATGTGGTATAAAATAAATTTGGAAACTTAGACACCAGTGGTAAGAGTAAGGGGAATGGCTTCAACCCACTTGGTAAAATATTTAGTAGCTGCAATGATAAACTTATGTCCATTTGAAGAAGGAGGATTATTTTTACCAACTAAATCAAGACCCCATGTATAAAAAGGCCATGGCAATGTGATAGGCTACAAATCTTGTGCCAGAACATGGATTAAGTCACTATGCTATCGATAGGGTAAGCATTTCTTAGCAAACTCACAAAAATCATTCTCCATTATGGGCCAATAATATCCCACTCTCAAAAGATATTTAGCAAGAATGTATCCACTCATATGAGAGCCATAAGTTATGACATGCACTTCTTTCATTGCAAGATTAGCTTCATTTGAATTTAAAGATCTAGCAAGGATGTCAAGATATCCCTGACGAATTATATTATCTCTTATAATTGTAAATCGGACACACCGACGAATGAGGTTGCGATGATCATTTTAGGATATGTTGGGTGGAAGGGTGTTATACTTAAGGTAAGAAAAAATATCATGATACTAGGGTTATTGATGATCAACAATGTTACCATATCTATATGTGATGTCTCAAAAGCTAGCTGGAGAAGCTCTTCGTCCAGAAACTTATATTTTTGACTATCTAACTTCATTGGAATCAATGAACCAACAGTGCCCATTGCATCAACTGCCTTATTCTGTGCTCTCGGGATTTGATCAAAGGTAAGGTTTTGAAATCTCTTCTTAAGGTCATCAACCATTCTCTTGTATGGTAATAACTTATCATCATTAGTTTGATATTCATCATTTAGCTATTTGACAACTAATTGTGAATCTACATAAGCAAGAATATCTGCAATATTCCATTGTATAGTCATTTTAAGACCAACAATAAGACCTTCATACTTAGCAATGTTATTAGTACATGGCAAAAAAACTTGAAATATGTAGGAATAAGGTCTCCTTGAGGCATGATAAATAAGAACCCTACGCTTGATCCATTCTATGTATGTGAATCATCAAAATAAAATTTTCATGGAATCTGTGTTGCAATTGTGCAAACATACTCATATGGAAATTTTGCAATTAACAAATGAGTATCTATCAAGGGTATTTTTGCTAATTGATCTACAATTATCTGTCCTTTAATGACCTTTCTGTCTACATACTGCATGTCAAACTCACTAAGAAACATGACCCATTTAGCCATACGACCAGTAAGGGTTGTTTTTTTATAATAGGTATTTAAAGGATCAATTTTACAGATGAGCTTAGCAATATAGCTTAGCATGTTATGTCTAAGCTTTTGTGAATAAAAGACAACAACTAGACATACTTTTTCCATTGGTGAGTAATTAAGCTCATATCCCACCAGGGTTTGACTAATGTAATAAATGACACATTCTTTCCCTTGATCATCATGTTGGGCAAGGAGTGCCCTCAGTGTAACTAGAGTAATTGAGATATGCAAAAGGTATGGTCTTCATGGAACTGGTGACATCAACACTTGAGAATGAGCTAGATATTATTTTATTCTATCAAATTCTTGCTAACATTGAGCATCCCACTTGAATTTTGTACCTTTTTTAAGATGCATGAATGGCTTAAATTTATCTGCAAGTTGAGAAATAAAGCATTTGACAGATTGTATCTTTCCTTGGAGACTACGTAGATTCTTCAATGTTTTAGGAGGAGGCATTTATAGAATTGCCTTTACTTTCTGAGGATCAACTTCTATGCTAGGCCTAGAAACTATGAAACCTAGGAGTTTACCTAATGTAACCCCAAATACACACTTTTTTAGGATTGAAGAACAACTTGTACTTAGCCAAACGTTCACAAATCTATTCAAGAATAGCTAGATGTTCTACTCTACTTTTTGATTTTCTTAAGAGATCATCTACATAATCCTCCAATATTTTATGCATGAGATCATGAAATATTATTATGTATGTAACATCAACATTCTTGAGAATAAAAGGCATGACTTTATAACAAAAAGTTCCCCAAGGAGTAGTAAAAGTTGTTTTATCCTGATGATCCTCTGCAATTTTTATTTTGTTGCAACCTGGAAAATCATCCATAAGGGAAGGCATTTCATGTTCCACTATCAAATCAACTAGGATATCAATGTTAGGAAGTGGAAAATCATCTTTGAGGCATACAAGTTGTTGAGGTCTCTAAAATATGTACAAACTTGAATAGCTCCATTAGGTTTAGAAATAGGTACCATATTGGAAATCCATTCTGAATAATCATTTGGTCAAATAAATTTGACTTCTAACAATTTTTTTTATTCTTCTTTCACCAACAATGCAATTCGAGGATGCATCTTCTGGAGATTTTATTTAAAAAGTTTAACATTTGTATCAACAACCAAATGATGTACAACAAGATCAGGATCAAGGCTAGGGATGTCTGCATAAGACCACACAAAGTTAATAGGTCATTTGTGAAGGATCTGAAGGAAAACTTGGAACCCTTCATCAAACAAAGATGTTGCCACATAAGTAGTCCGGGGGTTTTCTATAGTTCCTAAATTAACTTCTCTTGTTTCATCAATGAGAATTGGAGATTTATTAGGGACCTGTATGTCAATGAGAGAAAGTGGGGAATCCTCATCTTCTAGCACCTCAAATAGATTTTCACCAAAAGATACACCCTTTGTTTTTTCATTTTTTAGAATCTATAGGTGCCTCAAAAAGGTAATTTTCACTTGTAGATAATTGTTTTTTCAATTCTTTTTCACTTTTGCAGGTAAGGACCCCCTCTTCCCCAAAATAGCCTTGATAATTCAATTGGTACATTGTACTTAGGACTAGATGATAATATGGTGCACACTCAGTTGCTCCCAAGAATTACAAGAGCATGCCATCAGTATGGAATGTATCAAGATGTGAAACAATTTGACCCTAATCAATGAGTTCAAGATGGCAAAGGGAAATACTAATTAAAAGAATGGACGTGTCAAAAAGGGTGGATGTGCCAAAATACTAAGAGCTATATGTATCACCATATGCTTGTTTAACAACCTCCGTAGGTATGTCTTTGATATCAATTGAGTCATTTTCATTGTTTCCAAAAGTGCGTGCCGAAGTTGAGGCTTCATGAGAAGAATGTCCAAAACCCAGCCCTTTATGACGAACATTTGGAATTGGATCAACAAGTATACCGATTCCATATTCTTATTGTTCTAATCCTCCACCTTGATAATCCCATTTCATAGTAGCCAATTTGCATTCTACTAGGTATTTTTTTTTAAAGTGATTAAGGCAGGTATCATTGTCTACCATAACATCTTTGAAAAGCCATTGATTAATATCTCCTTCTATGACTTCATGATTAAGTTCACCATGAGATGGGAATGTGTTAGAACCACACATTCTAACCATAGGTTCTTTCTTCTTCTTCTCTTTGGTAGGTTTCCCATGGGTATGAGGATCTAGAGGTAATGCACCCACTGCAATGGTTTCTTGTAAAGCATATTGACCACAACTAACATCATTGATCTTGAGATGGGAAAAGGTGGACGAAATGGAATATTTTTCTTTAGGAGCAGTGAGTATGGATTCATGGTCAACATATGAGGACAATGGAGTAGTTTGAGGAATTCCAACATATCAAGGAATACTACCTGGAAATTGTTGCACATTTGGAAGAATATTTGATGAAGATGGTGCTAGAAAGTAACTAAATCATGGTTGTAAGACAATAGGTGATATTGTCACTTGAGGTTGATGTTGAGGTATGTTAATAATATATGGCATAGACTATATAGGTGGAGACAAAGATGATGTTGGTACTACATAGCTCATGCTTCTAGTCATGACCTGTGTCCTAGATTGTGGAGGATAACTTGGCATACCTGTGGTCCAAGGTGGTGTTTTTGTGGAAGATAAATTTAGTGGTCTCATGACTGGATTGACGAAATGAGCTGTATGATCTACACTAGAAGTCATGAGCATTTGAACAACCATGGGCATTGAAGTGACAAGCTGTGTAGATGGTACATTAGTGGGTGCATTGTAGATGACTCCTTCTAAGGCTGAAGATAACATAGGAATTTTTGCCTTTGTTTTAAAATTCATCTTATCCATAGATAATACTCCCGTGCAACTTACTTTTGCATAAAGTGTAAAATTTTTGCAAAGTGATAATGTATAAATCACTTTATTAAGTGTTGTATTAGTGTAAAATAATGGCACATGTGGTGGGAATGGTCAAAGGCAGGTGTTTTGAAATATTTATGAGTTGCAAGGATATAGGGAGGTTTGAAAAAGTTGTCCAACATATAGAGGGAATATAGGGGTTGTTTGAGTCGATCTAGGGAAGGTTACTAAATTTTTAAGCGCCTTTATGGTAACTAAGGATGAGGCTTGACCTTTTTCTCATGCACATGCCTTTTTGGAGTCTTTTAGGAGGCTTAAAAATAGGATTTTTAGTTGCATTCGACCAAAAGGAGTTAAGTTCCCATTTTCTTGCAACTATCTTGGAGAAGCATAAGTATGACTTAAACTTCATTTTTGAAGGAGCTCTTATGAGTCATTTATTTCTACTTGTAATTTTAGAGAGTTCTTTTTGCAGAAGTGATATGTTTGTAGCTTGGTTTCAGATGACAACATTGTAACACCTTTTTGATAATAATAGAGCATTTCGCCTTGTCATTTTTCTTGGTATTGTGTACATGGTGATTGATATAGTTTCATATGATGAATTTTGTCATTGTGATTGTGTTTCCATTAGCACCTTTATGCAGAAATTTCTACTTATTTGTAGGTTATAAGCTATACCAATGATTTAATCAATCTCGAGTTGTGAGAAAGCATCTTCTCCTATTAGGACATTGAATATTTTATCCTTCTTATAAATTATTGATGCAAAGAGTATGAGTCTTTGAGTTGTGCAATAATACCTTTCTATTACTGGTTAGTTTGTGTGTTAGTCAATTGTACAAAATTTTAGATTATCAGCTTGGTGCATCATCTTGGTTTTAGAGTTTCAGTTTCAAGTTCTCCTTCTTACCCTTTCCTCTGCAAAAGATTAGTTTTAAGTAGTTTAGGTATAGTATCAAGAGGAATCTGACCTTCTCCGGAGGTTCATTCTCATTGTAGGTTACCCACAACTTGAGACCATTCCCATGTATCACTAGATTGCTAAGTTTACTCGGCAGGGTGTAAATCTAGGTGATAACAGGTTCCCTTCCAAAATGAGTAGATTTCCATGATAGGATATTTGGGATATTTTCCCAAAATTTTAGGAAATGATTCCTCCAAATGAGGATATTTCCATGGTTTAAGATATTTGGGATATTTTCCTCGAATTTTAGTTCAATGGTTCCTCCAAAAATGAGGATATTTCCATTGTTTAAGATATTTGGGATATTTTCCCCAAATTTTAGGAAATGGACATATATGATTAGGGATAAGGGATAGGGTTGATTAAACTTATGGTTAATTAGGTGGGTTAGGCTAGAGGAAGGGTTACTAGAGTTAGGAGACATGTAAGGAAAATAGAATTAATTAATTTAATTAGTCAATTCTATGAGAGAATTTGAGAGGAAAAGGTCAACATGAATCAAATAATCAAATTGCAAAATTTGATATATTTAATAGTAGAAGGGTTAAAATTAATTAAGTAATTATTTTTTAATTACAAATAAATAATCAAAAGAAAACTATAGAATAATTAATAAAGTTAATTAGCTAGAGGAAAGGAACACTAATTAATTAAATAATGTGTAATTACTTAATTAAAGGTTCTTAAGATAGCTAAATTCAATTAATTCAATTAATCAAATTTCAGTGTCTATAGCTACAAACTTGGATCTGTGAAAAAGAAGATGTGTTAGACTTGTTCCCAAAAATTTGTTATGATTTTTTGGGACCAGGTATCATAGATTCACCCTAGTCCTCTAAATTTTTCGATGTCAAAAGTTGAACCTGTTTGTCACTGTGAACTCTGTTGTATTTCTTGAGTACAACTCCACACATGTTTCCTGCACACAAAATGAAAGGGAAATATGTTGGGAATAAGGGTTTGCCTTGGATCAAACTGGGGTTTTAGAATTAACCTTGAAATTAAATTGATAAATGTAATGAAAGACTGAAGTAAAGTACTTTCCTTTTGAGGGAAAGACTAAATCTGAAATGTGATGTTGAAAACCACAACGTTTACCTTGATGAAGTTTAGTTTGTCTTCGCACAAAGCAATTAGGGTTTTATGTAGGGTATCTTCATAAAATATTTCATGAACGTCATCTTCAATGCTTGAACTTGACTTCACTTCTACTCCAATGCTTGATGAATGATTAATTGCTTGCTCACTTGAATTTTTTATAGTATAGGACTGAGTTACCGAGTTCTCCTCTGGACCCCCTTGGTTCGGGTTCTGGTTCGAAATGGTTCATGGTTTTGGGCCTAGTTCAACTGGGTTCAACCAGGGTTCTTAAAACCCAAAGGTGGTTCATCCTGGTTCGAACCCAGGTGAACCCAGGTCGAACCAAAGAGAAGTACAGAGAACCCAAAGCGAACTTGAGCGTCTAGGCGGCCCAAAAAGTGAATTTTTATGCCAAATTTAATTTTTTTTCAATTTCGCCTAGGTGGTTCGTCCTCTTTTTTCTATTTGTACAAAATTTTCCATCAGTCATGTGTATCTATGCATGACACACATGCAATAATTCCTCAACTTTCACCAATGGTAGCACCTATTCCACAAACTTAAACCTAGTTATGAAAGATCTGTATCTTAATGCACCTAAAAATTTAGGGTTTAACACTTCTTCCCATGGCTAATCATCCAGTAAGGTCTATGATCTACTCTAGTGCACTCGAACTATATCAGCAGATAGACGCTCAAAATATGCAATGAAAGCAAATAAAACCCTTCACAACCTTTGCCCCAACGACATAGGTGGGAAAATATGGTTGGATGTTTGTTTCATGCACTATCACAATTCTAATTTCATTTTAAGACTGGATACTAAAAGAATTCTCTTGGTGAACACGATGGATATTACTAAAAGTAGAGATGCTTTCAAGAACAAAACCAATAACCTTCTGTCAAAACTATCCGAGAAATCTTACATCCCTACAAATAAGCGTTTTATTGATGGAACAACCAAATATAATGCTAGTGGAACATTATATGGTTTAGTTCAGTGTTGGAGAGATATATTAGTACAAGATTGCAGAACATGTTTGGCTAGAGCAAGAGAAAATATGAGCAATTGTTCTACAAAACAAGGAGCCCAGTTTCTGAGCACGAGCTGCAAGGAAAGATATGAGATATACCCAATTGAAACCTACTGTTGAGATAGTGATACTTAAAGATTTTGTCATTTTGATATTAAAATTGATGTATATGATGTTATTATGGTATGGTCATGATGCTATGATTACAAGTTTATGTTTGTTTTGTTGTTTATATGATGCTATGTGACATGCTAATCTTAATTCATGCTTATAGGTTGCATATATATATATATATATATATATATATAATTTACATGTTTTTGTACTAACGAACCCAAACGAACCCAAACCCCTTTTCAAAATTTCGTCATACCAGTTCTTCGAACACGAACCGGTGCCCAAACCTGAATCAACAAGCTAGGTATAGGATGATAAATTGTTTGATTAGGTTTGCTAGGATTTGAAATGAGAGGGGTAGACCTCCTTTTATACTTGACTAACAAAAATCAAATTAAAATTTTTCAGTAGGTCAACATGGGATCCAAATTCCCACTCATTCATGATGACTGTTGAGGAGGTGAAATTTGGAGCCCAATTAAGAGGCCTAGGGCATGGTACACCCTGGTCTTGAATTGGGACCAAGACATGATACGTCTTAGTCTTGGAAATTAGGACTCCAAATTGGGGGTTGAGATGGAAAATTAATAAAAATGCAAAATAGGTAAGTAAGGCAAGTAGAATTAGCATTGCAATTGGGCATTGGAAGATGATGAGGTCTAGGTGAGGACAAAATTGTAGGTGAGATGTTACACCTATCTCAGAATTTGGATCAGCTTGTGGTTGAAATTACAAAGGCTCTAAAAAATCTATGTTGGAGTTTTGTTTGTTCTTTCTTTGTTTAGTCTAGTCTATTCTAATTGATGCCTTTATTTTGAGTTTTTGCTAATAGATGGTTATTGGTAGGCTTTTTATTTATCTTGATTGTAGCATTTTATATATAGGCTTTTGGGGTCCATTCAAAACCTATTTTATGCTTGATTAAAAACTTGTATGTAATAGAAAAAAGATCATTATAAAGAATTTCTAATGCATTAGTAGCAATTAATCTAACCTTATTACATTTCTAACAACAAATATGGTGAAACAAAGTGCACAACTACAACTATTTACTTCCTTGAGTCACTATAAACCATCATGGAGAAATACCCTTACAAGCATACATACAATAAAAAACCATTCCTACATTATGCAAGACACATTCATTCATTTACACTTTAACTTTCAAATTTTGGTACCCTATACTAGACTTAAAGTACAACATACCCAAAAAATTAGTGTTGGCATTTGGCATTATAACAGACAATTGGAGATTGTTGGCATTTCAATAAGGATATTGAGAAGTTTGTTGATGATTGTGGATATAACTGACTAAGGATGTTTACTATCTTAATATTATTATTTTGTCATTGATGTCAAGAAATTGATTTTCTAATTTAGTATGATGTTGCCATATCTTGAGAAGTATGATTTGATGAGTATAAAGATGTCGGTAAAAAACACAGAAAGAATATGATGAATAAGGGGAGAAATAAGTTATT
Source organism: Cryptomeria japonica (assembly GCF_030272615.1). Lineage (NCBI taxonomy): Eukaryota > Viridiplantae > Streptophyta > Pinopsida > Cupressales > Cupressaceae > Cryptomeria > Cryptomeria japonica. The sequence continues at coordinate 223,399,987 of NC_081409.1, forward strand.
CAATAGGCAACTATTACCGAGCTAGACAATGATGAGATCATGATGATTAGATTGTTTTGATATCCTACATATGTTATTGATTGAAAGGTTAATACTATACTATGTTACCGAGCAAATAACCTAGTCGATAAACCCTAAGGAACCTAGTCGGTAAACCCTACGGTTATCGCTATCGGTTAATGAAGGTAGAATGTCTACCGAGTGAAGTTTAGTATTCACCGAGTTGTAACCGAGTTGTAACCAAGCTGTAATAGAATACATTAAATGATTACATGCATTATTTAATAAAGGAAGCCGATGAGTTGGCTATGATTAAATGATTGGTATGCCATGAATGAAGTTTGTTAAAGAATCTATGGCAAAGGAAAATCGGCAGGAAGATCTACAACTTAGATTGAACTGCAATACCCTAGCACAAGTTCCAAGAAATGTATGCAAGTTCTGAGGCAGGGTAAAACGTTTTTCAGATCGAAGGATACATTGAACTTGGTCAAAGTTTGAAGATCTGATGGCTATGATTGATCATGGGAAATGTGATCAAGGAGATTAAGAGGTTGGCGAATTGTTTATAAATAGGGAACTATTGATGAACAATGTATGCGGGCAAGTGTATGCACAAGGATGCTACATAGTGATTACCGAGCACAGAAGCTTGAAGACCTGTTTTGAATAACATAGTATAGAGCCTAGCAGATGGACAAGATTAGTTCTATGTCTATACTGTATTGAGAAAATAAGAATCCACTTTAGCATTTTAGGTGTGAAGTTGCAGATAGATTTTTATTACTGTTATTTGTGAAAGTGACAGAAAATCTCTTAACTGAGTGGACTTAACAGTCTTATTTGTAAAACCCTCTAGCAAGGTGACATTCTGATTGAGTGTTTGAAATCCTATAACAAGGTCACTTCTAACAAGGTGAAGATCCTAACAGATCTGAGGGAAATCCCTTAGCCGAGTCACATCTAGCAATGTGTTTGTAATCTTTAACATGATTTGCTTTTAACTGAGCATACTCTAGAAAAGTGTATTTCTTAGTGGGTCCGAAATCCCATAGTGGTTTTTCCCTATTTGGGTTTCCACATTAAATCTGGTGTTATGAGTGTTATGATGTTTATATGCTTTTGAGTTTGCATGTTTATCAGTTTTGGTTATATTACTGAAGTAGCTGTTACCAAGGTTGAATCTAATGTTTTTATGAAAGATTAAGTTTGTATGATTCACCCCCCCCTCTGATCTTATTATCTTGACATCTGTACTTATCTTTAAGTATCAGAACTATCAATTGGTATCAGAGCTTTGGACTCCAGAAGGAAAAGTTTAAAGGTACTTGAGGAAAATATCCAAAGATGTATAAGAGGGATGCACCGAAGCTGAACAAGTCAAGTTTCTCTACATGGCAGAAAAGGATGAAGCTGCACCTATCAGGAGTTGGAGAATATGCTATATATTATCTGGAGAATGATTTCATCACACCGAGAACCTATCCATTGACTATGGAAGAGATAAAAGCAAAGCAAGAACATATCCAAGCAATGATTGAAATAACATTTGCATTGACCGACTCAGAGTTTAATGATCTAGAGGCTGCAATGATGCAAAGGCAATGTGGGACAAGCTCATATCTGTGTATAGAGGAGATGAACATGTTCAAAGAGAAAAAGTGGATAGTCTAAGAGGACAACTTGAATCTATGAGGATGAATGAAGGTGAGAACATAACCTAGTATAGTACAAGACTAAAAGAGATTGTCAATCAAATCAAAGGAGCAGGTGGAACCATTGAAGAAAAGGATATAACAAGTTGTTAAGAACCCTTCTACCAGCTTATGCAATTCGAGTCTCTACAATCAATGAATTGAGGTCTATACCTAATATGCCAGTTTCTTTAGATGCTACTATTGGTAAGATACATGCATTTGAGCTAAGTAACTTTGATAACAGTGGGTCATCGGTAAATAAAGTTGAATCTGCATTTAGTTCTTTTCATCTTGATAAATCTAATGATTACAATGAAAGAAAGTATAAGTACTCTGAAGGAGATCATAGTGGAGCAAGTGAAAGATTTTGCAAGAACATGGAGGAAGTACACTTGAACTGTATGAGGAAATCAGAAAGCAAGAAGAGTTTGAAGCACTATTAGCCAGAAGGTTACCGAGAGGCAAAGGTAAGTATAAAGGAAAACTACCTTTGAAATGTTTCAATTGTGATAAGATAGGACATATGGCTTCTAACTGTCCTGACAAAGATTCTACTAAAAAGAGAGATTACCGAGATGATAGATAGAAAGATAATCATTACAGAGGACACTGAGACTTCAGAAGAAGAGATAGAAAGTCATGCTTAATAGCCAATGATGAATCCAATGATGATAAATCAGATGAAACTGATACAGAGGAAGTAGTTTATGTGGCTATCAAGGATGGATTAGATGAAGAAAGGTATGAAGAAAAAGCCCTTATATCTCACATTAATACTAATGATTCTTGGATCATAGATAGTGGATGCTCACATCACATGACAGGTGATAAACACAAGTTTGTTATGTTAGAAGACTATGATGGAGGCTATGTAAGATTTGGTAATGATGCACCATGTCCAGTAAGAAGTAAAGGATCCATAATACTTCTTGACAATGCAAGATGCAATGATGTTTATTGGGTTGAAGGTTTGAAATACAATTTGTTAAGTGTAGCACAACTAAACAATACAGGATATCGAATAGAATTTTTGAAAGGAATAGTCAAAGTTCATGACAAGCATGGAAAGTTAGCTGCTACCGAGACACAAACAAAAGGTAACACATTTCACCTTGATTCAATTAGGAATAAATGTATGTATGCAAAGATAGATGATACCTGGTTATGGCATAAAAGGTTTTGTCATGTAAATTTTGATAATCTGATCAAAATAAGCAAGAAGCACTGAGTAAGAGGTCTACCAAGTTTGGAAAAACCTGAGAATGGTATGTGTCGAGGATGCCAGATGGGTAAAATGGCAAGATCAAGTTTTACAAGTAAGTCTTACACTTCTAAGGGAATTTTAGATCTTGTGCATACTGATCTTTGTGGTCCTATGAAAGTTGAAAGTTATTATGGTGATAAATACTTCATATTATTTGTGGATGATTACTCAAGGATGATGTCAGTAATGTTTTTAAAAGAAAAATCAGAAGATTTTCAAATGTTTAAATGGTACAAGGCAAGAGTTGAAAATGAAACAGGAAGACAACTGAAATGTCTTAGATCAAATAGAGGAGGAGAATTCACATCTGATGAGTTCAACTTATTCTGCAATGATCATGGTATAAAAAGACAAGTCTCTGCATCGAGAACTCCACAGCAAAATGGAATAGCTGAGAGAAGAAACAGATCTATTGTGGATTGTGCCAGAACCCTGATGATTGAAAAAAAAGTGCCACAAACATTTTGGAGAGAAGCAATAAGCACTGTAGTTTACACCCTGAACCGAGTACAACTGAAGAAAGGTACTTTGAAGACACCATATGAAATCTGGTATGACAAGAAACCTAATGTAAGTTATTTTAAAATCTTTGGAAGTAGATGCTATGTACACAAGGATGATAGAAATGACAAGTTTGATCAGAAAAGTGAAGAAGGAACATTTCTTGGTTATTCTTCTAAAAGTAAAGCATTTAAATGTCTGATCAAATCATCTAACAAAATAGTAGAAAGTGCAAATGTGAAAATTGATGAATTTGCAGAAAGAAATGATGAAGAAAATTCCAAGGAACCAGAAGATTATGATGAATTTGTCTATGTTCAACCAACAAGTCCTACTGAGAAACATTCAGAAGGAAATGAAGAAAATATCCAGTTACCGAGTGATGAAGAAGATCATACAGAGCCTACCGAGCCTATATTAGCCAAGTATGTCAGAAGACATCATGCACCAAGTCAGATTATAGGAGATAAGGATGATCTAGTGATGACAAGGAACAAACTGAGACAGAACACATGTCTGATATCTTAATTTGAACCGAGAATAGTGAAAGAGGCATTTAAAAATGAAGATTGGATAAATGCTATGACAGAAGAGATTTATCAAATCAAGAAGAATGACACATGGACACTAGTCCCAAGACCGAAGGACAAAAATGTAATCAGTACAAAATGGATTTTCAGAAACAAGCTGAATGAAAAAGGAGAGGTCATTCAAAATAAAGCAAGACTAGTTTGCAAAGGTTATGTCCAAGAAGAAGGAATTGACTATGGAGAGACTTTTGCACCTGTGGCTAGACTTGAAGGAGTAAGAACATTGTTGGCATATGCTGCTTATAAGAATTTCAAGGTATATCAAATGGATGTCAAATCTGCATTTCTGAATGGTATATTAGAAGAAGAAGTTTTTATTGAACAACCTGAAGGATTTGCTGAAGACAATAATAAAGATCAGGTATGTAAATTGAACAAAGCTTTATATGGTCTGAAACAAGCACCTAGAGCATGGTATGAAAGATTGCACTCTTATTTGATTAAGATTGGTTTTATAAGAACAACTGAGAACAACAATATTTACATGAAGAATGATGAAAATGGAATACTGATCTCAGCCATATTTGTTGATGATATTATATTTTGTGGAAATGACTCTCTATGTAAGAACTTTGGAAATGAAATGAGCAAAGAATTTGAGATGTCATTAATCGGTGAGATAGAGTATTTTATAGGTTTACAGATACTGCAAATGAAAGATGAAATTTTCATTACTCAATCCAAGTACATAAAGGAAATCTTGAAGAAATTTGGAATGGAGGATTCAAAACTAGTAAGTACTCCTATGACTACCAACTGTAAACTATCAAAGAATGATGAATCTACATCTGTTGATGAGACACTTTACCGCTCCATGATTGGAAAGTTGCAATATGTTGTTCACAACAAGCTAGATATAGCACATGCAGTAGGTATAGTTGCAAGATTCTCTGCAGATCCTAAGGAAACACACATGACAACAATCAAGAGAATTTTTAGATACTTGAAAGGCACTAAAGATTATGCCTTAGTATATCAGAAAAGAAATGATTTTGATTTAAAAGTTTATACTGATGCTGATTGGGCATGCAACATTGATGACAGAAAAAGCACAAGTGGAGGAGCTTTCTTTTTAGGAGAAAGACTAGTGAGTTGGCTTAGCAAGAAACAAGGATGTGTTTCATAGTCAACAGCAGAAGCTGAATACATTGCTGCAGCATTGAATTGTACCAACATAGCATGGATCAAACAACTATTGGAAGGTATAAATGAGAAAGTTACCGAGCCAATAAATATATTCTATGACAATACTAGTGTCATTAACATTTCAAAGAATCCTGTTATGCACTCTAAGACAAAGCACATCTCTATCAAATATCATTATCTTAGAGAAAAAAGTGGTGTTGGAGTATGTTAGCACAAAGGAACAAATAGTAGATATCTTCACCAAGCCACTAACAAGGGACACTTTTGAGTATCTCAGAGGTAAATTAGGGGTCCTACCCCTATCTTCTACTCACTGACCGAGTTCGGTGAAAGCATCAATTTGATGACTCTACAGAATATCTTTTAGGAGTTGATGTTGATTTACACACTTTAGGATGTTTTCTAAAGGTGTGCAGGAAACAATACAGGAAATAATACAGAGAATAGGAATTGAAGACATAAATACTCTGACTAAGACTAAAGTTGACACATAACAACAGGAAATCACTTCATACAGGAAGAAATTAAGTTTTAGTTCTTTACTTTTTGGCATTGTTGTCAAAGCGGGAGAAGACTGGAAGAGAAGATTGGAGAAAAGCATAAAAGAAAGAGGAGAAGACTAATGTATGGGGGATAATTATGATGATAGAAGGAGAGAATTTCAGCATAGTAATCCGAATCAATTAGGTCAAATCAATTGGTTTTGCCATCAATGCCAAAGGGGGAAATTATTGGCATTTGGCATTATAACAGACAATGGGAGATTGTTGGCATTTCAATAAGGATATTGAGAAGGTTGTTGATGATTATGTATATAACTGACTAAGGATGTTTACTGTCTTAATATTATTATTTTGTCATTGATGTCAAGAAATTGATTTTCTAATTCAGTATGATGTTGCCATATCTTGAGAAGTATGATTTGATGAGTATAAAGATGTCGGTAAAAGACACAGAAAGAATATGATGAATAAGGGGAGAAATAAGTTATTCAATGGGCAAATATTACTGAGCTAGACAATGATGAGATCATGATGATTAGATTGTTTTGATATCCTACATATGTTATTGATTGAAAGGTTAATACTATACTATGTTACCGAGCAAAGAACCTAGTCGGTAAACCCTAAGGTTATCGCTATCAGTTAATGAAGGCAGAATGTATACCGAGTGAAGTTTAGTATTCACTGAGTTGTAACTGAGTTGTAACCGAGCTGTAATAGAATACATTAAATGATTACATGCATTATTTAATAAAGGAAGCCGATGAGCTAGCTATGATTAAATGATTGGTATGGCGTGAATGAAGTTTGTTAAAGAATCTATGGCAAAGGAAAATCAACAGGAAGATCTACAGCTTAGATTGAACCGCAATACCCTAGCAGAAGTTCCAAGAAATGTATGCAAGTTTCGAGGCAGGGTAAAACATTTTTCAGATCGAAGGATACATTGAACCTGGTCAAAGTTTGAAGATCTGATGGCTATGATTGATCATGGGAAATGTGATCAAGGAGATTAAGCGGTTGGTGAATTGTTTATAAACAGGGAACTATTGATGAACAATGTATGCGAGCAAGTGTATGCACAGGGATGCTACATAGTGATTACTAAACATAGAAGCTTGAAGACCTATTTTGAATAACATAGTATAGAGCCCAGCAGATGGACAAGATTAGTTCTATGTCTATATTGTATTGAGCAAATAAGAATCTGCTTTAGCATTTTAGATGTGAAGTTGCAGATAGATTTTTATTACTGTTATTTGTGAAAGTGACAGAAAATCTCTTAACCGAGTGGACTTAACAGTCTTATTTGTAAAACCCTCTAGCAAGGTGACATTCTGATTGAGTGTTTGAAATCCATTAACAAGGTCACTTCTAACAAGGTGAAGATCCTAACAGATCTGAGGGAAATCCCTTAACTGGGTCACATCTAGCAATGTGTTTGTAATCTTTAACAGGATTTGCTTTTAACCGAGCATACTCTAGAAGAGTATATTTCTTAGTGGGTCTGAAATCCCACAGTGGTTTTTCCCTATTTGGGTTTCCATGTTAAATCTGGTGTTATGAGTGTTATGATGTTTATATACTTTTGAGTTTTCATGTTTATCAGTTTTGGTTATATTACTGAAGTATATATTACGGAGGTTGAATCTGATGTTTTTATGAAAGATTAAGTTTGTATGATTTACCCCCCCCCTCTCATCTTATTAGCTTGACATCTGTACTTATCTTTAAGTATCAAAACTATCAATTAGCTCAACAACAAACCACTACAATGAATGAAGAAGCCACATATATTGATTACAACAAATTTGGTCCAAGGGAAGAGACATGGTTTTGTGATACATAAGGTATTTTTCATATTGTATTAGTTGTAAAATTAGGGTTTTACCAATTAAGTTAATAAAACAATGAGTCTTACCTAAGGAACCAATACATTGAAAAAGGGGTAAATCCTGTAAGGAAAGCAAGTGTGGAAATTCACTTCCCTAATGTCAATTTGTAAGGGAGAATAGACTAGTGTATACAATTTTTCAACATTTACAGAATATGGCACAAGCATGAGCATACACAAATAAACAACATAGAGATATAACACATAGAGTTAACTTGGGAAAACCCTTTTGGGAGAAAAACCCACCAGCAACAGATAATCGACTTTATTAACAGTATGTCAAAAACAATACAATAAATTCCAGTCTGCAGACTTCCTTCACTCTATCATACAATAGTTCCATATTAACATACAATAATTAGATCACACAACAGTTACAGAACGCTTAATAGCTATCGTAACTTGTAACCCTACATTCAATTCACATTTAGCTTCAAATACCAAACTTTTTGATGGTTCATCTGAGCAACTGCACCAACGGCTTGACATCTAACTGTCTGCCTGCGTCAGTCTGCATTCATGGAAAATCAATTATCTCACATGCAACAAGGAGTCGGGTTGGTTTGTATTCAAATACACCATCAGTCGCATCCTTAGTATCTGAGAGTTAACCTTTTTGGATCTTGGTTTGATCTCGCTCCCACAGTTGGTCTCTGCTCCGTCGACCATCGGTATAGCTTTCAAACAGTAAAGAAGATCACTCAATGATACCCGACCACCAAAGGCGACTCCATTGAGTCATTGGTAAAACATGTAAATTGTTACTCCGATCTTCGATAGACAAGAGCGGTCTCATCGGCTTATCGGATCAAGCACTATGAGGTTACTCTGATCTTCGATAACAAAGAGCGGTCTCATCGGCTCATCGGATCAAGCACTGTGAGGTTACTTTGATCTTCGATAACAAAGAGTGGTCTCATCGGCTCATCGGATCAAGCCCAAAAATGCTATCCCGATGAGCGAAGCACTCCGAGACAGAACAAGACGGACTTATCGGGACTTTGACATAGCCTTCAACATATTAACCTGATAGTCGATATTGACCTGAATGCCTAAGGCGACTTCATCAGGTATCGGCTTAACTCCAAACCGGAACCCCCAATATCTGATGTCAACTTAGACTGCCTAAGACAGCTCCATTGGATCATCAACACAACTCCGATGCAGTCTTCCACTCTTCTGTTCCATCGATGTAGGCTATCCCAATGAACCAGCACATGTCAAGTGAATTAGAGGCACATTTCCAACAAACTCCCACTTGATGAGGAATTCACTGGACTGAATACCATTTCAGACATTATTGAGAGATATGGGTATGAAGACCCATAGAATTTGAACACCACCTGAAGTTGTACGTGCTCACTGGTTTCGTCAAGGCATCTGCAACATTTTCCAGAGTGTCTACCTTGTTAAGATAAACTTTTCCATCTTCCACCATGTCATGAATGAAGTGATACTGAACATCAACATGCTTTGATCTGGCATGGAAAGTGGGATTCTTCGCCAAACATATGGCACTATGATTGTCACTCCAGATTTCAACTTGCCCTGTATCAAAACCAATATCTGAACTCAAATGCTTAAGCCGGACTGCTTCTTTACAAGTATGTATGGCTGCCATGTATTTTGCCTCTGTAGTGGACAAAGCGACTACAGCTTGCCGCTTGCTCATCCAACTAATTGTTCCACCATTCAAGACAAAAATATATACACTAGTGGATCTCCTGTTGTCAATATCCTCTACCCAATCAAAATCCGTATAACCATGAATGCTGAGAGTTCTCTTTGAATCCTTCAGATTACCATGATAACACAATGCAAAGTCTGAAGTACCCTTTAGGTATCTGAACACTCTATTTACAGCATCCCAGTGCAGCTTTCCTGGATTCGACATAAACCTACTAAGTACTTCCACTGGTTGGGCTATATCTGGTCTTGTATAGATCATATAATACATCAGACTACCTATAGAACTTGCATAAGGTACACTTTTCATGTCTTCAATCTCTTTTGGAGATTTCAGATTGTCAAACATAGAAAACTTAGTTCCCTGCAAGATGGGAACAACCTATGGTTTACAATCAGACATATGAAATCTGTCAAAAACATTGGTTATATACTTCCTCTGGCTAAGCCAAAGTTTCCTCTTAGATCTATCTCTTTTTATTTCCATTCCCAGAATGTAATTTGCTGGTCCTAAATCCTTCATTTCAAATTACATAGAAAGCTGAGATTTTAAATTTGAGATCATACCTTTTGTGTTTCCTATGAACAACATGTCATCTACATACAAAGCTATGATAAGGATCCTATCACCATCAGTTTTGTAGTAAACACAATGATCAACTTTTGATCTCACAAATCCCAAGGACAAAAAAAATGTATCATACTTTTGATACCACATTCTGGGAGACTGTTTTAAACCATACAGAGACTTCTTGAGTTTTCATACTAGATGTCCTTTACCTTTTTCCACAAAGTGCTCAGGCTGGGACATATAAATTTCTTCTTCAAGATCACCATGAAGAAATGTTGTCTTCACATCCATCTGCTCAATCTCCCAATCATATGTTGTTGCAAGTGACAAGATAAATCTAATAGATGTCAGCTTAGCTACAAGAGAGAATATTTCCCTATAGTCAATACCTTCTTTTTGCGATTACCCCTTTGCAACCAGTCTTGCTTTGTACTTGTCAATGTTTCCATCTGGACCATACTTCTTTTTAAACACCTATTTGCAGCCTACAGGCTTTCTGCCTTTAGGCAATGGCACCAAATCCCAAGTTTCATTTTTATCCAATGATGACATTTCATCATTCATGGCTTCCAACCAGGAATCTGAATCAGACATTTCAATTGCTTCTTTGACAGTCCTAGGCTCATCAGTATCTGCAAGTAAAGCATAAGCACAATTAACATTCAACATAGAATGAATGTACATATTAGGTGTCTACCTATTAGGTTGTCGCCTCTCTCGAGTAGATATTCTCAACTCTAGTGTTGGGGCTTCTTGAGGTTCCATAGGAGGCTCATCATTGCGTTCTTCTTCAGAACTACTTGAACTATGTGAACTATCCTCATCTTCAAGTATCTCTAGAGACTCTTCTTTGGATGGAGGAATTTCAACCTCAGCTTCTCCTTTCTTTTCTATATTATGATCTAGTGACATAGGCTTCAGCTCATGAAAAATCACACTTCTGCTATATACAACCTTACCAGCCACTAGATTCCAAAGTTTGTATCCTTTCACACCAACTCCATAGCCAATGAAGATAGATTTCACCACTTTGTTGTCCAATTTAGATCTATTAACATCAGGCATATGAGCATATGCCTCTACACCAAAAATATGAAGGTTCCTTAAAGAAGGTTTCTTACCAGACCATGCTTCAATAGGTGTTTTGTCAGCCAATGCTGAAGTAGGAGAACGATTCAGCAGGTAACATGAGCATGAACTGCTTCGGCCTACAATTTTTGTTCCAGCCCAACTCCGCTCAACATGCTTCTTGCTTTCTCCATTAGGGACCGATTCAACCTTTATGCAACTCCATTCTACTATGAAGTGTAAGGTACAATCTTATGTCTCTTAATTCCATGATCAACACAGTACTTGTCAAAATCTGCATTACAAAATTCACCACCATTGTTTGTTCTTAAACATTTAATCTTTCTCCCAGTCTGATTTTCAACAAGGTTCTTAAACTCCTTAAACTGACTGGACACTTCTGATTTACTTTTAAGAAAGTACACAAATGCCCTTCTTGAATAATCATCTACAAAAGATACATAGTATTTAGAATTAGACAAAGAAGGTACATCCACTACACCAAACACATCAAAGTGAATATAATCCAAAATATCAGAAGACTTATGAGAACTGGAATAAAACTGAACTCGGTTATGTTTTCCATATATGCAGTGTTCACAGAAATTGAACTCAAAACTACAATCATCCAAACCTTCAACAAGATTCTTATTTATCAAGACTTTTAATCCTTTTTGACCTATGTGTCCTAACCTACTATGCCAAAGCATTGTTTTCTCAGTAGAAAGTTTAGCTTCCAATGAATTAGCATTATGCATCATTACAATTGTCTTAACTGACTTTTTAGAGGCCATATTACAACATATAGGTTCAACATTTAACTTATATAAAGTACCAAAATGATCACACTTTGCCAATACAATGGAACCCCTAGTCATCTTGCAACCACCAGAAACAAAAGTAACTTGTACTCTAGCATCATTAAGTTTACTTACAGACAAAAGACTTATTGCTAGACTTGGTATATGAAGAACTCCATTGATTCCCTTCACTCTTCTGTCTGGGAATTGAATTTTAATTCTGCCTCTCCCTACAATCTCCAATGTAGAATTACTAGCCAAATATAACTTTCCACCAGCATACGGTTCATATTTCGAGAACCACTCCTTATGGGAGGTCATGTGAAAAGATGCACCATAATCTACTAACCAGGTGTCATCTGAGGTAGGTACTGCCAGGGCTGCTACAAATGCATCTGCATCACTTTGAGAAGATTCTGTGTCAGAATACTTCTTCTTCTTCTCCTCCTCCTTGCAATCCTTTCGAATATGCCCTTTCTGCCCATAGTTCCAACACTTCACCTTTGACTTCTTGTCTAGAGATTTAAATCTCTCTTGAGACTTGGACTTATTGCCTTTCTTCTTGTCTTTGTCCTTCGGTCTGCCTCGAATAGAGAGTGCATATTTTGTCATCTCAGAAGACTTCTTTCTCATTTCTTCTGACAAAAGAGTATTTACCACAGTATCCATCTTGAACTGGGTCGTAGTACTACCGATAGCCATCACCAAGTGTTCCCAAGAGTTAGGCAATGAATACAATAGCAGCATGAAACATTCTTCTTCTTGGATGGAGACACCAACAGAAATTACCTGTGCAAGAACCATATTGAATGCATTTAAGTGATCTTCCAATGGTGTTCCTGCATCCATCTTTAGAGATTACAATTTATTCCTCAAGGAAAGTTTATTCACCAAGGATTTGCCTTGATAAATATCTCCTAACTTATTCCAGAGAAGATGTGCAATCTTCTCCTCATGGACGTCTAATAGAACAGAATCAACAAGACATAGCCTGATTAGACCCCTTGCCTTTTGGTTTGCTAAATCCCAATCTTCTTGCTTCATGCCTAAAGGCTTAGAATTTGTAGTCACAGAACCCCAGAGATCTCTATCAACCAACAAGTATTCCATCTTGAGTTTCCATAGTTTAAAACTGGAACCATTAAACTTCTCCATGTCTATGTGCCCCGAGGTGCTTGCCATCTCAAACTATAAAACAAGTAGACACTCTGCATGACTCCAATTGAAACAGAACTGACACAAAAAACCAATCCTACCCAACAAGATTAACAAAATGGGCTAAGCTCTGATACCACTTGTAAGGAAAGCAAGTGTAGAAATTCACTTCCCTAATGTCAATTTGCAAGGGACAATAGACTAGTGTATACAATTTTTCAACATTTATAGAATATGGCACAAGCATGAGCATACACAAATAACAACATAGAGATATAACACATAGAGTTAACGTGGGAAAACCCTTTCGGGAGAAAAACCCACCAACAACAGATAATCAACTTTATTAACAATATGTCAAAAATAATACAATAAAGTCCAGTGTGTAGACTTCCTTCACTTTGTCATACAATCGTTCCAGATTAACATACAACACTCAGATCACACAATAGTTATAGAAAACTCAATAGCTATCATAACTTATAACCCTACATTCAGTTCACATTTGGCTTCAAATACCAAACTGGTCGACGGTTCATCTGAGTAACTGCACCAATGGCTTGAAGTCTAACCGTCTGCCTACATCGGTCTGCATTCATGGAAAATCAATTATCCCACATGCAGCAAGGAGTTGAGTCAGTTCGTATTCAAATACACCGTTAGTCGCATCCTTAGTGTCTAAGAGTTAGCCTTTTTGGATCTCGGTTCGATCTCGCTCCCGCAGTCGGTCTCCGCTCCATTGGGTCATCGCTAAAACATGTAAACTCTTACTCCGATCTCTGATAGACAAGAGTGGTCTCATCGGCTCATCTTACCAAGCATTGCAAGGTTACTCTGATCTCCGATAATAGAGAGCGGTCTCATCAGCCCATCAGATCAAGCACTGCGAGGTTACTTCGATCTCCGATAACAGAGAGCGATCTCATCGACTTATCGGATCAAGCCCAAAAATTCTATCCTGATGAGCGAAGCACTCTGAGACAGAACAAGATAGACTTATCGGGACTTCAGCATAGCCTTCAACATATTAACCCGATATCTGATATCGACCCAAACGCCTAAGGCGACTTCATCGGGTATCGGCTTAACTCCAGACCGGAACCCCCAATAGCCGATGTCAACTCGGACAACCTAAGATAGCTCCATTGGATCATCAACACAACTCTGATGTAGTCTTCCACTCTATTGTTCCATCGGTGTAGGCTAGCCCGATCAACCCGAACATGTCAAGTGAATTAGAGGCACATTTCCAACAAATCCAATAGATCTAGCTACAATTGAATTAGAAAAAGGGGCTAAAATACAAATTAGATTTACTTGTTTTGTTTACTACCCCCTTTTAGTTGAAATTGGATTGAATTGGAAGGTTTATGATGAATTAATAGATAATTGAAATGAAACGAAAATAATTAAATACTACGAGTATCAAACAGAGCCACATACAAGAATCTAAGTGGAAGAAGATAATCAAGACTTGTTCTTGAAAGTTTGAGTTGATTTTCTAGGATTGGGTAGGTAGGTCACCCTAATCCTTTAATTCTAAGGCAGACAGGTAGGATCTATTTTGGATTAGTTAGATGCACTATATTTAGTGTTGAAAGCTCAAGAAAAATTTATGGGACCGAGTAGGTATATAGATTTCCCTAGTCCTTCGCCTTTCGTTCTGTTGAAATTTGAACATATTTGTCATCGTCAACTCTGTCAAAATTTTTGATTACAACTCTTTAGTCAATTCCCTACACATAGAAAAAGAGGGAAAATGTTGTGGATTGGGATTTGCCTTAGGTCAAACCCTAGTTTAGGAATTAACCTTGAATCGAATAATGTAAATACTAAAGTAAATTCTAGGAGATATACCTCAAATCTGCATGGTTGATGAGAAGATTGATGATACAATGCTCTTTATATATGATCACAATGGTTGAGTGTAACAACATGAAAAACATATGAACATGAAAGACTTAATCAAGCACACATGCTTGCATGAAGATTGATGTAATTTTTCTCCATAATGCTTGAAAGATAAAAAAAGTCTTCAATGCCAGAAAATGCTTGATGATGAATGTTTGACAGATGCATGAATGATGAGCTATGATAGTGGATGGAGTCTTCTATAGGTCTAAAATGAATTGATAGGATGCATTTATATAGGGTTCCCTGGGTGAATTTACTGATCAGGTCAACCTCCAATGATAAAATTGAGGAACGGGGAACAAAATCCACTAGGGAGGGGGAGTGTCAACCAATTTTTAAAATGGGTCATGATTAAGGGGGACAAGGGAACCATGGTTCCATAGTACTAAAGGAACATAATGGACCACTAAGATGGGGGGTGAATTAGTGGTAATAAAAAATTTAACTTTCTAAATGATTAAAACAGTAATAATAGTAATCTAAAACTATGAGCACAGATATTCAAGCACATTAACACACACACATAAAATGCAAGCCAGTAACACAAGATGTACAAGAAAAACCCACAGTGGGGAAAAACCTTGGTGAGAAATGTTGTTGGAGTCTTCTTCTCCAATCCAACCTCACAAATAAAACCTATTACAATGTTTAGGGCACCAACCCAATGAGCACCAACCCCTGAAGTTTATGGGCACCAACCCCTAAAGTTTATGAGCACCAACCCCTGAAGTTTATGAGGACCAACCCAAAGGAGTACCAACCCCAAGCTTTACGAGCACCTACCCCTACTCTGAGCATCCACTCAAAGATTTACAATGACTCAATAAATGAATTGATACAATGAAAAGCCTTGTTACAAAAGAGTTTTGTAAAACCTTACTATTTTGTTGTTGGCTCACTGTGTTATCTGCACATGAGATTGTGACTCTTCCCTACTCTCAATCTCTATTCTCTACACTCTGTCTTTTGCTATCAACCTCTTCTGCCAACCTTTTGTTCTCTTCTCTTCTTTGCACATTGCTCTTTGGATGTAGCTCAGTCAATCTTCTTTCTCTTCCTCTCACAGTGTAAATAACCCACTGTGTAATTGGCCTCGACTTTGAACTATGTCTGGTTGTTTGTCTCTTCTATTCACGACTGCATTATACTATCCCTGCTTGGTTCAATCCTCTTTCTTTGCACTTCTCTAAGTGACTACCTTGTTATTTCTGCTTCTCATCAACTTTCCTTTGCTTCTTTTTGGATCTTTCCTCACTGTTGCACACTTCACTATTCGATTGCTTCTTTGCAAATTTTTCTCTACCCCTTTCTCTTTTCTACAACTACTTCTCTGTCTCACTCTACTCTCTAACAACTCTACCATAGTTTTCCAACATTATCTAAATGCACTTAACTCATTTTTTTATCACAGGTGTTGGTGTAAATAATTATTCATCATGGATATTATTACACTTACTTAAGTTTACTTAGGATAATGCATTTCATAGTATTTTGGATATGAGACACTTGGGTGTTTGTGTCACATTGGGATAGTGTGTGTAGGAGAAATTCCACCTCTTATGGTGTTGATCTTGTTATTACACTATCATATCCACTTATTGTGGAGTGATAATTCCACCTTCGGTGGGTGATCCACCTCATGTGGAATATTATATTATTTCTCCTACCTACCCACACCTATTTCCTACCTACCCTTGTTTCTCATTAAGCCACTTGTCATATTTGTGTGCTCATACATCCATATGGCCTTGCCTATATAAGCAGGCCTCTATTCATTGTATTGGTTAATCCAGTTGATCATTTTTATATTGATGAGAATACAGTTTGTTCTTGTCATTCTATTGTCTCTTTTATGCTTTTCATTGTGCCCTTGATCTTGGCAAAATCCAACATGGTATCAGAGCTATTGGGGCTTCGTTGATCAGTTTTTGGAGACATCGTGGAAGGCTTCTATTTTCGGATTTGGGGATCTTCATTTTTTGGAGGCATCATACAACGATTTGGACATCACCGTTGAATCCGGGAGGCCATTTCCATAAATTTCGACTATAAAGTCGACCTATTTTGGTGAGGAAATTTTTTTTTCCAATTTTGCTACATAGTACGGATTTTCGGATTTATTATTAATTTTTCAAAAAAAAAAAAAAAATTCTTTTTTCTGAAATTTTTTTCAAAAATTAGAAAAATCAAAAAAAAATCCGAAATCGAAAAAAAAAGGGAAAAAAAAAAAAAAAAAAAAGGTGCATTTGTTTGGGGGTCTGCAGACCCCCCTCGTACACAGTACCTACCGTGCAGGATTGTGCAGGTACCCTACACGCAGACCCGTACTCTGTCCCCGCAGACTCGTACCTTCCTGCAGTGCCCGTACCCGTGCCGCAGACTGTCCTCCCGCGAGCCGCCGCCGGCGCCTCCTCCGCAGCGCCGCTGTCCGCTCCCGGCCTCGGCTCCTCCTCCGGCTCCGCCCGTCCGCTCCCGGTCACCGCCACTGCGCCTCCCGTGCAGCACAACCCCGCCTCCAAGCCACCCTCGGCTTCCAGGCCCACCTCTACGTCGCCTTCGGCTCCGACAGTCAACGAAGACCGGTGGCCGCGTCCGCCACGTGGCAGGCGGCCACTGGCCCGCGGGTTAAACCTGACACGTCGGCTTTTCCGTACAGTGACACGCAGAAAACCGTACAGACAGTCAGCCATTCCATACGCCACATCAACCGTACGGACGCGCACGTCACCTGTTGAATCAGCTCGCACAGTCAACATTTCCGTACAGTACGGAATACCCAGTCAGTAGGCCACATAATCTGTCCGTACAGTACGGACGCCCAGTCAGCAGGGAGGCGAAGTTTTCGTGACGGTCATACGGCCGTCAAATTTAACACAGTGTTTTTCTGATGTCAGCACCACATCAGCATTTTTTGAAAATTTTTAAACCCCTCTCCATTGGGCTTTTCAGTTTTGTAGTCCAACTTTGGAAGGCCATATCTTGCTCATTTTTGCTCCTTTTTTGGTGCAATTTTTTTTGAAATGGGCTAAAATTTCATGATCTTCACAGTGGTGTGGTTATTTTCTGATTTTGATGCACAGGTTTTTCGGAATTTTCGGATTCTCTCAGCTGTACCTGTCCAATCCTCAATTCTGCAACTTCAAAGGCCTCGTTTGAGCTCATACGACCTCCTTTTCAGGTGCCGTTTTTTTTTAAAGTGCTTATTTTTTCGTCTACTTTCATAATCTATGATCAGATTTCAGAGATTTTGAGTGATAATTGTACTTTCAGATATTGGTCTTATTTGGCCTATTAGGTACTTGTAAATTACTTGGATCTTAGTTAGATCTCTTGCATTATCAGTTTGAGTCTCTTTTGGCCTTCTTGAGGCAGTTGTAAAATTGTAAATCAGAAGTCCACTTTGCCATTTTTTGCAAGTGGCCCATTGTATACGCACTACTTATAAAGTGCCAAAATCATCACATTTGGGGGGGGTTCTTTGATTGAGTGAATTTGGGGGGGTGTCTTGTGTGATTGTGCCTCTCTTGTTCTCTTTCCATTCTTGTTGCAATGAGTCCTAATAAGTTTCCACCATTAACTCCACATAATTATGCATCATGGAAAATTAAAGTATGGAGTAAACTAATGGAAAAGGGTCTCACACACTACATAGATGGAACAATAACAGCACCACCTGATCCTAAGGCTGATCCTAATGCTCAATTGGAATGGCTCACTAAGAATTGCATGGCTCTTGGAACCTTACGCAAGTATGTATCAGATGACCTCATTTTCCACATTGAGAAGTGTAAAACAATTAAAGAGGCTTGGGATATGTTTCAGAAATTGTATGGACAAGTTGATGAAATCAGAGGCTATCAGATTGATAATGAGCTCACCAACTTAGATCCCAAGAATTTTGATACAATGCAAGATTATGTAACCAAAGCAAATGAGCTAAGAGCAAAGCTAAAGGATTGTGGAATAGACAAAAAGGATGCTCAATTGATATTCAACTTGTTGGACAAGCTTGCACCAGAATATGCAGCCTTTGTATCTAGCTTCCAAACTCATCGTTTGATAGTGGGGAGTTCTTATGTTATGCCTTCTTTTGAAGCTTTCACAGAAATGTTGATATTAGAACAATCTAAGTTGTTGAACATGGGGTTTCTCAAGTCTTCAAAGTCCAAGGCTTTGGTAGCAAATCAAGGAAGTCAAGGCAAAAATTCCAAAAAGAAGAAGAAGCAATCTAAGTCTCAACCACAACAGGAAAAAGGACAATCATCCTCTCCATCACAAGGTAATCTTCAATCCTCTTCCAAGAAGGGGACACCACCTAAGAAGGATAAACCAACTTGTGCATATTACAAAAAGTATGGTCATGATGAGCATCGATGCCACGCAAAGCAAGTTGATGAGTTAACCAATCTTCTCAAGAAAAACAACATCAACTTGCCATCCGCCTACACAAAGAAGGATTCATCTTCTTCTTCTTCCTCACAGTCTAAGGGAAAAGGGCAAGCATTTGTGGCTACAACAGGTTCTTCACAGCAATGGATACTTGACTCGGGTGCCTCATATCACATGGGTTCTACAAAGGAGCAGTTTTCTTCATTAGAGCCATCTAAGGTACCTCACATTTACATAGGTGATGATACACAAGTAGAGGTTGAAGGGAAAGGTTCCGTTGACATGGATGATGGAACATTTGAGAATGTTCTCTATGTTCCTAACTTGTCTACCAACCTTCTCTCCATCTACCAAATCACTCACTATGGGAATGGGAAAAAGGTTGAGTTTACACCAGATTCAGTTGTGGTAAAGGAACTTGATGATGATGCCTTGGTAGCAGTGGGACAAGTCAATGACAACTCAAGGCTTTATTCATTTTCCCACTTTGTGCCACGTTCACCTTCTAGGGCCTTGCTTACTCATTCAAATTCAGAAAGTAAGCTATGGCATGAGCGGTTTGGTCACCTCAACTACCGCTATCTACAGCAGCTCAGCACTAAAGACATGGTCACAGGTCTTCCTCGAATCAGCTTTTCAGAGGGTGTATGTTCATGTTGTTCCATGGGCAAGCATCCCGAAGAGAAATTTGATAAAGAGAAAACTTGGAGAGCTTTGGAAGTTCTTCAACTTGTTCACAGTGATGTAGCAGGTCCATTTCCAGCACCTTCATTTAGTAAGGCCCGCTATGTTCTTACCTTCATTGATGACTACTCCCGCTTCACTTGGGTCTACTTTCTCATTCATAAGAGTGAAGTATTTGACAGATTTCAGGACTTCAAGACTCGTGTGGAAAAGCAATCAGGGAAAGTGGTCAAGATTCTTCGTACAGATAATGGCAGGGAATATGTGAACAAGAGACTTGAGGATTTTTGTACATTTGAGGGGATTGATCTTCAGCATTCTGTTGCATACACTCCACAGCAGAACGGGGTTGCAGAACGCAAGAATCGAACTCTCAAAGAAATGGCTAGCTGTATGATTCATGCACGTTCTCTTGATCCTGCCTTTTGGGCAGAGGCTATCAGTTGTGCCACACACATCCAGAATCGGGTTCCTCACAAAGCTTTACAAGGTATTACTCCTTTTGAAGCTTGGGCTGGTAGGAAACCGATTGTGAGACATTTCAGAGTCTTTGGGTGTCCAGCATGGGCTCGCATACCTCCACAGAAATGCAAGGCATTGGAACCACAGAGTCGGCCTTGCATATTTGTTGGATATCCTGAGGGTGTTAAGGCATACAGATTGATGGATCCAGAGACACATGAGGTATTTATTGAGAGGAGTGTTCACTTTGAGGAAAGCTCTCCTAGCTTAGCCTCTCTACCTCCTCCACCTTCCTCCATTGTGGATAGTGATGTTAGTGATTCAGATGATGAGACTCCCTCAACTTCGACTCGCAGGGTCACACCTCCACAGGGTCCACTTGCAGTTGAGGTGCCTCGTTCTCCACCTCCACCTAGACCTCGTTGGGCTCGACAGACACTTGAGTCCGCGGGTTCTCTTGTTGGGGATCCTTCTGATACACGGAGAACTCGATCACAACATCAGGATCTTCCACATGCATTCATTGCTACCGCTTCCGATCCATAGACATTTAGGGAAGCATCAGGGGTTCCTGAGTGGGACCAAGCTATGGAGGAAGAGTATAGTTCCTTGATGAGGAACAACACATGGGATCTAGTCCATCTCCCTAAGGGGAGAAAGATGGTTTGATGTAAGTGGATCTATCAGACCAAGTTTGCAGTGGATGGTAGTGTGGATAAGTATAAGGCTCGGCTTGTTGCCAAAGGTTTCTCGCAGGTTGCAGGTGTTGACTATACTGAGACCTTTGCACCCGTAGCTAAGATGAACTCCATTCATTTGACACTTGCTATAGCTGCAGCTCATGGTTGGGCTGTACATCAGATGGATGTGAAGAGTGCCTTTCTTCATGGTGACCTTGATGAGGAGATTTATATGGAGCAGCCACAGGGTTTCATCCAGGATACTTCCTTGGTTTGCCAACTAAGGAAATCTATCTATGGCCTTAAGCAGGCCCCCAGGGCTTGGTATGCCAAGATGGATTCCTTTCTTCTCTCCGCAGGTTTCACCCGGTGTCATTCTGATCCGAATGTCTACATTTTGCGACAGGATGACTCTCACTTGATACTTGTGCTCTATGTTGATGACTTGATCATTACAGGGAGTACTTCATCCATCATTAGCAGGGTCAAATCTGCTTTGCATGACAGATTTTCTATGACTGACTTGGGTCTTTTGCACTACTTTCTCGGGATAGAGATTTCACAGTCATCTTCCGGGATTACTCTATCGCAGCCCAAGTATGCTCTTGATCTACTTGCACGCTTTCATATGGCTGATTGTAAGCCTGCCCCGACTCCTTTTCTTTCAGGAGTCAAGCTTGAGGCTCAGTGTTCTTCTCCACTAGTTGATGCCACTTTGTATCGTCAGCTTGTGGGTAGTCTCATCTACTTGACTCATACACGCCCTGATATTTCATTTGCAGTTGGCATGGTTTCCCGCTTCATGCAGGAACCACATGAGCTTCATTGGAAAGTTGCCAAACGCATTCTACATTACATCCAGGGTACACATCACTATGGGATTCACTATGCAGCAGGCACAGGACTTCGCTTGGTTGGTTACACAGACTCCGATTGGGCTGGCGATCTAGTTGATCGTAAGTCTACTTCTGGTTACAGTTTTCACCTTGGTTCGGGCCCCATTTGTTGGCAGAGCAAGAAGCAACATGCTATTGCTCTCTCTTCAACTGAGGCTGAGTATCGAGGCGCTGTTAATGCAGCGACTGAGACCATTTGGCTCCAGCAGATTCTCACAGAGTTTGGATTCCCTACTCCACGGCCGACAGTCCTACATTGCGACAATCAGAGTGCCATTGCTATCTCGAAGAACCCGGTCCAGCACCAGCGGACCAAACGCATCAAGATTCATATGCACTATATCCGAGAGCTCATCCAAGAGCAGGTCATTGATTTGCAGTATTGTTCTACAGCAGAGCAGGTTGCTGACATATTCACCAAACCTTTCACCGAGAGTAAGTTCCAGCCGTTGCGAGCTCTCTTGGGGGTGCGGGATATGTCATTAAGGGGGGTCAGTTGACTTCTCCTTCCTCTCTTATGGGGGGGACTTTTTCCTCTTTGAGGTTTTGTCCTTCTTCCTTGAGATTCTTTTGTTCATTCATCTCTCTTTTGGGGGGGAGTTTTTTTCCCACTGGGTTTTCTCCCTTTCTCCGTTTGTGAGAGATTGCATTGCATTGGTTTGCATGCATTTGCATTTGTGCATGGGTACCTAACATGGCCTCATAGCCGGGACCCATCTTGCATTGCTTAGTTGCATTGTAGACTTAAGTGCATTCCCCTAAGTTGCACTTAAGGGGGGGTGTTGGTGTAAATAATTATTCATCATGGATATTATTACACTTACTTAAGTTTACTTAGGATAATGCATTTCATAGTATTTTGGATATGAGACACTTGGGTGTTTGTGTCACATTGGGATATTGTGTGTAGGAGAAATTCCACCTCTTGTGGTGTTGATCTTGTTATTACACTATCATATCCACTTATTGTGGAGTGATAATTCCACCTTCGGTGGGTGATCCACCTCATGTGGAATATTATATTATTTCTCCTACCTACCCACACCTATTTCCTACCTACCCTTGTTTCTCATTGAGCCACTTGTCATATTTGTGTGCTCATGCATCCATATGGCCTTGCCTATATAAGAAGGCCTCTATTCATTGTATTGGTTAATCCAGTTGATCATTTTTATATTGATGAGAATACAGTTTGTTCTTGTCATTCTATTGTCTCTTTTATGCTTTTCATTGTGCCCTTGATCTTGGCAAAATCCAACAATAGGCCACAAGTCTACCTCTATCTGTTTCAACAAACCAACTACCTCAATCAAATCACATTTATTTCCCTACTCAATCAACTCTGCATCAAAGCATGTTTTCCCTCCAAATCTGCATTTTAAAAAGTAATTAATTTTGTCTCTTTGAGATCTGATTTGTAGAAGATTGAATTTTTCTTTCTTGGATCGAACATCTGCATTAAATGAATCTTCTCTGATTTCTTGAATGTTCTCTATACTAGGTTGATATGTTTTTCAAACTCAAACTTTCTAACATATTTTATTCAACCTCTATCGATCAACTCGAGCCCTAAAACCATTTGCAACTAATTCACAATTAATGAAATCTTCATCTTCTTGCATAAATTTGATCGAATACACCTGCCTTATTAAATGAACTCTCCAGTCGGTTACTAAATCTTCACAACTGAGATGGCAAGCAAATATATCATCAAGGTCTTCTCATTGGACCTCTAGATTTCTCAATCAGCTTTGATCAACTATCTGCGTAAGAAATTTATCTATCAGGCTACATACATAGCGTCAACATCTCCCTTCAAAGTCATATAGTCAACTACAATCAACCTTCCATGTGGACCTTTGTGCCTATCGGTCTGCCAACGTGTTCATAAAGTCATCTTCAACTGATCATACCATCTTTAAACTTTGTCGTTGCGGGATTGCAGAATGCACATCATTTCCTTTTTATTATTTCCCTGCAAGGTCCTCTTTTCATCCTTTTACTTTGTGTAGGATAGCGGGATTTACCTTCAGTTTCTTCTTTTGTCACCCCACAAGGTTTTCTTCTTTGACTCTTCTCGGTGTGGGATATCGGGGTCCGTCTCTCCCTTCATCCTATGTTACCCCATTAGATCACCATATAAGTGGAAATAGATTTGTAATGTGTGCTTCACTTCATCGACATACTTCTATGTCATTAGGTCAACCTTGGTCAACAACCCACATGGATAAATCACCAATCGGGTCCCATTAGATTCTTTAAAATATTCTTAGATGGTCAAAAAACTCACCAAGGATTTTATCATTGAGACTTGTTCTCCTATCACAACGAAGAAGAATTCCTATCGCTATAGCATCCATGATCTGTAAGGGACACTTTGGTGTCATGGAAAAGTGCCATGTTACACTGAAAAAGGTTACCTTAATGGCATGAGATTTTGTGCTCACAACAACCATGAACCCTTTCGCAGTTTCTCTGGCTGGTGATCCTATGTCGTTGTGACAACTGCAATGTCACAATGATAAAACCTTTATCACCATGACTCCAATCGGATGGTGAAGGGAAATAAAGGTCTTTCCAAAAGGCCTTCTCTCACCAAAATCCACCACACCATAAAAGCGGCCCCACACAAACATATCATTGCACAGGTGGACTAATGAACGCGAGCCAACAGGATGACGTGGAGCAAAATGGTGAAATCACATCTCTCTCTATGTGGGCCCTAGTGATTACACTTACTTCTCCAAGTGGACTAATGAATGCTAATGTGACAGTAAATGTGTCACATCAGAACCCTTTAGACTCCCTTGTGGGCCCCATTTTGATATAGCATAGACTAGCCGGTAAGATGGAAACTTTGTCATGCAAACAAAAGAACCTACACTGAAATACAAATTATATCGCCAAAACATAATTCTTATCATACCAAAAAAAAGAAAGGTGTCGGCAAGACACCGTTGCGGTCACACTAACATGCGAAATCTTTTTGCCCAGATCACAAGCTCATCACACCGAAAGAACTTATTTCGGTGTAATAGGGGCAACCAAAGGGAGAAATGGTCTTTCTGAAAGGGCAAGTCATGCCAAAAAGTCCTTTCTGCTAGTCCATCACCACGAGGCCCACACAACGAGAGACCCAACCAACCACCAACACAAAAGAAACACGGAGCACGAAGGAGAAAGGGCTCGCACAACCAATGCAAACTAGCCAACTGCTGACATGTGCACACAGCGAACACTTAAGCAAGGTGGGATTGACCAAGACCCCACCAAAGGGAGAGCATGTCTCAGAGACATCAAAGACCCCCTAAGCATAAAGTGAGTCTTGGTGAAAGGCAAACTCACACTGAAATCAAGATACATCGGCCAAACATCCACTTCGTCTCACTAAAAAGGAAACCCTATCAGTATAGCATATAAATGATTGCATAGCCTGAAATGAGTCACAACAATAGACCAAGACACACTGAAATAGATGATGTCGCTGAGACAGAAACACAATCATGTTGAAAAATAGCCAAACAATAGATATTTAACATTTCTCGACTTGTAACTTGCAGAGATCAAATTTGATGAATCCAACACATCATGAGGTCGATGTAAAATATGATTCCAACATTAAAGGACATGATTTTACCATGATTACCTCTACAATCCATGAAATATACTACATATTTATTCTTCTGTAACCTACAACTATATAGTGATAATGCTCTCTACATATCAATGAAATCTACTACAATCCATGAAATCTACACTTGCTCTCTGTGTAACCAATCTGACCCTCTTTGCATCTTTGAGGAATCTGATCTTCATCTTCTTGTGAGGTACATATCATGATGCATCTTCACCAATAATGACTTGAGCACAATCATCTATGCATGCCTATACATTGAGACTCCTGAACTATTGACATCAATCATCTTATTTGCAACCTGCAACCTTTCTTATATTTGCAACCTATAACTTCATCAAATCAATCCATGCACACACACATGTTGACATTAATGACAACCTCAATGCCAACAATCTCCCCCTTTGCCATTGATGTCAACACCAATCATCACTCTCCCCCTTTGACAATAATGACAAAGGGGTTGGCTACCTGTAAAAATCTATTTGAGATGTGCAAGGAAATGGCCAAGAGTGAATACCAAATAATAAACCTACTTATATGCAAATAGCATTCTCCCCCTTATATGTACATCCCTTACTAAAACCTTTTCAATCTAGACATAGCCTCTTATGACTCGACCTATGAAGAACCAATTCAAAAATATCCTATGACTTTGTAGAGCTGAACAAGGTGAACCATTATTATAATATATGTTGGACAAGATCCAACAATACAAAAATAAACTTTGATCAAGTCTGCTCAACTCCCCATGTGGTCCACTGCCAACATATGCATTTTGTTGACCTTGAATTGGAAATAATTTGTCTCCCTCTAAGAACCAAAACCAATACACTCCAACTATTCTACTTTCTTCCATCTGTCTTCTTGCTAACCTCTCCTCTAGACTACACATTCACCTTGTTATGCATGCACTCTCAACACTACTTCTTTGTTCTACATGCCTATTGCAATATTTTTCTTGTTATAGTCATATGTAATCTTTTAATATAGATCATCTTCACATTGAGAGTTTCCTTCTAACAAACTTCTGCACTTGTAGCCATGCTCAACCTTATTTATGTGAGTGTGCAACCACAAATAGATACCATTTCATAGAGGTCAATAAACCAACAATGTTAAAGTTTGATGTGCTATCAAGGCATAAACTTCAGCAATTCAAACAACTATAGAAAATTTAAAAACCTTTTAACTAACTCAATCATCAATTATGATATCTACCATCTCATCTTCTTCCTTGATGTATTCTTCTTAGATTTGGCCTTCCTCATAACCATAGCATCATGTCCATACACTAGTCCTTTTCAAAATTTTGGGGGTGAATGATGTGATCAATTTGTTTCTCCCTAAGGTCCATCTCCTTAATCTTGAGGAGATATCACTTGTGCATGGAATTCACAATGCCTACTCATGAACACATTCTTGCCATTCTCATTTCCTTGGCTGCACTTTCTCCTCCGTATTTGCTTAATCTCCCTATGTCTCTTGTTTGCGACATTTGGAGAAACATTTATTATCTTCCTTTTCTTGACCACCTTTGTTTTTCAATATTTTATTGTGTGGCCAAAATTGTTGCAGCTTTAGAAAACAATGTTCTTGCTAAACAAAGGAGTAGAGGGTTTCCTACTGAATTGATTTCTCCTCCTTCTCCAATCCATACCTTTTTGATTGGCTGATGGAACAAATGAACTTCTTGATAAACCAGATACCCTTTTATTTTTGTTCCATGCATATCCATGTCTCTCATAAGTTCTTCCTACTCTTTCATTATGACCATAACCATTATGCCTCACATTTTTGTTAAAAAGGGAAGAGCAGGGTCTCCCATATGACTGAAAAAATTTCTTTCTACATTCATGACTTCTATGACCAAGTCCATTACATTGATAACATATAACATTTACATTTCTTGGAGCAACAATAGAATTCTTTCTTACACAACTAGATGAAGGCATATGCATGGACCTACATTCTAAAAGCCTATGTTCATATGCATTACATCTTTGACACTTTATATTTTTGCTTCCAGAGAATATAACTTGACCTCTCCTAGATCTTTTCTACATTCACTTACTCTATGTGAATATCCCTTGCATGAAAAACAATAACCAAAGAAAAGGGACTTGTGACTTACAAATTTATTTTTCCACAAATGTGGAGATCTTGCAGGCATGTTTGCTCCATTTCTTCTTCTTTTTTTGTTTGCCTTGGGTTGAGAGTTTGCAACAGTCCTTCCATCTAATCCCTCCAGTCTCCAAACTTGATTAGTTT
This sequence comes from Cryptomeria japonica, assembly GCF_030272615.1. Classification (NCBI taxonomy): domain Eukaryota; kingdom Viridiplantae; phylum Streptophyta; class Pinopsida; order Cupressales; family Cupressaceae; genus Cryptomeria; species Cryptomeria japonica. The sequence goes on from NC_081409.1 coordinate 223,427,792, forward strand.
TGTGAGAAACAACATATTCCAGTCTTCTTCCAGCAAGAGGTCTTCTAAACTTTATTCTTGTGTCCTTATTTTGGATGAAGCCATCTTCAATCATCTTATCTTTTCCTTTTGGATCATCATAATTCTTTCTTGTAGAAACAACCTTCATCTTCATGTTTCCAACAGTTGTAGTCAGATCTATCTTCTTTCTTGGGATATTCCTGACCGTAACGGTTTGTCTGTTACCATTATCACTTGAAGAAGAAAAGTGTATTTCTTTCTTGGATGAGTCCTTGCTGGTAGAACATTGGCCTTTCTCATATCCAATGCCATTTATATCCTTTGAATGCATTTTTTTTCTCAACATCTTATCCAAAGCCTCAGTGCTACCTCCATATTTGATTCTCATCTTGAGCTCATCTTGGCACTTCTCCAGCTCTATTGTTAGCTTTTATATTTCATCCTTTAGAGTTTGACACTCCTTTTTTTTTGTCTCAACTTCTGATTCTAACTCCTTACATCTACACTTCTTAGTATCAAAATCTAATTTTCATTCTTCATTTATCCTTTTAGGTTCTTCCAATTTAGCCTTCAAATTAGCAATAGTTTTCTCTGACTCATGGAGACACTTATTCAACCGGTCTTTTTATTCAACATCAACATTATTATACTTTTTTTATTCTTTTCTCACTCTTCTGAGTTCTTCAAGTGCACTCACAAGTTCACCTTCAAGGTCTACCTCAGATTCAACTTCATCTTCCTCTTCATTGCTGCCAAAAGGGTCATGTCAGTTGGATTGAGATGCACTATCACAGCTTGATGTTTGTTCCTCACTTCATACCTCTTGATCCATGAGTATATGAGTTACCCTTTCATCTTCACTGTAGCTAAAATCTGATCTTCGCTTATCATCTGCACATTTCTCTTCTCCTTTATCTTCTTCATTCCATAATCAGATTCAATAGTGCTTTACTCTTCTCCATAGATTTTCTTCAGTCTGTCCCATATTCATTTTGCAGATTTACTTTTCTTAACCTTTGAAGACACTATATCAGACAAATCGTTGAGTATGACCTTCTTAGCTTCATCATTGCATTCATATTGTCTTTTAGCTTTAGGTTTAGCAGGAGAACCCATAGATCTAGAGTATCAATTCTTTACTAACATCCAAATATCATAACCTAGGGAGGACAGATAGACTTCCATTTTAGAACTCCAAATTAAATAGTTTGTGCCATCAAACCTTGGTACACTAGAAGAGGATGACTCATACATCACCATTGTGTTCACACACCAGAATTTACCCAAGATAGAGAAAGCTTATCTAACCAGGAACCTAGGCTCTGATACCAATTGAAGGAACACAATAGACCACTAAGAGAGGGAGTGAATCACTGGTAACAAAAACTTTAACTTTCTAAATGATTAAAATATTAATAACAGTAAGCTAAAACTATGAGAAGAGATATTCAAGCACATTAACACACATACATAAAATGCAATCCCATAACACAAGATGTACGAGGAAAACCCAGGGTAGGGGAAAAACCTCAGTGAGAAATGTTGTTGGGGTCTTCTGCTTCAATCTAACCTCACAAATAAAACCGATTACAATATTTAGGGCACCAACCCAAAGGAGCACCAACCCTTGGCTTTATGAGAACCTACTCAAAGGAGCACCTACCCCTACTCTTAGAATCCACTCAAAGATTTACAATGACTCAATAAATGAATTGATACAATGAAAATCCTTGTTAAAAAAGGATTTGTAACACCTTACTATTTTGTTGTTGGCTCACTATGTTATCTACACTTGAGATTGTGACTCTTCCCTGCTCTCAATCTCTATTCTTTGCACTCTCTCTTCTGCTATCAACCCCTTTTGCCAACCTTATGTTCTCTTCTCTTATTTGCACACTGCTCTCTTGTTGCAAGTCAGTCAATCTTCTTTCTCTACCTCTCATAGTGTAAATAACCTACTTTGTAATTTTCCTCGACTTTGCACTCTGTCTGGTTGTTGGTTTCTTCTCTGCACGACTACATTCTACCATCCCAGCTTGGTTTAGTTCTCTTTCTCTGATCTTATTTGAATGAATACCTTATTGTTTCTGCTTCTCAAAAACTCTCCTCTTCTCTGTTCTGGATCTTTCCTCATTGTTGTACTCTTCACTATTCGACTACTTCTCTGCAAATTTTTCTCTGCCCCTTTCTCTTTTCTGCAGCTGCTTCTCTATCTCACTCTAATCTCCAACAAATCTACCACACTTTTCTAACATTATTTGAATGCACTTAACTCTTTTTTTTTTTTTATCACAGTCTACATGTCAACCTTTATCTCTTTTTCAACAAGCAAACTACCTGTCAAATCACATTTACTGCTTTGCTCAATCAACTCTACATCAGAGAATGTTTTCCCTCCAAATCTGCATTTTAAAATTAATTCATTTTGTCTCTCTGAGATCTTATTTGTAGCAAATTGGATTTTTCTTTCTTGGATCGAACATATGCATTAAATGACTCCTTTGATTTCCTAAATGTTCTATGTCCTAGGTTGCTATTTTTTGTAAACTCAATCTATCTAATGCATTTCATTTTGCCTCTATTGATCACCTCAAGCCCTTTAACCATCTGCAATTGATTCGCCATTAATGAAATCTTCATCTTCTTGCATAGATTTGATCGACTACACCTACCTTCTTAAATGAAATCTCTAGTCAGTTACCAAATTTTCACAACTGAGACAACAAACAAATGTATCATTAAGGTCTTCTCATTGGACGTCTAGATTGCTCAGTCAACTTCAATCAACTATTTGGATAAGCAATTTATCTATCAAGCTACATACGTGGTGTCAGCATCTGCCTTCAAAGTCATATGGTCAACTACAGTCAACTTGAGTCCTTTGTGTCTTTCGAGCACCCAACGTGTCCACAAAGTCATCTTCAACTAATCATACCATCCTTAAACTCTGTTGTTGTGAGATAGCAGAATGTGCATCATCTCCTTTTTATACTTGCCCCACAAGGTCCTCTTTTCATCCTTCTGATTGATGCAGGATAGAAAGATTTACCATCAATTTCTTCTTTTGTCACCCTATTAGGTTTTCTTTCTTCTGCTCTTCTCGGTGCAGGATAGCAGGGTCCATCTCTCCCTTCATCTTGAGTTACCCTGCTAGATCACCATACAAGTGTACATAGATTTTTCCTATGTGTTCCACATCCTCAACATCCTTCTATCTCATCTGGTCAACCTTGGTTAGCAACCCACGTGGACAAATCACCAATCGAGTCCCATTGGATTCATTAAAATCTTCTCAAATGGTCAAAAATTCATCAAGGGTTTTATCACTGAGACTTGTTCTCCTATCACAGTGAACCAGAATTCCTATCGCTATAGCTTCCATGGTCTACAAGGCCCACTTTGGTGTCATGGTAAAGTGGCATGTTACACTGAAAAAGGTTACCTTATCGACATGAGATTTCGTACTCACAACGACCATGAACCCTTTCACAATTTCTCTAACTGGTGAGCCTATGTCATTGTGACAACTGCAATGTCACAATGACAAAACCTTTATCACCATGACTCCAATCGGCTGGTGAAGGGAAATCAAGGTCTTGCCAAAAGGCCTTCTCTCACCAAAATCCACCATACCATTAAAAATGGCCCCACATGAACATATCATTGCACAAGTGGACTAATGAACGCGAGCCAGTAGGATGACGTGGAGAAAAATGGCGAGATCACATCTCTCTCTCTGTGGGCCCCAATGATTACACTTACTTCTCCATGTGGACTAATGAATGCTGATGTAACAATAAACGTGTCACATCAAAGCCCTTTAGACTCCCTTGTGAGCCCCGTTTTGATATAGCATAGACTAGCCAGTAAGATGGAAACTTTGTCATGTGGATAGAAGAACTTACATCGAAATACAAAGTATATCGCCAAAACATAATTTTTATCATGCCAAAAAAAAGAAAGGTGTCGGCAAGACACCGTTGCGATCACATCGACATGAGGAATCTTGTCACCCAGACCATGAGTTCATCATACCAAAAGAAGGTATTTCAGTGTAATTCAAAGGGGCAACCAAAGGGAGAAAGGGTCTTGCTGAAAGGGCAATTCATGCCAAAAAGTCATTTCTATCAACCACCAGCGCGAGGCCCACACAATAGGAGACCCAACCAACCACCACCACGAAGTACAAAGGAGAAGGGGCCCGCACAACCAACACAGACCAACTAGCCACCAACATGTGCATATAGCGAACACCTAGGCAATGTGGGCCCAACCAAGACCCCACCAAAGGGAGTGCATATCGCCAAGACATCAAAGATCTCCTAAGCATAACATGGGTCTTGCTGAAAGGCAAAATCACACCAAATTCTAGATACATCGGCCAAACATCCACTTCATCTCACCAAAAAGGGCACCCTGTCGGTATATCATATACATGACTGCATAGCCCAAAATGAGTCCTGGTGATAGACCAAGTCACACCGAAATAGATGACATCGCTAAGATAGAAACACAATAATTCTGAAAATAGCCAAACAATAGAAATTTAATATTTCTCAACTTGTAACTTGTAGAGATCAAATCCAATGAATCCAACACATCATGAGGTCGATGTAAAATATGAATCCAATGCTAAAGAACATGAATTTCACACATGATCACCTCTGCAATCCATGAAATCTACTACATATCTATTCTTCTGCAACCTACAACTGCATAGCGATAACTTGTGTTATGCGCATATCATTGCAACATAGTGCGACTAACACGATGTGTTATGCATTTCTACATCTACACTTGTCCTATGTGCTGCCAATTTGATCCTCTCTACATCTTTAACAAATTTGATCTTCATCTTCTTGTGAGGCACATATCATGATGCATCTTCACTAGTACTGACCTGAGCACAATCATCTTTGCATGCCTATATATTGGGACTCCTTAATTGTTGACATAAATCATCTTGTCTACAACCTGCAACCTTGTTGATATCTACAACTGATATTTTCATCAAATTAATCCATCCACACACACATGTTGAAATCAATGACAACCTCAATACCAACAGGAAGTCAATAAATAAGGGGGACACAAACATGAGATGGAGTCCACCTAGCCATGTAAACTAATGACATCAAAGCTAGAATAAAATGGGGCCAAAATGGGCCTAAGGGAATGGATATAGGACACACTAAGGTAGTAAGACAAATATGAGGTGTAAATTGTACCAATTGCAACTTATGGTGCTGCATTTATCCCCCAATTTAACAAGAGGATGAACCTATGCAAATACTCATGGTAAAGTAGAAAGAGAGAGAGAGGATAAACTAGGAGCAAGATCAAAGGGAGATAAGACATCACTAATTTTGAGGAACCAAGCCCGCAATCTTAGGATCTTAACTCACATAATCACATGCAAATACAAAAAGAACAAAACAAATACAAAAGACACACATCACAAAGGGGTTAGTATTAAAAATAAAATCTCCAAGTCAACTAGTTGAAGACACCTCAATAATAAAAATGTCTCAGTTACTAATCTCATTCTTGGAATGCCATCACAATAACACAAGTGGTCACATGAAAATAGAAAGAGCATGCATCGAATGATGAACCATGATCGAACAAATAGAAAAGCTATGAGCTCATGGGGAGGAGAAAGAAGAGAACATGGATGCCACAAGCTAGCAAGTTGCATTATGCTACGTGATCCATGAAAAGAAAAGCAAGAGAGACTGTGAAATCCACAAGCTAGAAAGTTATGTTGTGCTAGGTGACCCATGGGACTGAATACCCACTAGACAACATGTTGTGTTATGTGATTTATATAGATGAGGAGAGTAAAAAACGTATAGCAAGTTGTGTTATGCAAGTTCCACTCAAACTAAAAATGTCGCACAATGAGTAAAGGATGGCTGAATGAAATGAAAGAAGAGATTGATTAGATTGAGAAGAATCAAACATGGGAACTAATCCCCAAACCAACAGATAAGAATGTTATAGGAACAAAGTGGGTGCTCCAAAACAAATTGAATGAAGAAGGATAAATGGCAAGAAACAAAGCTAGATTGGTTTGCAAAGGATATTCTCAAGCTGAAGGTATTGATTTTGAGGAGACTTTTGCTTTGATGGCTAGGAAGGAGGAAGTTACAATGTTTCTTGCATTTTCATCTCAAAAGAGCTTTGAAATGTATCAGATGGATGTCATGTATGTTAGTATTAACCGGTGACTGAGAGGGGGGTGAATCAGTCAGAACAATTTATACACAATTCAAACTAACCGGTTTGCAACTATCCTTCCAAATTAACTTAAAAATTACATTAACCATGAAAGAAAAGAACATCAAAGAAAAGAGATTTGTATACACAAATAAGAATCACATAACACTAGCAATTACACATGGAAACCCTCGGTTGGAGGGAAAAAACCACGATCGAGATAACCCGCAATCTCTTTTACTATAGTGAAAAAGAGTGCCCTGTTAAGAGCTTACAATTAGTTCCTTCTAAGAACATCACCCTGTTAGAAGTGACTGGTATCCGGTTAAGAATACCTTAGAACTTGTTAAAGTTCACCTTGCTAAAGGATTTTACAACTTCATATTAGAAGTGACTCTATTAAGAGATTTTACATAAAGAATCGGTTAAGGTTCACCTTGTTAAGGGATTTACAATGTTGCAATTGTTAGAAGGAAACAAAGATGATTGATCTGTCTGTTGACACTACTATTGTCTCATAGATCCACTTTGCATTCTTTGTTCTTCTAATCAGTGTCGGCTTCATCGATTCATACCTCCATCCCTTGCACTCTATTCTCTACACCTTTTACTCTCTCATAGATATTTTTCACATCAATAATAACACAATCAACATGAATGATGTGAGTATATTATCCTTTAGTTCTGGCACCAAATTTCCCTCCAAAAATAAAATGCAAAAATCTTTTATCGCGCCTCAAATTTCTCTCCAAAAATCATTCTGGGAATATCAGTTAAGACAACAGTTCATACCGAAAAGTTCGTCAATGGAAAAGGGAAGACTATCGGTTCAACTGGATGTTATCTAGATGTTTCCAAGTTTGTCGGTTTAGACTCTTGTGATGTCGGTTGTTGCCTATGTACCGGTCCAATTCTACCTAATCGATTACCTCATGTATATCGATCTATTTTCTACTTAGCCGATTGACCTTTTGTGTACCGATCTATTCACTGCTTAGCCGGTTGACCTCCTGTGTGCCGATATACTCACTGCTTAGCTGGTTAACCCCTGTATACTGGTCTACTCTCTGCTTAGATGGTTAACCCCTGCATACTGGTCTACTCACTGCTAATAGGAATAAGGACACTTGTTCTTTACTGGTTACCCTTTACTCCTTTACTGATGGATTGTGGAGACTTAGAAGATGATGTTGCCAACAATGACAACCATTTCACCGGTCATACAAAATGCATCATAATGCCAACAAACTCCCCCTTTGGCATTGGTGGCAAACACTGCAAAAAATGTGTCGGTTCTGACCCCTATTTCTAACCCCTTTTCATCTACCTCATAATATACAAACTATAAAAACTCCCCCTTTTGACATCAATGGAAAAGAATATACAAAAGGATTCATGAAAGTAAAGAAAAAATTTCTTTAAAATTTTCTTGAGTTGCTTGCAAAGAGGATTCCCATGAAGGCTTCACCTGTTTCATGGTGTTGAATTGTCCATGCAAAACTATAACAAAATCCTCCATATCATCGACTGTCTTACAGTCAAGTGCACTTATGAGGCACACTGCTTCTTTAACATTCCTTTGCATGAAATCAATAATCGATGCCAGGTATCACTGTAGCTCTAACAAGTTAAGAGCTCCTTTTTCCTCTTCTTCTTTCAACTTTTTGATTTCATGATTTAGTTGTTTGACCTTTCCACTAAAGGTCGTTGCTGAGCTTGTAAGAGGATCAAAAGAACCTATCAGATCTTGGATTTCCCTTTGAGTATGAGCTCTTTTATCTTCAAGGTCTTTGATTAAATCAGTAAAGCTTGATGATTTAACCAATAATCGGCCAACTTCGTGTAGTATAGTTTTGACCTCTTCAGTGTGGTTGGAGAGAGCAACTTTGCTAACTGATATTTGTTCCATTAGTTTTTCTCCTCTTATTGTTTCATACTCTCTTACTACAACCTTCTCTAGATCAGTTGCCTCTAAACCGATTGCTTTTACAAGAGTGCCCAACTGATCAATGATGGGTGTATTATCATAAACAACAATGTCAAGGATGAGGTCAGACAGATTTGTCTTGGTAGAATTGAGAATTATTGCTTTCTTTTTCTTTGTTTCAAGTTTTGTCTTTTCATCTTGAATTCTTGGTTTCTCAAAGAATTTCATCAATTGTTTAGGGGTCATCTTCTTTATGTTGATGACAGAGTCTTCCTCTTCTTCCTCCTTTGTTTCATCTTCCTTTTCTTCAGCCTCAACCTCAAAGCTGGCTGCGGTGGTGAGTTTTGCTTTCTTCTTTTCACTCTCTTTTTCTAAATCTAACTTCCTCTTTACCAGAGGAGTGTCCATCATTGTTTTCTTACTTTCTACTTTCTTTTCTTCCTCTGCACCTTTTTCTGACAAAAGAGGTTCATTGTCAATAGAATTTATTGTCACTAAAGTTCTGTGAAGTTTATCTTCATAAGGTATATCTTCAATTGTCACTTTATCTTCACTGGGATGCTTAGTTTGATCAACTCCCTTTATCGGTGTAAAATCAATATCAATAATTGATTTGGCTTTGACCGGTTGCTTAACATCCTTTGTCAGATTAGGAATATTTGACACAACATTTCCTATGATATCATCAACTGTGAAAATGTAAAAACCTTCAGTAGAGTCTTTTTCTTTACCTTTCCCTTTGTCAAGGGAAGCTGCACCTTGGTCCTGTTTGGTTCCCTTTGCTATTTCTTCTTCAACTTTCTTTTATTGGCTCATGATTATTTTCCACAGTGCAACACTCTCTTCATTTACAACTTTAATTTCTCCTACAACCACTCTCCCTGTTCTATTCCTTATTTTAAAATGTTGAATACATGCTTCAGCCACTAGTGAAGCTTGATCAAAGTCTAAATCATGTTGCACTTCCATGAGTGCTTTTATCATGTTCTCTTTCTCGATGGCTAGGGCTGTTTTCCATCTCCCTTCAATTTGATTCTACAAATCTGATGGAATTATTCCATATAATTTACTGGGAGTTCTACAAAACTTGTGCAAGTTCCAGATAAGTGCTTATTCAATTTTTCTTTTGTCCCATTCATTACAGAGGGAATATGTTCTCCCAATGCCAGATAGACCTCCATACTCTTTGATCCCATGGACCAATTCATCAACAGTTGGAGTTGTTTTTCTTCCACTTCTTCTGACTTCTTTTATTTCCATATCTGATTGGATGTCAGTGTTATCACCCTCCTTTTCATCCTTCTTGGGCTTCTTTTCAACCTTTGTGTCAACTTTCCCTTCACTCTTTTTCTTTCTTGCATAAGTTACTCCTACCAGTCTACCTTTACTTGGGGAAGATGCAGGAGTATCTGTATCCTTTTCCTTTGTGTATGGTGTGGCTTGCGAGATGCAGTACCCTTGGGTTTTGTCTTTGACATTTTCTTCTTTTCTCCTATTGTTCTTCATCTTTATTTTATTTGGCCCCTATTTTTTCACTAGTACTGGTGGAAGCAGTGGCACCGGATGCTTCACCTCCATATTTTTTGTCTAGGGTATCAATCATTTTTCTTACTCTCCTTTGTATGATTGGCTTCTTAAGTTCCTGTTTTATTTTGGAGCTTGCCTCCTCACAAGTTCCAAATCTCTTTGCTTTCCTTTCTACTGGTTTAGATAGTAACATGTTTGCATAAACTTTAATAATGTCTGCCCCAACCTCATAACCCATAGCAGATACCCAAAAGGTTCTAGGTTGAACCACTTGAATAATGCAACAATCAGTTTCTAGAAGAAAGCAAATGTTGTCCTTGTACCTCAGAACTATACTAGTTGGGAATCTTTCTCTTTTGTGCATTCTGATATGAAATTCCTTAAAATATCCCCACATTATTTCTCCAAACCTGTCTTCTAAATCCCTAATCATTTCACCTATCTGAACCATGATAGGTTTTTCTTCAAACCATACTATATTACCCTTACCGGGAAAGAATTTTTGCACATAGAAAAATATACATACCAGTAATGAGCCATATTTGAATGATTGCTTCTTGTCCTTCTTAATTCACTTCATGTTCACTAGAAATTGACTTCTGATCATCTCACAAATATCATATGTTGCATCCTCCTTGATGATTTGGTAGGCTACATGTATAGCACCGCTCGACACACTGTTCATGCGGCTTGATTGATAGACCCTATAACCCAGCACTCCAAAAGCAAACCTTACTTCTCTATCCTCAATGTGAGCAATTGTCATTGCTCTCCTATCACATCAGGATTGAGTTAGCCAAGGGACTTCAGTGGAAGATATTGTTCTTAGGGTTAGTGCTTCACTGGTTGCGCTAAACCTTGTCACTCTTTGAATCACATCCTTTCTGATCTTGATCGGTGCTTCAGCTTCCAACCATAAAAAATGATCATGTACTCTTCTTAATACATACCTAACCCAATCGACATGAAATTGATCAGGAAAATCAACAATATTTGACAAACCCTTGGTCTTCAGATGCGAATATTCTACCTTCAACAAATCATGATCACAGAACCCTATGAATTTATTTTGAATGAATTTGTCTCCAAGTTCTTCAAGCTTGCAATGGATGAAGAAGCTAATATCTTCAACGAATAACACACTGGAGAGCATAGAGGATAGGGCACCGATCATGTCGATCTCTCCAACCTCATTAGATGCAGCTTGAACTTGGATTGTGGTTCTTTAATTGCTTCAATCAACACAGGAGTCGACACAGAAGTTGCCATGATGACCTCCAAATAAAATTTTCACGAACAGGGTTTGAATACCTTCTCCTCTAGGATTTCCACTCACCACTATCACACTGCTTGATCTCTTCGCACAAATATCACTAGCAAGATTTTGATTGCCTTAGGTCACTCAAGAGCTCAAGAATGTTCACAAGAAAGCAAGGTAAATGAAATGTATTGTCATTTCCTTATTTATCCATTGAGGTTTATCGGTGCTTCGATACAATGGCTAGTTTGAACAATTTGCAACTTAAGATACACTGATTTACTTTTTCCTAGTTGCTTGTTACCGATATCGGTACACAAACAACATGTATACTAACCCGCAAGACATTTATCAAATAAGAGCTTTAAACAAACTTTTATGCATCTCAACTATGCAAATAGACATAACCTCATATCAGTCGAGGGGATTCAATAATGATCTTACCATATGTTCTCCTCCTGAGCATCGGTATGCCTAGTTTGAAGAGGATATGTCATCATCGGTGGATGATGACTTAGTTTGAGAAGGATTCTCTCCTTCTTTTCTTTCTTCCTTCTTAATCAATGTCTTTTTCATTTCATTCCTCACCTCTTCACCGTCTTCTTTCCTTTCAAATAATTTTGCCCTTTCTTCTTGCCAAACTGGTTCCTATCTTCAAACCAGTTGTAGGATTGGTTGATGCATCCTTTGGCTAAGTGAACGATCTTATGGCAATTGAAACATGCCATACCAATTGTCCTCCATGGCCCTACATTATTTCTGTAACCCATTCTCATTTTGCAATTTGTTGCACCATGACCAAAATTACCACAAGTGGAACAGGTGGCATTGAAATGATTACTCCTTTTATTAGGTTTAGCTAGTTTGAATGGTGAACTTGATGCATTTGACTTGAACATGCATTCTTCAGCTTTGTGTCCATATTTATTGCATGTAAAGAAATATCCATTAAAGCTTCTTCTATTAGACATGCTACTAGATCGAGATCTACACTTATAAGCAGTGTGACCATACTTGTGATAGTTATAGTGATAATCCTCAAATATGAAAGACTTCTTTTGACTGACTGGTTGATTTCTATAGACATCAGACTTATGACTCGGTTTACCACAATGATTGCAAGAAGGTTTAGAAAACTTCATACCTTTCATTCCTAAATTGTTCCTTTTATTATTCTTCATCCTTTTGGATTTAGATGATTCTCCAATTTCCATAGGACCTGTACTAGAGTATCCAAGACCAGTTGTCTCCTTTTTTCTCCTCTGAGCTTTTAATTGTTCATCTATCTTCTCAGAGCTTTCATTGAATTTTCTCCGCTTTTCATTTCTCTCATTTGCATCTTTCAACTCATTTTTGAGTTGTTCAATCTTTTTCATCATCTTTTCCTTTTCCTCTACTTTGTCATGCAGATGCTCATGCATGGCTTCATTCTCCTGAGTGAGAATTTTGATTTCTTCATCTTTTTCAATGATTGTATTATTCTCTCTTAGGGCTTCTTTAGCAAGCCTTTTGGATTTTTCAGATTTTGATACAACTTCTTCTACATCTCTTTTTCTTTCATCTGCTATACTACTGGCTTCTCGTATTTCAGTCATTCTCAGGGCGTGACTTTCATGCTCTCTTTTCAGATCTATGATTTCTTCAGTAAGCTTCTTGTTCTTTTCCATTAGTTCTGAGACTGCTTCTTCTGCTTCTTCAGATCCACTCTGCTTAGAGAGCTAATCTATGACATCTCGACTCTCACTTATTTGTAGAGATAGTTCCTTCCTCTTAGCAAGTGATTTTCTCAGTCTCTCCTTCAGCTGAGCAATCACTTCATTAGCTTCATCAATCTGCTTCTAATACTGGTATTCCTCCATGATCTTTTTCCTCAAGCTGTCAAACTTTTCTTTAGAGGACCCTGGCTCTAATACCAATTGTTAGTATTAACTGATGACTGAGAGGGGGGGTGAATCAATCATAATAGTTTATACACAATTCAAACTTTCAAACTAACTGGTCTGCAACTATCCTTCCAAATTAACTTAAACATTACATTAACCATGAAAGAAAATAACATAAAAGAAAAGAGATTTGCATACACAAATAAGCATCACATAACACCATAAATTATACGTGGAAACCCTTGGTTGGAGGGAAAAAAACACGGTGGAGATAACCCACAATCTCTTTTACTGCAGTGAAAAAGAGTGCCATGTTAAGAGCTTACAATCAGTTCCTTCTGAGAATATCAACCTGTTAGAAGTGATTGGTTTCCGGTTAAGAATACCTTAGAACTTGTTAAAGTTCACCTTGCTAAAGGATTTTACAGCTTCATATTAGAAGTGACTCTGTTAAGAGATTTTACATAAAGAACTGGTTAAGGTTCACCCTGTTAAGGGATTTACAATGTTGCAATTGTTAGAAGGCAACAAAGATGATTGATCTGTCTATTGACACTACTACTGTCTCATAGATCCACTTTGCATTCTTTGTTCTTTTGATTGGTGTCAGCTTCACCAATTCATACCTATATCCCCTACACTTTGTTCTCTACACCTTTTACTCTCTCACAGATATTTTTCACATCAACAATAACACAATCAACATGAATGATGTGAGTATATTAGCCTTTAGTTCTGGTGCCAACTTTCCCTCCAAAAATCAAATTTAAAAATCTGTTATCATGCCTCAAATTGCTCTCCAAAAATCATTCCAGGAATATAGGTTAAGACAACAGTTCATACCGAAAATTTCACAGGTGGAAAAGGGAAGACTACCGGTTTAACTAGATGTTATCTGGATGTTTCCAAGTTTGTCGATTCAGCCTCCTGTGATGCCAGTTGTCGCCTATGTACCGGTCCAATTCTACCTAACCAGTTACTTCCTGTATACTAGTCTATTTTCTACTTAGCCGATTGACCTCCTGTGTAATGATCTATTCACTACTTAGCTAGTTGACCTCCTGTGTGCTAGTCTACTCACTGCTTAGCCGGTTAACCCATGTATACCGGTCTATATGCTTAGCCGATTAACCCCTGTATACTGGTCTACTCACTTCTTAGTTGGTTAACCCCTGTATATCGGTCTACTCACTGCTTAGTCGGTCAACACCTGTATATCAGTCTACTCACCGCCGATAGGAATAAGGACTCTTGTTCTTTAACACTTACCCTTTACTCCTTTACCGATGAACTATGGAGACTTAGAAGATGATGTTGCCAACAATGACAACCATTTCACCAGTCATACAAAATGCATCATAATGCCAACAATGTAAACATTCTTGAATGAAGATTTAGAGGAAGAAGTCTACATAGAGTAGTTGGATGGCTTGTAGTTGATAGAGGAACCAAAAATAGTGTGCAGAATAAAAAATGCATTGTATGGCCTCAATCAAGCTCCTAAGGCTTGGTATGCAAGGTTGGTTAGGTACTTACTTCAACAAGGCTTCAAGAAAGGTACAACAAATATCAATCTTTACTTTAAGGTTGAGGAAGAAAATATTTTGATAGTGTAAATGTTGATGACATTATCTTTGGTGGAGATGATGGTGTATGTAAGAAATTTATAGAGGAAATAGAGAAATAATTTGAGATGTCAATGATTGGTTAATTATCTTTCTCTCTCAGACTTTGTGTTGCTTAGCTAGATGATGGTATCTTTATTTCTCAGGATAAGTATGTTAAAGAGGTGTTAAAAAGTTTGGTATGGAGAATTCCAAACCAATGAATACCCCCATGGCTATCAATTACCAATTGAGTAAGGATGATGAGTCTCTAGGACCTACTCAAACTCACTATAGGTATAAGATTGGAGGACTGTTATACTTGACTACTTGTAGACCTGATATTATGCATACGGTGTGTATGGTCGCCAAATTTCAAGCTAATCTTAATAAATCTCATTAAAAAACTGTTAAAACAACATTCAAATATGTGAAAGGGACTCCAGATTATTGTTTGTGGTACAAGAAGGATAGTGATTTCTCTTTGAAGGATTATATTGATGTTGATTGAGATAGTTGTGTAGATGAAAAAACAAGTACTAGTGGTAGTACATTTTTCTTGGGAGACATTAGTTTCTTGGTTAAGTAAGAAACAAGATTCAACATCCTTATCAACAATAGATCTTGAGTATAATGATGCAACATCCTATTGCACTTAGGTGATGTGGATGAAGCAAACATAAAAAGATATCAAGGAGATGTATGATGTGTCCATACCTATTATGTGTGATAATACAAGTGCTATAAACATATCAAATAATTTGGTGATGCATTTAAGGTCTAAACACATTTCTATTCGGTATCATTTTCTAAGAGAGAAAGAAGTTAGATTAAAATATGTTCCCATAAAGAATCATACTGCAAATATATTTACTAAGGAACTTTCAAAGGACAATTTTGAGTATCTCAAGTAGAAATTAGGGGTCATTGCACCTCCTCCTAATTAGGTGCATAAGTTGGTGCATCTATCTAGGAGGAGAAATTCAAGGTATATCCTTTATTTGTGTTTTCTACTCTTAGGGATAACATTTAGCGTATAAGTATGTAAGAAGAAAAGAAAACAGAAAGGGAGAGATAGTGCAGATGAATAAGAATGTAGAATCAAGTGAAGACATGTGCCATTTGTCCTTTATGTCAAAGGGGGATATAATACAAATACAAAGAGAAATAATATCAAGAGAATATAGATACAAAGAAAGATACTGTATAGTTGACTATTTTTGTCAAAAAGAGAGAGGATATAGAAAGGGAGAAGTACAATTGAGAAAGATATTGTAGATAATCTAAATTAAATTATATGTGTGTTTCCACCAATGAAAAAGGGGGATATTGTTGACAGTTTTTGTCATTGATCTCAACTTGTAGCTCATGTGGTGTCATTCGGTATGATGATAGTCAAAGTATGGGGAGATTATTGAAAGTTGTTGTTGGGTGTTGTCATATGGATAATGGTTGTAGATGCCTAGTGTTATGGATGTCCACCATCCTAGTGTCTGATGTCTATATTCAGTATGTTTTACTGATGTTGATAATGTGCTTGTTGGAAAAGATGGTATAATGTTGATCATATATTATTGAGATGAGGATTAGATGCATTAAGATGGGGATTAGAAGAATGGAAATGATATCATATTTATATGTGAGTATGAAGTACTAAGATGAAGATTAGAAGCATGGCAATAAAGTGGATGTGCTTGTGATGATCTTGTGTATGCTAGAAGATGTTAGTTTATGATGTTTTCAAGATATTTTGTTATTTAAAAGATTGATGAAGTAAGTAATTATAGGAATATATGTTGAAGATAGTTTGGGAGAATGCTTTGCACTGTTCTGGATTCCTTTATATTTGATGATATGGTCTTGTGGACTTGAACATAATATGTATGCTCTATGGACGTTGCACTCCTATATTTTTATGTCCACGGTGTTGTAACTGATGTGGTTGGTAATTGTAGTTTGTTGGTAGTCTAGTTGTCTGGTAGATTGGTCCAAAAAAATATGTGCATTTCTTTTCATCGATGTTTTTATTGATTCATCTTAGAGGACATTCCTGTAATGTTTGTGTTGTGTCATATATCAAGTTTTAGGTGTGGAAGTGTTATGGAAGAATAGATAATGATGTATTGTGTCTTCTAGCCTTCTAGAATGAAGTGTTTTGTATTTGTTTGTGTCACGCCAACATATTTTGATGTGATAATGAGAAATAATTATTTGGAAATTTTGTTGGGTTTTCAAGGAACGTCCTTATGTTCTTCACATGATGTTGTATGATCTTTTTGGTGCTACATTATGTTTGGTGTTATTTGTTCAAAGTAATTGCTCGGTTTTAACTGACATAATTTGTTCTCTTGCTTGCACTATGTCCTTAAGGGTCTATTCCTACATTAGAGATTGTGTTAAGAAGTATTTGGGTCCTACTTTTTCTTTTGAAGATCCACATTGAGTTAATTCATTTGGAAGATATGTTTTTGGGTCGATTGGTTATTTGCTACATGGTTTATGTACATGGTACCTTGTTGTATACTTTGGAGGACGTGTGCCTACATGTGTGATGTTTGGGACCACTTAGAAAGATGTAAAATGATTTTTTAAAGTCCTATATATCTCTTGGATTCAACCACTTTCACTATAATTATGTCTCGTGGCCGACTTGATCAGACTTATTCTTGTCCCTTGTTTTGGCCAACTTAATTTATCTAGTTTTTTATATTCCAGATCATTTACAAATATTTACTCATACAAGCATCAACATGAGACCATTAAAAGCATTTAAGAGAACAAAAATGACACTAATATTTTCTCATTTCGAACAACCACAATCATGACACTAATATTTAGCTCATTTCGAGCAACCACACTAGAATCAACCTATGGAAGACCAAGAGTCACAAATTAGAATCCACTTATTAGAAGCCACCTAAAAACTAGAAGCCAACTATGGAAGGCTAAGAGTCACAACTTTTAAATCCATATTATATGTCCCTTTGGGATTTGAACTTTGATCTCTGCAATGAGAACTCAATGCTTTAACCAATTGAGCTCAATCCCTTGGACAACTTAATTTATATTTTGTAATGAAGACAATGATATATATAGAAGATCAAATCAATGTGAATGTGTGATGTGAATGTATAAATTAGGGTTCTTACATGATCATATCAATTGTAGAGTATGTGATGCAAGGTTGAGGTAGACAAAGTGTGCGATGAATATTTTTGAAATTGGTCCCTTAAGACAAAGATTCAAGGGCAGCTTCATGCCTGGAGATTGCTGGAGGCAATATGTTGAAGGCTTATTCATCTTGATTCATATATTTATCTACCTTGATCAAAGGTAGTGAGTCTCCTTAGTAAAATATTTGTATCTTACCCTGAGATAATGTGTTTCAATTTGTAAGTCCCTTGTATCTTGCGTTGGGGTGGTGGGTCTCAACCTACAAGTCCTTATGAGAAGTGAGCTTCCTTGGCAATGTGCCTAAAATAAATATTGTAATCTTGTTCATATATTGTTAGTTAATCTCAACATGGGTTTTCCCTCTTTGAGTTTTCCACGTAAATCTAGTGTTTTGTTGTGTATGGTGTACATTGCTTATCTTTTATTATTGCCAATAAGATTGATATTATGTTAATATTGATTTGTGGCATAAAGTTAAGTGATTGATCAAGACCAATTCACCCTCTTCTTAGTCTTGGGGTGTCTTTAACAATCTTTAGAAAAATTAGAATTCATAAGAGTTGGTGTTGTTGCTAAGGATTATTTTATGCTTTCAAATCTTCTTTACCCCTTTCGTGTCCAACTCAAAGGTGTATTCTCCTTCAACATAGATGTTAGTGGCTTCAATAAATCAACAATATCAAGTATAAACCTTTGAACCAAGTTGATTCTACCAAGGAAAATTTGTAGGCCCTTCTTAAGAGCTAATAGAGGTAAATCCAATATAGGTCTTGTTCTTTTAGGATCAATGCTGGCACCATGCTTGGAGATCACATGACTAAGGATTTTACCTTCATGAAAAACTAAAATACATTTTTGGGTGTTTAATGATACACTATATTGTGTGCACCTTTCTAAAACCTTCTTCAAATGGGAAAAATGTTTCT
Organism: Cryptomeria japonica; assembly: GCF_030272615.1. Classification (NCBI taxonomy): domain Eukaryota; kingdom Viridiplantae; phylum Streptophyta; class Pinopsida; order Cupressales; family Cupressaceae; genus Cryptomeria; species Cryptomeria japonica. The sequence goes on from NC_081409.1 coordinate 223,446,310, forward strand.
TATCATCCTTAGAAAAAAATAAAAAAATTTATCTAAATAAACCAACTCTATCTTATGCATTGAACCCTTAAAATCCATATCCATGACTCTTTGAAAAGTTTCTCCAATATTGGACAAATCAAAAGGCATCTTCTTGTAAGTCATTCTTCCCCATTTGGTGGTAAAAACTATCTTATATTAGTCTAATTACTTGAACAAAATTTGATTATAACCAGAATATCTATCAAGTAAAGAAAGCCTCTCAAAATTTGAAAGAACTTGTTAGATTCGTTCAATGGAAGAAATCAAGTAATGGTCTTGAGTGAGACTTTGTCAAGGTCCTTGAAATCTACACACAATCTAATTTCTCCACTCTTTTTACTTATAGGTACTAAGTTGGAGACCCAAGAAGTATGTTTGATTGGAAATGTAATGCTATCCTCTATCAACCTGCTCAACTTCTTTTTCATATGTGGTTCATGCTTGGGATTAAGGGGTCTTTATTTTTTCCTTATTGGTTTTGCACTAGGTTCAAACTCAATAGTGTATTGGACAATTTTGAGGTAAAAACCTTTTAAATTGGAGTATTCCAAAGAAAAAATATCACCAAATTCTTGACAAGGCAATTTGAAATCTTCTTTTTCTCCATAGGTACATACCTTTCCTAGCTTGAGAAGCTTACCTTTGATGATTTTTACCTCTTCACAATACTCTTCTTTGAATTGTATGTTGTATTTTTCTTTTCTCACTTGGTCATTGAGTTGAAAATGGAATCTAAGGTGACTAATCCCCTTGGCAACTTGTTTCTTTTCATTAGTTGATTTAATCTTCATATTTTTGTTGCAATTTTCCTTGATTCCCAACTATAATCTCAACTTCTTCTTGGAATAAATTCATTATTTGTTCATTGTCAAACACTTGCTAATGAACATTTTTATCATGTATAGAAGGTCTTACTTCTACCTTAACATATTGTTGTGTCTTACTATTGTTGATGTAACTTGGCATGTCGTATTGGGTCCCTATTGCAGCTAACCTATCAACATCTTTATTATGATTTTTAGGTATGAAAAAAATTTAAAAGCATTCAATTCCTCAATTATATCCCATACCCTATTCTTATAAGACTTTAAAGCATCATTCCTTGTAACATGAAGGTCTCTTACCTAATTTACAATGAGTTCACTATACCCAAATACCTGAATACATTTGAATTTTCTCTCTTTCCCATTCCAAGCCATGGATCAAAGATTCATACCTTGCTATATTGCACTTTTAGGAGATAAAATAATTGCACCTCCACCTTCAGCTAGATTCATACCTTCATGAGATAAAATAATTGCACCTCCACTAGCACCATTTTTGCTCCTTAAGACAACAAAATACATCTTCAAATCTCCATTAACTTGTTGTTTAGATTGTTGTTCATCACTTTTTCAATGTTAGGCATCACCAAATTAGTTTCATGCATTAAATATACTTCGAAACCTACGTGTTCCACTTGTTGCTTTTTATTTTTTGACCATCTTTAGCTACCAACTCATCCAACAATATATCAAGTATGTCCTCTATTAGGGTGTTATGTTCTTGGGCTACAGATTTCTCTTCATGGTCAAACATTGTGTAGTTATAATTAAAAACACTTGGCACATATGTTTCAATATTGTCTTTTCCTATAGGTTCTAATTTATAGTCACTTTAGTGTCATACCTAGTTCTAAACATCATATGTGGCCAATCTAAAGATAGAAAACCACCAGTTTTAGCAATGAAATCCCTGAATAGACAAAGGGAAAATTCTTGTGGTAGCTCTACATAGATGAAATGGAGAAGTTTTGGCATGCATGTAAGGTAAGAATCAACCCTTTAATTAGTCTAATTGTGTTATCAAAGGTACCATAAATCCCTTTTCAAGTGGTTGATAATCTAAACCAGTTTGTCTATGATTTGTTTATGCATCACAAAACTACTTGCACCTGAGTCAGTCATATATTTGTGTACTAGATGATCACCAACGATCAAAGAGACATGAAAAGGGGATGGTTTGAACTCTTTTGTTTGTTATCAAACACTAGTCTTGGAAGTATTTGTGAGCACTACCTTACCTTAGGTTGTTCTTTGAATGACTCATTAGATGCACTTAGACTTGACACGATAGATTGGAGAAGAGATTTTTATCTTGGGATATTAAATGGGGAAACACTAACCTTTGGAGCAATAAGTCTTGCCATGATCTGATTTCTTGGCAAGATATGCATATTTTTTCTAATAGATGGACAAACAACCTCAGGAATTGCATTAGGCACTTGGTGTGCTTTGAGAGGACCTTTATTAGCATGTTATTCTATATCAATATATCTTTTCTTACTTCTTGTGTTGGTTACATTAAGTCGAATTTACCCCACAAAAATCTTCAACTTGCCAATTCAAGAGAGTTGTTGTTGGAGATTGTGGTGATTGATATTTATGTGTTGTCATTGATGTCAAACCTCAGTGGTGTGTTGTCATTAATGTAGAGTGTATACAAGTGTTAAGGATATAGTAAATATGGTTGATGATCATTCTATCAGATGTGTGTTGTCATTGATGTTCTTGGTTGGATGTCCACACTCATGGTGTTGATGTCTATATTTAGTATGATGTTTTTGATGATGTGTTGAGGAACATTAATGGTGATGAAGTTCATGATCGGATGTCATGACTTGTTTGTTAGCTGAGATGTTATTATAATGATATCATATTAAAATGAGGATTAGAAGCATTAAGATGATCATTAAAAGTATTACGATGAGGATTAGAAGCATGGTGTTCAAGTGCATATGTTGTTGATGATCTTTTACATGCTACAAGATACTGTTGTATCTCTCTTGTTGCTCCTAATAGAGAAAATGGTGCTGCAAAGGTGATTTGATCTCTACAAATTGAAGAAGTGTGAAAATGTAGGAAAGTGTCATGAAGACTATCTAGAAGAGTGCTCTGCATTCCTTTGCATTTGAAGATATGCTCTTGTGGTTTGGAGTCTAACTTACATGTTTTAGGGATGTTACACTCCTATCTTTCAGATCATTAGTGTTGTCGTAGAGGTTCTTCCGTAAATGCAGTTGCAAGTTGGTTGATTATTAGGACTAGTCTAGAAAATGCTTTGCATTTCTCTGCATTGTTGTTTTTTTATACTGTGTGTGTGAAAAGTGGATCGTATATGTATCTGGAATACACAACACTTCAATTAAGTCATTAGATTAGTAAATCAATCAACAATGAACAATAAACCATCACAAAGCGACCTATTGCTTCTAGTAGATGAGAGTTTAGTCTTGCTCTCAGATTTTTATATGCAATACCAGTGACTCGACAACACCTAAATGAAGGATTTAATTTGTATGAGCATTAAATTGAGCTAAAATGGATGCAAGATATGCAAGATTAATAAATATTAGGCTAACATGATTCAACTATGAATGAATATTTAAGCTAAATGATTTAACTAATATGCAAATATTATCAATATGAAATTTTAATGAACCTAGAGCAAAAACAACATAATAACAATATATTCTCCAGGGTCCCTGATTAGGAGATCAAAGCTTGAATTTATACAAAATTCAGAAAGAAACCAACGGCTGAGATCAAATGCTGATGAATGGTCAAGATTTTCCAAGAAGAAGCACAATCCAGGTGAATTGATGTGATTGGCTGCTTTTCTCATTTTTAAAGGAAAATGAACTAACATTAAGATAAAATCAGAAAAAAATTGATTTATTCTCTATTTCATTCAATTTTAAGATTTAATTGTTTTAATTGCTTTCTTTGAGATTTTTCTCAATTTATTAGATTTTCAAGACTATCTCCATTTGATTTCTTTTATCAATTTTTAATTCTTTTTTTCCAATTAATTCTTTTTTTGATGATTTAATGGCAAATTGATTTATTTAATTAAATATACTAGGATATTTAAAAAAATAAATAGGATAATTGTTCAAAATGATTTACTTGAAATGATCAATTAATTAAATATTTATTTAATTAATTCTGAGTGATTAATTTGCCATGTGACATTGATGATTTAAGAAATTAATTGTGTGCTCAAGATTGATTTTAATTGCCTTTGGTTAGGACCTTGGTGATGTTGTCGAGAGTAGGGGCCCATGGTTTAGATGACCATATTTAGGGTATTACATTTTCCCCTCTTTGAATTAATGTTGAGCAGTGCATTGGTTCATAGTTGATGTCTAAGAGATACCAGTTATGAACTTGATTGATCATGAAACAAATGAAGAGCGAGGTATTTAGTTTTTTTTTAAGCGATGAAATTGAACAGACTGATTGAAAGCAATAGTGATCCTGAACTTGATTGAACTAGGACCAATGAAGAGAAAATATACCGAACTTGATGGATCAAGAAGCAGATCTTACTGATCTAGAACTTGATTGAACTAGACACAGTGAGCGAAGATAAAACCGATCTTGAACTTGATGGATCAAGACACGACGAGTGAAGATAAACTGTCCAGCTTGATTTGGTGCAATGAAAATGAACACCTGCTTAGATTGAGCGTGTGATCAAAGATACTCTTTAAACCCTTGATTGAGTTTAAACGAATAATCAGCCTAATGAAAAGTGATGAAACTAATTAACGTTAAGAGAATAATTTAGATGAAGACATATTAGCTTGATTTGATGTGATGAAACTAATATGCCCCTAGAGATTGATTTGACTCAGATGATCAAGAAATCTCAACTTGAAATGAAGCGATGAAGTTGAGATGCCCCTAGTGATAAGGTCTTGTTTGATTTTTTGTAAAGATTAGTTGCTCGACTTGTAATGAAGATTTTGAAAGAAATTCTCGACTTTGAGGATGTGATCACTGATGATGATGATGTCATGAGTATGCCCCCTCGGGAGCGAAATCGAAAGATCCGCAAGTTGCGCAGTGATTTTAAGCAATTTGATAAAAAGATTAAGCGATTAATGATTTGAGCACAAAGAATGATTCAGAGGGCCATTTGAAGATTTAGCATTGATTGATGAGAAATTAAGCACAAATTGAAGAAAGGAATGAGTAGTTGATGAAATTGCTAAGTGGTCAACGTCATAAAATTTTGACTAGATAATTGATGTCAGATTTTGATTTCGATCCCAAAAATGGACTCAGGCCAGTCGATTTAGCTTAGGGTACAAGTTTTACGTCCATTGGAGCAAGTTGAAAAATTAGGGTTTGGGCTATATAAGGGGTTCATGTGTCATTATCAATTCATTTTCACCTCCTAAAGTTTGAAATTTGAAAAGCTCTTTGCGAAGAAAAATGGCTATTCCAATCTAGGAGCATCGATTTGAGTGCCAAAGATGACATAATTGACCACAGAACTATGACCCAGCGGTAAGTGATCAATCTTAAGCCTTTGCATTTCATAAATTTTGAATTTTTGTTGAATTTTTTGCATTTTATTTTCGTTCAAAGTCATTTGTATCATTTTGTCATGCAGTGAGACAATGTTTCTCGTACGACAAATTGTCCTCCGTTTGTTTTGTCGTATGGTCTTATAGGGTTTGTCATCTAGTTTCATCCCATGATTCATACGAGATTGTTCTTGGTTGCCCATTGTATCGTGCGATAGTATAAGTTTTATCATATGGGAATTTTTACTCGTGCGGATTGTAATCTTTACTCGTACGAGTTTCTGCTTGTTCAATGAAAACTCATATGAAAAACAACAAGCATTTTTCAAGGTCTAAACATCAATTTTTTATTTGGTATTTTGTGTATTTGGATTTGCGAGTATTTGTAACACATTTTGAGTGCAATTTGGATCACCTACTGACAATTTGTATGTTTGATTTTGAAGATTCAGTTGCCGATTTTGGGTACTTTTTAGAGATGTTGGATATCCATGTGAATCACAGAATGTTGACTGTGTTTGTTGAGCATTTCTATCTAGAGCATAACACCTTCCATCTACCAGTTGGAGAGATGATGATTACACGGGAGGATATGTACAGGATTCTGAGGATTTCACTTGTTGGAGACAAGGCCGACTATGATTCTACTCAGGGACCAAGTGTCTTAGCATTGAGACGGATATTTCATGATGAGACCATTCTAGAGCGCACCATCACTTGGGATGATATGATGAGTAGATACGGTGATCAGTATCCTCTGGCATGCATTTTAGCAGGTATTATCGATTGTTTTGTTATGCTTGATAGAGGAAAGCAAGGTTTTCTTTGTGGTTGGGTGAGGATACTTGAGAGACTATTGACTCATCTTGAGAGATTAGGGTGGGGATCATGTTTGTTTGCCCATATGTATCATGAGATGCATGAGATATCCTATAGAGGGGTGAATAATATGGCAACAGGTGTTTTGGTTTTGTAGACTTGGGCCTGGGAGCATATCCTAGTTTGTAGGCCGATTCTAGAGGATGCGCGAGAGGATGGTCAGCCCATTGTGTATAGATATTTAGGATATGTTACTCAGCCCCATCTGGGCAAGATGGATTATTGGAGGAGACAGCTGGATGATTTGATCATGGCAGTGTGGAGACCGTATAGGGGTCTGGAGTTGTGGGATGATTGGAGAGTTCAGAGGAAGGACATGTTCATGAATCGACCTCTCATTGGCCGATTAGTGTCTATCATTGAGCAGTTTGTAGTATCCAGAGTGATGAAGCAGTATGGGAGACCACAGGGTATATCTCAGGAGTTTACAACTTATGCCTGGTATGGAGATGAGGAGAGACAAGGATGGACCCTAAGACTATCATATGTGTTGAGCATGTAGGGCTAGTGGGGTTACAACAACAGAGATGAGATTACTTAGAGGATGTTGCAGATGCAGGGGTATTGCCCGAGTACAGAGATTGGTTCCAAAGACATCCTTTTCCTCAGTTTATGGATCCCAGAGAAAATGCACCTCTTATAGAGGAGGTTGAGGATGAGGCACCACCATACGCATAGGTACTAGGTTAGGTACAAAGATGCGGGAAGGTACAGGGACATAGAGTGGAGGTACCTAGATGGGCAGGAGGTGATCCTGAGGCTAGTAGCAGCAGAGTACTAGCTGGAGCTAGACAACGATAGAGAGGGGAGGATGGGTCTCTAGGGGTTGTTGGGGTTGAGGCTCGTGGTGCCAGGGCAGTAGAGGGTGGAGGTGAGGAGGAGAGAGAATCTCCTAGGTAGGTGAGGTAGCGAAGGGATGAGTAGGGAGGCGGAGAGGCTCTGAGAGAGCAGGGGGTCCCAGATGTGGTATGGTCTCTGAGGAATAGATTGATAGGTTTACAGTCATAGTTGATAGTGGCGTAGATGCAGCTTGCAAAGCAAGACCAACAGCTTAGTGAGGTCAGAGCAGAGCATGATGCTCTCCAGGGAGAGGTGTTACATCAGACGAGTCGGGCAGCTTACTATGTTGCAGCTTACAATGTAGCAATCCCAGTAGCACAACAGGTTGTTCCATATTCTCAGTATATGGCTCGATCGAAGGGAGCTAGGGCACCCAGACATGACGTTGGTCAGCAGGCACCACCTCCTCCACCTGGCGATGAGGGAGAGGAAGAGAGATAGCTTTGTTATATCTCCTAGATTTTGTTATGTACCCCATTTTTGTAGCCTATACGATTCTTGCTCTGATGAAACATTGTATATGACAGTTGATATCACTTGTACATTGAGACACTGAGATTATGATGATATATATACGAGCTCTTGATTTGATTTCATCATACTTGTGTTGATTGATTATGATATGTTTTTTCTATATGCTTTATTCTATATGTATGCATATTCTTTTCAATGTGGATGTATGTAATGGAGATGAATATGGATGTTTGTTTGTTTGTTTGTTTGTATTTTATTTCTTTTCATATGCAAATAAATGATGAAAATGAGTAACTAGTAATGCAAATGTTTATTTTTCTTCATGCAATAATATGAATGCAAATAAGTAATAATGAAATGTATGGATCTATATAAGATGCTCATGTATGCAGATAACATCTCAATACACAAGTACTCGATCAAAGAAATGATGATGAAACAGAGGCCACTTAGCTAAGAAATAATGATTGCTTCAAACTCTCATTCAAAAGATAAAGAGATCATTGTTATCATGTTGAAATCACTTGAAATGCATAAAATTTAGAATGAATGCAACCTAAACCTAGTCATTGGATTTGTAATGCTTAATTTTCATCATTGAGCGTTTTACAAACATAGTAGGCAAAATAGAGTTCCTTTCTTTTCATATGCAATATTAATTATCTTGTCTGCAATGACCCTTTGTTCGTTCATATCCTTGGATAGATTACGCATGCATCCGGATTGCACATTAAAGAAATTCCCTCAAATAGACAAAGAAATGAATCCAACCTCCCTGTAGCATACAAATAAGCAAAGTCGAGGTATGTGTGGTGAATTCACCTTGATGTGAAGGCAATTATCACAGACACCCAGCTAATTAGATGTTTCCAGATCATCAGATTCATTCCTACAAGAAGAAAACTAAGAAAAGTATTATGCCCCCAATCCTTGCTTGTCTTAGTCAAGATAGACTTCCTCGAGTTACTCAGAGGGAATAATAATTGAAAGCCAATATAAAAGACAACACACAAAGAAAATTTCATGTGTATCTCAAACAGTTTAGTGATTGTTTTTAGTAGTCTTCTTTTGCTTGTTTACTCAGTGATAAAACTCTTTAGTATTTAGGAGACAGGTGAATGACTCAAAGTGGATGACTGGGTACCACTGATAGAAAGATGACTTGGTTGATACTTCTTAGGACATGTAAATTGCTCGGTCAATTACCCTAAGACTATGACATTGATTAGTTTCAAGCCATGAGGGTTCCAAAAGAACCAGGATGTGACAAAAGCGACAAAAAGATATGTACAAGCAAAAGCCAAGATGCAAGAAAGTGGGAATGAAAATGGGAAATACCAAATTTACATTAATAGATGGAGTGATTGAGTACAAGAGGTTCCTATTTACCAGGTTTTCACCTACTTGGCAAATATTCTTTTTCTTTCTTCTTTTTTTTTGGACATTTTATGATTTTTATGATTTTTTCCAAGACATTTTAACTGTACAGGTTGCTGGAGTAGAGATTTATAAGTGAAGAATTTCTTCAAGTGGATGGTGTTGATTGGTTCATAGAGTTGTTTTCCTTCCGATGTTGAGATTTGATAGGTACCAGAGCCAAAGACTGCAGTAACAATGTAGGGACCCAGCCAGTTGGGTTCAAACTTCTCTTTGTTGTCTCGAAACTGTTGATTTTTAGGATTTTCTCTCAAAACAAGGTCACCAACCTGAAATTATCTTTATCAAACTTTCTTTTTATAACCTCTAGACATTCTCTTTTGATACACTCTCAGATGATCAAATGCTAGTTGTCGACGTTCATCCAACAACTCGAGTTCTTGCAATCTAGATTTTTGTAGTCTTCATCAATAACAAGACCTTGCAAAGAAACTCTTAAAGATGGTATTTCCACCTCAATAGGTAAGACTGCTTCGGACCCATACACCAAAGAAAAAGGTGTAGCCCCAGTATGTGTTCTGATACTTGTTCTATAAGCCCATAATGCAGGATTGAGCTGCAAATGCCAATCATTTCCAGATTTATTTACTGTTTTGTGTAAGATAGTCAACAAATTTTTGTTGGATGCTTCAGCTTGTCCATTACCTTGAGGGTAGTATATGGATGACCAATGTTGTTTGATTTTGAATTTTTCACAGAGCTCATCTAGATATTTTGTTTTTAACTGTCCTCCATTGTTAGTCACAATGGAAGAAGGTATCCCATATTTGTAGATGATATAGTTAAGGATGAACAAAGCTACTTGTTTATCGGTTGCTTTGATTAGCGGAACCACTTCCACCCACTTAGTGAAGTACTCAGTGGCAGTTATAATAAACTTGTGTCCGTTAGATGATGCGGAATATATTTGGCCAATGAGATCAAACGCCCATTGTTGAAAAGGCCAATGTGTAATGAAAGGTATGATATCCCTTGCTGGAGCATGTATGAGATTCCCATGTAGCTGACATTTCTCACAAGTCTTAGCAAATTTTATAGCATCTTTCTCCATATCTGGCTAGTAGTAGCCAACCCTTAGTAGTTTTTGAGCTAAAGTTAGACCGTTTGAATGAGATCCACAAATACCTTCATGGACTTCGGATAATGCATGTTGGGACTCTTTAGTTTCTAGACACCTAAGCAAAGGACTATCCAAACCTTGCCTAAATAGATCATTAGTGATGATGACGTACTGTGAAGCATTTCGGATAAGGTTCATTTTTCTCATTACGGGTAAGATTAGCAGGGATAATTTGGTTACGCAAGTAAGAGTAAATGTGGTTGTAGTGAGATGAGTCATGTCCAATAATAGAACAGATCACCTAAGACTCAGGAGAATCATAACCAGGACAATGTAACTCTTCCACCAGGAATTCAAAGCAAAAATTAGATTCTTGTAGCTGTGGTATAGATGCCAAGGTGGCCATAGCATCTGATGCTCTATTTGTTGATCTGGGAATCTGCTGAAATGATACAAAGGTAAAGTATTTCTTGAGATCATCAACCATTCTCTTATAAGGCATCAATTTCTCATCTCTAGTCTGATATATATCATTTATTTGGTTGATAATCAGCTGGGAGTCTCCATAGATGTGCAATTCAACAACCTTCCATTTGATAGCCAGCTTGATCCCAATTACCAAAGCTTCATATTCTACAATGTTGTTTGTGCAAGGGAAGAGAATCTTGTAAGCCTTTGGGATTGAATATTTTTTAGGAGTAATAAAAAGTATTCCAACACTAGAACCATGTTGAGTGAAAGATCCATCAAAGAACATCTTCCATGATCGTTGAGTAAGGTGTATGATGGATTCATCTGAAAATTCCATGTGCAAAGGTTGATTGTTTTCAAGTGGAGCATCAACAAGTTGATCTGTAATGACCTATCTTTTGATGGCTTTGCGTTTCACATATTCAATATCAAATTTTGTAAGAACCATGACCCATTTAGCAAATCTTCATATAAGTGTTGCTTTGCTGAGAAGGTATTTGAGCGAATCAATCTTAGCCACCAACTTAATAGAATGTGCTAACATGTAGTGTCTTAATTTTTGTGATGCAAAGATTAATGCCAAACAAGCTTTTTCTATGATAGTATAGTTCATCTCATATGACACCAAGGTCCTGCTGATATTATATATATCTCATTCTTTTTTATTTTCATGTTGTTGTGCCAGAAGTGCCCCTAGTGATGTATCTGTAGTTGATATGTATAGAATCAATGGTTTACCTTGAATTAGCAGCATCAATATAGGTGGATTAGAAAGATAGTCCTTCATTTGTTTTAGATGTTCACAATCTTCATCCCAGTTGTATTTGACTCCTTTTCCTAATGCCTTTGTGAATGGTTGAGCTTTATCTGCTAGCTGAGAAATAAAGTGTCTTATTGATTGGAGACGTCCTTGTAAACTTCTCATTTGACTGATATTCTTTGGAGGTGCCATTTCCTGTATGGCTTGGACCTTCTCAGGATCAACCTCAATTCCTTTCTTTGAAATAATGTAACCAATCAATTTCCCTGATGTCACTCCGAATGCACACTTTTTAGGATTTAGCCTGAGCTTGAATCTTTCCATTCTATCTAGTATGAGGCCCAGTTCTTGAATATGTGTGGATCTCTTCATGGTTTTTACTAGGGTGTCATCAACATAATCTTCCATATTTTTGTGCATCATATCATGGAAGATGGTGGTTACTGCTCTTTGGTAAGTTGCTCCTGCATTCTTTAGTCCAAATGGCATGACGTTCCAACAGAAGGTTTCCCATGCATAGGTGAAGGCTATCTTTTCTTGATCCTCAGGAGCTATTTTTGATTTAATTATAACCGGAGAATCCATCCATTAATGAGTACATCTCATATTCAACAGTCATATCCACTATTATCAATGTTGGGCAATGGAAAATCATCTTTCGGACATTCTTTGTTGAGACCCCTGAAGTTTGTGCAAACCCTAATATATTTGTCTACCTTTGATATAGGTACTATGTTTGATATACATTATGCATAGTCTATAACTCTGATAAATCCAGCTTTTAGCAATTTTTCTAGCTCAGCCTTGACTAGCAGTGCCACATGAGGATGCATCTTACGGAGTTTTTGCTTGACTGGTTTAACTCCTAGTGTAATAGAGGGATGATGCATGATGAGATCGGGATCTAGGCCTAGCATATCAGAGTATGTCCATGCAAAGTTGATCTTCTTTTCTGAAAAGAGGTTGCTGAAATCTTTTAACTCTTCTGCTGATAGTGATTGAGCTAAATGGATGATATGTGGTGTCTCTTGACTTCCAATATTTACTGGTTGAGTTGATTCAATCAATATTGAAGACCTTTCTTGGAAGTGACTTGGCAGCATATCAAGTATCTCACCCTTAGGTGCCTCAGAGAGGTTTTCACCCTTAGGTATTTCTTTTATTTTTACTATTTTTTATTTTGACACCGCCACAGTGTGGTTTTCGCCATCATATCTCTTATTTTTCATTTTTTTTTTAAATTTTTGCGACTAAGATGCTTGACACTTGTTGTTGCCATGTTCCCACTTTGTTCACTGGTGGAGGAGTCCATTTGTTCAACTACATTAAGATAGCAGGCTAATGTGTAGTCATTGGTATATTCAAAGGTTGGTTGTGAAGAGTACAGTCAATCAGTTCAGGATGTACCAAGGATAAAGTTTTAACAGGTTCAAAGGAGTTCACGGTATTATCATCATAACCTCGAGCCGACAAGTCGAGTTTCATAAGACTACCTTGTGTAAGTGTCTCAAGACCAGGAAGAGTTACAACACAATTATCGAAGTGCATGTTAATATTTAGTATCAGGGTTAGCAAACAGAATCTCGACATTCATGACAGAGTAGGATGGTTTGATGTCGAATAGGTATTGTCATAAATAGAGCTTATGTCAGAGTGATCAGAGTCATAAGATGAAGTTTTTGACTCTTCTTCAAGTGATATAGTAAAAGTATGTATAGTATCAATACCTACATCTTTGATGCTGCAAGTTCCTTCGTGATTTGGCTCATTGATTACTTGTATTTGACATACATGTTGACAAGACTGTGATGACTTTGTTAGTCTTTTTCATTTGTTCCATTCAGCTTCCTCTAGACTAATGACTGGCCCTACTTCTGTAGCTTCTAATTCTTCTCTTGTAATTCCACACCTAATCTATTTTATCTTATTAGAGGAAAATATAATAGGTGAATAATTTTCTTGTGTTCTTTCTTCTTTCAGCTGTTGTTCATAGCCTCCTTGTCCTTTTAGTCTGATTTCCTCTTTTTCCTTTTGCAGCTTTGAGCATATTATCTCTTGTGCTTCATCTATGATATCACTAGATTCTTGAGGAGTTTCTATAGTAGATGTATCTGAGAGATGATCTGGAACCCATTCATACTCATTTAAGTCAGTTTATGAATCATCTATTTGCGTTCTACCTATATATGTGACCAGAATGTTCAGTGGTGCAGAAAACTCTTTAATTCCTTCGATTTCTTCTCTCATGTCTTATGGGATTTCTACTCCTTGTAGTGTTATTGTTGATACAATCAGAACATGAGTATCGACTACTTCTCTCTTGATTGCCAATTCTTCTTGTTCATTTTCATACTCTTCCTGAGTTTGCTAAGTATTGATTTCCTGTGATGTTGAAGGTAGTATCTTTTTTCTCCACTTAAGTTGATGATGAGAAGTATGTTTCTGATTTGATGAATTTCTTGGATTGTATCCAAGTCCAACTTTATCATTTGTAGACTTAGTTTGTAGCTGAATAGGTTCCACAATACCTTCTTGACGCTTGCCTAGAGGACCGGTACCTGAATATCCCATGTGTTGAATCATCTTGTATCCTGGACCATATTGTGTCGGGGAAATTTCACAATGTTGTATTTCTTTGTTTTGACTATCTTCTTTGAAAAGCCATTTGAGAACAACATCCTCTTCTATTTCATCTACAAGGGAAGTAGAGGACTGTACAAAGAGCACATCATAAATGACATTTGGAGTTGAAGTTTGTGGCTTCATAACCTCTTATGGTTTTCCTGACTGTCTTGGCAATGGAGGAAGAGACATTAGTGAAAGTACAGGTTCTATTTTGTACCCATCCATGCTAGTATCTGTGATTTTCAATTTATTGTCTAAATCTTTCATCAAATTTTCTAAACTTTCAGCTGTAGAGGTTTCTCTGTTATGAGAAACAAAAGCATCAGTACTATGTGTTAATGCATTATAGGTATAGCTTGTATCAGCAGGAATACTGACTTCAACTCCATTATAAGGAAATTTCAAGAACTGATGATGTGTAGATAGTAATGCCTTCATTTCATGAATCCATGGCATGCCCAGTAAGATGTTGTATAAAAGAGGAAGGTCCAACACCTAAAAGATAACATCTCTTTCCACAGGTCCTACCCTGATCGGTAATAGTACCAAACCTTTAGAGTTTCTTTCTTCTTCATCATAAGCTTTGATTGTTATTTTCTTTGTTAGATCAATGACATTTTCAAAAAATCCCAATTGTGTCAATAGATTGTAGGTACAAATATTCAACCCAGCGCCTCCATCTATCAAAACACATTTGACTCGTTGTTTGTGGATCATAGCTTCGATGTGTAATGGCTGGTTATGCGGGTGATTCAATCAGTTACCATCTTCTTCAAAGAAAGTGAGATAATGAGGCGAAGTCAGGTGACCCACCATGGATTGAAACCGATCGACATCTAAATCTTTTGGGACATTAGTAGTGAGTAAAGCTTTGTCAAGGATCTCTCTATGAGCATAAGAGATCTTAAGCAGTTCAAAAATGGATATTTGAGCGTTAGTTCTTTTCAATTTTTCAACAATGATATAACCAGGAGAGGATTATGAAGCTAGTTGTTTAGATTTAGTTGTGATTGTATCGGGTTGTTTGTTTGAAGAAGTTGATAGGTTTGATGTTGTTTGAGCAGGAGTTGAGGGACTAGCTCCTTGGAGAGTAACCTTCTTTTGAGTGCGGGTCACAACATTTGCATTTTGTGCTTTATTTTGTTTATCTTTGATTATGATCACATTGCAATATTCAGGTTGGGAAGATTTAATTATGTTGATCACATTGTCATTGTTAGTGTAGGTGTAATTGACTTTGGCACCTCCCTTTGATTTTTAGGAATCACCTTGTTCATAAGCAGGTAAAGGATCTTTAAAAGCTTTGTGATCAGCATTAGTCATGTGATTTCCAACAATAATTTTTCCAGCATCGATGAGGTCTTGAATCTCATGTTTGATTTTCATGCAATTGTTTGTTGTATGACCCTTGTTTCGATGATATTCACAGTATCCATTTTCCCTCCACCATTTGGGTTTAACTTCTGGATCATATGGTCTAGAGTTGTTTGGTAATGTTATCAAATCATTTGCCAATAAAGTTTTAAAAGTTGATTCATATGATTCGTCTAGAGGAGTGAAATCATGTTTAGGCTTTGAAAGCCAAGGTTTCTCTTTAAACCACTCTTTTGATTTCTTCAGAGGATTTTATGATGCAGTTTCAACTGCTTTGAGTGCTTGTGTGCCACTAGCTAGGTTAAATATTGTGGATTTTGATTTTGCTTTAACAGTGTCTACCACTCCATCATTAACAACGTTTCTATTGTTATCATTTTTCGTATTTCCAATATTTGTTCTTTTCTTTGGAACTAGAACCTTGTTGTGTTTCTTTCCAAAGTGAGATATCTCCTTTCTTTATAAGCACGTCTTCCATTTTGAGGGCACTATCTACCATTTTGTTGAATGAAGGGTACACTTGAATTTGGATATTGTATTTGAATTCAAGGATCAAGTTATTGACAAAGATATCCATCTTCCCATAATCTGGAATAGGCCGCGAATATCTAGAGAACATCTTTCTCCAACGTTGAAGAAAAGTGAGAAATGGCTCTCTTGTTTTCTCTTTGGTATTGCAAAGCTCTATCATAGTGACTGGATGGCGAATGTTATAGGAGTATTATTGTAGAAACAATTCGATTAATTCCTCAAAAAATTTGATTCCCATAGGTAGGCTTGAAAACCATTCCATAGCTTGTCAAACTTAGGAATCTCCACATAAAGCACAAAATTCTCTGACATCGTCTTGAGGATCTGCATTTCCATCATATTTGTCAAACTTAGGAATCTCCACTCTTGAAGGAAATGGAGGCATGTAGAGATTTTTGTTGAATGTAAATGGGCATATTGTGTCCATAGAATATTGCTTTGATGATTTATCCTTGTTTTTCAGTTCTGTGATTTCAGTCTGTAACGCTTGTAATTGCTTGTTTACCAGCACTAAAGGTGTCTCTTCTTCTTTAGTGATGAGGGTTTTAATGTCATAATCAATAAGAAGTTTGGCACCTTGCTTTTCTAGCTCTAGAAAATGCTCTTCCTTTTCTCTAGACATGATGATCTTCATCATCTTTCGAAAATGTTTATCATTTAGACATTTATTTATAACAGTTTATGTAGGTTGAGAGGATTTAGAATCGCTTGATGAGGAATCACTGTTAGTAGCATGGGTGCTGAGGTTGTCATAAGTGTCGTGTTTAGCAACTTGTATTTCTTGCCTTGCTCCAGACATGGTGGGAGATAAGGGTTGATAAAAAATTGGTAGATTTGATGATGAAGCCTTATTAGAGACGGGCTCTTCTACAAACAATGGATTGTCGTTTGATGAAAAGGATGGTCCTTTACCTTTGTTAATTTTCTTGTGAGAAATTCTGGTTTGAACAAGCATTTATGACTGATATAACCGAGAGCTAGATGTGATGCAGAAGTCAAGATCAAATTGCAGCTAGTTGTTCATTTAACGTAGTGATTGAGAGAAGTGACTAAGACTCAATCTGGTTTCAAGAAAGATCTATCCTGTATAAGACGTGATCTAAGAAACTTAGGTTTGATAAGTAGTTGATTGAACTAGCTGAAAGGTGATCGACAAAATCGTGCAACACAATGGCAGGGGTACGCTATCAAGATTGTTTACGCTCAGGATTATGATGACCAGTTTTATGCTCATTGTAGATTGATTTAGGCAAGTTTGACTGTTCAAGACTGACAGAATCGGGAATTCGTACAACAGAGTTTTCAAACCCAGATGACAGTTTAGCAGTTCCTGGACGATAAAGACAGTTCCTTGTACGAGTTGCTTCCTAAACGTGTATGACATTTGGTGGCCTCCAGATGACAATCTATTGAGTATGAGTTGTATTCATATGACAGTATGTTAAAGGCCAGCTGACAATTTTTTAGACCTTGTACGACAGTTTATAAAGAGCCAGACGACAAACTGAGAGGATCAATTAAGTCTCATACGACAATACTTATGTAGCAGGATGACAATTTAGCATACTCGTACAACAGAGTTCTAGACATAGACAAGATTCTGACAGACAGAGTTTCAATGACTGACAAAGACCAGTTTTTTATAAGGATTAAGTTATTGATGACCGACAAAGACCAGTTTTGGACACAGACATATTTTGATCACTAAGTTTTTGATATTTTTGATTTGTTTTCTCCAGTTTCAGTATTTCAGTTTCATTTTCAGGGATGAAAACACCATAAACACGCAAGATGTATAATAACTTCAATCACATCATGCTAACCCTACGAAAGTTGACTTAGAGAAGAAAATCTTTTCTTATTGACTTAGGTACACACCCAATAGCTAATCAGAATACGGTTACTGAGTCTCACGCAATGGATTCTCAATGTCGTATTAGCCGACTCCAAATGCTAATGGGGGCACGATATGGCTAGTGTCTTGGGAGAGTTACTATCTCTCTTGCACAAAGATTATCCCCCTTTCAGAGGTGAATCGGGTAGCCTCTATCTTATAGTTCTTAGTCAGGAATTCCGTTCAAAATTACCCCTTGAAGTCACACAAGCATGATTGAGGCCTATAGCCCAACAAGGTACCGAAACAAGTTGTAGTCACATAAACGTGATTGAGATCGTGAGGCCCTACAAAATGCTCGATATGAGAGATCTCAAAGAGAAAACTCAAATAATCCCGTCCTCTGAGACTTTAATCACCAGAGGCCTATTTATTATAGTGAGTTGGAATGCTCAGGTCCAGCTATACTCACTTGGGTCGTTCTCATAGGGTGATTACTTTTCCCACTGTGACAGACCCACTAAAGGTACACAAATCTCAAAACTTAGAAAAAGCTTCAGGGGTCTATATTTCTGATTGTCTATAAAAGACAAGAGCATACTCTCCTACCTCTCAGATTTTTCTTCAAGCACAAAAGACAAATTTGTTCATTAACCAGATAGAAATTTAAGTGCCTAAAAAAATGAACTTTAAGGAATACACGATGTTTGGGCGATTCTTTTTAGGCAACCTACAAGAACAACGCATTAGTAGTCATTTTTCTTTTGATTCTTTGACAGGCGTATGTTCGACTGATGTATTCTTTGACAATCGTTCTGCAAAAAACCAGTTAGGTTGTGAAAAATCTCAGCAGACAGAAGACAAACCAAGGTTAGCGTCAGCATCAGTAAAATCCAAATTTTATTCACGAAAAACCCTGAAAAGTATTTTTTTTTTGAAACAATAAAACATAAATTCGTACAACAGTCTATACCCTCTCGTACGAGTATTCCCACCAACCCGAATGACAAAACACATAATCAAATATGCAAAGCAGAAACTTGTATGAGTATTCTTGCTGATCCGAATGATAAAAAACTGAAATACATAGAAGCTTGTACGATGCTTGGTAAATACTCATACGACCTTTTGTAGAGGCTTGTACGGACGAAACCTGAGAAATAAAAAGAAGATTTTGAGGCCGAAAGATTGAATTCTGAGCTCCACGGTGGGCACCGAAAATGTGTGTGAAAAGTGGATTGTATCTGTATCTAGAATACACAACACTTCAATTAAGTCATTAGATGCATGGTTAGTAAATCAATCAACAATGAACAATAAACCATCACAAAGTGACCTATTGCCTTCTAGTAGATGTGAGTTTAGTCTTGCTCTCATATTTTTATATGCAATACCAGTGACTAGACAACACCTAAATGAAGGATTTAATATGTATGAGCATGAAATTGAGCTAAAATGGATGCAAGATTAAGATAGATAAATGCAAGATATGCAAGATTGATGAATATTAGGCTAACATGATTAAGCTATGAATGAATATTTAAGCTAAATGATTTAACAAATATGAAATAAATAATATGCAAATATTCTCAATATGAAATATTAATGAACCTAGAGCAAAACCAACATAATAACAATATATTCTCCAGGATCCCTGATTAGGAGATAAGAGCCCGAATTTATAGAAAATTCAGAAAGAAACTAACGGCTGAGATCAAATGTTGATAAGCGGTCAAGATTTTCCAAGAAGAAGCACAATCCAGGTGAATTGATGTGATTGGCTGCTTTTTTTCATTTTTAAAGGAAATTGAACTAAAATTAAGATAAAATCGGAAAAAATTGATTTATTCTCTATTTCATTCAATTTTGAGATTTAATTGTTTTAATTGCTTTCTTTGAGATTTTTCTCAATTTATTAGATTTTCAAGATTATCTCCATTTGATTTCTTTTCTCAATTTTTAATTCTTTTTTTCCAATTAATTCCTTTTTTTATTATTTAATGGCAAATTGATTTATTTAATTAAATATACTAGGATATTTAATAAAATAAATAGGATAATTGTTCAAAATAATTTACTTGAAATGATCAATTAATTAAATATTTATTTAATCAATTCAGAGTGATTAATTTGCCATGTGACACTGATGATTTAAGAAATTAATTGTGTGCTCAAGATTGATTTTAATTGCCTTTAAGTAGGACCTTGGTGATGTTGTCGAGATTAGGGGCCCATGGTTTAGATGACCATTTTTAGGGTATTACATATACTACAACTTGGTGGACATGTTTATATTGTCTGTGTAGCGTCTCAATTCAAATTTTAGATTTTAGTGTCTCAGTTATATCTCATGACTGAATTTTTTGGGCTTCCAAGTATGAATAGCTCTATAATAGTTTGGTTGCACCAACTTGTTTTAGCATAACAATGTGAAAAAAAGTATTTGTAAATGTAGTTGAATGTTCATGGAATGTCTCTACTTGGACTACATGCCAATGGTTCATCTTCTTGATGCCACATTTTGTTTGGAGTTAGTTTTTAGGGTGTTTTGTGGTTGTTTGGAAGACTGGTCTTATTCTCCTACTTGTGCTATGCATTTTGGGGTATGTTCTAGCATGGAAGGTAGTGTTGAGTTGTGTTTGGGCCCCACTATGTTTTGGTTTGAGTTTAATTATGTAAATTCATGTGGTTGTTGTGTTTTTGGGCTGAGTGGTTTTGTGCTACACATTGCTTTGTTGTTGACTTAGGAGGATTTGTGCCAGGATGTTTGATGTTTTGGGTTCAATGGAAAGATGCAAAATTTTGTTTTAGGTCCACTTTTATCTCTTGGTTTGGACCACTTTCACCACAATGTATATTTGAGGTCTACTTATTAGGGTCATTATCGGTCCCATGTTCTAGCTGACCTAATTTGATGTTTTCTCTGCTTGCAGATAGTATATAAGACCAAATCAATTATAAGGGTGTAGATTGATATTGATTGTGAAAGACGTGAAGTTGAGGTAGTAAAAGTGTGTGGTGGAAGTATTGGAGCTGAAATATCTAATGGTTGCTTGAAGTAGCATGTCAAGAGCACCTACATTCTAAGGAGGTTGTTGGAGTTTGTGGGTTGAAATCTTATTCTTTGTAATTTAAATCTTCATCGTATCATGCTCTAAGATATTGATTATTTTAGTAGGCCCTTTGTATCTTTCTTGGAGGTAATGAGCTTCTTTAGCAAGTCTCTTAGGGATTAGTGTGACTCCTTAGGTAGTGAACCTTAAAACAAATTATAATTCTTGTTTCATATATATTGAGATATAGCTCTCATCATCGTTTTTCCCTTCTTAGGTTTTTCATGTAAATTTGGTGTTCTCTTGTGCATTGGTGTTCATTTCTTTATCTTTCATTACTATTGATATGTTTAAGGATATTGAATTTGAATTGAGCTAAAGGATTTAAGTTTTAAGGATATTGATTCACCCCCCCCCCCCCCGCCGCTCTCGGTATCCAAGTGTGTTTAACAATTGGTATAAGACAAAAGTTCCTCTAAAGTAAGCTTAACCAATTGAGGAAGGTCTGGGATGGCACAAGATGGATCATACAAGATACCTAAGTTTTATGGGACAAACTACACCTTTTGGAAAGTAATAATGGAAGAACATTTGTCCTCTTTAGGGTTTGGAGTTTGGAACTTAGTTAGGGATGGCTATACTCCTCCTACTATTCCTCCAATGGATTCAAGTGAGATTAGATTGTAAGAAAACAATGGCAAAGAAAGTAATGCAATCATGAGTGGTTTGGTAGATTTAGAACTAATGAAGGTGATTCATTGTGCCACTATTAAGGAGGTTTGAGAAAACCTTAACAACATTTATGAGGGAGGTGATAAAGTAAAGTAGATCAAGATGCAAAACTTCGAGTGCAAATTTAAAAATTTGAGGATGTTTGAGGATGAATATTTTGAAGTGGTAAATGAAATCAAAGGTATTGGTGGAGAATTGAAAGAAGATGTTGTGAGAAAGGTATTTATATATCTTCCTAAATCTTATGGTCATAAGGTATCTGTTATTGAGGAAATCAAGGCCTTTGAAAGTTGATGAGAAAAGGAGTGGTGTTGAAAAAAGTAAGAAGTATAGTACCCTGGAAGTTGACACATTTCCTACTAGCCAAGCCTAGTAGTCAAATTCCCCTCCCATCGCCTTTACATTCTCCTCCTCTTCTCCTACTCGATTCTTGATTGATTCAATGCCCTTCATTCCTATAGTCTCTTTCCACACTCATTCTATGTTATCACTATTTCAAATTTTGATAAAAACCTCACATCTCAATCCATTCATCATGACTTCTATCTCCATCCAACTCCTCTCCCTTTTTCCCATCACTTGAGGGCTTATTCTTTGTGCAACCCTTAGTTCCTCTTATGGTCTTCTCCACTTCATGTAGCCTTACAATGTATTCTTATCTTTGCATCCTAATTCATCCTCTATCTATTCCCTTGGCTAGATGTAATGACTTCTTCCTTCTTGATTTGGTTTCATCTTTTTTTCCTCCTCTAGTTTCTCCAACTCCCCTAACTACCACGAGCCATCTCTCCCAAAACTGACCAAATTAAAAAAGTTAAATGAAGAAAACAAAATATTTTGATGCTCATGCATCATATACATACATACATACATACATGTATGTACACACACACACACACACACACACACACACACACACACACACACACACACACACACACACACACATATATATACATACATTTATATCTGTATATCTTTATATATATATATATATATATATATATATATATGTATATGTATATGCATATACATATACATATATACATGTATATATATACATATATATCTATATAGACATATACATATACATATACATGTACATGCATGCATATATGTACATATACATATACATGTATATATGTATATGTATATATGTGTGTGTGTGTGCGTATATGTGTGTGTATATATATACACACACACACATATATACATACATGCATACATACATACACACACACACATATATAATATGTATATGTATATATATTCATATGTATGTATGTATGTGTAATATGGTGAAATGTGGGAACGAGAGATCAAGAGGAAAACTACCCTTTCCCTCTAAGGAGAGATGAGAGTTTCACTATGGATTTCCCTTCAAACACTTTTCACCCTGTTACATTGGAAGAGGAGAGGAGAATTCACTAGATTCAACCTTCAAAGAAGAAGATAGAATTCTGAGTGAAATGGGAATGATGAGCTAATCCCCTCTTCCTATTTGAAATGGAAAGGAATTGATTGAATTGTGTAGTGTAAAAGTGACAAAGAACTGATTATAACTTAATATCAGAATATGGGATGAAGTTGTGCCCCTGGATCTAGTAGTAATATGTCGAGACAAAGTCGCCCTGCGAATTTGACGAAGTTGCCCAAACCGTGGCGGGAATGTATACTATCCTCCGAAAAATCCGCGAAACGAAAAGGGTTTTTCCGCCTCTACAAATGGAGACTGAATCCGAAAGTACAACTGTGCACCTGCAACCTACACACATAAAAGAGAGGAAAATGGGTTGGGATTGGGGATTTGCCTATAGGTCAAACCCCATTTTTGGAATTAACCAAGTAATGAAAGAAAGTACTTGCAAGTAGATGTAAATGAAATACTGCATTGCAAATCACCTCAAGGGAGGTTGTGATAGCAATTTTGATAGAAATGCTTGTGTGGAATTGAATGTTGGAATCAATCTCCTCTTCAATGCTTGAATCCTTGACTTGAATGCAACACCTAGCCTCAAAGGGAGACTTGACAATGCTCAATGTTGGAAAAAAATGCTTGAATGATTGATCTCATGTAAACTTCCCCACTCATCCCACTTTTCCAACTTACCAAAATGAGAGGGAAAATGCAACTTAAATACTTGTCAATTAGGGTTAATGGAACTAATTTTCGTCGTAGGCCGACATCGAGGAAGTTTCCCGCTCACTGCACAACCTACAATGCATGCTCTAGGAAAGGTCATGCCCTAAAATAGGGCAGGAACAAGGGCGCCACACTCCTGTCCTACCCCTTTCTCCAGGGCAGAGTGCAAATAGGGTGGTGCAGAGGCCAAGGGAGAAGTAGATTGCAAGGGTTGAGCAGTCTTCGGTCTCCGATCAGGCTAGAGGATTCGATCTCGCGTGCGTGAGGACCCTAATGCAGTCGAAAATTGCTAGGGTCACACTTTTATGACACTACTGTATGTATATGTATATGTATATGTATATGTATGTGTGTGTATGCATATGCATATACATATGCATACATACATACATACATACATACATACATACATACATAAATATCTACATACATGCATATATATATGTATGCATGTATGTATGTACATACATACATACATACATACATACATACATACATACATATATATATACACACACACACATACACACACACACATATACATGTGTGTATATGTATACATATGTATGTGTGTGTGTGTGTGTGTGTACATACATACACACATGTATACATACATACATATATATGTACACACACACACACACATACATACATACATACATACATACATACATGTATATATGTATGCGTGTGTGTTTGTGTGAACATGTGGGGTTCAATAAGTATTACAACGTGTGTACTAGTTTCTTCATTGAATGCATATAAAGGTAGTTCTAAAAGATCAATAACAAGGACATAAGAATGCAAAACAAGCTCAAACGAGACATTATGAGGCCCGATGTTTCCTAATGTTAAATCACAAACCTAATGTTTCCTTTTGTTTCCCATGTTCATGATGATAAATGGCCCATCTTGACTCTTTCAACCCTCCTTGTGAATTGGAAACCACTGATCTATCACATTAAAGACTTCATGAAGCTTCACCACTATTGTAGCTCTCAATTGGTGTTGGAAAGTTGAACAATACAACTAGGGTTTCCCTTTGCATGATAACTAGCCTATGGTTGATAAACTAATTCAAGTTACGTATTTTTGCAAACAAAACCTAATCCTCATGTTGAGCTAGGTTACAATAACAAGTTTGTTTGAATAAAAAGCTTCCCTCCAAAGCTCCAAAAAGCTCAATGTGGCCTCTTTGCAAATTTGACTAATTCACCTAAACTCAAAGCCATAAAATAAAAGGGATGCAATGTGGACAATTACTTGAGGAAATTAAGAGAATAATTTCAAGAACATGAAATAAATACATGAGAATTTGTGACTCATCAATGAGAATAAAACATTAACCATTTAGATTGAAAAGATAAACACGGAAACACTAGCTATGGATTATCTTTCAAATACGAAACTCGAAATCTAATGAGGATTTTCGTCCTTAAAATATCTTAGAACACATGGGTTTAATCCAATAGCATGATGGTATAAAAAATCTTCAATATATCCATAAATGAGACACTAAACCTCTTTTTATAGCTTTGGAGGGAAAAAATGAAATAATAAAAAACAACTTGTTTTCCATCCAAAAGCCTTTTTGAAATACTAAAATGACTTTCATGTGCAAGTTCCTCTTTACTTTTTCCGAAGCTCTACATTTTAGAGGACATAAAGCAACTTAATAAATTATAAGACTCAAGTAAATAATTTAATGTTAAACATTACAAAATTTAGTGTATATTTTAAATACTACATCTGAGTTGCGAAAATAACTACCAAGACATTGGAATCCAATTTTGATCATGCCATGATGTAACTAAAGTAGTAGGACAATGGCGGGTACCAACTCAAAGAATTACTAAAAATAGGCATTGCTCTCCAAGAAGTTTGGAGAACATCCTAAGAATCTAAAAATGCTTCTAAAAGCATAAATATAATTTATTGTCCCAAGTAAGCTCAATGCCATCAATAGAAACCATGAAAGATTAAATTTATGCTCTCCAAGAACTTTGAAATTCTCTCTAACACACCTAGAAGTTCATGTGAAAGCTCACAAAACAACATTTCGAAAAATTAGAACATGGCAACTATAGAAGTTTATGATTGTTATAGTTTGTTCTTTATTACCATTCTAAGTTCAGTTACCATTAACAAAACATGGAAAGGAATAAAATTATTTAAATTTTATTACTACTATTTGACTATTTTAGTTTATTCGTCCATGTAGCTAAGCTTTAGGATATCTATCTTTGAATTACATCTTGTGTGCTTTAGTAGCTTATATTTTCCCGTGCTTTCATAAGAGTTTTTAAATACTTTATAGCTAGTATTTTTCTTTCCAACATACGCATCTTTTATTTCAATTTAGCATAAATGAGGTTATTTGAAGTCCTATAAATAGCTTTGAACACCACATTGGTTGACATAATAATTAATTGAATAAGGTACAATACTATTGACAACTCATATTAGTCATGTGAAGAACACAAATTTGGATTGAGAAAATAATTTCCTTTAGTAAAATGATGTTTGATAGAGGCAAGTGATTACATCCTTCCTTTGTAGGGTTGACTTGCATTGTATTAAAATTTTGTTTCACAACCATTCTAATGATCCAAATTGTTGTATTGATGAAGATTGCATCAACATAAGTGAATGTAAGGTATGTTGGTCACTTGTTGTCTAGAGGTGACCAAAATTGAATATAAAGATTTCCTTTCTAATGATATAGCTCTCGTAGTGTGGACGATGATGTATCTAAGTTGGAGTGTTACACTTGACCCCAACATATAACTTGCAATAATGTTGAGCGATGAACTTTTCAAGTTGGTGATTTGCTAGCAACTCATATTTCATAAATGCACGAGGTTCATTATTTTAGTTTGAGCTACTAGAGGATGGGCTTCCTTTTGCACGTCAACATGATGAAGAGGTATATTTGTTGTTACCATGTGAATTAGAGGTATTTCTCTATTGACTTATTTCACTCAAGGAGGTCAACATGCATGAAAATACATAGTTTAAATGTTAGGGCTGATCTATGTTTTCAAAACTTGCCCCCAAATGCTAAGGAAATAAATGATGCAATGCATGGTGATGGGGTGGTCTATTACTTGTGGTTGTCATGCAATACCAAGATTGATGATGGAGTTAGTCTTCATGTTCTTAGAGGTAATCAGAAGTTTTCGCTTAATAAAAGAAGGCTACACTCGCTAAAACTATGTGAAGAACATAAATTTGGATTGAGGGAAATTAGTTCCTTTGCAAAATGGTGTTTGATAGAGGCAATTGATTCCATCCATCTTCTATAGGGTTCACCCATATTGTGTTAAAAAAAAATTCACAACCATTCTTTATTGCCCCTGTGTTGTCATGTTAATTGTATGTGAGTTTGTCATGTACATATTTTGTTGGCATTCGTATGTTAGTCTCAATATTTGCTTTTTCCAAATCTTTGGGTCACCTAGAGATTCACATGATGCTTGTAGGAGGCATCCATCCTAATCAAAGCCATTGCTGGGACTCAAATTTTATGTGTTATTTTTTTCTTGAGTCCCTTTGTTGTTGGCCCTTGTTGAGGTTTTAAAATCTCCACTAGTTCCTGACAAAGTTTTCATGACCCTGTTGGTGTCCAACAAGCCTTTTGAAACTTTTGAAGTTAACAAGGAGGGTGCTTGTGTTTGTTGGTTTAGTTGGGTTTTAAGGTGCTTCAAGAACCACTTATGGCTCGTGCACCATAGAGGAGGCCTAATATTCAACAAAAGGGAGCTCACGATAAGGAGGAAAATAAAGTTTGAACAAGTCTGTGGTGCCAAATGCTTTGTGCACCTACACACCATAATGGTGATATCTAATCTAACTGACATGTCGTGATTGCAATCACCCACCTCCTAGAAGTTATTGTCAATGCTATTGTTCAATTTGAGATACCATTTTTAGGCAAGAGTACATTTGGGATGTGGATCTCCTTGGTGGTATAGTGCTGCAAACTATGGCTTGATGTCTTGCAACTAATATAAAGAAGGTTGTGGTCATTTTTAGTAGAGATTTGTTGACACGTGGTTTGCAAAAATCAGTGTGGCCACTAAGACTATTTAGAGCACAAACTTCAGCAATATAGACCATTTTGAGTGGATTTCATGTTCTTCAAAGACATACACAAATGCTTTATGTGACAAGTGTATATGAATGTCTCCATGGATGCTTATAGATCTTCAAGGGACTTTTCTCAGTTAGAGCTTCTCTTACCACACTTGTTGATACAATTGTAACATGAAATTGGTGAATGTAACAATATTCTCAATATTTTTTTGTCACCCAGGGTATCCCCGCGACTCAGCCCAGTGACACTGGTTTCCCATTATGGGGCTAGCTGAGGCGAGACTAGTCCCTGGAGATGAGCTAAGCAGCCCGTCAGCCAAGCCCATCGGTTGAATCCAAGCCCCAAAGTCGAACCCGAGACCAATGGGGAGCAAACCCACGGTCCAAGCCAACTCTGCTACCTGTCTAGGCTAACAATATTCTCAATATTACAAGCTTTGTAATGGCCTTTTTTGTGTGTCTTGAATGGATTTATGCAATATATTTATGGATGATTATGTTTTGTACATTGATGACATAAAATATCATCTTTGTCTTTTCAATTTGCTATTCAATTTTTATCTATGTTTATATACCTAATGAATAGGGAATCATGCACCAATCTCACATTATCAAACAAAACATAAATTGGTAGTGTAGGAATAGGAGTGGTTTTATACATCCATGACTTAGTAATATAACTAAAGATTTATCTTCAAGAGAGTTGCTCAACGAACCTATGTCATGTGGGTTATTCTTCCACAATCATTAATTATATAGGAGTTTTGAGATAGTTGTAATTCCTTCAATGATAAAATTCAGGACCAAATCTATAGTAGATTAGGTTTGACTATTGATTAGTTGATTGTCCATTTGTTTAACTAAAATATTTATTAAGGTGGTTGGTGTAATTAAGGTATTTTAACTTGGTTATTTTCCCCCTAGGTCCTAATTACACCTCACTTAAGCTTACAAACGAAACCACATAGGAGTAGTTGGAGCATCTCCACTTTAGGTGGCAATATCATGTTATCATTCCCACTTTATGTGGTGTCTCCACCTTTAGGTCCTTAATCACATTATCATATCCACCTTTCATGGTTGCACTTGTCCACCTTTAGTGGTGTTATCACAATATCACTTTTTCACTTTAAGTGGGATGATAGGTTATAATTTTTGTCTCACGTCATAAGATTATGACACTTACCAAATCTTATAAACTCCCATGTTCTCACCTTGACTATATAACCAAGGGGTCTCCTATGCACATTCATTGCATATCCAATTGATCCATTTTGTATTGCATCATTGATGAAACTACATTTTATTCTTGTCACATTATTTCTCTCGTGTTATTGTGCTTTCCATTAGGCCTCTAGATCTTGGGTGGCTACCTTCATAGCCAAATCTTACAAAAAAATACCCCTAGGAACACTCAGCTGAGTTTATGATGAGCTTGAAGAGCCAAAGATGAAACCCACTCTTGTAGAGTTTGACCTTTAACCCTCCACAACATGTGGATAACTTGTTTTCACTTCATGACAACTCTGACCTTGTGAGTGAGATTTAGTTCTAGGAAGTGGAACAACAATTTTGGGACCCAATAGCTCTTAGAAATTTCTTTAAAATATTAGAACAAAGAGAACATACAAGGTATAGCCAATTCCCTTGATCAATTTTTATCTATTGACAATGTCATGAAATCTATGAAATATTTGGTTTTTGCTAGATTTTGAGTCTTGATTTTTATAAGGTGTTGCTAAACATCATAAAAGGTGTCCCAAACTTAATGTTTAGGAGCAAGGAATCCATTATAGGTCCTTGCAAGTTTGCCTATGTTGCCTTAAAGATGGATAATTCCCCTATCCATGTTAATGTATCTAGGTAGATTTCCCATTCATACTAAGATATCCAAGAGGAACACCATATTCAAACAAGAAGTATCATGAATCTTTTCGAGCATGAAAAGGGTATTAGAGTGTTGTTAAATAGCTCTCTAATATAAGAAATGAAGGAAGGATTTGGACACTGTAGTTGTGGGTCACATAGGGGGTGTGCAAGAGTCTCTCTTTAAGAAGAGAAAACTAGATGTTGCGATAAAGTGTCCTTTTGGTTGAACCTTTAATAAAGGTAGGATGACCCATTTGGGTGAGACCTTGTCTCCGGTTCGAAGGTTTTTTTGGGCGAGATTGACCCATTTGAATTTTTGTCTCCACTTAAAAGATTTTTTTGAGCTTTTCAACCTCTGTGATTGTTGTTATGGTTCTCCCTTTGTTACAGCCTTGCAATTTGTTGCTTAGGAGCTTAATTGATTTTAAGGCTCATTTCATTGTTGGTTCTAATCTCATATTGTCCCTTTTCTCAATGTCCAAATTTTAAGATCCTTTCAAAACCCTCTTTGGATTCATAGCTCCAATTGAAAATGTTCATCTAATAAAAAGAACTAAAGCTAATACCACCTTGTTATATGTTTACCACAAACCTTTTCTTTTCTTTTATCTCATATACAAAAAGACAATCTTTATGGAGGCCTGGCACCAGCAATGTTGGACCTTATACAAGAATCTATTTGTATGGAAGACGAATTTCAAAAGCACATGGTGTTCCCAGCCATACAAAATCAACCATATCTCGCTGGGTTTGCGTACCCAGAGATCCTTTAGACCAGCACTCTGTGCCCTAGTTCTAGTATCGGAGATTCTAGATTTGAATTCTCAATCTTTAGTGTCAATTTTCAATGATGTTTTTTTTTATCTAAAAATAATAATGTGAACAAAGAATCTTGAATCTTGATGTGTTTGTTATTTCGAATTTTAAATTTTTAAGATTCATTTCTTTAATTTCCTATATTTAATGCTTTATAAAAACTAAATGCATTTTGCGGGACCCCTACTCACATCCATGCACTGGAATTCAGAAGTACCCCCAACATAAACACTAATAACTAGGGAAATAGCTTTGCGCTTCAATAACACTCAACTATTTCCATTGATTTTTAAACAAGAGCAATTGGGTTGGTAGTGAAATCAGACTCGATCTCCCTCTTGTAACATTTTCATCAATTAATTATACTTCGCATCTCTATAAAAAACTTTAACATATAGCATTTTTGAATTCTAAAATGGTTGGGTCAAGCAAGGCGAAAAAAAAATTGATTTATGGTGTTCCTTTTCATAAAAAATAAAAATAAATAAATAAAAAAATTTAAATGTGGTGAGTTAGAGAGGGACGATTGATGAAGAAACTTAAAAAATTATAAATGCCACAGAAAACCAAGAGAACTGTGGCAGTGAATTGCTTTCTTCAACCAAATAAAGTATTTAGATGCACAATAAGTGGACCTCAGCAAACTCTTAAAGAGGGACACAATACTCCTCAAAGAGCATCCTTCCACATTATTCATTTTTTGATGTGTTCTGCTTTGACACAGGAAAAATGATCTATGCATTGTTTCTTTTAACTTAAGAGAAATTTATACACATCCATCATAGACATCAGCTCTGAACCACACAATATGGAGCAGCAGATAAGCATTATGGTAAATGATTGTTTTTATATGCAATAAGCTCTTTAATACTCAATTCTATCTCCTCTTCCAAATACTTTGTGAAACATTTTTTACAATTTTTTGTTATCTTTTCATGAGCCAGGGTGCTTTTTTGCCACGCAATCCCCAAGTAAATCTTACAATCTGATGTTGGGGGATCAACTGATATGTTTTCAACTTCTCTGCGTACATGTACCTGCATGAAACCAAGATGAAATCCGATTTAGAATAGTTAAAGAAATTTGGAAGTTCAGTAAGTATACACATACACATGCGCAGCATACACATGCACATGCGCATGCGCATATACATACACATACACATACAATTTATCATAGGAATATTCCCAAACATTAAAGTGGCTAATGCACAAGAGCAGGTGATTTCACTGCCATTAAATCTTACTAACATAATAAACAATTTGAACCTAGAAAGTGCGAATTGTGCTGCTTATAAACATGGGAATCATAATAACATGGAAAAGTCAAGAGACCATATTATTCCCAAACATTGAAGTGGTTAATGCACAAGAGCAGGTGATTTCACTGACATTAAAACCTTACTGGCATAATAAACAATTTGAAACTAGAAAGTGCGAATTGTGCTGCTTCATAAACATGGGAATCATAATAATATGGAAAAGTCAAGAGACCATATAAAGTTGCAGCTAGGAAGCCTTCATTATAAAAAAAAAAAAGATAATATGGAAAAGTCAAGAGACCATTTAAAGCTGCAGCTAGGAAGCCTTCTTTTAAAAAAAAAAAGTTTTTAACGGAAAATATTTGTAAATAATACATTCATTAACTGTCTCGAGGGAATGTACTCCTTTATAGAAATGTGTTTTATACTCCACTTCACTTAAATAGAATACTCATGTAGGAGCATCCATAGTGTAGGGGCTATCAACCAAAAATATGTTTTCTTTTTAATTTCCTATAGTTTAGTTGAATAAATGTTGAAGGTGACTAATTTGAAACAATAAGGCCAAATATTTTAATAAAGTTTTTTCTCACTTTGTAATGTTGCTGTCTTGTTGTAATTTGGATTCATTTTAGTGACATTTACAAGGCAAATTAGTCGAAAAAAAAAGCTTTTCGTGAGAATCAGACCTCGAATTTGACGGTCAATATAGCCGTTTTTTCACATCTAGACCGCATATGACATTTAAAAAATTTATTGGACCGTATACATTGACATGCTATATTTTCATAGAACTGTATATATGACACATCAAATTATTAATAAACCGTAAAAAATTATAATAGGCAAATATATATTATATAGCATTATAATTTTTAATATTGATATATATCATTTTAGAATGTTTATGATAAAAATATAAATTTATTTAGAATGTTTTGAAATGGTAGAATATAATTCTTTCTAATTTAATTAAAAAAAGATTTTTGGGTATGAATTTAGAAACTTATTTTGTAAATTTAAGATTTTTACATATATTACTAATTTATAATTGTTTTCTAAATTTTTACATTCTTTTTATCTATATAAGATATCCATGCAATACCAATAATGAAAGGACAAGATTTTTCTTTTCAAAAAACAAATAAAATTTATGTTTGCAATTGTACTATTGTTTGTTAAGTTCGAGAGAAAATAATATATCGAATACTTTGTTTGAAGAAATGGAATTTGATTCTTTTTATATGTCAATAATTATGCTCTTATTTGTTTACACAACATACACCTTGAACAATTAGTTTTTTTTACATCTAATATTTATTTAAAACGTCACATGAAAGGCATTGCAGTGACCAAACCATCATTAAAAATTCATATGACAGGCAAGAGTGACCTTCAAATTCCAGACCTGATGACAACTTAACTACTAGAATCTTGTCATAATGCATAAAATTCAAAATGGGCACCCAAAGTCAAGTGGCCAACTTGTCATAACTCCTAGAATCTTGTAATAATGCATAAATTTCAAAATGGGCACCCAAAGTCAAGTGGCTTTGCTTTTTCTATTTCGGGTCCCAAGTAGAGTTATGGGGAAGTGGCCAACTTGTCATAACTCCTAGAATCTTGTAATAATGCATAAATTTCAAAATGGGCACCCAAAGTCAAGTGGCTTTGCTTTTTCTATTTCGGGTCCCAAGTAGAGTTATGGGAAGTCATAACTAACTCTGATTAAGTATAGAGTTATGTGGAGTCATAACTAACTCTTGATTTAGCATGTCAATGGAGGTAGGAAGGAAAATGATTTATGGAGAATTAAAAACCATTTTCTTCAGCTTTTGGGCATCTTCCAATCTTGGTGTGAGTTTTGGTGAGTCAATGTGCACACAAAATTGGCATGAATTGCAACTTTAAAAGTTAAAATCTACAACTTCTCTTTTTGGGTGTGGGATTTTTGGGTGGTATTCTACCCTTGGTTTTGGGAAACCAAAGTTGTTTTCCCCCTCATTTTTCTCTCCAAATCGAGGCCTTGAATTGACAATGGGAGTCTTTTGCAAGTTGCAGATTCGGGAAGCCTATTTTGCAACAAAAGACCAAGAAGGAAATTATTTTCCCTTGGTAGTTCTTTGACCAAGAAGAAGGAAATTGTTTTTCCTTAGTAGTCTTTTTTTCTTATGGCTGATTTTAAATCAAATTTGTATCAGATTTCAAATTGCTATGTATGCCTATGAGGTTGCAATTCAATGTGATACCATATTTGCTATGTAATAGCTCAATTTCAGGAGCATTCAAATAGTAAATAAGAGACTTGTTTTGTAGATTTGTCTTCCATTTCTTTGCTAGTTACATTTGAATGTTGTGGTAAGATAGAGGAGCACCCTACATCACATAGTTGAAAATCTCAGACTCGACAAGGCCCAAAAATGTGACTTTTCAAAAATTCGACAACTTAAAAAATTGCTTAA
The DNA here is from genome assembly GCF_030272615.1 of Cryptomeria japonica. Taxonomy (NCBI): domain Eukaryota; kingdom Viridiplantae; phylum Streptophyta; class Pinopsida; order Cupressales; family Cupressaceae; genus Cryptomeria; species Cryptomeria japonica. The sequence continues at coordinate 223,480,403 of NC_081409.1, forward strand.
TTTTCTTTTTTTCTGCAAAATTCAATGAGAAGATGCATCCAATACTTGTGATGAGTTACAAGGTGTGGAGTAAGTTGAGGTGGCGCCTAGTCATCTTCAACCCAATCACTTCATTCCAAGTCAAGGTGTCCAAATTCAGTGTACTTGACTCATCCAACAAGGAGGATAACTACCACATGTGGAGACACAAAGTTCGATGAACTTAACCTCATCATTCATTGGTCAAACATTCAAGGAAGGACATGTGTCTTATTTATTGTAATTTTATCATTGGCTAAGCATTAAATGTTATAAAAATAGTAAATTGTTTTTGTAAAACTAGAAGTAAATACTACATCAAAACATTTTACATCTTCCTCTTCCCAACTCTAGTAAAAACTAGGGGATAGGTAGAACTAGAGGGTCTAGTCCTAGAAGTCCATTGTGGTTCCCTCACCTTAAAATGAGGTTGAGGGTAGCCCCCCTCATAGGGGTCTGAGGGTGAGAGAGAGGTAGAGAGATAGGTCTAGATCTTGGGGGAGAGAGGAGACAGTGATATAGAGCGCAGTAGAGAGAGGGGATAAAGGAAGAGTGAGTGAGAGAGAGAGAGAGAGAGAGAGAATTCTAATAAAAGGTTATTGATTACTGAAACTTGACTAAGTCTGAAAATTTATAAGATCTTCTACAACATAGAATTTGCATTATAACTCCTAGAGATCTGAAACCATTCTCAAACATATTGCCAATATATACATGAAATATAACTTAAAGTATTAGTCACATTTAATTAAATGTTATATTTCATGTATATATTATGATGAAGAGAATGAGACTGGCTTGAAAAAAAAAATTAGATAATATTTTGATGCATTTGGGCCTCTTTTTTTTTTTTTATGTAGAAGAGTTTTTGCCAAAGAATCACGGAGTTTTTGTGAAAAACTCTACGAGTTTTCTCTCCAAGTTTTTAGCTGAAAAACTCGCTGAATACTCTGAGAGTCTTGCATCATTGCTACATCACATACCTGACAAACTCTACAATCACAGCCTTCGGATAACACCATCTACCAGTTTCACTATGTAGTTCATTTAGGTTGGTTCTTAGTTTAGAAATCATGATTTTCTTTTAAAGGCTAACAAGCTTGTCTTAAAATTTAATTAGAAGTAAGCACAATCTTGTTAGAAAAATGTATCAACTAGACAACATGCAGATCCAGCATTGCAGAACCTTCACAAGCTGCAAAATGAAACTATAGAAACCATGTCAATATTTTTATTATGTTTTATTTTTCAATTGGGAAACACTTTTTATGTTTGGTGGAGAAACTTTAACTTAGTACATTTCACATTTCATGATATTACACATCCCATGCTTGATTTAAGTAAGCACAATCTTGTTAGAAAAATGTATCAACTAGACAACATGCAGATCCAGCATTGCAGAAAGACCTTCACAAGCTGCAAAATTACAACCTATAGAAACCATGTCAATATTTTTATTCTATTTTATTTTTCAAATGGCAAACCCTTTTTATGTTTGGTGGAGAAACTTTAATTTAGTACGTTTCACATTTCATGATATTACACGTCCCATGGTTGATTTTCTTATAAAGGCTAACAAGCTTGTCTTTAAATTTAATTAGAAGTAAGCACAATCTTGTTAGAAAAATGTATCAACTAGACAACATGCAGATCCAGCATTGCAGAAAGACCTTCACAAGCTGCAAAATGATGACAACCTATAGAAACCATGCCAATATTTTTATTCTATTCTATTTTTCAATTGGCAAACCCTTTTTATGTTTGGTGGAGAAACTTAACTTGGTACATTTCACATTTCATGATATTACACGTCCCATGGAGAATTGAACCAGACATACCTGTGGAAGTGACATGCTCCAACCAACAAGCCATCACCTTGAAGATATTCCATCATCATTGTTTTGAAGCAGCTTGACCATACGATTCTTTCAATCAAAGAAAATATGTATTTTATGAGTATTACACTGCGTTTTAGACTTTGGATGACCTAGGAAAAACATTCATTTATTGTCACCATATATTATGACTTTAAAAAAACAGTTGTAGTTGCACTCACCTATATGATAAACTTGGTTGTATAAATATAGTAGTACTCTTATTACTGTAGTTTCAACTGGCAAACCCTTCTCCTATTTTGTGGAAAACAATTAACCAAGTACATTCCACATTTCATAACATTACATGTCCCATGAAGAATTGAACCTGATGGACCTGTGGGAGTGACATGCTCCCACCAACAAACCATCACCTTGTGGGCATTCTATCGTCATTGTTATGAAGCAGCTTGACCATACGATTCTTACAACCAAAGCAAACATAGTATTTATGAGTATCACACTGCATTTTAGACTTTCCATGACCTAGAAAAAACACTTGTTTACTGTTACCATATCTTGTATTATGACTTTAAAAAAGGTTATTGTAGTTGCACTTACCTATATAATGAACTTGGTTGTATTTAATAATAGTCTTACTACTAGCAATTTCCCCCTTATTTTTTCATCATTTGTAATTTTACCCTAGCAGAAATTTAATGAAAACCACAAATTTGCAATATAAATAGCGATATCCACACAATTATTGCAAAACAATAGTAATCAATTAAACACACAAACACACCAATGATCCAACACACACACATGGAATTACACAGCACATGGATTTAGATCTAAACACTAAATGTTGATTATCCTCACTCGATTACACTCGATTACAGCAATAGCATTACGTTGATATAATTCTGAATACAACAATATAACACACACAAATGACTCACTAAACTCCCTATAATGCATTGAAGCTCCAATGCACTCACTGAGTGAGAATGCCCTCCAATAGCTAAAGGGTAAGTTTCATAAATGAGTTTTATGTTTTTGGGCTCAAGAAGGAACTTGATAATCATGTCATTCCATCAATTGAGCTACCTCCCTTGGATAAGAAGGGAAGTCAATTTTGGTTCTTGAAGAGATCGTTGACATCAAGAAATGGAAACTTAGAAACATAACCATAATAGAATATTTAATCCGTTGGAATGACTTTTCACTTGAGGATGCCAATTGGGAAGGAGAGCAGATTCTGGAGCATCCCAATTTACAATTGCTACAACAGGGAATGGAAACTCAAAAACATAAGCATAGGATTTGTATACTGAGATTGTCAATAAATGGGTACAAGGCTATTGAGAAACTCTATTTAATCAACAAAAGGTATGGATCAAATGGCTCTACTTGGGAGAGCATTGTTATAACACCACCTATCACATGTCTATTGGGATGGCGCCAGTTATGGATTTGTATGGCTATGAGGCTCAGACTTTCATTGACATTGTTATTTCTAATAGAAAATTTCCAGGGGCCAAAGATTTGGTTCCACAAACTCTAGATATCTTAGAAAAAAAAAATATAAGGGTTGTGTTGTGACCTTTTCACACATCGCCCCATTGCTAGCAGGAACCCCCTCTTTTCCTGCTTTCTGCATTGTGTTGTGACCATTTCACACATCGCCCCATTAAAATGGGGACCCCCTCTTTTTGCTCGGTTTTGCCTGTTTCTCTCTCTGCTTTTAGGGTTTCGGGTTGGTGAGTCAGTCGTCTGGACCTGGGGTTAAGCCTTAGGGTTTCCGTTTTGATGTTTTTAAGCCAGAGTCCAGCCCATTTTTGAAGATTGTTGAGCTTCCTCTCGTAAGATGCAATTTTGAAATAGGGTGAATTTGTCAGGAGGTCAAAAGAGTCTGTCTAGGTTCAGTCGGAATTTTGAATGCAAGTCCGAATTTTTTGCCTAAGTGTTGATGATGGAATTTTGAAATTTTGTTTGAGTGATTTTGGCCAAATTTTGGAAATTTTGATAATTGATCCCAGGCATTGGAAATGGCCTAATTTTGCCTTGTGAAGTGACTGAAGTCTTAAAATCTTGGTATTTTGGCCTATGGAAGTGAAATCGCTCCTGTCCCTCAGCCAGGGACCAGGGTGAAAATGATATTTTATGCATCTTGGTTATTACTTTATTTCATTTGTCTTGTGCAGGGTCGCCAGGAGATGCAGTTGAACGCGAATTGGAGGTTTTGAAGATTTTAATCTCAAAATTGACAAGTTTTTTAAAAAGTTTAAGGTCAAATCGCTCATGTCCTTCAGTCAGGGACCAGGGCAAAATGACTCACTTAGGCCATTTTGACCTCATTTTGATCAAATTGAAACGTCAAGGACGCAATGGAAGGTGAAATCAACACGATAGAAGACCAGGATTTAGCCATTTGCAATGAAAAGTTCAACTCTTGCCCTCAAGGACAAAAAATCGCTCCTGTCCCTCACTGAAGGACCGGAGCTTGAAATCCAAAATTGCCTTGTCCTTGAAAGATTTGAACGATTTCGCGATTTTGAAAATAACAAGAGAGGTACATTTTATTCATTGAATATAATTTGATTGCACCTCGAAGGAGAGAATTGGCCCTAGAAGCAAAATCGCTCCTGTCCCTCAGCCAGGGACCAGGGCGAATTTTAGTGATAGCTCCCGTCCCTCTCCCAGGGACTAGAGCGATTTTCCTTATAAAACAAGTTTTGGGCAAAGATCAAGTAAGTGTTAAGTTTGAGGCAAGTGAAAGGAGGCATAACGAATCTATTGAAGATCATTTAGAGTTTGCAAGACACCAAATGAAGCCCATATTTGCCAAGTTCGCTCCTGTCCCTCTCCAAGGGACCAGAGCGATTTCTTCTCAAAACAAATTTCCCACCAAGTTGGAGCAAGGCCCACGTTAAAGATAAGTGAAGGGGAGCGTAATGAGCCCGTTGAAGACAAATTTGAAAGTTGGCAAAGCACGAATGAGCCTATAAATGAAAGTTCGCTCCTGTCCCTCAGTCAGGGACCAGGGTGAAATCAAGGTTATCTAATATTCCCATCCAAGTTTAAGTCGCTCCAGGCCAGGATATAAGGTGGCAATGATGTTTGGAACGCCTCGAAGAGAAACCAAGTTGCAAGGACTGCGAAAAGTGATAGAAATGGTCAAGTTAGCTCCTGTCCCTCACCAAGGGACCAGAGCGAAATGTCTAAGTATGCCTAATTTTGAGATGCCACTTCCATTTCAAACGTTCAAAAGGGAGTAAGGAACACCATTTTATACTTCGAAGGCAATTGCAAGTCGATATGATCAAGGATTAGCACAATGAACAAAATATCGCTCCTGTCCTTCAGTCAAGGACCAGGGCGATATTCATGAAATCAATCTTTTTCTTTCTAGACCACGCCAAGGCAAAATTTCACAAGGTCGAATATGTCTTTGGAAGGATGATGGACAAGGAACCAAACGTCAAAAGGTGATCAACTTGAGCAAAGATGCAAAATCGCTCCTGTCCTTCAGTCAAGGACCAGGGTGATATTCATTAAACTAGTCATTTCCTTCAAAAAACGATAGCAAGGCGAAATCATGCAAGGTCCGAAATGTCATTAGAAAGGTGATGAACAAGGAGTTAATGTTAAAAGTTGACAATTTGGAGCTAAAATACAAAGTTCGCTCCTGTCCCTCACCAAGGGACCAGGGCGAAAATCACTCAAATATCAAATTTGCCTTGCAAATAACAAATTAAATATGCGTAGAATGAATGGATGAAGTTATTTCTCGCCTTGTGACGTAAGTTGGCAACCAAAATGATCAAAGATCAAGGAGAAAAGTAAAGTTCGCTCCTGTCCCTCACCAAGGGACCAGGGCGAAAATGGTTCGAGAGACATTCATTCAAAAGATTGAATCGATCAAGCTCAAGGTTCCCAATTAAGATGCTAATTTGGACGTAAGGGAAGTGACTTTGAACGTAAAAGGCGTAAAAATCAAGATCAAAATGCTAAAGCGCTCCTGTCCCTCTCCCAGGGACCAGAGCGAAAATGCTTTGAGAGACATTCATTCAAAAGATTGAATCGATCAAGCTCAAGGTTCCCAATTAAGATGCTAATTTGGACGTAAGGGAAGTGACTTTGAACGTAAAAGGCGTAAAAATCAAGATCAAAATGCTAAAGCGCTCCTGTCCCTCTCCCAGGGACCAAAGCGATAAGGTTAATATCCATTATTCTCCCATGTTTTGGCACCAACATCATTTTCAAATCGCATTAAATGCAAAACTTCGATAAAATTTGAAATATTTAATTAAAATTTGCATTTAATAAGTGTGCACAAGACATTTAATTGATTAATTTTGCCTTTAAAAAATCGAAACTTTTAAATATGAAGGCATTAAATTAATTAATTATTATTTTAAATAAATAAATTGGGGCGCTTGGGTTTTATTTTTTTTATATTTTGTAAAAGTCGGCCTCCTCTTTTTATTTAAAATTTATTTATTTGCAAAAGTCGGCCTATGGGGATTGAAGAGGTAAGCGCCTATAAAGGGAGGTGTGATATCTCATTTTAAATCATCATTTTATCATCCTTTCATATGCGATTTGGAAGGCAAGGAGAAGTGCGAAATTCCATCCAAGGAGGAGTGCGAATTTTATTGCAAGTGAAGCGAATTTGTCCTCAAGGTGGTGAAATTAACTAAGGAGGCGCCTTTGCTAGAGGAGGATCGCATTGATACTTCAAATTTCGATTTTTGCCTAGGCGATTTCCTTATTTTGCATTTTTAGAGTTAGCTCTCAAGTGAGGTATGACGAGGTCTTCCCTTGTCTTGAATTTTGAATATTGATCTAAATTTTGAATTTCCTGTAGCTCAATCGAATTTAGGAAATGATAACTCGAAGACTTATCATGAAGTTTCCTAAATTCAATCTTTAATCTAATCTATGTTTATACATTGCAAAATCTATTTCTTATTATGAAATGTTGTGTAGGTGTTACAATGGCGACCCCAAAGGCGGGAGCATCCACCAGTCGTCCAGCTCTCATGAAGGAAGATCAGAAGAACGAAGAATTGGAGACCAAAATCGTGTCGAAGTGGAGCAACATTGGAGATACCAACTTGGGAAACTTCAGTACGAAGAAGTTTCGAGAGGTCCCTTACATTGGCAAGCCGTCACCTGTCGCAAGGAGAATAATTGAAAGTGGTATCATTAAGGCAGTCGGCTTCCCTCCAGCAATCCAGTGCCATGAGTTGATGATCGAGTGTGCTCGCCATTATGATCCACAGTCCAGATCGATAGTGTCCAAGGAGGGAGACACTTTCACTTATCTTTCAGAGGAAGCTATCAGTGAAGCTCTTCACTTGCCAGAACATAAAGATATGATTTATAAAAGCTTAGAAGGAGCCAGGTCCATGTACGAAGATGATCCAGACACTTGCCTACGCATCATCAATAAGAACTAGTTACTCAAGAGTCATCCTCGCCTAAGCAAGATTCCGAACACACCACATAGGATCGACTTCCAAGAGGAGTACAGAGATTTGATAACATTACTCAACCAAGTTACAGGGACTCCTCAAGCCTTCTATTTTGAGAAGTGGATGTTCTACTTCATCCAAGTGATAGTTCAGGGAAAAGGAACAATCCATTGGGCTAGAATGATTAGCCATTGCTTGGACGTACAGTTAAGGAGATTGAAGGCTACCAAGTCTTTCCACATGAGTTCATACATCATATATGCCTTGATCAGGAGCTTTGAGTATGCAGGACTACCTCACAGGGGAGTGATTGGAAGAGGGCCCGGGGAAGTCAAAATTTGTGATTCCTATGTTCACTTGCATCATCCGCCAGGAAGTAACTACAAGTTAGTCAATGATACATTCACGATGAACATCACCAGGACATTGCAAGGCGGGATTCACAACCGGCTATCTCAGGATGCACAAGAGCTTGTAAAGAGGTACGGTGCTTGGTTCATCCAATTTCAGAAGTTTACATATATTAGAGTTCATGGATGTCCTTCACCTCCCTACATGTTGCCGAGATATCCGACAAACAGAATAGTGTTACTTGAGGTAACAAGACAGTTGGCCGCTTATGTGAAAGCATTCAGACACAGACATGGAAATGGAGTTCCTGTGCCTATCATATTGGGGAATTCTGTTGAGGTATGTCCTAATGCTCTAGCCATGGATGATGCAGAGAAAGAGTTAGCTTTATATTCATTTTCATTCTTTGCCTTGAGAGAGAGCTTTGATCCATATGGGTATATAGAGGAGACAGTCGGAAGAAAATATAAGCATGAGTTTCAGATAGAGGACTTTGTGATGAATCTCTTGGATGACCTGGAAGTGAAAAGAAAGATGCATTCTAGATTGCCTTTAGACCTTATCAGAAAATGCAAAATTTACAGAGTGGCCGACCAAGCTTAGGACAGTGGCAGACATCTCCAATCATCTTATGATCGAGAAAGCAAATCAGTAAGGCTAGATTGGAATGAACCCGAGGTTGTGGATCTAGATGCTTTGATGGCTCTAGTCTTGTTTTGTACTCGCAGATGGGTTGATGTGCAGCATCAGAAGTTGAGAGAGCAAGGCATATCTATGACTTTCACTTTGGAAGAGAGACCAGTTGAAGGAGGAGCAAGTGTAAGTGAGGGTAATCCTAATCCCAGAAATGCAAGCGAAAGCAACCTTCGAAGTGTAAGTGAGGGCAATCCCCCTCCAAGAGGCTCGAAGAGGAAAGAGAGACCTGAGAAAAGAGAATCCTCCAAGAAGAAGCAAGAGGCCAACCGAGATCGTTCATCCGGCACATCTTCTCGACCTGAGAAGAGGACACTTGAGATAGAGGAGTCTATGGAATCAATGGTACAGAACGATAAAGAAGGACAGGCACCTCGAAGGTCACCAAGTGGGTCTCTCCAAGCTAATGAGCTACATGAAGATAAGGAAGATAATGAAGAAACATCTCCTCTCAGAGAAGAAGAAACATTGCCTAATGAGATACAGGTTAGAGAAACAAGGTCTGCCATTCCAGATTGGTTAAAAGAGAGACTAACAAGGGTGATTGTGATCGAGGACGAAGATAATGTGATTGATTTAGAGAGCCTTGTTGGAAATTCTCAGGGAGTGACAGAAAAGAGGAAAGCCACTAAGATGTCCAAGATGATCAGAGATGAGACAGGATCCAGGAAATTACAGATAGCTACACCAGCAGTGGACAAGTATGAAGGTGAGATCCTCGCAGAAGAATTTGATGTAGAGACATTTGAGCTTGGTCCACTCACAGCCGAGCAGACGTTGGATGATGCCACTGATTCATTTGAGGCACTTAAGGACAAGCTTAGAGAAGAAATGGAAAAGAATAGGAAGCTTGAGCGAGAGGTCAGTGCTTGGAGAGGCTAGTTTAGCCATCTCAATCAGCCTTTGAGGCGTCAGGATCCAGCAGTATCTCCTGCGCAGGCACTTCCCCTCGAATCAGTTGGCGAGGCAGAGAGAGTCAGGAGTTTGGTTTAGCTTATGAGCTCATGGATTGACAAATCCCATACAGTTGCTATTGAATTTGCAACAAGGATGATGCAGACCATTCACCGAGCTATTCAAGTTCTCGAGGTCATCCATAACCTAATGATAACTGTAGCTGCCTTTGCTCATACTAAAGATGTTATCATTCCTGTCTTGCAAGTAATCAGGCAAACATCAAGGAAGGTCCTAGTGCAAGAAAAGATAATGGATGGAGGACCTCATAGTTTACTTCAGTGGTCGACTTTACTCCAGATGAAGGAAGTTCTCTTCGAGGACATCAGTACTAGATGCAATCATGTTGAGGAGGTTATCCACCCGATCCAGGACAGAGTGTTTGAGGTACTACGTACTATTCTTGGCAGGAGGATCGAAGTTGAGACAGATGTGGATTTGCAGGAATTAGAAGATAGAGTCAAGGTCATCTTTTGCAAAGATGAGAATATTATTACAGATGAGCAACGGGACCAGATGTTTGCTACCATGCTCCTGATTGAGAAGACCAAGGAACTTGAACCTGAATGGGACGCTGCTCTTCTCAGGGCTTTCGATCAGGTCATCCACTTAGAAGAACGAATGAAGAATCTTCCCGAGATTCCAATTGCTGAGATCGAAGGAATCGTGTCTAGATTCATTGCATATGCTAAAAAAGAGCATTGGAAAGGAAATAAGATTCTAGATGAGAGGTTGTTATAGATGATGTGGCACCTTAATTGTCATTGGTCTATGTCTCCTAGATTTTCGTGCCAAATTTAATATTTGGCTATGCATTTAATATTGTTCGGTAAAAAGGGGGCTATTTGTAATAAACCTTAATTAGGGTTTAGGTGTCATAATCTTGGCCATTGATCTTATTTTGATCCGGACCGTTCATTGTAATTGAGGATGCTATATATACCCTCATTTCTTTTCATTTTAAAACTAGAAACTAGAGATTAGATACCAGCATTAGTGATTAGAGATTAGCAATTTGATAGAAGTAAGTATTTTGTAGCAAGATTGAGCTTTGAAGAAGGAATTTCAAACAATTGTTGTTCATGATGGCTTTGAGATCAATAAAGTATTGAAGTTATGGTGTTTTATTGCAATTCTTGTGGTTATCTTCATGGTTGTTCGTTTTCTTGAATCATTCTCAATCAAAATAGTGTTTTAATTTGAAGGACAAAGTGTTGGACTTGATCATCGGTGAGGTTCACTTTCCAAACCACTAGCTTCTTGCTGACTGTAGGAACGCCTTGCGTGGTCAACTGGATCAACTTGAATCACTTAAACTTTCAATCATTGTTGTATCTTGGACATGTGCCTTTGTGGTAGTGTTTATGATCCTTGATGAATTGAAAAATCATTTGTTACCTTAGAAGATCGCATCAATTTCAATTGAGTTGTTACTTTATGGCAATATTGAAGTTGGTAGAATCTTGCCAAGTCTCGTCCACATTGAGTCATTCTTAGGATTAGATTAGACTTTATCTCTTGCAAGCCCTACTCTTTTGATCTTTTTTTTTTTTGAGAGCTTGTTAGTATTAGGAGACCCTGTTCCTGCAGTTCGGATTTGGCGTAAGACCCCTTGATGAAACAGCAATCACAACGACCACTGGTGCTTGTCCACACATAGAGACCCTACTTAAAAGAACATTGAAGTCACCCTAACTGATCCTTCTTGCGATATCTTCAGCAGTTAGAGATTTTATTCAAGAGAGGATAAGGTACCCTTGGGTATTTTATTCTGTGTATGATTGTGTACAAAATACACGTCAACAAAATTGGCGCTAGAAGGAGGGCAGTACTATCATACCTCGATCATTATCAAGCTGTTCATAGATAATCATATTCGCAAGGAGTTGTGCAGGACTTTTGTCCCTCCTCCTACGCTCAACAGAATTGGCGCTAGAAGGAGGGCATGATCTCGATGAATGCTTAAAGAGCTAGACTTCAGTTTCTATCAATTTCTGTTTGCAGGAGTCATCTTAAAGATTTTTTTACCCTCCTCCACGCTCGACAGAATTGGTGCTAGAAGGAGGGCGGTGATCGCGATATTTGTTTGAACAACTAATCCTATCAATCTGCAAGGAGTTATCTAGGACTTTTGCTCCTCCTTCACGCTTGACAGAATTGAAGCAGACGAAAAGTGAGCAAACACGAACTCTTGAATCCAAGGAAGATCAGTGGAAAGCTTTTTCTCAAACACTCGACGGAAGGTGATCGTTGGGTCATCAGTTGGACTTACGCAAGAAGGAATCAAGCTGAAACCAGTTGAACGTTCAAGTTGAATCTGAGATATTCAAGGTCTCTCTTATTCCAGAAAATCAAAAAAAAGTGAAAAATAGAAAATCCAAAAAAAAGTGAAAAATAGAAAATCCAAAAAAAATTGAAAAATAGAAAATCAAAAAAAAAATCAAAAAATCAAAAAATCAAAAAGAAAGATTTCTCAATGGAGCGGCAACAATTTCACGAGGAGCAACAAGTTGATTTTCCTGAACTTTGGTGGAGATTAGATACACAACTTTATCCACAAAGATTGTCCGAGTTCGCAAGACCAGGGCAGTGTCGAGTCCACAAGACAGAGGAACATGATGAAATGCATTGCTTGAAGTACTTATCAAGGATGGAATCGGCAGCGCAGGGAAAAATCTTCTTTTGGGATGTCCCAAGGCCAGAGACAGAAGAGGGCAACTTCAGTGTCCCAGAGAGCAAAGATCCTCTTCTAAGCTTCATATGGATGATCGAGAGTCAGCTCATTTTGAATGGCGAAATGCGTTTAGAGAACATATTGCTACCATTGTGGTGTAGAATTCACAACTCACCTCACTCTGAATTTACTTGCTCAATATGTGAAATGGCTATCAATCAAGTCAGAAACCAGTTTGGAATGCCAACTTTGTCCGAGGAAGAATGCATTATGAACAAATCTTGGGGTGCACATCTCGCAGCCGAATTTAGGAGAACCTATGAACAAGACATTGTTCCAGCATCTAAATGTGAGAAGGATCAATTGTACGTTGACGATACAAATGCACCTGAGGAACAATGTATTATAGTGGATAGCTCGCCATGCCTTGCACCTGAAAAAGAATACCATGAAACAAAAGTTGAAGAATCAGTTGAAAATACTCAAGCAATGATAAAGGAAGATCCAGGAGTTGAACAAGCAATTAAAGAAGACGACTCATTCCTTGAAGAATTCTCACTTATGCTACAAAAGGAAATCCTTGAGGTTGAATTGCAGGAGTTTTCAAATGGCCTCATTGAAGAAGACAATCAAGTTGACATATTGAACAAAGAGATACAAATCATCACAAGTGAGCCCAGGTATGAAGAACAATTCAAAGGGGCGCTTGAAGATTTCATCACCATTATGCTATTTGAGGAAGTGTTGAAGGATCTTATAGAAGAAGTACAAATGGAATCACTGCCAAATTTTTTTCTAGATAAGCAAGTTATTGTGAGTGATATGATCCATCATCAGCTCCGACCTCCCGAGGCTATTCTTGAAGAAGAAAGGCCACCTGAGATTATCTTTGATCCACTAGAGGAGATGTTTGAAGCTCAATCCATCAAGGAGACTCTCATTTTTGAAGATATGCTCACAAAATTTCATGAAGATGCTTGGTTTATGCAAGATTTCTCAGTGAAAACAGAGAATCTTGAGCTATTCAAGGGGGCGCTGAGCTTGTTTCAAGAGGAACTTCCTAATCAAGATCAACATGTTGTGGATACTCGTGGAATAGTTCATCATCAATGGCGACCTCCTGAAGCAGCTGGTGACCTCACTTCCGACAATACAGTGCCATCTGAGCCTGAAATATGCCAGGTTGTCTCTTTCCTTAATCCTAGCTTTGAAAGTTATTATGATTTTGATTATGGGGATTTTGGGAAAACAACTTGCATTTGGATTGATCATGGTCCTAACGAATTACCTCAGTTGATCATTTTGAGTGAAAACTTGCTTGAGTATGAGAAATGCATGGTGAGAGTTTGTCTTTCTGTGTTTAAGGATGAATTTGCCCGACTGAGAACCATCACGTTTGCCATGCTCCTGTTGCACAACCTGAGAAATCATGTAAAGTCATGTATATATTTTGCTTCTTTGAGTCGTGTCGAGTCTAGGACTCTTGTATATAGGTTTAGAATAGGTTTTCTTTTCATGTTTTTAGATTAGAGGTCTTTTGAGCCTTGTTCTTAATTTGCCTTGAGTCATTTGACTCATGATCTAGTGTGGCTCAGGTAGTTTAGTTGTTTGCTTTCTTTAGATAGTTTGCTTTTGGTGTGCGCTTTAGCTTAGTTTGCTTTGAGTCAGTCCATCGGTCGGTTTGCTTTAGTTTAGGTGTCTTGAGTGGGAGCCTCCATTTTGTGAGAAAGGTGTTTGTGTTGTTGCTCACACACTGGCAACATCCTGGATCTTATGTTAGACTCATTTCTTAGATATCTATTCATGAAGTGTTTGGAATCCGAGGTTGTTCCTCTTCAGCTTTATCATCTGATCAGGACTTGTATTTGACTTGGAAGGGAATCATTTTCTGTGTCTTGATGCCGACATCTGTTGATTACTATATCTTCACACATTAATAGACTCCGAGTCATTATGGTTTTCAGGCAAAGCTGTGATTGGTGAAAAATCCAAAATCTGACTTCAGCGCCACCGCAATCCTCAAACCCTAGTAAGCTTCACTACTTACGAGCCAAAGGAATTGACGAAGTGAAAAAGCAATATCAAAAGGGAAAAAATAAAATAAAAAATTAAAAAATAAAAAAAAATGAAATGAAATGAAATATCAAAATTGGCTAAGGGGAATATGCGAGTAACTCCATCGGGGCTATAGACGCCTGGCTGGCACTGGAGCAATGTTCGTGAGCTTGCGGCGATAACCTCGTCGGGACTATGGACGTCTGACTGGCAGCGAGGCTCTATCCAGGATGCTTTTGAAGTTCAGATAAACTACGTAGCTAATCACAAGGGAACCTGAAGGTTATAATTGTCTTGTCGAGTGGAATGAATACACTTGCACACACCTGGGTAATCAAAGACTAAGTGTCTAGATTTGGTTAAGGATTTTCCTTCCACTTTGAGTACATTTTCTAATCTCCTGATCAGCTAGGTTGAATTTTCCGGAGGTTCTAGGTGTCGATTGAGTCTTTATCTCTGAAATGTTTCAGGAACATTTATTCAAGGTGGCGCTAGATGTTGTGACCATTTCACACATCGCCCCATTGCAAATGGGGACCCTTGTTTTTTTTGCTTTTTAGGGTTTGTTTTTTTGGTCTTTTAGGGTTTTGTTAGCTAGCCTTTGCATTTTGAGTGTCGCCCAGGTGATCACATGGATAAGCAAGTCCGGCTTGAGTGATGTCTTGATTCTGAAATTTGGCTAAGTTTGTCCTGATCCTGAAAATTTGGCTAAGTCTGAAAGTCCTGATCCTGAAATTTGGCTAAGTCTGGAATGTCCTGATCCTGAAATTTGACTAAGTCTGGAAACTGAAAAACCTCAAAAAACTAGATTTTGCAATATAACTCCTGGAGGTCTGAAACCACTCTCAAACATCCTAAAAGTATATATGGAATATAACTTAAAGTATAAGAAAGAAGAAAGATAGAAGGAAATGTCACTTATACTTAAATGTTATATTCCATTAAAATTGTCCTGATAGAGAGTTCGAAAAGTCAAATTTTGCTCCTGTCCTTCACTGAGGATCCAAAGCGAATTTCGCTCCTGTCCCTCTCCCAGGGACCAAGGCGAAGCGCTCCTGTCCCTCACCAAGGGTCCAGAGCGAAAAAGCTTAGTGGAGTCATTCCTGGCCTCGTTTGGACAAATTGAGACATCAAAGGCATGATGGAGGACAAAATGAACATGATAGAGCATCCAGACTTGATTAAGGACGATGAAATGATGAAGTATTTGTCTAGAAAGGTAAATTCGCTCCTGTCCCTCACCAAGGGACCAGAGCGATTTTATTCATATACACATTTTTTAGACCTTGTTTGGACTCAAACTTTTATTCATGGCGTGTAAAGAGATGATATTTTCCTCAGCAAAGGAAATCTGAAGTGAAAAGTAAAAAGATTTGGCCCTGAGAGCAAAAATCGCTCCTGTCCCTCACTGAAGGACCGGAGCTTGAATTCCAATTTCGCATTATCCTTGCAAGATTTAAGTGGTTTCGCGATTTGAGGGGGCCAAGGGAAGTATGTTTTGCCCGTTGAATATAACTTAAGTACGCCACAATGAAGAAAATCGGCCTAAGTAACAAGTTCGCCCCTATCCCTCTCCAAGGGACCAAGGTGACTGGCTAGGGCACTCCTGTCCCTCTCCAAGGGACCAGAGCGATTTTCCCTCAAGACAAGATTCGGGCAAGAGAAAAACAAGTTTTACGTTTGAGGTGGGTGAAGGAAGACGCAATCGATCCGTTGAAGATAATTTTCGAAGCTAGCAAAGGACGAATTGGCTTGTAATTGCAAAAGTGCTCCCGTCCCTCACTGAAGGACCGGAGCTTGAATTTCAAATTTGCACTGTTCTTGTAGGATCAAGACAATTTTATGATTTGAAGAGACCAAGGAAAACATGATTTATCCATTGAATATAATTTGGAAGGCTAACAAAGGACGGATAAGCTTGGATTTGCAAAATAGCTCCTGTCCCTCACCAAGGGACTAGGGCGAAAATGCTTTAAAGTGCACTCATTTCAAAGATCGAATAAATTGAACTCGAAATTCTAAGTAAAAATGCCATCTTGGAGGTCAAAAATGAGGTCTTGGACGTAAAAAACAAGAAGTGTGAGGTCTAGAATGAGATCGCTCCTGTCCCTCACCAAGGGACCAGAGCGATCTTGTTAATAGCCATTATTTTTCATGATTGGGCGCCAAATATCCTTCAAATTACATTAAATGCCAGATTCGATAAAACCTTGAAATATTTTTGGCATTTAATAAAAGCGCATGGTATTTAATAATTAATTTTGAGCCTAAAAAAATCGAATTTTTTAATTATAAAGGCATTTAAAATTAATTATTATTATTTTAAAATAAAATGGGAGCGCTTGGGGTATTATTTAATGTTTTTATCAAGTCGGCCTCTTCTTTTATTAATTTTTATTTATCTTTTGGCCTATTTTTCCAAGTCGGCCCATGGAAATAAAATGGTAAGCGCTCTATATATTTGAGGCATGTTTTTCATTATTCAAATCATTCACTCATCATTTCAAGTGCGATTTGGAAGAGCAATTTGAGGAGCGAATTTCTACCAGGAGTGGAGACTAAGAAGGGCGAAATTCATCTTGAAGGCTATTGGAGAGGCGTATTTCTTGCTAGATTGGAGGATAAATTCCAGATGTTTTGAAGGCATTTGAAGGCGAATTTCCAGATCTTGAAGAAGCTAGTGGAAGATGGAGTTCTTTTCCAAGCTAAAGGGGGCACATTTTGCTAAAGGGAGTCTTGATCTACATTTTGCCTAGCGAATTCTCCTATTTTTGCATCATTTTTTAGAATTAATTCCCAAGTGGAGGTATGGCGTAATCACCTTGGCACCATTTTTGAAGATTTAAATTTTGCTTTGAAAATCCTAAATTAGGAAATGATAACTCAAGATTTATCATGAAGTTTCCTAATTAAAATCTTGAATCTTCCTTTTAAAGTTTAATTTTTTCAAAGATATATTACTAATTTTGAAACGTTGTGTAGGTACCAAGATGGCGACTCCCAAGCTCAAAAGATCCACAAGTCGGAAGACTCTCCTCAAGGAAAATCAAGCCAGATCAAGGACGGTCAAGCAAGGACAAGGGCGACCTCCTCCAACCTAGCATCGACAAGGACGGCCTTCTTTGGACTAACGTCATCAAGGGCGACCTTCTCCAATCCAGTATTACAAGGCGAGGTACATCATCATCTTGCACATCAAGGACACAAGAAGTTAGAACAAGGGTTCGTTGAAGAAGCAGATAGTTCCAGAAGAGTTAATTAAAGATAGCTTCTCAACAACATCAAGTTGAATATCTACCAAGTTACAAGTGTCAGATGAGGTGGCATCCTAGTCATCACTCCTCCAGTCAGTGTGGTCCACCTCAGCATTTCCAGATTCAATGTACCTAACTCATGGAAGGTGGCGCAAACTCCGATGTACCTACCCCAGCTATCCATTGGTGGAATTTTCTAGAGAGGACATGTGTCCAAGCAATACAATTTTATCATTGGTCAAGCATTAAATGTTATGTAATGGTTGTAACAAACCCTAATTAGGGTTTTCATTGTTGAATCTTGGCCATTGATCTCGAATTGATCTAAGCCATTGATTTGTATTGAGGGCACTATATAAGCCCTGACATTTCATTTTGTAAAGGCAATTAGAGAGGGTTAGAATAGTTAGTAAGCAGTTGGAAGTATTAGAATAGCAATTAGAGTAGAGTAGAGAGAGAAGGCAAAGATTGTTGCCAAGATGTTGTTGTAAAAGACTTGTAACTTCATTGAAGAAATGGTGAAATTTATGGGTCGATTCGACAATTTGCATGGTCTTTATACTTCTCATGTTTGATTTCATGTTATTAGATAAGAAGGAAGAAATATGTTTGATTGATGGTGGAATTCGTATATCCATACTACTAGCAGTTTGTTGATTGCAGACTTGCCTTGCGTAGTCAACTGGAATCATTCAGCTTAAGCTTAACTTCAATTGTCGCTTCTTCATTGATATGCATCAACCTGATGGTGTCTATGCCTGCAGTGATGATTTGAACATCATAAAGCTTTCCTTCGAAGATCGCACTAGCCTTGTGGAGATGGTCCTGCGATGTCAAAACAAGACCTAGTTAGAATTCCATCAAAGATCATTCATTGCTCTTACATTCTTAGTATTAGGATTAGATTCTTTCCCCCCCTCCTCTTTTTTCCTTTTTTCAAATCTAAGCTAGTGAAAATCCTGTGTTCCAGCAATATTCAAAGCAAATCAGAAGTTCAGGCATCAAATGTAAGTCCCCTTGTGATTCCAGCAAATCACATCATACCACAAAGAGCTTATCCACACGTAGAGACCCTACATAAAAGAACATTGGAGTCACCCTGATTGATCCTTTTTTTGCGATATCTTCAGCAATCAGAGACTTTATTCAAGAGAGGATAAGGTACCCTTGGGTATTTTATTCTGTGTATGATTGTGTACAAAATACACGTCAACAGAATTGGCGCTAGAAGGAGGGCTCTTTTTGAACCAAGTAATCCGAAGGAACAGTACTATCCGGAAAATTTACCAAAAAAAAAGGAAGAGCACATTTCAAGCATGATCATGGATCACGATGGTGTTGCCACATGAAGGGTTGAATCAAGTAGTGCAACCTAATTTGCAGATAGGCGACATTCAAGAAGATATCGTTTTAGGGTTGAATCACTTAGCGTGGAACGTAAGGAGAGGTGAAGCTGAGTATAACAGAGTGAGAATCATCTTGGAACAAGAAGAAGATAGGGCTGAAGAACACCGAAGAGTCGCAGCTAGAGAGCTTCGCAATCAAAGGAACCTACAATAATCTTCGCAAGACTTCACGCTGGATCGCATTGGTTCTTTCTCGCCCAAGAAACATCAAAGACTATTAAGGTCAACACCAAGCATCAAGAATCTAAGTGAGCTTCAGTTTACTTCAAAGGCGAAGCGAGTCAAAAGAGAAGATACTCCCAAGGAATTTGAACTAAGATTGGAGGAATCCCTTGACTCATCACAAGCTCCGTCTCTTCAAGAACAAGTACAAGAGGCGATTCAAGCCAGTATCCAAGCAATTTCTCAGACAAAAGGCCAGGCTAGTTCATCAAGCCCCTCGACAAACCTCCAAGCCTCAAAGAGTACGATGGCACACCATGCTCCTCCTCCTCCTCCTCCTGCTCATGCACTTAATGGCGCAACTTGGCTAATCAACAATCCATCACCGTTGGAATTTGCGGTCTATCATGATATGCCTAAGAATCCAGAACACTTTTGTTCAAAATTCAATGTCAGCGATTTCAATCGTACAGCAGAGGATCATATCAAGATGTTCGAGGATCATCTTCGCAACAGACAAATCGAATATGGAGATATAGCATGTAGGCTTTTTCCCTACTCATTGGGAGAAGAAGCGTACTTCTGGTTCATTCATTTGCCTATAGGGTCAATCAGGACTTGGGACGCCATGAAGGATGCATTTATTGCTAAGTTTGGTATACCAACCACACCAGCTGAGTTGTATAGACAATTTGTTGAGGTTCGAAGGAGAGAACATGAACCAATCACTTCCTTTAACAACAGGTTTCACCGCGCATACACGATGTTACGGCATCCTTATCTCATTGCGGACCCAAGGGAAATCTACTATGGGGCTTTAGATCATCTCACTGCTATGTTTGTAAGGACGCATCCTATCCCAAATGATCTAAACGCAACATACGCGAAGGCTATTGAAGTTAGCAAGCACATGGGACAGAATATTACAGGGCCACTACTACACATGGGACCTGTCGCAGCTCCAAATCAAATGCAAACGGTGGGAATGGCATTGGCTAACCAGACTCCAGTTATGAATCCGATTCCACAAGCAACATATCCGAGCGTGTAGCCAACAAGTCAGTTGGTCCTTCATCCTGGAGTTCCAATTTCACAAGCTCCACCAGCACAACCTGTGTATCTGCAAAATGCAACAAACTCGTCAAGAACACAGGAAGAAAAGGACGAAATGAAAGAGTTGATTGAACAAGTCAAGAAACTGTCAACCGAAGTAACTCATTTAAGGAACCAAAATAATCAACTCCAAAATATGCAGAGGGCCAACCACGGCCAACATGCGAACAATCAAAATTTCCAAGGAAATAACAACCAAGGTTTCAGGAATAATTATCAAGGAAATAATAACCAAGGCTTTCAGAAGAGACCATGGAATACGGCTCCCAATAATGGAAATGTGGTGACGCCACTAGATAACCCGCCAAATTCTCAGAACCAAGAAAATCATTCTACCAGTAAAGTGTTTCTAGCAGAGGCGGCCTTGTCCAGTTGGTGTAGACTCCACAATACGAACCAACATTCTAAGTTGCAATGTCCTGAATTCAAAATCGCAGCCGACATATTCCAGCAGGAAATGCGTAGCACTGATCCACCTGAAAATCCACCAACAACTGGATATGAAATGGTCCCAACTACACGATATGATCAAGCCATGATTGTGGAAAGTTACGGATATTCACAAGAAGAAGATAATCAAGCACAAAATGGGAGATTTCCACCAGAATCTGCTAATGGACCAATGGTACCCCCAGGGTCCCAGTTCCCACCTGCATCTGCAAATGGACCCGTTGAAGACTCAGAATATTATTTTCCACCTTTGAACAACAGTGTCCTAGTCAAGGGAATAAAAGAGGTATTCCACCAATCTTCGGGAGGTGTGAACCAAAGGGTTTATCATAGAAGTCAGAGAAATCAAGAACCCCTAACTACATCGATCCCTCCGAACAATTTCTCTACTCCTCCAGATCCACAAGCCAGCAACAATCCAGAATATCCACAAGTTACGCAAGGATATAGACAAAGGAATATTGCACCCCCCGTGGGCAATGATATGAAAAGATTGGCCACGTTAGTGCTAGAAGAACTCAAGAAAGTTAAAGTTAGCCTACCACTCTATGAGTTGCTCAAAGTTTCAGAAATCAAAGATGCAGTGATCAACAGTTTGAGTGAATCTAGTACAGTAAGGTCAAATGTTCAGGACCCGGCCAACAAAGCTCAAGCTACCATCAATGTTACCCAAGAAAAAGCCGATAACAAAGGGCAATCTGAACAAGACAAATGCATGGTCCAGACCATAACCTTCCCAGCCAAAAGGGAAGATATGCTGGAAGGAAAGGTGTTACTCAAAAGGGGTGAGACTAAGAAAACTCAACATACTATCAAAGAAGGCCTCACCACTAGCCAGATTCTTCCAGAAAAGGAAGTTGCCATTAAGAAAGATATGGTCAAGAAAGGAAAATCTCCAAACAAGACCGATCACTCAAAAGAAGAGGGTCTAGTAAAAGACAACAATCCAAAGGTCAATGAAGTGAAACATCAAGAACACAGTGGGGATTCGTCATCTCTTTCCCATGGAAAAGATGAACCAGCCCCGTTCCTGCTGTCAGTCAGAATTTTTGGGAAACTATTACACAATTGCCTCTATGATTCAAGAGCTTCCAGCAACGTGATGCCCCTGGCTGTCTGTCAAAGGCTAGGTATAACTCCCACTCCTACCAAAAGAAAGGTCACTCAGCTAGACAAGACAGAAGTCCCAGTCATGGGCGAGTTGAACAACATCCACATGCAATTAGCCGCGGACTCGAGGGTTCAAAACTTCATAGACATATCAGTAGTAGATATTCCAGATTCATATGGGATGCTCCTGAGTAGAGATTGGTCACGAAAATTGAATGGATATGTGTCAACTGATTTCGCACATATGTGGCTACCATGGAGAGGAGTCCCAAATCAAATCAAAATCGACAGCACTCCTAGATTGAGACTTATGATAACCGAGTATGGGGAAGACAATGAAGTCCTATTCTTAGAATCTGATTTGGGGACATACAAGCCTAAAGTGGGTGAGGTCCTGATGATACAAAACATACAAGATAAAGACGACCAGCAAGAAGTGATAGAATCTACAGAAATTGTCGTCGAAAGTGATCAAGGATCCAACCAAGAAGATGATGGAATGTTTGAAAATTTCCGAAGGTTTGTACATAGAAACATACAGCAAAGTGTGCAACTTGGTAACTTGGCGTCAGTTCGAGATCTGCTCCTTCCAAATTGGTGTAGAATACATAATGCCGTCCATTCAAAACTATCTTGTGCTTTATGTCAGACCGCATTAGAACAGGTATACAAAAGAGCCCCGCAAACGTTGATTATAGAAGAAGTTCAAGATTCAGAGGTGGAAAGCTCTTCAGAAGATGAAACTCTATCCGACGCATCAACCGAAAGTCAAAGAGACCAAGAGACGGAAGATCTAGAAAATGCAATATGGACATTAAGGTTCGATGGGTCTAAGTCCAAACAAGGATCTGGAGCCGGTTACGAATTAATTAGCCCGACAGGAGAAACCTACCTTGCCGCTCACAGACTACAATTTCCTTGCACCAACAACGTAGCTGAATATGAATCTTTGATTCATGGGTTATTGTTAGCTATCAAAAGGAAGGCAAAAATACTACAAGTGTATGGAGACTCAGAAATAGCTGTAAGGCAAATCAGGAAGCAATATGTTTGCCATGACAAAAGATTGACCAGATACCGGAACCAAGTCTGGGACCTCATTGAAAGTTTTGAGGCCTTCAACATCAATTCTATATATAGGCATCAAAATCAAGTGGCTAATTCCCTTGCGCAAGCCGCTAGCTCTTTGATACCATTAGCGATGGACGGATTGAAGAAGTTCATAGTAGAATTAACATCAGTCCCTTCGGTCCCGGATAACATCACCAATTTTCAAGTTTTCGAAGACGACAAGCACAGAATGGATTTCCTAACCAACACAGATGTCTTCCTAGCCCAGATCATTGATGAAGAAGAAGTGGGAGAAGCAGAGTTTGATGCCGAAGGAGTTTTGAATTTAAAGACAAACACTATTCCAAAGGGAATGGTAGAATTAGAAAGAATTTTTGATCCTGACAAATTGAAAGAGATGAAGAACCACAGCATGGAGGGAAACATGTGCGACTCCATCAACGTAGGTGACGACATACAAACTAAGAATGTGTTTATTGGTAAATCTTGCACCGCAGCTGAAAGAAATGGAATCCTGAAAAACATGAGAGATTTTCCAGATGTCATAGCATGGAGTTATGAAGATCTCAAGACTTATGACACTACAATTATTACCCACACAATCCCTTTGAAGCCAGGAAGTAAGCCATTTAGGCAGAGGCAGAGACCAGTTAACCCTTTGTTGGAACCCCTAATATATCAAGAGGTTAAGAAGTTGCTCTCAGCCAAGATCATCTTCCCAGTAAGGCATTCGACGTGGGTCGCCAACCTGGTACCTGTCAGAAAGAAAAATGGAGAGATTAGATTGTGTGTTGATTTCAGAAATCTCAACCGGGCTTCGGAAAAGGACAATTATCCGCTACCATCACTGGATGAAGTATTGCAAATTGTCAATGGGTCACAAATGATGTCTTTTCTGGATGGATACTCAGGTTATAACCAAGTTCTGGTCGAGCCCGAAGATCGACTAAAGACTGCTTTTACCACCAAATGGGGAACATTTGCGTACAAGAGAATGCCTTTTGGACTCATCAATGTCGGGGCCACATTTCAGAGAGCCATGGACATCGCTTTCAGAGACTTAATCAGAAAATGCATTATTATATATATGGATGATATCACAGTTTTCTCCAAGCAAAGAGAAGATCATGTGGATGATTTAAGAAGAGTCTTCCAAAGATGCAGAAGATATGGTGTATCTCTCAACCCGAAGAAATGCATGTTTGGGGTAACAGAAGGAAAACTTTTAGGACATGTTATTTCAGAAAGAGGAATCTCCATCGATCCTGAAAGAGTAAAAGCTATATCCACTATCAATTTGCCGGCTAGTAAGAAGGAACTCAAATCATTTTTCGGCAAGATTAACTTTGTCAGAAAATTCATTACTGGATTTGCTGAAATAGTCAGACCCTTGAATGAAATGCTGAAGAAGGATGCAAAGATTGAATGGTCACCACAGGCCAAAAGGGCATTCGAGGAGATAAAAACGGCAATTGCAGAAGCGCCAGTTGTGATCAGTCCTGATTACCTCAAGCCCTTCTATCTATATTCCTTCGCTTCTGACTACACTTGTGCTGCTATCCTCACCCAGAGAAGTGAAGAAAGGGACGAGAATCCAATTGCATTCATGAGCACCCCGCTAAAAGATGCAGAACTCAGGTATCCCAATATTGAGAAACAGGCATACGCGCTGGTAAAGGCTGTTAAGAAATTCAGACATTACCTCCTAAGGGCCAAAATTTATGCAATAGTACCAGATGCAGCAGTCAAGACTCTTCTCATGCAGAATGAACTAGGAGAAAGAAGAGGAAAGTGGGTCGCCATTATCCAAGAATTTGATATTGAAATCCAGCCCATGAAACTTGTTCGAGGACAAGCTTTGGCGCAAACATTGGCAATTGATGGACCTGGATTAGTCCAACAAATTTATGAATTAGAGGATGTCACTCTCGATGAATGGTACAAAGATATTGTGACATACCTACTTAACAATAGATGTCCTGCTCGCATGACACCCACGCAGAAAAGAGCACTAAGAATAAAGTGTCAACATTATATGCTTCAAGGATCCGTTCTATATCGCAGAAATCACGAAGGTATATATCTGAGGTGCGTTGGCAAAGATGAGGCCAAACAGATAATAGAACATTTTCATTCCAAGTTTGGGACCGGACATGGAGCCAACCTCGCAACAGCTCACCAGATCCTGAGAGCAGGATATTACTGGCCTACACTTTTCAAAGACACATTTAATCATATCAGGACTTGCCACACATGCCAAGTCGCAGCCTTCAGAGAAAGAAATCCGGCCATGCCATTGAACCCAGTGATTGAAGCTAGACCATTTGCCAAATGGGGAATGGATTTTATTGGTGTCATCAACCCTGCATCTTCGGCACAACACAAGTATATCATCACAGCTACTGATTATTGTACCAGATGGTCGGAGGCACAAGCTCTCAAAGTATGCACTACTGAAGCTGTAATCAAATTCCTGGAGGAAAACATCATCACAAGGTTTGGGTGTCCTTATGCTTTGGTTTGCGACAATGGCTCGGCATTCACATCATTGAGATTCTCGAATTGGGCTTTTGAATATGGAATAACCCTCAAATTTTCATCAAATTATTATCCTCAGGGTAATGGGTTAGCTGAGTCAACTAACAAGAACTTACTCAGCGTTATCAAGAAACTGCTAGAAAGAAGTCCGAGAGAATGGCATACTCAGTTGAGATTTGCTCTATGGGCAGACAGAATCAGGACCAAGAACGCATTAGGAATTTCACCTTATTTTCTGGTTTATGGCCAAGACCCAGTCTTCCCCATGCAACTCAGGATCCCGACCCTGAGGTTTATTCAGGAATACATGGAAGACACTGATGCTATTCAAGCCCGATTAACACAATTAATGAATTTGGAAGAAAAGAGAGATCAAGCATTGGAGAATTTTGCAAAACACCAAGGAGTGGTGAACAGATGGTTTGATCGGCAAGCTAGAGTCAAGGCATTTCGAATCTCAGATCTAGTCTTGTACTGGGACAAAGCACACGAAAAAAGAGGAGAACATGACAAGTTTGATAAGCTTTGGAAAGGCCCTTATCAAATTTCAGAGATATTGGGAGAAAATGCATTTAGGTTGAAGACTTTAACTGGAGAAGACATCCCATTGCCTATCAATGGGAGGTATCTCAAACATTATTTCCAATCTTAAGATGCCCAAGGCCTTCCCTTGTACATAGTTAGTTTAGTTTGCTTTCGTTGTTTGTTTGCCTTTTCTTTCGCTTTGGTTTGCCTTTCGCTTTGTTTTCGTTCGTAGTTTAGGAGTTTTGTCTTAGGATTAGTTGTTTTGTCCTGAGGGGTATCCATTTGAAATTGGGTGGTTTTGTTATATAGCGCTCTGACTTCCCGCTAGATTGTTGGTTGCACTTGGACAATCATGAGGTCTTTTGGAACTACAAAGGGAGTTTCTTTTAGTAAAGCTTTGAGTCAGGACGTATTTGCAATGAAGCAAGATTAGCTTATTGAGCTCACGTATTTTTGTCCTCCAGTTATTATATCTTTTCACACTTATAATCTCCGAGTCATTGTGTTTTCCAGGCGAAGCTGTGATCGGTGAAAAATCTAAAATCTGACTTCAGCGCCACCGCAATCCTCAAACCCTAGTCAGCTTCGCTACTCACAAGCCAAAAGAATTGACGGAACTGAAAAGCAATATCAAAGAAGAAAAAATGAGAAATTGAAAATGAGAAAAAATCAAAAGAAAAGAAAATGAGCTGACAAAGAAATATCAAATTGGCTAAAGGGAATATACAAGTAACTCCATCGGGGCTATAGACGCCTGGCTGGCAATGGAGCAATATTCGTGAGCTTGCGGCAATAACCTCGTCGGAAATATGGACGTCTGACTGGCAGCGAGGCTCTATCCAGGATGCTTTTGGAGTCCAGATAAACTACGTAGCTTATCACAGGGGAACCTGGAGATCATGATTGTCTTGTTGAGGGGAATTAACTCATTTGCACACACATGGGTAACTGTGGACTTGATACTTTGTTTCAATATGATGGTCTCTTCTTGTAAGTGTTTCTTAACTCCTGGTTTTGTTAAGGGAGGTTTTCTGAGTTTTCTTTAAGAAAGATTGATTCCCAAATGTTTTTCAACATTTCTCAGTGGTGTCGCCAGATGTTGTGACCATTTCAAACATCGCCCCATTAAAATGGGGACCCCCTCTTTTTGCTCGGTTTTGCCTGTTTCTCTCTCTACTTTTAGGGTTTTGGGTTGGTGAGTCAGTCATCTGGACTTGGGGTTAAGCCTTAGGGTTTCTGTTTTGATGTTTTTAAGCCAGAGTCCAGCCCATTTTTGAAGATTGTTGAGCTTCCTCTCGTAAGATGAAATTTTGAAATAGGGTGAATCTGTCAGGAGGTCAAAAGAGTCGGTCTAGGTTCAGTCGGAATTTTGAATGCAAGTCCGATTTTTTTGCCTAAGTGTTGATGATGGAATTTTGAAATTTTGTTTGAGTGATTTTGGCCAAATTTTGGAAATTTTGATAATTGATCCCAGGCATTGGAAATGGCCTAATTTCGCCTTGTGAAGTGACTGAAGTCTTAAAATCTTGGTATTTTGGCCTATGGAAGTGAAATCGCTCCTGTCCCTCAGCCAGGGACCAGGGCGAAAATGATATTTTATGCATCTTGGTTATTACTTTATTTCATTTGTCTTGTGCAGGGTCGCCAGGAGATGCAGTTGAACGCGAAATGGAAAGCTTTGAAGATTTTAATCTCAAAATTGACAAGTTTTTTAAAAAGTTTAAGGTCAAATCGCTCATGTCCTTCAGTGAAGGACCAGGGCGAAATGACTCACTTAGACCATTTTGACCTCATTTGGATCAAATTGAAGCGTCAAGGGCGTAATGGAAGGTGAAATCAACATGATAGAGCGCCAGGATCGACTCGTTTGCAATAAAAAGTTGAACTTTTGCCCTTAAGGACAAAAATCGCTCCTGTCCCTCACTGAAGGACCGGAGCTTGAAATCCAAAATTGCCTTGTCCTTGAAAGATTTGAACGATTTCGCGATTTTGAAAATAATAAGAGAGGTACATTTTATTCATTGAATATAATTTGATTGCACCTCGAAGGAGAGAATTGGCCCTAGAAGCAAAATCGCTCCTGTCCCTCAGCCAGGGACCAGGGCGAATTTTAGTGATAGCTCCCATCCCTCTCCCAGGGACTAGAGCGATTTTCCTTATAAAACAAGTTTTGGGCAAAGGTCAAGTAAGTGTTAAGTTTGAGGCAAGTGAAAGGAGGCAAAACGAATCTATTGAAGATCATTTAGAGTTTGCAAGACACCAAATGAAGCCCATATTTGCCAAGTTCGCTCCTGTCCCTCTCCAAGGGACCAGAGCGATTTCTTCTCAAAACAAGTTTCCCACCAAGTTGGAGCAAGGCCCACGTTAAAGATAAGTGAAGGGGAGCGTAATGAGCCCGTTGAAGACAAATTTGAAAGTTGGCAAAGCACGAATGAGCCTATAAATGAAAGTTCGCTCCTGTCCCTCAGTCAGGGACCAGGGCGAAATCAAGGTTATCTAATATTCCCCTCCAAGTTTAAGTCGCTCCAGGCCAGGATATAAGGTGGCAATGATGTTTGGAACGCCTCGAAGAGAAACCAAGTTGCAAGGACCGCGAAAAGTGATATAAATGGTCAAGTTCGCTCCTGTCCCTCACCAAGGGACCAGAGCGAAATGTCTAAGTATGCCTAATTTTGAGATGCCACTTCCATTTCAAACGTTCAAAAGGGAGTAAGGAACACCATTTTATACTTCGAAGGCAATTGCAAGTCGATATGATCAAGGATTAGCACAATGAACAAAATATCGCTCCTGTCCTTCAGTCAAGGACCAGGGCGATATTCATGAAATCAATCTTTTTCTTTCTAGACCACGCCAAGGCAAAATTTCACAAGGTCGAATATGTCTTTGGGAGGATGATGGACAAGGAACCAAACATCAAAAGGTGATCAACTTGAGCAAAGATGCAAAATCGCTCCTGTCCTTCAGTCAAGGACCAGGGCGATATTCATTAAACTAGTCATTTCCTTCAAAAAACGATAGCAAGGCGAAGTCATGCAAGGTCCGAAATGTCATTAGAAAGGTGATCAACAAGGAGTTAATGTTAAAAGTTGACAATTTGGAGCTAAAATACAAAGTTCGCTCCTGTCCCTCACCAAGGGACCAGGGCGAAAATCACTCAAATATCAAATTTGCCTTGCAAATAACAAATTAAATATGCGTAGAATGAATGGATGAAGTTATTTCTCGCCTTGTGACGTAAGTTGGCAACCAAAATGATCAAAGATCAAGGAGAAAAGTAAAGTTCGCTCCTGTCCCTCACCAAGGGACCAGGGCGAAAATGGTTTGAGAGACATTCATTCAAAAGATTGAATCGATCAAGCTCAAGGTTCAGAATTAAGATGCTAATTTGGACGTAAGGGAAGTGACTTTGAACATAAAAGGCGTAAAAATCAAGATCAAAATGCTAAAGCGCTCCTGTCTCTCTCCCAGGGACCAGAGCGATAAGGTTAATATCCATTATTCTCCCATGTTTTGGCCCCAACATCATTTTCAAATCGCATTAAATGCAAAATTTCGATAAAATTTGAAATATTTAATTAAAATTTGCATTTAATAAGTGCGCACAAGACATTTAATTAATTAATTTTGCCTTTAAAAAATCGAAACTTTTAAATCTGAAGGCATTAAATTAATTAATTATTATTTTAAATAAATAAATTGGGGCGGTTGGGTTTTATTTTTTTAATATTTTGTAAAAGTCGGCCTCCTCTTTTTATTTAAAATTTATTTATTTGCAAAAGTCAGCCTATGGGGATTGAAGAGGTAAGCGCCTATAAAGGGAGGTGTGATATCTCATTTTAAATCATCATTTTATCATCCTTTCATATGCGATTTGGAAGGCAAGGAGAAGTGCGAAATTCCATCCAAGGAGGAGTGCGAATTTTATTGCAAGTGAAGCGAATTTGTCCTCAAGGTGGTGAAATTAACTAAGGAGGCGCCTTTGCTAGAGGAGGATCGCATTGATACTTCAAATTTCGATTTTTGCCTAGGCGATTTCCTTATTTTGCATTTTTAGAGTTAGCTCTCAAAGTGAGGTATGACGAGGTCTTCCCTTGTCTTGAATTTTGAATATTGATCTAAATTTTGAATTTCCTGTAGCTCAATCGAATTTAGGAAATGATAACTCAAAGACTTATCATGAAGTTTCCTAAATTCAATCTCTAATCTAATCTATGTTTATACATTGCAAAATCTATTTCTTATTATGAAATGTTGTGTAGGTGTTACGATGGCGACCCCGAAGGCGGGAGCATCCACCAGTTGTCCAGCTCTCATGAAGGAAGATCAGAAGAACGAAGAATTGGAGACCAAGATCATGTCGAAGTGGAGCAACATTGGAGAGACCAACTTGGGGAACTTCAGTACAAAGAAGTTTCGAGAGGTCCCTTACATTGGCAAGCCGTCACCTGTCGCAAGGAGAATAATTGAAAGTGGCATTATTAAGGCGGCCGGCTTCCCTCCAGCAATCCAGTGCCATGAGTTGATGATCGAGTGTGCTCGCCATTATGATCCACAGTCCAGATCGATAGTGTCCAAGGAGGGAGACACTTTTGCTTATCTTTCAGAGGAAGCTATCAATGAAGCTCTTCACTTGCCAGAACATAAAGATATGATTTATAAAAGCTTAGAAGGAGCCAGGTCCATGTACGAAGATGATCCAGACACTTGCCTAAGCATCATCAATAAGAACTGGTTACTCAAGAGTCGTCCTCGCCTGAGCAAGATTCCGAACACACCACATAGGATTGACTTCCAGGAGGAGTACAGAGATTTGATAACACTGCTCAACCGAGTTACAGGGGCTCCTCAAGCCTTCTATTTTGAGAAGTGGATGTTCTACTTCATCCAAGTGATAGCTCAGGGAAAAGGAACAATCCATTGGGCTAGAATGATTAGCCATTGCTTGGACGTACAGTTAAGGAGATTGAAGGCTACCAAGTCTTTCCACATGAGTTCATACATCATATATGCCTTGATCACGAGCTTTGAGTATGCAGGACTACCTCACAGGGAAGTGATTGGAAGAGGGCCTGGGGAAGCCAGAGTTTGTGATTCCTATGTTCACTTGCATCATCCGCCAGGAAGTAACTACAAGTTAGTCAATGATACATTCACGATGAACATCACCAGGACATTGCAAGGCGGGATTCACAACCGGCTATCTCAGGATGCACAAGAGCTTGTAAAGAGGTACGGTGCTTGGTTCATCCAATTTCAGAAGTTTACATATATTAGAGTTCATGGATGTCCTTCACCTCCCTACATGTTGCCGAGATATCCGACAGACAGAATAGTGTTACTTGAGGTAACAAGACAGTTGGCCGCTTATGTGAAAGCATTTAGACACAAACATGGAAATGGAGTTCCTGTGCCTATCATATTGGGGAATTCTGTTGAGGTATGTCCTAATGCTCTAGCCATGGATGATGTAGAGAAAGAGTTAGCTTTATATTCATTTTCATTCTTTGCCTTGAGAGAGAGCTTTGATCCATATGGGTATATAGAGGAGACAGTCGGAAGAAAATATAAGCATGAGTTTCAGATAGAGGACTTTGTGATGAATCTCTTGGATGACATGGAAGTGAAAAGAAAGATGCATTCTAGATTGCCTTTAGACCTTATCAGAAAATGCAAAATTTACAGAGTGGCCGACCAAGCTCAGGACAGTGGCAGACATCTCCAATCATCTTATGATCGAGAAAGCAAATCATTAAGGCTAGATTGGAATGAACTCGAGGTTGTGGATCTAGATGCTTTGATGGCTCTAGTCTTGTCTTGTACTCGCAGATGGGTTGATGTGCAGCATCAGAAGTTGAGAGAGCAAGGCATATCTATGACTTTCACTTTGGAAGAGAGACCAGTTGAAGGAGGAGCAAGTGTAAGTGAGGGTAATCCTAATCCCAGAAATGCAAGCGAAAGCAACCTTCGAAGTGTAAGTGAGGGCAATCCCCCTCCAAGAGGCTCGAAGAGGAAAGAGAGACCTGAGAAAAGAGAATCCTCCAAGAAGAAGCAAGAGGCCAACCGAGATCGTTCATCCGGCACATCTTCTCAACCTGAGAAGAGGACACTTGAGATAGAGGAGTCTATGGAATCAATGGTACAGAACGATAAAGAAGGACAGGCACCTCGAAGGTCACCAAGTGGGTCTCTCCAAGCTAATGAGCTACATGAAGATAAGGAAGATAATGAAGAAACATCTCCTCTCAAAGAAGAAGAAACATTGCCTAATGAGATACAGGTTAGAGAAACAAGGTCTGCCATTCCAGATTGGTTAAAAGAGAGACTAACAAGGGTGATTGTGATCGAGGACGAAGATAATGTGATTGATTTAGAGAGCCTTGTTGGAAATTCTCAGGGAGTGACAGAAAAGAGGAAAGCCACTATGATGTCCAAGATGATCAGAGATGAGACAGGATCCAGGAAATTACAGATAGCTACACCAGCAGTGGACAAGTATGAAGGTGAGATCCTCGCAGAAGAATTTGATGTAGAGACATTTGAGCTTGGTCCACTCACAGCCGAGCAGACGTTGGATGATGCCACTGATTCATTTGAGGCACTTAAGTCCAAGCTTAGAGAAGAAATGGAAAAGAATAGGAAGTTTGAGCGAGAGGTCAGTGCTTGGAGAGGCTACTTTAGCCATCTCAATTAGCCTTTGAGGCGTCAGGATCCAGTAGTATCTCCTGCGTAGGCACTTCCCCTCGAATCAGTTGGCGAAGCAGAGAGAGTCAGGAGTTTGGTTCAGCTTATGAGCTCATGGATTGACAAATCCCATACAGTTGCTATTGAATTTGCAACAAGGATGATGCAGACCATTCACCGAGCTATTCAGGTTCTTGAGGTCATCCATAACCTAATGATAACTGTAGCTGCCTTTGCTCATACTAAAGATGTTATCATTCCTGTCTTGCAAGTAATCAGGCAAACATCAAGGAAGGTCCTAGTGCAAGAAAAGATAATGGATGAAGGACCTCATAGTTTACTTCAGTGGTCGACTTTACTCCAGATGAAGGAAGTTCTCTTCGAGGACATCAGTACTAGATGCAATCATGTTGAGGAGGTTATCCACCCGATCCAGGACAGAGTGTTTGAGGTACTACGTACTATTCTTGGCAGGAGGATCGAAGTTGAGACAGATGTGGATTTGCAGGAATTAGAAGATAGAGTCAAGGTCATCTTTTGCAAAGATGAGAATATTATTACAGATGGGCAACGGGACCAGATGTTTGCTACCATGCTCCTGATTGAGAAGACCAAGGAACTTGAACCTGAATGGGACGCTGCTCTTCTCAGGGCTTTCGATCAGGTCATCCACTTAGAAGAACGAATGAAGAATCTTCCCGAGATTCCAATTGCTGAGATCGAAGGAATCGTGTCTAGATTCATTGCATATGCTAAAAAAGAGCATTGGAAAAGAAATAAGATTCTAGATGAGAGGTTGTTATAGATGATGTGGCACCTTAATTGTCATTGGTCTATGTCTCCTAGATTTTCGTGCCAAATTTAATATTTGGCTATGCATTTAATATTGTTCGGTAAAAAGGGGGCTATTTGTAATAAACCTTAATTAGGGTTTAGGTGTCATAATCTTGGCCATTGATCTTATTTTGATCCGGACCGTTCATTGTAATTGAGGATGCTATATATACCCTCATTTCTTTTCATTTTAAAACTAGAAACTAGAGATTAGATACCAGCATTAGTGATTAGAGATTAGCAATTTCATAGAAGTAAGTATTTTGTAGCAAGATTGAGCTTTGAAGAAGGAATTTCAAACCAAAGTTCCCAGACTTGGACTCGGCTCGGACTCGGCAAGGCCGACTCGACTCGTGACTCAGCTATGACTCAGCGACGACTCGGCTATGACTCGGCAAAATAAAAAACCCTTGAAATTTAGAGATTTTTAACGATTTAAAACTTGTTTCATGCACCCATTATTGAATAAAGCTTAAAGACACTATAACATCATCAAATAGAAGGGAATTTGATCACATACATAAACATACATCCATCACATGCGTAGAAATGTAAATTGTAGCTGAAGGAAATAGAAAACATAGATATATAGAGTTATAAATGTTGTCAAATGTATATAAAATCCATGACATCAAATGTTCCCAAACATATATATAACTGTAAACAAAAACAAGTCTATGGCTCAGGCTCTAGCTCATCCTCAGCCTCAGAGTAGCCTGTCTGCCTCCTACAAATGCGTCTAAGGTAGGTCCTGGATGACTGAGAAGCCATAGTCTCTGCCCGTGAGGTGCCTGTGCCGGATCGTGCTCTATCCTCCTCCTCTGCCATAGCCACAGCCTCAGCCTCTCTGTCTGCCTGGTCAACCCACTCATGGTCCTCCTCAGTGAAGACGGGATCGGTAGACTCAGTGATCCACTCAGACTCTGGATCGATCTCCGCTAAAGTGATCGGAGAGGAGTCAGTGTCCAAAATCTGTCTGGTCCTAAGACGGAGGTTGTAATGAACAAAAACAAGATCATTCAACCTCTCCACAGACAATCTATTACGCCTCTTCGAGTGGATGTGCTCGAACATGGACCAATTGCGCTCACATCCAGAAGCGCTGCATGGCTGGCTCAAAATACGGATGGCAATTTTTTGAAGGTTTGGGGTTGAGGGCCCAAACATTTGCCACCATCTATCTAAAATAACGAAAAAGAAAAAAAAATCAAACTCATTTCCAACTTTAAGGCTAGATTATAAAATCAAAAATTAAAATGCATAAGCCATAAACTTAAGAATCTTAAGTTTACATATATTTCTACCTGGCTGCAGTTGTGTTCGAGCCTCTATGCACATGCTGCTTGAGAAGATTGCCCCTTCTCGATTATTATATTTATCCAGCTAGAGCGTTGTACTTGAGGCTGTGCCATCAGTACACAACTTTTGAACCACTGTATACAGGCCACTAAGAACCTCCTCATCTGCCTTGAAGTCATCACGGAATCGAAATGCCGGATTGAGGTAATAGGCTGCTGCATGGATGGGCCTGTGAAGCTGGTTCTGCCATCTCCTATCAATAATCTCCCAAATGGGGCCATACTTATCCTCATCTCTTGCATATATGGACCTAATGGCCTCCTTGGCCCTATCCATACCCTCATATATATAGCCCATAGAGGGCTTCTCCCCATCAACAACTCCTAGGAGAACTACGAGGGGCTCAGTGACCTACACATAATGTTAAACAAAAACAATTACGTCACAAATTAAATTAAAAAAAAAGAAAAATTGCAAAGTTAAATTGTTAATAAATTAAAATTAAATTACTAAATAGTAGATACTAGATAGTAGATACTAAATGTTAAATTGTAATAAATTTACCTGCACGGTTTCTCCACAGGGGGTCCAAAAACCTGGCTCATCAAAAATGCAATTTACCACATCTATCCCTACAGTGGTCGTCGCATAGGATGCGGAAGTCCACTCCTCACCAACAAACATACGCCTCAAAGCCGCCTTTGATTTTATCAAGGATTTCAGTGTGAGGAAGTTTGAGGCAAACCTCGTGAAACCAGGACGAGCCAACTCCTTTTGCCCCGTGTATTGCCTCATAATGCTAAGGACCAATGCATGATTGTAGATAAACTTGCTGATATTTTTGGCCCTTTCAACTATTGATTTCACCCATTCAAGCTTACCAATATCCTCCAACATGAGGTCAAGGCAATGGGCCGCACAAGGAGACCAAAAAATTTTTGGGTGCCTCTCCATCAAAAGTTTACCTGCAGCAATTTTAAGTTAATTAGAAATTTTGATGTGTTAAGAAAATTTTAAATAATCATAGATGCCTCTCCATCAAGACTTGAAAAGTTCAAAATTTACCTGCAGCAACATAACTTGCTGCATTATCTGTCACCACCTGCACCACATTTTCTTCCCCCACCTCTTGTATGACTTCCTCAATAGCCTCACATAAGTATGTGGCATTTTTCACATGTGAGGAAGCATCAATAGATTTCAAGAACATGGTGGATCCTGAAAATAGAGTTTCAAACTTTCAACAAATCAAAATTTAATTTATTCAATGCATTTAGGGAAGTACAAATTAGAATAAATCATGATCAATCACCTCCGCAGGAAACAAGAAAATTTAGGAGTGTTCTATTCCTCCTATATGTCCAACCATCTGTCATGATGGTGCAACCCTTTTGGCTCCAAGACTGTCGGTGGTCCTCTAGCTCAACTTTCATATCCTCAACCATTTGTAACAAGAGGGGGCCACTTAACTCAGCATCGGTAGGGGCTTTAAACCCCGCACCACAAATGGTTATGGAATCTACCATGCCTTGCCAATAAGGAGACCTGTCACAAATAGATTATGATTAGACAAAGTAGAGTTCAACTTCAAACTATAAATTTACTTTTAAACTTAAAGCAATCAAATCAAAAAGAATTACCTGGCTGCAATAAATGGAATGTTGCAAAAGTACCAAAACTTGCAAATTTGTTTTCTTGCAGCATCATGAACCTCTTTGTTCCAACCCATGCCCTCAAGCGAGGGTTGTGCCCCAGGAGTACTACGCGGCACAAAATAACTATCCAACCTGGATTTCCGAACTCTAGGGCCAAAGATAATAGTGCCACCAGGAGGAGTAGAAGTAGAAGCACTAGCACTAGCAGAAGCACTAGGGTGAAAGGGAGGCATGGAAGAACCCTCTCCAACACAGCCTACGGATGTGGATGCGGATGCGGATGCGGATGCAGATGCGGATGTGGGTGCATGGGAGCCAATAGCACTTAACTCTTCCAATTGCCTCTTCTTAGTTAACTTTTCTTGTTCATGTGTTTCTAATTGGACATAACAGAAACGTTTTGCCTCAGGAGTTTGTTTTTTGCATACCTCAATATCATGGCCAGGTATGCCGGCAATATGGTATTTAAATCTATTGATGCCACCAAAATTAATTTCTTTACAAAAAAAACATTTTGTTTGATTTTTTTGTCTGCCAATAAAGTCTTCAGTATATTTCCAAGCCTCATCCTTTTTAGGCATTGTGAAAGTGAATGTTTTTTAAACGTGAAGGCTGCTGCAATAAGAAAATTTAATAAAGTTATAAACTAATAGAAA
Source organism: Cryptomeria japonica (assembly GCF_030272615.1). Classification (NCBI taxonomy): domain Eukaryota; kingdom Viridiplantae; phylum Streptophyta; class Pinopsida; order Cupressales; family Cupressaceae; genus Cryptomeria; species Cryptomeria japonica. The sequence continues at coordinate 223,517,202 of NC_081409.1, forward strand.
AAATCAGCAAACCCTACTTTAAAAAAAAATAAAATTGTAAATACATGTTCACAATTTTTTTCTAAAAAAATGTAGGGTTTGCACTTTGCCATTATTCTACTTCTCTCATTGTAATTAAGCTAAAAAAATAAAAATATTCAAGATTTGGAAAGTTAACTGTTAAACTAAAAAAAAATTAACAAACAAATGAAAAAAATCCATTAACATACTTAAAAAAACAAGCAAAATCTACCTTACCTCTTTCAAATGAGTTGAGAAGTCTTGCTTTGGACTCCTTGATGCTCTCAATGCAAGCCTATGGCCTCCCCAATGTGATTTGTGGTCTCCTTGATGCTCTTCTTCCTTGCTGGTTGCAAACCTATGGCCTCTTGTTTTCCTTCCCCCCTCTCACTTTTCCTCTCTTCTTCTCACAACTAACAATTAGAAGACCTTTTAGGGTTATACCAAAGAGAAAGGGAAAAAAAACAAATAAAAAAGCTCTTATTTTTTTTGTTTTTTCAAATCTGAACTGTCCCTATCGCGCGGCCGAGTCCGAGCAGCGAGTCAGGAAAACTCGCCGAGGTTGGCTCGACTCGCAAACTCGGCGAACTCGCCTGACTCGCGGCGAGTCTGGGGACTCTGTTTCAAACAATTGTTGTTCATGATGGCTTTGAGATCAATAAAATATTGAAGTTATGGTGTTTTATTGCAATTCTCGTGGTTATCTTCATGGTTGTTCGTTTTCTTGAATCATTCTCAATCAAGATAGTGTTTTAATTTGGAGGACAAAGTGTTGGACTTGATCGTCGATGAGGTTCACTTTCCAAACCACTAGCTTCTTGCTGATTGTAGGAACGCCTTGCGTGGTCAACTGGATCAACTTGAATCACTTAAACTTTCAATCATTGTTGTATCTTGGACATGTGCCTTCGTGGTAGTGTTTATGATCCTTGATGAATTGAAAAATCATTTGTTACCTTAGAAGATCACATCAATTTCAATTGAGTTGTTACTTTATGGCAATATTGAAGTTGGTAGAATCTTGCCAAGTCTCGTCCACATTGAGTCATTCTTAGGATTAGATGAATATAAAGCTAACTCTTTCTCTGCATCATCCATGGCTAGAGCATTAGGACATACCTCAACAGAATTCCCTAATATGATAGGCACAGGAACTCCATTTCCATGTCTGTGTCTGAATGCTTTCACATAAGCGGCCAACTGTCTTGTTACCTCAAGTAACACTATTCTGTCTGTCGGATATCTCGGCAACATGTAGGGAGGTGAAGGACATCCATGAACTCTAATATATGTAAACTTCTGAAATTGGATGAACCAAGCACCGTACCTCTTTACAAGCTCTTGTGCATCCTGAGATAGCCGGTTGTGAATCCCGCCTTGCAATGTCCTGGTGATATTCATCGTGAATGTATCATTGACTAACTTGTAGTTACTTCCTGGCGGATGATGCAAGTGAACATAGGAATCACAAACTCTGACTTCCCTGGGCGCTCTTCCAATCACTCCCCTGTGAGGTAGTCCTGCATACTCAAAGCTCGTGATCAAGGCATATATGATGTATGAACTCATGTGGAAAGACTTGGTAGCCTTCAATCTCCTTAACTGTACGTCCAAGCAATGGCTAATCATTCTAGCCCAATGGATTGTTCCTTTTCCCTGAACTATCACTTGGATGAAGTAGAACATCCACTTCTCAAAATAGAAGGCTTGAGGAGCCCCTGTAACTCAGTTGAGCAGTGTTATCAAATCTCTGTACTCCTCCTGGAAGTCAATCCTATGTGGTGTGTTCGGAATCTTGCTCAGGCGAGGACGACTCTTGAGTAACCAGTTCTTATTGATGATGCTTAGGCAAGTGTCTGGATCATCTTCGTACATGGACTTGGCTCCTTCTAAGCTTTTATAAATCATATCTTTATGTTCTGGCAAGTGAAGAGCTTCACTGATAGCTTCCTCTGAAAGATAAGCAAAAGTGTCTCCCTCCTTGGACACTATCGATCTGGACAGTGGATCATAATGGCGAGCACACTCGATCATCAACTCATGGCACTGGATTGCTGGAGGGAAGCCGGCCGCCTTAATAATGCCACTTTCAATTATTCTCCTTGCGACAGGTGACGGCTTGCCAATGTAAGGGACCTCTCGAAACTTCTTTGTACTGAAGTTCCCCAAGTTGGTATGTCCAATGTTGCTCCACTTCGACACGATCTTGGTCTCCAATTCTTCGTTCTTCTGATCTTCCTTCATGAGAGCTGGACGACTAGTGGATGCTCCCGCCTTCGGGGTCGCCATCGTAACACCTACACAACATTTCATAATAAGAAATAGATTTTGCAATGTATAAACATAGATTAGATTAGAGATTCAATTTAGGAAACTTCATGATAAGTCTTTGAGTTATCATTTCCTAAATTCGATTGAGCTACAGGAAATTCAAAATTTCAAAATTCAAAATTTAGATCAATATTCAAAATTCAAGACAAGGGAAGACCTCGTCATACCTCACTTGAGAGCTAACTCTAAAAATGCAAAATAAGGATATCGCCTAGGCAAAAATCGAAATTTGAAGTATCAATGCGATCCTCCTCTAGCAAAGGCGCCTCCTTAGTTAATTTCACCACCTTGAGGACAAATTCGCTTCACTTGCAATAAAATTCGCACTCCTCCTTGGATGGAATTTCGCACTTCTCCTTGCCTTCCAAATCGCATATGAAAGGATGATAAAATGATGATTTAAAATGAGATATCACACCTCCCTTTATAGGCGCTTACCTCTTCAATCCCCATAGGCCAACTTTTGCAAATAAATAAATTTTAAATAAAAAGAGGAGGCCGACTTTTACAAAATATAAAAAAAATAAAACCCAAGCGCCCCAATTTATTTATTTAAAATAATAATTAATTAATTTAATGCCTTCATATTTAAAAGTTTCGATTTTTTAAAGGCAAAATTAATTAATTAAATGTCTTGTGCGCACTTACTAAATGCAAATTTTAATTAATTATTTCAAATTTTATCGAAATTTTGCATTTAATGCGATTTGAAAATGATGTTGGCGCCAAAACATGGGAGAATAATGGATATTAACCTTATCGCTCTGGTCCCTGGGAGAGAGACAGGAGCGCTTTAGCATTTTGATCTTGATTTTTATGCCTTTTACGTTCAAAGTCACTTCCCTTACGTCCAAATTAGCATCTTAATTGGGAACCTTGAGCTTGATCGATTCAATCTTTTGAATGAATGTCTCTCAAACCATTTTCGCCCTGGTCCCTTGGTGAGGGACAGGAGCGAACTTTACTTTTCCCCTTGATCTTTGATCATTTTGGTTGTCAACTTACGTCACAAGGCGAGAAATAACTTCATCCATTCATTCTACGCATATTTAATTTGTTCTTCGCAAGGCAAATTTGATATTTGAGTGATTTTCGCCCTGGTCCCTTGGTGAGGGACAGGAGCGAACTTTGTATTTTAGCTCCAAATTGTCAACTTTTAACATTAACTCCTTGTTCATCACCTTTCTAATGACATTTCGGACCTTGCATGACTTCGCCTTGCTATCGTTTTTTGAAGGAAATGACTAGTTTAATGAATATCGCCCTGGTCCTTGACTGAAGGATAGGAGCGATTTTGCATCTTTGCTCAAGTTGATCACCTTTTGACGTTTGGTTCCTTGTCCATCATCCTTCCAAAGACATATTCGACCTTGTGAAATTTTGCCTTCGCGTGGTCTAGAAAGAAAAAGATTGATTTCATGAATATCGCCCTGGTCCTTGACTGAAGGACAGGAGCGATATTTTGTTCATTGTGCTAATCCTTGATCATATCGACTTGCAATTGCCTTCGAAGTATAAAATGGTGTTCCTTACTCCCTTTTGAACGTTTGAAATGGAAGTGGCATCTCAAAATTAGGCATACTTAGACATTTCGCTCTGGTCCCTTGGTGAGGGACAGGAGCGAACTTGACCATTACTATCACTTTTCGCGGTCCTTGCAACTTGGTTTCTCTTCGAGGCATTCCAAACATCATTGCCACCTTATATCCTGGCCTGGAGCGACTTAAACTTGGAGGGGAATATTAGATAACCTTGATTTCGCCCTGGTCCCTGACTGAGGGACAGGAGCGAACTTTCATTTATAGGCTCATTCGTGCTTTGCCAACTTTCAAATTTGTCTTCAACGGGCTCATTACGCTCCCCTTCACTTATCTTTAACGTGGGCCTTGCTCCAACTTGGTGGGAAATTTGTTTTGAGAAGAAATCTCTCTGGTCCCTTGGAGAGGGACAGGAGCGAACTTGGCAAATATGGGCTTCATTTGGTGTCTTGCAAACTCTAAATGATCTTCAATAGATTCGTTATGCCTCCTTTCACTTGCCTCAAACTTAACACTTACTTGATCTTTGCCCAAAACTTGTTTTATAAGGAAAATCGCTCTAGTCCCTGGGAGAGGGACGGGAGCTATCACTAAAATTCGCCCTGGTCCCTGTCTGAGGGACAGGAGCGATTTTGCTTCTAGGGCCAATTCTCTCCTTCGAGGTGCAATCAAATTATATTCAATGAATAAAATGTACCTCTCTTGTTATTTTCAAAATCGCGAAATCGTTCAAATCTTTCAAGGACAAGGCAATTTTGGATTTCAAGCTCCGGTCCTTCAGTGAGGGACAGGAGCGATTTTTTGTCCTTAAGGGCAAAAGTTCAACTTTTTATTGCAAACGACTCGATCCTGGCGCTCTATCATGTTGATTTCACCTTCCATTACGCCCTTGACGCTTCAATTTGATCCAAATGAGGTCAAAATGGTCTAAGTGAGTCATTTCGCCCTGGTCCTTGACTGAAGGACATGAGCGATTTGACCTTAAACTTTTTTAAAAACTTGTCAATTTTGAGATTAAAATCTTCAAAGCTTTCCATTTCGCGTTCAACTGCATCTCCTGGCGACCCTGCACAAGACAAATGAAATAAAGTAATAACCAAGATGCATAAAATATCATTTTCGCCCTGGTCCCTGGCTGAGGGACAGGAGCAATTTCACTTCCATAGGCCAAAATACCAAGATTTTAAGACTTCAATCACTTCACAAGGCAAAATTAGGCCATTTCCAATGCCTGGGATCAATTATCAAAATTTCCAAAATTTGGCCAAAATCACTCAAACAAAATTTCAAAATTCCATCATCAACACTTAGGCAAAAAAATCGGACTTGCATTCAAAATTCCGACTGAACCTAGACCGACTCTTTTGACCTCCTGACAGATTCACCCTATTTCAAAATTGCATCTTACGAGAGGAAGCTCAACAATCTTCAAAAATGGGCTGGACTCTGGCTTAAAAACATCAAAACGGAAACCCTAAGGCTTAACCCCAAGTCCAGACGACTGACTCACCAACCCAAAACCCTAAAAGTAGAGAGAGAAACAGGCAAAACCGAGCAAAAAGAGGGGGTCCCCATTTTAATGGGGCGATGTGTGAAATGGTCACAACAGAACCCTACAGAGCAAGCTGCTAAAATAAATAAACAATGAAAAACCGCTACCAAAACCCAGCAAAGATGACTAACACCAGCAAACCCCAGCATAGCCACACCACAACAAACAAAGCTACAACACCAAACTATAGCACAGAAGAGTAATTATCGAGGGTATAACAAGCACATCCAGCCAACTTTCAGGGTTTTGAAAGGTACCCCTAACCTTCATTAACAACACCAGATTACAACATATATTCATACAATTTGAATCTGGCCAGTAAGGGTTTTGAGAGGCTCCCTCAACCTTCAAACTGGGTTTTAAAATGGTACCCAAAACCAGCAACCAGGGGTTTTGCCAGGCACCCTCAACCTTAAATGAAGAGCTCAGAAAACGAAACACAAGACTTTCCCTTAACCAAAGACAGTAGAAAGACAGGCTGGGCCCTTTAAAACTATTAGCAACCAGCCTGCCTGTGGGATAATCCAGGAACCCACAACTAGAAAAAGGGGGATCAAAGACCCCAAAAACCAGAAGGAAGAAGGGCAACCCATGATACAACAAAAAGGATCCAGGCCAAGAGACTAGTTGGGAGTCTGGGAAGATGAACTTCCAAACCCACCCAAGGAGACACCTTTGAGAGAAGAAACAGGCAGCCATAGCCAACAACAAGAGGAGCACCAAAAGTCGAAAATCCCCAACATTCCATCTCTCCACCTCTACAGAACGAAGAATGAGGCAGAAAGACAACAACCAGAGCTCTCTACCAGCAAGCAGAAACGAGTCCTTTCCCCTCCACCAAATTTCCACCTCCATAGAAAATAGGGTCACCTCTAACAGACAAGGAGGGGAAAAGAACAAGAGCCAGGAAACCCCTCTCAAAAGGTCACACCAAAGAAGACTCTCCACCTCAATAGGAGAGTAGCCCAACAAAGAAGAACCAAAAAAAGAAACTCCTTCGAAAAACCAGAGCGCCTTGGTTCAGATTTGCAATAAATCCTCAGCACAAAGGGAAGGAGAGAACACAATACTGCAAAAGAGCTTCTCCACAAGAGATCCGCCAAGGTCCCAGATCTTCTCAGACACCTTCCCAGACACAAGCAGGAGAGCACCAACCACCAAAGAGAGTAGAAAAAAGGCCATAGACATGAGCCACCGCACACCCCTGATGACCAAAAACAGAGGCCACAAAAAACCTACGCTGCAATACTAGGTAGGAAGCCTTAGAAGGGGCCACCGAAAATGGGACCCAATCCACAGGGAGACCCACCCAAAACGTCTCCATCGCTGCCGCAGCCTCCACTCCTTCCTCCGCACCAAACTCCTCCACCCACCAGTCCAACAAAGAAGCCACAGGGGCCAAACCATGAAGAGTCCCATCAGACAGAGATCGCGGCATGGAAGGAGAAAGGAGGGGGGGGAGGAAATCATCCTCATCCGCAGCACCGTCTTCCCCATCCTCTACAACTCCTTCGTAAGAAACCCTCCCCGTTCCCGCTCTCCCGCTCCTGCTCTCCATTGTTAATGAATAAGATCTGCAACTGTGTTATTGGCTGCTTGTCCTCATAAATTTATCTTTTACCAGCCATGCTCGTGTTTCCAAGATTAATTATTTTCATCATCAAGACTGATTTTTTATCAAGTTTGTGCATATTTTTTAAGGATTGCAACATGTTTTTTGAAGTTAATTTATTAGTTAGAGGTTGTCTTCAAATTTGTGACTTCCATTGTTGACTGCGAAGGTGTCCTCAGACATATTTTGTGTGAAAACACAACCTTTCACACCTTTCCTTAGTCATTGCTGATCCAGTATACTCCTTTGCACTTTAGTTTGCACAATTTCTAAGCATAAGGAGGTATTAATAATTTTCATAGAGGGTTTCCATGCCCTAGCGTTGTCATATTTTGAATCTAATTGTCAAAATCTCCCAAGAGTGTGGACTATTTTCCTGACTCCATGCTCTAATTAGCTAAAATCTTTAGAAAGTCAAGAATTTTATCAAGAACATTATTTATTTTCCAAAGTCTAACTTCAAGCTTCGTACAGGTGCGATGTCGAAGTCCGGATTTAAGGAAAGGAAAGAACTACTGAAGATGCTGGAGACTGGATTCTATTTGGATTCTATCTAGAGCTCAAGATTCCATCCAGATGGAAGGAGATCATAAATACAAACATGCATTTCCTAAACTTGAACTAGATGCGATAGCGGATGTTCGGAGTCGGAAATCAGGTTCCTTCCCCAGCATATGCGAACATTATGAAGAGTGGTATTTTTCATGTCGTTGGATTTCCACAATCCATACAGTGCAGTGAGTTTATCCTAGAGTGTGCACGATGTTATGATCCGCTCACGCAAATGATCAAAACTCCTAAGGGCATTGTTATTGCGTACCTTGCTGAGGTGTTCAGAATTCCACGCGAAACAGATATGAAGGATGTGACCAACGATGAATATACAAAAAGATACACGCAGCAGATGGGTGCATGCAAGAATATGATAAAAAAGAGTGGATGATAGAGCCTAGGTCTCATCATTCCAAGGCTCCCAAGACACTCATGTGCATAGACTTCAAAGAGGAATATAGCGACTTGATATTCCTACTCATAAGAGTGATGGGGATGCCACAGAGAGCAATATTCAATGGATGGATGTTTTATTTCATCCAGGATCGTCTTAGAGGGACATTGGTAAATTGGTCTAACTTCTAAGTATAAGTGATAATATAGATTTCCAGCTGATGAATGTAGAGCGGTCCAAGTCATTCGCCATAACTTCTTACCTGGTATACCTGCTTGCATGGTTTGTTTCATACAGAGGATTGATATGCAAAGGTGAAGTCGAGAATGGGCAAGGACAATTCAGGAGTCATGAATGCTACCCCCAACTAAGCATGTATAGAATTGAAGACTATAAGAGAGTGAATGATGCATTCACTATGTACATCACACGGATGCTGCAAGGCGGAATCCACAGAAGATTGTCCAAAGAGGCAACAGAGCTAATAGATAAATATGGATCGTGGTATATTTAGTTTCCCACTTTCACGTACCTTAGGATTCATGGGTTTCAATTTGAACCCTACAGACTTCCTAGGTATCCGTCCGACAGAATGATCTTGTTGGAAGTGGTGAGACAGCTTCTAGAATTTGATGCCATTCAAAGAGAGAAGCATAGGACAGGCATGACATTCCCTATTTCAGTTGGGAAGACATCAGAGGTTTGCTAGTCTGCCATAGCCGCCAGCATTGCAGGTGAGGAGCTTGCATTCTATCAATTCACAACATATAAGAAAAGAGAAAGATTTGATCCAGATAAGAAAGTAGGAAGGATCAGGGGAGAGAAGTTCATTCACAAAGTAGACATAGAAGATTATTGGGCCAACCTGATGGACGAGCAAGCAGTGAAGAGACGAATGTGGTTCAGAATGTCAGTGGATTTCAGGAGGAAGTGTGGACTTTTCCTCATTCCTGATCAGGTGTTAGACGACAGAGATCATACGCAGCCACAGTATGAGAGTGAAATGAAGAAGGCAATCTTATTGCCTAATTGGTCAGAGTCAAAAGAGATTGACCTAAATGTATTGATGAGAGAGGTCTTGAGTTTCTCCCGTGCATGGGTAGATATACAGATGAATAAGTTAGTTGATATGGGTGTTCCCTTCACTTATGAAAGGATGAAGCCGGAAGAGTCTATTTCCGAAGATGATCAGAGGACTATCAATGATGTCAAGATTTATGCAGACGAAGAGAGTCAAGCTCCCAAGAGAAGAAAGAACACGCAAAGAGAAGTCAAGGCCAAAGAGAAGAAGATTGAATAGGTGAAGAAGAAACAGAAGACTATCATTCCTCCACCTATCATTCCTTCACCACCTCTCAGTGTCTCATCAATTAAAGTGATGCCCCTTGACCCCACCTTGGTGGCGCTGCCCCCAAACCCCCGTTGAAAAATATGGGGGGAAACTGTGTCGATAGAAGTAGGGAAAATTTAACCTCCGAGACTGACACTGATTGAATCGACTAGGTAGATATAGAGGTTGAGACTGTAGCCATGGCAGAGGAGTGGAGAGCACGAGTAGAGACAAGAGATTCAGAGGTAGATAGTGACACAGATGTTCCTAATGTTGGTGAGCATGGCATGGTGTCACAGGGAGCGGCTATGGCTATCAAATCATCCAGGACCTACCTTAGATGACTTCACAGGGGGCCGGAGCCGAAGGGTGCATGCTCCTCTGAGCCATAGGCTTGTAGTTGTCTTTACCTTTGGTATTTGTATGGAACATTTGATGATGATCATATGATAACATGGATTTTTTATTCCATGAGTTTTGTAATATTGTATACATTTGACAATATTTATAAATCTATGTTTGTTATTTCCTTCACCTACAATTTGCGTTTATGCTTATGTGATTGATGTATACTTGTGTATGTAATCAAATGAGCCGAGTTTGATGATGTTATTGTATCTTTAAGGTGTATTCAATAAAGGGTGCATGAAACAGATTTTAAATCTTTAAAAATCTCTAAATTTCTCGATTTTTTCACTTTCCCAAGTCCAGCCGAGTCTGAAGCCAAGTTTGACTCCAAGTCCCGAGTCTAAGTCCGGGTTGGCCTTGCCGAGTCCGAGCCGAGTCTGAGTCCCGTTTCTTTGGTTCCAACCGATAGCAGCACTTGGTTAATTGATAGTGGCAATTCTCGTCACATCACAGGTTATAGGAAACATCTTTCAAACTTGGTGGAAAGAAAGACCAATCTTCAAGTGATAATTGGAGATGATGCATGCTACTCGGTAAAAGGCTCTGGATCCACCTCTCTCAACTTAGAATCTGGCATCCCTCTCCACCTAAGTGATGTCTTGTTCATGTCGGGAATCAAGAGGAGCCTTGTCTCCATTTCAGCCTTAGAAGACAAAGGTTATCAAGTTGCATTTTCAGAAGGGAAAGTTCTTGCTTGGCCAAAGAACTCTAGCATCAAGACAACACGTGTGATTGGGAATTGGCATGAAAGTCTATACAAGCTTTCCATCCATCCAATTCAAGCTCTCCTACATGACTCTACTAGTTCCAGCAAGCTATGGCATAGAAGAAGACTTGCTCATTTGCACTACAAGGCTCTCCCATCATTGGAAAAAATAATTAATGGTGTCCCTAAGCACAGTCATGAGCATGATGGCAGTTGTAAAGGTTGTGCAATGGGTAAAAATACTAAAAGTCCATTTCATAGTAGTGAAAGTAGGTCAAAAGAAATATTAGACCTTGTACATTCTAATTTATGTGGTCCAATGTCAATGGCATCCCTAAGTGGATATTTGTATTATGTAATTTCCATAGATGATTACTCTAGGAAGACTTGGATTTATTTTTTGAAGTCCAAAGAGTTTGAAGAAGTCCTAGATAGGTTTAAAGAGTTTAAGGCTCAAGTAGAAAACTTGTCTAGAAAGAGGATTAAAGTCTTAAGGTCTGATAATGGGGGTGAATACACTTCAGCAAACTTTCGTAGTTTCTACATTGAGGCAGGAATTAAGAGGGAGTTTTGTGTCCCTTACAACCCACAATAAAATGGAGTTGCAGAAAGAAAAAATAGGTACATAGTTGAAGCAGCTAAAGCCATGATTCATGACCAAGACTTGCAAACCTTTGCCTGCGCAAAAGCTTCCAGAACAGCAATATATGTTCATAATAGATGTCCTCATCGGATATTGTAGAATATGACTCCAGAAGAAGCCTTTTTAGGGGTTAAGCCTAAAGTCAGTCATTTGAGAATCTTTGGTTGTCCAGTGTATGTCCATGTACCTAAAGATAAAAGAACCAAGTTGGAAGCTTCTGGCAAGAAAGGGATATTTGTGGGCTACAATGAAACTTCAAAAAGCCTACAGGATTTACATTCCAAGATAGAAATAGATAGAGGTTAGCAGAGATGTTACATTTGAGAAAGATGTTGCATTCAGGAGATCTAAAGGTTCATGCATGGAGATAGAGGATGATGACCCGGAAACTCCTCAAGACATGGATGTTGATCATACTCTTGAGATTCAGAGGGAGTCCACTGAACTTGTAGAGACTGTTGATCCAATTGAACCCTTGGAACCTACTCATGGTCTGAGAGACATTGTCATAAGCAAGAAGAGACCTCTTTGGGCTAGGAAAACTATGCAGGAGGCAAAAAAGTTTGCAGCTCCTAGAGGCACATTCAGAGAAAGCAAAAGACCTCAGAAATTTTCAAGCTATGTTGCAATAATGAGTAATATCATTGAATTTGAACCTTCCAGCATTGAGGAAGCTTCAAGTCAGCATGTATGGAGAGATGCTATGGATGAAGAATATCAATCCATTATTAAGAATGATGTTTGGGACATTGTTCCAAGACCTGAAGGTAAATCAGTTGTATCCTCCAAATGGTTGTTCAAGATCAAGCATGCAGTAGATGGAAGTATTGAGAAATACAAAGCAAGATTTGTAGCTAGAGGATTCTCTCAAAAGGAGGGAATAGACTATGAAGAAACATTTGCTCCAGTTGCCCGTTGTACTTCTATTAAGACCATTATTGCCATTGCAGCAGCAAAAGGATAGAAGCTACATCAGATGGATGTGAAGACAACTCTTCTCAATGGGGTAATTGAAGAAGAGGTCTACATTGAGCAACCTAAAGGCTTTGTGATTCATGGGAAGGAGTCCCATGTTTGCAGACTGAAGAAAGCTTTGTATGGCCTTAAGCAGGCTCCTCGTGCTTGGTATGAGAGGATTGGTCAATATTTGATGGGCTTGGGGTTCTTCAAGAATGATGCAAATTCAATCTCTACTTCAAGGTAATTAATGGTGATGCTCTAATTTTGGTTCTTTATGTTGATAACTTATTTATCACTGGAGAAGATCATCTCATTGACAAATGTAAGAGGGAATTATCTTTTGAATTTGAGATGAAGGATTTAGGTCTTATGCACTACTTTCTAGGATTAGAGGTATGGCAAAGACCCAATGAAATCATACTAAGTCAAGGCAAGTAAACCATTGATATCCTAAAGAGTTTTGGGGTGATGGACTGCAAGTCCATGTCTACACCTATGGAAACAAACCTGAAGAAGTTGAGGGAGTCTGCAGCTAGTTCAGATTTGGTAGATCCTACTATGTATAGGCAGTTGATTGGTTCATTGATGTATCTAGTCGATACTAGACCTGACATTTGTTATGCAGTGAGTGCTCTCAGTCAGTTTATGTGTGGACCAAGACATATTCATCTAGTTGCAGCAAAACATATCTTGAGGTACTTGCGTGGCACAATAGGATATGGTTTGAAATATACTTCCAGTGTAGACTTGAAGTTGCAAGGTTACACTAATTCTGATTGGGTTGGAAGTGTGACTAACATAAAGAGTACATCCGGCTGTTGCTTTAGTTTGGGGTCTGCAATGATTTCTTGGTGCAACAGGAAGCGGTCTTCAATGGCACTAAGCACAACAGAGGCAGAATATATTGTAGGATGTGTAGCAACTCGAGAAGCAGTGTGGCTTTGAAAGATCCTTGCAGGATTGTTTCGACAAACATTGGAGCCACCTATTATTCATTGTGACAATCAAAGATGTATGAAGCTATCTGTCAATCCAGTGTTTCATGACAAAACAAAACATGTTGAGATCCAATACCATTACATCAGAGATATGGTACAGAGAAAGTTGTTTAGTTGAGATATATTTGTACTAATGAACAGACGGCTGGCATTCTCACCAAGCCCATTGCCAAAGTGAAGTATGTGCATTTTCGAGACAAGCTTGGAGTTGTAGAGAATGAAGCCCTTGCTGAGAGGGAGTCTCAGCATCAGTGATTTCTTGAGATGTACTTTAATGCATTCTTCTTTGTGAGAGAGAAGTTTGAGGTGAAAGCCCTTGTACCACCCTCTGGGAGTAGCCATGATGGATGTCATCTCGAGAGTCTTCATGACAACATCACTTGTGTTTATTCACCCTCTGGGAGTAGCAATGGTGAACGTCATGATGAGATGACGATATCACGTTGAGTGACTCCGTGATGGACACTTGTGTACATGTCCATAGCCATACATGGGAGTAGACATGATGGATGTCATCACGTTGAGTGCCTCTGTGATGAACTCTGGTTCAGCCTCTGGGAGTAGCCATGGTGAATGTCATTCTATGACATAGATATCAAGAAGGATTCCTCCCTAGCTAAGAGGGAGTGTTGTCAATTGTAGCAGCAGGAGTATCCTTGACCGACTACAATCAAATATGCAATTAGCCTTTCGGCTTTGCATATTTGTATATGCTGATTTAAATAAAACGATTTGTTAGCCAAAACATACTTACTTTGTTAAAGGGCCGACTTGGTAAAAGTCCGCCACCCTCGAGGAAAGACGTGTTGACACCAAGTCCGCCACCCTTGAGGAAAGACATGTTGATTGGAATAGAGATGACCCTTGGTGAAGAGGCACCAACGTATGGGTATAAATATAGATTGGTTCTCTCTTCATTGCATCGAATAGATATAGGCTTATAGCAGATCGAATATTATCTATAGCAGTCCGTATTCATCTACAGCAGATCGAATATAATCTACAGCAGTCAGCATACATCTATAGCACTTTGCACTTCTATGATAGATCGGGCATCATCTGAAATAGTTTGTGTATTCTCAGCAGACCGATTCAAGGAGTGAAGCGATTTACAGTGAAATTGTAAACGCATCTTATTGTACCTATTTGTTGAATATAACAAGAGATCTTATTGCTGGGTTTTTCCCTTCATGTTGGAGGGTTTTCCCAGGGTATATGCTGTGCAAAATCTGATTGAATTGTCTTATATCTGCATTCTATTAATCTGATCATAAAATTAACAATAAAAAACCATCTTATGCTTGTATTCCTTCATTGGCTACATGTAAAGGAGTTTCCCTAGACATAAGCATGAAAATATTGATTTTTCAAATCGGATATGGTTAGGTGCATATAATGGTCATATTCAAACTCAAATAGCATGAGCATTGAAATCATTTGATGAATAATGTTTCCATACAATAATGGTTTTTTTCCCTCAATTTAAGCTTGCATTGATGTACATCACAGACTAAAAGATCAAATACTTTAAAAATTAAAAAAAATAATGAGTGAACCTTCAACAATATGTTTGTTTTTGTTTCATACTACAATTACAATCTAGTTCCATGCTAGAGATCAAAACATTATATAATTAAACGGAAAGCATTTAAGCTAAATACAATTGTCTTGTTTGAATTTAAATTTATAATATTTTAAGCTATTAAAGAAAAGGAAGTAAGGCCAAGAATAAGACTACAGAACAAAAGTTACTTGTTTAAAGAAAGGTAAGCACAGAACCTGAAAATGATCTCCATAAGGAATAGCTTGAAGTGTAATAAGCTCTGCAATAGCACAAACTTGTGCGTCATCAGAAAGATTCCTCTGCTGAATGCGTGTAACTTGGTTGTCAAAGTGACAAAAGCGATGGTTAAGTTTGTAAAATTGCTGCCGCTGTGTCACTCTTGGATTATCACCTACTTGCTCCCATGGAGTTACCATATAATTCAAGCAACCCATCTTGTTCATTATCTTTTCATCAAGGTTTTCTTTATCATATAAAGAGACTAACGATTCAACCTGTAATAGTTGATAAGAGCATAATGATTCTCCTTAGGTATGAATTATTTGGCTTATTTTGAAAGAAAAGAGAAAATCATCAAACAAATATTCTACTAAAGAAAAATGCAAATTTCTAATAACATTTTCCTTCCAATAGTAAAAAATAATTTAATTTTTGACAAAATTTACAAGTCAATCTTCATGATTAACTGCTAGTGTTAGTAACATTCTTACTGTGACAGGGAGTTTTTCCGAGTAAACTTCTGACATATTAGCCTCTTCTAATCCTATAAATGTTTCAGTATCATCAGCTTGCTTCTCTTCTGTTACAAAATCTGAATCTGCATCTGCAATAATCTCCATCTGCTGTTCAAAGCTGAGCGTGCGACTTCTCCAGATAGCTGACACTATCCTATG
Source organism: Cryptomeria japonica (assembly GCF_030272615.1). Taxonomy (NCBI): domain Eukaryota; kingdom Viridiplantae; phylum Streptophyta; class Pinopsida; order Cupressales; family Cupressaceae; genus Cryptomeria; species Cryptomeria japonica. The sequence continues at coordinate 223,532,683 of NC_081409.1, forward strand.
CACACAGTAGTTTATATTGTTAATAAAGAGCAAGTCTTTGTAAAGGAGATAAGAAGTCAAGAATGCCACCAAAATATTTATTTTCTTAATATTGGAAAGACGCAAGCTTGACCATGCATATAAATAAGGGTAAACAGATTGCAAATTCAAACTATCTAAGCACATGAAATCCTAAACCAAGCTTCTCATACTCTAATGCTCTCAACCTCAGGACAGTACAATGTGTGGGCACAAAGAAAAACATCTAAATGTACCTTGGAAGTATGAAATAAAAGAACATTTATGTAAAATGTAGAAGGGAAAATGAACAAAGAACACATATCATAAAGAGAATGTGGGTCAATACAATAATTAAGGCTGCAAACACATGGAATTTCAGGTAAAGTCGACAGTCACGTGACAAAAATTCCTTTTTGGTAATTTCTACATAGTTGATATGTTTTAAAAATATGTACCCACATGCATAAATGGCCAAAGAACCAAGAACACATAACAAAAAGAAACTGTTGTTGTACTCTAATAAGTAGAAAGATTATCCAAAGGAGTTGTAAGTTGTATACAAGATATTTTGTTTGATCCTATTAAGGTTTGACATATCTTTTTGATAAGTGCTTTTATTAGAGCATCATTATTGAGGTGTAAATATGAAGTTCCTTCGTTCTCTTCACTTAATTGCTGTTATTAACTTCATGATGTGCATTATGTCTAGCTTCTTTGAAAATTCTCTCCCAAACCTTCACTTATCTTCTTTATTACAAAAGTTCTGTTAGCCTTCACTCTAACCCCTTTTCCTTGCCTTGGTATTCCGACATCAAGCTAACAATTGAATCTTGGCCAGCATTATGAAAGGTTGGTAAACTTGTCACAGAGCATCTTTTCAATGTTGAACGAGGACAAATTGGGGCACCCATGTTTGGGTGGTCAAATATGACAAGCTATGACATTGTAAGTTATGTATGAAAAATGCTCAAAATAGCTAGGAAGACCAAGACCAAGGAGGGATGCTAGATTTTGGACCAATGCATTTGGGTGCCATCCTCTCATGGGTTTGCAAATGCTTTTCCCAAACCATTCATGCTTTCTAGTTTGTACGTCATCTATTTATTTGTGCTTGGAGTTGTAGTTTGTATAGTTGATTTGCAAGTAAAAATATACTGCCAGAATTACTCTAGATTTACATGTTGGTGATACTCCCATAAAAGCTTTCTCTACAAGCGTATTGTAAAATGTTTGATTTGCTAATTAATACATTGGATTGCTTTGGAGTTTGGTTCCATGTTCATATATGCTTCTACTTTCTATAGTTATAAGGATTTAAAAATTTGTAAAATACTCTCCTCATTAGATTGGTGTAGGAAGTGTTTTCGCATACCTCACTTCCTTTCAATAATGTAAGGAGTCATTTTTCCTTCATCAAATTAATAGTTGTGGTGCATATATATAGTAAAACTACAAAATGATAAAAAACCTTCTTTCAGAACCATTATTTGGCAATTAAAAAAAAAAAGTCTAGTTTTTCATTGGCAAAAAAATCACATACAAATTGCTACATAGGGCAACATTCAAGCTGACAATTGTTATGCAAGTCAACAAATGTTGTGCAAGCTACCTGTTGATGTGTTTTTTATGACTACATCGAACACAGAATAAAGTTGCCTAAACGGTCACTTCACTCTCTCTTGATCAAAGTGCGGCCATATGCTAAGATTGCAAAAAGATCAAACGGCTAACTCCAAGGTTCCTTTATGCTTCGGACGTGACCCAGTTGGCAGATGTCATATGCTGGTAATCCAAGGGGCCTTAAGTCTGGATAGTTCTTTCACTTCTTTGTTGTGGCTGGAACTCCATCATCAGATATAGCGATTTTGTGATGCTTTCGCTTCGAACGAACTAAAATGAACTGAAAATAAAGGGGAAAGGGTTTAGAAGGATCTAAATCTACTCCTAAGGGTAGTGATATCAATGAATAGTGCTCTGGTGGACAAATTCCAAATAAACCAAGCTCTGCTTCGCCAAGTTTGACTACAACTCCGCAAGAACCGGTGAAATCTTCTCAGGATATTGAAGGATTTTCACATTGAGAAAGTGCATTTGAATACCCAACACGGTGCAATCCAAACGACTATTCACAACCGAACTTAGCATAAATTTTGGGGTTCAGGCTAACTTTATATTGCAACTTACAATTAGCAAGATGCAAAAAGTATGAACCATGGGAATTCATCAAACACCATTACATTCTCCATTGAAATCAAAGCACTTTATCTAACAATTGAGAAAATAAAATTCTACTCTAAGTGAGGAAGGTGAAACCATGCAAGTGTTGAAAAAATAACTTAAGTGGACACCATCAAAGAACAATGTTTCATTGTTATTATCTCAAAACTTATCGCAACAATTTCATACAAAGATCCCTCTTTTACAAATGAGGGGGGGTCACCCCTTATATAGGCCTCGGGCCATGATTACATGCAAAACCCTAATTAGGGTTTTTCCTAAAAGATTCCCCACTCAAGATGCAACAAGGTGGGAATCAACTATTAATGCCCACTAAGCCCATATACAATGAATTCAAACAATCCTAAAATGGCATCCATTCATGCATTAAATGCACTCCATTACATCAAATTTGCCCAAAATACTATCAATATTCCTCAAGCAGACATAAATGCCCATCATTCTCCATGCGACAACTACATGCGGCAGGAATATGTCATAAAATCATTAATATGGCAGCTGCATGCAAAATATTCTTCATGCATTCAACATGCATAGACTGGGCCGCCACTAAGTCAACTTTCCATTTTTTCAAATTTTGGAGGGAAATTAGGAGATTCTTCAAGATTCAACTAATTTATCCACTTGGCTTGACTTTTCCTGTCTTGGAAGGAATTTTCCATGCCTTTTGACCATCTCCTATTTTTTAGGATCTCCCAAAAATTTAGGACTCGGGTCCCATTAGAGAGAGAAATCTCTCACGATTCCAAATCTGTAAAAAATTTCAGATTCTGATATGATTCAATGTCTAAAAATGGAAATTTCAAAAAATTTCCCAAGGGGATTTCTGCTTTTCATTCCTCCTTGACCCCTTGGATTTTCATGCCTTAGACAAATTTTCAGTTTTCCAACTTAGGCGTGGAATTCATCATTTCTATTAGAATATTTAATTATATTTTAGTCACCTATATTTAGTTCCTTGTTTAATGGTCATTTAGCTTTTTAGTTAATTAGTTTTTAAGCTTTATTTAGCATTTAGCTTTTTCTTTTTAATTAATTAGCTTTTAAGCTTTATTTAGCATTTAGCTCTTTAATCTTTTACTTTAACGTTATGTTCTAATTATAGAACATCGTCTTGTAACCTCTATATATACGTGTGTATATCGTTCAATGTAATCATCCGATTATTGAATCATTCATTCAATTTATTTTTCATGGTATCAGAGCATGCAAATTAAAAATTTCAAAAAATTTTATTATTACAATTTTTCAAAGTTTTTTTTGAAGAGATTTTTTTAAAACTGTTTTTTTTTTTAAAAAGCAGATTATTTTCTCTTCTTGGGCAGTTTTTTTTTGCAGGTTGACAATTTTCCTAGGGTTCCTGCAATTTTCGACTAGGGTTTTGACAAGTCGAAATTTTATTTTGGTTGCAGATTCTTGGTGGGTTTTTCGAGAGCTCAACTGGGTCGTTGTCAAATTTTTCTGGGTGCACCGTTTTCCATGCCTCGATTTTTGAGCCGTCGGATCTGCATTCTGTTTTCAGATTCTTGGTGGGTTTTTCGAGAGCTCAACTGGGTCGTTGTCAGATTTTTTTGGGTGCATCGTTTTCCATGCCTCAATTTTTGAGCCGTCGGATTTGCATTCTGTTTTCAGATTCTTGGTGGGTTTTTCGAGAGCTTTTCTGGGTTGGTCTCAGATTTTTCTGGGTGCCTCGTTTTCTGTGCCTCAATTTTTGTGCCAACAAATTTGCCTTGGAATTTAAAAACAGTTCACAATTTATGCTATTTTTGTGGACGTTGGGATTTTTGCTCTTTTTTTTGGGCACCATTTATGCTGTTTTAAGTGTGCAAAAAATTTTAATTTTTGGGTTTCTTCCAAACCTCAAAATTCGTGCCAGAATTCTCTTATAGGGTTTTAGATTTTTCAGCAACTGTTTCTATTCTGATTTTTTTTTAAATCAGATTCTTCTGTCTCTTGCTTTCACTTAGTTGACGTCGATCAACCTCAATTTCCGTGATGGCATTATTAACCAACATCATGTTGGAACACAGTCAGAAGTTCAACGGCCGCAACTACAACACCTGGAAACAGCGTATGCTTACCATCTTTGAGTATCGTTGCCTTGATCAGCTTGTTTTGGGCAAGGAATCTCGTCCTACAACAACAGGTGATGATCAAGACAAACATGATGTGAAGAATCGAGAGGTTGTCATGCTTATCAAACTCTCTGTCACAGATGATCAACTCCCACAGGTGCCTTCAGGTAAAACAGCAAAAGAGATCTGGGATCTTTTGAAGGATCTTCATGAAACGTCCGACAAGAGCCGAGCTTTCTTTTTGAAGAATATGTTGTTTTCTATCATGATGGATGAGAAGTCATCTATCCAGGCACATCTTACGAAGATCAAGGACATCCGTGATCAGTTAGAAGCTATAGGCCAAACCATGGTGGAAGAGGATATGGTAGTGATCACACTGAAAAGCCTTCCCAGATCCTATGAGCATTTCATTGATACGCTCAATATCTCCTCTACTAGTGTTGATTTGAAGTTTCCTGATCTTTGCAACAAGCTGCTCCAACAGGATCGATGGAAGCAACAGTTTGGAAGCAGCGCTAGTTCATCCATTGAACAAGCTTTCACAGCCTCAGCTTCACATAAGTACAAGGGTAAGGCTCCATCCTTCCAGCAGAAAGGACAAGGTCAAGGTCAACCTCAACAATCTTCCAAAAAGAAGAGCTTACAGTGTTCCTACTATCGTATATATGGCCATTTGGTGAAAGATTGCCGGAAATTGATAGCATCCCAGCAATCCAAACAGGGAGGGTCCAAGCAGAAAGCCAATTCTGCCACGCATCCTGATCAGAAGGAATCTGCCTTCTATGCATTCATGGCCCAAACCTCCTCTGATGATGTTCAATCATCAGCCTGGTACATTGACTCTAGAGCCTCTCGACATTTCACACATCGTCGGGATTGGTTTACAGAGTACATGCCTTTCACTGATTCAGTGATCTTTGGTGGAGGTGAAGAGTATACTGTTGTCGGCAAGGGCAACGTTCAGATTTCATCTGGTGGGAGGGATTTAATATTCCTCAATGTATACTTTGTAGCTGGTATGAAGCTCAATCTACTGTCAGTCAGTCAGATTATGCAGCATTCACCACAGCTGGATGTCGTCTTCGGGTTGCACAAGTGCAGCATTGTTGACAAGGAGACTCGCACTACAGTTGCAGTTGGTATTGAGGATCATGGTCTTTATAGACTTGTTGATTCTACTAGTTCTCAGGAGCTCGCCATGGCAGCTAGGAGTACTTCCATCAGCACTCTTTGGCATCAGCGATATGGGCATCTCAATGTCCACTATCTCTCTCAGTTGGTTCGAGAGGATCTAGTCGTAGGATTACCTGAGATTCAAACTCAGAATCATGGAGTTTGCGGAGCGTGTCAAGCTGGAAAGCAGCATAGGACTCCGTTTTCAGATGGAGACGCTTGGAGAGCATCCAAGGTCTTGTAGCTCATTCATGCAGACATCTGTGGTCCCATGAACACTCCATCAGTCACTGGATGTAGGTATTTTCTATTATTTGTTGATGATTTCAGCAGACACATGTGGGTTTATTTTCTTAAGCAGAAATCAGAGGTGTTCACCATGTTTCAAACGTTTAAGGCCTTAGTGGAAAAAGAGTCTAGCAGTCAGATAGTCACTCTTCGGTCCGACAATGGAGGGGAATTTTGTTCTACAGAGTTCACCAACTTTTGTGCATCACATGGCATTAAGCATCAGCTTACCACACCTTACACCCCACAACAGAACGGTGTTGTTGAGCACAGGAACCGTACAGTCACTGAGATGGCTCGGTCTATGTTGGAGCATAGAAATGTTCCACAACACTTTTGGGCGGAAGCGGTCTTCACTGCAATCTACCTTCTGAACCAGTCTCCCACAAAGGTCGTTAAGAAGATGACTTTGGAGGAAGCTTGGTCTGGTAGGAAGCCCAAAATCAGTCATTTGAAAGTTTTTGGCTCTACAGCTTATGTTTGGATTCCAGATGCCACGTGCACCAAACTGGATCCAAAGAGTCAGAAATTGATGTTCATCGGCTACAATGACAACCACAAGGCATATCGGCTGGTTGATATAGACACTAATCACCTCATATTCAGTCGAGATGTAGTATTTGATGAAGAAAGAGGGCCTTTTCAACCTTCCTCTCCTGATTTGAGCACTGAGGATCACCCTCCAAAGGTTGTAAGTATGGGTGTTTGTCTTCCCTTAGCTCCACTTGATGGGAGGGATTTAGTTGACTCTGAAGTTGTGGGGTCTACTAGGCATGACATTGCACCCCTTGACTTTCCTCAAGATCTTCTCGATCCACATCTAGAGGAGCTTGCTCCAGATATTCCAAGCACTCTTCATCCTGTAGCAGATGTTGGTACTTCTACTCTCCAACCTAAGTGGTGGGCCAAGACCATTGGTGATCTTCATGATGATGAGCTCATTGAGGGTAGATCCGTTAGAGGTAAGAGCCAACAACACAGTTAATTTTGCTCTTATGGCCAACATTCACAGTATTTATGAGCCTCAAACATATACAGAGGCTAAAGGTGTACCTGAATGGGAAAAGGCTATGGCAGCGGAGCAACATAGTCTTCTGAAAAACAACACTTGGGTATTGTCCGATCTTCCTCCAGGAAAGAAGCCCATTGGCTGCAAATGGGTGTTTAAAGTCAAGTATAAAGCTGATGGAAGTCTTGATAAGTACAAGGCTCGATTGGTGGCAAAAGGGTTTTCACAGAAGGAGGGCATCGACTATGAAGAGACATTTGCACCCACAGCCAAGATGAGTACCATTAGGCTTGTCCTCGCTCTCTCAGCTCAATTTGGATGGAAAGTCCATCAAATGGACGTCAAGAGTGCCTTTCTCAATGGTGATTTGCAAGAAGAAGTCTACATGACGCAGCCTCCAGGTTTCAAGGTTGCCGATAAGGAACACCAGGTATGTAGACTAGTCAAAGCACTCTATGGCCTCAAACAGGCTCCTCGTGCATGGTACATCAAAATTGATAAGTACTTGATTGATCAAGGCTTTCAGAGGAGTCCTTCAGATCCCAATTTGTATGTCAAACATACTAGTGATGATATTCTATTTCTAGTAGTCTATGTTGATGATCTCATCATTACTGGCAATGCAACACAACTGATCATGCAGGTCAAACAGAATTTGTGTCAACATTTTGATATGACAGATTTGGGACTTCTCCATTATTGTCTCGGTGTAGAGGTTTGGCAGACTGATAGCCACATATTCATTTCTCAGTCAAAGTATGCCAAGAGCCTACTAGATAAGTTTCGAATGCAAGATTGTAAACTTGCATCTACACCTATGGAGATAGGGCTCAAATTATTAGCCAAATCAGATTCACCTGTAGTGGATGAGTCTTCATTCAGGCAACTAGTGGGCAGCCTCATCTATCTCACCACCACTAGACCCGACATCAGTTATGCTGTGAGCTATATTTCTCGCTTCATGTCAGCCCCAAAAGTTGAACATTGGGTTGCAGCGAAGCGTGTGCTTAGATATGTGAAGGGCACTCCTGATTTTGGCATTCTGTACAGCAGAAGCAAAGATCCTAGGCTGGTTGGTTTTACAGACTCAGATTGGGCAAGTTGTGTTGATGACAGAAAGTCAACTTCTGGGTATGTTTTCAGCTTGGGTATAGGTGCAGTCACATGGACCAGCAAGAAGCAACATGCAATAGCTCTTTCCTCGACCGAAGCAGAGTATCGGGGAACTGTTAAGGCAGCATGTGAAGCAATTTGGTTACGTAGGATGCTTGCAGACATGCAAATGTCTCAACCAGGACCTACTCCCTTGTTTTGTGATAATCAAGGGGTTCTAAAATTAGCCAAAAATCCAGTCTTCCATGCGCGGACAAAGCATGTGGAGCTTCATTGTCATTTCATCCGCCAGCATGTTGAAGATGGATCAGTGATACTACAGTACATTCCTACAGAAGATCAGACTGCAGATATCCTCACCAAGTCCTTGAGCCCGGCAAAGTTTCTCAAATTTAGAGGGCAGCTTGGTGTGATAGATAGCATGACCATTAAGGGAGGGTATTAGAATATTTAATTATATTTAGTTCCTTGTTTAATGGTCATTTAGCTTTTTAGTTAATTAGCTTTTAAGCTTTATTTAGCATTTAGCTTTTTCTTTTTAATTAATTAGCTTTTAAGCTTTATTTAGCATTTAGCTTTTTCTTTTTAGTTAATTAGCTTTTAAGCTTAATTTAGCTTTTAGCTCTTTAATCTTTTACTTTAACGTTATGTTCTAATTATAGAACATTGTCTTGTAACCTCTATATATACGTGTGTATATCGTTCAATGTAATCATCCGATTATTGAATCATTCATTCAATTTATTTTTCAATTTCATCCTTGGCCATGGGAGTCTTCCGATATTCTTGGGCGTGGAATCATCTTGGAGGAGAAATTTCATCATCATTTAGACCTTCCTTTCCTGTCTTTGAACTTGGGCACTGAAGTGGCTTGATGAAGGAATTCATCCTTTGCACATTTTCCAAAGCCTAGGCATTTTGGCGCCCTTTCATGTACATTGGCGGAATTTTGGCTTGAGGGAATTTCATGTTTTTCAAGTTTTCCAAGACCTTTTACCTTTTGCGCTTTTCATAGCCTTTGGGCGCTATTTCTCAAGGAAGGAGGAATTTCTCATTTTTCAATCTTTCCATGAACAGTTCATTTTAGCGCCCTCCTCTAGTCTAGGGCGGATTTTTGCATAGGTGTAGGAATTCACACTTTGTTTCATCCTTCCCTGACTACTCCACTTTGGCACCTTCATCCTTGCCTGGGCAGATTTCCATGCTTGTGGAGGAATTTGATGATTTCTACCAAGTTGGTCTCATTCTCTTCATCAGAACATATATATATTCTTATACTTTAAGTTATATTTTATATATATTGGCAGGATGTTTGAGAGTGGTTTCAAATCTCTAGGAATTATAATGCAAATTCTAGGTTTTAGAAGATCTTTTAAATTTTCAGACTTAGTCAAATTTCAAGTCATTTCCGAATCAAGATGACATTTGTGGATTGATGTGAATTTCCAGACTTATGATTTTTCGAGCTTTCCGTTTTTGGAATAGGAGTTCCATAAAACCATTTTTTTTATCCAACTTGTTTGCCTTCTAACTCTTCCGGATTTAGAAATTATCTTCAGGAACGTTCATTCTTCAGCGTCTTCAGGGATGAACCTGCCAAAATAGATTTTCCCAAATAGTAAGTGTTTCAAAATATTAGGGTTTGGACATAATATGTCAAAAAAGCACTTACTAAAAATAGTAAGTTTGATTTTGGGCAAAATTAGACCAATCCGAGAGGCAGTGAAACTTACTAAAAATAGTAAGTGCTCAGAATGCGCTTGAATTTTACTGGGAGGTTCCTTGAAGGGTCCTAACTCCAGTTCTACGTTTAGTTTTTCCAAAACCCTAAAAGAAATCCCTAAAATCTAGGACCAAAGGGAGAAACCCTAAAATTGACAAAACGAGCCCTAGACTAAACCAAATTCGCTCAAACAAAAAAGTAGACTTGATCAATATGACCCCCAAACACTTGCAAAGCAGAGAGACTGACAAGGCTGCTGCAAAAAGACCCAAAAAACAAAGCCAAAAGACCGGAAGGGCCTAAAAAGTAGGGGGTCCCCATTTGCAATGGGGCGATGTGTGAAAACGTCACAACACTACCAACTGTACAAGTTATTGTTAAACTAGACAAATACTATGTAAGATGTCATGCAAGCTGCTAGTTGCTGCAAAAGTAGTGACTATGCAAGTAGTCATTATTCGAGAAATTATGTGTTGTGTAAACAATTGCTATGCAACTTTCTTTGATAAATCAAGATTCTAATTCAGATTTGTCATGTTCTGCACATTCCAAGGCAGTGGTGAGTCATTTTTCAAAGTGGTTTTGATTGGTAAAACCTATCTAGGTATATGACATAATTATATTTTTTCCTCTTAATATGTCGCAATGTTTTTATATAATATTTTAGTATAGAACTTTAATCACTTCATCCCTTTTTCCACTAGTATATTCTTCTTTTTTCCAGTCTAGCCTCTAGTAGATCAAAAACAAAATGAGGCTTTTGACATTTGAGAATGGGTACAAACTTTCAATTGGGGGAAGATTTCCATAACTATGAATAGAATTACGTAAAGATTTTTGGAATCTATCATCACAAATAAAAGTAGATAGGTAAATCATACAATTTTGTATAACACTCACCAAAATCTTTCCTTTTTCTTATGTGCCAACACCAATAGACTGTAACCTCATAAACTTGGAAATATTTTGTCCTCTCTCTGGCTCTTCTCACATTTGACAAGTCTCTTTTTAAGCACATTTCACTAAAACTTGGCATCATACATTACTTGGCAGAAAAATAGAAGATGAAAAAATGTAAATGTCCTTTTCTAATATTTTTGTATACTAAAAAAAGAAAATGTATTTCCTTTCTATGCAGTAACAGTTAATAAACAAAAATACTAAACAACAACGATGCAATATCAATATTTAATACTAAAGCCCTTCGGCACATCACATTTTATTATTGCAGCAATTTGGCACTCATAAATACTGATAGGAACAATAAAATTCAACTAATATGAAAAGAAATATTCAATTAAACCCTTCTATAATCAATATTCAAATAACACAGACTAATATGAGTAATAGAAAAATACTAAACTCACAAGTATACTACTAGGGTACTGCAAAAATTAACAACACCAAAAATAAGTTAATTACATTGCAACTAAGATAAATAACCAATTCGTACAACAAAAACTCATATGTTGATACTTGATACACTACTGTTATAAATGTTTATCTCAATGACAAGATATTTTAGCAGTGGTATTGTAATAGCAGCACAAAATGGTACTATAGTGGCAGTATTGTAGTAGCAGTTAAGAATAGTACTATAGCAATACTATATCAAATCAAAAAATGGAAAAAACTACAATTTTCTTTGCACAACTGCAATTCTTAGTCGAAATTACTTCAACAAACACAAGTGCTTTTGTCCTCTACTCTTTCTTGGAATTCAAGAGAGTTTTAATCCTGCAAATTTCTAACACTCCAAGCTTTTTTGTCCTTAGGAAATGTAGATAAACACAAGTGCTCAAGCTATAAGATAAAAGGGGGGTTTTGATTTTCTAGATTGGATGATTTCCTTTGAACAATTATCTGCCTTCTATAAACTCAATTTTCTCCCCTTGTAATTTGAATTCTCTTTTTTTCTTCAAAATTACCTCCAAAATTGTACATTCACTTAAAACAATTTGATAAAATATTACATAAAAACTTATTATGTCCAGTTTAGACAGCCCACTTTATAATAATGATATTTCAGTTGTCCTTTCACAGTGTTTTAAAATAAAGTTACTAGGACCCTAGTCTAGAAACTCTACAATTACTTTAAGGAAACATGCATAATTGTGAGTCAAAACCTTGCCAAGTAAATAATAGCAATACTCAGTCATGAATACTCGTCAAAACTTGCTGCAAGTCTAGTATAAATAATCACTACATTTGTCAAAAAATTGCTCAGCTTGTAACTTAGGATTTGACTTCACCTAATAAAGTGATAAAATGCCAGAGTGATTCCATTTGGATATTTAAATTTAACATTTTTGAGATGCTGCAAGGGTTTCAGTTCACATTTTTAGGACTTCAACTATTTGACACTACCGCAAGTTTAACCATTTAGGGTCTCCTAGTCTAGACTCCAAGAAATTCTTTAGCTTTAGTCACTCATTGATAAGAGTATTAAGTGAAAAAATATGTTTATATCCTGCATATACTATTTGATCAGGTTTTGTTGTTAACTAGGTATGATGTGATTTCAGATAAGCCCATATTGCCAGGAAGTGCAACACCATTTAAGAGTAATTTTTGTGGCTGTGAACCTATTGTAGATTCTTGTCCTGATTTCTTAGTTAATCTTTTCATATCACTGGCACTAGATGGTTAACAGCTTATATTATGATTACAAACTAAAGGATCTGATACAATTAAGGTTAAGTCACTGAGGGGTTTCTATGAATTAAATGTCAAATACCCAAATTATTTAACATTATTTCCTAAAAGAAATAGTAATAATGTTCAAATGTGTCATGCTCTATAATCATTGTTGCTATCACTGGGTACTTGCAAAACTCGTGAGTACTTGCGAGCCAACAAGCTCAGCAAGTTACTCTTTGTATTACTTGGTGATGAGTTTTGCAAAAATTCTCAGCAATTTTACCATAAAATAGTAAAATACCCATGAGTGATCTATGTAAAAGCATTCAAATTTAAGTTCAAAAATTGGAATGTTAAGGATTTTGTCTTTCTTTAATTCCTTAGGCAATATTCAATGCTATTAATGTGTGCTCTCTTAGTTATTTCTGATTATGAACTGAAACTTCTTTGTTTGCAGGTATAGATAATATTTATTGATTTCGATATATCTTCAGCATGCTTCACGGCATATATATAGGCATTGCCTTGTAAGATCAAGGCATGCCTTGATCGGACATGTCCGATCAAGACATGTCTTGATCAAGGGTGGTGCCTCTTCATAAAGCAAACCGATAACTATCGATTAATGTCAATGCCGATACATAACAAATGCCAATCGGTTTGTGATTTAATGCGGTTTGATTATCATTGTAACCGATAATAAATCGGTTAGATTCTAATGCAATTTATCATTAACCGATCACTAATCGGTTTATTCTTAATGCTATTTCGTGGTAATCGATGGTAAATGTAACCCGATTATGGATCGGTATAAGAGCAAAAATATGTTAAGACGATAACTATTGTAGTTATCATATGACAACACTAATTAGTGTTGTCATATGACAACTAGAATAGATATGCAGAACCGATTACAATCACAGCATATATAAATGAAATCACTACATAGCAAATACGATCATATCTTGATCAATGATAGAAATGCTTATAAAGATGATTATGATGTCTACCATTAGTATGTAGATTTATCGATAGGATAGATGATTGAATGAGAGACTTCATTTATCTCTCACTCAATCATTTATCTTACTAAAGCTACATTGTTTCAACACTCCCTCTTAGCTAGGGAAGATAAATAGAGATCTATGTAAACATTGAAATAATCATCTAATTATATAGCATCACATTTCTCATAATAGAATGTATTACATGACTTCGTAATACAAAAGATCAAGTCACATATGCTCGTGACATGATGTATCACATAACACGTGATACAGAAATATATCACATCATCTTGTGATATAGAGATATCACATAGCACGTAATATCAGTATCGCATAACACGCGATACCTTGGATATAAAATAATTTGAGAATATCGAATTCTCTTATATCCAGGTTATGGTATGTGCACTGACATTACGTCACATAATGTCTACCATAACATATCATGGCACATCCATGAGCCAAGATGATATCAAGTCAGCATGATATCAACATTACAAGATCTTTGCCTTGTAATGTTCAGTACAAGTGTTCATTATCTAAAAAGTCGTCACCTCTTAGAAATGGACACAGGGGAAGGAGCCCATAAAGTCATAACACAACAAAAGAAGTTTACACATTAAACATCTTATATATTAGTATAGATTATAAAGCAAATTACAATTCAATCATACCAAGTCCTTTCCTGAAGTGTTCAACTTTTACTCTAGATAGAGGCTTGGTCAATATGTCTGTTGTCTGGTCTCCTATATTGATATACTGCAACTGAATCGCATTCCTATCCACCATGTCTCTCACATAGTGGTAAGGAATCTCTATGTGTTTGGATCTATCATGAAATACAGGGTTCACGGAGAGTTTTATATAGCTCTGGTTATCACAATGAATTATAGTAGGCTTCAGTGGCTCACCGAATAATCCCACAAGTAGTTTTCTAAGTCATACAGCTTCTCGTGCAGCCATGGAAGCTGCGATATATTTGGCCTTGAAAGAACTCTGAGCTACTGAAGACTGTTTCCTGCTAATCCAAGATATCATGGCTGAACCCAAACTGAAGCAGCATCCTGAGGTGCTTTTCCTGTCAGTCACACTTCCAGCCCAATCTGAATCAATGAACCCATGAAGATCCAAATCAACTTTCTCATACTTGAGTCCATAGTTAAGAGTACCTTGAAGGTATCTCATAATATGTTTCACAGCCATAAGATGTATCTCCTTAGGTTCACACATGAACTGGCTCAAGGCATTTACTGGATAACAGATATCAAGTCTAGTATTGACCAAGTACATTAATGATCCAATCATCTGTCTATAGAGAGCGAGATCTACCAATGGGGAATCTACTGCTGCCTCCTTCAATTTATGAAGATTAGTTTCCATAGGAGAAAACATGGATCTATAGTTCATCATACCAAATCTCTTCAATATGTCTAAGGTGTATTTCCCTTGATTAAGCACAATATTGTCAGAGTTTTGCCAAACTTCCAATCCAAGAAAGTAATGTAGAAGGCGTAAATCCTTCATATCAAACTCCTTTTCAAGGTCTTTCTTACATTGTCCAATAAGGTGATCTTCTCCTATAATCAAAAGATCATCAACTTATAAGATCAATATCAGCATATCACCTTTGACCCTTTTGAAGTATAGATTTGGATCTGCATCATTCTTTGAGAATCCCAATCCCTGAAGATAGTTGTCAATTCTTTCATACCAAGCCCTGGGAGCCTGTTTTAAACCATATAGGGCTTTCTTTAATTTGCACACATGTGTTTCTGCATTGTGGATCTCAAACCCTTCTGGCTGTTCTAAGTAGACTTCCTCTTCAATTTCACCATTCAAGAAGGCAGTTTTCACATCCATCTGATGGACTTTCCAACCTTTGGCTGCTACAATGGCCAATACTACTCTGACTGAGGTGTACCTAGCAACTGGAGCAAATGTCTCATCATAGTCTATCCCTTCTTTCTGTGAGAATCCCCGGGCAACAAATCTAGATTTGTGTTTCTCTATGCTACCATCTACGGCATGTTTGATTTTGAACAGCCACTTGGATGAAACAATGGATTTCCCTTTTGGCCTAGGAACAATTTCCCACACATCATTGTTAAGTATGGATGTATATTCTTCAGACATTGCATTTTTCCAAACTTGATGTTTAAGAGCTTCCGGTACACTAGAGGGTTCTGATTTGGAGAGATCATTCATAAGGGCTACATAGCTAGAAAATCTCCAGGGCCTCTTACTTTCTCTAAAAGTCCCTGAAGGAGCTGCAAAGTCCCTTGCATCCTCCATTGTTTTGTGAGCCCATAGAGGTCTTTTCTTAGGGATTTCTTGGGGAGGAATCTGTACTTCATTTTCTTTTGAACACTCCCTCTGAATCTCAAGAGTTGGATCCTCTTCTAGGTCTGAAGATGGAGCATAGGTTTCAGCCTCAATTGAGTATTTAGACCTTTTGAAGGCTATGTCTTCTTCAAATATAACATCTCTACTAAGTTCAATATTGCTATGTCCAGGTACAAAAATTTTGTAAGCTTTAGAGGTTTCACTATATCCAACAAAGATTCCTTTTCTTCCAGAGGGTTCTAGTTTTGTCCTTTTCTCTTTAGGTATGTGAAAGTAAACAGGGCAGCCAAATATTCTAGACTGGGTGATATCTGGCTTTATCCCGGTGAAGACTTCTTCAGGGGTTATGTCTTCAATGTGGGACTGAGGACATCTATTTTGTATGTAAACAGCAGTGTTGGAGGCTTCTGCCCAAAGGTGAGTTTCTAAGGTCTGATCAAGGAGCATGGCTTTGGCTGCTTCTACAATGGTTCTATTTTTTCTTTCAACAACCCCATTTTGTTGGGGGTTGTAAGGAACAGTGAACTCCCTCTTAATCCCAACTTCTTTACAAAATTCCCTAAAGATGTCTGAGGTATATTCCCTCCCATTATTAGTTCTTAGGACTTTTATTTTCTTTCCGGAAGAGTTTTAAGAGAGGGATTTGAATTCCTTAAATCTCTTGAGAATCTCTTCAAATTCTTTACGTTTAAGGAAGTAGATCCAGGTCTTCCTGGAAAAGTCATAAATGAATATTATATAATAAAGGAACCCTCCTAATGATGGTACAGACATTGGCCCACATAGGTCAAAATGAACTAGTTCCAAAACATTGCTCGTTTTCCTAGAACTATTCTGAAAGGAACTCTTAGTATTTTTGCCTAGGGCACATCCCTTACATGTACCGGAATGGCATTGTTTTAACTTAGGCAAACCAATTACTAATTTTTCCATTGAACATAAAGCACGAAAGTTTAAATGAACTAATCTTCTATGCCAAATTTCATTAGAATCTACAATCTCATGAAGTAGGGCTAGGGTAGATTCAGTACATACTTCATACAAATAGCCTTCTCTATGTCCTAGGGTTATAGCCTTCTTGATGGAAGAGTTTTGTGGCCATACTAGAACTTTACCATTCATGAAGGTTATTTTGTACCCATCATCTTCAAGTGCAAATATGGAGATTAAGTTCCTCTTGATGCCAGGAACGAATAGGACTCCAGTGAGTTGGAGAGACATGTCTGTCTTCAGCTTAATGGTGCAGGTACCGACGCCTTTCACTGGATGTGTAGAGTCATCACCAATGGTTACTTCTTCATTAGTTTCTTCTAACAGGGAATCCAATAATTCTCTATACCCAATGATGTGTCTTGAAGACCCACTATCAATGATCCAGGTGTTAGATTTATTGGATACTTAGCTAGAGAGGGAAGAGTAGAATACATGCTTCTCGGAGTCATATTCTTCCCTTTTCACTTTTGCAAATGTAGCTGCTTGTTTGATTCTATCCGGACATCTTGCTGCATAGTGTCCATATTGATCACACCTAAAGCACTGAATGTGAGAGTTGTCTTTCTTAGATGATCTTTTCTCATCTCGGTTCTTTCTCTTCTTGAAATGTTTCTTCTTGCTTTTCTTGTTGGAGTTGGTATTTAGAACATGGAGATCTTCATCTATGTTCTTTTGCTTGATCCCCTTTTTATTTAACCTTGACTCCTCTTGAAGACAATCTGCTCTTAGCCTATCAAATTTTGGATATTTAGCCCTTGCACTAATGCCTTGGATGAATGTTTCCCATGCACTAGGAAACCCATCTAGACCAATGAGCGTTAGCTCTTTGCTCTGGATTTCATATCCAAGCGTTGCCAGTTCATCCCTTAGGGCTGATATCCGCATAAAGTATGCATTGATTGACTCTCCTTTGTTCACACTTATATGATTTATTTCCCTTTTTAGAGCCACGGTTCTACTTGTGTTGTTTATCTCGAATGCACTTTCGAGTGCTTTGAACATATGGTAGGCAGTCTCATGTTTTGTTATTATTGGCATAATGTGATTTCTCACTCCATCGACTATGATCTTCATGGCTTTTTCATTTCCCTCGATCCATGCCAATTTGTCAGGTTCATTCTCAGGTTCTTTAGATTCAACTTTTACAAATGATTCAACTTTATTCTCTTTTAGAATCATCTTAATTCTGAATTTCCATGCTGAGAAATTGTCGCCTCCTTCAAGTCTATCCTCAAATCTGATAGCGTAAGCCATGGAAATGTGATGTCTATATCCTCAATTTGAACTTCTTAAATTTGAATGCCTTAGGTTCGATCACCTTGGCTCTGATACCATGTAAAAGTATTCAAATTTAAGTTCAAAATTGGAATGTTAAGGATTTTGTCTTTCTTTAATTCCTTAGACAATATTCAATGCTATTAATGTGTGCTCTCTTAGTTATTTCTGATTATGAAATGAAAGTTCTTTGTTTGCAGGTGGCTGTAGATAATATTTATTGATTTTGATATATCTTCAGCATGCTTCATGGCATATATATAGGCATTGCCTTGTAAGATCAAGGCTGCCTTGACCGGACATGTCTCATGACATGTCCGATCAAGATATGTCTTGATCAAGGGTGGTGCCTCTTCATAAAGCAAACCGATAACTATCGGTTAATGTCAATGCCGATACATAACAAATGCCAATCGGTTTGTGACTTAATGCGGTTTGATTATCATTGTAACCGATAATAAATCGGTTATATTCTAATGCAATTTATCATTAACCGATCACTAATCGGTTTATTCTTAATGCTATTTCGTGGTAATCGATGGTAAATGTAACCCGATTATGGATCGGTATAAGAGCAAAAATATGTTACGACGATAACTATTGTAGTTATCATATGACAACACTAATTAGTGTTGTCATATGACAACTAGAATAGATATGCAGAACCGATTACAATCACAGCATATATAAATAAAATCACTGCATAGCAAATACGATCATATCTTGATCAATGATAGAAATGCTTATAAAGATGATTATGATGTCTACCATTAGTATGTAGATTTATCGATAGGATAGATGATTGAATGAGAGACTTCATTTATCTCTCATTCAATCATTTATCTTACCGAAGGTACATTGTTTCAACCATAGAAACGGGACTCGCCCAAACTCGGCGAGTCCGAGTACGAGTCAAGCCTAGTGAGTCCCAGGGGCTCGGAACTCGCCAGACTCGCCGAGTTGGCGAGTTTGGCCCAAACTCACCAAACTCGGCGAGTCCCAAGCCCCAGACTCGGCCGGCGTCAAGCCAAACAAAAAACACAAAAAAAAATTATTTTGCAGTTTTTTAAGTCCGTTTTTTTTTTATAATTATCTTCTATCCCTAAAAGTGACTTTCATTTCATTCACTTGCAAAAAAAGGAGTAAAGTGAGTTGGGAAGAAAAACAAGGGTGCATAGAAGAAAAACCAGCAAGGAGGAAGCTCAAGTTTTCTTCAATTTGTCACATTGCAGCTACATTGTGTTTCGATTTGGTGCATCAAGAGTTGGATAGGAAGACTTTGCAGCTCGTTTCAAGCTTGTTGTAAGAGGTACGAGTGTTTTTTTGAAGATTAGTTTGTTTCTTGTAAGCAAAAATTGCATTTTCTATTCATTTTTTGAAAGTTTTACATTTTCTTTCAAAATCTTTTGTATGTTTGTATGTAGCATGTAGTATGTAGTTGTAGTGTTGTACTATGTAGGGTTTGTAAATTTCTTTTTTTTTAAAGTAGGGCTTGGCATTTTCTTTCAAAATCTTTTGTATGTTTGTATGTAGCATGTAGTATGTAGTTGTAGTGTTGTACTATGTAGGGTTTGTAAATTTCTTTTTTTTTAAAGTAGGGTTTGACAAACCCTACTTTCGTTTTTTTGAATGTATGTAATATATATTAATTTTATTTTGTTTTGTAATGTTTTATTGCAGCAAACTTCACTTTATTATTTGCCTCAACTTCAAGTTTCACAAAACTATCCTAAAATGTCTACTTTAGCTTCTAGACCCCCCATTAGAAAGGACCCTGCTTGGAAATATCATGAGGATTTTCCAGGGCAAGGAAAGGGGCAAACAAAATGTATGTTTTGCAAAACAATATTCCATGAAGGTATATATAGGTTTAAATACCATATTGCAAGTGTGCGTGGACATGATACCGAACCATGCCTAAAAGCAGTCCCTGAGGCCGTACGTGAATGTTATGTAATGGTTGAAGAGATTGAAAGGAAAAAGAAACAAAAGGAGGATCGAGCGGCCATTGGGAGAGAGACAGTTTTAGGAAGAGGGACACAGTTAGGTTGTGTTGGAGGCCCTTCTTCCTTACCTCCATATCATCCCACTCAGTTTGCTACTGTTGGTGCTTCCGTTTCTGCTTCTGCTTCTATAAGTGGCAGTGCCACCGCCACTTCTCATGCTCCTAGCACTAGTAGTTGTAGTGGGAGTGCTACCATTGGACCTAGGATTCGTAAATCTAGGTTGGATTCCTTCTTTGTGCCTCGCACTACTCCTGGGTCTCAACCGTCACTTGAGGGCATGGGTTGGAACAAGGAGGTCCATGATGCTGCTAAAATGGCAGTTGGCAGGTTTTGGAGCTATAGCTGTATTCCATTCTTTGTAGCCAGGTGAATGTTTTACTAACTTTTATGTTTGATAACTTTGATTGTTTTAATTTTTATACTTAACTTATCTCATTGAATTTTTATACTTAACTTATCTTATTGAGTTTCTTTGCGACAGGTCTCCTTATTGGCAACAAATAGTTGATGCCATTACCATATGCGGGGCGGGGTTCAAAGCCCCTAGTGAGAGTGATTTGAGGGGACCCATTTTGTCTCAAATGGTGGATGATGTGAAGAAGGATTTAGATGAACAACGCCAGATATGGAGCACTAAAGGTTGCACCATCATGACTGATGGTTGGACAGATAGGAGAAATAGAACTCTCCTTAATTTTCTTGTTTCTTCCACAGGTGATTGATTAATTTTAGTTTCATATAGTCTTTAATTTTTTATTTTTTATCTAATGGTTTATTGAATGATCATTGACCTAGCTTTATTTTTTTATTTCAGGGGGCACCGTTTTCATCGAGTCCATTGATGCCTCCGCCCATTGCAAGAATGCCACCTACCTATGTGAGCAGATAGAGGAGGTGATTGAAGATGTGGGTGAGGAGAACGTGGTACAGGTGGTGACCGACAATGCAGCAAATTATGTTGCTGTGGGTAAATTTTTGATTACAAACTAATTTTGTTTGCAAATTAATTACTATCTTGTAGTTTGTACCTCCATTAATTACAATTTACAATGCAACAAATTATGTTGCTGCAGGTAGACTATTGATGGAGAGGCACCCATCTATAGTTTGGACTCCATGTGCTACTCATTGCATTGACCTCATGTTGGAGGATATTGGAAAAATCCCATGGGTCAAGAGATGTGTAGAAAGGGCAAGAAATGTCTGCAAATTTGTATATAATCATTCATGGGTGTTGGCTCTTATGAGACAATACACAGAGCAGAAGGAGATAGCTCGTCCAGGAATCACAAGATTTGCCACAAACTTCCTCACATTGCAATCCATGCTTAGGTCTAAGTCTGCCTTGAGACGTATGATTGTTGGTGAGGAGTGGTCATCCTCATCCTATGCTACCACCCCTGCAGGGAAAGATATGGCAGACTGCATTTTTGATGAGCAAGGCTTTTGGGTCCCTTGTGATGAGATAGTGAAGGAAATTTTTTTATAAATTCTACAATTTAACTTCATGTTTTATAACTTATTATATGTATTCTCTTTTTTGCTCATTTTTTTGAATTACACAATATTTTCAATTTTGCAATTTGTTAAGCCCTTGGTGGTTTTGTTGCGAGTTGCAGATGGAGATAAGCCCGCAATGGGCTATATATATGAGGGCATGGATAGGGTGAAGGAGGCCATCAGATTCGTCTATGGAGGAGATGAGAGCAAGTATGGTCCCATTTGGGAGATCATTGATAGGAGATGGCATCATCAGCTTCATAGGCCCATCCATGCGGCAGCCTATTATCTGAATCCGGCATTCCGTTTTATCCCTTCTTTCAAGGCTGATGTGGAGGTCCTTAATGGGCTATATGCAATCATGGAGAAGATGGGACCTGCTGGTACTTCTCAGATAGACCTTTTTCGAGAGCTACAGTTGTTCTCAGATGCACAAGGGGAGACCTTATCTCATCCTGTCGCCAAAGACGGTAGGACAACTATGATGCCAAGGAAAAATAAATTGTAAGGCTTAATTTTAGTTTTATTCAATACTATATTGTAACTTGTTAAATGAGTTCATGAGTGAGACTGGTTTTATTTATTTTTCTCATTTCAAACTCAGATCATTGGTGGAAATTTTTTGGCCCAGAGACACCAAATATTCAGAAGTTGGCCATTCGCATCTTGAGCCAACCATACAGCGCATCAGGTTGTGAGCGCAATTGGAGTATGTTTGAGCACATACACTCCAAGAGGCGCAATAGATTATCTGTGGAGAAGATGAATGATCCCGTCTTTGTTCACTACAACCTCCGCCTGAGAATGAGAAAGAATGCAATAGTTGACATGTCTCCTATCATTCTAGATGAGGTTGATCTTGAAGCAGAGTGGGCCAATGAGAATCAGATAGCTCCTGGGACTCCTACAGCTATATTTAGTGATGATGACATTGATTGGATCGACCAGGTAGATATAGAGGTTGAAGCTATAGCCATGGCAGAGGAGGAGCAGAGAGCACGAGCAGAGACAGGAAATATTGAGACTCAGAGTGACACAGTTGTTCCTGATGTTGGTGAGCATGGCATGGTGTCACGGGTAGCGACTATGGCTGCTGAATCATCCAGGACCTACTTTAAACGCCTTCGCAGGGGGCCAGGGCGAGAGGGTGCACGGCCCTCTGAGCCATAGGCTTGTACACTTGTAGTTGTATTTAGTATTTACTATTTACCTTTGGTATTTGTATGAAACATTTGATGATGATCATATGATGACATGGATTTTTTATTCCATGAGTTTTGTAATATTGTATACATTGACAATATTTATATATCTATGTTTGTTATTTTCTTCAGCTACAATTTGCGTTTATGCTTATGTGATTGATGTATACTTGTGTATGTAATCAAATGAGACGAGTTTAATGATGTTTTTGTGTCTTCAAGGTGTATTCAAAAAAGGGTGTCTGAAACAAGTTTTAAATCTTTAAAAATCTCTAAATTTCTCGAGTTTTTCACTTTCCCGAGTCCAGCCGAGTCTGACGCCGAGTCCCGCATCCGAGTCCGAGCCGAGTCCGAGTCCCATTTCTTTGGTTTCAACAATCTAAAACATTGCGATTTAAAAAAAAAAACTCATTGAAATCCCTATAATGACTTATTATCACCAACAATTTTAGAAAAACATTATTTAAGGCATGCAACAACTTGAAAACTTGTTGAAATCCCTATAACAATTATTTTTTTCACACGTAGTTTTAAAAAATCATTGATTTAAGGCATGTGACAATGATTTGTGGTTAACAGACCTCTGCAAGAATTTTTTTGGGTGGTTAATGCTTACAAATAAAGATATTGTGGAGGATGTTGATGTTATTGTTTACAAATAAAGATTTAGAATTGTTTATTTTTTACTATATTTTTACCATTTATTTTTTTAATTAATATCAAGTATAATATAATTTATATTATAAATTTTAAAAATTTTGTTATGTTATTTGAAAAACATTGAATGGATTAGTAAAATATGTAACATATGATTATGTCTACTTTTTAATATATATTTTTTCTTTGTTAAAAATCAAAGTTACCCCGAGTTTCCGGGACGGGGACGGCAGGGGACAAGGGGACGCGTTTCCGAGATGGGGACGGCAGGGGACAAGGGGACGCGTTTCCGGGACGGCAATTTTTTTTGCCAAATTTGGGGACGGCAAGGGACGGCTATATAAAATATAGGAAAAATTTAAAATATATAGGAAAATTTCAAAATTCTAAATGTTCATATGAAAACATGGATAAAGCATGCATACATACATTATATTCATATGAAAACAATAAAACATGGATATAACATGTGTATGATACTATGAAAAGTTGAAAACATTTTAGAATGTAAATTTTGAACATACAACATTGTTAATACTCAATACACAATATGCAATTATGCATTCATAAATCAGAATTTCAAATCATTCACATTGTCAATATGCATATCAATAGACTCGGAGGTTAAATTTTCCCTACTTCGATCGACGCAATTTCCCCCCATATTTTTCAACGAAGGTTTGGGGGCAGCACCCCCAAGGTGGGGTCAAGGGGCCTTGCACGCTCCCTGTGTCAAAATGCCCAAAGGCTACACTGCTGCCATATAGTTTCATTGTCAAAATTATGAATTAAATTAATAAATTTAAAATTTAATTAATGTTATCTTTCAATTTTTTTAATTTTTAATAACAATTTGAATTAACAAGGGGCCTATATTAGAAAATTTAAATAAAAAATTGAAAATACAACTTAAAAAAAAAATTTAATATTTTTTAAGGGCCTTAGAATGGGGGAAGTTTGGCCGTCCCCGAGATGGATTGGGGACGTCCCAGCCGTCCCCAGCCGTCCCCGGGATGTACGGACGTCCCCCACAGCTAGGGCAGGTGTCCCCCCGTTTCGAGGACGTCCCCTCAAAAAACAGGGCAATTTGGGGACGGGGGGAAACGTCCCCTGGCCGTCCCCAAGTCCCCAAAACGTCCCCGAGATGGGGACGGGGGTTTCCAGGTCAGGGACGCGTCCCCGGGTAACTCTGTTAAAAATCAATTTTATTTAACTGTGTAATTTAATCTCTTTCTTTTATTTTTTATTTTAAAAAATAAGTTTATTTGAATATCTTTATTTGAAATAGTTTTCTTTAATGAATTTACAATTTGTCTTTTATATTTATATGAATATTATATCCTTTTTGTTAAATATGAAATAGATACTTTATAAGTGTTGAATGACTTATAGAAAATGAAAATAATTACATTGTATTAATCTTTTTTAAAGGATAATACTTATCAATGTTATCATCACTAACATATATGTAAATGGTATTTAAATTTGATGGAAATCAGTAATATGTTCTATAAATTCATTAATTTGTTTTTGAAGGATATTTTCAAAACTTTATGTATTTTCAAATGTTCGATAAAATTGTCGAGTTATTGCTAGATTTTTCTCTGAGATTTTTGTTGAATTTTAATTTTTTAAATTTTTTTGGGTCTAATGAGTAATTACCGAGTAGTTTTACAGCTATTCTCTATACCATTAATGATCTTATATAATTTCTGACAATTTGTTCAAAGATTTTCCTTTCATGTAATACAATTATATAGTCTTCCCAGAATTTATTATTAGTAATCACGACCCACCAACATATATAACAGCAGCCTATGACAAGGATTTTTAAAATTTTAATGACTATTGGCTACTGACAATCATTAACATTTTACAAATTGTTGTCATGGAATATCAACTATTTAACAGTCACTAAAAAATTAAAATTAAACAAGGATAACTTGTTAATGATGATTTTATTTTGAGATACACCTGCAATATTACTTCTTTTTTTGTATTATATCCCTTTTAATCAGTTTGATTTCCCTTTTTCAAAAAGAATATGCCATCCATGACTACAACTAAGAAAGGTGGCAAGCCTAAGGACCCTTGTTTGAAACATGGGATAGAAGGTCCAAAAAAAGGAATGGTTATTTGCAACCATTGTTTTAAAGATATGAGAGGAGGTACAAATCATCTAAAATATAAACTTGCACAAGTTCCTTGCAAAGATGTAACTCTAGAAGTTCAGAATGAGATGATAGCTCTCCTTTCACCATTTGAGTAGAAGAAAAAAGGATAGCAAAGGCAATGGGAGCCTCACCCGCATTTCAAAATTATACAAGGTCAAACATTGGGGGAGATATGGGAGGCTCTTCTTCGATTAGGCCACAGATATGAGGATTTAGCAGTGGGGGAAGCCATAGTTCTAGCTTTTCTGTTTCTCATAACACTACTAGTGTGCAACCTTCATTGGAATGTACTACATAGAATAGAAAATTGCATCATGAAGCAAAGTTGGCCTATACCAAAATTTAAACTGCAATGGTATTCTCTTTAATGTGGCTTCAAGTCCTTATTAGGAGTTGGTTGTATTGACCATGGTAGTTAAGGGTTTTAAGGGCTCAAGTATTTATGAATTGAGTGGCCCATTATTAGAAAGTGAGGCCCAAAACATTTATAAGCTAGTAGAGGAACAAAAACAAATTTGGAAAAGAAATGGCTAAAAAATTTATCTAGTAGGTGAACAAATGCCAAGAATAGGACACTCAATAACTTTTTAGTGGTTACAAGAAGATATTTGGTCTTTTTGAAGTCAATTGATTACTCCAATGAAGTAAGAAATGTCAAAACCTTGTATAATTTATTGGTTAAATGGTGATAGAGGTAGGAGTGGATAACATTATCTAAATAGCTATGTACAATGCATTTGCATATGTGGCAGATAGTAGATAACTAGAAGCGAGGCTCCTTACATTATTTTGGTGCCCTTATGTCACCCATTGCCTTCACTTTCTCCTTAAGGGATAGGGAAATTAAGTTAGGTGAAGAATGCAATGGAAGATGCAAGATATATTACAGCGTTACAAGCCTCACTAAGACCTGCCTAGACTAGGCAAGTGCTGAGGCGAACCAACCTTAGTGAGTCTGGGAGACTCAGCAGCCAGGTACTTGCCAAACTCACTGAATCTAGGCGAGTCTCAAACCAGGGACTCAGCCATTTTAATTATTAAGAAAAAAAACTTCAAAATTTCAATGCTTGTTTTGTTTATAACATGCCCATCCAAGATTTTAAAAACTATGAAAATGGTCTGTGCCATGAAGGTCTGTGTAATGAGTACACGATTAAACTAAGAGGGTGGTGGAGGGGAGGGGAGGGGAGGGGGGGGAGGGGCGGCATGAATCAATATAACAATAAACTTTTACCATTGTCAACTTTATATCATAAGCATATTTCTTCGTCTCATAAACATATACATTGCATATTATTCAAATAGAATCTAATTATCATGTATCACAAATAGAACACAAGATATCCGTGGAAACCCTAACGGGAGAAAACTATGGCAAATTAATGCTTTTATATAAAATCTTCTTTTACAAAGTTTGTAGGAACCAAACCCTCATTCAATTTGTAAGAACTTTCCCAATAGAGGCACCACCCCCTCATTCTATTTGTGAGCACCAACTCACTAGAGGCACCAGCCCCTCATTCAAGTTGTCTTCACAAGAGTTATAACTCTCTTCTTCAAGCTGTCATATTATTCCTCTTAAATCTGCTTATAACCTGATCATAAATCTGCCATGAATGCTTTCACAAGCCTGCTCATACTTCCTCTCTAATTCTGCTCATAAGGCCTCTACTCCAAAGTGGCTTATATGTCTGTTCTACTTTTGTTGCACATTGTCTTTAGATCTGCCTATGAACGTCCCTTTATTCTTGTTTTCACAAAATAATACTCATAACTCTTCCATAGATCTGCTTATATATCTTTTCTTTTTCTTCAGATCTGCTTGTGTTTTTTATTTATCTTTTCACTCAATACTTGCACACACACACACATATTCAATCACACATAAAAATTTTAAAACACCTTTATGAAGAAAGGTGAATTGCAAAAGACATTATCTTTCACTATAGATGCATCCTTACAAACTCATACTCTTTCATTTAAACATGCACCCTTTGCAAATGCTAATCACCACTCTTTATTTTAATTGTTGCCATTGGTAACGGCTTCTCTTTTAAACAACTCACTGTCTTTTCATATTTATTTCAAATTATTTCTACTAATCGTTGCTAAATGGTCTGTTGTCTCTGTTATATATTTGGCTGTCATATTTGCTTCTCCACATTTGTTTATATTAATTTTGTTGTATGCTTTGCCGTTCCAAGCTTAAAACCATGTTCATGTGGTATGCCATTAATTGAGATTCACTCCTATGGCTTTTCAACAATTTGTATTGTGGCACCTGTGACATCTAGATAGGTTGAGGTAAAACGTTTCCCTAAAAGAATACCAAACTCCTCAGCTGATAGCTGTTCCAAACTCCTTCGCCTTTTCATTAAAAAATACTCTTCATGGAATTGGTGGCAATAGGTATCAGAGTTATCGCCATTCGTGTAGTAGAATAAAACAAAATATCAACATTTCATTCCACGATTTGTTCGCTTGCCGTCGGGCTGCCTTTGATAGGTTACACTTTAATTATAAATATGTCAATCAATGCTTATTGATTATAGGTATATCTCTTCATATAATTGCTCATTGATTATATGTATATCTGCTCATTGATAAGTTACAAAGTCGCTTCCATATCTTTCTTCAAAATAGATCACATCTTTAACAAGATTGTCATTGTATGAACTCCCTTACCATACTAAATGCCAAAATAAATCTTTGTCTTCCATCAAAGTTGCTTCAAATATTTTAATTCATCGCTGCATATTAATGATCTTAGTGAACATTTCTAATTGCTGCAAACTTTGAATATATTAATTGCTCCTAGTAATGTCTTGCTATTTGTTCATTATGTGAATCGTGTAATAATATTTCATTATTCAATGATTGAGTCATTACAAAGGGAGATGTAGTCTCCTTATATAGAGAAATAGCAAAGAAAGATTGTAAAAAAGAAATAGAAATATACTAAAACAACTAAAACAACTAACTGAGAAATTAGAAACTACCTAATAGACTAAATATTCCTAAATGACCATTAATATAACATTAATTACTTTATTACCCTCCCTTAATGGTCATTTTACTAACTACCCCGAGAAGACAAAACTTTCAAGTCATTTGGCCACGAACCAATAGAAGGCTGACTCCTTAGAATGATTGCTACATGAGCCTACTACTAAGACTCTCCCTAGTTGGACTTTTGATCAGCTAACTACTTTCCGCAGAACCTATGGAAATGACCAAGCTTCCCACGATAGTGACAGGTGATATTCTTCTTGAAGCCATATCCTCAGATGTGCAATGTCCTTTTTGCTAAGTGGATGCGCCTTGGCCTTTATCTGTGGCAGTAAATGCCTATTCCATACTAACCATGTCACTATTGTTACCAAACTACTATCTCCACCGATCATCTTGTTGCAATAGCTTATTGCACAACTCATCAAACTTCAAGTCAAAATCAATGGAGGTAATGTTGAGCGTCTCAATAAAGTGTTCGTAAGAGCGTCGTAGACTCTTCAGCGTAATCACCACCATGTCCTCCTCTTCCATCTTGTGACCAATGGCCTCCAATTGATCGCGTATATCCTTGATCTTCATAAGATGCTCTTGCAAAGACATTTTCTCATCCATCAGAAGGGAAAACGTCATATTCTTCAAAAAGAAAGCTCGACTTTTATCTGACAATACATGGAGACTTTTGTAATGTCCCCTTCTCACTGATGTTCTTTCAGAGGTCCATTAGCCTATTCCTGAGACCCGTAGGCTAGGTGGAATGAGTAATCAGGGTCTAGCATCGATGAAACGAGGACTTACTATTTTTAGTAAGTCAGGGGATGACCGTTCTGGTGCCATTGTCCGACCGAGCACTCCTTGCTTTGCCTCTAGACGCGATGATCATATTTTTCTGAGCATTAATTCTTGACTTACTATTTTTAGTAAGTGGCTGGGTGGCACATTTCTATTTTTGGCAGTAGACAGGGGTCTGAATTTTGCAGCAGTTTGTGGTCGTCTGGGCTCAGTTTCATCTTGGAGGTGATAATGATCAGTACGGGAGACATTTGCAACATAATTAAATATTATTTCCTTTCCTAAGGTTAATATTTAATTAATCTATTTATTGGCTACTGGTCTATTAAATTTGGGATTAATGCCTGTTTAATCCTAAATTTGAGCGAAATTCAATTGTTTTATGGGATGTGAAATATTTTTAAAAGGGATATTATTTCACTTTACATCGCCATTTTTGTGCCTAAGTGTCCAACGTGGGTCCTCCCCCTTCTTGGGCATGAGTTTTGACTTAGGAGAATGGGCGCTACACTTGGGTCCACATGTGAGTGGAAATGAAATTCAAATGCAAGCGTGAAATTTGGAGGGATGTCATTTGAGTTTGATGAATGAAGTTATAAATATGAGGCTTGGGTTCCCATTTGGACCATCTTGAAAATCAGTAATGTTATGCTGCCGGATTGGCGACAGAACTTGAGGCTTCGGAGTGCGTCTCCCTAGTGCTACCCGGTTTCGTACTTGAAATACAGTACCTAGCTGTGCCTTGTATTCTTCTATTGTTTTCAGAGCTTTGCCATAGACATCTTGGTGTTGCAACGATTCTGGACTTGCTGGTTTTGCTTGTGGCTGAAACACATTTTTGCTCACATCTCTCTGCTGGAGCGTCTGATAGTTATGGGTATTATTCCTATCTTCCTTCCCAGCACTGGCAAATAAGTTTGTAAGTTTTTAGCACATTTGTTTGAGTATTGATTTAATTATGCAAAATCGAAATTCCTAGTCTAGGCGTGGGTTTTTTGGGTTGCATTGGGATGCGTGCAAAATAAAAAGAGGGTTGTTTGGGGTGTGGCTGTGATTGGTTGTCATTGTATTGGATGTATGGTGGGATTGGGCTTGATTTGAATCAATTCGGGTAAAAATTGAGTGAGTTATGAGTATTTTCATGTTTTCATGGGCTACTGGAACTGTACTTTCAGCCTGCAGAGCAGTGTAACAGAAAATTACAGTATTGTGTAGAAATCTGCAGTTAATCTTCTCATCTCATCTCCATATTGTAAGGATTGTTTCAGTAGTACTGAGCATCCCATTCTATCTGCTTTTATTTGTAATTCCCACTGCATAAGTGGAAGAGGCTGGCTTGCCGCCTTCTCAGTTTTGTCATTCAGTTTTCTTTGATAAATAGTCCTCCCGCTGAAATATGCAGTAGAGTGATGTTTTAATGTAATGTCCTCCCGCTGAATAAGTGGTCGAGTGATAAAGTTCAATGTTTTGGTCCTCCCGCTGAAATATGCGGTAGAGTGATTGTTAATGTAATGTCCTCCCGCTGAAATACGCGGTAGAGTGATTGAACTTCTATTTTTTGTAATCTTTCCCTTGGTCGGTTCACCGCCAAGAAGTTTAGTTTCTATCCTGCTGGATAAGCAGAAGGGGATGGCTTGCCGCCCATGCAGTTGTAATGTTCAGTTTGTTTATTGATGCTGACGATCCCCAGAACACCGTATGCTCTCACCCTCCCAGTCTGGGCTCTCGGTGAACAAAAGGTGGAAGGGTTCCCTTTAGTTGTTTTGCTTATTACTCTAACCTTAACGGGTAATTGTTGTGGATGAATTGCTATTGGCCTGAAAAAAAAAAAAAAAAAATTAGTGGGATATTACAGTGGTATCAGAGCTGGTTTTCCTGCCAGCCTGTGAGAGTCAATGGGTTCAGAAGTCTCCATGAGTGATAGAGACGTCAGACACTACAACAGAGAACAGAAGAGACAGCAGTTTCAGATTCCTATAGTGCCTGAAGAGGACACATTTTCAGAAGTACTGAGAAACAGAGGGAAGAATTTAGATACCTCAGATTCAGTGGATTCAATGGCAGATAAGACTACAGAAACAAATGAGGCACCCGACAAGAAGGCAGAGAGGCAATTCAATGCCATGATGGACATGATGTCTTTACTGCTGTCAAAGCTCAACCAGAACGTTGTTGGGATTCCAAATCAGCCCAACAATGGACCGGAAGCCAGCACTTCTAACATTCCTGTAAGCAATGGAAATGGGAGCAATAACGGGAGTAACAATGGAGTTCCAGCCCCAAGGCCTTTACAACCTGTCTTTTTGCCCAAAGAAGTACAACAAGCTGAAACAGAGATACCCACAGCTGATGAGATAAGAAATAGCTACATGGAGTATGCTTCCCTTCCTGGTGAGATCCGAGATATCCTAACTCTGGATCAATTCATGAATCAGAAAATGAAAAGAGGACGGAGGAATGACTACAAGTCTGCTGCCCCAAGGGATTTCCAGCAAGCTCTTGGAAGAGTGACCTTAGCACACTTTGATGGGAGCGCTAAGGGTACTGCTAGAGCATGGGTACAGAAGTTGGACAATTACTTGTCCTTGAGACCGATGCCGGAGGAGGATGCCATCAAGTTTGCTACCTTGCACTTGGATGGAGTGGCCCACGAATGGTGGTACCATGGGTTGGTCACCCTTGGTCACAACTTAGTCACCACCTACGCTGATTTCACCAACAAGCTAATTGAGAGATTTGACACCAGGGATCCAAAGGTGAAGTTTAGAGAACTTGCACAACTGAGGCAGCAAGGTTCCTTGGACACTTACTTGACTGAATTCCAAAACCTGTCAGTCATGGTGAGTAGCATCTCAGAGAAGCGACTGGTTGTCCTTTTCACTGAAGGACTTGAAGAACCATTGAGAGGATGGGTCAAAGCTTTTGATCCGCCCACACTGGCAGAAGCTATAAAAAAATCCAGAAGTATGGAGTTGGCTGCCCCTAAGAGTAAAATTCAGTCCAAGCCTTTCCCCTTCAGAAAGGATAAGAAGAAGTTCACTAATCAGACCAAGAGGTTCCCTCCGCGAATGGATGATGGGCTCCGTCAAGAGCTCCGGAGAAAGAATCTATGCTATTCTTGCAGAGAACCTTGGATTCCTGGGCATAGGTGCCATGGAAAGGGGAATTTACATCAAATGGAAGGCTATTCTGGAGATGGATCAGATTCTGAAATTTCAGAACAGCAGACTGAAGTTGAGGACAGCGAGTATGAAGAGGCTCCTGAAGGGCCCGAATTTGGGTCAGAAGATAGAGGAGTGGTTGCTCAACTCTCGAGCATTCACAAGAATGAGTCTTTCAGAGTTCGGGGTGTGATTGGAGAGCATCGTGTCATAGCTCTCATTGACACAGGTGCAACACACAACTTCATTGATGAAAGAATTGTTGCAAAAAAGGGACTAGTGGCAGAGGAAGTTGAGGGCTTCAAAGTCATGGTAGCGGATGGCTCCACTATATCCTGTAATAGAATGATTTCCAACATGTCTCTGAAGTTGGGAAATCATGAAATCAGAGATGATTTCTTTGTGGTAAGCATTGGAGGGACTGATGATGCAGTCCTCGGGATTCAATGGCTGAGATCTCTTGGTGAGATCACACTAAACCTACAAACCATGGAGCTGAAATTCATGTCTGAAGGGAAAAAGGTAGTTTTGAGAGGAATGTCGCATGGGGGACTTAAGGTTGTATCCTTGAAAAGAATGGAAAGGCTGATCCGCCATAATCAGGTGGAGTGGGCAGCGGAGTGTTTGATAATGCCTTCCAATCCATTGGTGGATAAGGGCAATTACTCCTCAGACATTTCAGCAATGGTCAAAGATAAGAGCAATATTGTGGTGATACCTTCAGAACCACAACAAGAGCACAGAAAGTATCCTGAAGACATTCAAGCTTTGATAACTAAGAGAAGCAAGGTGTTCGAAAAGCCACCTCCTGGCAGACCTCCTGAAAGAGGTGCTGAACACATTATTGAGCTTGAGGAAGGAGCTAAGCCAATCATGACTACTCCTTACCGATACCCCAAGAAGCAGAAAGATGAGATCGAGAAAGCAATTCAGGAATTGCTTGACATGGGCTACATCCGGCCTAGCAAAAGTCCCTTTGCTTCGACCGTTGTTCTGGTGAGAAAGAAGGATGGGACCATGCGCATGTGTGTGGATTATAGATCGTTGAACCAGAAGACCATCAAGAATCGGTATCCTATTCCGAGGATTGATGAGCTCATTGATGAGCTGCATGGAGCCGTGTTCTTTTCCAAAATTGACCTCAAATCGAGGTACCATCAGATTAGGATGAGAGCTTCAGATGTGGAGAAGACTGCTTTCAGGTGCCACTTTGGGCACTTTGAATTCTTAGTCATGCCCTTTGGTTTGACGAATGCTCCTGCTACATTCCAGTCATGCATGAATAGGATCTTCCACGAACAGTTGAGGAAGTTTGTGTTGATATTTTTTGATGACATCCTGATTTTCAGCAGATCATGGAAAGAGCATCTTCAGGAGTTGGATGAAGTGTTGGGCATACTAGAATCTGAATCCCTATTCGCCAAGGAATCCAAGTGTGAATTTGGGATGGAAGAGTTGCTCTACCTGGGTCACATCATCAGTGCAGGTGGTGTGAAGGTAGACCCTGAAAAGATTAGGGCTATCATCGATTGGCCTACTCCAGAAAACATAACACATCTGAGAGGATTTTTGGGATTGTGTGGATTCTATCAGAGATTTGTAAAGGGATATTCTTAGTTGGCTGCCCCCCTTACAGATATTACCAAGAAAGGGGCCTTTGAGTGGTCCGAGAAGGCACAGACAACATTTGAGCAGTTTAAGAGGATCATGAGCTCCTGCCCAGTTTTAGCATTGCCCGATTTTACCAGGCCATTTGAACTACAATGTGATGCGTCTGGAGAAGGTGTTGGTGCAGTCCTCATGCAGGATAAGCACCCTATAGTTTTTGAGAGCAGAAAGTTGAGAGGTCCTGAGAGACTATACTCCATTTATGACAAGGAAATGCTTGCCATAATGCATGCACTTGCAAAATTCAGACAATATTTGGTGGGAAGTAAGTTCATTGTCAAGACTGACCACAACAGTCTTAAGCACTTCATGCACCAGAAGGATCTGAATGAGAGACAGCAGAAATGGGTGAGTAAGCTACAAGCTTACGACTTCGATATTGAGTATGTAAAGGGGAAAAACAATGTGGTAGCCAATGCCTTATCACGGAGGCCCCATTTGAGCTCACTCTGCGAGCTTACTGCTGGTTGGAAAGAGTTATTGCTTGCTGATTATGCCAAAAATCAGTTTGCAATCAGTCTTGTAGAGGGTACTTTTCATGATGAAAGGTACAAATTGATTGAAGGATTGATATTGTACAAGGGAAGAATCTTCATAGTACCTGAATCTAAGTTAAAAGAGAAGATTTTGCAGACCTTCCATGACATTCCCCTTGCTGGTCACCAAGGTTATTTCAAGACATACAGGCAGATCCGGGAGAGATTCTCTTGGAAGGGGCTTAAAAATGATGTTTTGAAGTACATTAAAGAGTGTCATACATGTCAGAAGAACAAGGATGAGCACACTCTACCTGCTGGTTTGTTACAACCCTTGCCTATTCCCGGTCAAAAATGGGAAAGTATTTCCATGGATTTCATCACGGGGTTGCCTCGGGCTCAAGGAAAAGATAGTATTTATGTAGTGGTGGACAGACTTACAAAGTTTGCTCATTTCTTCGCCATTACCAGCTCTTTTACAGCAGCACAAGTTGCTGAAGCGTTCTTTCGAGAGGTATTCAGACTGCATGGTTTACCGAAGAACATTGTGAGTGATAGGGACAGCAAGTTCCTAAGTGCCTTTTGGCAGGAAATTTTCAGATTGTGTGGTACTGTGCTCACTCCAAGCACCAGTTATCACCCCCAAACTGATGGACAGACCGAGATAGTAAATAAGTGGGTGGAAGGTTATCTCAGAAACTATGTCTCGGAACAGCAGAATACTTGGGTGAGGTGGCTTCACCTAGGGGAGTATTGTTACAATTCTTCTTATCACATGTCCATCCGGATGTCACCATTCATGGCACTATATGGTTATGAAGCTCCTAGCTTCGCAGACTTGGTATTTGGTGATAGCAGAACCCCTCAGGCGAAAGATATGATGCAGCAAAGTCAGGATATTATGAGAATCTTGAGGGACAATCTACAACATGCACAGAATCAGCAGAAGTTGTATGCTGATCAGCAGCGTATTGAGCGCACCTTTGAGGTGGGCGACATGGTTTATTTGAGGCTCCAGCCTTACAGGCAGTCTACTCTCAAGAAGAGTGGGGTTGAGAAATTGAAACCTCGATTCTATGGGCCTTTTAGAGTCAGTAGAAGGGTTGGAGAAGTGGCTTATGAGTTGGAATTACCGGCAAGCAGCAGGATCCATAATGTGTTTCATGTGTCTCGCCTTAAGAAGGCTTTGGGACATAATGTAGTTGCTTCAGTTGAGCTACCTCCACTTGACGAGGAGGGAGAGTTGGTTTTGGTTCCAGAAGCTGTCCTTGAATTCAGGGAGCGAACTTTGAGGAGAAGAGTGATCAGGGAATACTTGATCAAATGGAAGAATCTACCAGCAGAGGATGCTACGTGGGAGAATGAGGAGATTCTATTGCATCCAGCCTTATAGTTGCTTGAGGACAAGCAATTTTGGGGAGGGCGGACTGTAATGTCCCCTTCTCACTGATGTTCTTTCAGAGGTCCATTAGCCTATTCCTGAGACCCGTAGGCTAGGTGGAATGAGTAATCAGGGTCTAGCATCGATGAAATGAGGACTTACTATTTTTAGTAAGTCAGGGGATGACCGTTCTGGTGCCATTGTCCGACCGAGCACTCCTTGCTTTGCCTCTGGACGCGATGATCATATTTTTCTGAGCATTAATTCTTGACTTACTATTTTTAGTAAGTGGCTGGGTGGCACATTTCTATTTTTGGCAGTAGACAGGGGTCTGAATTCTGCAGCAGTTTGTGGTCGTCTGGGCTCAGTTTCATCTTGGAGGTGATAATGATCAGTACGGGAGACATTTGCAACATAATTAAATATTATTTCCTTTCCTAAGGTTAATATTTAATTAATCTATTTATTGGCTACTGGTTTATTAAATTTGGGATTAATGCCTGTTTAATCCTAAATTTGAGCGAAATTCAATTGTTTTATGGGATGTGAAATATTTTTAAAAGGGATATTATTTCACTTTACATCGCCATTTTTGTGCCTAAGTGTCCAACGTGGGTCCTCCCCCTTCTTGGGCGTGAGTTTTGACTTAGGAGAATGGGCGCTACACTTGGGTCCACATGTGAGTGGAAATGAAATTCAAATGCAAGCGTGAAATTTGGAGGGATGTCATTTGAGTTTGATGAATGAAGTTATAAATATGAGGCTTGGGTTCCCATTTGGACCATCTTGAAAATCAGTAATGTTATGCTGCCGGATTGGCGACAGAACTTGAGGCTTCGGAGTTCGTCTCCCTAGTGCTAACCGGTTTCGTACTTGAAATACAGTACTGTTGACGTGTACTTTATACACAATCATACACAGAATAAAATACCAATAGGCATCTTATCCTCTCTTGCGAAAATAGTCTCTAACTGCTGAAGATCTGCAAAAAGGATCAGTTAGGTAGACTCCAAGGTTCTTTTAGTAGGGTCTCTACGTGTGGACAAGCTTTTTAGTGGTATGATGTGATTTGCTGTTTCCTCCAAGGGGTCTTACGCATTCTAAAGCTCGAAGATTTTACTAAACTAAAAGGAACTTTCAAAAAATAGCAAAAGATAGGGTTTAAAGAGGTCTAATCTAGCCTAACCCTATGAATGACTTAGTATGGACGAGACTTGGCAAGATTCAACCAATTTCAATTTTGCCATAAGATAACAACTTAATTGAAATTAGTGCGATCTTCTAAGGTAATAAAATGATACTCAATACATCAAAGATCAAGGACAATACTACGAAGGTACATATCCAAGACACAATGATAATCGAAGATTAAGGACTCAAAGTGTTCTCCAGTCGACCACACAAGGCGTTCCTACAATCAGCAAGAAGCTAGTGGTTTGGATTACGAATCGTACCAAATATCAAATCTCACACTTAGTCTTTCAAATTAACAAACTAATTCGATTGAGCACGATTCAAGTGTATCAAACAACCATGAAGATAACTCAAGAAATTTGCAACAAAACACCATAACTTCAATATTTTATTGATTTCCAAGTCATCATGTACAACAATTGCTTGAATTTCTCTCTTCAAGACTCAATCTTGCTACAAAATAAAATTGCTTCTAACTCTAATCTCTCTTACATCAACTATTGACTATTATCTGACTATTACTCTATTATCTCCTATGAAATGAAAAATGGGAGTATAAATAGCATCCCCAGTTACAATGAAAGGTCCAGATTAAAAGTAAATCAACGGACAAAATTATGACACCTAAACCCTAATTAGGGTTTGTTACAAATGACCTCCTTTTTACTGAACAATATTAAATACATAGCCAAATATTAAATTCGGCACAAAAACCTAGGAGGTATCAACCAATGAGAAATAAGATGTCATGTCATCTGTAACAACCTTTCATCTAGAATCTTATTCCCTTTCCAATTTTCTTTCTTAGCATATGCAATGAATTTTGTCACGATTCCTTCGATTTCTGTGATTGGAATCTCGGGAAGATTCTTGATACTCTCTTCTAAGTGGATGACCTGATCGAATGCATCTAGAAGAGCTGCGTCCCAAGTAGGTTCAAGTTCCTTCGTTCTATCAATCAGGAGCATGGTGGCAAACATCTGATCATACTGCTCATCTGTAATATCTGCGTCCTTGCGAAAGATGATCTTGATTCTATCCTCAAATTCTTGCATATCCACATCTGTCTCGACCTCGATCCCTCTGCCAAGAATGGTACGAAGTACCTCAAATACTCTGTCCTGGATCAGATTGATCACTTCCTCAAGTTGGCCACATCTAACACTGATGTCCTCGAAGAGAACACTCTTTATATGGAGTAAGGTTGACCACTGAAATAAACTGTGAGAATCACCCTCCAAGATCCTCTCCTGTGCTAAAATTCTTCTGGATGTATGTCTTATTACTTTCAAGACAGGGATGATAACGTCCTTGGTATGGGCAAATGCAGCTACTGTTACCATCAATCTGTGGATTATCTCAAGAACTTGGATAGCCTGATGAATGATCTTCGTCATCCTTGTAACAAACTCTATGGCCACTGTATGAGATCTATCCATCCAACTACATGTACGCTGGACCAGGTTCCTGAATCTTTCTGCTTCATTGATCGATTGAAGGGGCAATGCCTGCACTGGTGATATAACTGGATCCTGGCGTCCCAAAGGTTCATTGATGTGACTGAAATATGTCCTCCATGCACCGACCTCTCTCTCAAGCTTTCTATTCTTTTCCACTTCTTCTCTAAGCTTGTCCTTCAATGCCTCAAATGTGTCGGTAGCATCATCCATTGTCTGCTCTGCTGTGGATGGTCCTAACTCAATAGTCTGTACATCATAATCCTCTGCTAGGATCTCACCCTCATATTTGTCTGCTGCCGGTGTAGCTATCTGCAGTTTTCTGGATCCAGTCTCATCTCGAATCATCTTGGACATCTTTGTAGCCTTCTTCTTCTCTGTTATCACATGTGAACGTCCAACAAGGCTCTCTAAATCAATTGCACTGTCCTCGTCCTCTACTACAATCACCTTGGTTAATCTTTCCTTCAACCAATCTGGAATATTTGATCTTGTTTCTTGAACTTGAATTTCTTTATGTACTATTTCTTCTTCTCTGGGAGGAGATGTCATTTCATTATCTTCATCTAAATCATAGTCTTGGAGAGATCCATCTGATGAAACATGCTGTGCCTGTCCTTCCTCCTGCCTGTCATTCTATACCATAGACTCCATGGACTCTTCCACTTGAGTTGTTCTGTTCTCTGGTCTAGAAGAAGTACCTGGTGTTTGATCTTTGTTGGCACCTTGCTTTTTCTTGAAAGACTCTTTCTTTTCTGACCTTTCCTTTCTCTTCGAACCTCTCGGATGGAGATTGCCTTCACTGGCACATCGAAGGTTACCTTCACCTGAATTTCTAGGATTAGGATTGCCTTCACTCACACTAGCTCCACCTTCGGCTGGTTTCTCTTCCAAAGTAAAAGACATAGCTATGCCTTGTTCTCTCAACTTCTGATGCTGAACGTCTACCCATCTGCGAGTACAAGACAAAACTGGTGCCATCAAAGCATCTAAATCCACGACCTCGGGCTCATTCCAATCCAACCTTATTGTTTTGCTTTCTCTATCATAGGAAGACTGGATATGCCTGCCATTGTCCTGAGCTTGGTCGGCCACTCTGTAAATCCTGCATTTCCTGATGAAATCCAAAGGCAATCTAGAATGTATCTTTCGTTTCACTTCAAGATCATCTAGGAGGTTCATCATAAAATCTTCAATTTGATGCTCATGTCTAAATCTTCTACCGACCGTCTCCTCTAAATGTCCATGTGGATCAAAACTCTCTCTCCAAGCAAAAGATGAAAAAGAATACAAGGCTAACTCCTTCTCTGCGTCATCCATGGCTAAGACATTAGGACATACCTCAACTGAATTACCCAAAATAATAGGTACTTGGACTCCATTCTGATGTCTGTGTCTGAATGCCTTCACATATGCTGCCAACTGCCTTGTTACTTCAAGTAACACAATTCTGTCTGTCGGATATCTCGGCAACATGTATGGTGGTAAAGGACATCCATGCACTCTAATGTAAGTAAACTTGGGAAACTGAATGAACCAAGCACCGTACCTCTTGATGAATTCCTGGGCGTCCTGAGATAATCTATTGTGAATCCCTCCTTGCAACGTCCTCGTGATGTTCATCGTGAAGGTATCATTGACTAACTTGTAGTTTTTCCCTGGCGGATGATGCAAGTAGGCATAGGATTCACAAGCTTTGACCTCACCGGGTCCTCTTCCAATCACTCCTCTGTGAGGTAGTCCTGCGTACTCAACACTCCTGATCAAAGCATAGATGACGTATGAACTCATGTGGAAGGACTTAGTAGCCCTGAGTCTCCTCAACTGTACGTCTAAGCAATGGCTAATTATCCTAGCCCAATGTATTGTACCCTTTCCTTGAACAATCACCTGGATGAAGTAAAACATCCACTTCTCAAAATAGAAGGCATGAGGTGCTCCTGTAACTCTGTTGAGCATAGTAATCAAATCTCTGTACTCCTCCTGGAAATCAATCCGGTGCGGTGTGTTCGGTACCTTGCTTAGACGGGGACAACTCTTGAGTAGCCAGTTCTTGTTGATTATGCTTAGGCAAGCATCTGGATCATCATCGTACACTGATCTGGCTCCTTCAATGCTCTTATATATCATGTCCCTGTGCTCTGGAAGATGGAAAGCTTCACTTATAGCTTCCTCTGAAAGGTACGCCAAAGTGTTTCCCTCATTGGACACAATTGTCCTGGACTGTGGATTGTAGTGACGGGCACACTCGATCATCAACTCGTGGCACTGAATAGCTGGAGAAAAACCGGCCGCCTTGATGATGCCACTCTCTATTATTCTCCGGGCGACAGGTGATGGCTTGCCAATGTAAGGAACCTCTCGAAACTTCTTCGTGCTAAAGTTCCCCAAGTTTGTATCTCCAATGTTGCTCCACTTCGACACGATCTTGGTCTCCACTTCTTCGGTCTTCTGATCTTCTTTCATGAGAGCCGAGCGGCTGGTGGATGCTCCCGCCTTCGGGGTCGCCATACCTACACACCATTTCATTATGAGAACCATATTTTGCAATGAATAACGTTGATTAGAGAGATAAAGTTTTTAGGAAACCTCATGATAAGACTTTAGAGTTATCATTTCCTAAAAACGACTGAGCTTACTGAAATTCAAAATTCAAAATTTCAAAACTTAAAATATGACGAAGAACAAATAAAACAATGAAATCAAATCGCCATACCTCAATAGAGAGCTAGCTCTAGAATGCAAAAAGACAAAAGATCGCCTAGGCAAAATTGAGGTATAGATGATCTTCAACGTTATCTCCTCAAGATATTAATTTCACCACCTTTGTCTTCAATGTGATCCTCAAATTCACCTTTAACGTGGTCTTCAACTCTTAGCAAATTCGCTCAAATGAAGGTCTTTAAGTATCGCACCACCTTTGATTGCTTACGTCACCTTGGATGGAATTCGCACCTCTTCAAACACACTTCGCACTATCTTTGCTTTCCTCAATTCGCATGTAGAAGGATAAAATAATGATGTGAAAATAATAGTTTTCACCCCCCTATATATATAGCGCTTGCATCTCTCCATTTACTAAGGCCGACTTGGTAAAATATAACAATTTCAAACGATTTTTAAATGATTTTTTAATTAAATAAAAAGGCCGACCTCCATATATGAGCGCTCCAATTCGATTTTTTATTAACTAATTAATGATTAATTAAATGCCTTTAGTTTTAATTTATAAATTTCGATTTTTTAATAAAGGCAAAATAATTAATAA
The DNA here is from genome assembly GCF_030272615.1 of Cryptomeria japonica. Classification (NCBI taxonomy): domain Eukaryota; kingdom Viridiplantae; phylum Streptophyta; class Pinopsida; order Cupressales; family Cupressaceae; genus Cryptomeria; species Cryptomeria japonica. The sequence continues at coordinate 223,574,508 of NC_081409.1, forward strand.
ATGATCAACGCCATATTAAATGCTAATTTAAATAGGATTTTCAATTTTATCGAACTTAGCATTTAAGGGAAATTTGAAATGTTTATTTGGCGCCAAAATTATGAAAACGAAAGGGACGTACCTCATCGCCCTGGTCCCTTGGAGAGGGACAGGAGCGATCCATGATTTTGTCATGTTTTCAACGTTCATCTCCTTCCCTTCCACGTTCAATATCGATCATTTTGATGGGTCCTTCGAATTTGATTGCCTTGCATGTGCGCATAAGTGCCTTTGGGTGTTCATCGCCCTGGTCCTTGTCCAAAGGACAGGAGCGATCTCCATGTTTTCACGTAGACCTCGCATTTTTGATCTTCGATCCTTCATTGTAGAGCGAATAACATCTTTGTTCGTTCCTTCTATGCTTGTTCCATTTGTTTGCATATGGTGTTTGGACATTTAGAGGGATCATCGCCCTTGTCCCTTGGAGAGGGACAGGAGCGATCCATGTCTTTCTCCTTAATCTTGGCAACTTTAAACTTCAATCTTCGTTGTGATGTCTTCCAAACGCCGTCCTTTACCTTGTTCATCCTCGCCTTGCCTTGACTGTGAAGGATTATGAGTGCTTTTGATGGGATCGCTTTGGTCCTTGTCCAAAGGACAGGAGCGATATGAGCTCTTTAACTTGACTAGCAACGTTTGGACGTTCAAAACACTTGCATGTCCTCTTCAAAGAACGCCTTGGACCTTGCATAACCTTGCGAAGCTTTGACTTGGCATGAACTTAGAGCAAAACGAAGAATCCAAAGCAAATCGCCCTGGTCCCTTGGAGAGGGACAGGAGCGATATGGTCTCTATGTTTAATTTGATGATCATTTTACGTTCAAAATCCTTTTGTATCACCCTCTAATCATGCCATGGACCTTTTAAGACCTTGCAAACCCTTGATCTTACGTAAATCTTGCATGGAATGGCCAATATATCCAACATCGCCCTGGTCCCTTCCTGAGGGACAGGAGCGAACTAGGTCTTAGGGTGCAAATTTCTTCATTGTGATGACCTTTAAGTGCTTGTGCTCGATGAAGATGCCTTAAGATGTTCTTGCCACCCTTCGTCTTGACTTAGATCGATTTCAAACTTAAGTAAAAGGCAATATAACCATTGTATCGCCCTGGTCCCTTGGAGAGGGACAGGAGCGATCCATCTCTTGTGGCCTTCATTTCATTTTGTCAGGTTCCAAATTTATATTCAACGGATTCGTCATGCTCCACTCCATTCATCCATGCCTTGATATCGTTTGCAACTTGGCAAGAAAATCAATTATAACAAAAATCGCTCTGGTCCCTTCCTGAGGGACAGGAGCGAACTGGGCATTTTGGGACCCTTGTGGACGTTTAAAAATCTTCAATTTGTATTCAATGAGTTCATCTCACGCTCTTCCTTGCCTTTGGACGTAAACTTGTCTTGATTTTTGCCTGGATTTTGCCCAATGAAGGACATCGCTCTGGTCCTTGGGAGAGGGACAGGAGCTATAAGGTACTTCGCCTTGGTCCCTTGGAGAGGGACAGGAGCGAACTTTGCATTTTGGACCATTCTCCTTTGTGATAGCACTTCAAATTATATTCATTTGGTAAAGCATCTTCCTTTGGACCTCTTCAAATCATCAAGTCAACGAAATCTTGCAAGGACAAGGCAAAATTTGATTTGTAGCTCCGGTCCTTCACTGAGGGACAGGAGCGATTTTTCTCCTAGAGGCGTTTCGGTGCTCATGAAAATCTTCAATTTATATTCAATGGAAAGATCTCGCCGTTCTCCATCACTTCCAATTTGAAATTCGTCTTGACTCTGTAGGAATAGTGAGATATTTGAAAATGAGCTCCCGTCCTTCAGTGAGGGACAGGAGCGATTTTGCTCCTACAGGCCAAAATAACATGATTTTTCACATTTTAACACTTCACAAGGCAAAAACAAATCATTTCCAATACCCAGGACCAAAAATCAAAAAAGTCAAAATTTAGTCAAAATATTCAATCGGACAAAAATTCACACTTCACTCTCAACACTTAGACAAATTTAAGCTCTGCATCAACATTCCAATTGAACATTAAACCATTTTGGCGAATTCATTGCATTCAAAATTTGCATCCTAGAAAAGGAAGCTCAAAAGCTCTCAAAAACGACTGGATTTTGGCCTGAAAAGACAAAAATAAAAACCCTAAGGCTTGACCCTAAATCCAGACAACTAACTGACTAACAAAATCCTAAAAAACGAAGCAAAAGGCGAGCAAAAAGAGGGGGTCCCCATTTGCGATGGGGCGATGTGTGAAATGGTCACAACATCTGGCAACACCACTGAGAAATGTTGCAAAACATTTGGGAATCAATCTTTCTAAAGGAAAACTCAGAAAACCTCCCTCAACAAAACCAGGAGTTAAGAAACACTTACAAGAAGAGACCATCATATTGAGACAAAGTATCAAGTCCACAGTTACCTATGTGTGTGCAAATGCGTTAATTCCCCTCAACAAGACAATCATGATCTTCAAGTTCCCCTGTGATAAGCTACGTAGTTCGTCTAAACTCCAAAAGCATCCTGGATAGAGCCTCGCTGCCGGTCAAACGTCCATAGTCCCGACGAGGTTATCGCCGCAAGCTCACGAACATTGCTCCATTGCCAGTCAGGCGTCTATAGCCCCGATGGAGTTACTCGTAAATTCCCTTTAGCCAATTTTGATATTTCCTTTTAGCTCATCTCTTTTCTTTTGATTTTTCTCATTTTTTCATCTTTTCTTTTGATACTGCTTTTCAGTTCCGTCGATTCTTTGGCTTGTGAGTAGTGAAACTCACTAGGGTTTGAGGATTGCGGTGGCGCTGAAGCTAGACTTTAGATTTTTCACTGATCACAGCTTCACCTGTAAACCATAATGACTCGGAGATTATAAGTGTGTGAAAATATAATAACTGGAGGACGAAAATACGTGAGTTCAATAAGCTAATCTACTTCAATGCAAATACATCCTGACTCAAAGCTTTATTAAAAGAAACTCCCTTTGCAATTCCAAAAGACCTCATGATTTTCCAAATGCAACCAACAGTCTAGCGGGAAGTCAGAGCGTTACATAACAAAATGACCCAATATCAAATGGATACCCCTCAGGACAAAACAACTAACCTAAAACAAAAACACCTAAACTAAGAACGAAAACAAAAAGCAAAAGCAAACAAAACGAAAAACAAAACAAACAAACGAAAACAACGAAAGCAAACTAAACTAACTATGTACAAGGGAAGGCCTTGGCATTTTAGGATTGGAAATAATCTTTGAGATATCTCCCATTGACAGGCAACGGGATGTCCTCTCCTGTTAAAGTCTGCAACCTAAATGCATTTTCTCCCAATATTTCTGAAATTTGATAAGGGCCCTTCCAGAGCTTATCAAACTTATCATGTTCTCCTCTTTTCTCATGTGCTTTGTCCCAATACAGGACGAGATCTGAAATTCGGAACGCCTTGACTCTTGCTTGTCGATCAAACCATCTCTTCACCACTCCTTGGTGTTTCGCAAAGTTTTCTAATGCTTGATCTCTCTTTTCTTCTAAGTTCATTAACTGTGTCAGTCTGGCCTGCACTACATCAGTATCTTCCATGTACTCCTGAATGAATCTTAAAGTCGGAATCCTGAGTTGCATGGGGAAGGCTGGGTCTTGGCCATAAACCAGAAAATAAGGCGAAATGCCTAATGCGTTCTTTGTTCTAATTCTGTCTGCCCATAAAGCAAATCTCAATTGGGTGTGCCATTCTCTTGGACTTCTCTCTAATAATTTCTTGATGACGCTGAGCAAATTTTTGTTTGTGGATTCTGCTAACCCATTACCCTGAGGATAGTAATTTGATGAAAACTTGAGGGTTATTCCGTACTCAAAAGCCCAATTTGAGAATCTCAATGATGTGAACGCCGATCCATTGTCGCAAACCAACGCATAAGGGCATCCAAACCTTGTGATTATGTTCTCCTCTAGAAACTTGATTACAACTTCAGTAGAACAAACCTTAAGTGCTTGTGCCTCTGACCATCTGGTACAATAATCTGTAGCTGTAATGATGTACTTGTGTTGTGCTGAGGATGCGGGGTTGATGACACCAATAAAGTCCATTCCCTGCTGGACTAATCTTGGTCCATCAATTGCCAATGTCTGAGCCAACGCTTGTCCTCGAACAAGTTTCATGGGCTGTATTTCAATATCAAATTCTTGGATAATGGCGACCCACTTTCCTCTTCTCTCTCCTAGTTCATTTTGCATGAGAAGAGTCCTGACGGCTGCATCGGGCACTATTGCATAAATTTTGGCTCTCAGGAGGTAATGCCTAAATTTCTTCACTGCCTTTACTAATGCGTAGGCTTGCTTTTCAACATTTGGATATCTCAGTTCTGCATCTTTCAACGGAGTGCTCATGAAAGCAATTGGGTTTTCGTCCCTCTCTTCACTTCTTTGGGTGAGAATGGCGGCACAAGTGTAATCGAAGGCGAAAGAATATAAATAAAAAGGTTTGAGATAATCTGGACTGATCAACACTGGTGCTTCTGAAATTGCAGTCTTTATTTCTTCAAATGCCCTTCTGGCTTGTGGAGTCCATTCAACCTTTGCATCTTTCTTTAACATTTCATTCAATGGTCTGACAATCTCGGCAAATCCGGTAATGAACTTTCGGACGAAGTTGATCTTGCTGAAAAATGACTTGAGCTCTTTCTTGCTTGCTGGCAAATTGATAGTAGATATGGCCTTTACTCTTTCAGGATCGATAGATATTCCTTTTTCTGAAATGACATGTCCTAAAAGCTTTCCTTCTGTGACTCCAAATATGCATTTCTTCGGATTAAGGGAGACACCGTATCTTCTGCATCTTTGGAAGACTGTTCTCAAGTCGTCCACATGATCTTCTCTCTGTCTGGAGAAAACTGTGATATCATCCATATATATAATAATGCATTTACCAATTAAATCTCTGAAGGCGATATCCATAGCTCTCTGGAATGTGGCCCCGGCGTTTATGAGTCCAAAAGGCATTCTCTTATAGGCAAATGTTCCCCATTTGGTGGTGAAAGCAGTCTTCAGTCGATCTTCAGGTTCGACTAGGACTTGATTGTATCCTGAATATCCATCCAGAAAGGACATCATCTGCGATCCATTGACGATCTGCAATACTTCATCTAATGATGGGAGCGGATAGTTATCTTTCTCTGACGCTCTGTTGAGATTTCTAAAATCAACACACAATCTGATCTCTCCATTTTTCTTTCTAACAGGTACCAGGTTGGCGACCCACGTCGAGTGTCTTACTGGGAAGATGATTTTAGCTGTGAGTAACTTCTTCACTTCTTGGTATATCAGTGGTTCCAACAAAGGGTTGACGGGTCTTTGCCTTTGCCTAAATGGCTTGCTTCCTGGCTTCAACGGGATTGTGTGAGTGATAATTGTAGTGTCGTAGGTCTTAAGATCTTCGTAGCTCCATGCGATGACATCTGGGAAGTCCCTCATGTTCTTCAGGATTCCATCTCTTTCAGTCGCTGTGCAAGACTTTCCAATGAAAACATTCTTAACTTGTGTTTCATCACCTAGATTAATTGCATCACACATATTTCCTTCTACATTGTGATTTTTCTTTTCTTTCAGCTTGTCAGGATCAAAAATCCTTTCTAATTCCACCATTCCTTTTGGAATAGTGTTTGTCTTTAAGTTCAGGACTCCTTCAGCATCGAACTCAGCTTCACCCACTTCATCTTCATCTATGATCTGTGTTAAGAAGACGTCTGTGTTGGTTAGGAAGTCTAGAATGTGCTTGTCGTCTTCGAAAACTTGGAAATTGGTAATGTTGTCTGGGACTGAAGGAACTGATATTAACTCGATTGTAAACCTCTTTAATCCTTCCATTGCCAATGGTATTAACGAACTAGCGGCCTGTGCAAGTGAATTGGCCACTTGATTCTGATGTCTATAAATTGAATTGATATTGAAAGCATCAAAACTTTCAATTAGATCCCAGACTCGATTCCTGTACTTGGTTAATCTTTTATCATGGCAAACATATTGCTTTCTGATTTGCCTTATTGCAATTTCTGAGTCTCCATATACTTGCAGTATCTTCGCCCCCTTTTGGATGGCTAATAGTGATCCATTAACCAAAGATTCATATTCTGCTACGTTGTTGGTGCAAGGGAACTGCAATCTGTGAGCGGCAAGGTATGTTTCTCCTTTTGGACTAATCAATTCATATCCAGCTCCAGATCCTTGTTTGGACTTAGATCCGTCGAACCTTAATGTCCATATTTGATTTTCTTGATTTTCTATCTCTGGACTTTCATGACTTTCATTTGATGTGTTGGATAAAACTTCATCTTCCATAGAACTCTCGGTCTCTGTAGAGCTCTCATTCTCTGAATCTTGAATTTCTTCCACAATCAGTGTCTGTGGAACTCTTTTATATACTTGCTCCAATGCGGTCTGGCATAAAGTACAAGATAATTCTGAGTGGACGGCATTGTGAATTCTACACCAATTCGGAAGAAGCAAATCTCGGACGGATGTTAGGTTGCCAAGTTGCACACTTTGCTTGATATTTCTTTGTACGAATCTTCTGAAGTTTTCAAACATCCCTTCATTCTCTTGATCGGATCCTTGATCGCTTTCAATGACGATCTCAGTTGACTCCATGACTTCTTGCTGGGTATCTTCATCTTGCACACCTTGTATCATCAAGATCTCCTCCACTTTGGGCTTGTACGTTCCTAGGTCGGACTCTAAAAATAGGACTTCATTGTCTTCCCCATATTCAGTTATCATCAACCTCAACCTTGGGGTGCTATCAATCTTGATCTGGTTCGGGACTCCTCTCCATGGTAACCACATGTGTGCGAAATCGGTCGATACATATCCATTCAATTTTCGGGACCAATTTCGACTCAGGAGCATTCCATATGAATCTGGAATATCCACTACTGATATATCTATGAAATTCTGGACTCTTGGATCCGCGGCCAATTGCATATGGATGTTGTTCAATTCTCCCATGACTGGAACTTCTGTCTTGTCAAGCTGAGTGACCTTCCTCTTGGTAGGTGCAGGAGTTATTCCAAGTCTTTGACAAACGACCAGGGGCATCACATTGCTTGAGGCTCCGGAATCATAAAGGCAATTGTGTAATAGCTTTCCAAATATCCTGACTGATAGCAAGAACGGTGCTGGTTCATCCTTTCCTTGAGAAGGCACTGAGGTTTCCTCACTTGATTCTTGATGTTTGATTTGATTAATCTTTGAATGATCATCTTTTGCTGGACTCTCTTCTTTTGAGTGACTGGCTTTGCTTGTAGATTTTCCTTTCTTAACTACATCTTTCTTGATTGCGACTTCTTTTTCGGGAAGAACCAAGTTAGTGGTGAGGTTCTCTTTGACTGTAGGCTGAGCTTTCTTAGTCTCGCCCCTTTTGAGTAATACTTTTCCTTCCAACATATCTTCCTTTTTAGTTGGGAAGGTTATAGTTTGAACCATGCATTCATTTTGTTCGGATTGTCCTTGGGAATCGCCTTCCTCTTGGGTCACATTGATAGTGGCTTGAACATTTGACCTTGTTTTAATGTAATGTCCTCCCGCTGAATAAGTGGTCGAGTGATAAAGTTCCATGTTTTGGTCCTCCCGCTGAAATATGCGGTAGAGTGATTGTTAATGTAATGTCCTCCCGCTAAAATACGCGGTAGAGTGATTGAACTTCTATTTCTTGTAATCTTTCCCTTGGTCGGTTCACTGCCAAGAAGTTTAGTTTCTATCCTACTGGATAAGCAGAAGGGGATGGCTTGCCGCCCATGCAGTTGTAATGTTCAGTTTGTTTATTGATGCTGACGATCCCCCGAACACCGTATGCTCTCACCCTCCCAGTCTGGGCTCTCGGTGAACAAAAGGTGGAAGGGTTCCCTTTAGTTGTTTTGCTTATTACTCTAACCTTAACGAGTAATTGTTGTGGATGAACTGCTATTGGCCTGAAAAAACAAAAAAAAAAATTAGTGGGATATTACATGATATTTGTTTCGATGCCATGGATTTCATATTCCATGAGTTTTGTATGACAATGTTTATATATCTAAATGTGTTATTTCCTTAAGCTATAATGAGCATTTATAATTATTTGATCAAAGCAACTTCTATTTGATGAGGTTATTGTGTCTTTAAGGTTTATTTATTAAAGGGTGCATGAAACAACTATTAAGTCCTTAAAAATCTTCGAATTTCTTGGGTTTTTCAATTTTCGAAGCCGACGCCAAGTCCAAGTCCGAGTCCAAAATTGGCTTGTCGAGTCTAAGTCGAGTCTTGTAACTATGATATTACCAAAGACATCCTACAATCACACATGGATCCTAAACCTCATGAATGAGAACACCAATGATAAGAAGCTCATGCGTTCAAGAGTCACACATTTTGCTATTAATTCCCTTACCTTGCAGAGTATAACAACTACATTGCCCAACTTGAAGCACATGTTTGTGAGAACAAGAAACTTGAAGCAAAGAGCATAGTCAAGACCATCTTTTATGATACACTTGTCAAGACTATGTGTGAGATCATCAAGGTAAAATTTTGATCAAATTTTTCTTTTAAAAGAAAAAAACAACATTAAAAGTCGTTTTTGTAATATGTTAATATTCTAATTTTAATTTTACATATAAGACCAATTGGGGATCACAACCTCCATGACTGGTCATCATAATGAAGCTATTACAAGATTGGACTTAAGACACCAAAGTCCCTACACTTCAATCTTCTATTAGACTATATACCTATCAGGCTTTAAGACAACAAAATAGCCATTTGACAATTAAAAAAAACTACTACTTCTTTGAATGAAGCCTCAACTATTCATCCTCACGTCATCATTCTCCGATTTGGCAATCCACACAAAGGACCAATTAGCATCTCTAGCATGTGGAATCCCTATAACAATTTTTAAGAAATCGATGCCCATCTTCATCTTTGAGAGCCAAGATTTACTATTAGATCCCATAACATGAATAACAAATGGAATACACAAACCCTATCTCAATCATTTTCACACACCCTAGCTCTTTCCCACTTTCAAGCAAAGCCACACAAAAAATGGAAGCTACATCGAAATTAACTCAATATCTATAGGAAGTAATCATATTATTATCTCCAAGCACCATTTTGTTGGAGTGAACCATAATTGCGGACTTGGTCTTGAAGATCTATCTGAGCCTAGCTTCTGTAATTTCTCTTATAAATGCCATATGTCAAGTCTTTGTAGAAAGGCATATATGGATGTGTTCATGGTTAAGTGGTAATACACAGTGAGGTGTGCAAGATGGAAAGTGGGGATTTGTAAGTGTAGGAAAATAATTGCTTGACATGTAGGCATACTTTGCATTACTAATTCTCATACTTGAACAAGTGATAACAGATTCACATTGTGCCTTCATGATTTCATTCTACTCCTCATGGCTGGGAGAGAAACTCTACATTATCACACCTCATGTCCAAAAACGCCAATACATTTTTGCCCAATTTGCGATATGATCGGCCAACACATTGGCCTCACAATATACATGAGAGATTTTATAATCCTTGAAGCAATCTAAGGTTTCAATGATTATTGATAATATCTTATTTAACTTCCAGTTCGAAGTTGTTTTGCAACATATGGTGTTGATTGTAATAATTGAATCACTTTCCAGGTGAATAAACTCCTTTTTAATCTTAAACATGTCTACAAACTTAATAAAGCTGCTTAAAATTCTGCTTTGTTGTTTGTTCCATCTATGAGTCTTTTTGTTGCCATTGCCAGCATATTGCTATCTTGGTCCTTGATTACACAACCAGCCCCTAACTTGCCTAGGTTTCCACAAGAACCACCATGAAAAATTAGTTTTATCCATTCTTCATCTAGAGGAACCCATTGTGCATCGCCCCTCACATTGACCTTCGGATTAACTTAACTAACCCCATGAACTGGGGGGTTTAATTTTTAATTTATTTATATTTTCTAATTTTTTTCATTCACTCTTGTTTTAGTTGTTAGAACCATTGATAGGGCTTTGCAATTGGTGCATGGGTATAAAAATCTCATGGGGTATCTATATGAGGCCATAGATAGGACCAAAGAAGTTATTCTATATTTGTATGGGTTAAGTAAACCAAATATGAACCTATATGGCACACTATTGATCGAAGGTGGAACCAACATATTCATATTGCTACCTACAATTTGAACCTCGAGTTTCTCTTCTCCCCTTAATGTAGAGTGGATGTCGAGGTTATTCTTGGCCTCAAAATGAGGTTGATCCCTATGACAACCTTCAAGATCTCATACACAATGAGTTACAAAGTTGTAGAAGGGTAGAAAAGGCATTTTATTCAAATTTATGCATTCATAGGAGAGAATCTACAGTCAAGTAAAAAAAATGTTTTATTTTGGTTTTAAAAAATTTAACTTCTAATTTATACTAAAATTCTTGCAAAGTTATAGATGTTATCCTTGTAGATTTGTGGTGGGCAGAGTTTGGTGCCACAACACTTAATCTTTACAAGCTTGTCATCCACATTATATCCCAACCTTGTGGCTTTTATTTATTGTGAGTGCAATTGGAGTGCTTTTGAGACCATTCACAAAAATAAAGTACAACAAATTCACTCAAAAGAAAAGAAGCAATAATCTGCAAAAAAATGCGATCATAAATGATTAATCGTGAATCATGAAGCCAACTAATTTTTATGCTGAAATAATAATGATTAGCAAAAAAAATGCTGACCAAATTTTCAATGATTTTTCGTGTTTATATTTCCAAAAAATTGGCAAAAAAAGGTGAAAAACTTGCTGCAAAAACCTGCAAACCCTAAAAATCCTGTGAAATCACTATATAGACAGCCCCACGACATTCTAACAAAGAATGCACGATGGGAAAAGGCATGATGACAATTTGTAGAGGAGGTGCAATAAGAGTAAGTAGAGGAGGCACAAGGTGCGCAATGATTCGTGAGAAGAAGCTACAAACTCATGACATGAGGAAAAGGTAGAGGTGATGTTCACAAATTCTTGTGTATTTCTAGCAAGATCTCTCTAAGATGAAGTGGTAGTCACACAAAATTGAATCATGTTATTATGCTAAGTCTTGTCAACAAGTTACAAAATACATATACAAGTCTTTTGAGAATATCCATTTTGTTTTAATAGAGTTTAGAAATATTTTAATCTTTTCATAGAAGAAGGTATGATCGAGCACATAATTCAAGACCACAAATAATCTAAAATCACAATTTTTTTAATTGTTGATAACCAGAATAAGGGCTGTGTTTACATATATAAGTGCCGAGTAGAAAAAACCACAATCCTTATAGAAAAAAATTATAGAGCAAAAAGGAAGCAATATACATTGTTGATGCATTAACTAGGTGTAAATTCATTTTCCCAAGAAAATACTAAGCGAAAAAATATATCTTAATAAAAACAAGATTTCAAGTACGATGTAGTTTTTACTTTAACAAAGATAAGTTAGCAAATTCAACATTTCTTTTTGAATTACAAGAGCCACAAGAATGAACCCAAAATATAGCCTTTTATTCAAACTTTTTCCCTTTCATTGTCTATTTTCCATCTGCATCTCTAGTTAGATCTAGCTAGCCACACTAATAAATTATTAATATGCAATCCTATATGGATGTGGATGCTCTAATATTTTCAAATTTAGTTTTGTGACCATCTCCTCAGAAACTAGATTATCAATACTTCCACTATCAATGATCACATTACAACACTTACCTCTTGACTTGCACTTTGTTTTGAATAAGCTCTTCCTTTGGGCTGGTCCTCCTTTTCCTTCATCTCTCAACAAGGCTCTTCTAACAAAAACGGTTTCTCCTCTTTTTGCCTCTTCTACATGCTTAGATCTAGCCTCCTCATCTACATGGGAAACTCTAGCATATCCTCTAGTCTTCTATTTGATCCTCCTTGATTTTGATGGTAGTCATAAGCTCTATGTCCTTCACCAAATCTGAAACATGTTCCTTTGAAACCTTCTCTTTTGGCTCCTCTTCCAAATCTTCCTCTTCATCTTTGGTATCCATCATTTTGGTCCCTAGGGCGGTATGTATTTTCACCCTTGTTATTGTGACTGGAGCTTGCATCCTCATTCTTCTTTTGTTCATCTTGTCAACCTCCATAAGATCTGCCACGAGTTCTTCCTCCATGACCTCTTCCTCTTTGCTTGCCCTCAAATCTTATATTCAACTTCTCTTCTACCTTCACTACAAATTGGTATGCATCTTCAATAGTGGTCAATCTAACCAACCTTAGTTATTCTTAGATATTGGGTTTCAATCCTTTGATATATCTAGCTACCTTTTCTTTATTAGCCTGTATGCGGCCAGCTCCGATGATAACCTTGTAAACTCTTTAGCATATTCTTTGACTATTCTACTTGACTGCCTCAAACTTTGCATCTTCTTCAAGAGCTCCAACTCATTACCCACTGGAATAAACTGCCTCTTCAATTTTTCCACTATTCTATCCCATTTGGTTACCTTTTCCTTTCCTTTTTGATTTCTCTCTAATTGCACCATTTGGTTACCTTTTCCTTTCCTTTTTGATTTCTCTCTAATTGCACCTCCTTCTACCAAATTCCAACATGACCCTTAAGCTTGGTCTTTGTAAATCTGACCCTCTCAAGATCTTCTATCTCTTCATATTCAAATTACTCTTCCATATCATTAATCCAATCTATTAGTTCTTTGAGATTGAAACTACCTGAATATTTGGAGATATCAATCTCGGGTCTCTTCCCAATTTTTGTTTGGCTTTTAACAATCTTCTTGTTCAAGTTCCTCTTCACTTTCTTAGATTCTGCATCAACTTAAGGTACAACATCTTTGTATTCACTCTCATCTCCTCTTCTAGGTTCAAACCCTCTTCTTAGTTCCTCTTGGATTGCATTAATCTGCCTTTGCAAAGCCCTAAATTCTTCCTTTGTCACTATATCTCCCAACACGGTCTTTTTGTGGAGGCTTCTTGTTTTTCTCCTCTTACACTATGTACGAAACTTCTTGTGCAAAGTTGCCAAAAATAAGCAATTTTGCTTTCACCTCGAACAAAAAAACCTCTAGATCCTAGTGCAAATTGTCTCAACCTTCGACAATCAATCCACACACAAGAACAACAACCAGCTCTGATACCTCTTGAAATGAGTTAGCTCAAACAAAACACAAAAATATAATAACACAGATTTCACACATGTAAATATTGATTCTTTATTGAAAATATGACTGATTACATAACAAAAATATGACATGCAACATGCAACAAATAGCAACACATCACAATGTAATTCCCCTTGCTTCTAGAGCCTTTTGCCTTTCTGTAGCTACCCCCTCCCCTGCAAAAACCGAACTGAATTCGACCCTTTTCCCCTTTTTTGACAAGGTAACATTTTTCCCTCCTTTTTCCATGCCTTGGGATATGCAGAAAAAATGCCCTATTGGGTTTTGGTGCTTCCAAGTGTATTTTGAAAATTATAATTTCCCTCCTAAAAGTAGTGCAACTTTTGGGAGTCAACTTTTGACCTAGGCACCCGATTGAGCCCTTTCTTTTAAAGGGAAGATTTCAGATTGTTCTCATCCGTGATATTCCCAGATCAAGAATTGATCGGAGATTCATCAAGGTCACATTCAATCATTAAAAGGTCCAAAATTCAAGTTGAATATTTTTTATAGGATTTTTGAACCTTGAAACATTAGTATCTCACTATCTGCAAATGATCTCTGGCTAATTTTTTTAACCCTAGGCTAATTTTACAAATTTAAAGCTCCGGGTAAATTTTCAGGTCTCCACATTCTCGAATGCAAAAAAATTGAACATAAAAACCCTGTAATTTTAGTCCTTTTAATACATCTTAGAGGAATGAGCTTCACGAGTATCAATCAAGATTCAAAACTATCAGAAATTAAAGTAAAACATGTTTTTGGGTGATGCAAGATTGCTCTTACACCTTTGGATGCTCCTACATCACAAATTTATCACGTAAGGAATACAAAAATTAGAAAGGGAACAATTTGAAGAGGAAGAAACAATTCTAGCTCCTGCAAAGGCATTAGGTGATAAATAATGAATAACAAAATGAAGCCAGCTGGAACCATTTTGTGATTCCATACCAAAATAATCCATAACACAATAATCATTAAACATAATTTATTCAACTGCAAGTAAAAGTTTTATAAAAGGAAACCTGTATGCTGGTCCAAAATGAACAAATGATTGGAATTGGAATTTACAACGGCCTCTAGAATCCAAACTCTTGGCATATTGGCAAGCATCTTTGCCTCGCCCCTTTTTTGTGAATACTAAAATTGATGGATTGAGCAGCAAGCCCACTGAACTAAGACCAGGTGATGTCTCTTGAACCTCATCGATATCATCCCATAAAATCAAAAACTTTGTTTTGTGTCCAAAGATATTTGAATAAAACCCTAGCATTCGTGGAGAGAGAAAAAGTCGACCCTGCAATTAAATCACTTTTCAATCCAATTAGATGTGTATTTTTATGCTCCAGTCTAAACACCACAAATATGAAAACCGTATGCATATTATAGGAGGCAATTTTAATTTTTATTCGTAGAAAAGAACTCAAGTTCATTCACAACACAAGTGTTAACTGTAAATGCTACATGGATGGCCTTTATGAGTTATAGGAAAACCAAATAAACTATTGACACATTTACTTACTAAAAGTAGTGGAAAATTCCTAGCTTCAGATGCTAATAGACTGCAAGCAACCTGAACTACCTTATTCAAGAACAAAGAAAGTATTCGAGCCTAGGAAAAAAAATTAGAAGTTTGATCTTAGCTATATTATTCATGAGAAGAAGAATTATCAAATAGTAAAGAATCTTATAGTAAATGTGAAAACTATTTGATATTGATTCTGATTTATAAACTTGGATCCATAAGTTTCAAAAACAACAAACACATATAATTAATAGAAATCAGAAACACATTTATTCAATGAGAAATGTGAAAAGAAACGAGAGCAGTTAAAGATATCAGCCAACTAATCCACAAACCACTTAGATCAATCAACTCATCTACGAACTGCCTCAAATTTTCATAAAAAGATAACTTTTCAATACTAAAACTGGAACTTAGGCATAGCCAACTCAACATTTTATTTTTTATTATTGGATTGTTGTATTTTTGCTACAGGTAAGTTTTTGCACATTGACGGCCAATGACAAACAGAAGAAATAAACACACCAGCTAACAGAAAAGAAAATGAACAAACTAAAGGTTCACAAATTTTGGAAACTAAATATTATTCATTTTGGTATGTAAAGACATGGTCATGGATGGGCCAATTGGGCTGAAGGACTAAACAAAGGCTCTTGATTTTACTTACTGGTTGGATGCTAAATAATTCTGAGATGGCAGGTAATCGTGTATGCGACAGTCAGCAGCCAATAAATAATTATAAAAGAGCCCTCTATTCCCGTGAAAACTTGAAATGGTTCCACCTACAAACAATGCTTAATAAATTAAGCCCTAAAATAATAATTTAGGAGTTCTAATACCCCAGAGTCCCACATACAATACTGAATCCTCATAAAGTGACCTACAAAAAACAATCAGACAAATACATTACAAACATTTTTTCCTGGATCTGACAGTGACCAATTGTATTGCTCTTCAAACAATTCAAGGTACATGAACTTTTGGAGAAACAAAATATAGGGCAGATATAGAAAATGTTAAAATGGAGCGTCAATATTGCACAATGATCAATACTTTAATGGAACCTGTAACCTTTGCAGCCTCCAAGTCCATAACATAACTAAAAATATGCATAGAAGGTTTGCTTGGTCAATGATTAGATGTCATTTTTGGGAAGCATTTTGGGATATGTTTGACATTCCTTTGAATAAATCAATAACACTATCCTCAGACGAATGAACAGACTAAAGTGGTTGAACTGTGAAGACATACTATCTAGTTATTGCTAATGTACTACGATCTCACCTTCACATTTGAGATAATATCTAAGTACATTGAGCATGCCTACAACATAACTATTCATAGTTCTATGGGGCTAGGCCTTCCCAAATATGTAATGCATTTTTCAGCTAGTGAATTCATTAAATATTTGGAATGGACTCTTTAATTATTCTTCTACATTTGTTTTCTATTTCCATGGTATGTTCAACACAGCTTTCATAAATGGATCCTTTTACTAATTGGTTCACAATATGTCCTCTATGCCACTCTTGGGCCCAAAGGATCAAAAAAAGGTTTCCTTTCTTTGCTTTAGTGCACTCTTAGTTTTTTATTCGACATCAATGATTGTATTTCTCCTAGACCTTATTGACTTTGCACTTTATTGTGAGGTCTCATCATTATCCACAATTATTTGTTTCGTCTTTCAAAAGACTTTACTAATCTATTCATAGGTATCCTAGAAATGAAAGGTCTTACAAAAATATACTACCAATTGAACCAGTCTCTAGTACCCCATCAAAAATCTTGATAAGCATACCAAGCCCTTGGATCCTCGCCAAGGGTAGCATTAAACTGATTCACCTAAAGATTTGAATCCATTTCTATCACCTCCATTGATGTGCAAATACAAGTTTCCAAATGCACCTTTGACTTACCTAGCCCTTGTAATGCAGCATGTTCTACTTCCGTTAGTGCAAATCTTTCTATTTGTTGTTTTTGGGCATCAATATTGCTCTTCATGGTTATGGGAGATATAACCCCCTTAGAATACGGATTTTGGCTTAGCCTAAAATCCTAAATCTAGAGGTGGGATTCCCTGGATTGAAATGTAGAGAGAGAAGCTTGTGTGTGAGCTTGAGAAAACTTTCAAAGTGTGGAAAGAGAAAGAGCAGAGAGAGGAAGAAGACTTCTTGTGTGGGAGACACAAGGAGACTAGAGATTTGAAGTATTGTAGGAAAGGAATAGACAACTGGTGGGAGTGTCATGGAAAATTGACCTATGGTGGATGGCAAAATGCGTTAGTGTTGTTCAGTTTTCAGAGTCGTAGCTAATTGCTAGGGATATTTGTTAGTAGTCGATACATCATTGACCAGGTAAACCTTCTACGCATATTTTTAGTTATGTTATGGACTAGGAGGCTGCAAAGGTTACAGGTTCCATTAAAGTATTGATCATTGTTCATTAAAGACGCTCCATTTCAACATTTTGTATATCTTCCCTATATTTGTTTCTCCAAAAGTTCACATAACTTGAATTGTTTGAAGAGCAATACAATTGGTAACCATCAAATCCACGAGAAAATGTTTGTAAAATATTTGTCTTATTGTTTTTTGTGGGTCACTTTATGAGGATATCTAAAAATATGCATAGAAGGTTTACTTGGCCACTTTATGAGTATATCTAAAAATTTGCGTAGAAGGATATCTAAAAATATGCTGCAACTCGGAGTGGCAATTATCAACATAGTCAGTGATGACACAATCAGGCAAAAACAATGCAAGCCACAAGAGGAACCACCAGGGAAACCACCACGTGAAGGGAATGAGGCCAATGATCCAATGTTGCTGACCGTGAGCATCGGGAGGAAGCCAGCCATCATCAAGATGGAAACTATGGGGAGGCAATTGACAAACAACATTGTTGACAAAGGCTCAGGAGTAAACATACCGCCAAAATATACTTGGAAAAGCCTCGTAAGACAAACACTTTGGTCATCGACCTTCTACTTGGTAGGTGTCGACAAGCATGGCATCAAACCATTGGTAATATTGATGGCACAACAAGCAATGATCGGGACACAACAATTTATTTTGGACTCTATAGTCATCCCATTACAGAAGAGGGTGTACGACGCACTCCTAGGGAGGGATTGGTTGATCACCGCCAAGGCAAGCCACAATTGGAAGTGCAGCACACTCTCAATCGAGAGTGAAGGGAGGAAGTACATCATCGACCTAAGGAATCAGGCGGTGAGTGAAGAACTGGCATCCTCCAACTCAAAGTTTGAGGATGGAGATCCAAATCCCAAAATGGATGAAGGAAAATAATGGAACCTAATGAGGAAGGTGTGCTTGAGCTAGAAGACTACTCTGAAGATGAAATGAGTTCCTTGAATGGATTATTCCACTGGCAAATGGAGGACTGCAAGGTATTTTCGTCAATGTGTAATTTTCTTGAAGCTACAACTCTTGGTGGAGAGCAACCGATGAAAGCATGTAAAGTTATTGACAATACATCCTAACAAAACGAAGATCAAAAATGGAAGAAAAAAGAAAAGGGGATCGAACAAAATGAAAAGATTGAAGGCAAAAAATTATTTTGGAGCAATAAAAGTGAAAAGAACAAAATTAAATATGGATTAAAAGGCACTTTATTAAAATATTGTATATGGTGAAGGTAGGAGAAATTAATGAGTCAAAATTAAAAATTATTCTAAAGTGTTGGGCTAAAAAAATAAAGACAAATGAAAAAATTAAAAAATAAGGAGTTGGTCAAACATTTTTCACCAGCATTATATAAACCACTGTTGGCAAAGGTCATTCTCATTCCAAGAAAACAAAATTGGCAGCCTACAATTCCTTGAGAAACCTCTTGCACAAGTTGGCAGAGTACAACTTGGTAGTGTACAGGCTGGCAGAGCACGGCTTGGTAGTGTACGAGCTAGCACAGTACGGCTTGGTAGTGTACAGCTTGACACAGTACGGCTTGGCAAAGTACAGTCTGATAGAGTACTATTTGGCAAGCTCTTGGCACAAGTAGTCACCATACAACAAGGTCCTCAACACATATGGGTCATTGTTTCCATACGACATCAAAATTCCCCTCACCACTTAGAGGTCACTAATACTGTATAATATTCGGGCCCTCTCCATTCTGTACAACAGAGCTATGCAGTATAACAATGCCAGGTATGCCCTTTGCACTTTGTCTATTCCGTAAAGAAGCATTCTGGAAGTCTAAAGTTAGCATTGGAAGTACTTTTGGTAGGTCTCTTGGACATCATTCACCTCATACGGCCAGCAGTAACTCCCTTTGTATGGCTTCTTCACTTGGCACAATGTCTTGGCATATTGGTATGACAATTCCTTGTGTTACGAGTATGACACTTTTTGGTATGGCCTCACAACCTCGGAATGTGTAATGTACCCAACTTAACCTTACAACGTTAGTACTTCTTCAATTTTGTGAAGTCTCTAAAAGAGACAAAATTGCAAAATGAATCGAAAGGTCATTAAAGGAAGTAGACAAAGAAGTGAATGATCTATTACAATCATATCTTTATAATCCAGACTCAAAACTATAAATTAACAAATTATCATACCAAGCTGATCGATAAGAATGATTAAGTCATTGTGAGAGGTAAAATGTATGATTGGATTGTGAGAGGTAAAATGTATGATTGGAGATCATCATGCTTAATACGGTTACATGAAGTTGACCATCGCTGCATATCGACCATACTTACAAAGAGTAATCAACACGACATGTTGTCAATGGACAATCGGCAAAGAGAAGGGTTGGATGATCAAAGATACCATAAGCATCACTGTGAAGAGCAAACCAGATCGAGAATCAATTGTCATCAGCAAAATCAAAGATATCCAATGCAGAACCATTACAATACAAATCGTTGATCAATGAAGAATAACAGCAATATCAACCAAAGACAAGGAGAATCCATATCACAATCAAGAAGGAAGAAGACTAAACAAACATATGTATAGTCACCAAGCAGAATTAATGGTGAAGATCATCATCGGTCATCAATATTTCAAAGATCAACCGGCTAAGGCATGAACTGATCATAATAGAAGATAATGATTGGACCGATATCTAAATAGCAGTAATAATCAATTATCATCCACAATCAATATCATAAGAAGAAATACGGCATGGAATAAACAGTGATCAATAAGAATAATAATGACTACCTATGTTAAACATAAACTAATGTCCTTGTGAAAAGACATGAAGACAATCCATTGTCAATGATTAGCAATAATGAATGGGTGTGTTGACTATTGTATACAAACACGAAATGGATTAATGCAGCGTTTTGAAGTATTATGGAGTGATGCGATTAAGAAGAGACATGAGTCATGTCCTTTACACGTGATTCCTCATCCCAAGTACAAGATATAAGAAGGCAGTTCTATTATTCAATTCAAGGTATCGAAAGTTGTTTTTAATTTTATTCTTGTATCCCAATGTGGATCTGCTCATTAAAAGCATCTTTTGGCTAAGTGTCAAAGCAGGTTGCATACATTTCAGGATTAAAATAAGATACAGCACCACCATTGCAAGCTAATACAATCATATTGGAAACAGCACCATTAATTATTGTTGCAAGCATATAATTTAAGATTAGGGATAGCAACATATCACAGTGAGTGATATCCTCATATACCTCTGCACATTCACAAAGACACATATAGAATAGCAGACCACCGTATCATTCTAAGAAATATTTGGAAGGTAATTTCATTAGTTTAAGGACCAGGATCAGACACAGCAAGCATATCAACAAGAACATTGCAAATTCATATCGGATATACCAGGAAAACAGAGATAATCATTCGGTTGCATTGCGCCTAGCGCATATACATATATATATTGATCAAGATCATTTTATGCCTTATTGCTAGATCCGTGATAGCATTGATATTGACTTCATATCATTATATTATAAGTGGGAGATCATTGTGTATCAAATCATTATTGCATTGATTATCTTTATTTACAAGTATTTACAAAGAAATTGAGGAAAGAAGTCTCTTGCAATTGATTCTTATGAGTTAAATGTTCCTACTTCATAAATAAAAACATAAGGGGACACTACAGTGGTATCAAAGAATAATCTTGCCATCTTGTGGGATAAACTACATAACCGCCACATACAACTTGGGTTAACTATTCAACCCCTCCAAATCAAAGATCAAACAAAAGTTGCAGGTCTGATCTCAGCCATTGCAGCAGGAACAAAGGAATCAGCAAAGACGTTATTATCAATGGTATGCTGTATCATTTCAATTCTATTTACATTTACAATATATGGGAGATTCTGTTGGGAACAGTATCACGTACCTGATTTAATCAGAATCACATTTAAGGTATGTCAAACCCATATACATTAAACTCGGCAAATACATTAGTTTAACAGTAGTTCTCAGGAGTGTTGCTTAGTATCATAAAGAATAAAGCATCTCAGAAATATTATGACTATTAGAACTTTATCAAAATCATTACTGCATACTTGATAGCATCATAATATTATCAGCACCTTAATATTTTAAGGATATGATAGAAGTTATGTTTAGTAGTAGTTCATCTTGTAGGGTGAGGTGTGAAATGTAATGAAGGGGTGACGAGGGGCTCATAAGTAGGCCGTTCTAGAATGACCAAAGTGGCATCTAGAACCTTGAGGGCCCTTACACGGAGAAGTCAAGGAACCCAGTTACATTCTCTACCTAGCCCCACAAGACATGGTTATTTTGGGAGAAATAGATTTGAGGGGTAAGCAAACTGCCAAGTGAAACAAGAAGGTTGTAGAAGACAACTTCTCTTGGGCTTGGTGTAGAAATGGTTCCAAGAAAACCCTTCCTATCTCTTTCCCCCACTCTTATGTGTTGTAATTTTAGCTAATAATGAGAGTTGTATCTAACCCTACCAAGTAAGTTGGATAAGGCCTGCAGTGGAATGAACCTATGTTACATCATACAAAGGCACTTCTTGTGGATTAGTTGCTCCGAGAGATGGATCGGATCCTAGATGGATGTCCCCATCTCCTGTGAGCCAAGTGAACTATGTCTATTTGTGTATGCTTTGTGTCTTCATGCATTCATGTGTATATTTTGTGTTTTCAAGTGTATGCTCTGTGTTTGGCTCTATATTTTTTTTATGAATGAATCAAAAGGATATAATTTATTATGTTTTGAAATTCATAGACATGAGTCATGCTATTGTGCAAACATGGGTCAATCCAAAATACGATAAGAGAAAACTTGTTATAAAATCATGAAATGTATATGCAATTCATATCATCATTCGTATGAAGAATACCCCATAATGAATATATTGAGTCAACTGCCATAATAGTGATATACGGAAGTACAAGAAGGGAGAAGGGTGATGAGGTCCTCCTCTAGGTACACCACCTCATGGTAGTTGACCGATGGTCCCATGAGGCCAAAGGGGTGTAGACAGAGTCCACCGCTCTTGGACTTAGAGGAAAAGGACGTTCAGGACACCCTATTTTATCTTTCTAAACTCTATCATGATTGATTATTGAAGGAATTCCAACTGCAAGAGAAGGATAAGGATGGAAGTGATGAAGGAGAATGGTCATAGGATACCTCCCTATGTAGACCACCTTATGGTAGTTTGACCAATGGTCTTGTTGTGCCTTGCACACACTCCCCATCGTCAATAGGGTCCCCCTTTGTTGCCTGCCTCTTCGAGGTCTCGTAGGAGTTTTAGTTTAGTTTGTAGAGTTAGGTGCAATATAAAATTGATCTGGTCAAAGTATGCCATGGGATTTGGGAGAAGCCTCTGCGTTTGGTCTCACAATGCCAAGTTGGATCCTAGAAGAAGATGAAGCTTTTTAAAGGGGGAAATTCGAAATAGAGTTGCACCATTATCTCTCAAAGACAATTTTCCTTCAAAGGAAAAATGGCAAAGTAAATAGAAAAGGGACAATTTAAAGTCTACGTTCGCATCTTGTCCAAAAGATACCGAGTTTGAGTCCATCCCTAGTCTCACATTTTACCTCTAATGGCCGAATTTCTCCCTTAGTCGCCAAAATAAGTGAAAAGGTAAAAAGAAAAGTGGAGGGGCAAAAATTTGCAAGAAGACGTTTAAAGTCAAATTCGCACAATTTCGCTCACCAAGCCGAGTTTCACCCTTTTCTTGAATCGGCTAGGTATATAAGAAGGAAAGAGGGAATCAAGTTTTCCCGGTTTCCCGTACAAAGCCAAAAATTTTCCTTAGAGACCAAGTAATGGAGTAAAGAGGAAATACAGAAGGGCATGATAAAGTGCTAATTCACTTTTTGCAATTTGCCTCATAACACCAAGTTTTCTCCCAGAAAAAAAAAAATTTAAGCGAGGTGAAAGTAATAAGTAAAAAATTTCAAGGAGACGTTTTTCAAGTCAAATTCACATTCTCCCTTGCAAACCCGAGTTTGGCCCCTTAGAAAGGCGAAAGTAAAATAAAAGGGCGTTTTTTAAAAAAAAGAGGTCTCACTCGCAATTTGGCTAGCAAAACCGAGTTTTCTTCAGCGAAAGGCGACGGTAAAAAGTGAAACAAAGAGAGCCCCCCTAGTCATAAGTTCGCATTCTCTCTTGCAAAGCCGACTTTTTCCCTGGAAACAAAGAAAAAGGTATTAAAAAAAAGAAGGGTGTCGTTCATAAAAATTGCGCAACTCACATTCTTCCTCAAAAACCCGAGTTGTTCCTGTTATCACTTGGACCTGCACCCCTGTTTGCTAAGCTATCAACTCAGCAGGCCTGTGACACATGGGAACCCTCCTAGGCCTGTGGGTTGCCTAAAAAATGGAGTGAACCTCCAGAGTAAGCTGGTTCTTTTCAGATTCTGCACCTAACTAACAATTTCTTCAGGGAAAAGAGTAAGGAGGAGAAAATGTAAAACTAAAACTTGAATCTAAGGTGATTGCACCAGATGGTATTCTCTTTGGAATCTATCTAAGCAAAAGACACACAGTACAACAATGATAATAAACCCTTTTTTACACTGACCAACAACTCATAACCCTTGCATCAATGCTTCATAAACAGGCTCGATAATCACAGTCCTAAGAGGGAAAAAATCCTTTTTTCACAACCTAAGACTATTAATCATTAAAACACAGCTTATGACCTGCAAGTAGTATATGTATTTCTGCATAAGGCATCAAAAGGAGATGTAAATTTTAAGGGGGGCAAAAGCCAACCACCAAAGAACTGACTAACCCTGAAGATGCAGTAACAAAGAAAGATGAGAAGTAGAGCAGCAAACCAAGCTATTATCCTTGCCAAACAGGTATCACCAAGCTTTATAAATCCTGAAAATGTGTTACAAAGACATCCATTCTTGCAGAGAGAACCAAAAAATTACAGTCTGCTCCAAGATGAATGAATCAGAACCCTTACAAAAATAAAGGTTCCCAGTATATATGCCTTTTTCCAAAGTTATCAAGAAGACTCCACCTCCTCATTTTAGGTCGAGCAAACTCAAAAACCCTACTTTTTGGGCCTCAAAAATATCTCAAAAGGGATAAACCTGAGCCAAAAGGCTAAGTCATCCATTCTGCAACCATAAAACCTCATAAATGCAACATAAATGACCCTGAAATGCCCCTGACAGGCCTGCAAGCCCTCATAAATGCAAAAATATCCCTCCTACTGCCCAAACAAAATATCTAATAAAGTGATTTTTTTTAAAAAGATTTATTATTCTCTGGTCAGACATTTGTTTGACTTTATTTTCATTTATATTTAAAAGCTTTAATAATATAAAAGTAATAGAATTGTTTTAATTAAAGTGACAAAAATAAATAAATCACTTTAATAACACAATTTTATTATTTTTATTTATTAAATAATAAGATGTAATAAAAGATATATTTAATAAAAGTGTTTGATTAACACTTTAATAAATAAAATTCTTTATTATATTTTATTATTTTTTAAATATAAAACAAAATAAAATCAAACCTATGTTTGATCAAAAAATAATAAATTTTTTAATAAAAAGAAAAACTTTAAAAAACATTTGTTTACAAGTCTTAGAGGGCGCATTTCTTGAGTTTTGAAAGTTAACTTGCTAGGAAAATTGCAAGGGGGACAAAGTGATAAAAAAATCACTTAGGAAGCCAAAGATTTTACAAAATTTTTAAAGTGATTAAAATCACTTGGAGGCATATGCGAACCTCAACATGGCCTCCATGCATATTGCGTGGCATAAGCAGGGAATAGAAATGATTTTTTAATGAAGACATTTTTAGGGAAACATAACCCTAAAATCTTCATTCGCCTCTTCACTTTTGCTCTCGATAATTCTAGAAACGGCTCTGCATCCTTCTGGGCGCCGCTTAGGGTTCGAAGGAAAAAAAATCACACATTCTTCAGTCTGGGCGCATTTTTGAGCGCTGGGCCTCTGTTTCTCCTACGGTCGGCTCTTCTCTCTTCGTATTTGCTGGTTTCGGGCTCATTTTGTGGAGCCGCTGTGAAAATTGTTGCGTTTCTGAGCATTTGTTGGATGTTCGAAGTGACTCCTTGCTTGCTGGGCGCGATCCCTTCACTTTGCATCCATCATTTTGCACAGGTCCGCCATTCTTCACCGATTCTGGGAGGAAAAAATGCTTTTTTAAAGTATGCATGGCTTTTCTCTCTGTGTCTTTCTGAAATCTTTCATGTATTCGAACCTGCTCGGCATTTGCTTGCATTTTTTGTAAAAATTGACTTATGTGATCTGTTGCATTTTCTGTAAACTTTTAACTCAGCACTGCAAAATTATCTTTCCCCTTTCTAATAATTATGAGAAAAATACTTCGAATACTGTGTTTTCCATTTTTCTGAGCACTGTATTGAAGCTTTCGATGAGAACTCTTTGTCTTGAACGGGTAATAGCAACATATAAATGTTTCACTTCACTGCACAAAAGATTATGCTTGATATTGTCAAACTTGGGATATTGATTTTGCTCACAGCTGTTGAAACCTTTCTGATTCATGAAGTCATATACTACCCGCCACTTCATGCCCAATGGAGAGCCACTGAAAAAATTATATAGCAACACATCCTGAAATTCAAGTCCTTTGCATTCAAGTATAGTCAACACAAGAGACTGCTTCCCCACTTGCTCAAGGACCTGGACTTTCTGATTATCATCTCGTACTAATATTGCTTGTTCAGCACCAAACTCATACTTTGCACTTCCTATGCTTCCTCCATTACCAAAAATAGTGGTAATAATATTTTCCTCTTCCCTAGTATCCAGAACTGTTGGAGCTTCTCCATATATTAGACTGGTTTCTGGGTTCAATTTATCTACAGCAAAAGGAAAGAAATGATACAGCACCTCCATGACACTTTGGGTGATTCATAACTAATGACTGCAATCAAAGTGCTATGATGGTATGCTGCTACTGTGAATGTCTTATGATCTTTGAAATCACCTTTCTGCTGCTCTATATGTGCTCTTCTTGGCTCTTATTGGTGTCTTGAATAAGGTTCACTAACATTGTTATTTTCCCTTGAGGGACCTGTGACTGCTCTTTTACTAACTTTCCCATAGTGTACTTGGACTGTATTCATCTTTAAAGGTCACTGAGACTTTGTGTACCAAAACTATGCTTGCTAGACACAGTATGAAGACTGTGACATACATCATTTGTCCTTAAAGCTTTTCTTCTCTGTCAAACACCATGGCTGCTCATACTCACAAATAGCCCTTTACTGTGATATACATCATTGTGACTATATTCTATGTCACAAGGTCTTCTTTGTGTCTTCATGATCTTAATGCTACAATTTGATCTCATTCATTGTCATCTATGTGTGTAGTTGCCCTATGATTGTGTCAAACCCTTTGGGTGCAAGACTGTTATGAACATATGACTGTCTTTCTCTCTTTATATTCTTCCTCTCCATTCATGCCACAAATGTCTTATTTGAAATCCTTTGAGACTGTCTCAAGCCTTTATAACTGTATTTACCCTCTTCATAGATGCTCTGTCTACACTAGCCCATGCAGCCCTTGATTTCTGCCTTTGTTTTGCAACTAGTGTTGATATCTCTGTATCTCTGTCTATCAATGTACAGTGGCTCGTGCATAACTTCAATGCCTAAACTTCATATTCAAACTTTTTATTTCTCACTGATTGCAAGAAAGTGTCGCCTTCCGTACCTTTCTTATGGGATGAGATTGTCTAGCACACTGATCTTTGAAGTCTGAACTGTCTATATTACGATCATAATGATCCTTATGACACAAATTCAGTGATTCCTTTCTTCCTTTCTGTGGCTTGTTTTCCGGAGTTTTACCACCCTTGCAATGAATTTCTTGAGGTTTGGAATGTCTCCTGAGAGTAGGATTTGACCACTGCCTTCTACGATTAGACTGCTGAAATTTCTACTCCACATCTTCATAATTATTTTCAAGGTGATCATTGTTCTCAGGTGACTGAGAGCCATCCAGAGAATGTAAGGTACTATCACTCCTATGCTGCTGTAGCTTATATGGATGCATACCTACAGGATTGGAAGTGTAAGTTTTATCAATTTCATATAGCATATCTTCACCAGGATCATCTAGAGAGTGTAGGGTAGCTTCATCCTCATTCTGGTGTGGCCCAGGTGACTGATCTCTTATAAATCTGACTTTATCTTCAAACAATCGCTGCCATTGTTTTGCAACTAGTACCACAATCTGAATATTTTCTGACAGTAACTCCACCCTCTGTTTTGACAAAATCATCGGTATAGAATACCCCTGCTCTATTCTCATTTTTTGAAGAGACAGTTCTAAAATGACCTGGTCTATTGGGCATAGGAAAAGTACTATCTGCACTATTATCGTAATCAGGATAAAGACTTTTAATTTCAAATGGAATAATGACTAGAAATTGAATGTCTTCTCCCCTTTATCACCAGCCCTGACATGATTTGATTGTACGAAACCTTGATTTTCCTCACATGAGCTGGGCTCAACCCTTGTGGGAGCCGCATTCGTCTCCACTCATCTTAGTGAATTTTATGACCAGCAAACTGTCCTTTTTTCTTTTCCTGCACATGAAACAAACCTGTTAGCAAAAATGCATATTCATGGTGACTTTCCTTTGATCTGATCTTTGCCTTTTGGAGATTCCTTCATGATGCGAGCTATATGCATTCGATGTATGTAGGGATCATATATATATATGCGTGCATTTGTACATATGTTAGAAATGCAGCCAGCTATTGCTTAGAACAAAATGTTCTAACACATTGTTTGTTTCAACTTTTTGCAGATATCAGAAGGAAAACATCAACGGACCAGGGTGGAGCAGCAAGACAAAGGCTACGACGAGCGTCTCTCAACTGTTCCAGTCATTCAGGCAATGACTGGTTCCATTTTTGACATGCCTTTGCCTCATTTCTTTTTCTTTGTACTTGCATACATATATGTATATTTCCTTTCTGCATTGGATGTACGTAGCTAGTCCCACGGCTCCTTGTGTGGGACGCAATTTTGAATATGAATAAAATACTTTTCTTTTGCAATGAGATGTTTTTCTTTGTTGTTACAGAATAAAAGTACTTAGAAACATCATCTTTAAAACACCAAATAGAGAATAAGTATACACTAGCTTTCTTTTGTTCATGCTAGCATTTCTCAACCTATTTTTCAGCCAGGAGCGAAAAATAGGTAACAGTTCCCGAGTTGTGTGTCGAGCCTACAAAGGGAGGTGAAAGATAATATAAAGAGGGGCAGAAATTTGCAAAGAGATCGCCATTCGCACAATTTGCCTCATGAAGCCCGGGTTTTCTCCTTTTAGTGCAACCCCAGGTTAAGGTAAAATGACAAAAGAGGGCAAATCCGGGGTTTTTTAGCAAAAGTGTGAACTTTTCTTCACAAATCATTTCTGCATTCTTCCTAAAATCATTGAGCCTTCACCAAAATCCGATCGAAGCAGGGCAAGGGAGGCGTTTTGGCAGAGAATCCATTCTTATACCTCTCTATTTGTGTCGGATTTCCTCCTTAGGCCATGAGTTGCATGATTAAGCAAAAGGGGCGTTGTGAAATTCACATATTGTTTTACCTCTCAAGGCATTGTTCAAACAGCAGAAGGTTAGGAGTATAAGTCGCACCAACGAGCATTTGCAACAAATAGAACAATTCAGCCACTTTCAAGTATGCCCAAGTCCCAGATCAGCTAGTCGACTATGGGGATTGCTTGCAATCCCACGACTATGAAGCAATGAAAAACCTCTCACCATCAATCAACTAGTCTCAAGTTCCAATCATTGATTTGGAAGCTATAATGGAAGGCCCTAGGAGATACACAGATTCCTAGCTATATCAACAGATTCAGAAGTTAACCCATGATGGGATACAATTCACCTACAACCTGATGGGAGGCTTCGAATCTCACTCGTCAGAAGACGAAGAGGCATCAAGTGCTGCGAAGGAAGAAGAAATGGAGAGGAGGCCCAAAAAGAAGAGAAAGAAGACGAAGACTAGTAAGGGAACATGAATATCAAAAAGGTCTAGGAAAGATCCATGCCAGTCGCCTGAGGCCCTTGTGCGGGAAAAGATACCAGTAAGAAGGCCAGCTGCTGTCACCTCATCAAAAGATCCTGACTCAGTTGAAGATGTAGTTGAAATGGAGCGTCTACTTACTCCTCCCCCGAAAATTGATTTGGTTGTCACTGAGGCAATCGATTCCCAGGAGCCTAATGTGCAAAAGGCGAAGACACAGATCATCGATCTGGATGAACTTGAGAATCGAATCCAGGAAGGGGAGATTGTGCCAAATGAAGAGGTAAGAAGGCAAGAGGACACACATGAGGAGTAGGAGGAAGTAGGTGATATAAAGAATGATGACGCAGCTGAACGGGATAAGGAAAAAAATAAAAATGAGGAGCCCCACGAAACTGAAGAGCAACAGGTATTGGAATTCACTCAACAGTTGCTGAGTGAAGTTGGGGAGAATTCAGCTGTGAGTAAAGAGCAAGATACAGCGCCAAATCAGCCTCATTCCATGATTGATCAGCTACGGATAGATAGTGAATCTGCTAAGGCATCAGGAGAGTAGGGCAGAGAGATAGCAGTCACTTAAGGGCATACTGTCCCTCACGAATGGTTACAGACCGAGCCCGGAGGAAAGCCATTGTGAGGCCACTAGTAAGCCTAGAAGACCTATTCTCTCGAACAGGAGAGCCTCAAACTAAAGGTAAATAGAAACTGAGGACATATTCCAAGATTACCAAGGATGCTCAAAAAAACTGAACATACATATTGCTACTCCGCCTGAAGGCAAATCAGCCAAGGAAGTTGCACTGGCCGATTATAGTGTTATGTCAATCCCACTGGGAAAGGCGACAAAAGAACAAGAAGTGGAAGAGTTCAAGGACTCCGTGCAGACCATATTGCGCCAGCTGGAAAGGATGGCTGCCGAAAGAGAAATGTACAAGCCTCATGCACTGCAGGCTGGAAACTACATAGATCACTTATTGAAGCCATTGCAGCACGCTAATGAAGCTTATGACCCTCCTCTGGAGCTGGCACAGAAAACAACGGCAGAATTTGAGAGCGTTCAAGACACAGCCAAGGCAACCAGGGAATGGATGGAGGATATTGCAAAGATAGGAAACCAATTAATTAATGATCTGGTTTACTGGGGAGCGGGATGCAAAGAGGACCTTCAGGACAATTAAGGCACTCAGGAGCAAAGTTGAGGGGACACGGGAATCAGTTAATAAGCTATTGCCCATCATGAAAGCACTATTCTGGACTCACTTATCGATTCCTACAACACAGCAAATTTTTGAACCTCAAGATTCTGACACCTTTGAGGGCCGGTTTTGGATTTTGGTGTTGAAAGGTGATGTCATGGACATCATTGATGAGGGATGGGAAGATAGTGAAGCAATCCTGCTTCATGTTTGGAATAACTGCGCAGCTATCTTGAAAAGGTTGGCTGGTGAATGGAGACCAGATATGGACGCAGACGAGTTCAGAGTGCGCTGGAGGAGCCAAGTGAAGAAGGAAGGGGATACATACACTAAAGATGATTTAACATGCGCCAGCAGATTCCACACGGCCATCCAGGATTATAAGACCAATGGGCTTGATTGGCTTCAGCAACTAAAAG
Source organism: Cryptomeria japonica (assembly GCF_030272615.1). Classification (NCBI taxonomy): domain Eukaryota; kingdom Viridiplantae; phylum Streptophyta; class Pinopsida; order Cupressales; family Cupressaceae; genus Cryptomeria; species Cryptomeria japonica. The sequence continues at coordinate 223,605,373 of NC_081409.1, forward strand.
AGGTAGATGATCACTGTATAGATTTCAGTTTCTAGATGAATACCCCAACTATGTCTCCTCTTCACGAAATTAAGGCCGTCTACGTGAAGTTTCAAGAGCACGTTCGAGCAGAGCGGGTTGCAGGCCAAGACATTTGGAAAAAGTACCTAGATGGAGAAAATGATTTTTTATTGTAAAGGGGAAAATATCTACTTTGGGATAATAAAAAGTGCATTCCCAAAGTTAGATATTTCTCCCCAACTACCAGGGTACTCTTTTTAGTTTTGAGCTCCGTGCAATGCACTTTTTGGGGGGACAGTTGTATGGTAGGTAGTTGATTAGTTGCTTGGGAGGTATGTCCCTTATTAACTAGGTATGGGTAGTCATACTTTTGGGGAAGAATCTGAGCCATTTGTATTATCTGGGCCATTCATCCAATTTTGAAATTCTATTTAAAGGGACTAAATTTCCTTATTTTGTAACTCTAGAATTGTTGCAAAAACTCTGTAGAAATGTTTACAAGTTTTATGGAATTCCAAGCTATTCATATTTCTTGTGAGTGCATGGTTTTCTCTTCTTCATTCAAATTTTTGTAACGCATTTTATTATACATAGTGTATTTGGGAAAATATTTAATAGGGATTTCTAGTTCATACCATTAAGGATTTGTTGATTGTCAATCCCTTTGTATGGTTAGTCTGAACATATTCATGCATCTAGTTCGGCTGCTAAACACTTTGATGAATGTATATTTTAGATTTTGTATTAGTGTTTAAAAGTTTGAAAATCCAACTTTCCTTTGCAGATTGCTCCAAATTATACTAAGTTGTGTTTAACTGGCGAAGTATAATATGGTAATGTTCGGATCCCCATCTATTTGCCCACATAAGATATTTTAGTTAGATTAGTTAATATTTGCTTCTTTTTCTCTCTTTCTTTCCTTTTTTTTAAAAAAAAATTGAAATTGCAGACCATAAAACAACATCATGCATATGAATAATCTAATGAAAGCAAGACCTATAGAGTCTTAGGGACCTTGTATGAACTCTGAAACTCATTCTATCTGTAAAACGTAAGTCCCCCTTGTGTCTACCAGCAAGACACATCAACTTCTGAGCCATCCCACAGTCAAGACCTAGCGAAATGAACCTTGAGGTTGCTTTCCAGTGATCATTTCAGTAGCACTGGAAATTCCTTACGCAAGAGAGATTGGCATTGCTATTGAATTCTATTTTGTGTTGATCAGAAGGAGTTGAAGTCTGACTTCAGATGCATCAACAGGTCCCATGAAGCCAAAGGGGCTTTGGCATTGACTCTGCTTGTAGGCCTAGGGTAGAGGGTCTCTTGGACACCTTATCATTCCTCTTACTCCCACTTTCTTATGGTTGAGTTCCTATAAGGAGTTGGACAAAACTATGGTTAGGTTAATGTTTCTAACCCTAAGTATAGAATTTATGCTTAATTGTTATGATATACTTAAGAAGAAATTGTATTTAGCATATTATAATAAGTCATAATTAATTTATCTAAGTTATGCAACATTCATTATAATAAGAAATATGTTCCTCTAGAAATGATTATGTATGTCTGCATCATAAGTGCACCCTAGTGGAGGAAGCGTATGGATGTCATGAAGGGGTAACGAGGGGCTCTTAAGTAAGCCATCCTTGGATGACCAAAGTGGCATCGAAGCTTGAGCGGCCCTTACACGGAGGAGTCAAGGAACCCGATTGCATTCCCTACCCATTCCCCCACAAGACATGATAAATAAGAGAAGTAGATTTGATAGGTGGGCCGATGTGAGCCAAGTGAGGCAAGAAGGTTGTAGAACGCAACCTTTCTTGGGCTTGGCGTAAAAATGGCTCCAAGCAAACCTTCATCTCTTCCTCTCTACAACTTTTATGTATTTTAATCTTAGTATTTTACCTAACCCTAACCATAAGATGAATATTTATTTGTATTTGCGCTTATGCTTTTTATGCAGGATTTACATACAAGAGTTCATTTTGTTTAACGAATGGATCAATTGGATCTACATGCAAGAGTTCATTTTGTTCAACAAATTGTTGATGGGATCTCAATTTGATTCTATGGTTGAACCAAATCTTCTCATGGATCAAGATAAGGCAAGCCATGTCATCTATTTTGGTTGGAGGAAGAATCATCAGACTACTGAAATCAGAGTAGCACAGCATCTACATGATGTAAACAAGTAAGGATGATTTGAAAATTCAATTCTCAGTTAGAGCTCGAAGGTCGATCATGGATATAGGATCCTTAAAATGTATCCATGTAAAGAATCCATGCGACATTGATGACCTGCTTATAGACAAGCACTACAAGATCGTCATCCCAGGAATCATCATGACAGTATAAGAATACTTGTGGGCAAGCATTTTCCAAGAGGGGGAGACTGTAATGTCCCCAACTTTAACCTTACATCGCTAGTACTTCTTCAATTATGTGAAGTCTCTAAAAGAGACAAAATTGCAAAATGAATCGATATGTTATTAAAGGAAGTAGGCAAAGAAGTGAATAATCTATTACAATCATATCATTATCATCCAAACTCAAATCAATAAACTAACAAATTATCATACCAAGCTGATCATTAAGAATGATTAAGTCATTGTGAGAGGTTAAGAGTGTGATTCAAGGTCATCATGCTTAATACAATTAGATGAAGTCAACCATCACTGCATATCGACCATACTTACAAAGAGTAATTAACACGACACATTGTCAATGGACAATTGGCAAAGAGAAGGGTTGGATAATCAAAGATACCATAAGCATCGCAGTGAAGAGTAGACCAGATTGAATCAATTGTCATCAGCAAAATCAAAAATATCCAATGCAGAACAATAACAGTACAAATAGTTGATCAATTGAAGAATAACAGCAATATCAAATAAAGACAAGGAGAATCCATATCGTCAATCAAGAAGGAAGAAGACTAAACAAACATATGTATAGTCGCCAAGCAGAATTAATGGTGAAGATCATCATCGGTCATCAATATTTCAAAGATCAAACCGCCTAAGGCATGAACTGATCATAATAGAAGATAATGAGTGGATCGATATCTAAATAGATCGATATCATAAGAAGAAATACGGCATGGAATAAACAGTGATCAACAAGAATGATAATGACTATGTTAAACATAAACTAATGTCCTTGTGAAAAGACACGAAGACAATTCATTGTCAGTGATTAGCAATAATGAAACATAAAGTAATGTCCTTCTGAAAAGACACAAAGACAATCCATTGTCAGCAATTAGCAATAATGAATGGGTGTGTTGACCATTGTATACAAACCCGAAATGGATTAATGCAGCGATTGGAAGTATTATGGAATGATGCAATTAAAGAAAAGACATGAGTCATGTCCTTTACACGTGACTCCTCATCCCAAGTACAGGATATAAAAAGGCAGTTCTATCATTCAATTCAAGGCATCAAAAATGGTTTTTATTTTATACTTGTATCCCAAATGTGGATCTGCTCATTAAAAGCATTTTTTGGCTAAGTGTCAAAGCAGGTTGCATACATTTCAGGATTAAAATCAGATACAGAACCACCATTGTTGCAAGCTTATACAATCATATCAGAAACAGCACCATTAATTATTGTTGCAAGCATATCATTTCAGATTAGGGACAACAACATATCACAGTAAGTGATATCCTCATATACCTCTGCACATTCATAAAGACACATATAGAATAGCAGACCACCATATCGTTCTAAGCGATATTTGGAAGGTAATTCCATTAGTTTACGGACCAAGATCAAACACAGCAAGCATATCAACAAGAACATTGCAAGTTCATATCGGATATATTAGGAAAAACAGAAATAATCCATTGATTGCATTACACCTAGTGCATATACATATATATATTGATCAAGATCATTTTATGCATAATTGCTAAATCCGAGATAGCATTAATATTGACTTCATATCATTATATTATAAGTGGGAAATCATTGTGTATCAAATCATTATTGCACTGATTATCCTTATTTACAAGTATTTACAGTGAAATTGAGGAAATAAGTCTCTTGCAATTGATTCTTATGAGTTAAATGTTCCTACTTCATAAATAATAACATAAGGGGACACTATAGTGGTATCAGACTTGGCAACATATATTTTTGGTACGACTCCCCAAGGTTGTACAACACCTTCCTTTGTTCCTGGCTTACCATACAACATCTTCAAGAGCACTCCGTATGTTGCCTCATCTACACCGCACAGCTTCTCATTTATTAAGTATGGCAACTTCTAATACGGCCATCTTTTTTGAAGTGGAGAGCATGACTTGATCAAAATTTTGACATCGAATCTCTATTTTTTGGCTTCGTCAGCATTATTTTTGGTGTCTTAAAAAATAAGAAAAACGATGTGTGCCATGGAGTTTTGCGTGGTTCTAAAGGTCTTAATTTGGACCCCTCAACCCCGCGAGGGGCGTTGCCCCTCAACCCTGCAAGGGGTAGAGACCCTTGACCTCGCTGGGGGCGCTGCTCCTTGAGCTTGCTGGGGTAGTTGCCCCCAGACTCCCATTTAATTTGTCCAATACACTACAAGTTTGGGGTTGCCAATACAAGTCATTGCCTATACTCTTGTCATTAGTCTTCCCAAATATTACTTGATGTTTACTTGTCATCTGGAAGATGAATTTTTCTTTTGGGGATGATGTAGTCGCGTACAATGACTATTGTTATGTTCGATAATATTGGATATCTGCCAATGCATTAATTGTTTGTCTTAAGTGGGTTGTCACTCTTCGATATTTATAAGCGTCGGTTGGTTGACAGTTGTGTTCTTCTTGGCAACTGTCGAGTCCTTTATATATATTGTATATGTCAAGGAAGGGAGGAAAAAAGAGTGGACAACCAACAATATATTATTATTTCCTATATTTAATTTATCACAGTAAACAACCAACAATAGCGACTCTTGAAAATCTTCTAATATGGTGGTCAAAAATACTTTTGAAATCAAAAAAGGAAATCTATTTGTTATAATAGAAAGCCGGAATGAATTGATTTCATGAGTTCTGAATGAATTCTAGCTATCCTCATATACTTTCACTTCTTCTTCAGCTTGGTTGATTGAAACTAAAGATGGATATTGAATTCTTTGTATGGTCATCTACTTTAAAAGGAGCCTTTAAAAACCTTAAAGATCTAAACAAATGTGTTGGTATGTTTAGAAGGTGACAGAAAGATGACAAAAATATATGCGTGCAACTTTTAATTTTTGTCAATATTTCTCAAATGTTGACAAAGTCTTCTAATAAGTGTGCCTATGCTGAACCGGACTTTATCTTTAGTGTGACTTTCCTTTTACAACTGATTCCTTCTACTTGATGACAAGGCATTTAAAAATCACTCCTTTGTTATCTATTAGTCATACTTGTCTTTTTATGGTGTGTTTTCCTTCATCTAACCACCAGTTCGTTAGGTCATCTCTTATGAGTTGTTTTCTTTTCTATTGGGCACCTATCTTTTCTAACTACCACCATTCATATCATGACTAGACATTTGAAATAGAAAAGGACAAATCTCTTTAATAAAGTGCACTACATTTGTTGATTTCTATGTCATGTTTCATAGGTGTAATTTTCTTACTTTAGTTGCCTATTTGGTTTTATTCTTTGATTCACTCGTGAAAGGTAAAATAGTTAACCCTAAGTGTATGGCGGTTCAGTAGGTTTGTCCCATAGGTTGACATGATTAATGCTTTGATACCAATTGTAATGTTCCTAAATTGGGATATACTTGATTTTTACCCAAAGTAACAATTCCACAACATAATTTGTTTACAAATAATATTCTATAATTAAAACATATAATAGCTATTGAAAATTTTTAAGTAAATAAGCAATTAAGTTAAAAGACATCTCATTATATATGGCAGGTGACTAAAGTAAAACAACTTTGGCTATCCAAGTAGCAATTGTACATATAGAACAAGAAAAGGGTAAGGGTGGTGGTCAGCCACAACAGTTATGGCATCAACTAGCATAGCATAAAATTAATTATCTTATGCTATGTACATCAAATTGTATAAAGGTGAGCATTCCATTGCTGGTGCATTTCTTCTATTATGTTATACACAATCATGACAGCAGGTACTATCAACCCTAGGCTCTACACTCCACTAATAAATATGAAAGGGAAAAATTCTAGGCACAACAGTTGAGAGTGATGGTCCACACATAACCTCGCCATGACCACCATTAATCTAAATTTACATACATAGTCCATGTGTACATAATATCTCATTTAATCTTATATTTATTTAACACATGATAGTGTGTAAGTACAAGTCATGACAAGATGGAACACTAAAAACGGTCAGTTTAGCAGCATTATAAATACTGGCACCTTCTTTGGAAGCTAAACAAAATTCAATATTCCTTTATTTGAACAGCACAGATAAAGCTCACAAGCTTTAGCTACAAGTGAGGACTGATTACAAACAGCACATGAGGATGAATCCGTCCTTACCATAATTTTCAATTACTGATGATTGAATATCTCCCTAATTCTCTAAGGTACTTAGAAAATTTGATACTAAAAATAAAAATAACACAATTCTTTTGTATCCTAGCTGTTAAAATTTTGATAAGCAAATGGAAAAGGATTGGTTGAATGCATCTTCTCATTATATAAAGTACAAAAAGGGCAGAGCATCAACCTGCAAATGAATTTTGCGCTTTAGAGCACACGCAAAGTCATTAATAAGAAATTCTTCAGGAGGAAGAGAAAACAATCGCTGGAATGATAAATTCTTCTGTGGTGACCGTCGAAGAATCTGCATAATTTCAGGGAATCAGATTACTCCTTTAATGTCATAAACCATTCATGTTCGAAAATTCAATAAGCAATGTCTGTATGTCAAACCTACTAAATCAACATCCAATTTTCTGACATTCCAAAATTTCCAGTGAAGAAAACATGTTACAACCTTAAACAGAATACTCCTGTAATGGATGGATGTTATTCTATCTTTTTATGTTGGTCCTGGTCCTGTTTTCTCTTTCTTGAAAACAATTAAAATTTACTATTGACATTTTAACATTCTATTCACTATATTGTGTATCGAAGTGTAATCTCTTTTCTGAAAATTTAAAACCTTTGTCTATTTCATCAGAATAATTTGAGAATGCATAAATCAATATAAATAGATAGGTGAACAAGTATAATTTTGATAGTAAAGATACAAGTTACAAAATTCCTTCAACCAGATTTTAGCAATTAAGGAAGATGCAGAAGGATAGTACTTAGATACCTGTTAAGCTAGAGTTTTAAAGGAGCTGTCACATAAGTATAACTGAGGACATGAGCAAGTTTTGAATCAGATATTTATTGCTAAGATTTCGATCACAAAAGAATTGATGCACTAGATGTTATGAGACATAGTTAATCCTAAAGAGCGATGCATTGTGCACTGACAACTCCCAAGAGTTTCCTGAATAGAAGGATGCCCTTCCATGCTTTAAGTGCAGCAGCAAGTGCTTCCATTCAATTGTTCCAATTTCTCACATGAATGGAGCCTTCCAAGGGGTTAAATTGCTTTATTATTTCATATCTTCTCAATGCATGATATTACAAGATCAGTTGGTTGAGTGCAGCACTCTCTTGTCTGAGTTGATCAACATTGAGAATTAAATTGATTGCATCTGTACAAGTCAATACACATTCATATAATTGCCAAAGAAGCCAGTCCTTCCTTGTTTTTTATGCAACTAGAAATTAATTATTGGTTGTCCTTGAGGACTTGTAAATTTCTCAAAACAATATTAAAAGCCTACTGAGTTTGGGCCTGGTGGACTGGTTCAAATTCAATTGGATTGAGAAAGCCATTCGGAGAATAATTTATGTTTACTTGAGTAATATGAATTGAGGATTCCTTGTTAGTGAAGTGTTCACTAGGGTGGACAGAAACTCTCAAAAAAAAGTGTTTGACATTATAGTCCACATTCTTTCTTGCTGTTATGTATGTCAGGAGAGGTTGTTGGGTGTCTTGGAGGACATTGGCTGGAAGAGAGGGGTGTTATTATCAAGAGTTATGGGAATATGGAAACTAATGGCCAATGGGTTGGGATAGTGAAAGGTGAGTACTGTCTGGTTCATGAGAAAATCTCTGCAGTCAAGGTAACTTCGGTGGGAGTTAATGGATTAGTCAAAAGCCAACTTTGCCTAATAGCAAGAGTATTTCAGTCTCCATCTAGAGAATTACAAACAGGTTAATAATCTTCTTAGGCTTCATCATCGAAGATAATGGTGACCAAGTATTTCAGTCTCCTTTATACCAGAGAGAACAACTTGATGAGTATTGCAGTCTCCATCTAGAGAATTAAAATATCTTCCTTTTTGTAATTCTTTACAGGCTGGTATTAATAGACACACACGAATAATATGGAGGCCTCACAATTGTAGATATTTCAAGTAATCTGAGTTTTCTTCTAATAGACATAGTTGCTTTGGTTTTAGTACTAGCATGTCAATAAATATGGGTAATGTTAAATGGAGAAAAGACAGTAATATCTCAAAGTAGTTCGTAGTAGTTACAAAAGCACTATGAATAGATTTTCTGAAAGTGGAAAAAAGAAAGGAATATAAACACACCTTGAAACGGAAACCAGTATAATACACAAAATTTCCTATGTGATTTATTCTTTTGTGAAGAAATAATTTTCCCATATACAGTCCAACAAGTAGCAATAGCTAAACCAAGTGCTTGCAATGAACATATGTAAATATGTTATTTTAGAAGCTCTTAGGGAAGGCAAATATGACACAAGTCAAAACATTGGAAGGCATGGATTGTGGACATGCAACTTGGGATATCATATGGATGAAGTTTCTAAAATGTTGTATGATCTTATAAATAGCTATTACCAAATCTTCATTCAATCACACTACACATATGGTTACTAAATTTGATCACATAACACTCTAGAAAAAGAATCTGAAGTGCCACAATTTTCAATGATGGCAGTAAATACGACATAGTATAGGGTCACACAACAAAATCAGAACACTATATTTCCCATTGATCTTCATGATTTAGAATACATACTCCTTTCTGTTATGGGCATAGATATACTAACATGCCGTGGGATTCAATGTCATACCAATAACAACATATTCCAAATTTATTCCATGAAAAATAAAATTTGCAATTCCCTACTTGACAAATACTGGTGATTATCACAAATAGCACTATACTACTATATATGATATTATCCTATGCCATGCACCATGCAGAGTTTTGTGATACCACACAAGGAAGTTCAAGATTTGGCAAAGACACACAAGAATGTTGTTAAAATATCACACTACACTAGAGGCCTTGTGGTAATGCCTATAAGCGTTAGACACCCAATAGAGTGATACAAGAGGTTTTGCATTATTGCATATGTCACCTAGGTCATTTCTAGATTCATATATGTGTTATATACCACTTAAATAGCCCTAAAACGCCTCTAATATGCCTAAATAAGCTATAAAGAGGATATGTGTCATGAAGGAAAAGATAATTTGTAGGAAGAAGATAACTAAGTGTTATTATGAAAGAATATGATGGAAAGGTATTACAAAGAGGCACTAAGAGACCACATAAGGAAGGGAAAGGAAGGAGATAAGAGAATGAAGCACATATAAGTGAGTGTGAAAGATATATGAGAGATTATGAAGGATATATAATTATATGGGTAAGGGGAGAAGATAGATGTGCAGAGAAAGAGGAAATAACTAAATGAGAGACTATATAAAAGAGAAAATATAGCTATAACACCCAAGCATATGTGACATGTATATCAATACTTGAGGTATGAATGCATAATGAATATGAAAGATATCTGATATGAGTAAAGAGATGAATGATTCTATCTATAATGTGTGTATGGATGTAAAAAAATTTACTTATAAGTTGATCTTTCACACTTTGTTTTACCCTCTTACTGTATCACACTAGGGTTAGTTTCTCTAACATATATAATCCAAGCCTTGGATCTGTATTTTACTTTCAACATTTGGTTCTACTTTCGAGAACCACTATGTTGGTACATACGAGGAAACTACAAAATTTGGAAGAAAGTTGTAGGAAAGAATCCTCTACAGAGATCAAGTATTAACAGCAATTATGATAGGGATGGAGATGTGTAGTAGAACATACTAGGTACTAACCCTCCAAGGGGGTTAGGCACCTAGGGGTTGACAATGGAAAGGCTAGAGATCTAATAATACATGACCATTGAGACAAATCTAATTTAAATGCTTGGAGATAAATAAAAAGGAAATTAAGGATGGATAAATTAAATCAATTCAAACCTTTATGGCAAAAGGGAATAACATGAGAGTACAAAAACCTATTACTAAAATCAAAATGGATTTGGAAGAGAATAAGAAAATAATCATGGCAAAGTAAAAGAATTGGGAAGAGAAAATGGGAAAAACAGATCCAAGAAAGAGAGGGCTGATACTGGAAAAGGATAGATCAGGTACAAAAGGCATCAAGAGAGCATGCCACAAGGGTTGTGGCTAAGGAAATCCCTAATAATGAATAAAATGAAAGCTCAACAGAAATAACACTCGCAAACATAAGAACCAAAGTAATCAATAATCCAAAGCAAAGAACAATCTAACCCAAAAGATAGGGCAATTGAAACAATATGAGGCAGTTGTGAACTAAGAGGATTTTGACCCCCTTTGTAGGCATACTACAAATGTGGTTGCTAGAGGGAGGCCTAGAAGCACACAAGCACGGCTTGAGAGGATGTATATAACCCTTGGACTATTGATCGATGAAATTCCAAACTAGCTTTAAACAATGGTTACAATAAACAAATGGTTTGAGGAGTTGGTAACCCCAATTTATTGTATGAGCACACCAAATCTTGATGTAGACCAAATAGATACTAAAATAAGTATGATGGAATACAAAAAAAGGAGGAACAAGTTGTTAACCAAGAAATAGAAGATGTGATTCAATAATAAAATGAAAAATGTCACCAAAAAGAGTTTGACATAAAAGAATTGAAAATAATATATGAGAGCAATCCTCAAGTTGAGGAAGAAAATGACTCAAGGCCCATTAAAGATAAAGCAATTACTAATGATGTGTTATCAACTAATACATCCACCAAGTCGAAGAGACACTATGAATTGATGAATACCCCAAACCAAGAGTCATCCCCCATGCCATTGAAATGAAGAAAAGTTTCTAAAGAGAATATAAGGAGTGAATCCTTGCTTAGACTAGAGGAAGTGAGAGCAAGAAGTAATTGTGTAAGAGATTTCTAAGAAATATTGTGAAGTGAATTCTTTGATATTTAGTTGCCTGCAAATAAAGGCAAAGGAGGTTAGTCATGAAAGAAAAGAGTGAAACTATGCAAAAGATGCCTAGGAAAAAGAAAGGAAGGGATCAAAGAGTGAAAAATGGATCAGGAGAAAGGATAAACCCTAAACAGTACAAAGCTAGATCAAAACCATCCTAACCTCATGCAACTATGGTCAAACATAAGACCAAGCTCCTATTTATGGTAAAGACAACAAGGATACCAATGAGCATCACTTTATCTTGAAATATCACTAGAGTAGGGATGGCAGTGATGATGACCACCAAATTATATGATTTCATGGAAAGCCTAAAGAATGAATCCATTAGGCAATAGATTAAATAATGCCCTAAATATGATTAAAAATGGAAAAAATTAAGCAATTTATTTGTGACAAATTTCCACTCATTTGATGTACGAAAAAAAGAATAAGTAAAATGAAAAACATAGCACAAATAAGGGGGAATCAATAAAAGATTATTACCAACAATATAAAAATGTGGTCAAAAAATTAGAAAAATACTTGACAAAAAAAAAAAATTGAGTGGTTTAATTCAAGGTTAAACCCTTACATATGGGGAAAAATGGATAGAAAGACTCTCTTCATATAAGGATGTAGTGGAATTGGCCACTAGAATAGAATCCTAGTCATTGAGACAAAAGAAAAATTCAATAGGAAAAAATGAAATTGAAAAGCTTAAAATAGAGCTAGAAAACTAAGCCTTAAGCATGAAATTCTCGTGAAAAGTGAGAAGAGAGACTTCTCTCCCACCCAAAAGAAATAAAATTTGGTAAATTCATTGTATTAGAGAAGGGCGGCTAAGAAACAAATGCACAATGACTGAAGCCAGTAGAAGGGTTGCCACAATAAGGATGGAACTTTTGAAAGCTCTTAAAAAGATTATGTTGATTGCAAAATATGTGGCAATGGGACAAACATGAGACTAATAGTTGACTGATGTTACTTGATGAAGAAGATGGATATGAACGAATGGTTCGTGGAGTGAGGAGTGACCAAGGAAGAGTCTTTAATAGATAGGGGTATGGCTAAAGCACAAGGTTTGGCCATAAGAGCATTAAATGGGTATTTGACACATGCTACCAAGAATTGCAATGGAGAACAAATCCAAGACCAATCAATAATATACACCATGTTGTACCACAAATTCAAGTTGTAGGCCCCTTCAAGAGCTACCAAAATGACTATTCAAAAGGTGGTAGAGGAAGCTATAGCAATAACAATAGAAGTGGCCGAGAAAGAGGAAAAAATCAAAGGCCAACATGTTACCACAACTAGGGCACTATGCTAACGAGTGCAGGAGCAAGATACAGAGGAAGACAGTTGTGGGTTTTGTGGTGATACTACACAATGCATTTATTTTCCCAAAGTTGTACAATTCTACAAGAATGGACTAGGACTAAGAATGTAGAGAGAATAACTATCTAGACCAAACATACCATGCGATGCCAAAGTATTGCTAAAAATACCAAAAGAGGAACATAATGCAAGGCAGTGTAAGAAAACAAAGATGGAGAGCATATGTGAGACACAAGAAACCTCAATGATAGAAAAAAGTCTAGAAAAGGAATATAAAGAAAGAAAGAAAGAAAGAAAAACTTAGAAGGCAGACAATTGAAGAGATAAATAAAAAGAAATCTAAAGCAGCAATAATCTCGAGGAAGAATTGATACAAGCAAAAGGAAACAAATCTTAGAAAAACCTAATGAAATTGAAATATAAGAATAGAAATATCCAAGTAAGGGGGAACACAATTCATTGATAAGGAAGTCCAAAGAGCTAATTGAGAAAAACTAGAAAGAAGAGGGCAACAAGAGGGCCTGTTTCTTAGAAAAAGAGGTCTAAAGACAAAGAACTGGGAAATTTGGCAAAAGAAGATTTACTAGGGAAACTTAAACAATTTTCTAAATACTTGAACAAACAAGGAGCTAAACAAAGAAGGTCCCAATTTATTAATGTGATAAAAACACAAAACAAATGGAAGAAACAACCGATACTACTAGAAGTGAAACTTAATGGAAGAATGGTGAGGCAAGCCTTACTAGATTTAGAAGCTGATATCAGTATCATGAAAAAGAATGTATGGGAAGCATTTTGGAGAGACAAGGCTGAATGAAACACCATACCAAATTGGGGTTAACCCCGCAGTGCAACGGCAAGTTGCACCCCACTGTTGATAGTGGGTCATAGGTTCGAATCTCTTCCCGAGCGATGCCCTCATGCTGGTTCCCCCTGTTCGTGCCTTGGTGCGTGCTTGGATCGTTGTTCTGCCTCCTCCCCTGTGATCGATGCTTCCCCTGCGTTGGCGTTAATGCCCCTATATGCTTGCTGGTGCCTTCGGTGATGTCTTCCATGCTGTCCAAGACCCCGTGACTGTTGGTGCGATGTGATTCTTCCTCGGTGCAGCTGTTGTGCGAACCTGCTACCAGCTGGAGTGATAAGGTGTCCTAGTGGAGGGATAAGTAGTTGATATAGAGCGATAAGGTGGAGTGTGGAGAGATAAGGAGAGGGAGATATAAGGCACATGGAGAGATAAGGAGAAGGGAGATATAAGGAGTATTATGGAGAGATAAGGAGACAAGAGTTATAAGGAGTAATATGGATCTGATGGATTGTTAAGCTGCTTGAGACTTACATTGGATGCGTTAATGCCTCAACTTGTTCACCTCGAGGATGGGGTCCCCCTTTGTGACCCCACTGGTTCATAGCTCTGGTCAAAAGCGTCTATATTGGAGGGGCGAGACCCCGTATTGAGTTAGTGGTACTTAGTGGTACGCTGCAGAGCAGCTGAAATTGTAATACATGTTACCGATCAAAAAAAAGAAACACCATACCAAATTGGTCTAGCCAATGGAAGTCCCAAATGCTCATTAGGAATGTGGAGAGTAGTATACTTTTTAGGGATCAAGACAAGAGTAAATTTCAAAGTCAGAGATATGCATAAAAGGACTCTTGACATATTCAACATCATTTTGGATACATAATGGTTAATGGATAACAACAATATATTTGATGTTGAGAAGAAAAGCTAATAATACAATGCAATGGAAGAGTAGTACACATTACATTCAACAAAAGTAGTGTATGTAGAATAGATACATACCACAATTGATGATGTGGAAGGAGATGAAACAGTTAGCGAACTCTATAGAATTGGTAGAATCCCAAGAAATGAATTGAATGGTGAAGCTACATCAAAAGGAGAAACAATTGTAGAAAGTGATGAGTTATCAACAAACACTAATATTGTGGTAGAATCTTGGGAGTTCAATGAGTTGAAAAGAAGGATGAGGAAAGCCCTGAGTATGAAAAAGATTCCTAGAAGAGCGCCAAGGAGCACCAAAAAGGAGGAAAACCTACTCCAAATGAAGAGGGGAGATCGCATAAAGAGGAGTACCAAGTGTAGACGTATAAAAATGACCATATTCCTAAATGAATATTTTATGTTCATTTCTCTATTTAATTAAATCCCATTTAATTAAAATACCCGCATTCCTCTATTTAATTAAGTAAAACTACTCAATTAAATTCACTATACCCATTTAATGAATAAATCATTTTATTCAATTAAATTCCCCCTATCCACTTTTAATTAAATACAAATTTAGTTAAATAGTTATCCTAAATTGAATAAATCTAATTTATTTAATTTCCCCAAATTGCAACCAAATTGAATTAAATTAACTTTATTTCAATTAAATCCTATTATCCCTCTATCCACTTGCATTTTCCTACATCTCCCACTTGCATCCTAAATCCTATTCCTAATTCCTTCTAGACTCTTCTAATCGCTTCTAATTAGCCTAACCCATCTTCTAAACTTTGTCACATCCCTAAGCAAGGGGAGGTCACTTCTCAAATTCCTCAAAGTCTTTGATAACCATTAAAAGCTTCAAGCCTTCAACCACTTAATTCCTCAAAGTCTTTGATAACCATTAAAGGCTTCAAGTCTTCAACCACTTAAATCCCCAAAGTCTTCATAACCATTAATGGTTAACTCAAACCCTCTTACATGGTTAAAGAATTTCTTTTAACTCAACCTTCATCCAACCCAAGGGTCTCATCAGGCATTTAATGCTTTGACCATGATTATCTCTTAATCATTTGCACAAGGGTTTATCCTTGGATTAACTCTTAATCCAATGGGTAATCTTAATTTAGACTTGACCCTTACCTTCTAGATAACCCTAAGGTCTTCTTAGGTATTTAATGCCTCCAACCCCTTTTCTCAACCCAACCCTATGTTGACACTTGTCACCATTTCATTGGTGCCAATTACAAACATGGATCCCCAACTTTCAAACTCAACCCTTGATCAACTCTTTCAATCCTGACCATCCATTACCCTGTTTTTACTATAAATAGAGCTCTCATTCATCCATTTTAAACATCCTCCAAATTTGTAGTATCACACTTATACTCAAATACATTCAAGCTTTCATATCTCATTTTATGCTCATCATTTTAGCCTCTTTTAAATCAGGAATTAGTCTAAATATGCATGTTTAGAATAATTTCTTTATCATTTTAGCTCAATCATAGACTAATATATCATGTTAGGATAGTATTTATACTAACCTTGTCATCTTATAATCTAGTTTATTGCATTTTAAGATCATGCATAGCTTAGGATGCATCTCATACTAAAATCTATCAAAGCATCCCTCGTTCTTGCATTTGCCATCCCTAAAATAAACTTGATGCGCTACTTAAAACTTCGTATGCGCTAATCTATGCTTTAGACGCGCTAAAACGCTAAACCCGATTTTTAAAAATCAAAAAACGACTAAAAACGATCAAATCCGAAATCACAAGAGGGTCAAAAATGTTGACTTACTGGTGGTCCATACGCTACAGGTCTCCGGTACCTCCGAACGCGCTCGAAACGGTGTCTGGAATACGGAATAGGCATTTTCTCTTCAGACCAAATTCTCTTTCTCCAAAGTCAACAAAGCACAAATGAATCAAATCAAAGCTCTTTTCCCCTTTTTATAGGAGGAAAATGAAATTAGGGTTAGCCAAACGGACATGTACTATGGTCGCAGTCTCCCCTATACCCTACACGCTATACATTATCGGGAGATGAATCAATTTACACACATTTTACATCGGCGAAATCCTACACATCCAAGCAACTCATCATATCAAATCAAAAAATTTCAAAAAAAATGATTCATCTCCCGAGGGGGCATCACCATCAAAATATCGAATCTGGGGCATCACGCATCAAATCAAATCTGGGGCACAACTTGCAAATCAAAAGAGCGACACAAAAATTGCATTTGATCACCAAGCATAAGGAAAATTGAGGAAAAAAGTAGTGGACGGTATTGCAAAGACATTTATAGTAGATATAGAGATTGTTAAGACTCTAAGAGTACAAGTGAAGGAAACTTATCATAATAGATAGAAATTGTATGGATAGGGATGGAGTGGATAACCAAAGAGACACATAATAAGTTTTTTTGAAATAGCATACTACACTAGAGGCTTTGCAGTATTGCCTATGGGAATTAGACACTTAGCAAAGTGATACAGAAGGTTTTGCAATGTCGTATATGTCATTTGGATCATTTTTGGACTCATATATGGGTCATATACCACCTAAATAACCCTTAAACAACTCTAATATGACTAACCTAAGCTACAAAGAGGATAAATATCATAATGAAAATGGTAAATTCATGGGTTTGTGTAATCTCCTCCTTCATAGTGATGTAGTTTTGAAATTTTTATAATTTATATTTTATATAAGTACTTTGTAATGTCCCCTTCTCAAACCTGATCCTTTCTGCAACCGTTGGTCTCTTTCTAGGAAGCTCGGAGGCCAGTCGGAGGGTAAAATTAGGGTTTCCTATTTTTGAGGAGGTCTTTTTGGATGGGTTCATCGTCGGCTTTTTCTGATGGTTCAGAGGGCTTCGCAACGATGTCTTCATCTCAGTTTTTGGAGCAGTTTTCAGAATTTACTATTTTTAGTAAGTTCTATTTTTGGCAGGGCTCGCGTGGCATCGGGCAATCTCTACATCCTGTTCAGTTAACTCCAGGAGCATGGTCAGGTTCTAGCTTCAGATTTTGGAGTTGTGTGGTCAAGTAACTTTATTTTAATTATATAATCATTATAATTATAAAGTTGCTTATCCCCCCTTGGCCTAGTCCAACAACTTAAAAACATCACTTAAAAGGGGGACTTTATGGGTGGCGCCCTCATGGAGGATTTAATTAATATTTTATCCTTGGCCAAAGTCAAAACATGGCGAAACTTACCAAGGTGATATTTTTATATTATTTCATTGACTTTTTGGCTAGGTGTGATGGCGCCATGTTGAGGAGGGGATTAGGGTTTGCCTTGGAAATCGAATTAGGGTTTTGAGGAGGCAAGTGAAGCTATTTATTGGAGTCTTGGGAGGATTGAAGGGATCTTTTGGCAGAATTTGTATTTGGGCAGCCGTCTGGCTCTGGACATGCTTCAAGGAATGGAAGCCTTCTAGCATAGGCATCTCTTCTTGCTTGAAAGATAGCAACTAGGGTGATTATATTCTCTATGTAATTGCATTTAGCCGTAGTTTATCATCAGAGTTTTCATTGTAATCATTTAGGCTTATAGTTCATTCAGTTTTCTGCATCTAGAATTCCCGCGACTAATTTCATGTTTTGTTCACAACCAGAAAATACAAAAAAATTGCATTGTGGGTATTAGTTCTTTGCATTTGCCTCACCTAGGCGTTGCATTTCCTAGGGTTTCAGCAAGTTTGGTTCATGCATTTATTTTTAATGACAAATCGTATTTTGCAGCCAGCCGTACCATTTTAAATGCATTGGAAATCGTGCCATTTTTCATTGTGAGGGTTTCGCAGTGTTGTTTGAGTCTTTTGCAGGTTTCCACGTCACCAAGGCATTTTGCAACTAGTTTCCGGAGGAAAGAAGATTGTACGAGGAAGAAATGAGCTGTTGGCAGTGATCCATGGGTTCGCGGTTGAATGTGCAGATTTATGTTGAATCAGAAACTCTCTTCTAAAAGGGGAGTTGTGAAAGAATTTCTTTTGATTGTAATCTGACCAGTAGTACTGGCAGTCTTGAACTGTGATCTTGGTTGTAATTGTCAAGCTAACCAAACTTATCTTATCTACCTCCATCCTATGGTAGCTCCTCTCCCTGTTGGGATTGAAAGCACATCCTGGATGTCGAGTGTCTTTTCAGTTTCTGCAATCAATTAAATTCAAGCATTTAAGTTTCACTCCGTCATATGGTAGCCCCTATCCGTCTGGAGTGGGTAGCACATACTTGGCGTTGAGTTCCTTCCAGTTCTAGATTTCAGGGACCCTCTGACCAATGCTCGCCATCCCGGCGCCATACTGGTTAGAGTTCTTTGCATAAGCAACTAAGATCCTCTGACCAATGCTCATCCACACGGTGCCATTCTGGTTAGGGTTGCTTCAGCAAATCAAATACTTTTTCTCAGAACTAATTGATCACTCATATAGTTGTTGTAATTAAGTTGATCAAAAATTTCAAAAAAATTGGCTGGGGATATTTCATACTTTTCTTTATGTAATATCAATAGCACTATATACTATTTTTTTTCAAGAATGCAACAATTGGGGAACAACAACCAATATCCAAAACAATCTACATTTAAAAATATATAATATCAAATCATGTTCGAACACCCTTCCAAAACGCATGATTAGGGAACAAACACCATTGTCAGCAACAATGCAAGCAAAAACTAAATCAACTCATTATTGTACATCTTTCCCAACACTCATGACTCATTTCTTACTCTAGCTTTACAACATTATCCTATTCTTTATTCATGGCCAACTACAACAATCAGAAATTCCTACCATATCTATCCCACTTTTAAGATTAGTTGTTCTCATCACCAACCGCTAGGTTAAGAACTTGAAGATGGCATAATGCTAGTTTTGACTCCCGTCTTCTGAAAGGGAAGGTCACTTCAAAGATGATCAAAGTAGGTAATTGGTGGCCTCCAGGAGTTTGTGAAGGAGATGACAGCATTGAAGAAATATGGAGCTGGGGAAGCTCTAGGAGTTTGTGCATGATATGATGATGCTCAAACATTTCCCTTAAACATCCTCAAGACTTTTTGTGAACAACTTTGTCACTATCGATTCATTATCCTCCTCAAGCCTTTTAATTCTTTAACCGTGTATTGCCATCCTAATTGTGCATTCCTCTACCGTCATCCACTTCTCCAATGTTGATACCATGTGTTGAATCTTAGCAAGATCAAACTCGAAGTTAGCTGCTTTGTTTCTTTCTTCTTATCTTGATCTATTGATTCCTAGCACTTTGCAAACATGCCTCTCAAGCTCATTGAGTTACTTTTCCAAATCTACAACATATAATGTGATATCAAAGATTCTTCACTTTTCCTATTTTTACATCATCTTGGCCAATTCATTCTATTTAATACTTGTATTTCTCTTTAAGGTCCAATATCTTTCTATTTATGAATCTCACCATGGCAATGGTGTTTCAAGTGCAGGTTTAGGCAAGCTGCCTAATCTATTGCTCCCAATACGGTCAAGTCATCCACCTACTCTACCATCACTCTAGACTCTATAGAGGATTAATGGACATTGTAACGAAAATTGGTGTTCCTTAAATAGTCCAAGAAATAATTCTCTCACATATGTATGGAACTTAAATAAGACCTTTTCACTATAGCCATCAAGGTCTCTACTCTATTTTCCATTGGGCCATGTAAAAGTTTCAAGAACAAATCCTTGAACATGCATGCAATTAAAAAATTTGC
This sequence comes from Cryptomeria japonica, assembly GCF_030272615.1. NCBI lineage: Eukaryota > Viridiplantae > Streptophyta > Pinopsida > Cupressales > Cupressaceae > Cryptomeria > Cryptomeria japonica. Next base: position 223,625,512 of record NC_081409.1, read on the forward strand.
AAGAACAAATCCACCAACTCATCTTCGCCTCAAAATGAGCCAGCAAGTACCAATTGTTTGCTCCATATGTGTATTCATTAGCTTGGGAATAATCTCTAAGGATGTCTACTCTAATTTCCCCTTTTTTACATTCAATCCTTATACAAGAGTAGTTGATCCAGACTTTGTACCTATGTTGATACCATCATCATTACCCATGTCAATGGAATTCCCTACAACTTGATCCTATCACTCAAGCCTACTATATGTCTTTCAAGTTAATGCTTTGTCTTATTCTATTGTAACTAAATCTACCCATTATACTCTACAAACCCATGGGCACCCTAATGTAATGTCCTCATTTTCAAGTTCTCTTGTAGTGCAATGTTGGCTTTCTAGGTTGGTGTCAATAGAATCAGAAGACTATTTTGATGTCGCCAAAGTGTTCAAACAAACTAATGGAGATGAACAACACTTTTTGGAGTGATCTCGAACTTGTTTGAGACTTACTATTTTTAGTAAGTGTCAGTTCAAACACTGATTGGTCAGTTGGGAATTTTGGGTGACTTAATATTTTTACCAGTTACTCTTTATAGTAAACGCTATCTTTGGCAGTTGGTCATAGCTTCGGTCTTCTCTTAGCTTCAGCATGTGGTATCTTCAATTTCAAGGTTTGGATATTTTGGCTATTTGTAGCATATTACTATTTATAGTAAATGCTAGTTTGAGTAATTGGTCTCAATCTCAACCTTTCCTCAACTTTAGAGTGCAAAGTCTTTAGTTTTGGGACTTGGTGAATTTCCTCAGGATGGGAAATACTATTTATTATTTCACTTAAATATTTTAATAAAGTGACTTTATCACTTTAGTGAAATAAAGTGGACGTCAAGTTAAGGAGGTAAAATAATATTATAATATCATTTGTGTGGCCTCCTAAAGTGAATGATATTTTAAAGAGCAAAAAATACATTTTTTTAAAAGTAGCGAAAAAGCAAAAAAGCACTTTCCAAAAAAAAATAGTGAAAAAAATGAAAAAATGCTTTTCCAAAGAAAATGCAAAAGCAAAAAGAGTTTTCATTAAAAAACAACAAAAAAGATGCTTTTTCCTAAAATAGCTCTCAAAAGCTATAAAAGGAGGATTGGGGCTCTCATTTGAATATAAGCTAAAGATAATTATTTCTGATATTTTCTCTGATGAGAAGAAAATTTGCGTGGTTTCTAGAATTGGTTCAACTCAACCTTCCAGAGGAAAAAATCCCTTCTGAAGAAAATTGGCTATGGTAGTGGAAAATCTACTCTGGCTGATTGTTGGAAATGTCATATAGGTATATCACATGTGCATTTAGTTGAGATATTTTGGTGATTTCTTTCAATTTATGAAGTGCAGGTTTCAAACAATCTTTCCTGGCCTTCTCACAAAGACTTGAGTGGAAGATTAGTTAATTTAAATTTTATGCTAAATTATACTTATAGTAATTTATGTTGAACTTTAGGCTAAATTTTTCTTCTTTAATTTATATTAATTTATGCTGAATATAGGCTATTTTTTGTGTTTAAGTATTAAAATTTTGTACTTTCACTTTGTACTGTAGTCTCCTCATGAATGCAACTGAAAGGGCAAGGGTAGTAGTGGAAGAAGAAAAGAATGAATGTAAAAACTATGGTTGCACTATTGTTTCAAATGGGTGGACGGATGGGGAAACTGGACCATTATTAAATTTTTGATAGCTTCACAAGGTGAGGTTTTAATAAATGGTAAAGATCAATCAAAACAAAACGGATGTAAACAACAACCAGGAATATGACAGTCAATGGTCATGAAAGGAAAGAATTTACTTCATACAAACCACTCATCTGCAATCTTATTACAAAGGTGTATTCCCTCTGCTCACGTAGAGGTGAAAAATTCAAAGACAAGAATCAAATAGATTTGAAATAAGTAAGCATAAAATACAATTAACAGAAACAATCTAGAAACAAGGGTTTTGTTTGAAATTATATAACTTTGAACAACCAGAATTCAGCATAAATGCCCTTCTATTTGGCACCTGGAGACAAAAAAGGAGAAGACAAAGGTGCAAGAAAACACCACCCTATACTAACCTTTTTGCCAGCTTCCTTTTCTACTTTCTGAATATAATGATTGACATGGTCAGAATCTTTGGTGTTGATCAAACAGATACGCAAATGTAATTTTGAACCTTGCAACTGTGTGTACTTTCCCTCCAATTGCACCCACAGATCTGCCAGGTCTTCTGAAGATTGTTTCAAAAAGTTTATCTCAGCATGCCCTAGTGACTCTGCTTCTGAGAAGGGTCCTTCAAAATCAAAAACTTCAATATCCATTGTTGATGGTGCATCTTCCGTTGCATCAAACTCAAGTACCTCTGTTCCCACAAGTGGCATGACAGAGCAAGAAACAGTATTTGAAAAGTCATGTTTCAGAATTTGGTACCATAGAAACTTGTTAGAAAAGACGTATGATAATGCCAAAGAATAAACAAACCAAACATCATGGATCAAGGTTGAACACATGCATTCAGTGCCCAAGATTTCCCTGGAGAAACAATCGTGAAGCAGAAGAGAGATTTGATACCATGCCATTCTGGGTTCAATGTATTTAACTTCACTGAGCTAGTACGGGTCTTTCCGTTGCAAGTAAAAACAACATAAGGATCACGTGTGCCAGTTTCATCCAATGGAGAAAGGTTTTCTCCACAAACCAATGTCACAGTTAAGAGCCACCCTTCACCCTGTGCTTTCACGCCATGATCAGAACCTGGACAACAATATCACAATAGAATAACAGGGAAATTTTAACATTGGCCTTCGTTTTGTAGGATGCAAGATGAATTGCTAAAAATATTGCCATCTCACCCAGTGCAAGAACACTGATAGAACAACCACAAACAAAAAATAGACAGACAATTCTATGTGCAGGCAAGAATGACATAAAAGTTTAAAAACTATGAGATTTAAATATCAATGAGGCTTGTAAATTCACCACAAATAATGCATTATCTGACTGTATGAAAGAAAATCCAATTTATGAGATGACTAAGCTTGATACCCTCAATGCAGAAATTAAATGCTTCTGTTAAAAACACCTCTGCAAACTCTGGCTTGTAGGAATGTCTGGATCTGCTTGACAACATGTTCCAATTGCATTGCAAGAATTGCTGAGGTGATGAATTCTTCAAGGGAGTCTGGCAAGTCCAAGTAGAAAAATCCTAAGACCTTGTTTATCTTTGTCCAAGGAAAATAGATATGTAAGAGAACTATTGCTAGTGATATTATGCATGCAAGCACTGGGAAATTGACAAAATATCCCTTTGCTAGCTCCCAGTCACTTTGAGGCTGTTCCTCTTCTTCAGAGGCTGTTGATGTGGGTTCATCAATGCACCTTGCATAATTTGCTAACACATCCACATACTGTTTGTAGCTGTCATTCAATCCCTGTTGAGCAGCATTCACTATTATGGACTTCATCATTGTACCTCTCAAGAAGTTGATGCTCCATGATATAAAGAGATGCGCTGTTTCTTCTCCCGATGAAATGATGGGGCCTGGTCTTATACAGAATTGAATTTCAATTTGAAAATTAGTCCCAAATGGAACATCAGGTGTGCTAACTATTGACTTCACTAGAAGAGCTCCTTTGTCAGCTCTCAAATACATCTGTTCTTCAATTGCTTTCACACAGCCTATCATCTTTGTAGGAGCCTTCATGTATGTCACTGTACGGTGAGGAAGTTCATTCTCCAATTTCTTCCATGGTCCCTCCAAAAGATCTGTTGTGTTTTGTACTATAGCAAGGTCCTGTACAAACTGTGAGCCAGACATAAAGAGAATTGCATTCAATCTGCCAGCAGTTACTGCATAGGACTGATCAACAAGTATTCCCCCTGCCAAAGGAGCAATCATTATATCATCTCTTGGATCACCTTTGGGATCCTCTTTGAAAAAGGATGAAGGGATCAAATCTTTTTCATCCTCAGAATTGTCACTGGTTTCAGATGGCATTGAAGAGACAACTGATTTAACTGGAGAGGTCCTGGTCGACTTTGCAACACTTCGAGACCTTTTAGAAAATAATGATGTTAAATGATTGACAAAATGTCGATGAATACGTCCCTTTTTTCCAGATGATGAGCTTTCTTTACCTGGCACTGCATCATTATCTGATGACAATAAGGATTCAGATGAACTTATTCGAGAATGGACAGGAACGTTCGGGGTACTTGCTGCAAGCTCTGGCTCTGATATTGTGGAAATGGATACAGATTCATCTATACCATTTGATGACGAGGGAGTATTCAAATTAGATTCAGAGTTGGAATAACTCCTTCCGTAAAGTGATAAGCCCATACATATCTCTCCTGCCATTTGAAGTCACAATTATCAGTTATCACTCTAGGAATATACTCTGCAGTTGTTCAATACACGTCATTTCTTTCTATTTATTATTAACTGTACCATCCACTTTCTCAGTTAAAAATACCTCATAATTATTTAAAAACACACTATTACTTCATGTTTTTCACTTTCGTTATATGGTTACATTTGTGCAATTCTACCTAGAGCAGAATACCCTTTAACTCTTTACAATTCACAAAGTGCCAAAGAACTTAAACATGTATTTACATTTTTATTACCATTTAACTAAGGTAGAGTCATATACAATAATATTTAGTAGAATACATAGAACGATATTGAAAGGAGATGCCCAAGTTTTCAGCCAAATGTTAGGAAACTTAAAGAGAGTGAAAGAAAAATTTCTTCTGATCTTTTGTGAAATGGATGCTTAAAACAACTTGATTGAACCTCCAACAATGCTATTTTTTTGAATGACTAAACGATTGTTCATTCTATGTTCCCATTAGATTATGAACCTAGATTAACTCTGCAGGATTTTGAACCCGCTACAAAAAGCTTGCACAGATAAGATTTATTTTCTTCATCTGTAAACACTGCCATTACTATGTCAGATAATTATGCTATCTCCACACATATGATTATTGTTTATGATTTACAGAATTAATATCATCCCCTTTTCCAATTAAAGGTTTCTCTTCTCAAGTCAAAAGATGTAGGAAAGTTACTGCAAGAATTTGGCACTCAGTACCTACTCTGGCAAGGGATTGTTGGTTGAAAATTTTGTACACTTGGGGAAATATACAAAATTGTGGTTTCAACCACAGCACAAGAGTAAAAACTCTCCTAATTAAGGGAAGGCTCCCCCTATCTAACTACAACTTTGAAAATAAAATAGGATGGGACAGCAATCTTTCTTCTTCCTTCAAGAAAGACAATAGAAAAGGATAGCGATTGAATATGAACAGCAGTAACCACTTTCAAATGAAATGAGAGAAAGGAAATGAAGTTTCCTGAAAGCGCAAAGACTTCCATCACTTCCTTCGGGACGAGACAACAATATCAAGCTCAAAGACTTGATTATATGAAGTCATATCTACCCTTTTCTATACTAATGCTATAAAGAACAAGTTATGACAGCTCAAAGACTGAAAAAACGCTATTCTTTTCTTCTTTAAAACAATGAGTAGTAGTGTAAGCTCAAAGACTCACAACTATTTCCCACAAAATCTATTCCTAAATTCTCCTAAGAACAAGTGAAAGCACAAAGACTTGCAGCTTCTCTTAACAAAATATTTAATTTAATCTATATTAAACTCAACTACTTGCAGCACAAAGACTGCAAATCAGATGTGATTAAGCTCTTTAAGAACACTTGCAAGAAAGATAATATAGAACACTAACTCAAGAATGTAGCACAAAGACTCAAAGCTTGAGCAATTTCCTTCTATTCCTTTCAATTCTTGAATTTACACATGAAAGCTCAAAGACTTCTTTGCTGTAAATTTGGCAGAGTTTTTGCTTGCTTTCCAAAAGATAAAGATTACAATAGACCCCTCAAGTATTTATAGATAGGGGGAGCCTTCCCTTAATTAGGAGAGTTTTTACTCATGTGATGTGGTTGAAACCACAATTTTGTATATTTCCCCAAGCGTACAAAATTTTCAACCAACAGGGATAATGATTGGATAAAATGTGTGAGGTTTCCATTTAGCACACAGATGAGTTTCACAGACATTAAGATAAAACGATTGTTAGAGTGAGGAAAGCAAAAGAAAACCCAACAGGATTCAAACTTCAAGAAGCTACACAATGTTTGAAAACTGAATCTTGAAATGAATTGAATTAGAAAACAGCCAGTAAATTTAAACCATGGCTAAGAAAACTTGTGCAATATAATTGAAAAGGAGCGAGAATTCATGGATGCATGCACTGGTTCATAAACCAGCATGCACATTCAAAATATTATCTCCACCACCTAAAGAGAAATTAAAAATCAGACATGTTTTGGCCCTCCCAGATCTTAATGGAAATCTCAAGGAAAATCCGATTGTCTGAGGACTTTAAGGACTCTTTCCTATGGATTTTCAATTTGGTAGGTGATAATCCTTTGAATGACATGCCTTTGGAGCTTGTCAAACAGGTTTTTCCTAAGGTTGCCTTTTGAAGTAAAGGTAGCCATGAATTAACTCAAGAATGAGATGTCAAAAGGCTCAAGACCATCTACCAGCAGAAATTTTACAAGATGTGACATACCAGCATATTTAAGAATGTGACAGGACAGGCAAAGAGGCTTGTCAGTGCATGCTTTATCAAGCTCATCCACAAAGGTTTCAAAATGGAAACCATACTTTTTATAAGATAGTTAGAAGAGAGAAAACTAGATTTAGTGAAGGCAGCATATTCTTAATAACCTTATAACAGCTTGGAAGAGCATTTAATGGGCACGTGACCCAGACCAAAAGGTGCACTCTTTGAAGATAGATTTTGATAAGGCCTAGGACAATGATAGAATAGGTTTTGTCTTTCAATAAGTCAGATTAGTTGACTTTCATTCCATTTTTCACAGAGCTGTGGAGACTTTCAGAAAGTCTCTGTAAGGATTAGTTTAAATGAATTTTTTTTCATACTCCATTCAATTACAAAGGTATATTCAACAAGAATGTTGTTTAGCTCCTTACTTTACTTCTATATAATATTGTGGACACTCTTGGCTATTTGTTAAAGGCTGCAGGAGCGCAAGGTCAAATTAGAGGGATCTCCTTGCTAGACGTTAAAAACTTAGTTAATGTTCATTTTGCTAATAAATCAGTTTAAACTCTTGAACTAACGAAACAATCTGTTAAATATGGTATTCCTTGCTAGGATACTTCTGCAGAAAAAGTCCTCATCAGACAACAAGAACCTCCATTTTGGCTGAATCAAAGATGCAACCTAATTAAATCAAGTGAATTCATCCACTATTTATGTATACCTTTTAATGTTCTTCTCTATGTTACTGATCAATAGAAATGGATATTGACTAGGTTTGATAATGGGTTTCAAATCTAATGTAGGAAAGATCTTGATTATCAATACATCTTAACAGCAGGCCACAAAGATTATTCCTTTCTCTTCCCCTTGCAGGCATCTTATAGAGTTGTACAGAAGATGTGGAGAAGCCTTACGTGTGGCAAGCAAGGATGGGTGAAAAGAATTCCTTTGTTGGCTTGCAACATCTGCACTTTGCCAAGGGATTAAAGAGGTTTAGGACTCCCAACCTAACAACTTGGGGCGATGTTCACACAGAATAATAGTTTCTGCAAGTTATAGATGTTAATGCACCATAACAGATCCTACTGTCATTGGATTCAAACCACTCAGCACATTCCAAGGAATCAGAGGTCCTTTTCAAACTTAAAAAATTGTTTGAAAATTGAAACACAAAAAAACTAACTCATGGGGACACTCCTGATCAAAAGAGTTTGGGCAGTTTGGCTGTTGGTTCCTGATTGCATTCATTGGTATTTCAAGGGGCCATAGGATTCTTGGGATATAGCATCATGGCCTATCTGGATGTTTGATTCCCCATGTGGTCAACTTGGACATTTATCTTTTTTTGACAGAAGATAGCCTAGAAAAGGGCTTTTTTGTTAGAATGGTCTCTTGAACTCCTGCCCACTGGCACATACTGGACCAAGCCAAAAGTTATGAATCATGAAGAAACCAGCCTCTTAAGAGCTCTATTGATGATCCTTGAATTCTTTCTATTTAAAATGCAGCTTTGGGGGGCAGGTTCAAGTTGGAGACATTGAGAATGGAATGATGGAAGGGAATTTTATGACTGGTTATTTATGACTATGAGGAAACAAATCAGCTCTTGCTCTGCATTTGAAAAAGTGATGGCTGTAAAATTTAATGATCCCTGTCTGGAAAAAGAAATGTCAGTCTACTGTTAAATCAGCTTAATATCAAGCACGAGTTTTTAAGATGGCTAGTAGGCCAAGACTTAGAAGTCAATTCAAGGCTTCAGAAAATAGGTCTTAGAAATTCCTTATGCACTCTTTGCAGAAAAGAAGAATCATTTGGTCACATATTAGAGAAGTTCATCTGCCACAACTTTTTCAGCTTCATTATAACCTAAAAATAATCACTTTTTAGTTTTTATTACTCCCTTTTCTTGGTGGGGCCCATTCCTTGTGAACATGGATGATCAGAGGTAGCTGTAAACATTTATGGCATAAAATTCAAATGACTGGTATATATTTCCTGAAGAAATCAAGAGGTGAGGCAATTTTTCATTATCATTCTACGTTTACGAGAGTTGAGTGTGATGTCCCTTTTTTGGCTAAGATAGGAAACCCTGGACAATTACTTCAATTTCCCTTCTACTATGTCAATTGAATACTTATTTAAGCAAGTAGTGGGAGATAAATCAAAATCAATTGCAATTCCTGATGCAATTATCAGTAGCAATGTATCAACAACAATGTCTGATATGACTATTATGAAGTATGCTATGTAAATGTTTCATTATCACTTATAATGATATGCAATATCTGATATACACTTCGATTATAAAATCATTATTTATTGCTTCCAGCAATGGCTATAATATCTGATCAATCTGATTATGTATGCAATAATTGATGAGAGGATGTCGCCAAGGGCGATACAGATTGCTATGTGATCTTTCTTTATGATATATGCAATGGAGTCTAATATGTTGCTTATAGCAAAAAGCTTGCTGTTTCTGATATGTAATTAAATACTTGCAATGTATAAAGTAGTGATCGCTTTGGAAGCAATATGGTTGCTGTGTCGAATAGGGATATAAATACTCGCAACAAATGCTGATGCTGTGTCTAATATTCCTATGGTTATAGCTTGCTATCCATGATGGATGCTATCTCTGATATGCCAATATACACTGGCTCCAAATGCCAAAGGCACGTCGCTCTAAACAGAGCAGATCCGTAAAGGATGAAATAACAAAGAGAAAATAATCCACAATGATGCTGATTGAAGTGATTTCGAATGTCTTCTTATATGTTGCAATTGGAATGACAAGTCATGTCCCTTCCTCATACTAATCCCAACTCTTGAAGATGATTATGGTTGTCGATTAGACTTCTTAATCACTGCCCAATGAATGATCTGATTGTTATTGCTGTATGTAATTGAATGTCACTTTATATCTCATAATTAATCTTCTTAATAGTCAGTGCTTGCTAATAACTAAACACTTCCGTGTCTTCCCACACTCGATGATAATACCATTATCGATTAATATTTACGTTTCCATTAATCGCTGTCCTCATACCCACATACGATTAGATTCCTTGTATGGTTGATGACTTTCATGATTGATCTAATCGATGTTGGCACTTTTCTTTCATCATATATGTCATAGGCGATTTGAATACTTATCTCCAATCTGCATATCATACCATGCTTGATACCTTCAGAGTCTAATCGTTATATATTAGTCTCTAAAGATAATATATCAAGTTTCTTCAATGCTCATTATTTGTTCCAAGCTTGATGATCGATCTTCTCATGTCTTACCAACTACTTGTGTCATTGTCTGGTCTTCCTATGTGATTGTTCTTGGATATGCACTGTAATAATCTTGTTAGGCTGCTTACATTTCTATACCCCTACTGTTTGTATTTAGTCATAGTCTACTATTCTTTTCCAATTTTGTCTCTTTAGAGACTTCACAAAATTGGATTCCTAGGATGACCGAACGGGACATTACATTGAAGTTGTTAAAGAAGTCTCTCACTCTGTTTGTCTGCATGGCTTTCTATGGATGTCAAGTCTTTGCCTCTGAAGATGCAAGCTTAAAGGATTTTACTTCTAGCAATTATAAGAAAAAATGTTTGCTGAAACGATGCCATTAAACTATGTAATTTGCTCTTCTCAGACAAAATGTAAGATGAATATCCTCAAAAATAGAAGAATCTTGATCAACGACAAACCTCGTCTGATGAGAATTACCCTCACAATTATCTACTCTCTTATAATTATCTACAAAACTATAAATACCCTACAAGTACTCATGACCAGGCTTACAAGGGTCTTACTGATAATTACCAAATTGAATTATGTTTTCAAACTTGAAAGTTTTGGAAAATTATGTTTTCCAAACATTTAATAGTGACTTTTTCTTTTTCTGAAGTGCTTGTAATTTTTCCTTCATTGTCATTAAAGGTTCTTCAAGATGCTGATTAAAAGCTGTCTTATTTTGCTGTATTCCCCTGTTTTTTATTCCCAGAAGGACCAGAACCATTCATTCATTATAAAATTACATCATAACATCATGGATGTTTCCAGAAGTCCCAAAAGTTCCTCAAATGTGACCCAGAACTCTCGCATTATGTAACTGCTCTAAAAAGAGCTCCGTAACCAATAAAAAACAAGAAAAAAAAAATTCAACTCAAACTAATACAGCATTTGAATAGCATGTATCAAGTTTCATAAACTCTGAAATCAACAGTCAAACCTCCAACTTTAATCTTAATCCTATCACAACTGTCCAATGGCAACCTATTTCAAGTTAGATGCCAAAATATTGATTCCCAATTTTAGCATCATATCTAACAACAATATTTTGGGTTTTTAGATTGATAGTCTGTTGATGTTACTCTCTTAATTTATTAGGTGTTTCTGTCATGTCCCCATTTCCTTGAGGCCAACTTGCAAAAAATAAACATATAAATAAAAGTGTCTAATAGCTATTTAATAGAAAATATAAATAAAATTTGGTGCCCAGGGTAACAGATCAGCCTAGACCTATATGTTTTCACATGCCTCATGAGTTTGCTGATCGCTGGGGAATATGAAGAGTTTTTGGACGAATTCCTTAGTGGCATACTAACAGGAGGAAACTCATGTTGTATCTGAAAGGATGTTGGGACGAAAACCCTAACCATCCTATTGACATGGCTAAAGTCGGATTACCAACTCTCTCTGGTCAACGCAAAATAGAATTTGGAGTATCCTATCCTCTCTTGCATAAGGAATCCCTAATGTTGTTTTAGATGATCAAAGGAGACAACCTCAAGGTTCCAAATGTCAGGTCTTGACTCCGGGATAGCTCGGCGATTGATGTGTTTTGTAGGTAACACAAGGGGGGCTTACGTTTACAACAAGTTGGTCTACATCCAACGATGTTGCGATTTTCAAGTTAGGAAATAAAAGCAAAAGAGAAGGGTTTAGGAGACCTAAGGACAGTGACAATAACAACTAATGCAGCGGGTAGACAGATTTCAATAAACCAATTCTTGTTTCGCCAAAGACACCCTCACAACTCAACAAGAACGGTGCAAGCTCCAAAGGATAAATGGATTTTCAGACTATGGGGATTCATCCAAGCACCCAATTCTGGCACAGCCTAAGACAAATACTCACAGTTGAACTAGGCACATTTTTGGGTTCAGACTAACCATGCATGGCGACCTACAATCAGCAAGTTCCTAATGGTATGAACCAGAAATGCATCAAATACCCCCCACATTTTGCCATTAAAACCATTGAACTCTACTTCTAACCAGCTGAAAGGAAACCACGCAAACAAAAGAAAATCAAAATAACAAACACCAGATTTCAATGCTCACATATTGATTTTAACTGTTATTGCAACAATTTCTTATAGCTGCTTTATTCTACTCCTAATCTGCTAACTGCTAAAATCTATCTAGTTTTTAACTCCTAAAATTCTAACTACTGAAATCTAACTTCTAACCTCTAAGAGTCTAAAATCCTAACCCTTTACAAGAGAGAGGCCTCTGCCTTTTATAGATTTTACAATTTGAATCAAAGGCCAGGATTGACTACATCCAATGGCTCCGATCTGCCTTCTAGAAGCTTGGCGGCTTTAACCCATGCCTAGCTATCTTCAATTGTCTTCCCAACCACTTTCCCAGCTACCGACCACTATTTGACATCAATTTGGTCAATCAGGTAGTTCAGGCATAACTGACCTATGTCCCTTTACTTTAAATACATTGAAGGGGCCCGCAGGTAGCTATTTACATTACAACAGTCCAGTTCTAGAAACTGATTTTCTGGAATTAATTCCAGTTGTGTATTTCTAAGTTTGCACATTTTATAGCACTCTGTGTTTTTTTCTGTCTTCAATCTTGTTGGTGCTTCAACTTGTCATCCGTTGGTGGTGCGTTTTCCCGTGATCGTCATTTTGATCTTGCGCTCCTGCATCTTCACTTCTTGACTTTGATCGTGTTGACGTATTTTTTATGACGATGTCTAACACAGAATAAAGTTCCCAATGGTCACTTCAGTCTCTCTTGAGCAAGGTTAGGCCGTATGCTAAGATTGCAAAAAAGATCAAACAGCTAACTCCAAGGTTCCTTTATGCACGAACATGACTCAGTCGGATGATGTGTTTACTAGTAATCCAAGGGGCCTTGCACATTCACGAAGAAGATTAAGCAATTATGCTAATTCAAGGATTTGGTGCGAATGATATAGCTTTGAAAGAACAATGTTTTTTGAGATTTTTCGGATTTAAAATATATTGAAAGTAAATGGCAAAAGGGTTTAGAGAGCTAAGCTAAGTCTAATCTAGTCCTAAGAACAAAGAGACGGGATCACTTATGCAAAATCAAACCACCCTTCGCTTCGCAGCATAGCACAACTATATGAAGGTGGTGCAATCTGTTGGCATTTTTGATGTTCATGTTGTGATTGTCATTGATGGACACACACTTGCATTAAGATCCTCTTTATATGTATGAGTTAGAGCACAACCGGTATTTGTTCCAACCGGTATGTTGTAGGTATGTTGTATTATAGTCTTTAGACTGTTGATGTTTTGCAGAATGTGTTTACCGGTCTGAAGCGGCATGTTGACCCCCAGCGGTTCGTGGATACCAAGCGGTATGAGGGATTAAAGCGGCATAACACATTTTTACCAGTCTTCATTTTGACAAACCGGCAACCGGTATTTTGTATGAACCGGTAATACTCTGTGATGAGTTACCAACCGGCATTTTGTGATGAGTTACCATCCACCGATTGTTTGACGGTGCCGACACTATAACAGTGCTTTTTGTATCGTGGTACCAAGTATGTCCAGGTTCATTGAACCCAGGAAATTGTAATGTAATCCTATTGGACCGACATGAAATCAAATTCCTTTATAAGGACATCATGTCTAGGGTTTTAGGTTGTTGATGAGGTCGCAGCAAAGAGTTTATGTTGTTGCTAGGGTTTAAGGTGGTTGAGGAGTTGGAAAGAATATGAATGTGTAGAAGACTGAAGTAATGCAGGAGTGCATTAAGAACTAGCTATCAAGGATCTAACCGAGCAGTCTGTGCTATTAGATAGATCAAACACTTGTTGATTACTCACATCTTTGACAAGTCTATAGCCCTTAACCGGGTAGGCCCAAAAGCCTTTTTGTAAATCCTCTAACAAGGTGGTTCACATTTTGTGGATCTAAAATCCTCTAGCAAGGTAGTCTTTAATCGGACTTATCTCCTAACAGAGATTGAGATTCCTAACAGGATCTGTTCTGATAAAGAACATTGTAAGACCTTAATCGGTCTAACCTTAACCAGTCTGGTTCCTATTCTACAGATAGTGACTTGTGAGTTCCATCTCACCGTGGTTTTTCCCATTTGGGTTTCCACGTCAAATATCTTGTGTTATGGTGTTTGTGCTTTTGTGGGTAAATGCATTATTAGCTATTTGGTTTGCATGTTTGTTAACTGGTTTGTCTGTTATACTATTTTACCGGGTTACTGCTAATCTTGTAAAGTGTTTTAGTGTGAAGATTTTTTGCATACTAATTCAACCCCCCCTCTTAGTATTCATCACAATCTTTAGGGATTGTGAAATAAAATTTTCAAATCATCAATGAATGCCATCAATTCGAACAACATCCACCTGATAATCGAAGTTAAGTCCACACATAAAATAGGCTCAGACTAACCTTACACAGTAGGCAACAATCAGCTGCAAACCAAAGGTATGAGCTCGGATTTTACAACAAACAATCCTATCAAATCTCATTCATTTAACAACTTGAAAACAAATCTAATGTAAATGAAGAGAGTGAGACCATGCAAGCTTCAAAACAACACAAGAATACACCAACAATTGAACAATGTATTAAGTAACTACTCAAAAACTCTTAGCAACAATCTCTTTAATCAATCTCTCCTCCTTTTACAAATGAGAGGGGTCACCCCTTTATATAGGCCTCTGGCCATGAAGACATGCAAACCCTAATTAGGGTTTCACCCTAAAAGATTCTCCACTCAAGGTGCAACAAGGTGGGAATCAACAATTAATACCCATTAAGCCCATATGAAATTAATTCAAATAAGCCCAAAATGGCATCCATTTGTGCATTAAATGCACTCCTTACATCAAATTCGCCCAAAAAAAATGAATATTCCCCATGCAAGTATAAATGCCCATCATTCTCCATGTGACGGCTACATGCAGAAGGAATCTGTCATAAAATCATTAATACGGCGGTTGCATGCAAAAGATTCTTCATGCATTCAACATGCACTGACCAGGCCACCACTTAGTCAAAATATTCCATCAATAAATGTGCCACCACTACTCAGTCAAGAGATTCTCGTCCAAGAATGGACGACCGTTATCCCGCTCATTAATTTCATACGTGATGAATTTAACGATGACGGCTTCCAGTTCTCCTACAGAGACACTTGGCACACTTTGAATGTCAAACTCCATCAAGGTGATTTCTTCCTCGCTCTTAGAAAAGAAGTTTTCCCACTCCACCATCATTTTCTGTGTTTTCTTCATCTTGCTAGAAAATGAAGAAACATTTGCAAAATGTTCCTTAGAAAATAATCCTACGAAGAAGAATTCGTGCAATTGGGATTTCAGGGAGTTTACTATCACTCCATCTTCACTCAGCTTCTTTGCGAACAATGCTTCAATCCCACTGATAATTTCTTCCTGCACCCTTCTAATTGAGTCTTTCAAAGTTAAAGACTCCATGCTAAACTTTTCAAAGGTATTCCTTCCAGAGCTAACGGCACAAAACCATCGAGAAAAGTCATAAACCTCATTCTCCTGAATTACTTTCCCATCAATTACTGTTTGCTTCGGAACTTTCATTAAAGCCCTGAGTCGCAGAATGGTTAAGTCCTGATAGATGTGAACGTCCTCCCATAGACCGTCCGCTACCTCTAATCTGTTTAGAAGGGCAACAAATCTGGAATGAAGACGAGCTAAGTCTTCAATGAACTTCCCAGCTGCAGTAAAGACATCTTCCACCCATTCCTTGGAACTCTGGGTCATTTCCCTGATTACTTTTGTGTCATCAACGACCTCCTTAGGGAGAGAAGAAGGAAGAATGAATGAGGGATCAGCTTCTCTAAGCGGCCGCTTTAGACTTCTAATATATTCACATAAGGCCCTATTTTTTTCCTTCAGCCTTTTATATTTTGCCTTTGTTTTCTGCATCTTTTCTCTCATGGCCAGGGAAGATCCTTCGAAGTCTTCTATTACCTACCCGGTGGAAGCATGCCTTAGATCAACCTGTCTAATTACATAATTTTTATTCTATGCACAACCCATGATGAGTGAAAAAAGTCTTTCATACAAGACTCCCCTGTTTTGTCTGATTGTCGATGCTTTATAACAATTCACAGTGGTAAATCAAACACCATTCTTTAGATACAACTTAAGGGATGGGTACAGAAAGTTATCTAAACCGCGAAGTCAAGACATAAAAGGAAAAATATGTTAAATCGAGGCAGGTAGAATCGATGTCCTTAAGGAAGCATAATCCTAAGTGCTTTTGAAAGAAACTACAAGAAACAAAAAAACAAACTACAAAACCATATTACTCTAATTCAATGGCTATAATATGCAAAATTATTGAATGAATACAAACAAGAAAAGGAAATTTTCCCATAGTCAACATATAGGTGAAACTCTACTCAGTAAACAACAATTAAAAATAGTATTAAGAGGCTGACATGTGGCAAGGCTCATGATGTTGATGGGCCACAGGAAAAATAACTAAAAGGGAGCTGGAAACTTTGGGACTATACATCAAATGAACATTCAATAGTATCACTTAGTTGAGTTCCCAAAAGAATGGGCAACTAGACTAGTATACCCTTATTTAAAAGCAGGATGTCAACAACCCCTCAAACTATCTACCTAATAATTAATATGTTCAATCCCCTCTTTTCAAAATGATTTGGGAGTAAGTGGAACATAGAATCATCAGTTGAGCTGAAAACGAAAGTGGGCAAAAAGGTAAAAAGCCTTCAGACCAAAATATTACAGAGTTGCTTTGTAGATTTCAGAAAAGCCCTTGACATGGTTCTAAAAATCAAATTACCGAGTAGAATGGAGAAGCTGGATATATCAGATGAATATAGACCCTAAACTTAAAGCAACAGTCTAGGCTTTATTAATAGGTCTGCAGTGAAACCAAAATAAATAAAGCCAATAGAGTGCTCCACAAGTGACATCAAGGCTGCCCATTGCCCCTCATATTATTTGGCCTATAGATTGACAAGCTGAAAGAACAGATAGATGAATTAGCATGCAGAGACGTCAAATTGGCCGGTTTTGTGACAAAGCCACTTTCATATGCGGAGTATCTCATTTTGAATGCAAAAATGGCTCTCAATACTAGGGAACGCCTGGAAGCCTTTTAAACTCTTTTTAAAAGTATGGATCCAAGAAAATATCTTCAAAATTAAGGTCTCGTCCATCTATCTGCAACACAAACAAAAGTAAATAAACTCTTTTTAAAAATATACTACAGGTAGTGTCATATACAATTACAAACTCAACTGGGAGTAATTCGGAATGTACAGAATGCAAGGAAAATGGAAAGCATCCTATGTGCTAGAAAAGGAGTGACGAATATAGGATCGGAAGACAACCAGAGTATTGTTTGTCTTACTTGCTATACTAGAATTTCCCGACGGATATGAGGTCTAAGTCAGCAACACATTGGGTCTGAAACAGAGACAAATAGGGAGAATCCAAAAGCATTTATATACTTTTAGAATCAAAGCTTCATACACCTTTATATATAGGCAAAAACCATGATCTATTTCCTCGGATGCTTAAGAAAATGAAAGGCATTGAGAATAACCGACGGCCTACAATGGTAGTAAGAGAAGAGTCGAACACGTGGATGAATATATGGGCCATCAATTTATAAACTACCCAAATACTAATCAAGAAATTAGAGAATATGCAAGTGAAAAGTTTAAGTTGGCTTCTGGACAAAAATCTTGGAAGAAAACAACGATTATAATTCAATGAACTCACATATGAGCACCTTAAAAAAGAAAAGTCACACAATAGCGTAGATCACATGGAAAGCAAAGAGCGGTCAGATGATAGCACTTACGGAAAGTTGGGATAAGTAATCACATTTCGTCAAAACTTTATAGATAAACTGCACAGAGCTTTTGTTTACAAAAGATTGAAACAAGTCAGTAAAGATTATGCCTGCTAGTAGAATCAAAGCTTAATACGATGTCTCTTGATTTCAAAATCCTTGATCTAAAGATTGTGCCCGTTCACCGTACCAAAGCTTAAAACAATGTCTCTTGGCGTCAAAATCGTCGATCTAAAGATTATACCTGTTGGTCGAACCAGAATGCCACTTCATCCTGATCAATTATGTGTGTATTGACATCGTGCCAAGTACATCGATAATTGGAGAATTGACCCTATGCTTGAACTCTTTGAATAGATGAACTTGTGAAGCATGGAAATTCCCATCAAAATTAAAAATTACAGTTCGAGAACCCAAAAACCTTTTGATCATGCTACCCTTGATTCACTCTTTGTGCACACTAAGCTTCCATCAGAACACATTTCAGCTTTGAGGTGGCACTGACAATTTTGGTTTGATGAAAATTGAAATTCAAAAGTTTCTGAAAAATGTGTATAATTGGTTTTCATCGGCATTTCCATTCACACTCCATAATCCGTCATCGGGATAACCACGAGCAAAGAAAAGATTGGTCGGGATAAACATATAAAAAAATACGATTGCAGGAATAGATCATTACAAAGTTTATGGCGAGAGCTAATGAATTCATTTCCTTAACCGATTCAGCTTCACTACAATGGAAATCAACTAACAGTAAAAAATAGAGAGAAGAGTGACAAAGATTTAGAAACCTGAAAGGAAAGTCTTGGACTTTCTGGTGCGGGAATTCAAGGCGAACCAAGAAGGAGCAACAACTTGCTTGTCTGCATTGAAAACGAGAGCAATTGGCACCCTCACATGCCCGCCAAATCCATGATCTCCTTGAACAGTGACGACCACCTCAGACTTCAAGTCATCTACCTTGAAATAGAAATCCTCATACCATGGAAAGGACGCTGCATTTGCATTTCTGGTCTTGGCCTTCGTATGTCCAACCTGCAACCGCACAAATGCCTCTGAAACCCCACTAGGAAGTCCCCGCGCCTCCAACACCTGCACTTGTAACTTCATTTCTGCAATAACTCACTCTCATTTGCTGCCTGTGTTTCCTGAACGCATCAATTGTACTTGGCCATCCGCCGATTCGACCTCACGACGTGTCACTACTTTAGCAAAGGAAGGTGGTTAACTTTTTCTAGTTTATTTGATCTTTTGAGACCTTTAGAGATGCTGACACCTTGTTTCATTGACTTCTACAACATCTGGAGGTGGCCCTAAATCTGAGGACTCTGCATTTTGCTGTACACAATCAAATAATTTGAATCGGTGGATAATTTTTTTTTAAAATATCTTGATATTTTTATTTTTTTATGAGAAGAATAAAAAAATATAATTTTTGGCATAAGTTTTCTAGAGTCTATGATATATTTACAAATTGCTTTTGATAAAACTGTGTATGTTTTTTTGTGTCAAAAGACATACTTCCACAGTTTTTTTGAGAAATATTTTGTAAATATAATTTTTATAATTTGTTAAGAGGGTTTTTATATCACATTCATATGATTGATGGTTTAGTCAAATTTATTTCCCATTGATTTAAACTTTAAATTGAACAAGCAGCGATTTCTTTAAACTCATTTAAAATTGAATAATTTCACAAATAAATTAAAAATTTATTGATAATTTATTAATATTCTTATTAAAAAAAATTATTTTTTTAAATATGACTTAATACTTAAAGAATAATTTTAAATAGATAATGTTATCAAAATATTGAAACATTAAAAAAAATAAGATTTAAGATTTTTTTTGCACATAAAGTCTAAAAAGATCTTTAACATCTTGCAATCTTATCTGAACTTACTACTTATTACTTTAAATTTAAGATGAGAGAAAATTTTAATGCTTATCTTATGATACAAAGATATTATTTATTATTTTACTTTTAAAAGTTTAAAAGTTTTTATATTTTTTTAATTTTTTTTTATTAACACTATAACAGCAATAACAGCAACTAACAGCAAAAAGAGACCAAGTCTTAGAAATCAAAAATAGCAGAGAGGGTGAACGTCGAGCTACGTAAAACCTGCATATGAAATTTGTTAAGGCCCACAATTTGGGCATCCTAGGCCTCCATCTTGCTAGCCGATTGACATCGACCTTGATAGCGTGCAATTCAAGCACAGGACTCAGGTTCTCAATCCTCTATGCGATGTCCAGCACGTCTGTGCGCAACTTTTCCATTTGCTCTAGAGTAGGGACACCCTAGGGGTTCATAGCAGCCATGTCATCAATAGTCTTATCCATCTCCTTGGCCACATCTTCAACAGGTCACCTATTCCGCCATCTTTAAATCTGGGTCCAAGTTACAAGAGTCTAGGTCTTTGTTATCGGAATTTTTCTCACCCATGACACCCTCAACATAGGCCTGGGTTTGCATCTCAGAATTGCATGTGTCAGAGGCACCAACAATGGTTGGAACCATGGGGTCCCTAGTCTTTAATTGTTATGTAGATAAAAAATTCTTTTTAAAAGTGTTATCTTTAATTATAGAGAGAGTGGAGTTACAATTATATATTTATTCGGTTAGAATTTTATCAATTTATTTTTTATATTTGTATTTTTTATTACTTAAAATAAATGATAAATAAAATATTTTTTTAATTGTTATGTAGATAAAAAAATTCTTTTTAAAAGTGTTATGTTTAATTATAGAGAGAGTGGAGTTACAATTATATATTTATTTGGTTATAATTTTATCAATTTATTTTTTATATTTGTATTTTTTATTACTTAAAATAAATGATAAATAAAATTAAGAGAATACCATCGAAAAAATTTAAAATTTTGTGGAGCATTATAGAAAAATGGTATATGTCAATTGACTAAATAGTTATAAAACAAAATATAAAGATAAAAGAGGAAAAAAATGTGGTAAAAATATATATATTTTTGGTGATCAAAGTGTATAATAGAGGATTAATTATTTAATTTCTATTTAACAAATCAAATGATATTTATTTTGGTAAGTGAGATGAGTTTAAATAGTAAATTATTAAGATTTACAGTATAGAGTCATAAAAAACAAAATTTGATCTTAACATAAAAAAATTAGGACCTCTCTTTTTAGCCCTACATACAATAGAGAAAAAATATCAATCATCATTAGGTATTAGTCCTCCAAATTTCTGAACTCTCTTGTGAGTAATATTATAAAGGCATTATGTCATTTTGTTTTCCATGAACAAGATAAGCATTGTCCTATGTAGTTTATAAAATCATCTAAATGGAGGTTAACCTTTATTTGTGACACATAACACTATCTACTTTCTTATTGTAATATTCCTATCATATAAATGGTTTGTTATATCAATGTGTATTATTTTTCTTTTTTAATGGATTGACCACCAAATCATTTTGAGACCAACCTCACTTTTGAAGAAGTGGAGGAAGAAAAATTAGTGATAGCTGGAACATAATTGTGGGAAAAATGCTTCAAGTTTTTGAGAAAAATACTAAGGCTCTCTCAAGAAAATTATCGACCAAATCCACCTACAATTGAAGGTTGCTTTCATCTCTAGTGCATAAATTTCACTCATAATATTAGATTGTTGGCTTCTTATAAGCAAAAAAAAACTATCTCCAAGCACTCCATAGTTATATAAGTTGTCATTTGATTTTGTTGTTTGTGTCAAGATTTGGTGCCTAAATTTTCTATTTCTCAAAATAGTCATTAAGTGATATCTTGAGCATACGAAATTGGACATTAGATTTTAAATAAATAATAGATAGAATGTGTAGTGTACTACAAAATAGACTAGATTACTTTTCACTTAGATGAGTAGAAAGAAGCTTATACTTGTTTGAGCACTTGTAGGAGAGAGATTTTGGATGTGATTGTATCAACATTTGGATGAATTTATGAGCGCAGATTTGTGAGAATATATATTTTTATGATATTGACATGATGTTACAAGTTATCAGATTCAATGATTGTTAATATAGGTTTACAAGTACTTTTAGAGAGTGGACTTGATGGAAATAGGTGCACAAGTTATCTTCTAGTTTGAGGACATGGTTGATACACATGTGACACTAGGAGTCTTGGTTTAATGAGATTTAGGTATAGGTGCAATGATGGTGATGAGTATGATATAATGGATATTCATGTATATTTGAGCATTGGTGTGACATGGTCATGTATGTAGTTGATAGGATTGCATTGAAATATTATATTGATTCATGATTACAAGTGGTTGTCTAGTTTAGTGTTAGGAGGTTGTTCTTATCTCCTAGACACTTATTGGTTCTTATACTATAGCTACTCATTTATGGATTTGTGTGGTAAATCTAATCCATAGATGATATATGTTTGAGTTATGAGAGATTTATGTTATCTTATTTAGTATCTCAGTTTGCACTTTATTAGTGTGACGGTGGTTTTGCGAGTAGTTGTGATCAATATGTAAAACATAAATTAAGGACCCAAACAATGAATTTAATTCTGATTTTACAATGTATTGACACCTCAAAGTAAGCAAAGGAATGGACTAAATAGATGAAAAAAATAGTGTTCTCTCACCGACAACTCTTTCTTGCACACACAAGATGTGTGTGGTTATACTCTAATGGATTTATGCTTGAGAGATAATATATAGTTGTTCAAACTAACATTGTGACTTTGCATTCATGAGCCTCTTGAAAATGGATTACAAGAGTTGTCATTTATGGATTAGAGGGATGATGGATAAAGGGTTGAGATTGATCTAAAAGATCAATGTATAAGGTTGCTTGAGAGGATTGAGAGAAAGATAATCCTCTAGGTGTCACTTTGTGATCAATGCACCTAAAGAGATCTAAGATTAAAGGGAATTGGACGATCACAATTGTCTTGGAAAAAGATAAGATATGAAAATCAAAAAGGACCTTTTTGGAGGTCCAAAAAGTCCTTTTTAAGTGACATATCAAGGATTGGAATTTTCTTAGAGAAATATATGGATGGAACTTGATGAGAGTATTTTTGGGGAATTAGGATGCATGGGCCATGTACATGCATGAAATGTGAAAATTTGACCATAGCTTAAGCATGCTTAGAAATTTGAAAATGAATCTATTATCAAACTAATTAACTTTAGTTAATCAATAACTTGGGGTGGAAAAAGAAAAATTAAATAAATAGTTTGCATCTATTTAATCTTTGGAGGATTGTAATATGAAGAGTGGCCTCAATTAGATAATTTTTGAATTTATTTAATTAAGGGTGGACTATAGGGGAAAAGAGGATAAATGATTAAATAATTGATTACATAATTTAATTAATGCTATAAAAAAGAGGGAAGGTTATTTAAATAATTTATTTTTATTTAATGAATTCTAGAAGGGGATAAAATCAAGTGTGGTTAGGATGTGTTCAATTTTAGGTTTCTATACTTTACCCCTATTTGAAACAATATTGTGATTAAATGAAGCAATATCATTTCAAAGAAGAATAAAACATAGTAGAATTAGAAGAGATGGAACTAGTGTTAAAATGCCCCAATCATTGGAATGATGGAGGTGAAAATGAGGAGGGACATGTTGAGAAAAGGTTGTCATTGATGTCAAAGGTGTTGGTCAGTTCTATCCTTGCTGTGAAGACATTCGAAATATTGCAAAACAAAGCATCTGCAGTTTGAAAAGATAGAGTCAAGTATGTATCTCAATGTTATCAACATGGTCTCATTTGAGTTTTTTTAATTACCTATCACATATGATTTTTCCCAGAAGTATATATGGTATGTTTTTTATGTTGGTTGCTCAAAAATAGGATGTACACTCATTTGCACTATCATGATGTTTGGCTTCGCATTCTATTGCAATTGAGTATTATGTCTTGTGTTTTGGAACTAAACTAAATTTGATCATGATGTATCGGATTCTAGAGTTTCAAAGGCTAAGCTTTTGTAGACAAAAAGCTAGAATTGACAGAGTGTTCACACTGTTTTTTGGGTCATTGTGTTCATGTTCTAGTTTGGTGTGCCAAAGGATTGTAATGTGTGCCAACTAAAGGTAGCATGTTGTTGTACATGGGGCCAACATAATATGTGTTAGGTAGTGGGTAAAAGTCAATGCATAGTGTGTCCCTTCTTCTATGTAATGTGTGGACTTTTGAACCCAACCTATACATGTTTGGTTGAGGAATCTTCTTGTAGTTGACTTGCAAATGGTTTAATAATGTTCTAGGATGACTTGTGAATATTTGAATATTTTGACATACTATAATATAAAAAAAATTGAATAGTTTTTCACTTATACCAAGACAAGTGAAGAAAGATATATTAGGCTACTTAGCATCAATTTCTGAAATTCAATCTACTAAACAAATATACTAATGGTTACATTTTCAAACCATCCTCCATAAAGGTCATAATTGGATGATGAGTAGATCCATATTTCATTTCTCAATTTGTACTTACACTTATTTTTGTTAAAAAATTACACTATTTTTAGAAGAATTTAACCCCCAACCAATAGTGTCTAAATAAAAAAATCATGTAAAATAAATAAAATATGTAATTTTACCTTTATTATACTATAAGTCTCACTTCCAAAATGATAATTAAGTATTTCATAAGAATACAATAGGAATGATTTTTTTATCCACAAAAAAGTGTGATATAAATAATAGATGAAAAAAGATTCTTTTTAAACCTTGAACTAATCCAATAATGATAATTTCTTGTGTACCATGTTTTTCATTCCTTTATAACCCCATATAAACATATACATGCACATACACATACACATACATATAGACATACATACATATTCACTCATCTCAAGTCATTTTTTTCCTTCATAAAAACTAGAAAATCTTTTGAGTGTAGCTTATATATACCTCCATCAAATCAACTTTACTTTTTCATCATAACTATAGCCACGAATATATCTTCATAGTATATTCATTTCTACTAGGAAACATCCTTGGCACAAGCCTTGTTCCAGGTTTGTCAAAGATATTGTCCACCTTTAATTTGGTTTGATAGAAACATTTATAACTAACTTCCTTCTTATCAAGTGATAAATCAATAAAAATGTAAGTTTTGTTCTATATTGAAGCATCATAGTTGACCTTCGTGGTTGCCTTCCATGCAAAATTTCCTTGTGCTTATATATTATAAGAAGGCTCACTCACATTGGTAATGAAAGGAGAACCATCATCACCAATGTGATTCATATTCACTCTTGTTTTTTATTAAGTAAAAACAGGTTTTAAGGGACCCAAAACCCAATTACATAATGAAAGATAAGCATGAAAGAGACGAAACAAAACAACTGCAAAAGACCAGCACAAAAACCAACAGCTAAGAAAAAGACAGCAAGAAGCCAACAAGAAGTTGGCCCCAAACCCAGCATTACAAATTAATTGAAAACTTTAATAGATTCCTCAGCATTCTGAACCAAGAGCATCATTGCCTTGGCCGCTTCGCTCAGGTCTTTGCTTTCCTGTCTCAGCTAGCTATCTTTCGTTTTGGTCTCCATCCCAATAGTGTTCTACCTTGTTCTATGCCTGGGAATCTGGTGGGTGGAGCTGGATGTTGGTATATCTTCAATGATTACCAGATTCTTATCCTGGTTTTTCCTTTCCAAATGATCCACCAAAGCATTCATGTTTTGTGATGACACTTTAAGGACCTGGAGACTATGGTTCATAAAGCTTTTCAGAGCCTTCTCGGTGCGGGCAACCCGGGTGTTGATGTTGTCTTTATCCTCCTCAACCTGTTCTTTCAGAATTTTGATAATATCCTCTAGGTGTTTCAAATCCCCTTTGGTCAGGTCTTTTTCCAGCCAATCCTCCATCTCGATTTCCTCCTCAGCTTCATTGATTTCCGTCTCATCATTTTTTTTCCCATAGTTTGTGTCCTTAATCAACTTATTAATCTTGTTTTCCAAATCCCTCTATTTACTTTGCATGCTAGTTATGTTGTCGACAACCCATTTCTGGAAGTTGAAGGACTCCAGAGTATAGTTATGGGCGGTATTCAAGATGGTGTTCGCAAAATCCCTACCCTATTCAATGCCCACAGAGTTAGGATTTGAAGTAAAATTCAACATGTCCAACTCATTACACCTTAAACGACATTTTAAAGTTCTTTATTACTATTTTGATATCCTTATTAGAATTGCATATTTAATTGAATTAGGTTTGATAAAATCCAAATCAACATTATTACCAATATACCCAAGAAGCAAATCAACCTCACTATGTGGTATTTAAATATTTGTATCAAACCTAAAAAACATTGAACATATTTTGTATTCTTAGTGTTAATGTAAAAAGAGGTATTATCAAAATAGTTAGATTTTGTCCTACTTAGTAGAGTCTTATTCACACTACACTTAAGCTCACTTAGAGGTTATCTAGACTTTTTCTCACCTCATGTAGACTCATCAAGTTTCCTAACACTTTTTCATAGAGTCTTACATTTGTTTCGTACTTGGAGGGGTAGTTAGAGGTTCACTCCTACCTTATCACGTCTTCTTGCTTTCCTTTGTAAACAAGCCTCATCTGTACACTTTGTATTGCATGCTTATGATATTTCTCATTTTGCACATTGCTTGTCTGTGGACAATTTTGAGTTAGCAAGCAGATCTTGACTATTCCAACATGGTATCAGAGATTTCTCTCTTTTAAAGGGGGGTTTGGTTCCCATTAAGTTTTTTTCTTTTCTCTATTTATGAGATTTTCATTTGTATATGAGTACCTTATCATTTGATGTTATCGGGACTTATCTTTGTAGTGATTAGCTTACTCCCTAAGTATCAATTAAGAGGGGGTGTTAGTGTGAAAAGGGGTATTATCAACCTAGTTATATTTTAGCCTACTTAATAGAATCATATTCACACTACACTTAAGCTCACATAGAGGTCATCTAGACTTTTGTCTCACCTCGGGTAGACTCACCAAATTTCCCAACACTTCATCATAGATTCCTACATTTATTTTGTACTTGGTGTGGTAGTTAGAGTTTGACTCCTACCTTTTGACCTCTTCTTGCCTGCCTTTATAAAAAAACATGATTTGTACATTTTCATTACATTCTTATGATATTTCTCATTTTTCACATTGCTTATTTATGGAGAGTTTTGAGTTTGCAAGAAGATTTGTTTTCTCCAACACTTAGTACTATGTGAAACCATGTCTTTAACACTCAACACACTTTAAAAACTATAATTTTATTGTTATTTTTATCCCAATATCTCTTATTACATGTTATTACACATCATGTGATGAATCCACTAATTGATTGTGGGATTGATCGTGCAATTTTATAAAACATCATCTACGCATCTATAAATAATATTCATTATTGTTGAACATGTAATTGATCTTTAAAATAATTTGATACTTATATAACAAAGTTGAAATTTTCATTGCATGTAGGAACTACTGATTTTCTTAGTACGAGTATAAAATTTAATTATGGTGGATAAATTTATGTGGAAACTACATACGAGGTATAATATTTTTATTAAAGTAGCATGGTAAGTGCCCTGATCCTAAATATAAAGGACAAAACAACCACAATAAATCCAACAATTAAAGCCCAAGAACAACCATAAATAGTAAACTAGTTGAACAACCATCAAACTATCAGCCTTAATCCATAGTATTGATCAAAATAAAACAATCGATACTATAGCTATGTTTACTATAAACTAAATAATCCAAACTATAGCCATATAAACTATAAGCTAAACAATACAAATTAGAGCTAGAAATACTAAAATATATAAGTATTTTGAGCATTGAGGCACAACAAGCTGTAACTAAAACACTAGACATAAACCAAGATCGAACTGATAAAAAAATAGCATAAAAAACATCAACTTTTGGTAGCATTAATTAGGTTCCAATTCTCCTAAACTGCAACCAAGGACTCCTTCCATCCTACATTTACCACTATGTTAGTATTCTTTTAAGCATTCTTGTCCTTAGGAGTCTATCATTTCTTCTTTAGTTTTTGATTAAAGTAAAAGCAGGTTTTGAAGGGGCCCCGAAACCCTTTACAAAAGGACCTTACAAGATAAAAGCATTAAGAAACCAGGGGGAACAAACATTAGAAAAACCAACAAAATAAGTAGATAAAACCAGCTAAAAGCCCCAAAAAACTAGCCAGACCCGACAAAAGGAACTAATTTATATTTTTTCAGGGCATTATCCAAGTTACTACTAATCCCATACAGGTCTTTGATATTATCCCTAAGATTAGGGACAACCTTAGCAGAAGCAACAACAACTTTCTTAACACTCACTCTAGTTCTCTTTGTTGCTCCACCAGGTGTAGCTTCTCCACTTCCAATCTTGATTGCATCTTCATCCATGTCAAGGTCCACCACCAGTTTGGGAGGGCTGGAGTTATCGAGGACCTTCAAAATATCCTCCAGGTTCTTTGTAACTGCAGACAAGATATTCGGGATAATACCCAGCAGGTTTTTCATCGCCACTTTCCCTTCTTCCAGATAGTCAATCTGAGTTGCCATTTTTTTAACTTTTTCCTCCATTTACTGCTTCCATTGCTTCTGATTCCTATCATCTTCCTTCCTTTTCTCATCCATCTGTTTCCCATTTTTTTCCAGGTTCTTCAATAGTTCATATGTCCATCTGTCATAACCCAATCTAGCCTCAATGAGTTTTTTAAGGTTATCCAGGAATAACCCTTCTCCAGAGCTTTCCTTATCCTCACTCAAACTATCCTTAGCCGTATCCTTCTCGGGTTCCTTGTTCTTCTCCCTCTCAGAGTTCAAATATTTTTCCTCATTATCCTTATCATCCAAATCCACCATGGATTGGCTATTGTCGTTGCCTAAGTTAGCACTGTGAATTGGGTTATCATTATCGAACTCGTTATCACCTTCTTCATCCTCTGCACACACATCCTCATATTTCCAACTATCCTCACCCTCTGACTCGTCCGTTTCCATTTCACTGCCCTCTTTTCCAGTTTCCTCTATGTCATTCTTTTCATCATGGGCTTTCATCCCAGTAGCACTCTTGCTTTTTTTTCTAGAAGTAGCCTCCTCCTTGCTGGGTTCACCTTCCTGCAGCTTTCTCTTGCCTTTCCTTGGAGAAGTGGATAACCTCTTGTTTTCCTGCATGGCAAGGATTTTATAGTGCTCATAAATGAGCAATAGGAGCCCACAATGGAGCACCGGATTCAAGGGATTCTTTTTGTGTTTATTGAATAACCTAGAAAGGGACCTGAAGAGATAGTAGGGTAGGGAGACCCTTTTCTCATGCCTGAAGTGGTTTAATAACACAAAGTGATAAGTGTGGGCCTTGGAAAAGCAGCCTTCAACAGTTATGTATTCCATTATGGCATTCAAAACCCAGCCCTAGATTTTCTTGATATTGGAGGCTTCATAATAACCCCATGTGGCTTTTCCGATTTTAGCCCTCTCATTTTCCTTCTGCGGGAAAAGATTTACCACATTATTGGAAACTTTAAGATCTCTAAAAAAATTGAGCCCTAAGTGGGGCATACCTATCATAGTCGCGATGAGGCTCGCGTCCAATTTGAACCTCACACGATAGATTTTAAAGGACCCATTACTCCAATTTTCAAAAATTTTGGATACTGCGAGATTAACCCTACCTTTGTCGTAATCAACCAGCTTCTCCATGAAACTCGTTAGGGATCCTTTTTCTAGGTTCGCCCAAAATTTCAGTATATCCTTCCATCTAGACGTGTTGTCTGGTTCCTCCCTCCTTAAATCACCTCCCATATTCAATTTCAGACTTTCACCTCTATTCTTCTGCAGACTCAAAACTTTCTTCTCGTTGTCTCTCGAGATTTCGAAAAAGATGACCCACAAAGTGTACGAAGTGATATCATATTTGATTGGGATTCCACCACTTTGGCAAATAATCATTACCTTTTTGTCAATGCATAATTTACTCATATCAACTATCATGATTATGCGATCCTTCTTTCCCTGTAAATCTATCCTTTCTAAGGAGCTCTTTAATACTCATATTAATGTCTTCCCCATGCCAAATTGTTTGAGATTTGGAGTTAATGCCTAGGTTCGCCAGATAGTCCGCCACCATATTTTTCTCTCTAAAGGCATGTTCTATTATTATTACTTTAAAACTAGCAATAATTTCCCTAGCTTTCAAAATAATGTTTTCAATGGACCACGATGGCTCAGTTTCCCCCTTCAAACACTTAATAATATTAAGTGAGTCTCCCTCAAGCCATAATTTATCATGATTTAGGTTCTTAGCAATAATTAGAGTATTCAGCGCAGCTGAGGCTTCAGCGAAATGACTAGTTTGACTCCCCAAAGGACCAGCAACCGCCACTAGGCAACTTCCAGCAAAATTCCTCACAATGCTCCCATAACCAGCTTTACCCGGATTCCCGTTAGAAGCCCCATCAAAGTTGGCCTTTATCCATCCTTGAGGTGGAAAACACCAAGCAAGACCTTCTTTGCCCTTCTCCTTATTAGATTTGGTAGTGGAAAGGTTTCACCTATCATTGAAGTCTTCTTTAGCAACTAGTCCATCATCAATACCATTGATGCATTCAAAGATACTCCTGTAAATTTTATCCACCACCACTTCAGGGTTGGCACTTTTATCCCTAAAAATCTTGTTGTTGCGCTCTTTCCAGATATTCCAGATAACATTAGGGAAGGTAAGTTTCCAAAGCTCCACAATCTTTGGGTTGGAATTAGGGCAGTGCCATTGCTGCCAGGATTCCCCAAGAGAGTTCGGAAAAACCCAACTCAGCTTCCACCTACTTAAAATAATTTTCCAAATTTCTTGGCTGAAAGTACACTGATGGAGAATATGGCAAGCACACTCTTCTTCCCTGCAACAAAGAGAACACCTATTAGAAAAAAAAAATCCTTTCTTTTGAAGGTTGTCCAGAGTTAATACCTTGTTTTGGATAAAGATCCAAAAAAAGATATTAACTTTAGGAACTAACTTCTTATTCCAAACTTTAGCCCAAATAGGAATTTCTTCCACAACTTTATTTTGGATAGCCACAGCTGAGGACATAGAATAATTCCCATCTGAGGTTTCCCTCCATATCAAACTATCCTCTTTGTTGTCTCTCAGAATTTTAGAAGAAAGCTCAATCTCAAGAAAATTTAACCCAGGACACTGCTGGCTAAAATCAATCCATTTCCCATTTCTCCAGTAATCTCTGACCAAACGCCCATACCTGCTTTTGAACCAATCTTTCCAATCATAAAGGATTGGAATTTCCTCCAGGGGTTTATCCATAATCCATCTGTCTTCCCAAAATCTTATACTTCTACCATTCCCCAGATTCCACATTCTTCCAGCTGCAACCCAACTTTTAACCGATTGAATTGCATTCCATATTGCAGAACCTTCAACAATAAAAGATTTATCTAAAAATTCTTCCTCAGAAGATTGCATGTGAAGATATTTATTTCCCCATATTAAATTCCACTCTCTTTCCTCCCCTAATTTGTTTAGCTAATAAGGCATTATTCATAGAGCTTATATTCCTTAAACCCAACCCCCCAAAGGCTTTAGGAGAGCATATTTTATTCCAGGCAATAAGGGGAATTCTATTCTTGACTTCCACTCCTGACCAAAGAAACTTTTTTTGGATTCTTTCAATTGCTTCCGCAAACTTTCTAGGGATTTTAAACAAACTGAGGGCATAAACAGGCAAGTTTTGGAGAGTGGCTTTGAGCAGCATAACCTTGCCCGCTTGACTAAGGACTGCCCCTTTCCAACGTACCAATTTGGAGTTGAATCTGTCAACCAACTTAATCCAAAAATTATCCGCGGGCTTAATACAAAGGGGAAGCCCCAAATAAGTAGAGGGAAGCTCAACTATTTTACAACCATAAATTCTTTCAATCCTTAATTGTCTTTGAACAGGGGTATTGATAAAGAACAAAGAGCTCTTATCCCAATTAATTTTTTGACCAGAAGCAGATTCATAAATATTCATAACATTCTTCATATTTTTAGCTTCCCTAATGGTAGCTTCCCCCATAGTGATTGAGTCATCAACAAACTGTTCATGAGTAAAAGTAAAATTGGAGGAAGAAGGTTTCAGACCTTTGAGATTGCCTTCTTCCACATTTTTAAAAATAAATCTACCCAAACTTTCAGCTAAAATAGTAAACAAGATTGCGGAGATGGGATCCTCCTGTCTAAGAACTCTAGTGCTTTTGAAGAAACTTGAAGGGGATCCATTGACAATAACAACCGAAGAGGAAGTTTCCATCAATTGAGAGCAAAGTTGGATAACTTTTTCTCCAAATCCAAAGGCTTTCATAATCCTTAAGAGAAATTGTCAATTCACTCTATCATAATCTTTAGCCATATCTAACTTAAGAAAAAAACCTTGATTATTAGCCGTCGTTAGAGAATGAATATTTTCATGAACTGAAATTATGGAATCCAGAATCTGTCTACCGGGGACAAAACCATTTTGTTGGGCAGAGATAATTCTGGGAAGAATATCTAGCAGTCTAGAGGTAAGAACCTTAGACAAAATCTTGTAAACAAAGTTGCAGAGACTAATGGGTCTAAACTTATTAAGAGAATCAACTCCGGAGATCTTCGAAATTAGGACAATGAAGGTCACATTTAGTTCTTTTAAAAGCCTTCTAGAACCAAAGAATTCTTTAACTCCTTTATAGATATCAGTCTCCACAATATGCCAAAAAGATTGGAAAAAGAACATAGGGAAACCATTCGGTCCAGGAGACTTATCTCCCTGAAAAGAGAACACCACCTTTTTGATTTCCTGACTAGAAGGAATTTGGGACAAATGTTTATTGTCTTCCTCAGTCAAGGTAGAAGGAATATCTTGCAACAGGAGGTTTTGGTTACTAGCGTCTAGGTTATCCACTTCTCCCAGAAGGGTGCTAAAATAGTCCAGAGCTTCCTTTCTTATATCATTATCCTCCGTTAAAATCCCTCTATTACAGGATAACCTGGATATCCTATTAACTGCCCTGTGCTTAAGAGCATTTAAGTGAAAAAATCGGGTATTTTTATCACCTTCCTTCAAGTACAAGGCTCTTGATCTTTGTCTCCAGAAAGTCTCTTCATTAGAAATAATGGTATGGTATTTAGACAACAGACCATTTTCCACAAACCTCAACTCTTCAGAAAGCCCATCCTCTTGGATTTTATCTTGAACTTCTTTTCTTTTCAGTTTTAATTTGAATTGTACTCTTGAAGATATCCCCAAAGATCTCTTTGTTCCAAATTTTGATGTTAGCCTTTATAATATTGAGTTTTTTAGCTATTCTAAATAGAGTCATTCCCTCAACCTCAGAACTCCACCAATCTGCAACACAAGCTTCCAGAGAAGGATGGGATAACCACACTTTTTCAAATCTAAAAGGGAAATTTCTCGTAGCAGGAAAAGAATTGGCAGTGAAAGAAATAGGGTAATGATCAGAACCAATCTTGATAAAAGACGCCAAAGAACAACTATACTTTGATAACCACTCAAGAGAAATTAAGGTTATGTCTAACTTAACTTGAATAAGATCAACTCCAATTCTTCTATTAGTCCAGGTATAGTTAATCCCTTGGAGATCCACATCCATAAGAGCTTGATCATTAATGAAATCCATAAGATTTTGTTTACCATCAAGCTACAAGGGAAGGCCTCCCATCTTCTATTCCTCTTTATGCAGAGTATTGAAATATCCCATTATTATCCAGCTTTTATCAGCAAAGTTAAGTCTGTCTTCAGCAAGGCTTCTAGAATATTTCGCTCCCAGTTTTGGTATTAGGCGCATAGACATTGGTTAAAACCCAGAAAAGTTATCCTTGATATGCTCAAGTTGCACAGAGTTCCTATTAAATTCAGAAATAATTTCCTTACCTTTAATAGTTTTCTGGTTCCAAAAAATCGTTGTTCCTCCAGAGGCTCCCTCCGAACTAGATCCTATAACTCCATTATTTTTAAATATTTTAATCCTTTCCACTTTATCCTTACACATCTTACTTTCCTAAACAAGGACCACATCCGATTTATGATCTCTTATAATATTACGTAACACATCCTGCTTATGAGGGGCATTCAACCCCCTTATATTCCAGGAAATTATCTTCATACTTTAACCGAGGATAGGGCTGACTCGATGGAACTCTGTGTTCCATCAACACGGTTCTTCCAACTTTCTTGTTCCCTCTGATGTTTTAGAGAAGGTCTCCCCTGGTTTTTGTTTTGGCTTCCAACATCTGCCTTTTTCATATTCTTGCTTCTAGTTGTGATACCTCCATTGGGTCCCTCCTTATTTGATTTTCCCTCTTGCGTACCAAGAATCCTAAGATTTCCTTCTAGGACTTCCATTTCCGCACTATGTGATGGGGTTTTGCATTGAAATGGCTTTGGACTTCCATTGGTTAATATCAACATAGGCTCAAGATCAAAAAGGTTAAAATCTTGAGCTTCATTGAAGTCTTCCTCACTTGCTTTTGTATGAGATGATGCAGACACATCGTCATTGGAACTTTCCTCTACTTTCTCCTGACTGACTGGCCCTACCTCCTAGTCCTCTAGATCATTTTTATTATTTACCTCTATTCTTTGCTCATCTTCTTTAGTACTTTCTATTTGATTATTAGAAGAGACACAAGCAGGTTTTTCATTATTACTATTCACATCCTTCTTCACCTCCTTTTCTAGCTCAATCACTTCCTTATCTGGATCACACTCTACTGATGGGTCTCCTTTTTTCTCTTCCGTTTGCCATTTCTGCTTCACACTGCTATCATTCTTGTTGTTCTTACCCTTCTTAAGCAAACAAGATTTTGCCCAATGGCCCGATTTTTTGCAATGAAAGCAAGCAAACGGGAGCGATTCATATTCAATCACTTGGGTCCATTTCCCTAATTTAGATATAATCTCAATAGATAGGGGCATGTCCGTCATTTGATTAACATTTACACAGATGCGAGCAAAAACTAACCTTGATTTAGCTGCAGTCATTGGGTCGATTGAGAGAAGTTCCCCAAAAGAACTCGCTATCCCCTTAACGACTTCCTCGTTCCAAAACTCCAGCAGAAGGCTCAGGAGGCGAGTCCACACAGGCACTGACACAAAAAATGACTCGTCGAGAGAAAGGTTTGGAGCCCATTTCTGTAGAGCCAAAGTTGACTTGTCGAACATCCATGGACCTTCACATAGAGCCTTATTCATATCTTCTTCAGAGTTAAAAGCAAAGGAAAAAAAACCCCAGGCAACACCGCCACATCCACTTGACCCTTGAGAACCCATTTTCTCCTTATAAAATTCCTAACAACATCAATGTTAGGCCTAAAACCAGCAAATCATCTGACTAATGTCATAGCTAAACCAGAGACAGTAAGATCTACCAGCTTATCTGGAACATAAATAGCAACCACCCTTGTAACTAGATCAAAAATATTTTTAACTTTCGGTAGTCCTATTTTAACCAGCGGCTTCACTCCAAAAAGTGAAGACCTTTTTTTTTCCTTACCTCTATCGTGTGGGTCCCCGGTTTTGGAATCTTTATCTTCCATCGATTTGACTGTCTCCTTGTCCTCTTCTATACCTTGGGACGCTTGGAAGCCTGCTTGATTGCCAATTCCACCCCCAGAAAGACTGCCTTCCCCAGGGAATCCGCCATTCCCATATTTGAAATTTGGGATTCCCGCTCGCCGCTCTCCTTGCCGCTCCGCACCCATGATTTTTTATTCATTTCTTCTTTAGTTGTTTACTACTCTTTTCTTGTCTAGATACAATTCTCGTTATGGCTTTTTTCATTATGCCACCCATAATAGAAATAAGATTATTGATGGCATTCTCTATTTTTTTTGAATTTTTGGCTATTAATAGCCACTTAAATCTTTGAATTCAAATTTGTCATGTGGACATGAAGGTCATCCACTTGAAGTTATGTCATCAAAAGCATTAACATTATTGTGAGGATCTTGGGTAACCATGTCATCCTTTGTCTAATCCTTGATATCCTCATTTTGATCCCTTTCAATGTCAAGCACCTTCTTATCCCTATTAGCAATGTCTTCATCCTATCTAGAGTTATTATCTTCCTCCTGAAGATCCTCTTCATCCATCTCTTGTTTACTATCCTCGTTAGGATAAGACTCTTCACTATCCTCATTTTTCATAGGATTAAACTTTTCCTTGATGGACAAATCATCTTCAACTTCATCATAAGCTAGTTCCTTGCCTTAAGTATCTTTTCCTTTCTCCTTGGAGGTTGCCTTAGCTAGACGAGTTGACCTCCTACCCACTGATTGAGTAGTCCTAGTAATACCCTCCTTTTCAATTTCACAACCCTTCTTATCACCATCTTTGTCATCAATAATGTTAATTGTCACACTCTTATTTTTAGGCCCCTTAAAATTCACCTTTCTTATTTTTGAAGACCAAGGAAGAAAGGGCAAGGTTTTTCATTTTTTAGGGGTAATTTTTAAATTATCATTTTCTTGAGGATCAAGGATAGAAACCAAGTTCTTTTGTATGTTTTCTTTCCCAAAGAATTACCTCTATCTGAGGAATGGGGTTGACTATCAACATGCTCAATTTTAATTGAGCTACCTGGGGGGGAGGATTGTCAAGAAGTTTCACATAAGGGTTTCCATACGGATTGATAGCTAACACATATTTATAAAGGACCATTTATCAAACCTTGATGTAGGGGAGGGGAATCACCTTTTTCAATACTCTATTGCAAGGAATAGAATTGATAAAATAAAATGTTCACCCTTTCATTATATTTTGCATGTTTAATAGTGGAAAATGGTACCCATGAGCAATCATGTAATGATCTTCTAAAGTGAAATAATGCATAATATGAAGACTTACTAGGGCATAAGTGGGAGGTAAGTTGATTCTATCCATACCCATTTTGAAAATGCTCCAAATTGTCACCAACTTCAAAGAATTTGTCTATAAAGCTCTAGTATTCCCCCATACTCTTCGTCACAATTTTCACGCCCTCACACTCCAAACTATTAGCTCTTATGAAATTATTTGAGGAGTCACAATAAATTGAAGACTGCCAATAGTCACCTAAACCTTGAACCCCAAGTTAACAAAACCTTGAGGTGAGGAAATCATTAGAGCCTTGCATGGCCTGAAAGAAGGGCATAAACCATGCCCTGCCAAACAAGTCCCAAAGCTCCATATTTTGTTGAAGGGTGTTGCAATTAACCAACTCATATCTCTTCTTGGGATCTCCCATTATACCCATCTCTCTAAAACTAGTCATAGAGTTAACCAAAACAACTTTCCCTGAAAAAACATCACTCTCTTTAGAAGTTACAAAAATAGCAACTTCACCATTTCTAATATAAATGAAACTTACCACTTTAAAAGCTAAAATCTAGCTATTCAACCATCAGGAAATGACTGTAAAGATTAAAAAAATTCAATACCCTCAAAATTTAAGCTTTGTTGTATCACCATACCCCTTATCAAGTTTATTAGTATGAACAAAGATAGTAAAGAGGTTGTTAGAATTATCATTTCACATGTGAGAGAGGATGGACTTCCCATAGCTAATACCACCAAAAGCATTTGAAGTGAAAAAAAAATCAGTGTCGTCATGAAATATAATAATAATAAAATTAACCTTCACCATCAACGTACAATTTACACAATTAAAACCATTAAATTGCATAACTTTATCCACCATAATTATATCATCTGCCTACATAGAATCATAAGTTAAATCAATCAAATCCTCTCCCATATTTATTATAATAAATTTTGTCCATTTTTCTTTCATTTGAGATTATTTCTTTAATTTGTGATGAAATAGTATTATAGTCCCAATAGGCCCAATTTTAATGATTCAAGGCTTCATTAGCAACAGTAGCAGCCACACCATTTCTTTCCTTATAAGTATGTACAATTCTAAATTGAAGAAAGCTTTTGATTAATGATTCTCTATCATCCATTACATCTCTAATCCCCCAAGGCCCAATCACAACCTCTTTAGGAATATCAATTATCAATTTCGAGTCACCTTCTAGAACAACCTTATATATACCCAAATCCTTCATTCTTTTAATTCCCCATCAAGCAGCCATTGCTTCAACAATATTATTAATAGACACACCCAATCTTTTGGCATATCCTTCAATTATCCTCCCAAGATGATCTCAAGTATCACTTTCCCCACACCAACTAATCTAGGGTTCCCTTTAGAGTAACCACCAAAAGTACACTTAACTCAACCACTATCCAGAGAAATCCAAGTAGTATTTTTTCTAATGAAGTGGTTGATCCTATTTATTATAGTCACATCCTTCTTTAACCCTCAAATTTTTTTAATTATTAGATCCTTATAAGGTGGCATATGTTTAGAATAGATATAAGCACCTACATTGATATTTTCTTGAATTTGCTGTTTGATAGCTATAAACACTTCTTTATTGTTTTTATTTTAATCTCTAAATATTTTGTTGTTTCTTTCTTTCCACAACTCCTAGGCCATAAAAGGGATAATATATCTCCAAATATCTATTATGATATTATGAGATAAGGGACACATTTTCCAACTTTGAACAAACTACTTAAGAGAATTTGCAAAAACTCGGTCTATCAAGAGTAAAGAAAGGAATTGGGAGCATAATTCATGAGCATAAGGATGGTGGAAGAAATAATGATCAATGTCCTCCATATTATCATAACAAAGAGAATATATCTTCATAGATTAAAAGCCTTGAACTATTAATATTATCAACAACAATAATATTATTATTAATGGTTGTTCACAAAAAATAATTGATTTTGGGCATGAGTTTAGCATTCCATGCCTTTTTTCATTCGAATGAAATGTGAACCATAAGAGGAATTTCCAATAAAGAATAAACAAATTTAATAGAAAGACTTACATAAGCGAGTTTGGTTCAAATCCACTCATCCTCCTTATTCTTGGAATAGAAGAGACAATCTCTTATTTGATGATGGAGAGTTTGAAGGGCAGTGTACCAATTATGTTGTCTTCCACCTCTTAGCTACCTTCCACCATAAAGTTGTTCTCGGAGATCTTTCCATTTAGGATTGCCACCTTCTCACTAGATACAATCATGTATTTTTATACCATAAGATCTTAGCAACCTTTTTTTGATGTGGTGTAAACCATTCATGGAGAATAGAGGTAGACCATTATTCCAAACATAATCCCAAAAATTTGTTTTCCTCCCATTCCTCACTCTTCTTCTTGCCCCTTGCCTTATAATATTTTTAATTTTTTAAATATTATTCCATGTGACTGAGCCATGAGATAATTCTTTGGCATAAAGAAAGCACTTGTGATCCTCATTGTTCAAGTATTTATCTTTAAAATTTTAATCCAATCTTTTGCTCCTAGAAATTGCCATCCATTTTTAGCAAGGAGAGATTTATTAAAAAGCTTTAACCTTATGATACCAAGACCCCCAAAATATTTTGGGACATAAATTTTATCCCAACAAACTAATGCAATCTGAGAATGCTCTTCAATCCCTATGCATGGGAATCTCCTTTGTATCTACTTAATTTTATTACCAATAAAAGTAGGAATTTGAAATAAAGATAAATAATAAACCAGAATATTTTGCAATGAGACCTTTAATAATTGCAACTTCCCTACCGACATAGAAGTTTTCCTTTCCACCCTACCAACTTCTTTTGAAACCTTTGAATAATTTGATTCCAATAATTATTACTTGGTTTCTTTGAAATTAAAGGAAGACCAAGATAGGATGTCGAAAGAACAACAAACTAACACCCCAAATTACCCATAACTCTTTCTTTTCTCAACTAATCTGCATTAGTGGAATAAAGATTGATTTTGTTATAATTAATATATTGTCTTGAAGCCTTTGCACAATCCTCAAACATAGTCTTCAAATTCTTAGCTTCAATAACAGAAGAATCTCCAAAAAGAATAGTACCATTCACGAACTATTGGTGAGATTTTGGAGGAAGAGAAGAAGTAACCTTTATCCCTTTAAGCAACCTTTGTGTTGGTATTTGACTGAACCAGTAAAAGATTGATTGGTGAATGTGATGAAGACATTGAGATTCATGTTTGATGACTAAGTCTTGTGTTGTCATTGATGGCAACAATGTTTCATCTAAATCTTGGAAGCCACCTGGTAGGGTATAACCAGTATAGAAGATAGTTTACCAGTGAACCGACAGATAGGTCCTCAACCGGTAAACAGGAACAAAGTTGCATTCATGGAACCGGTACAGGCGATTGATGAAGAGTTGGATGATGCGATTTTAAAGAAATTATGGAGACAGGTATTTGGAGCTATGTTCATGACCGCATTGGCAGATTCGACCGGATAAGCAAGATTTGATGTACGGATCAAGCATTCTGATGAACACTTAACCGATAGTGATAAAGTCACTTAAATCAATAAACCAACACAGGTTTTGTTTTGTTTTTAGCTTGTTATGTCGGTGGCCGACATAAGTTCGGTGTGCAATGTTAGTTTTTCTAGATTCATTGAACCTAGGAAATTGTTCCAAGGTTGTAGTCGACTAAGTTGATGTCTATAAAAAATGTGATGCGTTATGAGATAGACATGCGTATGTTGATGAGATCGAAGGCGAATATTCATATTCTGATTGTGCGATGATTAGTGAAACTCTGTATTGATGTGTTGTTGAAGTTTTGAGGATCTGAAGCGGATCTTATCAGACACTGAAGTGTTACATGAAGATTATTTGAACTGTTGTTTTTCTAACAGTTACAACAACAAAATCCCTTAACCGGGTAGGTCCTGACAGGCCTTAATTTGTAAATCCCCTAGTAGGGTAGCTCTATATCAGAGTCTTAAATCCTCTTGCGAGGTTGATCCTAACAGGTCAAAGCTCCTAACAGGGCTCATCATATTAAATCCCTTAACCAGGTGACTCGTAACCGGGTCTGCTCCTAACAGGGCATATTTGTAAGACCTTAACCGATCAATATTTCTATTCTGCAGATAGTGAATCTTGTGGGTATTAACTCCCACCATGGTTTTTCCCTTTTGGGTTTCCACGTATAAATCTCTTGTGTTATGTGGGATTTTTTTTATTGGGCATTAGCTTATGTGGTGATATTCCTCTTATGCTTGTTAAGTTTTAAGTTGTTTAAGTTGGTGATCAGATTCATATTGTTTTTGCTTGCACTGATTCACCACCCCCCACTCCCAGTGCCTTATAAGTTTATCAATTGGTATCAGAGCCAAACTTCTTTGAGGCTTAACCGCTTGAGAAGTATTCCTAAGGTAGACATGGGGGATATGAGTTATAGAGAGATGTCTAATAAAATTGCAGAAACTGAGGAAGCCCTAGAAACATTGAGAAGCAAGTATAAAGCTTCACTTGCTAAGAGAAGATAGCTAACTGAACAATTGTTGGAGGTTTCTGAGAGTATTTCTTCTGATGAAGAAAACATAGGCGCATTGATTTGAAGTGGAGAAATTGAATGATGAGAAGGCTAACTTGAGGAGAGAGCTAGAAGCCCTAACCATTTGGATGAGTCGGGAACTTGAAGCAAGGAGGGCAGTAGAAGACAAGATCAAAGAGAAAGAAAATGAGATCTTTAAGATAAATTAGAAAAATGGAACTTTATATGCACACTGGCATGAGGAAAAAGAAGAGATAGAGGGAGAACTAGATATAGAAATATCTCTTAGAGAGACTCTTATGAAAAGGAATGGAGACCTTACACAAGAACTTGTTGATGCTAATGAGAAGCTTGCAAAGTTTAACAAAAGTTCTACCATTCTTGATGAACAGATTCAATCTCAAAGAAATAAAGGTGACACAACTAGATTTGGTTACAATACATTTGAGAAAGATGAGTCTTCTGGTACTAAGGACAACATACATGAAGGTAAATCTGTGCCTAAGATTCAGAAACCCACCAGTAAGAAATCCTATAAGCATGTTTGTTTCAACTGTCATAAACTAGGACATACTGCTAATGTTTGTAGAAGCAGATCTGATGTTATTAATGCTTGGACCTAATACATATTCATGATATAAGCCTAGAACCTTTAATGGTTATTGTTACACTTGCAACATGCATGGACATAGAGTTGTTGAGTGCAATTATGGGGCAAATAATCTAACACCTCGCATGAGTTAGAGGTGTGTTGGTGGTTGGCAAAGAACCTTAATGACCGAAGAAGTCCTAACTGGCAGAGACCCTATGCTAACTGGTCTAGTCCCTATGAGATGGAAAAGAGGATGAATGTGGTTTGCACAGTATGTCATAACTATGGTCATGTAGCTATGAACTGCAAAAGAAGGATTGGTAGAGGCAATGTTGGACCTTCGAGAGCATCTGGTATGGATTGTTATCATTGTCATAAACCAGGACATATTGCAAAGTTTTGTAGAGCTAAGGTGAACCAACTGGTAAATCAATCTGTTGACCGAAAAGGGAAGAAGAAAGTTGATGTGGAAGAGACCAGAGCTGAAATGAATAGAATTTGTAAAAGAAAGATGATGGAAAACCAAAGACAAACCATCTAAAGATCCTAATTCTTCACCTAGTGTGGAGAACCCTTCACAAACAAACTAAGTTGTTAAAGATTTTAGGAGGAGCTTAATGTTAGATCTATTTCAAAACCCCCTGAAGCACCATAAGGTATGTTTTGATTAATTAAGAAAAACAGGTTTTCGGGACCTGAAACCTTTAACATAGGAAATTAAGATAAGTCATCAAAGAGTCCAGAGCATAGAAACTTCTTACAAAACGACTGACAAAAAAGCCAGCAAACCAAAAAGACATCAAAAGAAAGAAACAACAAAGAAACTAGGAAGGCACAACACAGTTATAGTCTTCAGAAGGTCCTCCGCCTTTTTCACCAACTGGTCATAGGTTGCTGCAATAGCTTTGAGATCATCCAGGTCCTTATTAGGCTTCTTTTCTTTCTTTTTACCTCTGATTCTAGTTCTGGGTCCTTGAGCATCTCCTGTGCCTTCAGTGTCAGGGTCAATATCTAGGGTATCCTTCTCCTTGTCCAATTTGCTGGTGAGAGTTTTAGTATTGCCAGTAGAAACCTTCAGGATGTCTAAACTTTGCTATGCAATACTCTTGAGGCAATCCTCAATTTTGCTGACTTTACTGACAGTGCCCGATATAGTTTGATCCATATTGTCAGCAAGAGTTTTCCTCTCCAACAAGTCTTTCTCTATTTTTTCAAATTTGAGGTTGAAGGAGTCTCTTATATTTTCATCTTTTGCAATAGTGTTTTTCAGATCCTCAATATAATCAGCCATAGTCTTCCCTTCCCCAGTGTTGATAGTTTCCAGAATCTGAATTTTGTGGCTGAGCTTCTTGTTGTCATCCACATCTTTCTTGTAACTAGTTATTAAGCACTCCATGGTATCCATAAAACCTTTCATACCCTCAGGAGGAGGGTTCGGGGGAAGATCAATCTTACCGGAGTTGTCATGTTCCTTTTTTGGAGTGTCACCAACAGTAGTTGTGTCGTCAACCCTATGAACCTCTCCAATGGTCACCTTCTCCAGGTTTTGTTCAGCTTCTGAAATCTTTTCCTGCTTATGAGTCTCCAACTCCTTCACATTCTCCACCTTTCTCTTATGCTTGTTTCTAGTCTGAGTATGGACTTTAGTTTTCTTTTTCAGAGAACCCTGGGGTCTCTCCTTCTCTAAGTCTTCAGAGACCTCCTCCAAGGAGGAGGAGCTAATCTGGAGGATTTTTCCTTTAGGTTTTTTGCCCTTTGAGGAAGAAGGTCTAGTTTGCATATATTTCCTCTTCTTACCAATTTCAAATTCTGAGTCATCCAAACTCTCCTTAGAGTCACTCATTAGGTCACTGTTAGAACCCTCATCCACAGACAAAACAAAGTCCGACCCATCCTTCTCAAACTCAATAGAGGGTTGCGAGCGGGCAATCTGATTAGCCTTGAGATGGTTGTAAATAAGAACCATTAAGCCTTGATGCATGTCAGTGTCCCCCATAGGGTTCTCTTTATAGGCCTTAATGGTGGCATTCATAGAGTATAATAGAAAATAAGGAAAGTTAACCTTCTCATCATGCCTAAAATGATTCAGTAAAACAAAATGGTAGCCGTATACTTTAGTAAATCTACCATCCAATGTAATATAGTGCATTATAACAAAGAGGACCTCCCACCATGGTTTAACAAAAGCCCTAGGGGGATAGTAAGTTTTACTTAGCTTCACCAGGTGTTTTTTCTCCTTGTCGGTTTCAGGATATATGTCAATGGCCTCCTTAGTCACTTTTCTGTCTCTATAGAAGTTGCTTCCTTCCCTTTGGAGACCTGTGGTTTGGGCGATAAGATCTTCATCTATGACAACAGACTGGTCTCCCATCTTCAAAGTGCCCTTTCTCTAGTTTTTGTAGAAGAAACTGGTGACCGTGCCATCCCGTCCATGGAGTCTCTCCATGAATTTAGAAAATCCACCCTTCTGCAAAATACTTCAGACCTCCTCCTTCTGCTTCCATTCCTTGCAGCTGCTAGGTTCGTATAGACGTCTATTTCCGCCCATGTTTTTGTTGTTCAGAGCAGAAAAATGAAACTTGCAGAGAGTTTTAGACATACAGTTTCTCGGAGCTACCAAATTTACCCAGAAAGCGTGG
This sequence comes from Cryptomeria japonica, assembly GCF_030272615.1. Lineage (NCBI taxonomy): Eukaryota > Viridiplantae > Streptophyta > Pinopsida > Cupressales > Cupressaceae > Cryptomeria > Cryptomeria japonica. The sequence goes on from NC_081409.1 coordinate 223,669,883, forward strand.
GAAGTGATAGAATGAGTATTATAATAAATGATGTTGGTATTATTATAATAACTCGAGGTACTCCATTTAGTATGTTTCATTATTGTTTTATCCATAAAAAATCTTTGGAGTGCTACTATATCGGTCCTTAAAAATGATTAGTCTGACATCCTCAAAGAGTCCTTGTTCTCCCGTCCACGTAATCATTTCATCTTTATTGACCACCGCATTGGCTCCCCAGTCAGCAGACCCATTGGCTTCATGGTAGATATGAGATATGTAACTTTTTTCAAAAGTGCTAATAAGGTCTCTAGCGGCTTTTATAATATTATTGATTGACCATGAGGGCTTAGAGGTCCCCTTGAGACATTTAATGATGTTGTTTGAATCCCCTTCAATCCATATGAAGGGGAAATTCCATCTTTTAGCAAGGAGAATTCCTTGGAGAGCTGCCATTGCTTCTGCTTTGTGGTTTGTTTGACTCCCTATTGGGACCACAGTCATTTCCTTGCATAAACCTTTATCATCTCTAAGAATAGCTCCACAACCCGCAGGGCCCGGATTACCTTTTGCAACACCATCAAAGTTGACTTTGAACCAACCATGAGGGGGAGTTTGCCATCTCGCTTCAAGTCTTTTGTTTTGCTTGGCGTCAGAGCTACCAGCATTCTTCAAATTCTAGGAACTTAAAATATTAGCTTCCAAGGGGTTGGTCGAAAAACAGGGACCCCCAATGATCCCAATATTCTCCACAATCGCCCATTGTATTTTCTGGAACACAATATCCTGATTGAGGGATGTGTCCCTGAAGATACGATTGTTTCTTTCTTTCCATAATCCCCACAGAATGTGAGGAAGTGATAGCTACCACAAAGATCTCAAAAAGGAGTTAGACCAATGGATATTCCAGGAGTAGAACAACTCACTGATAGTTTTAGGAAACACCTAATCAATGCTAAAACTTTTAAGAAATCTTTCCCAGACCGAGGCAGAAAAGGAATAGTGGATGGCTAGGTGGTCCACTGACTCTTCCTCCTTAAGACATAGAGCACATCTATTAGGAAAGGCAAAATCTCTACCCTTGAGGTTATCTAGGGTCAAGATTTTATTTTGAAGTATAGTCCAATAGAAAAAGTTGATTTTGGGGGTCATACCCTTAATCCAAGGTTTATACCAGAAAGGATTAACATGAGGGGTGGAGGAGAGAACACCATACATTGAAGAAATTGTAATGATACCTTTGGGTTCATATTTCCAAATGAGGGAGTCTTCCTCTTTGTTCAACCAGACCGAAGACAGGTGGATCTTGAGCTTTATGAGGCTTGGGTGGATACTTTCAATGTTTTGTCATTTATTGCCAGTCCAATACCCTTCAACTAAGGTGCCAAAAATTCCAATATAGGAGGGAGCATGAGGGGCCCATTTAGGGAATTCAGTCAAGGGTTTATCAAAAAGCCAGGGGTCTTCCCAGAATTTAACTCTCCTACCATTTCCAACTTTCCATATAACTCTTTTAGCAATGCTTTCTCTGCACTTAGAGGCATGATTCCATATATGGGACCCATTAATACTAATTTCTGAATTGATAAAAGAAGAAAGAGAAGAGGACATAAGAGAGTACTTACTTCGCCAGATTTTACACCATTCAGTATCTGAATGGAACATTCTCCAGACTTGCTTGGACAAGAGAGCTTCATTTAAGGTTCAGATTCTTCTCAGTCCCAAACCTCCTTTACTTTTTGGTCTGCATACCTGATCCCAAACCACAAGAGACATTCTTTTCTTGTCCTCAAGCCCTGACCAAAGAAATTTTCTTTGAATTTTCTCAATTGCATCAGCATACTTAACTGGAATTCTAAAAAGGCTTAGGGCATAGATCGATATGCTTTGAAGGGAAGCTTTTAGAAGTTGAAGCTTTCTAGCTTGACTCAAAAGGGCTCCTTTCCAACTTGCTAATTTTTTATAAAATTTATCCACTAATGAGCTCCAGAAAGGATCAGGAGGTGCAATGCCCACGGGGAGGCCAAGATAGGTCGCATGAAGATTAGTAATCCTACATTCCAGGATTCTGTTGATTCTTTGTTGTCTTCTCTCTAGAGTATTGATGAAAAAAACTTTGCTTTTGACCCAATTAATGAGCTGACCAGAAGCTAAGGCAAACTTACAAAGAGTATTCTTCAGGGTTCTAGCTTTGGAGATACTTGCTTCCCCCATGATAATAGTATCGTCCACAAACTGTTGATGGGAGCAAATAAGGTCAGCAGAAGAAGGTTGGAGTCCCTTAAAAGATCCTTGCATTACCATATTTTCCATGGACCTACCAAAACATTCTGCCATAATGATGAAGAGGATAGGGGAAATGGGATCCCCTTGCCTTAGTCCTCTCGAAGCTTGGAAGAAGGGGGAAGGGGAATCATTAACAAGAACAACAAAAGAGGCTGAAGTAATAAGTTGGCTGAAGAGGTCAATACATTTAGTGGAAAAACCATAAGCCATAAGAACCTTCACAAGAAAAGGCCAGTCAACCCGGTCATAGGCCTTGGAGAGATCAAGCTTAAGGATGAGACCCTGCTTCTTGGCCCTAACAAGAGAATGAATATTCTCATGTATAGTTATAATGGAGTTAAGAATTTGTCTCCCAGGGACAAAACCATTTTGTTGATGATTAATCAAAGAAGGAAGGACAGTCAGAATTCTGGTGGTAAGAACCTTGGAAATAATCTTATAAAAAGAGTTGCATAAACTAGTTGGTCTAAACTTGTCCATAGAGTCTACACCTTGGATTTTGGGAATGAGAGCAATGAAAGTACCACTAATTTATTTCAAAAGTCTTCTAGCCCCAAAACATTCCTTGACCCCATTGGAGACATCTTTCCCGACTATGTCTCAGAAATCTTGGAAAAAGAACATGGGGAAACCGTCTAGACCAGGAGCTTTGTTACCATCAAAGGAAAAAATAGAATTTTTTATTTCCAAGATCGAAGGAATGGAAGAAAGGGAGACATTCATCTGTTCATCAATGAGATAGGGAATATTTTGAAGGAAAGAAGATTGAGCATCAACATCCAAACTGTGATCCCTCCTAAGAAGATCTGAAAAGTACCTTTTAGCTTCAATCCTTATTCTTCCTCCTTGACTAACTCCCCATTATCCAAAATAATTTTGGTTATCTTATTAGCCGCTTTATGTTTGATAGTCGACATATGAAATTTTTTTGTATTCCTATCTCCTTCCTTTAGCCAAATGCATCTTGATCTCTGCTTCCAGAAAGTTTCCTCTTTACCAACGATTTCATGGTATTTTTTAAGAGTCTCATTTTCATCAACAATGGACACAGTACTGAAACCATCCTTCTGAATTTGGGCCTGCATTTTTTTAAGGTCATCTTGAACTTTACCTTTAGCCTCAAAGATATTCCCAAAGCTGGATTTATTCCCCAGTGTTATATTGTCCTTAACACTTTTAGGTTTCTTTACAACTCTGTACATAGCAGTTCCCTCAACTTGGATACTCCACCATTTCTGAATATTACAGGTGATATCTAGGTGATGAGTCCACATTTTTTCAAATCTGAAAGGAAAGTGTCTCCTTCTATTAATAGGGTTGGCAATGAAGGTGATAGGAAAATGATCTGACCCAACCCGGATGTGGGTAGACATAGAACAAAAATAATGTCTGTACTAGTCATCTGAGATGAGAGTCCTATCAAGGTGAACTTGGATAAGATCATTGCCAATTCTCCTATTAGTCCACGTGTAATTACAACCCTGTATCTCCACATCGTTGAGAGCTTGAGTGTTAATAAAATCCATTAGGGCCAGCCTACTTTCCAACTGAGAGGGGCTTCCTCCAAATTTTTCCTCCTCTCTCAAAGGAGTATTAAAATCCCCCATGACCAACCAGCTAAGATTTTTGAAGCTATCCCTAACTTCTATAAGATTTTTCCAGAAGGAATTTCTAGCTTTCAAGGTATTGGGAGCATAAATGTTAGTGAGAACCCATGAAGTTCCATCTTTTAAATGTTCAAATCTAATGCAAGAGAAAAAAATTTCTTGAATAAGAACATGGCCTTTGACACTATTAAGGTTCCAAATGGTAGCTATGCCTCCTGAAGCACCTTCCGAACTACCACCACTGATATTACCATTTTTGAAAAACTTCAAAGATTCAACTTTTTCTCTACTCATTTTGGTCTCTTAAATAAGAAAAACATCAGGTTTACTATCCATTGTCATATTCCTAATGATATCATGTTTATGAGGATTATTAAGTCCCCTAATATTCCAAGAGATAATCTTCATAGTTACTTACCAATTCCTAACTCCTTAAGAGTCTTATGGGTCCCATCTGCAGTGTTCTTACTGGCCTCCTTGTCTATTAACTTTATGGTTAGAGGTTCTACCTGGGGAAGAGGAGATATACCCAACATCAACTTGAGTTATTATGCTGTATTTCCTTAGTTGAGAAGCCGAGGGAGTGGTTCCTTTCTTATTCCTGTATTTTGGTATTTTCCAATCAGCTTCTTTCTCTAGAGTCGCTTCTGGGTTACTGAGGATTCTGGAAATTTCATCTTCATTACCCCAGTTAGGGATTCTGGAACCATTTAAATCACTATTTACAGTTTTTGAATTTTGGTCTGAATCTTAAAGGTTCATACCCAGTATTGCACATTTTTGGGCTTCTTGCATTTCATAAATTGTCATGAGTGGTGAAGAGTCAGTATTTTCTTCTTGGGAGCCAGGGATCTCCCCTTCCTCAAGTTGATCCTCTATCTTTTGTGTATCCTTACCCGCATAAGTGTCAGCTACCACTTCGGTTGTGTCATTTGAAGATTCAGTATGTTCTTTCAATTCCTCTATTCGAATCTGCTCTGTAACAGAAATGTTTACTTTGGTAGCCTCATCTCTCAATACTTCCTGGGTTGGAGGATTGGAGATAGAAGTTGAGGACACTTCCTTATTATCCCCCAATGATTTAAAACAATTATAGTCAACGTCCTTATTCTTTGAGTTTTTAACTTGCCATACCATTTTTTCAGGAGCCTTTTTACTTTCAACCTGGGGTTTAGTCTACTTGGGTTCTACTTTCGGCTTGATTGGACAAGATTTTGCCCAGTGACCTAATTTTTTGCAATGGAAGCAGGCAAAGGGGATAGATTCATATTCAATTTTCCATTTCCATGTTCCTAACTTTGAAACTAGATCTATCTGTTATGGCATATTTCCATCATGGGCTATCCCTACACAAAACCTAGCATGAGTGAGTCTCCTTTTTGAAGCTGTGACTGGGTCTATAGAGAGGAGTTCACCAAAGGAGCTTGCAATTCCTGAGAAGATGCTTTCTGCCCAATATTCAAGAGGCAAACCCGGTAACTTCACCCATACTGGGACTTTTGCCAAAAGAGAGTCGTTCATGTTCAGATTCCGGTGCCATTTCCGAAGAACCAAAGTTGTCTTTCCTACCATCCAGGGACTTCCACAAAGTGTCCTTAATTTATCTTCTTCACATGAAAAAGTAAAAGATAGGAGGCCTTTAGGCAAAGCCTAGATTTGAACATTACCCTTTAGAGCTCACTTTCGTTTGACATATGCCTTAACAACTTCGATGTTTGGACGCGAACCCATAAATTTGCCTACCAAGGAATTCGACATACTATTTATATTATGATCCAAAACCAGATCAGGGATAGAGATAGTGAAATTTCCACCAAAAGGATCAAAAATATTCTTGACAAGGGGTAAAGAGGATTTACCAGATGGTTTTGTTCCAAAAAGGGATGACCATTTTCTAGGTTCTTTTCCGATCTCCAAAGTCTCTTCACATGGGTTGGGCCCCCCGCTAGACCCCTCCCCCTAAAACCCAGAACCCTCTTTCTTCTCTGGCAAAGTACCGCCAGTTTGTGAAATGTCAACAACCTTCGGAATGTTCGAAGGCTTGTCCTTCTCTCCCATGGGGCGAGCTCCTTCGTTTTGGCTACTCCCACCATTGGAACCAGAGTTCCCGCCTTGCAGAGAATTTGAATTTTGAATTCTCCCATTGTCACTTCCTACTCCTCCAAGCTCTTCAATTCCACTCTTACCATAAGGTATGTTAAATCTGCATACTTTGATGTATTATGATATTAAGAAGTGATTTTATGATCAAACCGATAGGTTTGACGTGTTATGAAAACCGATAGTATGTTGGAAGATATTTTAGGGTTTTACCGGTAATGGCATTTAATATGATAGATAATGGGCAAATAAAAGGAACTTTTTGAATGTTATTTGTCACATTGCATTCTTGTGAGCACACAAAGAACAAATAGAGAAGAGCAAAGCTTGTGTATGCAACATTTGAACAGACTAATAGAGAAAAGAAAGCCCTAAGGGCTAGCGGCAAAAGGTCTAAGGGTGTTGGTACTTCAACTTTCAAATCTTCAAAGAAACCGGTAACTAAGCTCACACCTCTTAAAAATTTAATAATAAACATTAAAGAGTATGGTTTATTGACTAGTGAGAAGAAACTCTATGATAAGTTTAGTGAGGATGAACAAAGACAGATAGAGGATGCAGTAGTTTTTATGATGAATAAATTTAGTAAAGCCCTAATTGAATTACAAGGGAAAATTCCAAATTCATTGTATAATATAATTGATGCTAGATGGTAGGCAGCCATGAAACAAGATAGAGAATACATTGAATATTTTCTGAAAAATTTGCAACCTGAAGCTACTAAGGAAGAGCTAGATGAAATTTTTGCTAAGGCATAGTCATCTTTTAGGTCGAAGAAAAGGTTAACAAGAATGTTAATTGGTGAGACCCAATCAGTCCATGAGGAGACTAAACAAATTTTGAAGAAGGTACTGGTTCTAATTCCGAATGAAGAGGAAGAAGTTAAGGAAGATGAACCAACGAGGTTTAAGGTTGAAGATCTTCCTAAAGGAGTCAAGATAACTAATTTTGAGCCTGATGAAATAGTGATGGGAGATCAACTGGTTAACACACAAACTGAACCTATGATTATCCCTGATGATGAAGATACCGATAATAATGATGATGTTGATGCTATCGACAATGTAGATATATAAGATGTTGATGTTCAAATGTTTCATAAATATGATAAAGAACAAGGACATGAAGAAAAGAAAGATGAAGAAGAAAAGAAGGATGAGGAGCCACTGGTAGTAACTCAAATTGTTGATACACAACCTCCACCGGTACAGGAAACTGAAAAGGATAAGGAAAGTGAAGAGAAAGAAGAAGTGACAAAAGATAAGCCTGGAGATGCATAGAAGAAGACAAAAGAAAAAGAAAAGGAAGAGGAAGAGGAGAAAACTGAAGATAAAGAGGAAACAAAGGAGAAGAAGTCAGAGAAAACTAAACCTAAAGTGACATCTTTGTCACTTGATTCCAAAAATAAAATTGTATATGAAGATGATGATGATGCTATAAGCATCAAAGGACCACTAGACATGGAAAATTTAAGCTCAACCCAGTTGATGGAGATTGCGACTACCATGCAATCTCGAGCCAAGAAGAAGAGAATAAAAGAACAATATAAGGAGGCTTTGACAATAAAGAATGTTGTTGAGATTTTGTCAAGTCTCCTACCGGAGACTAATACTGATAATTTTGTTACTCCTATTGACAAGCTTGGTCAACTTGTTAGTGATGCCGAAGAACAGATGAAATCTTTTGAGGATGCAACTTATGTCAATGTTGAGAAAGATTACAAGAAAAAGAGAACAAATCACTTAATGACTGAAATTGATAAAGGGAAAGTTGCTCTTACTATCAATAAGGACTATTTGAAAGAGGCACTTGAAACCGAAGGTAAAATCCTCTCAATTGTTTTTAAATTTTCATTGTTTTTTGCTGATTTGAAGGAGGAGGAGGAAGCTGAGCAAGAACTTGAAGTTCTTAGTGAGTCATTCAAGCCTCTTAATGACTCTGCTATCAATTTTGAAAGATCGTTTATAGAACTTCAACATAAGCTGAAAGCTTATAAAAATGAATAGGTTAAGAGGATCATATCATTGCAGGAATTACAGACACAATTGATATTGAAGGTAGAAATCTTGCAGAGAGCCTATAGAGAATATGAAGCCATCCTTGCAAAACCGGAGATGAGTACCATAGATTCCATGGAGGAGTTTGTTGGGCAGGTCAGGACACATGTGGAGATAACCGACACTATTTTGGAGACCTGGCATAATGATGTGAAGCAATTGAAATCTCATTTTAGTGATGTTTTTTCTAAGATTGCATTGTAAAGACATTCTTATATGCTAATGCAATTTTGATGCACATTTTGATATCACATGTATTTATCTTTCAAGTTTTTACTTCTTTGTTTAGCATTGTTGTCAAAGGGGGAGTAATAGTTGAAGAGTCGGTCAAAGTTTTGTTGTAATTATAATGGGGAGTAGTAGTATGAGTCTTGTAATGGTTTAAATTTTTGTAATAGCATGTAATTGCTAAGGGGGAGTATATGTCATGAAGTTAATTTTTGTTTTTGCACACTTAGTTGACAAAAAATTTCCTAAGTGTTGCCATCAATGCCAACGGGGGAGAATGTTGGCATTTGACTGAACTGGTAAAGGATTGATTGGTGAATGTGATGAAGAGATTGAGATTCATGTTTGATGACTAAGTCTTGTATTGTCATTGATGGCAAAAATGTTTCATATAAGTCTTGGAAGCCAATTGGTAAGGTATAACCGGTACAGAAGACAATTGACCAGTGCACTGACAAATAGGTCTTCAACCAGTAAACAGGAACAGAGTTGCATTCATGCAACCGGTACAGGCGATTGATGAGAGTTGGATGATGTGGTTTTAAAGAAATGATGGAGAAAGGTATTTGGAGCTATCTTCATGACCGCATTGGCATATTCAACTAGACAAGCGAAATTTGATGTACAGAGCAGGCATTTTGATGAACACTTAACCGGTAGTGATAAAGTCACTTAAATCGGTAAACCAACACAAGTTTTATTTTATTTTTAGTTTGTTATGTCGATGGCCAACATAAGTTTGGCGTGCAATGTTAGTTTGTCTAGATTCATTGAACCTAGGAAATTGTTCCAAGGTTGTTGCCGACTAAGTTGATGTCTATAAAAAATGTGATGAGTTATGAGATAGACATGCGTATGTTGATGAGATCAAAGGCGAATATTGAGATTTTGATTGTGTGGTGATTAATGAAGCTTTGTATTGATGTGTTGTTGAAGTTTTGAGGATCTAAAGTGAATCTTATCAGACACCGAGGTTTTACATGAAGATCATTTGAACTGTTGTTATTCTAATAGTTACAACAGCAAAATCCCTTAACCGGGTAGGTCTTGACAGGGCTTAATTTGTAAATCCCCTAATAGGGTAGCTCTATATCAGAGTCTTAAATCCTCTTGCAAGGTTGATCCTAACAGGTCAAAGCTCCTAACAGGTCTCATCATATTAAATCCCTTAACTGAGTGACTCCTAACCAGGTCTTCTCCTAACAGGGCATATTTGTAAGACCTTAACCAGTCAAGATTTCTATTCTGTAGATAGTGAATCTTGTGGGTATTAACTCCCATCGTGGTTTTTCCCTTTTGGGTTTCCACGTATAAATCTCTTGCATTATATGGAATTTATTTTATTGGGCATTAGCTTATGTGGTGATATTCCTCTTATGCTTGTTAAGTTTTAAGTTGTTTAAGTTGGTGATCAGATTCATATTGTTTTTGCTTGCACTGGTTCACCCCCCCTCTCAGTGCCTTATAGGTTTATCACTATGATCTAGCTTCTTTTGAATATTTCTCCCAAGGACTTTAACCACAATGATAAATAGATAGGGGGAAAGGGGATCACCCTGTCTTAACCCACGACCACAAGAAAAAAATCCCCTAGGGACTCCATTAGTCAAAACTGAAGAATTGAGAGTGGTAACATAGATAGTTATCAACTTAAGGAATATCCCTTTAAACCCACATTTGTGCAACACAACCAAGAGGAAATACCATAACACCTTATCATAAGCTTCTTAAATATCTAATTTTAACACCATCCCCAATCTTTTACTTAATTTCATAGAGAATGATTTCATGAGTGGTCAAGGCAACATCCAAAATATGTCTTCCTTTAACTAAACCTTATTGGTTATCTATTATAATGTTATTGAGAACATCTTTCAATCTGTTCACTATAATCTTAGAGAAATATTCTACATTGTGTTACATAAGCTTATAGGACAATACTCTTGCATAGTGGAAGCATCTTCTTTTTTAGGGACAAGGGTTGTGGAAGTAGAATTTATGTGATTTAGAAAATGACTCAATCTAAAAACAATATTTGGCAACACTTAGGAGACATAAGGAAGCAATATTCTAGAAGCCTTGGATAAAAGAAAGGGGAAATCCATTAAGCCCTCGAGCTTGAAAAGCACCAAATGAGAAAACAACATTTTCACCCCCTAAAGGAAAATAGGTTTCACTAGGTCTTTAAGGTCCTGATTAGTTATAACCTTAAGAATAACTTCAAGTAACTCCTCCATTTTTGGAACTTCAAAATTTGATTTTTTTTTTGAAAATTAGAGAAGAATGAAACATAACATTAACAATCTATTTTTCCTCACTCAACATAGTTCCATCTTCTTTCACTAATCTCCTTATTCTATTTCTACTTCAATGTTTCACAGTAGACTTAATATTTATGTCTCCTTTTGTTGGCCACTGGATTCTTGATTTTTGTTTCCAGATTACTTTCTCCTCTTTATTAATTTAGACTGTAGACACCTAAAATTGTCTCGCGCCCACAAACGCTAATTTTACTAATTATTCTCCTTTATTAATTAAATAATTTTAATTATTTAATTAATTTACCTCGTTCTTCTAAATTAACATTATTCCTCCATTTTAAATTCATAATTCAAATTTCCCTCTAATTAACAATCAATTAATCTTTAATCATTTCCCTTCTAATATTAATTAAATAATTTTATCATTTAATTAATCTCAATTATTTACTTTAATTAAATTGTCTTTATTACTTAATTAAATCAATTTCTATTATGTTTCCATAGTTAAATAATTATCCTAAATTATTTAATTAACTAACAATGTCTTCTCAAATTAAATAAATATTTTTATCTATTTAATCTAATTTGTCTCATTTCATTTCCCTCCAAATTCAGATTAATTTCATTTCCCTCTTATTCCAATTTCATTTCACATTTTTGAAAATGAAAATTTCCTCCAAATTTAATTTCATCTCAATTTCCTATAGCACATGTTGAAAATGAGTAATTGTCACTGACTCTTAATTCCCACTAGTGAGTCATCAATCATGTGAGATTTTGCCAAGATCAAGAGCTCAATGAAAAGTACAATAGAGAGACAAAATAGATGATAGGACTAAACTATATTCTATCAAGATGAAAATATTGATCAACAGGATCATCAAAAATTACATACAATGAATATGAGCCTTCTTATATAGGCAAGGCTATATGGATATGTGAGCACACAAATATGACATGTGGCTCAATAAGAAACATGGGTAGGTAGGAAATAGGTGTGGTAGGTAGGAGAAATAATAAAATATTCCACATGAGGTGGATCACCCACTGAAGGTGGAATGTAGCAACAAAATAAGACCATAAAAGGTGGAAATTCTCCTACACACACTATCCCAATGTGGCACAAACACCCAAGTGTCTCATACCCAAACTACTATAAAATGCATTATCCTAATTAAACTTAAGTAAGGTGTAATAATATCCAACATGAATAATTATTTACACCAACACCCCCCCTTAAGTGCAACTTAGGGGAATGCACTTAAGTCTACAATGCAACTAAGCAATGCAAGATGGGTCCTGGCTACAAGGCCATGTTAGGTACCCATGTACAAATGCAAATGCATGCAAACCAATGCAATGAAATCTCTCACAAAGTGGGGAAAGAGAGAAAAACCCAATGGGAAAAAAACCCTCCCCCAAAAGAGAGATGAAAACTATACAAGATAACTCTCATAGAAGAAGGAGAAGGACAAAACCCCATGTGAGGAAAAAGTCCCCCTCATATGAGAGAAAAAGAAGAGAGACTAGATAGCCCCCCCTCAATGTAGAATCATCACCAATGATAGAAGCTCGATGATGAATGAAGAAACTGCTCCGCAAATGTCAAACATCTTTCCTCCCCTTAGGAAGAAACAAAAACAAAGGTGTATCCATGGAGTCTCCCCAATCATGAAGGGAAGATGTACGAAAAAAATCCATGATGAATGGAATCTCTGAAAACTGCTCAAGTGTCCCCATGTCGATGTTGAAGGAAACCCCCTCCAAAGGTGGTAAATTGCTCCACACTGTTGAAAAAGGCACTCGAAGATATAATGGAAAAGAATGTAGAACAATATCCAAAGTCTCACATGTCTCCTTGAAGAATAAAGATTCCTCCTCCAACTGTTGTACAAAAGTATCCACAATCATGTCAACCTCAAAAAAATGATCATGTAGAGAATGCACAAGAGGTTCAGAGTGTTCCCTCGCAACAATCAAAGAAGGATCATCTTCATCGAAGAGAAGATGAATGTCATCAAAAATGTCTCCCAAATCTACAATGTAGGACTCCACAAATAAACCTGCAATGTATGTCAAGTAGTCATCCCAATCAACTGAACCTGGAAGACAAGTAATATCCTGCTGCACTGAATCACAAGAAGGCAAAACTGTCGCACTAGCTGCATCATCAAGTGCAATAGGTGATGTGATATCAAGAGGAGGAGATGAAATGCAAGGCTCAAGAATGGGGTCACATGTGAGAACACCCAAGTTCAAGTACCCAAAGTTCTCCTCAAAATATGAATCATCAACATAGGAAGATTCAACCTCATCAATAGGACCAAAATGTGAAAAATAGTACAAACGAGATGCATGATCAACCACCCCAGTCGCAATGATAGCTCCATTCTCCAAGTCTCTAATGATAACTGAATCAGGTGTGAACTCCATAGTTTTCTTAGTTGCCCCATGTGTGATTTGATAGATGGAAAGAAGATTGTTTGTCAAGTGGGGTACACACAACACATCATTGAAGGAGTTATCCCCAATGGCAATAGATCATTTCCCAATCACATCCATGTATGTATGATTGCCCATCAAAATTTGCGGCATGTGGCAAGGCTCAAATGAAGATAACATAGACTACGAAGAAGCCATATGATGAGAAGCCCCTGAATCTAGAAGCCATCTCCCTTAATCATGACTTGTAGTAGCACAAAGAGCTTGTCCCTTTCCTTTATCTGTCCCAAAAGATTGATCCTTTCTTTTATCCTTTTCCTTGGAAGAAGAAGCCGATGTAGACATTCTAGAAGGTAGGTTGATTTTGTTCTTCTCAAGAAGATTATTCAACTCATCAATATCCTTCTTGTAACAATGATGTTCATCATGTCCCGACTTCTTGCAATATGCACAAAAAAGTTTGTCCTTATAAGATTTCCTCTTAGGTGAGGATGTAGAATCACCTTGTTGTGGAGAGGAGGATTGTGCTCCATCTTGTTTAGACTTAGGTTGCTTTTGGTTCTTGCATTTTCCTTGATTGCTTTGATTCTCAACCACCAAAGCTTGTCACTTTGAAAATTTGAGAATCCCCATCTTGGTCAACTTAGATTGCTCAAGTATCGACATCTCCGTGAATGAATCAAATGAGGGAGAAGTGTATGAGGAACCTTGAGCTAACCTATGGGTGTGAAAGATAGATACAAAGGCTCCATACCCTGAAGGAAGCTTCTCCAACAAGTTATAAACCAATTGAGCATCCTTTTTGTCAATTCCACAATCCTTTACCTTTGCTCTTAGCTCATTTGCTTTTGTGACATAATCTTGGATTGTATCAAAATCCTTGGGATCCAAAGTTGTGAGTTCACTATCAAGATTGTATCCCTTAATCTCATCAACTTGACCATACAATTTCTCATAAATATCCCAAGCCTCTTTAATTGTAGTACACTTATCAATGTGAAAAATGAGGTCATCTGATACATACTTTCTAAGAGTTCCAAGTGCCATAGCATTTGTAGTGATCCATTCAATTTGAGCATTAGGATCAGCCTTAAGATTAGGTGGTGTTGTTATAGTTCCATTTACATAATGAATGAGTCATTTTTGCATTAGTTTACTTCCATGCTTTAATCTTCCATGAAGCATAATTATGAGGAGTTAAAAGTGGAAATTTAGGAGAACCCATAGCACCAAAATGAAAAAACACAAGATAAAGAGAGGCAAAATCACATAAGACACCCCCCAAATTACTCAATCAAGAAACACACCCCCCCCCCCCCAAAAAAAAAAGGGTGATTTGCCACTCTATACTTAGTGTGTATACAATGGGCCACTTGCAAAACAAGGCAAGGACTTTTGATTTCAATCTTACAACTGTCTCAAATAGGCTATAAGAGACTCCAACAAATACTGCAAGTGATCTAATCTGAGATCCAAGCGAAATACAAGTACCAAAGAGGCCAAAAATGACCAAATACCAAAAGTATAATTTCTACTCAAAATCACTGCAAACTAATGGCAGATTATGAAAGTAGATAAAAAATTATGCACTTTCCAAAAAAATGAAACCTCAAAAGGAGGTTGTATGACCCCAAACGAAGCCTCTGAAGTTGCAAAATCGAGGATTAGATAGGTACAATCATGAGAATCTGCAAATTCTGAAAAATCCATCCATCAAAATCAGGAAATTCCTCCACCAGTGTGAAGAGTACAAAATTCTAGCCCATTTCAAAAACAATTGCACCAAAAAAGGAGCAAAAATGAGCAAGATATGGTCTTCCAAAGTTGGACTACGAAATCAAAAAGCCCAATGAGAGGGTTAAAAAAATTTCAAAATATTGCTGACATGGTGCTGATGTCAGCAAATGACGGGCTTAAATTTGACGCGCGTCTGGTCGAAAAAAAAACTTCACCTCCACCCCTGCACGACGTTCATACCATATGAACATGTCGACGTGTCAAGTTGCAAATGAATCCGTACTGTACAGAAATGTTGATATGGCATATGACGCATAGCTTACATGGCGGTCGAGGTGGGGGCAACGTGGGTGGCCGGAGAGGAGACTGCAGAAGAAAATTCACCAACTGCTGTGAAGTGCTAAGAGGCTGGGAGGGAGGTGGAGTCAATGGCGGTCAAAGCAAGGGTCAGAGCAGCGAACAGGGTTGGGCCGCCAGTGGTGCCGGAAGTAACTCGGTGGACGGGGAGGTTGCCGTCGCCGGGAGTCGTGAGCCGGTGCAGGTACAGTTGGCAGCGGTTGGAAGGACAAGCGGCCGAAATGAAGACCACGGATGGCGGTGCAGACCACGAACGACGACGGGGTTGCAGGCCCTGCAAAATGACATAGGCGAGACAGAGTATGGGGGGGGGGGGGTCTGCGGACCCCCAAAAAAACTTTTAGATTTTTTATTTTTAAATAAAATTTTACAATAACAAAAAAACTGCAATTTTTTTTTTTTAATTATAAAATGAAAATATATTTAATCCGCAGATTTTTTTATTTATTTGTGTCATACCGAAATAGGCAAAAAGTTTCTCCCTCACGCAAAATCCAATTTTCACCAAAATAGGCCGAGTTTATACTCAAAATTCATGGAAACGACCTCCTGGACTCAATCATGATGTCCAAATCATCGTAAGACGTACCAAAAAAGAGCAACACCCCATATCTGAAAATTGAAGCCTTCAAAAATGACTAATCAAAGATGCTCAACTTGCTTTTATACCATGTGAGATTTTGCCAAGATCAAAAGCTCAATGAAAAGTACAATAGAGAGACACAATAGATGATAGGAATAAACTGTATTCTATCAAGATGAAAATACTGATCAACTGGATCATCAAAAATTACATACAATGAATATGAGCCTGCTTATATAGGCAAGGCTATATGGATATGTGAGCACACAAACATGACATGTGGCTCAATAAGAAATAAGGGTAGGTAGGAGAAATGATTAAATATTCCACATGAGGTGGATCACCCACTGAAGGTGGAATGTAACAACAAAATAAGACCACAAAAAGGTGGAAATTCTCCTACACACACTATCCTAATGTGGCACAAACACCCAAGTGTCTCATACCCAAACTACTATAAAATGCATTATTTTTAAGTAAACTTAAGTAAGGTATAATAATATCCAACATGAATAATTATTTACACCAACAAATCACCTTTTTCTAACTAGCTAGTCAGCCCACTCTTTTTGAAATCACATTTTTCTAAAAAATTGATCAATTATCTGAACTATTCAATCAAATCAGTTATTGAGTCAATCAAATTCAGTCAAATTAAGTAATCATCTCCAACCAACTTGTCTCATGAATTCTCAACTTTTGATCAACTTTGTTGTCAAATCAATCTCAACCATCAATTCAAATCCAAAAAATCTATAAAATCAACATCAATTTCCTGATATCAATAACCACATCCTTTGAATTCTTGTGCTTACATTTTGTAGGTACCATGGGACTCTAAGAGCCACTAGCATCTCATGCATCGAGGAGGAGAAGAGCAATAGAAGTGGCATGCTTGCATTTGACATGGAGTTTTATTTATTGATTTGATTTGTTCATTTGATTGTTGAATTCATTTGTATACTTTTATTGTGTTACGATTGGATTAGTGATAGATTAAGTTAGTGATTTCTTAATAATCTATTACATTATGATTTCCCCCAATTTTAGTCGTATGCATAGACCAGTGTGAACATAGTTATCTTTCCTTGTTGTAAATATTAGTATCATTTCCTCCTTCCTCCATTTTGGCTTGTATATCTTTAAGACTAGCAAAGATATACTTGTTTCTATGAAAGATGTTACTAAAAGAAAATCTTATTCCACCCTTTAAACTTCTCTTTTATCTTTTTTAATTTTTGAGTTAAATAATAAATAGGGGTACCATTACAAGACATATTCCACCAATTTTCAACTAAACCTCTAAACTTTGGGCAAAAGGTCCACATAATTTCATTCCTAAAAGGAAAAAGGCGTTTCATAGCATTGTCTTCCTAGCAAACAAGAAGAGCATTATGATCTGAGCCAGAAGAGCCAATAAGGATAGCTTAGCCATAATATCCCAATTACTTGATATCAGGAATCTATCCAGTTTTACAATGAATTAAATGATCTCCCTTGTTTTCTATTGGACCAAGTAAAATGACACCCTAGCAAATCAATATCAATTATGCCAATAGAGGAAATAAAATCAACAAAATGTGTCATGCTATCAGTGAAATCCTCCAAACATCCTAACTGTTTAGAGGGAAACATTAGGGAATTAAAATTTCCTCCAAGTATACAACAATCATTTTGTATACCCAACAACCTTGTAGCCAAAGAATCCCACAACCTAGCTCTAGAAATACAAATATTAGGGACAAATATTAATAAGGTTCCATCTTTCCAAGGTAATGGGATCTTCCATTAACACCATAAGGTCATTCTTACAATAAAAACCTTTTATCCCCTTGAACCTTGCAAGATTCCACAGATTAGCAATACCATTGAAGGCTCCATCGACATCACTAAGAAAAGAGTTTGCAATAGACCAATTTTTTTTAACAATATTATCAAAAGTTTCTTCTTTCATCTTAGTTTCTTAAATTAGCAAGATGTCCACTTTAGAATCCATCAAATAACTCTTCAATAACTGTTGTTTGAAAGGACTATTTAGCACTTGAATATTCCAAAACAAAATCTTCATGATTACTAAAAGAGAAATCAATACCACCTTAACACTGACAAGAGGAACTCACTCCTCCTAAGATTATTTCTTCTTGTTTTTAGCCCCTGAGAGACTATCTAGTGTCTTTTATCTTCCAATTGCAACATCCCTAGCTATATCTCGAACATAGGTACTATGTGAGAGGGTCCACCTTGTTTGTTTTCTACTCCAACATAAGCTTTTTTCTTCCTTTTTTGTCTTCCATTAACTTGGGTCCAATCTTATTCTTGCAAGTCCTTTAATTTATTGGGAGTAGTTTAAGAAGCAATAATACCAGATCCTAGCAATTCCAAAGATTCTTACAAATATATTTTTTTGTTCGTTAGGATGTTGAGGGGATTTGAATCTCCTTTACCCCTATAATGAGAGTCTTAATCTCATCTTGTAAATTATTTAGAATAATTTCTCCTTCTTCCCAATCTTCCAACAACTCTTTAGGCCTATTAAATTCTAAGATATGTCCCCCCTTAGTCTTCATATAGTTGTTTTTAATTTGGAGATCAACATCTAATTCTTTATCATTCCCCCTTGATCAAATTCGCCTAGTCCAACCTTCTCAAAAATATTTTGGGACTCCTCTAATGACATCTCTTTTTCATTTACTAACATAGCTTTGTCCTCTTTAATAGGTTTGCCAACTTCTAGCATGTCACCAGAAACAACTTGTGTTATTTTGGAATATATCATTCCCACATCAACAACACGCCACTCAATTGCCAATCATCTTGAATTTTCAATTAGACTTGGGTAGCATCATGTTTGTATTTGAATCATTTTACACATGATTTCTTACTTTTTTGTGTGCATTATCATTTGTCTTGCATTTGTATTGATATTTGTAACTTACTTACCACATCGATATCATGGTCCTTCATATCATGATGCTAAATAACATGTAGTTGCTCTCGAGTCATCTTTTTCTATGAATAGAACACATTATCACTATAGTTCCTTATAACTTGGTGCATAACATATAGTGCTATATCAAATAAAGAGTGCTCAATTGAATGCATCATAATGACATATTTCATCTACCCCTCTATTTTCTTCTCTTATTCCTTCCTTTTCTCATCACCTATCCATTTTCCATCTCCATACGTCACCATGTATACTTCCATCCTTTTCAAGAACACACTCATATTCTCCCAAACCTACCTATCCTCTTGAGGGTGTTTTCTTATCCTCATCCTCACTCTATTCATATTTCCTCCCAGTGAGTCCTCCAAATGATTGGAGAATCTTCTATAATCTAACCATTTTCTTCCAACTATTATGTTTTAATATGCATGCATCTAAGGAGGTGGTATTATTATAGATACTTGGTACACGTGTTTACATGTTTTGATTTCAGAATTATAAGGATCAATAGTGACAAGAAAAATGCCATATGTTTGGGTAAAAATACTATGTGTCTTGCTCATACTAGGCATATTGATGTTAAGTATCACTTTGGATAAGAAATGGCTGAGAATGTTAACATATTGCTAGAGAAAGTTGACAATTTAGATAATGTTGTAGATTCTCTTATGAAGTTGGTAACCATAAATAAGTTCTTTTGGTGAAGGAAGGCCATGGATCTTGATTATTGCACAATTATTGTTATTTATGTTTACTTATGGATGCAATACAATGTTTAATTTCAAGTGGGAGGATGTTAGGATAAGGTGACATTAACCTTGCAATCCTAATTCATTTTCATGTATCTTTGTGATCCTTGAAAGGTATACTTGGATGCCTAAAGACATGTTGGACAAATATTTAATATAAAATTATTCTATGACATATTATAATTTCTTTCATAAAGGAAACATCCGATCATAAATGGTGGCGACAAAGTTTAAATACAAATTTCTCCACTTGGGCATCCAAATGTGAGATGAAGAGTCGCCCCATTGCATGTTGATTTCATGTTCTTGCATGTTGGGGTGCTAGGTTGTCCATGTTAGCTGTTAGGAGTAATGAGGTGTAAGATGTCTTGGGAGTTACAATTTTCCTATTAGGTATGGGATATGACACCTATGTGAACATTTAACTATTTTTACTAAGTTTATAGGTTGCACATGAAGAGGTGGGCATATGGTTTCTACAAGTGGTTTTGTTGCCACTTGTTTTGAGATACCATCATCATATTCTCATTCCAATTCATCTATAAATTGGCAACCTTGGTTAGTAGATGAATATGTTGTTTTGTAGGTTGTTGAAATAACAAAGTGCTTATGGAATTCTAAGAGAGTTGTATTGATATAAACTCATTTGAAGGATTAATACAAGCTTTGGATCTCTTTGGGTGTGGAGTTTTCTCTTGAAGAATTTTCTCCACGTAAATTCTATGTCTTCTATGGTGCTTTATTCTTTATACTAATGTTGATTAGTGCAATCATATAGTCTCACTGTGGGTAATATTTGATAAGTAATCTACTTTCAAATTTACACACACTATTTGAAGTTCCTATAACAATACTTTCACCTTGGATTTTCAACACATTTCATGTTTGGATAGACAAGATACAAAAATGAAAATAAAATATAGTTTATGTGTTCACTAAAGTAATAGAAAATTTCAAACATAAAAGCTATATATTCGATCTATAAAGAGCTTAGAGTGCATTCCACATAGCTCAAAGTGCATGTACACACAATATACAATATATCTGAGAGAAAATAATTTAATCTAATTAATTGTTCAAAGATAAATTTATATTTTCATAAATTAGAATATTGAATTTAAGAATCTTCTAAATTTAACTATATTTAAATATTGAATATAAATACTTGTGAATTTAAATGTGTTAATTCTTCAAAAAATAATATCCATTATACACAAGAACATAAATATCATGAATGCTTCTAAATTTAATTGTGTTAATTTTAAATATGAATGCAATGTGTGACCTTTTTCCATAACCAAAGATGGAGATTGTTATGTCCATGATTAAGTAGCAACACAGATGCACACACTCACAAGGTGGTTCCATATGTAATTAGTTTCAAAAACCACAATCATTATATAGCTTTAGAATTTCCTAGTGAGAAATATTATAGGGGAAGGTGGAATTCACTCCAAGCTCTATGGATTGAATTTTCACTTTTCACATTTGACATTTTTTGCTTTAGTGAACGTGATTTAAATTCATTGCATCAAGAAATTTGATTGAATTTTCACTTTTCACATTTGAATTTTTTTGCTTTAGTGAACGCGATTTAAATTCATTGCATCAAGAAATTTGATTCCTCTTTCAACATATCTTTGCCTCTCACGAGGATGCAAGTTATAAATCCACATCACAAGTCTTGCACTTGTCCACTAAATGATAAAATGACTATAAAGTCAAGCCTTCCTTGTTATGTCAAAATAATTTCACCTAGTGTACTAAAATGGGTGAATGAGCTATTATGCTTGAATTAAAAACGCCCTCCTCTTTTTGTAACAACACTCCTTGCATGGATATTGATCACCACTTCAAAATGATAGTTTAAGAACTAGTATTTGGATAATGAGTTGTCTTGTGTTCATTATTACCACCTAAAAAGCCAAAAAATAACTCTAAGCTCTTGGTATAAAGTCAGATTAAAATTTAGATGAAAACTCAAAATATCTTTTAGAAAACTTAAAGGGTATTAAATTAAGATACACAACTACAAAATCTTATCCCTTAAAAGAACCCTTGATACCTTACTATCTTATTGAAAAAAAAAACTTTTTGACATATATGAACATGAATAGACAAAAATAAGATCATGATATCACATTTAGAAAGCTAAGATAAAAAATGAAATAACACATATGTAGGTGTCAAATGTGAAAGGTGTGAATTCAATCTAAAGAATTTGGAGTCCATTCCACGTACTTCAAAGTGCATGGACACCCCTATACAATATATATGAAAGGAACTTGTCCATTTAATTAACTCTTCAAACATGTTATTTTTCATAATCTATAATCTCTGCAAGCTGAAAAACCCGTTACAAGGAGAAGCAAGGAAGCAAATCACAGAAAGAAAGAATACACAGGAAAATATATGCTCCAAAAGATGAGAGCTCAATAATCTCCAAAATGTATTGTCAATAATAATCCTTCTTCATACAATGAAAAGAAAGAACTCAACCTTTAATAGATCAAGAAACCCTAAAAGGGAAAACCTAGGTTTGCACATAATAATTAATTAAAATAATTAATTATATGCACCTAAAGTTAGCTTAAGTGTAAAATAGATAAAGGGAACTTAAATAATTAAACAAATAATGTTTAATTAATCAAGTAAATACCCGAATACTCTAACACCCCCCCTTAAGATAGATTTAGGGAGAAGCTAAAACCTAGAACAGCTACTGAAAACAATAAAGATGGGTCCCGACAACAAGGCCTGATCAGGTACCCAAATACAATGAAATCTCTATGAACTGGAGAAATAGAGAAAACCACGTGGGAACAAAACTCTACTCCAAAAAGAGATGGAAAAGAATATCACTGAAGCATGAAAAACCTGCAAACTCTGTCGAAGAATAATTGCTGATCTGAAGAACCTCCACTGAAATAGAACATGACCAGGTAGAGAAGACTGTAATCTGTATGAGTGCCCTCAAATGACACTACTCGAATCAGGAGGCAAACAAGGCAAACAACTGAAATCGAAAATACAGATGGCATGAAAACACCAAAGTTTGAAGAGCTGATCAATCGAACCACGGAAGCAGTAGAACCAACAGGATAAACCTCCCCATAATGCGGAAGTGGGAGAGGGACAAGAACACTGAAAAGGACAGCCAAAAAAAATTGCATGACGAAGAACCAAGAACATCAAAGGTGCTTAGACACATCATCATGAGGTGAATGTCGTGGAAGGAACACTCACTTGACAAAGGAAGATGACAAACAACAGGCAAACATCAACCCCCTCATGGCACTTGATCAATAGTGCATGTACAACAAGACACAAGATATGCAAGATTCTAAGTAAACAATGCATGATGGCACTTTATCTCAGTGTGTTTGCATAGATACAAGCTACAATGATAAGAAGACTGGAAATAGAAACGTGAACCAAAATAGAGACACCCTACTCAAAGAAGAGATCCCAGGACCTGAAACAACCACGATATCCACCAAAGTGTTGAAAAACAAAAAATTGAATAAAATATGCATGGAGTAGAATCTAGAAATAAAACTTAGATGGCTAGAAAGTACACAGCACATGCTTTCCAAAAATATAAAATTTTCAAAAAACAGAGGTCGGATGCTCATTCTATGGCTCCTGGAGTGCAAAAACTAGACCTCACTTTGACTGGAAAAAAACATAGTCAAATAGAAAAATTGGAAAAAATATACCAACACCATGAGGTCGGCCTCGGAACTAGCTTTCCGATGCCTATTCGTTTTTGAAAAAACGACTCCGTATGCCCAAGATAGAGCCAAAAAACCAAACCCCCCTGAAAAAGCCAAAAAAGGGAGTCTGGTGGCTTGTTTGGGCGGAGGTGGCCAGGGAGCGGCGCTTCGGTGGCAGCCGGGTGGTTCTCCGGTGGCGGAGAGGAGCTCTGGTGGCAACCCGGGCGGAGTGGCGCTCGCATGCAGAGCAGAGCCGTTGGGCGGCGCGGCGGTGACGCAATCGGGTGGAGTGGGGCCGCTTGGGCAGCGGGCCAGAGGGCGACGGCAGGCGGCGGTCCGAGGAGCCGGCGGGGGCCGGGGAGTCGGTTGCCGGTAGGAAGACGCTGCCACAGAGTCTAAAGAAAGGCGACGTGGGGCCCGAGGGCGGCTAGCGGCAGGCACTGTACTGACACCTGCAGGGGCCCCACGGTACCCTGTGTATCGTGGGAACCCCCCAAAACTTTGCAATTTTTTCTTTTAAAAAAAATAAAAAATAAAAACCCTTTTTTTTTAAAGCAAATTTCGGCATACATGTCGTAAAAAGGCCAATTTTTTTTTTAAATTTCGATTCGCGTGCCAGGACCGTACAACTTGGATCTAAGAAAAAAAAGCTCCCAAAGGCTCATGAACCAAAATAGGTCGAATTTTATATGACCATAGGGGTTTTCGGGCCTTCTGAGCACGATGGTGAGGTCCGTTTAGGCCCAAAGTGCTCAGAAAAAAAATATCAAACCCTAGGTACATAAAAAATTTCCTAAAACCCCAAATCTGCTTCCAAAGCCAAAAATCTCAAAACAAGAATAGGTAGCTGCAGATTTGAAGCTCTGATACCATATAGGAGTTGAGAAAATACAACACCACAGGAGCCCAAATAATCTCTGCAAGCTGAAAAATCTATTACAAAGAGAAGCAAGGAAGCAAATCATAGAAGGAAAGAATACACAGAAAAAATATGCTCCAAAAGATGAGAGCTCAATAATCTCCAAAATGTATTGTCAATAATAATCCTTCTTCATACAATGAAAAGAAAGAACTCAACCTTTAATAGGTCAAGAAACCCTAAAAGGGAAAACCTAGGTTTGCACATAATAATTAATTAAAATAATTAATTATATGCACCTAAAGTTAGCTTAAGTGTAAAATAGATAAAGGGAACTTAAATAATTAAACAAATAATGTTTAATTAATCAAGTAAATACCCGAATACTCTAACACTTCAAAGTGCATGGACACCCCTATACAATATATATGAAAGGAACTTGTCCATTTAATTAACTCTTCAAACATGTTATTTTTCACAATCTATAATATTGGACGAGTGTTATAAATACTTCTAAATTTAACTTAAATACTTGTGAATTCAACTCAATGTTAATCTATAAAAACATAATTACCATGAATACTTCCAAATTTAATTGTGTTAATGTTAAATATAGATCATAGTTTAATAACAATTTATTTTCAAGATTTATTTAATAAAGATTCTCTAGGCCCCTATCTTTAGGTTGGGGTTAGAAATCAGATTACAACAATATAGGACTACCTTGTACTCCTCTGAGGCACCCACTCAACAAGGGCTGAAGATATTCTGGCTCCAAAACAAACCTTTTGTACAACGTGATAGTGACGTGTTAGTCAATCACAGCCGTTTATTGCAAAATCGATGGTGTAAAACACGCGACTAACATGCGTGTTAGTCAATCCGTATTGTCGTTTTGGAGCAAGAATAGACGCATCCCTCAACGAGACATACATCGTACATCTCTTACCCCTTGTGGGATTTGAAACTGTGCTCTCTCTTTCAGGAATACAAATTCTCCACCACTAAACCAACAAAAAAATGATATTAATTAATTAATATTTTATTCACAAGAATACCATACTAGCCTTCCTTAAATTTAAGAGAATTAAATTGCACTATTATTTTGAGAAAACCCCTCCATAAAACCTTACTAAAAGAATTTTATTCTATCCTATCCTATCCTTATACCGGGTGGTTCCGTGGGCAATTAGTTTCAGAAACCGCAGTCACTGAATAAGTAGTTTGAAAACTTTGAAACTTTGAATGATGTGCATTAAATAGAATGTCGGTTAGGCAATTTCCCTGTCAGGAATGCACTACAAGCTCTGCGGATTGAATCGGCACTTTTCAGGCTTGGAAATTTGGGCTTTACCTGGTGAGCTCTATTTAAATTCATTGTACCGAGCTTTGAACATATCTTTATCTCTAACGAGGACGCAACTTGTAAATCCACGTCACAAGTCTTGTGCTTATCCGCTAAATGAGCAAATGGCTATAAAACCAAGCCTTCCCTATTTTGTCAAAGCATTTTCACCTGGTGTGCTAAAATGAGTGAAGAAGCTATTATATCTCAGATGAAACCGCCCTCCTCTTTTCATAAAAGTAGAGCCAATGTTAAGGATTTGTGGGCCAATTTGGACAATGTGTCATATCCCAATGGAAGCATTGGCGATGAAGTGAGAATTCTGAGGGGGGTAAATAAGAAGAAGTGTAGTAATCAGCATGAATACAGAGGCATAAGAAAACGTCCATGGGGAAAATGGGCTGCAGAGATTAGAGACCCAGTTAAGGGAATGAGGGTTTGGCTCGGCACATTTAGTACTTCTGAGGATGCAGCTAGGGCTTATGATCGAGAAGCTTTTAAGATCAGAGGCGCCAAAGCCAAGCTCAATTTCCCCATAACAGTGCCACCACCAAATTTTGACAATGGTCTAAATTCAAAGGGAAGTTTAGCAGAGGTTGAAGCAAGTTTGCTGCCAACAAATACAGATAATGGTCGGAATTCAAAGGAAAGTTTGCCGCCAACAATTACAGGTAATGGTTTGAATTCAAAGGGAAGTTTGCAGCCAACAGATACAGATAATGGTCTAACCCCAAGTTTAACCAAGGGTGTAGATGCGACAGAGGATTATCTTGAATATTTGGACGCAGTGCTGGAGCTGAAATCTGAGATCCAATGTACACCAGCTTCTAATTCAGATCCCAATTTTTTCACTTGGGTTGGAGATGAGCACAAAAAGCTCTGATTTACTCTGGGAAACAGTCCATGTAAAGGATAATAATGAGTGGATATTGAATTCATACAAGGTTGCAGAGCTGTCGAATATGTTAAACTGTTCTCAGTAAGGGAGCACAGATTTGCAAAGACAAAGTCCTCTGTATAATTGAGAGCATGTTGATATTCCAGCTTATGACGCTTGATTTTCTAGGTAGCCTGTTAAATTGTTGTATAGATAGGAATTACTATTTTGCTTCCTTGTGAAATACTGCTTATGTACATTACCTATGAGCTCATTTCTAGTAAACAATTTGTTTCAGAATTGTGTATAGTTGTGCTATTATATGTACAGAGAGTTTCTTGTTAGTCCCTGCCCAAGAAGGGATACTCAGTGTTTGACTGGTGTATATTAGTTTGTATATAAAATTATATTGAAGAGAAAATTTATTTTGGTTTTATAATGTTAATATTCATTTTAATTTTCTGGATAAGAGGTTATTTTATAATTTGTGATTAGGTTGTTGGTATTTGTAAGTTCAGGAAACATATTATATTTAAATTGAATATTATTGCAATTTTTATGAAAGTATTTGTTTCTCTGGATTAAATGGCAAGAGCCAAGAGATTTATATTAAATTTAAGGTGCAGATACATAGAAAGTATCAGAAACTTTAGAACTAAAAGTTCAAAATAAACACGGGCAGATTCCCCAAACAGACCAATTTCATCACATGCAAAAATCGAGAATGAGTTTCCAATCTTTACAGAACCAACCTAAAAGCATCAAAAGTTTTTGAAAGACGACCTAACTGCTTACAAGCCTAAAAATATCAACAAACATCAATGAAGTTAAAAATCATGTCTAACAACAAAAAACCACGCGGATGACCCCTGCCTCTGCCTGAAACACCCGAACGCCCACAACCCCTACCCACTTGGGATGCATCAATGCCTTCTCTGCTTACACTTGCAGGAGACCCTTCTTGCTTAACTTTTGGTGGGAGGAAACCATTTAACCTGGCAAAATCTCTAAATTCGTCCTCCCTGTCTTGGTTGTCAGGATCTTCACCCAACAATTTCCATTTAAGAAATCTGATTGCCATTGTCGTAAACGCCCTATGTTGCAAGAGTGTAGGACCTTTGAGATCCAGAAGGAAAGGATAATAATTGAAGGTTTCCCCCGGAATTGAGAGTAGAAGCATATCTCCTGGCCAAGGGAGTCCAGTGTCAAGAATGGCATATTTGAGGACAGAGTCTAAATCCACCAAAACATATGCGTCAAACAAATGAGTAGGCAGAGCCAATACTTCCGCCTTAGGAACCTGGTTGTCAAGCAAGGATGCAACAAATCTTGAAGAGATAAACGAATTATCTCTCGAGTATTCCTCTCTGCTCAAGTGACCATGCCCCAGAATCATTTTGACAGCCAAAATTACTAGCGACTCCAATTTTCTAAGAAGTCTTTTGAGGCGCTGGTCCGGAATGGTCATGAAGGAGACTTGACGGTTCAAACAAGACAACAAAACAGGAGTATCCGCCCCAAAACCAGAAATCGGGTGACGATAAATTTTAACTATGAAGGCAAAGGTTTCTACCATTTTCAGCCAAAGAGTAAAAGGACACACTTTATTGACAGGATATAAAAGACAGATGAGAAGGGAAGCTACAAGAATGCCACAAATTAACTAAAAATTGCCTCCGCAAAGACAAACTCAACTGCTCCCGACAAACCCTTTTCTAGCAACTATATCATTAATGAGAAGTACCTTGCGAGAAAAATCTATAGAAAAGATGGCAAAGAAACATACTCTAAAATCCGGTTTTTTTATTAAAAGAACCCTGAGGCTCCGCCATGAAGCCAACGCGAACTCATCAAGACATGATGACGACGTCCTTTTGTCTTTTTCGAGAATTTTATAATAGATTGCTAAGACCACTGCAATCCTTCTTGCAACATGCCAAGTCGAAGGCAATTAATGATACATCAGACAATCCGCCAGCTGATGAAAAGACATCCAACATTATAGAAAGTAATCCTTTACCTAAGCATGTGACCTGTCAAGAATCATTGATAACAAAGCAACAAGGGTGAGATAAACTCCAGCTCGACAACGCCAAATCAACTGACACCCTTGCATGGAGGTGGCAAATTTAAACAGATATAGCCATTGGAAGGCAATACAAGGCATTCAAATTCAAATTTTAGGAGCAAAACCCCGCGGGCAAAAAAGCATTAAAAATTTGTCACCAATGAAGTATTCTCCATTTAAATCCCTTAAGACATTTATAAGCTAAATCTTCTGCCCAACTCAACTGACAAACTCGTGGGAGGGTGCAAATTCAAACATAGGTAGCCATTGGAAGGCATTACTAAACATGACTTTCAAATTCAAATTTGTGGATCAAAGCCGCAAGCCAGGAAAATCTTTAAAAAGTAGCTGCCAATAAAGAATTCTCCAATAAAGTCCCTTAGGACATTAAGACACTAAATCCTCTACCCACCAATTGATTGCAATCCCATTAGATGCATTTTTAGAAGGGGCATCCGCTTCAAAATTGGCTTCCCTGTAGATATGGTTACAAGAAAAATTTCAAACTTAGTCAATGCCAGTGGGATTTTTTCAAGTAGGGCTTTCAACCTCCAATTGGGGGAAGTAGAAGTTCTTACTGTATTGATTGCAATCGTTGAATCCCCTTCAATTTCCAGATTCTTGATACCTCTTTCAAAGCACTCCACGAGACCTATTAGTAGAGCTTTAAATTCCACAATGTTGTTTTGTATCCAGAGGAATAGGCACTGCCAGCTTACCTTTAACAGTACCACTGAAATCCCTGATGACACAAACTTCTCCAGAAGCACCTGGATTCTCTTTTGAAGACCCATCAAAATTAAGTTTTAGCCAACCAGCTTTGGGGGAAATCTAGACTGCACTATTTCTGTTATTGCTTTTCTTCCCTAAGATTGGGGGAATTTTGATGCCATACCATCTTAATCTTGCTTTGCCATCCCAGTCAGTAAAGTTTTTTTTAAAATCCAGAGAGGGCAAGTTTACTATTAATGTTCTCCACAATGGAGGCCTCAAAAGGGGAGAGGACTAATTCTAATTTTCTTGCTTTATTGTCGAAGAGTCTCTTGTTTCTCTCCTTTCAAATTTCCCATACTAGGTAGGAGGGAGTCATTTCCCATAGGGAACCCAGGATGCCATCTTTGGGTCTAATTGGCCACCCTTGGAAGAGTGAAACTATGTCATTTGGAAGTGTCGTAATCCAACTAAGTTTAACACATAACCACCTCCAACACTTTGTTGAGAAAGGACAATTTAGTAAGAGATGGCCAACTGTTTCCTCATGAGCCTTGCAGAGGATGCATCTCGAGGGGCCCTCAAAGCCCATTTTTCTAAATTTCTCTAGTGTGAGGATTTTCTTTTTAACTGCTAGCCATGCAAAGATGCCAACTTTTGGGATAATTTGATTGTTCCAGAGAAGTTTCTAAGGGATTCCCAAATCCTCAGTAGGACCTTGACTAGCAATAATATTATAACCTTCCTTGGCACTATAATTACCCGATTTTGATGGAGTCCAAATCAATGTATGTGAACCCACTCTAAATATCAGTTGCCTGTCCCTAATGACCTGAAAAAGTTGTTCTAATTCAATGGAGGGAAGGGGAAGACCATCCAGTTTCTTCCAGGACTAGCCAGGAATCTTTAAATTTGAAGAAGATACATGAGACCTGCCCTTAGCATGGTGCTCACAAAGCTTCAAACAAAAATTACGAACATGTGACAAATCATATTGAAATGTGGTAATGCATTATAATGCGTTGCCTTCAAAGGGGCAGGGTGCATGTAAACTGAACCGCCCTGCTATGAGGCCTAGAGGACTTAAACAAAATAATCATCAATAAAATGCGAATACTTTTTTATTTTATTTAAAAGATATACCATACATTGCATTGAGCGACATGATACAACAAGATTAAGTTAATAAATACAAATAATAATTAGCAACAGTCCTCAAGGCCCCACAATGATGTTACTCAAGGATAACCACACTAAACAAACAAGAACATAAGAAACCACATAAATATGAAAGCTTTGTCCTTTACAAAAGAACATGATACATATTACATTGCTTGAGAATTCACATATGAACATCAAAATACATTACAAAGGATCCATAATGAATCCATCTCCAAGTGTACATGAAGACATATAGTACATAAATTTGCATCCATAAAAAGGTCTCCAATCTTCCACAAGCCATCACGAACATGGAGCTGAAGGAGCCAAAACCCAATGGGTGCGGATAGCACTCCACCCAACCATGTGGTGCCATCAGGTCCACCCCCTGTGCTAGGAGGTATTAGCCAAACCCACATGACAGATGCAATCAGAAAGAGTACCAACATGACAGATGCAATCAAAAAGAGTACCAACATGACACACAAGAGAACTCACAAGAGACTCACAAGGCTTAATCACAAGAGACTCACAAGGCTTAACCACCGGAGAATCACAAGGCTTAACCACAAGAGGCTCAAGGTAAAACAACCATCTTCCAGAGGCTCAAGGAATCCACAAGAGGATAAAAGATGCAAGTTACTACTAGGTAGCAATAGGGAAGAGTTTAATCACTAGGTTGTCATGAGTTACCCTGGTAGGTATTCACTAGGTCCCGGCCTCCATCTTGGGTTACCCTGGTGACCTCTCCCGACCCCCAGCCCCCATAAAAACACTAGTGGACCACATCAACCTTTCGAAAGGACAAGATTGGTGGAAGCAATTCCAGGCCCTTCTCTACTTACCTCAACCCTAAACAAGCACCTGAGGGTAAGAGAGGCAACAAGAATTAATCTGTATTAATGTTATCTAGCTACCTACCCAAAATCATTATTTTATATTATCACTTGATTACCAAACTCTCATTGAGTTACCCTAGCGACCACTTTGGGTCCCGAACCCCAATGAAAGCCACTCCCCCTCAACATGCACCTAGGAATCAAAACTCATCACAAGGTCCAAGACAACCATAAAAGCACCAAGAGTCTAGACCCCTCTACCACAGAAAGGTTGGCAGGCTTGCTAGAACAAGATAGCATACAGGGAGTAGCCAAAGTAGGCTAGGAAACACCATCTAGCTTCAATATCATTCAAGGCTTGAACTCTTAACATCAAAAGAGAAGCAAGACTATACATAAAATAAAACCATAAACTCCCCTCCTAAGCCTTTGGAATTCAACATATAAAACCTCACATCTGAGTATCCCCACCATGAAAGACAAGATTCAAGCAAGGTCTCATAACGCCAACATAAGGAGATCCAAACATAATAAAACACCGAAGAGGCCATAATACCATCTATACTTCAAATTAACATTAATAACTCAAAATCTAAACCAATATAACTCATTCTATTCCTAGAATTTGCACTATAGAACTGACATTTCAGTATTCAAACATTTAAGAAAGTGTAGATCATTCCTACAATTGCTAACATTATGTTTGTTCAACAACATCCTAAACCAAACTTACCTATGTGATTGTTTAATCAAAACATAAGGATAAATCTAGATACATTTACTCTTCTCACAAATATATATCCACTTTCCAATTAGGTATGTATTTAACGAACATACATACGTATATATATTTTGCAAGCAAATCTCTATCCTCAAAACTATTAATGTAAAATAACCAATTTTAATCCTTTATTCTATCCTTTCAAAATAAGCTACAATTTCCCAATAATAATGTACAAATATTTACCTCAATATTATGCATATACCATTGCATTTACATTTTCAAAATAAAGAATTGATATATATATATATATATATATATATATATATATATATATTAAACATGTAGCATTAATATAAACAATCTTAAAATGATAAACAAATTTATCGCAGAGAGGGAGGTGTTTACTACCATGGACTTCACAACAGACCTCTCCACTTCCCCCCAAAAAACAACATTAAAATATTTCCCAAATGTAACTCCCCAAAATGCATGCGAGAAAATTCAAATTAATAAAGTTCATTAATTACTCTTTTGTAACTCCCCTAATTTCAAATTTTAATTTTGGATTAAAATAAATGTTATTTTCCTTTTTGAATTAAATTCCAAAAAGCACAATAGAAATCAAATAACTAATTTCCCTTTAAAATAATTATTAATTATTTATAACTAGATTTTTACCCTTTACACAGTTAAATTACAAGATAAATATTTAATGCTTTATTTAAATGATTCCTCCCAAAAGATAATTAATTTAAATCTGCTTGCTCCACAATTTACTTAATAGGACGATGCAACAATTTTTAATTTATTGAATAATTAGATCATAAAAAATTCTCAAATGCACAATCAAATAATATTTTCACCCCTATTTAGAAATCATTATAAAATAAACCCGTGACTCAAACACTCAAACGAGACACAACAGACCAACACAACATGAGGGCTAACAAGGTTACCAACTGACGAGACCAGACGAACAACACAACAGGGTTACCTGACACGGGTCTCGTTCCATAGGAATGACGGTACAACAGGGTCTGACTGATATCTCCCTTTTCCACTTTACCATTGGGTTGTAGACCACGCTCAAACCCGAAGATTCGGGTGGAGTTGATACTCAGTGCCTGCAAACCTGCATCACCGAGAAACATACATATATATATCCAACATGAATAAGAACAATGATGGAGGAGAGTCGTGACAGTCCATGTCCCTCTGAAGTGGGTGACAGAAGATCATCCCCTCGCACCCCATACAGACTCATACCCATACAAGAAGACAAACACAAGA
The DNA here is from genome assembly GCF_030272615.1 of Cryptomeria japonica. NCBI lineage: Eukaryota > Viridiplantae > Streptophyta > Pinopsida > Cupressales > Cupressaceae > Cryptomeria > Cryptomeria japonica. The sequence continues at coordinate 223,702,806 of NC_081409.1, forward strand.
AATATTTCATACATAAAGAAGATATGTAAGTCCAAGGTTAGTGTATACACATATAATCTAGCATCTAACCATCCTTCAAGATAACATGCATAACCAATATGATGAAAGCCATCACATAAGAAAGTATCATCCAACCACCTAATCAAAAGAAAAAGTCAACCTGAGTCAAACTAGGTTAAGTAGAGTCTAATCGAGGGAGGGGCATTACATAAATCATGCAAACCATTCTCTGTATGTAGTACTTTTTTAATACTAATGCCCCTTTGAAACATTTTTATTTGATACAGTTTGTTAAAGCTAGCCATCTAAAAAGCTCTAACACACTTGGAGCCTCTGTTCTCGATTTTCCAACACTAGCACATCTTGGTTTTCAGTGCTCTATAAGTATGTCCAAGCCTTTCAGAGATCAAGAAGCCTAATTTTCTTTCTATTTCCTATCGAATCTTCAATAAACAACTTAACCTGATTCAAGGATTTGACAATTCAAATGGTTAATAAGTGCACTAGGGAGGTGCTTGCTTGTGAATTAACTGTTAATAGTGTTTGTGATGTAGAGTCTCATGTGGTAGATATTCTTGTGGATGAGGATAAGTAGAGTAGCCTCCCCTATTTTTCAAAACATCCATTCAAATAAATAGTAGATAGCAATGACCATATATGGTTGTTGAAGTTGTGGCAAAGGCAGGAGGAGCTCACAATCTAGCACAGGGAAGTAAAGGAGTCAAAATTTGATAGCATCAACATGGAGATTTTCCAGCTTGTTTGATGATATTTTGTTTTTAACTAGATTATTCTCATTCTATATTTAAAAGATAACATTATCACCCACATTTGTCATAGATGGTGGATTCCTTGTAGCATTTTTTAAAGAAAATCTATGGTTGTCATTTATGCTACTTTGTATAAGCTTGTTAAGAAAATTTTCATGTGGGATTGTAGAAGAACAAGGCTAATGTGTGAGTAATTATTTTATTTTATATATACACGATAGACATAAAATTTAATGTTTTCTAAAACATTATTCATAGTGAAGGATTTTTTTTGACTTTGCCAATAGAGATATTTCAACAAGTTCTAATGTTTTTTTGAACATATTTTAAAATATGTTAAATAGGGTCTCATAAAAACGGTTCTTGTGGCTTGTAGTGCCCCTCTCTTTTGACTTGGCATACCTTATATTTATGAGCTTTTTGTGTGTGGCTTTGACCCCTTTTTGGTGTTGGTTGATTTTGAATTTGGTTGTGATGCCTAACTATAGTTCCTGGATTTCTATGCGACCTTGATATTTCATGTTATATGGATGGTTAGAATAATGATGTTATGATCATGTGATGTTATTTGATGTATCTTCGCTCTGTGTGTTAGATGAGTATAGATGGACTATTTTTGTAATTTTAGAATTTTATCTTGATGTTCTTAGATGTATATTTGTCTTGATCTTACATTGCTTATTATCTCTGGTGTGTTTGGGTTGAAGGGGAAAAGCGTCGCACTGCTCTTTATGGGCAAGCTACGTTGCTTCCATTCATCTTTCATGATGTGATGCTATATGTTATATGCACATGTTTGACGTTTGCTTATGCAGCTGTAGGTATCGAGCATCGACTCCACCCGAACTTGTAGGTCTGAGCGTGCTCATCAACCCAGTGGTAAAGTGGAATCAAAGATATCAGTCAGACCCTAGATTCTACCCCCTTTTGTTAGGTAACCTTGAGGTTGCAATTAGCCTTGTGATGTCAGTTTACCCGTGTGTGGTGTTGTCAACCATGGTTGCTCTCTCTATGTAAGTTGGTGTGAATTTGACCTTGCAAATTAATGGCATTTTAATACTCATGTTTATTCTCTAAAGTTAATGAAATGGAAATAGTTTTAGTGAATATTAAATTAATTAGACATCAAAGAATTAATTCTAATTTATATTGCATTTTATAACTTGGTTAAATGTTGTTATGCATGTTTAAATTAGATTGGTTATTGTTTTAAGATATTAAGATTTAAAGTAAATAAATGAATATATATATATATCTCTGTGTGTGTGTGTACACACACACACATATGTATGTATGTATGTATGTATGTATGTATATATATATATATATGTACGTATGTATATATATATGTACATATGTATGTATATGTATATATTTATTTATGTATGTATGTATGTATGCACACGCACACACACACACACACACACACATATATGTATATATATAGATGGGTTTTAATAATATAGTGGTCATGGGTATCTCATTTTAAATTCTTCCTCTATTAAAGAATAATAATAATGATAAAATTATAGTGGGAAATAAATTATCTTTTCTCCCACTTTCTCTTCTTTTCTTTTTTTTTTAAATAATTAAATTAATAGAAATGTTAGTTGGGCAATTGATTGCTCTCGTGCATGTCATGAGTTACAAAAACAAATTTAATGATTTTATTATGGGGGAAGATTGTTGAAGCTTTGGATTTGAATCTAGTGGGCTCTCTGATTGGTTCCAGGTATTTTTCAGCCGTCAATCATTTCTGTTTTTTCACATCTCATTTTGGATAGCGTTTTTAGAGGTAGGGATTTTGTCCTTGTCTTGCATGTTAAACTTTATTTTCCTAGATGAAGGATTGAGCTGGATTATTGATGTAGAAGTAAATTGGGAATAATGGGTGTCGTAAAATTGAAATGGGGGTTGTTAAGAAAGATGATTTATCTGGGCAACGATTTTGATTTCCCTATTGAAGCTGGGTGTTTATTTTAAAAAAAAATTATTTGGGGATTTGTATTATTGATGAATCAATTCTTGTATATTTATTTTATTTTAATGAAGAATCTGGGGGAAAATAGCTTTGTGTATTGGAAGCAATTTAGAATTAGATTATTCTAGTGTTTGTAGATTCCTTGATTTGCAGATTTACATATATAATTTTCATTATTGATCAAACTGTCCATATATCGCATTTTGTCAATTTTCTGCTTTTTGCATATTTGAAACTCTGCCTATGTTATCTGTGTTATTTGTGTTTATATATATATTTATATATTTCCAGAAACTTCATTGTCAAATTTTATTTTTTGTAGTCATGTTCATTTATCATTGCTCGCTATTATTTTTTTTTTGCTGTGGTTGTGGAATTACACCCACAGCCATGGGGAAATACCATGACTGTGGAGTGTAATACCCACGGTCGTGGGCTTCCCCCACGACTTTGGGGTGTAATGCCCATAACCGTGGGTGTTCCACGACTGTGGGGTGTAATGTCCACAGTCGTGGGTGTTTCACGACTGTGGGGGTTACATCCCCAGTCGTGGCACCCATGGTAGGCTTTCTGCCTTGCACATATTCATTTAGCCCCTCTGAAAAATTCCATGGCTAATTTTGATTTTTTTTGTTAGGTTTCGATAATGTTTAATATATATATATATATATATATATATATATATATATATATATATATATATATATATATATATATATATATATATATATATATATATATATATATATATATATTCTTTTAGAATTATATTCATAATCAGTTTAGTTTTCAATTAAGATTAATTATGTGACTCTATTCAGTTAGTGAGAATATATATATATAATGGTTTCTTTTCCAATCGGATTATATGCATTAAGTAAGAATAATGTTTAGTCATAATAAGAAATACTTGTTTTTTTTTAATATTATCAATTTCCCTTCTATTAGCATAATAAAAGAAAGAATGTGGAAGAGTGACTTAGTCTAGTTGTAATGCCTAATAAATTTCCTTGTAATAAAACCCTTATTTTGTATGGGCATGATTAATAGAAATTGGTATTTGTTTTTGTGAAGTATTGATGTATAGATTCTGGTATGTAATAGTGTTCATCTTGGTGTTGAAATGTATCTTGTAGTTTTGACTCGCGTGATCATAATTTGAGTCTTGGTCTTTCGGTTCTTGTGGGGTATTTTTCCAGTTCAAAGATTTTATGTTCATTCCAGAGGCCAGGGAAGGGTAATTGTGGTTTTCTCTTTGTGAGGTCATGTTCTTTTCTTAGAATTAGTTGCTAGTCTGAATGCTAGTTTGAGAGATAGATGATGTTTCCTAGCCCTTCTTGTATCCTTCCGGAGTTACATTTTATTTAATTCTAGCAAGAGGGTCATGCCTTGCTATGGTATCTTAGTTTTTCCTTCAATGTGGTTTCCTTTTGGATCTTGGTTTTGACTCCTAAGTGCATTAGGGGAGAGTGGATTTCATTGGGGGTCGGGACCCAAAGTGGTCACCAGGATAACGCAATGGAAGTTTGTTAATAAGTGATAACATAATATAATAAACTTGGGAATGGGTAGCTAGTTCACACTTAACTTGATAATTGTATTGGATGCCTCTCTTACTCCCAAATGCTTGTTTAGGTTCAGGGTAAGACGAGAAGGCCTGGAATGACATCCACCAATATCATCTCCACAAGAGGTTGGTGTGGTCCACTAGAGCTGTATGGGGGCCGGGGATCGGGAGAGGTTACCAGGGTAACCTAGGATGGGGGTCAAGACCCAGTGAAGACTTGCCAGGGTAACCCATGACAACCTAGTGATGACACTCTTCCCAGTTGCTTACCTAGTGGATTTCTTGGTTGTTCTCCTTTGTTTGTCGGGCCTCTAGAATCCGATGTATTAGTTATTGTTCTTGAGTATTTCTTTGGTCATCTTTTGGTTCCCTTATATTGGTAATCTTGAGAAATCCTTGTTCTTGAGTAGCATATATTAGTGTTGCTTCCATGTAAGCCTTAATTATGTTCTTGCTTCATGATTATTACCTCTCTCATGTCTCTGGGGTCTGACTGATACCTCCTAGCACAGGGGGGTGGACCTTATGGTACCACATAGTTGGGTGGAGTGCTTTTCACACCCATTGGGTTTTGGTACGAGTTGCTTCATGATCGTGATGGTTTGAGTTGAAGACTGAAGACCTACCTTGCACTCCAATTATTGAATTTCAGACATCTTGTATTAGAAAAATTGTATCCATAAGGATCCTTGTAATGTAATTTATGATCATTTGTTTATTCATGGCTATGTAATTTGAACCATACTCCTTGAGCAGGACTATGTATTATTATTTGTAAGAGTATCTCACTCCTTCATGTAAAATTATTTATGGTTATGAGAGTTGTTTCGTTGTGAGGCCTTGAGGACACTTATATGATGTTTATGATGATGTATATGATATCCTTTTCTTGTGTGTGTTCATGATGTTCATTGTAATGTATAGACTATTTCTTCTTTTAAAAAACAAAATATTTGAATTTTATTGTGTATTATTGCTTTGTCCTCTGGGCCTCATAGCGGAGGCATGACATGGCTCTTGTGGAGCTCTCCATTTTCTATTTAAAATAAAAAGGGCAAAAAGATTGTGCCCACTCAAATATCTCTTGAGGTGAAAATTAAAACAGTTTCTAATGTTCTTCTTTTTTAGATTTTCACTTTTAAAATAAAAGTGGAATACTTTGACCATGTGGCAAAAACCAAAGTTGTTTGTAATGTTTTCTCCCAGCTGTGTTGATTGCAAGGCATGCATGGATGCTCATGCAGGTGGCCACATCACTCTATTATGGGACATCTACTTGTGTTTATAGTTTGGGTTCATAATTGAGTAGATTTTGTTGATTTTAAAAATATATTTGTTCTCAAATTTTTGTATTTATTTGGAAATTTGTTTGTAATCACAATATATAATTTTGATTATGCTATAATGGATGTCAATGCCTTAATGTAAAATTTCAATATTGTTCTAGACTAGAAGGATGCTATCAAAAGTTGTGGAGATTGACTTTATATGTTTTTGATTAAAAAAGCAACGTTAACTAGGGCACTAACCCTTTACATAGCCAAAAGGCTATCAAAATTAAACAACAACCCAAAGGCGGCAAAAAGACCAAGCAGAAGTACAAACCCCAAACAAACAGAATCAGACAGTCCAAACAAACCTATTAGACCTGCAACAACCCACCCCAACTCAAGAGTGGGGAGAAACACCCAAATCTTGACAAAGGGGGGGTTGGGAAAGGGGGTAAATTTTCCCTTCCGCCTGCGACAAACAACCATCCATGCAACATTGTCTTTAGGAACATTCTGAAAAGAAAAATCAGACGAGGAGGACCCAACAGAGTTACTGCCAGACTTCTACTACAAAATAGGAAATGATTGTTGCTATGTGACAACAACAAGAGCAAAAACACCAAGAGAAGAGCAGAGCTATGGAGCAGGAAAAACAAATTTTAGGAGCCAAAGGGGCGAAAGAGTCCATGACAATAGTAACATCCAAAAAGGCTTCATCAACAATAATGGGCATCTCGTCATGAGAGGAGACATCATCCTCTAGAGAGGATTCGACAAAAACAACCTCAGAAGCATTAACCATCAAGGGATCTTATCTAGCATCATTCCACCAATTAGCAGCACGTCTGTGACGGGAGAGAGAATAGTCTGAAGCTAAGTGACATGTTGAGAAGCATTGTCTGCAGTCAAAGGGGAGGCCCTCATAATCCCAAGATTAAGTCCAAGGCTTGTCCCCAACCATTAGAACCACATCCCTAGGGAGGGGTAGAGATATGTCAATATCAATTAATAGGCGTGCAAAGGTAGAATAACCCATAGAAGTCGTGGCATTATCAAGCTTCAAGAAGATGCCAATGGAGTTACCGATGGCCTCAAAAAAAAAAGGCTCCTATAAATGGAGGGGAAGATTAGGAAGACGAACCCAAATTGGGTGAATAGTAAGGGGGTTGAAGGAAGTTGTCCAGGGCTTAGAGAGAAAGAGAGAGTGATCTCCCCAAGCCCACAACCTACCCAAAACCAAATCAAGATCAAGAGTAGAAGTAAAGGAAACAATGAATAATCCTTTAGCACAAGCCAAAAAACTCAATGCCAATGTGAGCAACTAAAGGCTTCCAGGAATCACTCACCTAGCGGTGAAGGTCCGAAAGAGAAGGCCAGAACCCAATAAATCTACAAACCAAAGCACAGCATTGATAATACTCAACATTTTCCACCACCTCCTGACCATAGACCACAACAGGGGAGGTCTTAGCACAAGGAAGAGGACGAATTCCCTTGTAAGGAAAAGCAATAGTTCTAGCCACATGGGAAAAGCTTCGGCTTGGAGCAAAAGAAGAAGGTTTGGGAGGAACAAAATCACCAACAGTAGGGATCTAGGCAACCAAACCCCCAGCGTCAGCACCCACAACCATAGAAGGACCATCCACAGCAGCAAAAACTCTCTTTGCAGTAGAAGAAGCAGCCACAACACCAACACTCGTGCAACATCCACGAGTGGAGGAAACTCACCCTCAACGTGAGAACCAACGATTAGAACATCTACCTCACCAATGACAAACCAAGGCAAAGGGGCCACCGACTCCACTGAGGAGGAAGGAGCAAACACTGGAGTAGCAGAGGCCCTAAACGTATGCAAGGCAGATCCACACAAAGAAAGAGAGTCATTGGGCAGAGCGGGAGAGACATCCATTTCAAAACTATTGACTTTTTATGTTACAATTGTGTATAAAACATGATTTTGTAGCATATATGTTTTTTATTAAAATAAGCATCAAAACAAGGGTGTTGGTCCTATATACAACAACTCGTAGGCGACAAACTAAAGACAACAAAACAAGGAGACGAACCCAAAACAAGACAAGGTTGGACAAGCCAGAAGTCCACTATTAGAAACCTGCCACACCAACAACAACCCAAAACCCAACTCAAGAGTGGGGTGGAACACCCAAAACTTGACACATAGGGGTTTGGTCGCCTATGACAAATAACAGTCCTGGCAATACTACTATTAGGGACATCAAAATAAGAATCAATTGGGGAGTTCCCTGCAGAGTTTATGTCCGCAACAATAGCACACTATTGCAGAACAACATCCGAAGCAGATTCACTAGGAGCATATCGATGTTGCAAAATAGGAGCAACAGGTGTAGGAGCCTCAAGGTCAAAGGAAGACACATCAGTAGTAATGAGAGGACCAATAGAGGCTTCAATAGTAGTAGGAGGCACAACCTCATCCTGGGAGGAGGAGTCATCAGAATCGGAACCATTGATACTCAAGTGTGGCGTGAGAGAGAACAATCTGAAGCTAAATGACTCGTTGAGAAGCATCTCCGATAATGAAAGGGGAGTCCCTCATAATCCAATGATTGAATCCATGGACTATCCCCAACTATAAGAACCACATCCCTAGGGAGAGGCATAGAGATGTCAATATTGATTAAAATGCGAGCAAAGGTAGAATGACCCATGGAAGACATGGAATCATCAACCTTCAAAAATTGGCCAATAGAGTTACCAAAGACCTTGTAACAAGAGTGCTCCCAGAAATGAAGTTGAAGTTTAGGAAGGCAAACCCATATTGAACGCACATTAAGTGGTTTAGTAAGGGGGTTAAAGGAAGTTGTCCAGGGTTTGATAGAGAGAGAGAGAGAGAGAGAGAGAGAGAGAGAGAGTGAACTCCCCAAGCCCACAATTTTCCCAGCACCAAATCACAATCACGAGAAGAAGCAAACGAAGCATTGAAAAAGCCTTTAGCACAAGGGAAGAGCTCAATGCTATGAGAAACCAAAGGCTTCCAACAATCACTCACCCAACGATGGATGTTCAGGAGAGAAGGCCAAAACCCAACAAATCTGTATACCAATGCACAACATTGGTAGAAATCAACATTTTCCACAACCTCGTGGCCACAGACCACCACATGGGAAGCCTTGGCACAAGGAAGAGGACACATCCCCTTGGGGGGATGAGTAGTAGATTTGGCCACGCGAGCAAAGCTTCGCTCACCAGCAAAAGAAGGTGCTCTGGGAGGGACCTTAGCACCCGTAATAGGATCACCATTGGCAACGACACCAGATAGAGCAACCACAACTCCAACACCCATGGCAACATTACTAACTCCTATAGCATAACATTTCAAATTGGAGACAACGAAACCCACAAAAGACTTGGGTAGGGTACCCACGGGGGGGGGCAACAATGGTGTTTAGCGGAAGAGACCTGATAACTGTAGTCGCTAAGTGCACAAGGGTCATAGCGACATCCACAATAGACACAGGGGCATTCAAACTTGCCTAGGCGGGAGAACTGTTAGGAGCAAACATATTTTCAATTATTGCATATTTAATGACGTTTCAAGACTTTTGAATAAAATGTCTCAAAAAATGTGTACATATATTGCAATTGTGAACTTCAATAAAATGTCTTATTAGAGCTTTGTAAGGGAAAACCTTGGTAGCATATAGGTTATAATTGCATATTTAATGAGGTTTTAAGACTCCTAAATAAAATCTCTCAAAAATGTGTACATGTATTGCAATTGTGTACTTAAATGAGGCTTTAAGACTTTTCAATAAAATATCTTATTAGAGGTTTGTAAGGGAAAACCTTGGTGGAATTAAGAAATGTTGACTTATCATATTACAAATTAGAGCTTTGTTGACTTATCGTATTACAAATTAGAGCTTTGTAAGGGCATACCTTGGTGGAATTTATACAAAATGTAAAAGTGCATGCTAAATATTTCACAAAATGTCTCAAAAAAAATGCAATCTATTGACTCTAAATTTTACTTTGAAAACAAACAACCTTATGGGAAATTCAGTGAAGGGGATCTACTGCGCAGAATTCACTGAATAACCTCTGGATTTGAGAAGTCGACTCTTCCTTGGGGGTTTGGGAAAAGGGAAAAGAAGGAAACTTAAAATAAAATGATCTATACTATGGGGGCGATGTGCCAGAATATTTCATAAAAAGCGTATAGCATATAAAACCAGGAAACACACAGTTTTAAAGCCCATTCAACAATCTACATGCCCGAACAGAACTATTATTAAGATACAATTAAGACTCCTTTGGAAAAACATAAAGAAACATATATCATGCATCCAACAGATAACAAGTGCTGAACATAGTTTAATCGACAGAGTATTAGATAGATATCTCTAAAGTCATCAAAATACAAGAAAAAGCATAGAAAAGCCTATTTAAGCATCCAAAAAGAGGCAATCACAAAGGCTGCATGCACAATTTTGATTAACCTTCCTCTTGGGAAACTATAACAGCTAAAATTTATCTAAGATCCTTAATTGTTTTCCTTAAAAGTTTTGAACCCCTACAACAGGGGAAAAACAAGCATAAATAGAGCCCGCGGCTCTGCTAACAGCTCCAAAGTACGCCGAACATGCATAACCACCCTTGAATAGAAAAAACAAGTCGTGTCATTCCATGAGGTCACACCCAACAAAACGGCCCCGAGGTTGTTACCTTTGCTTGTCGGCGATGATCTTAATACTAGCCCGAACAGAAAAGATTTCGCTAACCGCAGAAGAAAACGTGGCAAGTAGGGAGGCTTCTTCTAAAAAACCTCTCCAAAAAGAAATGCATCCGCCAACGCGAAGATGCCAGGTGTCCCTTTCCCGTTTGTGCTACAAGGTGGGCCCCGAAAAAGGCCCAGTCAGCAAAACATCTCCATTTGTCATCATCGCGCTACTCCAATCCTCAAACGCAAAACATGGACCGCTGGGAGCAACGCCGAGATGACACTTGTCCTGTATGCCACGCACTGCTGGAAAGCTGAGAGAAGAAAGAAAGATACTCCTACCGAAAACTTGCCCCGAGGATTTTAATGTGAACACAATCTATAAGTGCAATAATGTTGTCAAGCTATTCTTTCTAACCTTACCTATAAGGTTGGGGACTTATGTTTTGATGTTATCATTTTTTATATTTGATATTAGTTTTAACTTGAAACTATTCCAATAGAAATAATTCAAGGAGCTCCTAATATTTAAGTAAGGGTTGTTTTTTCTAAGGAGCTTTTTTTTCATACAAGAAAAATATTGTATCCAATCGACAATTATGCTCAATAACATTAAGTGAAAATTAAAACCATTTCTAATGTTCTTCCTCATTTTTATTACATTTTAAATTTAAAATAAGCTTGGAACTCTTACCAAAAATTTAAGCCATTTTTTTTCCCCTCTCTAGTAATTACATACCATGAGAAAAAATACACGAATTAACATAATAAATGTTCTCATTTCCAGTTATTGGCATGCTTGGTTCTTGGAGTAGACTAGGCGAAGGATATAGCATATTTGTAGTTCCAGGTTCTCTTTCAAAGATCAATTCTAGGAGCCATCTGTTGGTGGTCATTATTAGGGTGTATGCTATGTGTTGGTATTTGATGCATTGTGATGTGTTGTTATTTGATGCATTGCACATCTCTCAAGACATGGTGGTTGTTGCATACAAAACAAACTTTAGTAAAAAGACACATTTTGTTTTGTTTGCTTTATGTGACTAAACTAGATTTAGCATAGGTGTTTGCTACTCCATATTTTATTTTATGTAAAAATTATTGTATTCTTTTAAATAATTTTAAATCCAAGAAAAACCTTTCAACTTCATATTTATCTATGAGGTTAATTATTTGAGTGCTTAGAAACTTTGGTATATGATCGTATCTCCATGTTCCTTGAGAGATTAAGGTGAGAAGAAGTACATGCGACTTATATCCCATTTCGAAGTAGGTATGTAAGTAGTCTTTGAGTGAAGGATGCCCTTGTGACCCAAATCCATGAGGGAGGGTTTAGGGAATAGCTCCAAGGGTTAGGGTTATTATCTCTTCTTCTTTATTACGTGTATATCTCTCTTCTTCTTTAGAATGTTTCATTGTGAGGTTGAAATTTGTATCAAATGATTGTGAGCTCATCCTTTCAAAAATATGTCCCCATTATATAGTTTTGAGCCAATAAAAGGAAACCATTGTCATCAAGCCCATTTGCTCTAAAGTTTATGGCTTCTAAATTTCTAAAATCTACTCCAATCTTGTATGAACTTTTAGAGCAGTTCTATTATTGTTATTTGTCTTGATGTGAAAGTGTGAGAATACCTCTAGACTCATTTGGACTAAAGAAACTAGAGTTTTTAAGTGTGAAACATTATAACATTGTGTCTTGGTAGAGTGATATGTAGAAGTGGTATGGGTTAGCCTCAAGGCTTTAGTGACACTTGTAAGCATACAATTCAAAATAAATAAGAATAAAGGTAAAAAATAAAATTTATAATTCTAATTTAACATGTAAAGATCTCAGAGGAGGAAGAAGAGGAGAGCGAAAATGATGGGAGTGATGAATCAGACGATAGTGAAAAAAGCCGAGCAGAGTGCAGGCACGTAGAAAAGGAAGAGTTGAAGGAGCTGATGAGAACATTCGGGGAGAATGTGTGGGAGGTCTTTAGGTGTGTTGTGCAGAACGGGAACATGACCCCTTTTCACAGAGTAACAAACTCAGAGACATGGTGGTTCTCGGCTGGAGCTACTGAAAATGTAATCAATATCGAAGAGTTTGTTGAGGTCATCATGCAGACCCTCAATGGTGATCCGTAATATGCAAAAGACCAAGTATGGCCCTGTCATTGGTGGGTGGGTTTAAAACTGTTGTCTGTTGTTCAATGGGGCGGGTAGGTAGTAGTACCGACTGCAGGTAGCAGTTTCGCCTGTGGTCTTGCTAACAGGCAGTGAAGGTTTTCTGTAAAACTGTTTTTAATTAATACAAGGGCGCTATCCCCATACTGATAGCTCTTATCATTAAAAAATTAAAAAATTAAAAAAATTAAAAATAATAATAAAAAAATTTAAAAAAAACATGTAAAGATCTAATAGAGTGCTAAAACATATGCTCTTGATTTACAAATGTTGCTTGTTTATTCGAAGAACATTAGCTTGCTTAAATTGGATAAGATTATTTAAAATGAAGAATTTTCTCAATTTGTAGGATTTTGAGGATATGGATGAGGATAAGGTGGTTATTATTAGTTAATTAATTGATATATTGATTTGATTTTTTTTATTTTGATTTTTTTCATTTGATTTATCATGATTTTTATTGAATTTTTTTGGATAATATTTTTTTATAACAAATTTTTATTTTCTTTTCTTTTTCAAAGATTTGTTAACTATTAGAATCAATTAGTTAATTGATTTAAATTTATTAAATTATTTATAGATTTAAATGATTTATTAAGTTAATTAAAAAATAAAGATTATTCAATCACTTTAATTTTGATTGAAGTGAATTAATTAATGTGATGTATTATTTAAATCAACAAAAGTTGTAAGGTGTCAAGAGGGGGTGATGGTTATAAATGAATTATTGAAACCCACTTGCATTTAATGATGATGTTGAATTAAAACATTATGATTTGATGGTATGAACAACTCTTATTTGTATGGATGGTTTGCTTGCTCTAGGGCGGTCTTTGCTAATTATGGACAATTAATGATAAGTATTATCAATATAGTATAGTGTTTTCTTTCTATATTTGTTTGGAGCTTAACAATGTACTAAACCTTATGATTGGAATATATTAAAAATATATCAAATCAGAAGTAGAGAATTGTCTAATATTACATATGTGAATTTAATTTGAGTTTGTACTTATGTAGATGTTTTAAGGTAGAAGCCATGAATTTAATTTGAGTTTGTACTTATGTAGATGTTTTAAGATAGAAGCCAACTCATGGAGGTTCAACATATTACTTACATATGTTGGATTTTGACTCCAAGAAAGTATAGCACCATTGTATAGTGTAATGGATCACATAGAAGTAATAGAGCTTGATTAACTAGACTAGGGTGTAAACTCTTATGACCATACATTTTAGATCAATGTTCGTGTACCCTCTAATGTCAAAATGTTGAACTAAGATAGATATAAGAGCTGACTTTTTGGCATCACAATTAGTTTTGAGCAAGAAACGCTACAAGCAGATAAGTAGAAGATAATTGTTTTCTTAATGTAATTTCTTCCACTCATTTTGAAATGACCAAAATTATAAAATCTATGAATTATTTATGGATAAGTTTATTATTGCTCCAACATGACAAGAGCTAAGGAGTATGCCCTACCAAAAGATAGGAGTACATGCCTCTTGATAAATCGAAGTTAATGAACATGTCATAGTTGTCTATCCTTAGGAATGGGCCCATGTCACTTGTGCTAAGCTCTGAAAGCAAATATATTGACCACTGCGCCAGATATGAAGGAAAGTCCAATCTCTTTTAGTTCAAGATCTCCAATGAATACCTGTAATGTACGTTTTGTTGAAAACTTTTGTTATTGATGGTCCAATAGTGAAAAGCCAAAATAATGTGTCGTTGTTAAGCCAGTTCGAAATTAGTGTTCCTTGGGCATGGGGTATGGCCCACCCAGGATCTTTAGTTCAGAATATGGATATGTAGAGGTTATTTTCATAACTAGATATGTGCATATATGATTTTGATAGAAACATGTGAGGACAACGGGTGAAAGACATCAAATTTGAAGAATATAGAAGACAGTAATATAGAATAATGATGAAAAACAAGATAATTATTCCTTTGCATAAGGATCATACAAAATGACATGAATATTAGTATAGTTGTATGCAAGAATTTCAAATTGTATAAGAAATTTGATCTATATGATGAAGACTCATACTTGTTCTTAAAAGAGAGAAATTCCACTTTATAATGTGTGAGGAGATTTTGTTAGTAGGGGACATTACTATAAGAATACTAGAAAAATAAATTAATATTTTATAAAATAATAAAAATTTAGACATGAATCCTCTTTGGGTGGCAAAAGAAGAAAATCAATAATAGACAAAAGATAATCAAGCTAAAATTTTAGGGGGAAATGAAGATTTAGATATGAATCTATTTGGGATGGCAAAAGAAAATTAGCAAGGGACAAAAGATTTGAAAGATGCACTTGAGGGACCATCATTCAGTTTGGAGAATAGTTATGAGATTTGTGTAGCATACACAACTTGATCATATACAATGGTATGAATAAATAAGAAAGATCACAAAAATATACGTGCAAAATTTACAATACATGAATGTGTAACAAGCTATATTATATGCTCACAAAATTGTATATTTAGAATATAAAAGCTAGAAGTAGAAGACTCTCTCATGGAGCTTAAATCGAATCACAACCCGATTTCTATGAAATTTCAATTTCAAGAAGATAAATGACATGGAAAACACAATTGGACAACCAAAGTAAACTTACATTCAAAGGAAACATCTGCTTGATAGAAGAAAATCAACAAGTCGTCATAGCAACCTTGAATAGCAAATGCAATGAGAAGAAAAAAATAAGGGAGCACTTAGCATTGTATAGATTTTATTAAGAGTGAGATGCTAATGCACACCACTTGAGAAGACCTCAACATGTGCAATACATCTAAACCTAAAAGAAAGAAACAAAAAAATAGCTTCCCAATAAACCCATGGTATGATGAAGAATGAAAAAAATATAGAGATCGCTAAAGAGCCCAACAAGAAAAAAAGGAAAATCACAAAAGTAATGAAAAATTGGTGAGAAAAAAATATGCAACTAGAAGGAAGAAGCTAATATATACATATAAAAACATTATCTAAAGAAATCTTGGAGCGAGATCTATAACAAAAAATGTAGATAGAGAACAACATAATAACAATTCAATGGTTGGAATATGAAAAATAGTTAAATGGACATGAAAACAAAAAATATACACCTCCTATAAGATCATTATTTGTGAAGAAATTTTCATGACTAAAGATATCATGCCAGGGATAGAAATTAATAACTAAGGTTGAGACATTGATAACCTACAAGTAGAGCATCTAAAATATGGATTTGAAATCATTGTTAGTGCAAATAGTGTCTTTATCTACCTAGTTAGGATATCACCTTTACAAACCTAGACCTATTCACACCTAGTTTAAGCTTACTTAGGCTTTCACATGACTTTGTCTCACCTCATGTGGTGTAGAAACATGAACTCCCATTTGGAGACACCTATTGCATCTTGGTTTTCCTCTTGCATGAGCACACTTTTCTCACAAGTGTCACACCTTTGGAGAGGTAGTTAGAGTTTCACTCCTACTTTCTCACCTTCTCATCCTTAGCTATATATGCAAGGTTGATCGTTGTATTATACACTCTTCATTTTGTACATGGCAGACATATTATTATGCTCATTTTTGTTCAATTGTGGAAGATTGTCAATTCACACTCTTTGATCCTGACTAATTTCCAACAATCCTTGCACCTCAAATCAAAAATTTATCAACAAGGCAATTTAAAATGGATTGTCAATAGAGCAGACAACTAGCCTACGCATACCTTTGTTTTAAAGTGGAGTTTTTTTTGCTAAGAACAAACTCATGAAAGAGTATGTAGATGTCTTCGCAAAAGAAGAAGTGTTTTGGAGACAAAAATCAAGAGAGATATGGATAAGTGATAGGGACAAAAAGTCCAAATATTTTCACAATGTCACTAAAATTCAAAGAGAACAAAACATAATCACTAAGATCAAATTATCAGATGAGGCAATCATTGGGGATTCCAAATAAAAAAAGAAACAATAGGTTATCTTCACAACCTCCTCAAAAATTGGGAGAGATCAAATCTGGGGGTGCACAACCAAATTTTGGGGAACATCCCAAGATTGATTACAAAAGAGAAAAATAAGATGTTATTGGAAAGCTTTTTAGAGGAAGAAATAAAAGTGGTAGTTAGGTGGCTTCACCTAGACAAAGCATCAGGCCCTAACAATTTTCTTGCCAATTTTGATCATAGATGTTGGAACATCATTGGAAAAGATGTAGTGGACACAATAGAAGATTCCCAAAAGAAGGAAAAGTTGTGTTAAAATGAGTGAACAATACATTCATAGTTTTGATACCAAAAAAAGAACATGTCCTCTTGTTGGATGAGTATCAACCTATATCACCATGCACCACTACCTCAAGATACTAACAAAGATAGTTACCAACATGCTAAAACAAATTCTTTTGGATATCATATCACATGAGAAAATGGGGTTTGTTCTAGGAATGCCAATACTGGATGGGGTAATCGTAGCCTTAGAGGTCATACAATCAATTCAAAAGTCCAACAAGAAAATCATGTTAGTAAAATTTGACATCAAAAAATCATACCACATGGATTAGAGGTTTCTATTAAAGGTTTTAAAGGTATTTGGCTTTGATAAAACTTGGATGGGCTGGAACTTTAATGCATTGCAACCCAAGGTACTTTGGGCTAATCAATGACTTCCCTAAATTTTTCTTTGAGGTTTTACATGGCTTGAGAAAAGGGGATCCACTATCCCCCTTTTTATTCATATTAATGGTAGATGCACTGAGAAGAACAATTAAACAAGCATCCACAATCCATAGGTTAGAAGGAATATGTATACCACCAATAATTAGCTAGCTACCTTGCATCAACAAGTTTCTAGTGATGCAATATTATTCAAAGCAACAAAAATTAGGTCAAGAAGTAAATGCAACCTAATTTGATATCTTCTTCTTTTCTATAAATGTAGGGAGACAACGTGAAATAATTAGAGTTATGAACTGCAACAGAGGAAAGTTGTGAAGGATATATCTGTGACTTCCATTAGCCATGAGGCTAAGAACAAATAGGCTATGGACCCTCTAGGGGAAAAAATATCTAACAGATTGGCTTCTTGGAAAGGAAGGTGGTTATCTTGAGTAGGTAGAATCACAATGTCAAAAGCAGTAATTTGAGCAACACCAATCTATTTAATGTCGCGCCTCTCCCTCTTAGTTGGAGAAAATCAAAAGTTGAATCATAAAATGAGGAAGTTCTTTTGGAAAGGCACTTTAGAAAAAGATCTGATTGCATTTGTTTCTTGGGACAAGGTATGCAAATCCAAAAATGACAGTGGTGTTGGCCTCAAAATACAGTTATTACAAAATAAGGACATTGTCCAGTAAAGTCAATTTGTAAAATATTTGAACAACTATAGTTGAATTGGGTAATAATTATACAACATAAGCATTTGGATATTAATGAGCCCTCACAAATTTTAACAATAGAACGATTATTTGCACCTACCTACAGTTGAGGTGGAATCCTTGGCAGCTATTTTGGAATAAAGACGCATCACTATTTTAGAGGGGCATACCCTAATCAAATTGAATGGAGCTAATTCAAGACAATATAACACAAGAGATAGGTATAAGGTGATAGAGAAGTTCAATAAAGGCACTAATATTTCAACAAATTTATATTGGAACAAATTATGTCTTCCAAAGTCTAGAGTTTTCAAATGGGTTGCATTACAAAAGAATATTTTGACTATCGAGAATTTCACCTTGTTGGGATTCGAAGGGTCATCTAGATGCACAATATGTTGGAATTTGGGAAGAATATGTCAACCATCTTTTATTAGGTTGTCTATTTGTACAAGAATGTTGGAGGTGGCTATGCGCTAAACTCGAGTGGATAGGAGCCCTCCCAAATGATATCATGAATCCTTTCAAGGCTTGACCAATCCTTAGCAAGAAATGTTCTTTCTCTTATTTATGGATCATTAGCCCCTCATTTTTAATCTAGAAAATTTCGAAGGAAATAAATTGATGGATTATTTAACAAAGCAAAAGATAAAATTGTGGAGATTTTGAATAATTAATAGAATTACAAATCAAAGTAAACGAGGAAATAGAATGACAAAGTGTGATATTAGAATGAGGAAGAAATAGTTTGGATTGTGTCTTACCCTTGTCAATGGATTTGTGGGAGTTGACTCCCAAATAAAGAGATCACTTATTGAATGGAAATCACTATAGTAGTTTGGATGGTACAATATGAACTTTGATGAAGCTTTAAGATGAAACTCAGGCATATCTAGAGTGAGATACATTGTAAGAGATAATTTTTGGAAAACGATTTGTAGAGCCTCAAAGCCCTACCTAAGGGGATGAACAACAAGGCCAAATTTTAGGCCTTAATCAATTACTTGAAACTATATTTAAAGCTAAACATTTAAGAATTGGAAATTGAAGGGGACTCGAGCATAGTTATAAATGCCCATAGGAATTACTCAATAAAGATCTAGAAATTGTAGGATTTTCTCAATATAGAAGTGAATCTAATCAAGCAATTCAAGGACCACATAGCCAACCATGTATAGTGTGAGGCTAATATGGATGTGAACCAATTCGCTAATCAAGAAATTGATAAAAAGACCAAACAATTATAGAATAACACTTCTAATTTGGTGACAATTACTATCACTCAATTTGTACTCCAAGCATAATATAATGCCTTGAAAAGGAGTTTTGGTACCACACAAATTTGTTGACAAATTATAGATAGGCAGATATAGAAAATAGTTTATTGTTGGTGGCATGAGACATCTTACATGCCACTCCTAGAAGCTACTACTATATTTGTAATTTCATGTGTGAGAGCCTAGGTATGAATACAATCATATTAATAATGGCTCAAACTAAGGTTTGATTACTCGAAGGACGCTCAGCTTTCCTAGCTCGTGTGACATTAAAAGGAAGAGGCCTTTGAATATCAAGGAATTTAGAGATGAGGATGAACAAAATAGTTTTCAAAATAAGTTTCTTATAGAGGTAGAGATGGATATGTTGATAAGACTTGTAAGCCCTCAACAACAGAGGGCATTTTTTGGCAATGTCACTGACCAATGACTTAAAGGTGACGCTCAAGGAACCAAATGGTTTCATGTTGGTGGTGGTAAAATTAGTGCTTAGAGAGGATTTTATGGGAGCAACAAGTTGCTTCATGGTCAACATGGATAGTTCCTCCATATTTGTGGCATCATTGTTGGACCTCGAGGAGCTGAAGGAAGTGGAGTTGGTTCCCACATGAGACTTGATCAAGAATGATTTTTTTGGGGGGGGAGAGGGAGGTTAGAAGAGGTAGAAAGAATAGGGAACAATTGTTCCATGGCTCATGTTCCTCTCCAAATTCAACATCAACACACACATGGAACATTGAAACTGATGCAGGGACTTCGCGGGGTCATAACTTTTGACTCGATTGTTCGATTGGGCTGAAATTTTACGTGGACGTAGATCTTGAGGAGTTGATTGGATTGCCGAATGAACCTAGTTCGGTAGGGCCTCCAAAATTTCAAATTTTTAGGGCCGAATTCCTTCATCTAAGGCCTCAAAATTGGCTTTTACTTTCTTTTTGGGTTTTTTTAGAAAGTTGGTTTTTTAGTTAATTTTGAGCTCGTAATCTTTTTGAGATTAGAAAGTTGGTCGTAGGAATTTTTTTTAGATTTCTAGAAGATTTCATGATTTTGGGGATAGATTTGAAAATTTTCTTAAATGGCAATTTTCAGATTTTCTAAAAATTTGCCCAAAAAGGAAATTTTTGGTGATTGTTTAAAATAGGGACTTTTTCATTGTAATGGGGGATGGTTGGAGTTGCAGAAGAATAATGAAGAAAATTTGATCTAGACTTGTGTTTATTTCTGATTATTCTTTTTTATATTGGTTATGTTGAAAATTTCCTTAAATGGCAATTTTCGGATTTTCTAAAAAACCAAAAAAGAAAGTAAAAGCCAATTTTGAGGCCTTAGATGAAGGAATTCGGCCCTGAAATTTTGAATTTTTGGAGGCCCTATCAAACTAGGTTCAAACGGCAATCCAATCAACTCCTCAAGATCTATGTCCACGTAAAATTTCAGCCCAATCGGACAACCGAGTCAAAAGTTATGACCCCGCGAAGTCCCTACATCACCCAAGATGAGTCCACAAGCTAAATATAACATATTTCTTCCGCCTATTATAAGTTCATCATAATCAACTCACTAAATTTCAATTCCCCATTTTGGATCTATTATCTCCAATCAAGGATGCCTTATAATGTGTCAAAATATGTGACTTTATTTTTCAATAAGTGTTATTCTCTCATGTGACACTCTTATGTATCATAGATTATTTTACATTTCTTATGTGTGAGGCCCAACTTTTAGAGGTCATAAATTCTGATTTGAGAAGGCAACTAATTCCATTTTTTAAAATTGAATATATTGAAAACGTCCACATTTCCCTAATGAAATTTCTCTAGTTAAGGCCCATTTCAACAATCTTTAGGAGTTAAATCCGACCTTTAGAACTTTGAAAATTATGTGTTGTATAGCCCAAAAATTATATTTTTTGTTCTTAAAATTGAGATGCAAGGTTAAGACAGCTTTCTAAAAAAGTAGTGATATTGATTTAAATAAATAGGCCTATGTCTATCTCTCTTTTTTCTTCTTATCTTTTCAATTTTCTTTAAATCTTTTTAAATAGGTTTAGCTTGGGAATAATATAGATATTTCAAAAATATTTAAAATCAGGTGGTAGTGATTTGGTTTTGTTGATGGTATTCTGTAAGAAATTATCAACTTGTATTTTGAAGGAAATAAATTAAGAAGTTAATTGAAAAAAAGATAATCCAAGTAGAATAACCACTTGTTTGTATAGGTTATAGTATAGCCAAAATATTCTTGTAAGGTAATTAATTACATGATTCTCATTTTAAACCAAATTTATAAGTAGGATTAACTTGCTTTTTTTTTTGTATTGTATATAAGGAACGAAACGCTATTACAAAAAGAGTGACCGGATTGTCTACTTGGACCATCGGTCCAGATTTACAAAAATGTAAACAGATTGTCTACTGAGATATATACATGGAGATATACAATTTTGAGTACATAAAACTATATTGCTTTGATACAAAAAAAGCCACTATTCTCATAACTATGGGTCGGATATCAAAACAATATCTACTCCTGTGATGCATCTACCCACGTAGTCCATCCCCTCAGACCCTCCATCCACACAGCTTACTTTCTGTCAAGTAGTTCTGTGAGCAGCTGGATCTGATCTTTACCGTGATCTCTAGCTTTGGCAACCTCTGCTCCCAGGCACTCCAATGCTAGGTCAACATCCTGCTTCCCTCTTATTGCCCGCTTCCATTTATATCCGTTCTCCATCTCGTGGAGATACATCTTCGTGTTTCCATCCTTAATGAACCGAAAGAATTTGTTCGTTTCAATATTCATCGCCACGGATACCTGCAAAAGAATTTGATGAAGGGTGAGTCTATGAAAAGACTCAGTAAGGGCCCTACCTATGCCCTGAAATTTGTCCTCATTTCTAAATTTCCAAATGTACCATAAAATTTCAGAAGTAAGAATATTTCAAAACAGGTTAGTATCTTTTTTCGGGTCTTTAATATACCCAATTATAACATCAAGCACAGTAAATTGGTTAGGAATAGTAATGCCAAATAATAACCAGATTTTTCTAGCAATGCTACATTTAAAAAAAATATGTCTAGCTGATTCAAGAACCCTGCAAATATTGCAAATATCACGGCTGTTATGTTCTTTTCTAAGGGACAGCCTGTTGATAATCATAAGCCATTTAAAACACTTTACTTTGGGAACAACGGGACTACTCCATAGTCTTGCAAACACCTTCTGCCATTGTTTAACTAAAAAATCTAAAAATCTGCAAACCATAATTTATTAACATGAAGAATTATTGCTTCATCATATGTTAGGGTCTTATATATATTGCTAGCTTTAATATTAGATACAGAGATGGTTTTATTCCACAAAAATTCCTTACAACAGTCAATATCATTCTTACATTTTTTGGGCAAATAAAGTTTCTCGCAAGCTTTTTCCAACATGTTATAAGTCCGCTTATGGGAGACTTGAAGGTTAAATCTAACTCTGAGGATATCCCAACCAAGCAGCCTGTCATCCTCAATAATGTCTTTAAAGCAGCAAATGCCTTTTGCCGCCCATGCTTTAGGAGAGCACCCCTGCATAAGTGCCAGGGGTTTGGAGGAGTGCAAGAGGTTCCACCAGATGGATCTACCTCCATGGACTAGCTCATTGTTGCTGACTCTAGTATTGCTGATGAAAGGCTTAATACTCTCCCAAGCCTTCCAGATAGACTTGAAGACATTCGAGCCCTATATTGAGACCGTGAAGTCCCCAGCCACAAGGTCACAAAAGGTAGGGATTTCCAAGATTTGGCCTTTTTTGGTACAACCCTCAAGATGTTATTCCTAATCAGAACCTTCCAGGGTTCACTGCCATCAAATGCCTGGAAGATCCATTTTGCTGCAAGAGCAATCCCTTGGATTCTCAAATCTTTTCATCCTAGTCCTCCCAAAATCAAGTCCTTATGACACCATTCCCATCTCACAAAATGCATCCTTTTATTACCTTTTCCATCAGATCAAAGGAAGTTCCTAATGGTTTTTTGAATTTCTAGGATTTGGTAATTAGGGAACATCCATACTGAGGAATAGTAAATGTTGTAGGAAGAAAGAATTTTTTGACACACCTGCACTCTCCCAGTGAGCGAGAGATACCTATTATCCCATTTATTAAGCTTTTTCTCTATCTTGCTTCCAACCCAAAGCCACATCTCTTTGAGGGATGGAGAGATGGCAAACAAAATTCTCAGGTATCTGACTATTTTATTGGGCCCAGGATTAACTTGCTTCCTAAATTAATGTGTCAAAAAACACATCAATGTAGACTACCACCTCAAAAAAATCATTAATAACAAAATTGTCAAATTAGAACTCGACCACCTTCCCTTCTTTGTTTAATTTGAAAATAGCAAAAAAAATCTTTAAATTAATATAGGGTAAATATCAAGATGCATCATTCTCAAGATATATATCACCAATCGACAACAATTAGTGTCAAATCATCTAAAATAAAGGTCACAATTATACTTGCTAAGAGAAGTAAAAAAAAAGTTATCCATTTATATATGTCATACATACACTTAGAAGAGAAGCTTTCTAGGTAAGACAAGTTAAGAAAGGGAAGATCATCTTAAATAGTATACTTCAAATAGAACATAAGTGAGTGATGTGTGGTATGAAATATAATAAATATGGTAATATGTAGGGTAAGATAAAAAATAAAATTTAATAATCACTGAGACCTTGGTTTGCTAATGAAGTTGAATGGTTCTTAATGAGCCCAATAGGAATCAGGTCTTGTTGAGTGCAAGGCTCTGAATTTATAAGGGATGAGGATGAGATTGTTCCTCAAACAAAATTTGTGAAATGGATACCCTTCATTCTTTGGCTCTTGGTCGAAGAGGTTTTAACCTAAAGGCTTGTACTCTTGTATCAAGTACAACTACACAAATTTATGGATGATATAAATCCTACTTAAAAAAATACAAAAAAATGTTGAGAAAAGAGATACTTTGTTGTTTCCTATAGCTTTATTGTCATGAGATGAGATGTCATAGGTGAACTAGGAAGGATAGTGAACATAATAAACTAGATAATAGGTACCTACAACCTTGGTATAAGCAATGGTTTTCCTTTACTCTTGGAATAATACATGTCCTTGCTAACATTGTTTCTTTGATAAATCTCTTTTGAAATGTATGTCATTAAATTTGCACAATGAAGTTCATTTTTTATTAATAAATGTAAATGTAAATTATATAGTTATGTTTTAAGAAAATTGCTCCTATATTTTCTGTTTATATGTATGGTAATTGTAAATTTAAATTTTTAAAATAAGTTAATGTTTTTTACTAATAAATGGTATATTTTTTAAGGAAGAATAATGGATGGATATTTTCATGTTTAAATTATTAAATTTAATAATGATCTAAAGATGTTTATGAAGATAATTTGTGTTATAGATAATAAGTGATGTCAAGATGTACTAAGGCATAATTAATCCAAGAAACATACTTGAATAAACTTAAGATTTTATACACCTTCTCACGGGAGGATCTCTCTAACTAACCAAACTTAATCATAATTGAGATTTCAATGAACTAGTAACTCCTCCAAAAATTGTTAATAAATAATTTTTAGTCTACATAAACATGATCCCACTAGGCTCATCACCTATTTGTGAATTGAGTAGGGGATGATTAGTTAAGAAGAATATGTCAAAAATAAATTAAATGAATAGATCAAAATAAGGTAAATAAATATTAAAATAGAATGTGTGCCTTAAATTATTTGGTCATAGAAATGCCTATACTATCATATTGTAAGTTGGGTATGGTTTTGGATTTCCATAATGCGTTGGATTAGCTTGAGACCAAATCATGAGAATGCAATGAAATATTAGATTTCAATAGCTATAATACAATGGAATAGGTGAGGGTTAGATTGCAAGGATACAATCAGTGTATTTCCTATTAGTTTACATTTGTATCATTAGACAAAATGTGATATAAATTGTGTATATTTGATTGTTAACAAATTGTAATCTTAACAATAATTTTTTTTTGAAATGCTTTCTCCCGCTCCTCGCATTCTGTCTGTGACTAAGCCTGTGCTTGGCTTCGTGGGCATTCTCCATTACGGGAGTGATGCACTTGTTGAGGGTTGGGTGGTTGCCGCTCCCATATTGTGGATGGTTTCTCTATTGAAACCCTTCTATTTGGTACTGCGACTACTTCAACTCCTCTTTCTACGACTCTTGTTGGTGATGCTAATGGTCCGGGGGGTCGTCCTTCTATTCATGTTACTGGAAAAGCTCCTTCCTCTGGTGTTGTTGGTGCCAAGTTCCCTGTTATCCCTCATGTGGGTGCTAAGCCCATACCTCCTTTTGCTGGGAATCATAGCTTTGCTTGTGTGGATAGATCTGTTGCCCATCCTTCCAAGGGGGTTCGTCCTCTTCCTTGTGCTCAGACTTCCCCTGTTGTGGTCTGTGGCTGGGAGGTTGTGGAGAATGTTGATTTCTATCAACACAGTGCTTTGGTCTACAGATTTGTTGGGTTTTGGCCTTCTCTTCCAGACCTTCATCATTGGGTGAGTGATTCTTGGAAGACTTTAGTTGCTCATGGCATTGAGCTTTTCCCTTGTGATAAAGGCTTTTTCGTTGCTTCTTTTATCTCTACTCTTGATCGTGATTTGGTTCTGGGAAAGTTGTGGACTTGGGGGGATATCTCCCTCTCTATTAAGCCCTGGACTTCTTCCTTCAGCCCCCTTACTGAATCTCTCTTTGTTTGTCTAGTTTGGGTCCGCCTCCCCAATCTCCCTCTTCATTTCTAGGAGCCTTCTTGTTTCGAGGCCATCGCTAACTCCATTGCCAGCTTCTTGAAGGTTGATGATGCCACGTTCTCCATGGGTCATTCTACCTTTTCTCGTCTATTAATTGATGTCAACATATCTCTGGCCCTCCCCAGCGATGTGGTTCTTATGGTTGGGGAGAGGCCTTGGACTCAGCTGCTGGATTATGAGGGCCTCCCCTTTCGCTATCGAAGGTGCTTCTCAATGGGTCACTTAGCTTCAGACTGGTCTCTCTCTCGCCGCAAAGGTGCTTCTACTTGGTGGAAGGGTGCTACTGAAGATCACTTGACTATTAATGCTTCAGACTCTATTTCGGTTGAATCCTCTCGAGATGAGGTGCCCCTACTGCTGATGAAGCCTTTGCTGATATTATCGCTACCATGGACTCTTTTGCCCCCTCGGCTCCTACATATATTGCTCCTGTGACTCTGCTTCGCTCTTCTCTTGGCGATTCTGCTCTTGTTGTTGTTCTACAACAACATTTCATTGTTGTTCTGCAACAACAGTCTGGCGGTGTCTCTGCAGGGTCTTCCCCGCCTGATTGTTTTTTGAATATTCCTAATGACAGTGGCTTTACTGATGGTTTACAAGCGGGATCCTTTGTGCTTGGTCATTCCCTTGATGGCCCCGAGAGTAGTATTGCCTAGACTGTTGTTTGTTGCAGGCGGAAGGGGAAGTCCTCCCCACCCCACCCCCCATGGATTGGGTGTCCATACCCCTCCCTGAGTTGGGTTTGAGTTGTTGAAGGTTGGACAAGTTCCTTTTGTTAACCTTGTTGGTCCCAAGCTTGCTCCGATGTGTTGTTTTCCTGCTTGCGGGCTTTTCTTTTTTTTAGTCTTTATCTTTGTTAAGGGTCAACGCCCTAGTTAACGCTTCTTTTTTAATAAAAAAAAAATTGTGATCTTAAATATGTTTACAATCCAAATCCAATTGATATCTCACACTTCAAATTGGAATCAACTAAATTGAAAAGATATATCATTATATAAAAGGTAATATACAAACAATAATGTGACACTGATTGTGCTAATTGACTCAATGAATGGAAAAATGTTGATGTGATGATGTCATAGAGTGTAAACAATTCTTTAAAAGTTTTAAATGCTCATTTAAAAGTTTTTCATTATCTATTTTTTTGAAAAGATTTTTTTTTTCATGAACAATTGTGCTCTAATGTTACACCTTATTATGGTCACGGTGAATATGAATAAATTTGTGTAGGAAAATAAAACACAACACCTACCAAAGATTGCTAGGTGTATACTACAACTCAATAATCTTTCAAATCCAAGAGCCTAAATGTTGCTAAGAACAAATTCAAATTTGAAGAAAGAGAAAGGAGTATAAATAAGGCTAAGAAGTGGCTAACTTTCAATGAGAGGGAAATGATATGGTGACGGTGGATGGAAACCCACAAAGAAGGGAGCTATAAGTTAGATAGTGTGAATTGTAGCACGATAATGAAAAAGTTTAGTGTCAAAAAGAAATCCTAATTAGTTCACCATATCTAGATATTTTTTACATATAGACTTAAGAATCAATCACATTTAACTAAAAAAGAAAGAGATGTTAATAATCATGAGCCGTGATTGTTGGAACTCTTGAAAAATGGATGCCAATCTTCTTACATATTTTCCTTATTCTTGAACCATTTGTAACCAAAAACTACTCCTAGTATTGAATGCTTGAGTAATAAAAATGAAGTGAGAATGTAGGTTCTTCCACCATTTAATCCACTAGCAAATTGTTCTTTATGACCTCCATCTCTTAGTCTTTCTATGGGATTTGACCTTTTAACTAGAGTAAAGGTTGTGTCAATAAAATATTTGGAATTGTATTATCCTCTTCAATATGGGTTTAGAAAGTAAAAATCTAAATAATTTGATTTTCTTCATATGGGTTCAAAAGATAAACCAAGTATGATAGATATTAATACATGATAATGTACATCTATTAAAACTATATATCTAAAAACTTATATTCCTATATGTCCCTAGAATTCTACCTTATAATGGGATGTTATCTTTCATCCAATATGGGTTTTCCTAAGGATTTAAAGTGACTTATAAGAGAGATGGAGATAGAATCGTTTGGGTCCAAAAGTGATAATGGGAATGGTATAATGATAAGACGTTAGAAAGTTTACGATAAAAGGGTAAATAGTTCTAAGCTCATAAGTGACTAAGTTATGTTTATGTAACTAATGTTGTTGAATTATAGTAATAGGCATGGGTTTTTATCCTTAGTCAAGAATGATATGTAGCATCCAAATTTTTCCTTCACTAAAAAGGTGCAAGAAGTATGACTTTTTAAATTTTAGTGAATAGGGAAAAACACAAAGTCATAAATATTGATTAAAATATAAGAAAGTTTAAACAACTATATGGTTAAATGTTAGAAGGAAAAGTTGGTAATAAGTAGATAGGCACTAAAACATTTGACAAAAATATAAATAAATCCCAAACAAGATATGAAAAAAATGAAGAATACGAAGTAAAGGGAATACAAAATAAGGACAACTTAGTTAATTTGACAATAAGTAAGGTTTAACATGATAAATATATTGAAAAATGTAAGTAATGGGAAAAAAATACAAGTAATTAACAAAAGGACTTAATAAGGTTGGAAATAAGTGAATTATTACAACATATTAAAGTTATGTAAATACAAAATATGAAAATGCATACCTAATAGAATAATAAAATTGAGAAGACACATGAGTGCTTACAATTTTCTTATAAATTTGTACATACTTTATCAATGACGTTATGTACCTTCTACCCCAACTATTATGGTAAGCTAAATAAGTCGACAACTTGAAATAGAAGATGACTACTAAAAATAGAAGATGACCATTATAGAAGATATTAATATTATTTTAACACCCTTCCTAAAGGTCATCGTACTCAATACCCTACAGAAAACACTGCAGGTGTTATGATCATAGATGCAAAGAACACTCTGTTGCTACGGAGACCCTCCTAGGATCTGCAGAATGTAAATGACCAAGAGTACCAAAAGCCATCCAAGTGAATGTAGCCTTCACACACGAATTAGAGATCTAACACACGCGAATTACTGATACTTGAAACAATGATTTTGAGGGAAAAATGAGCAAACCCTTTTACAAAAGAGTACCAACTCCAAAGCTGACTGCAAGATACCATAGTTGCAGATGTACGCCTTGGCAGGTGCGACCCAAACTGACAGCAACAAAGCTCAATTTTTTAGGAGAAAAATCAATCAAAACCAAAGAACTTTGCGAATCACAAATCCCACGCGAACTTCGCGTATTACAGATGATTTTTGAGGAAAAAATCGTAAAAACCAGCACACAATTTTATTTTTTTTAAATCGAGAAAACCTGAAATCCCACGCAAGCTTTGCGAATGACAGACAATAATTTTTAAGGAAAAAAAATTCGAAACCCTACGAACAATTTTTGAGGAAAAAAAAGTGAAAACCAAGATAACTAAAATCTTACGCGAATATCACGGATTACAGATGAGATAATTTTTAAGGGAAAATTATAAACCCTACAAACAATTTTTGAGGAAAAAATCGTGAAAACCCTCCCAAGATTTTTTTGTGGAAAAAATAAAAAAACCGACAAACAATTTTTCAGGAAAAATTGTGAAAACCCTGGGACCTATAAGACAAGGTCTGGCCTAAATCAATTTGATCAAGGCAACGATATTCAGATATCGTGAACATGCACTGTTTCCAGGTGTTGTGGTTGAGGCCACTGAACTTTTGACTGTGTTCCAACATGATGTTGCTCAAAGATGCCATCACGAAAATGGAGGTTGAATGAGGTAAACCTAGTGAAAGCATGAGACAGAAGAATCTGATTCAAAAATCAGAATAGAAGCAGCTACTGAAAAAAAATGAAACCCTGGACAAGAATTTTGGCACAAATTCCAAGACACAAATTTCGAGGTTTGGAAGAAACCCATAAATTATTTTATGTTTTGGAAACTTAAAACAACATAAATGGTACCCAAAAGACAGCAAAATTCTCAACGTCCACAGAATTAGTAGAAATTGCAAATTGTTCTTAAATTCCAAGGCAAATTTGTTGGCACAAAATTCAAGGCACAAAAACGAGGAACCCATAAAAATATGAGACCAACCCAGAAAAGATCTT
Organism: Cryptomeria japonica; assembly: GCF_030272615.1. Taxonomy (NCBI): domain Eukaryota; kingdom Viridiplantae; phylum Streptophyta; class Pinopsida; order Cupressales; family Cupressaceae; genus Cryptomeria; species Cryptomeria japonica. The sequence continues at coordinate 223,732,885 of NC_081409.1, forward strand.
GAAAAACCCACCAAGAATCTGAAAACAGAATGCAGATCCAATAGCTCAAAAATTGAGGCACAAAAAACGATGCACCCAGAAAAATATGATGACGACCCAGTTGAGGTCTCGAAAAACCCACCAAGAATCTGCAACTAGAATAAAATTTTGACTTGAACTAAAGGGTCAAAATCCTAGTCAAAAATTGCAGAAACCTTAGGAAAAATTTCAATCTGCAAAAAAAAACCTCCAGGTGCACGAAAACCAGAACCCTAAAAAAAACATGAACTACTGCCCAGCACAAAGAAATTCGCCCATGAACCAAAAACCCTCAAAACCCTCAAAAAACTTTCAAAAAAGAAAAATCGTTTTTTTATTTAAAAAAAACGATAAAATTTTTTTGGAAAATATTCCAGAAAGGTCATAATTTTTTATTAAAAAATTCGCCAAACTTTAAAGAATCCCATCGACCCGCTCTGATACCATGAAAAATAAATTGAATGAATGATTCAATAATCAGATAATTACATTGAACGATATACACACGTATATATAGAGGTGACAAGATGATGTTCTATAATTAGAACATAGCGGTAAAGTAAAAGATTAAAGAGCTAAACGCTAAATTAAGCTTAAAAGCTAATTAACTAAAAAGAAAAAGCTAAATGCTAAATAAAGCTTAAAAGCTAGTTACATAATAAAAAGCTAACTTAACAAGCTAAATAAGTTGACAACTTAAAATAGAAGATGACCACTAAAAATAGAAGATGACCATTATAGAAGATATTAATATTATTTTAACAAGTTCTACATGTGGCTACTTTGAATGATAATCGAAACTTGTTGGAAATCAAAATAAGAAAATCAATAGTCAGTCTCCCAACTAAGAGTATGAATTCTATCATGGATAATATGATTGATTGTAATGTGTTAAATATAGATTTTTAGTTGTGATCATGTGTTGATTTTTATAGGCATTGTTGAGTTGCTAAGAAGACAATCTAAAATGGCTATGAGAAATCAATACAATGGTTGTATGTTCATCAGAGCAAGGATTACATGAATTCTTATTGAAAGGAGCAAGGTCATATATTAAAACATTTGAATCATCATTATAGTGTATAAGATCAATCATTTTGACCACTTGGTTCAATATTTACTGTTGTGCATGTCTCTTAAGTGCATCTCTATATCATATAATCTAGATGTGTTTTACTTTGGTAACTATAGATAACCTTAGTATCTATGTTGCATTCATTATATATTAGTGGTGGATTAGCCAAGTTATCATTAAAAAAATTCTAAGAAAGCTACACAATTGTTATAACCTACTATGACGGTGAGTTTGACCTCTGCATTAACAATGAGAACATTGACAAAGAGATAAGGAATCCTATGCTCAATAGAGCATCTCATCAATAATTATCTCCTTTATGGGATTTTTCCTAGGTATATTTTTCTTAGTAGTGGAATTGATCTCGATTAAAACATGTTTAGCTTGTTGTTCATTTTTAAATCATACCCACACAATGTGGTCATTTTTATAGCTTTAGATGAAGCAACAATCAATGACTCCTTTGGCTTCTCACATTTAAGTAATTTTTTCATGAGAGAAAATTATTAAATTCGAGGACTATCTATATGGTTGTAATGGTTTGATTTTATTAGGTTGTGGTGGCATATTATGTTGCACTTATAGTTGCGCTAGTTGTTGGGATATCTATTTTGTGTATGACTAGAAAGAGGATTATAATAAATGCCAAGGCATGGTTCTTTAGTGAATAGCTTCACATTTTATTATGTTGATGTATTTTTTAGTGAATACTAAATGAAATACATTCAATGTTGGTAGAGATAAAAGACTACAATCAAACAAATCTTGATCATACAATGTGCAATAAGTACATGAATGTGACCCTTGAAATTTGTCATGTTACAATAAATCCATATTTGTGATATATAGAGAAGATTTTGACCTTAAATTTCTTATATATTTTTTAAAATAATCATAAATGGTGGAGAACGAATAAAATCTTTAGCTTACCATTATTTCCCTATTTCATTTTTAGAAAATTAGATGTTAAGAACTCTATTGGTCTTTACATATATAAACACGTTTTATTTAGTTAATTTGTTGAGTTTTGTCATCATTGAACAAATCTTTGAATTAAACTTGATTGTCTTGAGTTGGTAGATGGTTTCAATTTGTATTTTGTGGAATGGTATGATAATGTCAAAAATTATTCACATTTACCATATTATGAAGTTTATAATAAATGAGATAAAACCATTTGCATGTGGTTTTTCATTATTCTTGTACTCTGGATTTTATAAATAAATATGTTGTTGGGTGAGTTCATGATCGTTTGTTCCTATGGGCATTGTCTTAAATGTGTTTTGATCAAAAGATATTAAACAAATAATGTTCTAGGCTTATGTCTCCTTGAAAAAAATGTGTTATAAACATGTAAAATGATATTTCCTTATATTTTATCATGTAAGGCATGTGTATGAGTATATAAAAGAAGCATCCTATAACTATTATTTCTTCATTAGTGTAAGCGAATGATTAAATTATTGTAACCATATAACCTATTCTATGAGATAGAGAGAGATCATATGACCATAGTCTATTCATTCAATTATTATACAATAGAGAAGTACAATATGAGTTTTTATGTGCTAATTATTCCATTTTTTAAGGATTGTGTGTGCTCAAAATTGTTATTAATCATGTTTTCATTTTCTTGAGAAAAGCTTAGAAGAAGCCATTGATGAAATCTTATGGTTTTTTTAAGAAACCTTGTATGATTTGATTTTTTGTAGAAAATAATTATGTAATTTCATGTTTGATTTCATAGCAACTAGCATCTCTTATTTGATTTGGTCATAAAAAATACGTATTTATCAATTCTATAAATTCTCACGAGGTTTTCACCGTCTTTGATTCCAATAGATATCTCTTCAAAGTGAACACATTCCCTCACTTCCAACCACCTTTTTCTATGGACACCTAGGGAAAACCACTTCTCACATTGTGTTGCAAGGTATAAACCTCATTTTGTTTTGCGTACTTCTATTATTAATTGATTTTATGGTTGCAAACCTTCCATTGTAGCTTACCAGTCTACACTAGAGAGGGGAGGGCTATCTTGGAGATAAGTTGGATGGTCAAGAATCCACTTTATTGTGATGAAATCTATGATTTTACCAATAAAAGGGTGTATCCTTGATTTTGCACAAAAACTATTTCACTAATTTCTATTCTATAAGCAATATATTTAGCAAACTGTATACATTTTATATTATTTGTCGTATAATTAAAATTTTGACTACGAAGACATTCTCTCTAATAGACTTATAATACAATAAAAATTAGACCAATCAATCCAATTGCTAGTTTTGTATGTAAAAGGTCATTCTAACATTTGTTTCACATAGCCTCATGATCAAGGTATTTTATTTTGGTAAACTCCATGTGATAATTCCTAGAGTCTTTACAACTATAAACTTGTTTGAGATAAACCATTGTGTGGATGATTGTGAATTTTGTTGAGTACTTTTTTCGTATGTTAACGTGGGGATCGAAATAGATGGTATGTCAATTTTTGTTATGTGAAAAGAATTTTAGCTATTCAAGTGGTTTTTCTTTGAAGTCTTCATGAAGTGCTCTTGGCCCTTAGCTTGGTCCCATGGCTTTTTCTAGACTTATGGTGTAATTTTTGTATATTTAGATTTGTATTGTAATTTAGGTTTCAATAATATTTTTGAAAAGTTTTAAGTGTGATATTTTGATAGTCTACTTATGTTTGTGTTTAAAATTGTTATTCTTCTGAAAATTTGAATTTGTGATATTTTGTTTTTGATTAGTAAAGCAGCGTTAACTAGGGCGTTGACCCTTAACATAGTCAAAAACTATCGAAAGAAAACAATCAACATCAAGAGAGATGATGTTGGCAAAAAGGACAACCACCCAAAGGCTGTGACAAACAAACACAATCAAACAGGCAAGGAATCCTATCCAACCGGAGGACAAAAAGACCCCACTCAAGGGGGGGCAGGGGGGAGCCACTCGAACCCCAACGAGGGGGGGTTAGGGGCAGGGGTGAAGAATTCCCCTTCCGCATGTGAGCAACCACAGTCTAGGCAATGTTGTCAATAGGTCCATCAAAAGAGAGATCAGCCAGAAGGGACCCGACAAGGTTACAAACAGAGGTGTCAACATAGTGCTACAACAGAACAACAAGAGGTTGTTGTAGAGCAACAGCAAGCTGTGACGAAACAACAACAGCAGAAGCAGATCGAATAGTAGGCGATCATGGCAGCAAAACTGGAGAAGCAGAAGAGGGGACCTCAGGAGATGAGGCCACAAAAGGAGCAACATGAGCATTAGTAGTCATGAGGGGCACAACATCGACATCATCCTCATAAGAGGAGTCAGGAGACACAGAGTCAAGGGCATTGACTATTAAGTGATCAGCAGTAGCATTCTTCCACTAGGAAGAAACACCTTTGTGGTGTGGAATAGAGCAGTCTAAAGCCAGATGATCGGTAGAGAAGCACCTCCTGTTGCGAAAGGGGAGGTCCTCAAAGTCCAATAGTTGTGTCCAAGGTCTATCCCCCACCATGAGAACCACATCTCCCGGGAGAGGAGAGGAGATGTCAATGTCCACAAGAATGTGGGCGAAGGTAGTGTGGTCCATTGAGGACATAGCTTTATCAACCTTCGGGAAACAACCAATAGAGTTACTGATAGCCTCATAACATGAGTGCTCCCAAAAATGAAGAGGGAGATTGATGAGTCGGACCCAAACTAGACGCACATTAAGTGGCTCAGTGAGAGGGTCAAAAGAAGTAGTCCAAGGCTTAATAGAGAGGGAGTGCACTCCCCAAGCCCACAACATGCCCAAAACCAATTCCTGATTAGCGGAAGAAGTGAAGGAAGCAACAATAAAGCCTTTAGCACAGGGAAAAAACTCAATATTAAAAGCAACCAAAGGCCGCCAAGAGTCACTTACCCAACGATGAAGGTCTGGTAGAGAAGGCCAGAGCCCAAAGAATCTGCACACAAAAGCACAGCGTTGGTAGAACCCAATGTTGTCCACGACATCCTGCCCACAAACCACCACAGGGGAGGATTTGGCATAGGGAAGAGGACGAACCCCCTTCGAGGGTTAGGCGAAAGATTTGGCCACACAAGCAAAGCTACGCTTCCAAACAAGTTTGAGCAAAGAACCAACAACATCAGCAATAGTCGGCAAAGCCGCAACCCCAACAGCCAGAGAGACGACAGTAGCAGTACCCATAGCCGAAGAACTAGGGAGCGTTGGTGTTAAACCAGGCAAAACCCCATGGGGAACATGGGGGGCCTCAACAACAACCACCTCAGGAGCATCAGACCAAACAAGAACAACAGCATCAGACAGACCGTGGATCATAGGAGCAGACGCCCCCACGCAAGAAGGAAGGGGGGGGAAAGTCCGAAGGCGAGGGAATGCCCCAGACATCCGTAGCAGAAAACCCATGAGAAGTAGAAACCATTGTTGAACCAGAGAAACCGACAACACCGTTCAAATGCAGAGAGGCAGGAGAGCCATTGGGGAGAAGCGGGAGAGCCATTCGTTAAATAATTTGTGAAATTTTGTTATTATTTTGTCTTGTATTGATAAAACGTCTTAATTATATTAGGTGTTGCTTGATAAAAAAACATTATTAAACCTTTTAATTTTAAAATTGAAAAAGGTTTCAATTGATTGTAATCACTAAAAACCTTTGATAAGGAACTTGGAAAATAGCTCCGCATGATTCAATATTTGCAAATGATCCTAAGAATTTAATATGAGCCATGTCGTCTTCATTGCCATTGAATATAAAGGTAAGTGTAATCATTCTTATGATAGGATAATATGTATGATGAATACTAAAAGGGGGGGGTGAATTAGTATGCCCAAAAACTTAACCAAACTCTTAAGCAATTTTACTGCAGATCGGTATAATAGTTTAAACAACAAACCGGTTAAAACACTGATAAGCCAAATAGCAAATAAAGCATTCACCCACAGAAGCACAATCACCATAGCACACGATATTTTGACATGGAAACCTAAATGGGAAAAACCACGGTGAGTAAAACTCACAAGTCAACTATCTGCAGAATAGTAACCATATCGGTTAAGGTCAGACCGGTTAAGGCCTTACAAAGTTCTTCACCAGAACAGATCCTGTAGGAATCTAGATCTCTGTTAGGAGATAAGTCTTGTTAAAGAATACCTTGTTAAAGGATTTCAGATCCACAACTATGAACCACCATGTTAGAGGATTTTACAAAAGGCTTGACTGGGCCTACTCGATTAAGGGTTTCAGACTTGTCAAAGAGATTAGTAATCAACAAGTGAATGATCTAGAAAGCAGCACAGAATGCTTGATTAGATCCTTGACTGTTCTCTGTTAATGATTTGCAGCATTACTTTAGTCTTCTATCCTTTACATGTTCAGTCTCTATCGCATGATGCTTCTATAACAACTTCTCTCTTCAATATACACACACGCACACACATACATTCATCGTTATAAAACCCTAGACATGATGTCCTTAAATAGGAAGCTGATTTCATGTCGATCCAATGAGATTGGATTACAATTTACTAGGTTCAACGCATCTAGACACATTTGGTAACACGGCATAGAAGCACCGCCAAAGTGTCGATGGATGATAACTCATCACACATTACAAATTTACCGGTTTAACACAGTATACCGATTACCGATAAACAAAGACTGGTAAACTAAAACATAGTGTTCCGATCAAAAAGATTAACTGCCGCTAGGGGTCCACGTTTCGCTTGAGTCTTCATACCGCTTGAGGTCTTCAGTCATGCTTTGACCAGTAAGCATCTTCTACAAAACACCGATAGTCTTCTATAAACAAAGACTATACATTCAATGGCATGTAATACTGGTGTGATCAATACAACACATATTACTGGTTGAGAATAACTTATACATAAAATAAGTGTCTATCCATCAATGACAATCACAACTAAACATCATCAAAATACCGACAATGTATGGTGATAATAACTCATTTGTGATCTTTGAATGAAAAGATAAAGATGACATGTATGGTGATAACAAGTGTTAGGTTGGAAAATAAAGAATGAGGGAAGATATGCTAGAACAATATAGATTGTGAAACAATCAAAAGAACAATTCATATAAAGAAGTTAGCAAGTGGTAAAGCTCAAGACATTGATAGGTTGTAGATAGAATTTTACAAAATGGGGAGTTGAGCTCCTAGCCCAACACATCAAAAGTATCTTTAACAACATCACACAAAGCAACTTTCTACTGTGGATAACTAGTCTTGTTATCCCTCTTTACAAAACTGGTGGCATCAATAATTCTTCCAATTATCATACTATTATGGTGAACCCTTTTTGTGAATTTTTTTTGGGGAGCATGATAGAACAAAAAATCAGTAGTTAAGCAAAAAAAAAGGGAAAGGGGCAAAAGGGCAAACTATTTTAGGCCAAAGCACTCTACCATTGATCAGTACATCAATGTTAGGCACTTCATTGAAAAGGTTTGGGAGACCTAAGGTAGAGAGGTTTTTTTTGCTCCACTGATTTCAAAAAAGCTTTTGACACTATTCCTAGAGACGAGCTTTGTAGTGGAATGGAAGAACTTGAGAGATGAGTATAAAGCGGTTGTCTATAAGCTTTATAAGCAGGTTAGAGCTAAAATCAAAATCAAAGAGGATATATCTGAAGGCTTTGGTGGTGACATTGGAGTCAAACATGGGTGTCCTCTTTCCCCACGTTGTGTGGCTTATGTAAATATTTTCAATTTTCTATTCAATGAGCAAGATATATAATGTTATTGTATTTTTCATGTAATTGTCAATTCACTATATAATAAATCTGATTATTATATTCTATGTTGCAGGTGGAGAGAGAGCATTAATAATTTCGATCATTCTCGAACATCCGTCAATCGGTATATATATATGCAAGCAAGGGGATCAAGTAATACCTTGACCGATCATGTCTATTAGACATGGCCGATCAAGATATTACTTGATCGTGCCTTTTCAAAACCATAATCGTACTTTACTGATACCAATCGGTGTGAATGTATTTAACAAATACAACCAATACTAATCGGTGTTTGTGCATTACGAATTATGATCGATGATAATCGGTGATGCTCTGCAAAATGGGGCAAAGATTAGACTAAAGCCTATGGTCGTATAACACACAAAAACACAAGAAATTGTTAGTGTTAATCAACCAAAAACTAATCTAAGCAGGCATATCAAAAGAGACACTAAAAACGCGATAAAGGATTTAACTATGGAAGTAAATACCACAAGACATCTCCAAATGTCTTTTAACATGCTCTTAGCTCCTTCTCCTTTGTTCCTCTCCTCTCCAAGTTCCAAATTAGTGTAGCTCTCAACAGCTTTTTGCACTATGGATGCTTATGGAGGTTCAAGATTGGCATGTTTTAACTATGCTATGCAAGTGTAAAACAAATTAATTAGACATATTATGAAATGAACTAAGATTTATTTTAGTCCAAAATGACAATATATGTGATTTATGTTAAATGTTCTTTCTAAAATTCACTATAGATTAAATGCATACAAGTTTTCAAGATTATGACTATGAATGCTAAATGCTTGAGGATTTGAAAATGAGGAATGAGAGCTCTATTTATAGTGAAAATAGGGCAATGGATGGTTGAGATTGAGTAATCTCAACAAGGGTCAGGATTGAATGGTATTCAATCCATGTGATGGCTTTCAACCCAATCCCAGGATGACAAGTGTCAATATGAGATGGGTTGAGAGGAGAGGGAATAAGCATTAAATGCTTGACATGACCTGAAGGTTAACTTGGAAGTTAAAGTCAAGGTTGGGTTGAGTGAATAAATTCTTTATTCAAAGAATAAAGCCTTATCCAATGGATAAACTCTTGTGCAAGGGTTAAAGGGCTAACCATGGTCAAAGCAATAAATGCTTGAGGAGACACATGAGTCACATGAAGGTTGAGTTAGGGGTTAATCATAAATGGTCATGTAAGAGCCATTAATGGTTTGGAAGACTTTCAAGGGTTAAATTGTTAAACACACAAAGCATTAAATGTTTTTCAAAGGCTTAGAAGTATTTGAGAAGTGACTCCAAGTTGCTTAGGAATGTGACAATAATTAGGGGATGGATTAGGTTGAATCTAGAAGGGGGTTTTAGGAGTGCAAGTGGATTTGGTGGGTGAAGGAAAATAGATTTTTAATCAAAATAAAATTAATTTATTTCAACTTGTGGTTGCAACTTGCATTTTTAGGAAAATGCAAATGGAGGGGATTTAATGATTTAAATGTATGTTTTATTTAATTTATTTAAAAGAGGAAAGGGGGCTAAAATGAATAAATAAGATTTTATTCATTTAATTGAATATGAATTTTGGTTTAATGAATTAATTAAAATAAATTGAATAATTTATTTAATTAATAGGAGAATGTTTGAAGATGAATTAATTAAATATTAATTTAATTAACTGTTGGTTAGTGGGTTTTTAATCAAATAAATAGCAAATATTCGTTTAATTAAAATGGACAAATTTATGTGACTACAATCGGTATTTATGCATTGGTTAAGAACCCGATATTAATCGGGATTTGTTTGCAAGGTTATATATATACAAATCAAGGAATACGATCACAACAAGATCATATATGTAAATATCAACATAAGTTTGAATGATCATGCATACGATCATCATTATTGGTATAAGAAAAACCGATAATGCAATAACATATAGAAGAGCAATTATAATAATCATCAAACAAAGGAATGATAAATGAAGTCTTATCATAGTATATCGATGAGATAGATGATTGAATGAGAGACTTCATTTATCTCTCATTCAATCATTTATCTTACCGAAGCTATCATGTATCAACACTCCCTCTTAGCTAGGGAAGATGAATGAAAGACAACATATCTAGCATCACATTTCTCATTATGGTCAGTATTCCTTATGTAGTCTTGTAATCTCACTCTCCAGAGGATCATATCACCTAGACATGTGACATGAAGTATCATCAATCATATGATACAAGAAATCACATCACCTAAGCATGTGACATGAAGTATCACCTAAATATGTGATACAAGAAGTCATATCACCTAAGCACGAGATATGAAGTATCACCTAAACACGTGATACAAAAGTTTATCACATTAACTTGTGATGACAAGATATTGCCTAAGCACGTGATATTAAGTATCACCTAAACACATGATACAAAAGTTCATCACATCAACTTGTGACGACAAGATATCACCTTAGCATGTGATATCAGTATTGCAAAGTAAGCAATACTAAGGATAAATACATTAGAATAATTAAATTCTCATTTTATCCAAATTGTGGTATGTGCACTGACATTTCCAAATGTCTTTACCACAACATAATCATGGCACATCCATGATATACCAGGAATCACACATGATATTTGGTTTGATCATTATAAGATCGTCAGCCTATAATGTCTACATACAAGTGTTCATTATCTGAGAGATTGTCACCTCTTAGAAATGTACACAGAGGGTGGAGCCCATAAAAGTCATATCACGACAAAGAAGTTTACACATTAAACATCTTAATAATATAAAAATACAAAGCAAATTAAATTTCAATCATACCAAGACCTTTTCTGAAGTGCTCAACTTTCACCCTGGAAAGTGGTTTGGTAAGAATATTTGTTGTTTGATCTCCTGTACAAATGCATTCCAACTAGATCACATTCCTGTCTACCATGTCTCACACATAATGATATGGAATCTCAATATGTTTGGATCTGTCATGAAACACCGGATTCACTTAAAGTTTTATACAACTCTAGTTGTCGCAATGAATAACTGTAAGTTTCATTGGTTCACCGAATAACCCCACAAGCAACTTCCTAAGCCATACTGCCTCTCGAGCAGCCATGGAAGCTGCAATGTATTGGGCCTCAATGGAACTTTGTGCTACCGATGACTATTTTTTGCTGATCCAGGATATCATGGCTAAACCTAAATTGAAACAGCATCCTGAGGTGCTTTTCTTGTCAGTTACACTTCCAGCCCAATCTGAATCTGTGAATCTGTGTAAATCTAGTTCAACTCTCTCATATTTGAGACCAAGGTTTAGGGTACCTTATAGATATCTCATGATATGTTTTACTGCTACCAGGTGTATCTCCTTTGGTTCACACATAAACCGGCTCAAGGCATTAACTGCATAACAGATATCTGGTCTCATATTTATCAGATACATTAGGGACCCAATCATTTGTTTGTATAGAGTAGGATCTGAGGGTTGTGATTTTGTTGCCGCTTCCTTAAGTTTATGAAGGTTTGTTTCCATTGGAGAGGTCATGGGTCTGCAGTTTAGCATTCCAAATCTCTTCAAAATGTCCAAGGTATACTTACCCTGGTTTAGTATAATGCCATCAGAATTCTACCATACTTCCAAACCTAGGAAGTAATGAAGTAGTCCCAAGTCCTTCATGTCAAATTCTTTAGCAAGGTCTTTCTTACACTGATCTATGAGGTGATCTTTTCCTGTGATTAACAAATCATCAACATATAAAATCAATATCAGCATATCACCTTGTCTTGCTTATAGTAGAGATTTGGATCTGCATCATTCTTTGAGAAGCCTAGCCTTGAGAGATAAGTGTCAATTCTTTCACACCAAGCCCTGGGAGACTGTTTAAGCCCATAAAGAGCTTTCTTGAGTTTACACACATGAGACTCTACATCATGAATCTCAAACCCTTCAGGTTGCTCTAGATATACTTCTTGTGCAATCTTTCCATTAAAAAATGTTGTTTTTACATCCATTTGATGTACTTTCCATGCTTTTGTTGCTGCAATGGCTAAGACTGCTCTTACTGAGGTATATCTAGCTATAGGTGCAAAGGTTTCTTCATAATCAATTCCTTCCTTTTGTGAGAACCCTTTGGCTACAAATCTAGCCTTGTGTTTCTCAATGCTGCCATCTGCAACATGTTTGACCTTGAAGAGTCATTTGGAGGAGACAACAGATTTTCCAGCTGGCCTAGGAACAATCTCCCAAACATCATTTTTCATAATTGATTGGTATTCCTCGGACATAGCATTCTTCCATAGTTGATGTTTAAGTGCATCTGATACAATGGTATGTTCAACTTTTGAAAGATCATTCATGAGGGCAACATAGTTGGTGAATTTGTTAGGTCTTTTGCTTACTCTGAAGGTTCCTGAAGGGGCAGCATAATTCTGAGCTTCTTCTACAATTTTGGTGGCCCATAGTGGTCATTTCTTGAGATTTTCTCTAGGTGAGTTTTGTATTTCACCTTCATTTTCTTCAAGATTCTTCGTCTGAAGCTCAGGGGTAGGATCTTCATCTATGCTAGGGGCAGGAACATGGACTTCAGGTTCCATGGAACTTTGGGCTCTTTTGAAGGCTAAGTCTTCCTCAAAAATTACATCCCTACTAAGTTCAATATGCCTCTGACCAGGTATATAGATTATGTAAGCCTTGGAGGTTTCACTATACCCAACAAGTAATCCCTTTTTTTTCCAAAAGGCTCTAGTTTTGATCTTTTCTCCTTAGGTACATGAAAATAAACAGGTCACCCAAATATCTTAAGATGGTTGATATCTGGCTTTACTTTAGTAATAGCTTCCTCTGGAGTTTTATCTTCAAGATGAGAGTGAGGACATCTATTTTGTATATACATGGCAGTGTTGGTAGCTTCTACCCAAAGATTGGTATTGAGGTTTTGATCTAGGATCATAGCTTTGGGAGCTTCTACAATTGTCCTATTTTTCCTCTCAACTACCCCATTTTGTTGAAGATTGTAAGGTATAGTAAGCTCCCTCTTAATCCCAGCATTTTTACAAAAGTCTTTAAACAAATATGAGGTGTATTGCCCCCCATTGTCAGTTCTTAAGGTTTTAACTTTATTTCCTGAGGAGTTTTATATTATTGATTTAAATTCTTTAAACCTATTAAGGATCTCTTCTGATTCTTTACATTTTAGAAAGTAGATCAAAGTTTTCCTAGAGTAATCATCAACAAATATTACATAATACAAGAATCCCCCTAAAGATGGTACAGACATAGGTCCACATACATCAAAGTGGACTAATTCTAAAACATTACTTGTTTTCCTAGTACTATTTTGAAAAGAACCCTTAGTATTTTTACCTAGGGCACATCCCTTTTATGCCCCTGAATGATACTACTTTAACTTGGGTAGACCTGTGACAAGGTTTCGCATTGATGATAAAGCTCTAAAATTTAGGTGACCTAGTCTTCTATGCCAAACTTCATTAGCATTTGCAACTTCATGGATTAAGGCTATGTTGGGCTCTGTGCACAGCTTATATAAGTAGCCTTGTCTTTGACCAATGGTTTTAGCTTTCTTAATGGATGAATTCCTTGGCCAAGCCAACACTCTGTTGTCCATGAAGGTCACTTTGTACCCATTATCCTCTAGTGCTGAGATGGAGACTAGGTTTTTCTTGATGCCTGGTACATATAGTACTCCTTTAACCTGCAATGATACGTCTGACTTCAGTTTGATGGTGTAAGTTCCAATTCCTCTAACTGGATTTGTATAGTCATCTCCAATAGTCACTTCCTCATCATTCTCCTCTATCATGGAGTCTAGCACTTCTCTAAACCCTGTAATGTGTCTGGATGAGCCACTGTCGATCACCCATGAGTTAGCCTTGTTTGATGTTTGGTTTGTAAGTGCTGAGTAGTGTACATACTTCTCGGAGTCATCTCCTTTGATATTCCAGTCCTGGCAAATGTGGCTTGTTGTTTAGCTCTTTCCAGACATTTAGCAACATAGTGCCCGAATTTGTCGCATCTGTAACATTGAATATGAGAGAGATCCTTCTGGGAGGTATTCTTGCCTTGACGACCTTTCCTCTTCCTAAATTGTTTCTTCTTGCTTTTCGTATTGGACTTTGTATTTAGGACTTGGAGATCTTCATCTATATTCTTTTGTTTGATCCCTTTCTTATTTAACCTTGATTCTTCTTGGAGACAGTCTGTCCTTAGCCTTTCAAACTTTGGATATTGAGCCCTTGCACTGATGTCTTGAACGAACGTTTCTCATATACTAGGCAACCCATCTAGAGCAATGAATGTTAATTCTTTGTTTTGGATCTCATATCCAAGGGTTGCTAGCTCATCCCTTAGGGCTGATATCCGCATGAAGTAGGCATTGACTGACTCCCCTTTGATCATAGCTATATGATTTATTTATCTCTTTAAAGCCAAGGTTCTACTTGCATTGGATATCTCGAATGCATCTTCAAGTGCTTTGAACATGTTGTAGGCCATTTCATGTTTCCTTATGATGGGCATAATATCATTTCTCACCCCATCAACTATGATTTTGATGGCTTTTTCATTTCCCTCTATCCATGTCGCTTTGTTAGGTTCAGTCTCAAGTTATGTAGTTTCAGCTTTTACAAATGATTCAACTTTATTTTCTCTTAGAATCATCTTAATTCTGAACTTCCATGCTGAGAAATCGTCGCCTCCTCCAAGTCTATCTTTGAATATGATAGTGTTGGCCATTTGGAGAAATGTGATGTTGGATATATTCTTGACTTGAATTTTACACAAAATTGAAAAGCCATAAGTTCGATTTTACCATAGCTCTAATACCATGTAAATGTTTTCAATTTTCTATTCAATGAGCAAGATATATAATGTTATTGTATTTTTCATGTAATTGTCAATTCACTAAATAATAAATCTGATTATTATATTCTATGTTGCAGGTCGAGAGAGAGCATTAATAATTTCGATGATTCTCAAACATCCACCAATCGGTATATATATATATATATATATATATATATATATATATATATATATATATATATATGCAAGCAAGGGGATCAAGTAATACCTTGATCGTGCCTTTTCAAAACCATAATCGTACTTTACCGATACCAATCGGTGTGAATGTATTTAACAAATACAACCAATACTAATCAGTGTTTGTGCATTACGAATTATGACCGATGCTAATCAGTATTTATGCATTGGTTAAGAACCCGATATTAATCGGGATTTGTTTGCAAGGTTATATATATACAAGTCAAGGAATACGATCACATCAAGATCGTATATGTAAATATCAACATAAGTTTGAATGGTCATGCATACAATCATCACTATTGGTATAAGAAAAACCGATAATGCAATAACATATAGAAGAGCAATTATAATAATCATCAAACAAAGGAATGATAAATGAAGTCTTATCATAGTCTATCGATGAGATAGATGATTGAATGAGAGACTTCATTTATCTCTCATTCAATCATTTATCTTATCGAAGTTATCATGTATCAACAACTTATATATTGATAAATTTGAAAAATGGTTAAACAATACCATTAGAGAGGGTATCCAATTGGTGGGCTACATGAAGTTGCTTTTGCATGTAGATAATCTTATTCTAATTGCAAAATTTGTCCATGGATTGAGAGAACATTTGAAGGCTTTAGAACTCTTTTGTGAAGAGGTCGGGATGCAAATGAACAATAGCAAGACCAAAGTCATGATCTTTTGATTGAAAAGGATGAAACAAGTTAACATTATCTTTGAAGGAAGTTCTTTGGAGATAGTAGAAAAATACAAGTACCTAAGAATTTATTTTCACAGTAGGCTTAGTCGGGAGACATGTAGAGCAAAGAAGATTCAAGGATTATGGAGAGCTTACCTTCGTGAAAACAAGTGTAGGAAAACAAAGCTATGGGATTGAAAGACCAAGAAAACCCGTTTTGATTTGTTGGTTGTATCAATTGTCCTCTATGGTTGTAACGTTTGGGGGAGTAGCATCTCAAACCACAAGTGGAGACAATTAGAAAGAATTCAAAAACATTTAATCACTAGTAGTCTCAAAGTCAAATCAACTATCCCTTATGAGATTCTTTTAGCAAGGCTAGTATGTTCTTTATGGAGGCATCAATGATAATTCATTTGTTAAGCTACTTAAAAAGGTTAAAAGATGGATAAACATCGCTGGCCCAAAATGGTAGTTGAGGAATTAGACCGTAGGAAGAAGGCTTGGAGGAAGCAAATAGGAAATGAATGCACAAAAGGGACATCAGTTTGCATGAATGTCTTAACATTAATGAGGAGATAAAATAGTTGGTGTTAAAAAATTCGTAACTCTCATGTGGACAAAACAAATTGGCAAAAAAAAAATGCATGATGTCAATGAATTCAACCCCATAGGGAAGAATGATGAAAAAACCTGTTTGAGGGCTGCAATTAAGGGAAAAGCTAAAATTTTAATCGTGTAATTGAAGACCAACTGTCATCATCTTAGATGTAAAATGGGTAGATGGATAGTCCTTGAGGAAGATTGGGAAGAAAGAACTTGCATCTTTTACAACAAAGGTGTGGTTGAAACTAAATGGCACTTCATCATAGAGTATGTAGCGTACGAGGATATTTGCATTCAGTTTGAAAGCAACTTGAAGGTGGACAATCTGAACAAGCTAATTGAGGAGACAAGACTTCACAAAACGACGGGTTTCTTGGTCAAGATTCATAACAGATGAATTGACATCAAAAGATATTTGAATATGTGTTGACTTTGTCTCTTGGTCCCTTGGACTGCTCAGTCTCATAGAAATCATTAAAATTCCCTCATTCATTCATATTGGGTTAGTCAAAATTCTAAACTCTTAGAAGAGAAACTCTTAGGTAAGACACTAATGTCTAGTCGGGAGTGACTTTTGTTACTATACATTCAAACAGACAATGTGTAATAATGTGTAGAGAAGTAAGACGATGGCACTATGTAAGGTTAAATAATAAAGTAAATAAAATAACCAAAATGCACAATCACAAGATCCGAATCAAAAAGCTCAGGACTTGAGGATTTTTACTTTGGGAAACTTATCTGATTTGGTCCTTTCACTGAAGTAGTCATATTATGGGACCAGATGTCCTAGCCAAATGATCAAACCAAGTAGAGGATGCTTAAGACCGTCGCATATGCCGCTGCAACTCCTTAATCATTGGATTTGGACATGTTCTTGGGAACAATTTTCCTCTCGGAAGGATCTTTTTACCCACCATGTCATTAAGTGTCCATAGTGAAGTCTTCTCTAAATGTGAAAGGAACACAAATTATTCATGTTGTTATCGAACTGAGGCCCTAGATTTTCTTTTTATATGCATGCCATTCTAATGCCAATTTTCCAACCATGCTGATGCATTTGACCGAGGTTGAAAGAGCTGACTTGATTTTGAGAAAAATGCTAAATGGCCATTTTTGACCAATGTCAAATTAGTCAACCTAATTCAAGCTCAGTTAAAAATGAGTCACAGATATCTAAGGGGGCAAGGTAAAAGGAAACCTGCACAAGGGTGTTAAAAGTGATTATGACATGTGTTAAAGCGTGAATGACAGAGTGGAGAACAAATGCTAGGCAAAATATTTTGAAATAGTGCTGTTTATATGAGAGAGCGTCTATTCCTCTGCAAAAGGTTTCATTAAAAATCACCTGTGAAATATTAAGGATGACTGCAAGCTGTTTTCCCATTTGCATTATATTCTAATTCTACACTTTTTGAAGTTAGGTGCAGGGATAAACGTAGCTGCTCCATGCAATCAATCCCTATTTTGCTTTGCACACTCGGTTATATATGTCTTACTGATCCAAATTATTTAAAAGCATTGCAAGCTGATCAGATCAATTTAAACTCCTGAAGAAAACACAACTTTATCTTGTTTTGCTGCATATGAAGACCTGAAATATTAGCCCAGCAGCCTTAAAATCCCATTATATTAGATGACACGGGTTTCATAAAGGCGCAGACTTTATAAGATAACCGGTCTTCAAGTTTAGTTGGAATCATCTGAATCGTCATTATTTTATGGATTATGCATAGAAATTGGCTTTGAGTTTAAGGAAGCTCTATTGTTTCTTTTGCTTCAAATGCAATTCCTCATATTTTATCTTAGATGCTTGCCGGCTATTGAAAGTTCCTTTAATGAAATGATTCAGTTATCTTTGAAAAAAAAATTGTACTGCAATAATTTTACTTTGACAATTTAATTTGCCCTTCTTGATAGCCGAATTTCCCGCATTGAGTGCTTGTTATTTCTTGCATTTTTCTATTCTCCATACATTCTTTGTGTTCAGGCTAAGTGTTGGGGACTACTTGTCATCTGATGTTTCTTCAATTTTCTGTCTTGGAAATCATATGGTACTTCCCATTCAGGGTCAACCCCGTTGTAAGACACTATGGGATGAATTAATTTGGTGATCAAAGGGTCGCTGCACAGACTGACAGTGCACAGTTAGTCATTCAGGTGCGCTTGCTTCTCATGTTTTATGTTGACCATCAATATCCTGTAGACGTAATTACAGCTCTTGTACTTGCTGAATGAGAAGTTGAAATTGGTTTGAAAGGGAAGTTTGTTTTTTAACATGAGTCTTTTGTCTTACATTGCTTGTCATTTATTCTGTTTCTTTTTGCTCAGAAGTTGCTTGAGCAAGATGATTGTCTGTTGGAGAGCTTGAATTGGCACTGCATTCTATGATCCAATGTTCTTTGTTTGTATGAGAGTATTCCAAATATTGCTTCATGAATCAATTGTGTATGTTATTGATTCAAAAACATACACAGCTGATTCCACAAGCAATCTTTTGAATACTATACGGACTGTGGAAAACTAATGTCAACTATTGTATGGGTGTGTTCTGCATTGGTGTTGCTTTTCTCATTTTAAGATGTTAATACGTATGACCACCTTACATTTGAAGGGAATTTTCTCGCATTCAACTAACCTCCTCCAAATATTTCTTGTGATTTATAATTTGGTTATCTCTGAAGTAGTTTTCCTAAGTTCAAACGAAATTTAGTGTATTCTTCACATCCTTGGCCTTAACTAAATAGTGACTTAGAAAATAGATACAATACCTCAAGCCCTCCCAAACTATCCACATTAAGATCAACTGAACTTTAATTATTACAATGAAAATATGAAAAGAAAACTTACCCACAATATTGATTCCATTTTATGAACATAATTTCCTAATTCAAAAGGTACACATTTAGCATCCACAATTTCCATGAATATTTATAGTGAAGCCAATCATATCGGCATTCCTTTATATAGAGGACTTAGAGATGCCAATGCCTCTGGTGCTAAATCTTTACAAGCGTTTGAAACAACTTTAAAAATCTACAGCTATACTTAAAAGGTAAATAGTGATCATTTGCCAGAGAGCATGTGTATGTCTGTATGTGTACATAACACATAAAAAATCATGTAAATTTAACAAAGTAAATAAAAAAGAGCTTCAGTTTATTCATGAGCAATCTCCTTCAACTATGGAACTAATACCAAATTTGAGTTCAAATAAATGAATATTATTGTGGCTTCTCAAACTCCTACTGACCTCCTTGAGAATTTCCAGTTTTGGCTAATAATAGATAAATAGAAACATGGAAATCCGGTGGATTGTTGTTCGAGTTATATACAATCATATAACAAAATACTGAGATCATCTTGTGGGTGCTTCTCCAACTCTTTATTACTTTTTAGATTACTTAATCAGCATAAACATATATTCCATAAATACTCGATAACAAACTACTTGTATTTATCCATGATTCGTCTTGCCTCCTCTAGTGATTCATCAATTGTACCATCTTCCTCTTCAATGCTGCGCCTTGGGCCTTCATCCTTATTCAAATATATAAATGCTAAATAGATAACTCCAATGACAGCCTGTATTAAGCAACAGATGAAGTGCAATTGATATAGCCAACAAGTTAAAACATGTTTGTCAAGTTTTTTTTTTCAAATCACAACCTACTTGCCCGTTTTAAGCAACAAATGTAGTATGGGCTAAAAACATATTTGTCAAGAATAACAAGAAATATCACAGATTACTTGTCACATTTTTCAGCAAAATAAACAAAAAAATTGAATTATAACGTTTTATTACTTGCATTTCATTATCTTCCTATTATGATACAAACATTACATAGGAATTCAATGAAATGAACATCTTAATTGTGAAATGTTTGTCAGCCCCCCACACTGCATATTGCATGTTTAGAAATATTTCTAAGCCTTCCCTGTGAAATTGGCCTATCTATATCATGGGACGGCTTCTTAAGTAAAGCAATAATACAACAGAAACAGTGTTAACATTCTAGTAAGGAAGATTTTCTGAAGCTTCAACATAAACTAAAATTATGTTGGATAATATTTGAGTGCATACACCTCACTTGTTGGCACTTTGCATCTCCTATTATTGATATAATAGTTATTAAGGTACTATTGACGTGTCTGAAATCGCATTGCTATGACTTTATCCGGCCAATGCAAAATAGAATACTAAGAATCC
The DNA here is from genome assembly GCF_030272615.1 of Cryptomeria japonica. Taxonomy (NCBI): domain Eukaryota; kingdom Viridiplantae; phylum Streptophyta; class Pinopsida; order Cupressales; family Cupressaceae; genus Cryptomeria; species Cryptomeria japonica. The sequence goes on from NC_081409.1 coordinate 223,753,310, forward strand.
TATCCTCTCTTGAAATAAGGAAATCCCTAGTGCTGTTTTTAATTGATCAATGGGGATTACCTCAATGTTTCGGTTGTCAGGTCTTGACTGCAGGATTTACTTAGTGGTTGATGTGATTTGCTGGGAGCACAAGGTGTCTTACGTTTTGCAACAAGGTGGTTTGCTGTGATTTTCAGACTACGAAATAAAATCAAAAGGGAAGGGTTCAGGAAGCCTAAGGACAAGGATGATAACAGCTGATGCAGCAGGTAGACAGATTTCGATAAACCAGTTCTTGTTTCGCCAGAGATACCCTCACAACTAGACAAAAACAGTGCAAGCTCCAAGGGATGAAGGATTTTCAAACCGGAGACACTCATTTTAGGCACCCAATTCTGGCGCAGCCTAAGACGAACACCTGCAGTTGAACTAAGCACGGTTTGGGTTCAGACTAACCATGCACGGTGACCTACAATCAACAGACCCCCAATGGTATGAACCAGAAATGCATCAGATACCCCTCTACACTTCACCATTAAAATCTCTGCATTCTAAAATTTAACCAGCTGAAAGAAACCATGCAAACAGACTAAAACAAAGACAACAAACACCATACTTCAATGTTCATATATTTGCTTTAGCTGCCATTACAACAATTTCTACAACATCTCTATGCTCTACTTAAAATCTAATCTATTCTAACTCTAAAATCTAACCCTCTAACTCTAACTGTCTAACCCTTTACAAAAGAAAGGCCTCTGCCTTTTATAGAATTTACAATTTTGAATTGAAGGCTAGGATGGACTGCATCCAAGGGTCCTGATCTACCTTCCAAAAGCTGGCAGCCTTAACCCATGCCCATTCAATTTTCAGTTATCCAACCAACCATAATTCCAACTACCTACAACTGTTTTGGCATTATTTTGAGTCTATCCAGTAGTTGGACATAACTGTCGACAAAAATATCTTGCGCGGGACCCATAGGCAGTTTTACAATAAAGCAGTTTCAATTTAAAACTGAATTCTTGGAATTAAATCCAGTTGTGCACTTTCCTCGAGAATGCAAAAACTTGCAGCATTCGGAGTGTTCTTTGGTCTTTGGTCCCGGTGGTGGACTTCATCTTTGTTCAGTGGCACGGTTCCCAATGTTTGGTTCAGATCTCGCACTTTTGGAGCACATTCTTGCATCTTGCTCTTCAGCTCAACGCCTGGCTTTGTTGTTTCAAACTTTCTCTTGGTTCTTCTGATGACGTCGTGCGACCTGCAAACAACTGATTTCACTTTAATAAATTAATTTGAAAAACTAAAATTAACTTAACAAACATTAAATTTTAACGTCCGGCTTCGTCTTGTGGGGTTCGGGCCTTGAGAAGCTCTTTGTGAGATGTATCTTTTGAATCTCCCACTTCTTATATGAAGTTCGATCTGTCTTAATGATGTTTGGGCGATCTAAATCCATTAAAGCTTCTTGGCTTACTGGCGAAATAGTGATTTTGCCCTATTGTTCAATTTCGGCCTACAAGTTGGTTTTGAAAATATCTAAGTTTTAACGCCCCTTTCTGCATTGGCATTTTCGAGCTAAAAGCCATTTTGCAAACTTAATGAAAAATGCCCCTCCATTCATTAGTAATTTTCGGCTTGGAATGCCATTTTAAAGTATTGAAATTCGGCCTAAATGGTGATTTTGCCAATTTTGGCTTGGAGGGTCATTTTGAAAATTTCCAAAGTTTTAACGCTTTTACTCCTTCCGCGAATTTAGTTATTCCTGGCAATTTCGGGTTCAACAGGGGAAATTCAAGTTTTATTTAAAATCACAATGTTTGCCCACTTAATTTTCGGGCTGGGAAGCTACTTTGAAATGTTACAAAATTAAAAAGTCTTGCCTCTATTTTCATTTCGGGCTAAAGGCACCTTTCGCAAACTTGGTTTTAACGATTTTACCTGCTTGCCCAATTTCGAGCTAAAATGACTATTGCGTTTTCACCTAGGCCCCCAAAAAATCGGCCCAAAGGGCACTTTTGCAAGGGTTTAAGTTTTGCATTTTGTTTACCTTTCCCGAAATTCAGCCCTTCTTTCGAGTTTTCAAACTTTCAATTTTTTAACATTTCGCCTTTGTTCGCCGAATTTCGGCCTAAATGCATAAAATGCGAACTTGGGCGTTGCATAAAATGCAAACTTGGACGTTATGTGTGATTTTACCCTTCTTGCCCAATTTCGGGGTGAAGAAACTTATTGCAAACGTTAAAGTTTAACTTTTTACCTCATCCTGGAGATTTTCGAGCAAGAGGGGCGTTTCACAAATGTTTCAAGTTTAACGCCCTTTCATCTTATGCTTGAAATTCGAGCTATATGGCCTTTTGAAAAGTTCTTTAAGATTTTAATGTTTGACTATATTTGGCGATTTTCGGACCAAATGATTAAAATGCGACTTAGCCTAACGCCCGAATTTTAATTCTTTCGGCTTGGAAAGGGCGATTTTGAAAGTTTTTTAAAATTTAACGTTTCTTATTCTCGCATTTTCGGGCTGGAAGGGGTTTTGAAAATGCTTGAAAGTTAAAACGCCTTCCCTCCACCGCGATATCCATTTTCGGCCATTTCGTCCATTTTGCAAAGTTTTTTAAAGATGACGCCTTTCTTTTCACCTTGCGATTTTCAGGGTTGGGAGAGCTTTTTTCGCGAGATGGAAGACTTTGAGTTTCGGCGATTTCCCCCCCTATTGCGCGATTTTAATTGTCAACGATTTTCGGCCTGAAACCCTATTTTGTGAGTTTGGGCATTTTTTGGCCAAATAGGCCACTTTGCAAACTTCGGCCTGAAAGGTATTTTTGAGAGATTTTGAAGTTTCGGCCCCTCAAATCGTTTTGCAAGCCAATGACATTCTTAGCGTTTAAGATGAATTTGGGAGTTTGAAGTTCGCAATATGGCCCTAGAGGCCGAATTCGGTTTTAGCAACACTTGACCCTTCATATCCCCTTCCTCTTCCGCAAGGACAGACAGGCACAAACTAGGGGTCCCTATCCAAGATGGGGATGGGTGTGCAATACGCACAATAGGTACTTGGGTGGGCTCGAATAGAGCCACTGTTGTCACAATTGTCATAATTTTGGTGTCTTTAGAATGACTCACATTCCTTCATTCCTACATCTTACACTTAGACACCTATGAACATCATGTCACCCTAAAACCATAAAAGGTTGAAATCCTAAAATTTGGCAGTCTGAATTTAAGAGGTCCTCCAGAACTATCTTCTTTGTTATAACTCCTAGAGGTCTGAACCACTCACAAACTTGTGGACAAATATTTATAAATGAAGTGTAGGATATAAACAAAAACTTATAGTTAAATATTCATTTATAAATATAACCAATTTGTAACCTTAAGGCCCCTAGTATTTCATTGTCTATCTTTGGTTGATGTCACCAGCCATGGGTGGTGATCCACAATTAGGTTATGGACAAGGCTGACTTCACTAGCCAGCTGAAAGTAAACAGCTGCTACTTTGTGTTTTGTGTGGGACCCTCGCCCCACCTAAACAGCCACAACGTGTTGGTTGTTTAAGCTCTTTCTCACTATCCTGGCTATTGACAACAACATTTTATAGTTAGGACCTGAGGCTCAGTTTTCCTATTAATACCTTAATACTTTGGCAATATCTCAAACAATAATCATGAAATCATCTTTTCCCTTGTGGATTACAGCAGATCCGTTTATGGCATTCTAAATCCCTTCTTAGGAGGAAAAAGAGGACATCACTTAAAGGAATTCAATAGCACAGACGTTGAAGACTTAGAGTTGAGGGTGTGCTGCAGATCAAGATAAAAGGTATTGGTATATGGACCTATTTGACTTGCTAAGCTACCTCTTCCCTTTCATGGCTCTAATCGTAGCAGTAAACCTTGCAATGTGGGAGCTCTAGTCGAGGGAAGAGATAATTATGGACACAGGTTCCCCAGTATATCCTTGCCTCCGTCCACCTTTTTTAATGTTTGTCTTTTAATTGGTTGACATATTGCCTTTCTTTACATTATTTAATACATTAGTCCTTTCTCTAATTGCCATACTTGTTATCTTACACATCATCTTTTGTTTATTTTATTGCATGCCCCATTGTCTATACTTATCACCCACTTACACTTAGTGTCTTATCTTGTCATACTCATAGCCTTATTAGTAGTGATTTAGCTACTTAACGCTACCCTACCCAATTTCATTTTTAAGTGCTCACTGATAGAGGCCTTCTTCCTGTCCCTATTCATAGTTGATTTAGAAGAGACCATATCCTAATGCATATGTTGCCGGGAATAATCATTATGTTATGTTGTCATATTATGTTTATGTTGTCGTCGGTAATAATGAGTTACGGCAGTCAATTAGTTAGTCGTCCCGAAGGGCAGTTGGACGCGACGGTTGGTCACACCCCTTCGGGTATTATATATTGCATACCTTCCCTTCGTAGTGGCATCATCATAGTCGTATCTGGGTGTAATGTTATAAGCACTTGATGTACATGGACTGTTGAATTTATACAGAAACTGGTTCTTTAATATATGTCCATTATGTTCTGTGCATTTACTTTCTGCATTTAATCGTTTACCCGTATGTGGCAAACAGCATACAGATAGCATGAGCTCAAAAGGTCAATCAACTGACACAGCTTATCACAAATAAGTTTGAACTTATGTAATACAATTAAGTGGGAACTTTGACAATGCTCTACCGAAAAATGAATTTCATGAGTTGTTCCAAAATGCTACAAAGAATTTTTTAGCAAGATTCCATAAAATAGTTGATTAGTAGTATTTCTCAACCAATTTCCTCAGAAATCCATAAGGATGATATCTTGCTTGACTAACTTATGGTGTTGCATATAGCATTAAAGCTACAAATATTATATTCAGGTATAAAATAAGCCAACAAGTAGCCCATTTAAACTCCAAAGTAGTACATGACAAGTTGACAACATGAATCGAGCAAAAACAAGCCAGTTAGAGAGATAAAGAGGTGGTTAACCATGCAAGAGTCTATTAATACAAACTCGCCCTAACAAGGATAAGAGAGATCACAAGTGAATCAAAGATAAAGGTTGCGGTCAGGTGATTTAAATCTGAAACCTCACTAACCTGAACAGTCATGATTCCTAAATAATATTTTTGCTCTAAGTAGGACTGTTACCTCTCAAAGGAAACAGCTTAATCTGTACTTCCACTCAGAAATAAAATATATCTGAGAGTTCAAATTGATCGTGCACAAAAAAGCACTTTCAGATCTCTGATCTTTAGAGTAGGGCAACTTGCATGAAGATTATGATTAGAAAATGTTTACTTGCAAGAAAATGGTACTTTTATGATTGCTTACTTTCAGATTTCTTATCTTTAGAGTAGGGCAACTTGCATGAAGATTATGGTTAGAACATGTTCTGTTTGAGTTAATGTTATATAGTATTTCAATGTAGTACATTTATTTAACAAACAGAAGAGTTTATACTAGAAAATAAAAAATTAACACAATTTAAAGCATTTAATATCACAAACCACAAAATTGGCAAGTTTATTAGTTTCATAGTACTCTAACAACAATGCACTAAGCAGGAAGTGGCATACCAGAATAAAAAATGCTGTTGATAAGACTGACTTTAATACAAATGAAAACACCACAAAGCCACCAATTGCCACACCTACTCGAGCCACAGGTCTTGGCACAGATTCCTACATCAAAAGTTATAAACATGTCATATCTATTAAGAATCAAGGTACCATTGAGATGAATGTATTAAATCCAAGATACACTAAAAATGCAAAAAAAAATCAAATAGACTATAGATATGGTGAATCCATATAGAAATTCATGTACCAAAGTATAAAAATTAAAGACGTCCACAAACTAATACTTACAGGAACAAGTTTACTTCCTGTATCCAATACATCTTTGCTAATTTTCAAAAAAGTTCCAAGCGCTGTGTCATAAGCAAACAAAATATGGTTAATGATTACCCAAAATAATATACCAAAGATGTGTTGACTGAAGGTCTTGAGAATTGAATTGCTGAGAAGGGAATCCAACTGCATAAGAAAGAATATAAGAAGGTACAATGCATCAAGCAGAAAATAAAAACAAAAGAAATCATAGTCTCAAAAAATGAATACAATGCATTGAAAAATTATAAATAAATATATTGACTCCTATTGCATGTTATAAATTTTATGACCTAGTCTGCACTTATAGCATAATGGACAATACAGTTCATTTGCTCCAAGAATTTTTCATCTTTTACTTCCTCCACTTGATCTTCTGTCTCAGGGCTGTCCTCTCCCTTGTCATTGTTTTGTTGTCCTTTCAGTATTTCCTTCCCTTCTTCTGGAGGCACACTTAGCTATGTTGTCATTGATTCTTCTTCTGATCCACTTGCAAAGTATTGAACTAACCCACCAATCCATGTTAGGATCTCCTTGCCTCTTAATGCATTATCTAGATATCAGCTTTCCCCTTCTATTTCTTAGGCTGTGGCAGATTTGGTGCATGCTCAACTATTCTCTTCCCACCATTCATTTGTATTCATGTAACTACCTCCATATAGAAACTAGTAGAAATACTACCCTTCTCTTGCACTTAGACTTTTTTGGATTTTGGATGATCCTCCTTCCTCCATTCTCCTCATCTCCTGCCTAGTGTGTCACTTCAAATTTTTAGTCAAGAGGAACTCATTGGATGCCATATTGGTGCTGCTAGTCTCTTAGTTTTCTTTGTAGTAGGGTTGCACTTATTACATATATTATTTGTAGTCCTCAAGCTTCATCTGCACCTTCAGGCTTCTAGCCATCTAGAGAAGTATGTGTACTTACAATATCTTTCTCTTCTGCCAAATCCACAAATCTAATCTGACCTTCTTGCGGAGTGTCATCATCCCATATAGGCAAGATATACCCATAAGATTTTGTGGAAATGTCTGCATTGTGGCACAAATCTCATGTACCTGATCATCTGTGACCTCATAAGGAAGGTGGGGACTCCTTCCTCTTCAGATTGTAAGGATGTACAAATAAAATTGTCAATGTCCATCGCAAAAAAGAAATCGGTCTTAATATATATGAACTAACATATCTAAGATACAGTTATCTTCCTGTGGCCATTCACCTAACCATGTTTTCCCATACTAACATGCTTGTTATCTGTCTTTATATGGACTTTCCTTCTTGACATACCTTTCTTCCATCATGTGCCGACTATGTCCTCACAAAATACATGGTAAGAGAAATGCTAAGAGTGCATAGCTGTTGTAAAACTTGGTCTTTGCTGGGATCTACATTAGCTGTTCATAGAGGGCTACTCAGATGTGCAACTTTTCCTTGAGATCCCAAGATTCTTGCAAACTCTATAACTCCTTTTGTCATAACACTACCCTCAATTCTATTTGTTTACATCCTCCCCTACATCTAAAATTCCTGCGATTCTTCTCATCACTTTTGGGGCAATTCTAACAGTTGATCTATGTGCATGATATTCCCATGAACTTGACTGCATACCACCTTCAGGGCCTTCTCATGCATGGTGAAGAATTAAACACCAACCATGCATCCGACTTTATCCAAAGACAATCCCGATTTTCTCTCTTCCAAACAAATTGATTGGAATTAGCATCAAGCTACACCAATGCACATATATCATCCTCCACCACTGTAGGATTAATCTCTCAAAGTTGAATGTGGATATCATAGTTCATATCCTCATGGTGCACAACTTTGTAGGGTACCATCAAGTACATCCCTGACAAATCCAAGAAATAGTACTTCAATGTCCTCTTTTTTAACTTAAGCTAATTAACTTTGCCATCATGGATAGTTTATGAGCATTCCTTCTTGGCAAATCATCAATTCAACATGCCCTAACCCTAGCTCACTGCATTCTTCATTTTTTCTATTAGTTTCAAAAAATTGGTTTTTACTATGGTGGAAAACTTATACATTCTGCATGATGTTTGATAATGATTTAAGTTTCATTGTCTCTGATGATGATACACAATCTATATATAGCCCTAGCCATCTAATCTTAAGTTTTAATAGGTACTTGAACTTACTATTGCACAGCAGCATTGAATCCCCTAGTTGAAATTCCTTAGTCTTACAATTTTTGTTTGCCTTACTTTTTGGTGACTCCTCTCCTACATTTGATTGTAATCTGCAATGAATCTCTTTTCATCTAACCTCATCAAGTCTACTATACTTTGTTTCAATGATTCATCTTCATTAATCACCCATAGCCTCAAATTTGGTGAAGCACGGTCCATAAGTACCTATGCCTCCAACCCATATGCTAACTAAAACAAAAATTATTTTGTCAATCTTTTATAAGTGATGCAGTTTATCCAAATATTGCTAGTATCTTATCTTGTGCTCTACACACAATGCATACCTTTATCAAAACTACCTTTTATATCAATTAGCAACTTGTAAATGAGATGAGATGATCCAACTGACAATGCCAACAATGTACCAACTGCTATCCTTGATGCCTTCACATGTACATGGAAAGGCTTAAGACTAATTTGGAATACTAGAATTAACCTCTTAGCCAATTTGTTCTAAGACATTCAAACATAGCTTGGCATTCTTTGCTCCACTCAGTGTATTTTATTCCTTAATATACTCAGTTGGAGATGTAATTTTGGATAGTTCTGGATTTTCTATACGATCCTGTGTAACCAAGCACAAGTCCTTTTAAGTCTTTGTAGGAAGGAGTAAAATAAAAACAATTTTGAGTTGATCAAACATCAAACTTCTGGCACATAATATGCCCTAACAACATAGTAAATGAAGCAAACAAGAAATTTTGCAAAATTCAACGTTAACCCTGACTGCCTACACCTTTCAAATATCAGTCTCAATACCTATGCATGGTCTTTCAAGAACCCATAAAAGTCCAATCATCTCAGCATGCTTTTACAAAATAGTATAAATTCCCTAAATGCATTCACCATTTATTGGGGCACTTTAAATCCCAATGGCATGACATTTTACATGTATGACCCCTAATATGTGGCAAAGATGGTTTTGGGATTATTCTCTTTCTAAATCTTGACTTGATGGTGTTGGTGTTGGTGTTGGAAATAAGCCACACCCAGACCGACGATGGACTGGTCCAAGAGGGGCCAGTAGCTCAATGGTAGAGCACTCCAGAAGCGTATGGAAGGTCCTAGGTTCGAATCCTAGCTGGTCCATGTCTCAACATGGTATCAGAGCCAGGTCCAGGCTAGGAGCCCCAAGCACACGAGAAATGTGGCTTAAGGGGGTTGTTGGTGTTGGAAATAAGCCACACCCGGACCGATGATGGACTGGTCCAAGAGGGGCCAGTAGCTCAGTGGTAGAGCACTCCAGTAGCGTATGGAAGGTCCTAGGTTCAAGTCCTAGCTGGTCCATGTCTCAACAGATGGTATATGGAAAAACCATCTATAAATGAAAATGCCTCCCAATCAGATAACATTTCCAAAATCTCCTTTGTAAATGGTATAGGGAAGTGCTCATGGATGCATGCTTCAACTCATAGAAGTCAACACAAACTCTATATCACTGGTTTTCTTATCTTATATCACCATCGGGTTTATCAATCATATAATTGATTGGTGAGATGAGCCTGCCAACTAACATTCTATCCAACTTGTTAACTTTGATCTTAACATTTGGATATGATCAATAAGTTCTTGTTTTGACTACTAACTTGGTGCCATCTCATATTTGGATTTGCATGGTACTAACCTCCTCTTTGATTCCCTTCAGGTCTATAAAACTCTCTAGAAAGAAATCCTCGTACTCCTTCTGCGACTCTACTACTTTCTTACCTCCACTGCATCCTAATACTCTCCTATTTTTGTGACTTTGGGGTTTCCTTATTTCCAAAATTCTCTATCTTATTTTAAACTTGTAGTGGATATATTGCACTCTATTTTCATCAATTATTTCAATCAATTCTAGTTACCCTTTCTCAATGGGTACTGTTGATGAGTGTTTTACGACTAGACTACACCAACACAGAATAAATTTTCCAACAGAAACTCTATCCTCTCTTGAGAAAAATCCCGTGTATGATAAGATTGCAGAAGATCATACAAGCAATTCCAAGGTTTCTACTATGAACTTGTGACTTTGTGATGGATATGAGCTTGTTTGGCTTGATGTTTGTTGGTAATCCAAGGGGGACCTTTCGTAAAATGGAACAATCCTTAAGGAGACTTAACAAATTCAGACTTCAAGGAAGTATAGCGAATGATTTAGCAATAATACGTGTTTTTGGAACATTTTCTTAATGAAATATGCGAAAAGTAAATAGGAAAGGGTTTAGAGAGGTTCTAATCTAAATCTAAAGAATTTGAAAGACAACAAAGGCTCGGGTGAAATCAATCACTCTTTGTTTCACCAACTCTAGACAACTGCGCAAAGGGAGGTGCAATCTTCAAGAATTGTGCAAAAGATTTTCATATCATCAATGAACACCTTCAAAGAACAATGCTCATTCGATAATCGAAGTTAAACATACACATTTAAGAGGCTCAGTCCAACCTTGCACTGCAAATAGAAATCATCTATTTGCAAAAGGTACGAGCGAATCATCTCACCACGAAACAAAGTTATCTATCTCATTCATCTAATTGCTTGGAAACAAATCTAACAACTTGAGGAAGAGAAACCAAACAAACTTCAAATAACACAAGTAAACACCAAAATCCAATATATTACTCTTATTATCTCGATAGCTTATAGCAACAATCTCATACAAATTCTCCCTATTTTACAAATGAAGGGGTGAACCCCTTTTATAGGCCCCAAGAATGAAAATGGACGGCTAAGATTACATTGAAATCAAGGGCTAAGATCTCCCCAAGCAAAACCCTAATTAGGGTTTAACCCAAAATAACCTGGGTGGCACCAAGTAGTGGGCATGGTAATAAATAAGGCATCATGCACACTATGGATTAAATAACCCACCACTCTAAATAAGGCGCCCACTATGCATTAAATAAATTCTCACCCAAAATAGGACGACCACTCTCTCTCCCTGATGGCGAATGCAAAGAACCTAGTCATGACAGCCTCGAGCTCCCCTACGGAGACACTTGGCGCAGTCTCCAACTTATACTCCAAAATATCAATATCCTTTTCACACTTGGAGAAAACCTTCTCCCATCCTGACATTGTCTCCTGGGTCCTATACATGATGCTTGAGAACAAGTAAACATTCTCTAGATGACCCTCTAAGAAGGAATCCACGAAGAAGAATTCATGCAGTCTGTTTTTCAGATTATCCACTATCAACTCCTCGTCAATTAGTCTTTTTGCAAACAATGCCTCGATAGTATTGTGGATTTCTTCCTAAATTTTCTTGATCGCTATCCTTAATCGAGCTGACTCCATATTTGATCTTTCGAAGAATTCCTTCCTAGTATTTACCGCATAGTACCACCGAGGGAAGTCATATGCTTCATTTTCTTTGATGACTTCTCCATCTATTAATGCTTGCCTAGGGACTTCCATCAGTGCCTGAAGACGTGGAATATGTTGGCTTGATGATGATTGTAATCTATTCATCATTTGTTGTCATTGATGAAACACTCTCACACACACATATGATTATATTGACTACCGGTGTAACTTCAATTGTTTACTCTGTCAACTGGTATGTTAGAGGTTTATCTCTAACCGGTACTTTGTGTCAACCGGTATGTGCATAAGAGACAGTCTGTGATTATACTAAGTCGGCATCAAGATGAAGATCAAGATGGAGATCGAGCGGAGATTTAAGGACAACGGTTCATATGTTTTATTCAAACCGGTATTAGATTGTTCCAACTGGTATTTGGTAATTTTGTGATGAGTTACTTGCACCGACTGCTTGGCAGCAATTTTTGTGATGAGTTATGATCACTTGTCCAGATACACTACACCTAGGAAATTGTGTTATGATTTCTTAAGGCCGACATGAAATCATAAGGTCTATATATTGACATCGCAATGAATTATTTGATATAGTGAAAAGTGTTACGTTATGTGCAAAAGGAAAAAGAGTTAAGTTGCAGAGTATGCAGAAGAGCAGTGTTGAATATGTTTAGAAGGATCTGATTAAGCAAGTATTGTGCTACTCAGAATAGAGCAAACCATTCTTGTTGTTTTCTAACCATTACAACAGAATCAAATCCCCTAACCGGGTAAGCTCTAACAAGCTTCACTGTAAAAATCCTTTAACAAGGTGATCCATTAGTTTGGATTCAGAAATCCTCCACCGAGGTTACTCCTAACAGGGTACTACCTTTAACACGGTATAAGCTTCTAATCAAGCTTTGGGATCTCTAACAAGATTCGCTCCTAGCAGAGCACTTTGTAGACCTTAACCGGTCAGTTATCTATTACTGCAGATAGTTAACTTGTGAGTTCCATCTCACCGTGGTATTTACCTATTTGGGTTTTCCACGTACAAACACTTGTGTTATGGTGGATGCTTTACTTTTTGTGGATGTTGTTATATCATTTTGGATTGCATGCATTGTGTTTAAAAGCTTTGTTAAGTTCATCTACCGGTTAGTGTTTGAAGTAGTTTTATTTTTGGTGTCACTGATTACCCCCCCCCCCTCCCAGTGCTTTTCAAGTCCATCAGAATAGTCGTGTCCTAATAGATGTGCGTGTCCTCCCATGACTGATCCACATTCTCCAATCTGCCAAGGATAGCCAAGATTCTCCAATAAAACTGAGCCAAGCCTTCAAAGAATTTACATGCTGCAATGAAAATGTTCTCTACCCATATTTTAGAACCTTGGGCGATTTTCCTTATCTCTTCAAGCTTACCCATTGATTCCTTCAGAAGAGTAGTGGATGAACAAAAGTCTAGTCTTCTTGTCTGAACGAATGCATTAAGCGTCACACATATTCAAATAGAGCTTTGCTCTCATTTTTCAATTTCTTATTTTTCTCTTCCATTTCCTTCATTTGTTCCTTTAGTGCCTGAGAGGAATCATCAAAATCCTCTATCACTTGTGCCCTGGTAGCACGTCCCAGATCAATTGTTGTAACATCATACTCATCTGGAGTGATCTCATTTTTGTCCTTGTCAACCCTGGGCATTGCCACATGCAAAGTCCTGGATCTTGACTTATTTCTGGTGACTTTGGAAAATTTATTTGTTGCCTTCTTTTCCATTGGCTTGTTTATCCGGCTCAAAAATTCTTTAATCCTGGTGTAGGATCAATTTCTTCCTCTGGCTCATTTCTCATTCTTTCTTTTAGCCAATCTGGAGTGGTTGTCTGCTGATCATGTGTACCTGCTCTTGTCCCTGTGTTACTTCCTCAAGGAGTCCTAAGTCTCCCATTGTTGTTTCTTTGAAACAATCTAGGATATTTTGTTCTGTATCCAAAGGAAGTTCTTTTTCCTCATTTCTTCGCTTAACAAGCCTTCTGGAAGTGTTGACACTGAGTATATCCTGTGCCTGCCTTCTGGAAGTGTTGACACTGAGTATATCCTGTGCCTGCCTTCTTCCTATGGCTGATTTCCTGCTACTTCTCCTGTGAAGATATCAACTTCTTGCACACTTGAGGAGCTGTAAGGTGACTGCACTTCTTCCAACCTTTGTCTCTTCTACTATGGTTCTTCTCTTTGAACCTCTTGCCTTTTCTTCGACTATGAATCCTCAGGAATGCTTTTCTCCTTTCCACATTTTGCTCTTCCTTGTGGAATTGTTTCTTCTTTGGCTTGAGCTCCCGATGACCCCTCAATGGCATCATCTTGGATTCCAAGTCTCCCATCAAATTCTAAGTCAGGTGGGTGTTCTTTACCTTCAACTTACTAATGTGACGCTCAACTCAGTGCCTTGTGAATTTTGTAAATCCAAATCAACAATTTCTAGTTTTGACTAGTTAGGTGCTTAAATTGGATTATCTTTTTCCTTTTCATAATCAGGGTGAACAGTGTTCACATCCTCTTCTACCTGATCTGGAACTTGGATGATTTTGCATATCCTTATCATCTTTAGAGACAACATGGAAAACATTATTTTCCTAATCGCATAATCATCCTTGGCGTTAGCCCAATAATCTTCCAGTTGTATCCTATGCCTGTGCCTCATGCCAACCACCATTCTTATCTTATCGTACGGTCAAAATTTGATCTTGTAATGTGGGGTGTGAGGTGGAAGAATTGCAGTTCCTCCGCGGACTTCTCCGTTGCTGCCAATTATGGGCACAATTCATCATAATCTCCCATGATAATCGAAAATTCGAGCCCACCGTTGTTTTTCTAAATTTCGTCATAGGCAATCAGTTGTCTTGTTACTTCAAGCAGCACGATTTTATCTATTGGGTATCTTGGGAGCCTATAGTGCTGGGAAAAGAATCCCTAAACCCGGATGTGAGTTTCGAGAACTAGATGAACCAAGCCTCGTACTTCTTCACCAATTTCCTCGCAACCTGTGACAACCTTTTGTGAACACCTCCCTGTAAGGACCGGACAATGTGCATAGTGAAGGTGTTGTTTGCTTTCCTGAAATAAGTAGTGTTGTACAGGTGCAACTGTGGATAGCATCCATGGACTTTTAATTGTCCTGGACCGCATCCCATGGGTCCTTTGCTTGATAGTCCACTGAACTTGCCCATTCTTGCAAACGTATAAACAATGTATGAGCTCATGTAGAAGGATTGGGACTGATTCAAATTCTTCAGTTGTTCGTCTAGGTTGTTACTGATCATCCTCGCCCAATCCACCACCTTTAAGGCATCCATCACTTCCTCAATGAAGTAAAACATCCATGGCTCAAAGATGAACGTCTGTGGATATCCCATAATCCGACTCATCATCAACACGAGATCATTGTACTCTTGCTTGAAGTCCATGCTGATGAGCTGCTTGGGCATTTTGGAATGGTGAGGCTTTGGCTTTTGCATCCATTTTTTGTTGATGATTCTAACGCACCCTTCTATTCCAGAGTCATAGAGCATGGCCGCCCCTTCCTTAGTCTTGAACATCACGAATTAAAACGTGGTGATTCCAAAAGCCTCACCAATTGCCTCAACGGTGACATTTGCCAAGAGGTTGCCATCAAGTGCCAAAACTACTCTTCTCTCGACGTCGTATTGTTTTGCGCATTCAATGATCAGCTTTGGGCATTGGATGGCAGGAGGGAAACTAGCAACTGCCACAATTCCACTTCTAACTATCTTCTTGGCGACAGCTGACAAAGGATGTCTATCAAGACCAAATATTCTTTTCCTAAATTCTTCCAACTTGATTGTTCCTAAGTTGGTGTCACTAACTTCCCTCCACTTTGAAATGATCTTTAACTCAAAGAGGAATCCTTTTTGTTCATTTTTTATCTGCGTTTACCTAGAAGTGTTTGCCACCTTGCTTGACTCTGCCATTTCATTTCCTGCAAAATAAAATAACTAACATTAAATTCATGCTAAGGAAATTTAAAAAATCCACCAATGGAAGAATTCCATGTGGCATATTCCAGACTTGGAATAAATATAAACCTCTGAAGATAAGAACTTCTGGATGAAGAAAAACCATGCCTCGACTATTTTCACGCCTTGCTTCTTCATTAAATTCTCCAAAATGCATTGTGAAGAATGAACTCTCATGCCTTGTTTAGGAAATTCGCCCACCAAGTTGCCAAGTTGGCACTAAGACAAATTTGGCAACCGCATTAATTTTTTCCCAAACATATCTCGTATTTCCATTGTGAGAGGGAGATGACTTATCATTCCAGTGGACCCCACTCATCATACTTGACTTCAAAAATAGGAACTTCCATTATGTCTTGAGTTATGCCTCATTAATGAGGAGTATTCCATTTTGCATGCTTCAAACTTGCCTTCCACACATTTCTTTCTATCTTGGGTGCATCCTAGATAGGAAAGAGGATTTTCTTTTGCATTTTGGTGCCAATTCCATTTTTGGGTGGAAGATTCTTTCTCCCAGCTTGGGCGCATTGTGGGTGACCTAAGGCACCATGCCTTACTAAAATTTCAAATCTCCATTACTTGAGAAATGCTTGGGCACACATCCAGCTTGGAGGAGGATTTTCTCTATACTTTGCCATTTTTTCACTTTCCAAGACTTCTGGCATGCTTGGGTGCATTCAGGACCCAAAGAAAGATTTTCATGTGCAAGGAAAATTCCTACTTGCCTAGGGAATTGCGCCCACCAAGTCATCCTAGGTGCACTTTGGAGGCAAAGAAGGATTTTAGGAATTTTGGAAAATTCCTCTTCTTCGGAATTGTGCCCAAGGAGTCAATCTGGGTGCATCTGGAGCCTGGAGGAGGATTTTTGAAATGGAGCATAATTCCTCCTCTTCTTGGGAATTGCACCCAAGTTTCTTCATACTTGGTCCTTTTGAGGAGGATTTCTAGACAAGTCAAAATTTGATCACCAGCTTGCTCATCTACATTTCCGGATTTAGATGCTCGGGATCTTTTTGCAATCAGTGCATCGGTTGTTGCTAGGGGTAGACCTTCTAAACATAGTAAGTTCTTCCAAACACAAAATTAGGGCAAACAGAGACACAATGAAACTTACTAAAAATAGACACTGCTAAAAATAGTAAGTTTGTTTAAACTCAAAATTAGGCCAATCGGGGCTACAATGAAACTTACTAAAAATAGTAAGTTCTCAAAAAATGCTCAAATTTCACTAGTAGCTTCCTTGAAAGATTTCCTTTTCAACACTTAGCTCAAATTTCACTATGTCCTAGATTACTAGCTTTTTTTCTAAGTCTGAAGGAGAAAAACCCTAAAATAGACAATACTTGCTTCCAAATAGCCAAATTTCATCAAAACACTTCTAGACTTAGCCAAAATTCATCAAAACGCTTGGCAACTTGAGGAGATTAAGGAAATTGCTGCCAGACTACCCAAAAAACTCACAACCAAAAGACCAAGTGGACAAAAATGTATGGTGTCCCCTTTGGAATGGGGTGATGTGTGATTCCGAAGTTCTCTTCCTTTGCTCCCCTTCTTTCTCGGAACTCCAGAACCCTGAGGTTCCGAAGTTCCTTCCTTAGCCCTTTTTTCAGTTCCCCAGAACTCCGGAGCCCTGAGGTCCCGAAGTTCCCTGCTACTCTCTTTTCTCCTTCCCGAAACCCCGAGGTTCCGAAGTGTTGATTTTATGGTAGTGCTCGTTAACCATAGGCAAACATCAGATTTGTTGCCTTCCCAACCATAGACGATAAGCTCTTATCATCACCCCCAAGCACACTACATGATCTTCATGTTATTGAATTCATATCTATTGATGCAATCATGACCTTGCATATATATGAATCAATACCTCCTAATAGACCTCAAGTCGGCTATATACTTTTGGCGCTAAGGATAGGGTCAGACCTATATATTACAAGTTACATATGAGTCTCCCTTAGTTGCAAGTTACATTTAACTTAATCACAAGTTACACATAAGTGGTTCGCCCAAATAGAACCTACCCCAAATTAGACTCATACGATTGAGATATCCAAATGCCAAGGCCGACAGGGCACTTGGCATTTTGTGCACTAGGTCGGCCCTAGAAGGGATCCAACGTAGCTACACAACAACACTCCCTCTTAGCTAGGGAGGATTCCTTCTAAATAACCAAGTCACATAGTGACTACCACCATGGCTACTCCCAAGAATAATACGTTCACCATAGCTACTCCCAGAGGGTGAACAAGCACATCATGGAATTTCTTCTATGATACGCACCATACCTACTCGCATAGCGTGGGCTCACCATGCCTACTCGCAGAGGGTGGAAGAGGGCTTTCACCTCAACCTTCTCCCAGAGAAGGATGCATTACCACCATGCTTGCTCGCAGAGGGTGGCCCCACCATGCCTACTCGCAGAGGGTGGAACGAGGGCTCTAACCTCAGACTTCTCCTAGAGAAGAATGCATCTCCACCATGCCTACTCGCAGAGGGTGGAACAAGGGCTTTAACCTCAGACTTCTCCCAGAGAAGAATGCATCTCCACCATGCCTACTCGCAGAGGGTGGATCCACCATACCTACTCACAGAGGGTGGAACGAGGGCTTTAACCTCACACTTCTCCCAGAGAAGAATGCATCTCCACCATGCCTACTCGCAGAGGGTGGAACGAGGGCTTTAACCTCACACTTCTCCCAGAGAAGAATGCATCAACAAGGGATTGCACCTCGAACTTCTCCCTCACAGAGAAGAACTCATTAACAAGGGATTGCACCTCATTCTTCTCCCTCACAGAGAACTTATTAACAAGGGCTTTCACCTCAAATTTCTCCATCACAGAGAAAAATGCATTAACCAAATCTTCATGATGACGTGGCTCCCTCTGAAGCTGGAATGTCAGGCTTCCTCTAAAGCTGATATGTCAAGCTCCCTCAGAAGCAGATATCAACCTTCTGATCTCTTCGTCCAAGGTTACTTCTGACGATATGTTAGACTCCCTCTGAATGCTGATTCTTCCTCTGTGAAGAAATGCAAGCAATCTTCCTTCCTTGAATGCAATCTTTGATTCGTCCTGGAAGCATTTTAGAGAGATATAATGATAGTCAAGGGAAATGTCTATACATGATTCACTATTCAATGATGTAGCATTACAAACATAAAGAGTACTCATCTTTTATAATTTTGCTCAGCAATGGAATTTCCATTCACTTGGATTGATCACACCGAAGCACCTAGTGATGATCTAATGGCTGCATGGCCTTTGGCCTTTGCCATCACTCATCATCTGTCCACAATATCTGCTCCAAGCATAGCTTAAGCATCATCTGAAGAACTGCCTTTAATACCATCCACAACAAAGTGATGGACCAGCCACATAAATGCGACAGAAATCCACTTGTAGCAGGGTGTGCCAGAATGCTAAGCTGCAATGCCCATCCTAGGACAAACTTCAGATGATCTTCAAGAGCGACATAAGTAAGAACTCGAATAACTGGACCTTCAGTTGCAATATCATCCAATGCCTATGCAAGCTTCAGCGAAACGAATGCTTCATGTGACTCTCGAAGCTTCTAGGATGATGTGAGAGTTGTTGCAAGACGTTATTGCGCGGAGGCCTTCTCCACCATTCCTGATCGTTAGGTGCCTCCATTCGCTTTCGTCCCCATACGCACACATTTCACATTTGTGTACGGCTTAATGTGATCATCACAAAACTCGCCACTAAGTTGTTGCTCAATCTCAACCTTCCATTATACTGAGCAGTTGATAGCACATGTACCGACTCGCGTCGCTTCGTTGAATCCTCAGAATGCTTACTGCCACCTTGCTGATGTCTCTAGCCATGAGCGTCGTGAAGTGAGCGAACTCCGTCACTTTCATTGGTTAGTAAAATGTTACGATCGCCGGAGAGAATCCTCCACAACATGTTCTCCTCCCCGAATGAAGAATTCGAATATACAATGTTAAAACGGACAAAGATCTCCATAGCAACTCCACTTACCATTAGCATTTCGATACCAAGCTCGGCAACTTTCAACGCCAAGGCATCAAACTGAATCTGTCATTGAGCATTGACGATAGATCTATGGCGATCATCGACACCTCAATGGTCATTACTCGCCGCAGAGCATATGTGATACTCACGACTGAGTTGAGAGGCTCGATAATCGACTTTTGCCTGCACTTAGATTTCTCAGTCTGCAAACTACTTTGATTGAACTCCCTCAAAAGCACAAGATCTACCTTCAAGTGGTTAGGCTCTATAGAAGGAACCCGCTCTGATACCATGTTGAATTTATGGTAGTGCTCGTTAACCATAGGCAAACATCAGATCTGTTACCTTCCCAACCATAGACGATAAGCTCTTATCATCACCCCCGAGCACACTACATGATCTTCATGTTATTGAATTCATATCTATCGATGCAAGGTCATTGATGCAATCATGACCTTGCATATATATGAATCAATACCTCCTAATAGACCTCAAGTCAGCTATATACTTTTGGTGCCAAGGATAGGGTCAGACCTATATATTACAAGTAACATATGAGTCTCCCTTAGTTGCAAGTTACTTTTAACTTAATCACAAGTTACACATAAGTGGTTCGCCCAAATAGGACCTACCCCAAATTAGACTCATACAACTGAGATATCCAAATGCCAAGGCCAACAGGCCACTTGGCATTTTGTGCACTAGGTCAGCCCTAGAAGGGATCTGACGTAGCTACACAACAACACGAAGTTCTTTCCTTGTCTTCCCCACTTCGGGAACCTGAGTTTCCGAAGTCCTCGGACTTCTTTCCGGCTAGCAACATTTTCGGATGGCGTGATCAACACTCAAAGCTTTAAATGCTCCGATGACTTTTGTGACTTGTGCACCTTCTTTTGTGGAGCCACAAGGGTGCATTTAATGTTTTTGGCAGGATTTCCATCAAGAGAGGTACATGGCCATGCTTGTTGTGGTGACTATGTCATGTCTGCATGCTCTAACTTTGGAAGGTCAATCAATCCACCCTTCTCAGTGTTGCCTTTTCAGGGTATGTCTAGGTTGCTTGCATGTACAGAAGTCAAGTGCATGCACTTCCATGCACTTCCATGCACTCCCAAACTGACATTTCCCTGCACACACAGGGGTCATGATCACTCTTGTAACCATTTTTCTATATAAAGGTTGTTAAGCCTCATTGTAAAGAGTTCTCTCGTTGCTAGCTTGAGCTATTCTATGCTCTTTCACTTCTCTTGTATTTATCTTGCATTTATGCAACTGTAAGTTTGGCCATTGGCCTTATAATGAATTGAAATCACCATTCTTGCCTTCCTTCAACTTATGTATGTTGTCTATGTTTCCTTACCTTCATCATAGGTGTATGTTTTGCGACTCTTCTCTCATATATGATGTGTTTACTTGTTTTCTGAGTGTGACTTGTGGGAAATCTTCTCCCCTTTGACATTCAGCAAATTCTAACCTCCATACATGCGTTGGGGTCACTCATACAACTGAAGTTTGTGCATCTCCTAGGTATTTCAGTTGATTCTTTGTGTCATTTCGGGTAGGGAGAAGAACAATCTCTTCTTGGTGCATCACCTCCTTTTGTTTTAAGCATTTCTCTCTTCCCTTTACCTCTGCAAGTTGTTAGAATAGGCTTAGGAGTAAGTTTCGAAGTATTGAGTTGGTTCAACACCCACATTTGGATTGAGAAGGAAGTCGGCCTTCTCCGGAGATTCAACCCCCTTGCGCAAGGTCCCACACTTCGGGGTTGTTTCCATGTTTCACAAGGTTGCTAAGTTGATAACTCAACAAGGGTGCGAGCTTTTGTGAAAACAGTGACATTATTACACCATGTTACCTTTTCAAGCTTTCTTTGTCTTGTGTTGAAGCCTATAGCTTCCCACTTATTTGTGCATCCAAGATCTAACACCTTTTCTTTTGCTAAAATTTCTCCATTTTCCAATGCATCCAACACAGTCAGGAATGCTCTTATTCTACTTAACATTCCATGTGCTCTTTTGTTTGAGTCTAAAAGCTAAAGATTGACAAAAATCCCTCATCGATTCTATCCACCCTCTTTCCTTTTTGCAAATCCTACTATATCTACCAAGCTCTCAACATAGGACCCAATGTACAATAAAAACATCATAATAAAGCCATTCAATATGTCTCACTAACCCTTTTCAAAATGTTCCATAAGTCTTTAGTTCTTGTTTGGAATTGGAACATCCCTATAAATTTCATAATTAGATGGAATTCTCCACATTTCTGCTCAAATCCGATTTCCAGTAGTATTTCTACCTCCTTTCATGTTGCAATGGTTTCTTCATAAGTACCCAACTATTTAGCTATCATTATCTTAACAATATCATTAAGAGTTCAAATCCTTTCTTTTTAATCTAGAAATATCCTTTGCATTTCCCTAAGGTAATCCTCCAGGTTCAGCACGCCATTGTAATTTGGAAGTTTCACATTTGACACTCCCCTTTCTATTCTCTTTAATCTTATAACAATTAATGTTTCAAAGTATCTATAGAATTAGTTTTTATTTTTGTTATAAAACTCTGTATCTTTCCCAACCTTGTGTTGAGTTCGGCTTATGCCCAAGCTTCTATTTTTGCCACTTAATCTACTTCCATGGATTCTCTCTCCAAGCTAATTTGTCCATCTTCTCTTGCATCTAAATCTTGATTTGCTAATGCTATCTTATCAATAGCATACACACTTCTAATATTCTCAAAATCAAATTTCTTGCTATCATCATCTCAAACGTTTTCAAACCATGCTAGTGCCAAACACATATCTAACAACAAATGTGCTATCACATCATTCCCCTCTAAGGTGATTTTTTCATTCCTAGAATCCAACAATCTATAAACCACTCCAAATTCAATAAAATTAGATGTGACTTGATTCTCATTTATAGCAAATAACTTCAAAATATACCTTTTATTTAATCCCATCAACATACCATTATCTAACAATATGTCATAATTGATTGCAAGGAGCTTTGGCCTACCCATCATTTCTAAGTGAACTAAGACCTACAAACTATATCGTTGGGAAGAGTAAACTAAGGCCTAGAGACTCGAGACTATTTTTACTCTATTGTGAGGTTTTTATTGTAAGTTATCTAGAAACCCTAAATATTAATTTAATTTCCATTTATTTGTTATAGCAGCATAATTCACATGTATAGATTGTTATCATATCAATCCCAATTAGAAAGGACCTTTGTCGAAAAACATGTTATCCTAGAGGCAAAGAAAGGGGAGTTGGTTTGCAAGCATTGCAAGATGAAAATTAGAGGGAGAGGCATTAGTCAATTGAAATATTACCTCACACAAATACCATGAACGATGTTTGTTTTGTGCCTAGTTGCACCTCTTGATGTTGTGCATAAGGTACAAAATCAATTAGAGACATTTGACCTACAAAAAATTTTAAAAAGAGGCAAACAGAGGAAATGAGATCCATTCATGGAGACTCTTCTTCTTCAATTCCTCCATTCTTTGGATCGTCAACCACTTGTGATCCAATTTGAGGAGGTTAAATTGGATCACCAAGGCTGAGGATCTCATCTTCAACAAGGAGAACTACATGGGTTGATCAAACAGATCTAAAGGCAATAGTAGCCATGGCAAAGGAGGATAGAGCACAAGTGATCCCATTGAATGCTGAGACAAGTGATGCAAGCCCCTCTAAACCATATTTATACTTTTAGTTTGATATTTGCTTTAATGCTATGGATTATGGATTTCGCAATCCATGAGTTTTGTATACACTTGACAATATTTATATATTTAAAAAAATAGTTTCCCTCTACTAAAATCTACTTTTATAGTCATGTAACTGAGGACACTTGTGTACATAACCAAAGTAGCTTCTATTTGATTAGTTTATAATGTCTTTAAAGTTTATTTATTGAAGGGTGCATGATAAAAGATTTAGATCCTTTAAAATCTCTACATTTCATAGTTTTTTCAATCTACCAAGTCTTGGCCAAGTCCAAATTCGAGTCAAAATTAAGTTGTTGCATCCATAGATGGAATACTTGCAAAGTACTCGGCGAGTTTTTTTGCTCTGACAGTATTTGCGACTTTAACTCGCAGAGTTTTTGGGAAAAACTCGCCGAGTTTTTTGTGAGTTTTTCACAAAAACTCAGCAAGTCTTCGGAAAAAATTCGGCTCCAAAAAAAAAAAGGCCCAAACATGTCAAAAAAATATCTAAGTTGTTTTTTCAAGTCTCATTCTTTTCATTATAGAATATATACATGAAATATAACATTTAAATATAAGGAAAAAGACTAGTTATATTTCATGTATATATTGGCAAGATGTTTGAGAGTGGTTTCAGATCTATAGGAGTTCTAATGCAAATTCTAGGTTTTAGAAGATCTTTGAAATTTTCAGACAGTCAAATTTCAATAACCAGTAGGCTCCTATTAGCATAAGTCACCTTTCAATATGTCTTTTTCCTTTCTTATACTGTTATATTTCATGTATATATTGGCAGGATGTTTGAGAGTGGTTTCAATGTGTAGGAGTTATAATGCAAATTCTAAGTTTTAGAAGATCTTTTAAATTTTCAGACTTAGTCAAATTTCAGCAACCAGTAGGCTCCTATCAGCATAAGTCACCTTTCAATATATCTTTTTCCTTTCTTACACTGTTATATTTCATGTATATATTGGCAAGATGTTTGAGAGTGGTTTCAAATCTGTAGGAGTTATAATGCAAATTCTAAGTTTTGGAAGATCTTTTAAATTTTCAGACTTAGTCAAATTTCAGCAACCAGTAGGCTCCTATCAGCATAAGTCACATTTCAATATGTCTTTTTCCTTTCTTATACTTTAAGTTATATTTCATGTATATATTGGTAGGATGTTTGAGAGTGGTTTCAAATCTGTAGGAGTTATAATGCAAATTATAGGTTTTAGAAGACCTTTTAATTTTCAGACACTCAAATTTCAGTAATCAGTAGGCTCCTATCAGCATTCTCTCGCTCTCTCTACCTCACTCACTTTATCCACCCCGAATTCTAGACCTATCTATCTTCCTATCACTCTTCCTCCATCTCTCTCTACCACTCTCTATCTCACTCTCGACTCTCTCCGCCAAGATCTAGACCTATCTCTCTACCTCTCTCTCTCTCACCCTGAGACCCCTGCAAGGGATGCTACGCTCAACCTCATTTTGGCGAGGTGGAGGCGGCACATCGGACTCCTAGGACTAGACCCTCTGGTTTTATCTCTCCCCTATTTTTCACTAGAGCTAAGAAGAGAAAGATGTAAAATGTTTTGATGTAGTATTTACTTTTAGTTTTAGAAAAACAATTTGCTGTTTCATTTTGTTTTAGTCTATCAGCCACCAGCATTCCATAAGAAGATGCCATTTTGTACCCAGTTTGCATTTAAATCAATCAAATATATCTAGACTCAGCTTGTTTCTTTTGTGTTCTCATTTATTGACTCATTGGATGCATCTCCTCACTAAATTTTTCAAAAAAATGCATTTCTCATTAAATTTAAGTAATTTTTTAAGTTGCCAAGTTTTTTGCCGAAACCTGGCCGAGTTTTTCTCGAGTTTTTTTTTTCAGGCCTTGGCGAGATTTTGCTTTTGGCCAGTAGTTCAACTATGGTTGCATCCAAGTCTTGTAAGAAAACTATATATTTTCAATTACATACATAAGCTACGCTCTACACATGCAAGTAAATAGATGAATGAAGTTCACATAACACACAAATGAACATACTTAGTTATCCATGAGTAAATCCATCTATTTCTTTATTAATCTCAAAAGATATCTTGCAAAAGCTTTAAAAGAAATTGACAATTGTCTGAATCACAAACAAACTAGAAGTAACACCTAAATCACAAAGTGTGATTGAGAAGATCAATGAAATCTTCAAAAACATATGCAACACACATAGAGACATTCACCAAATGTTGGATTTGCATGTTGTACTCAATCTTATTGGATCAAAACAATACATTACAATTTGGGACAAAACGCAAGTTATTACAATGCAAAAATGCCTTTACCCTTGTGCTAGACATGGACACTGATAGCCTAGAAGTTCCTTTCTCTCTACTCACAACTCTATAGCCTTTTTGCCATCCTTTTCACAAAGAAAATCATGAAAAAATATACCATTCAGCACTAAAGAGGAACCCAGGGAGAAGATCTATAGTCACTTGCAACTACAGATATTACTCATACCTACTTGCATCATCATCACATGGCCATGTACAAAGAAATGTGTAAGGTTTTGGTTGCATTCATCTTGAGTCCTTTAATGGAATTCTAAATCATGCAAGGAGTAGATAAGCCTCATTCCAATGATGGTATGAAAATTTGACTATGAACCAAATAATGTTGCCTTTGAGTGTCTTGCAAAGCTAAATGAACTTCTAACTATTGACTAGCCATTATTAACCTTTACAAATGAGGAGACTAAGCCTTATATAGAGAGCTCATTACATTTCAATGGCTCAAATTGATTCTCAAATCAATGGCCAAGATTTTACAATAAAACCCTAATTAGGGTTTGTTACAACGAACTCCTTGACCAATGAGATAATTACAATAAATAGGACACATCCTTCTTTGAATGCCGACAAATGAGTGATGAGGTTAGGTACATTGAACTTTGTGCCTCCACATATGGTAGTTATCCTCCTTGTTGGATGAGACAAGTACATTGAATCTGGACGATTTGACTTGGAATGATGTGATTGGGTTGAAGATGACTAGGCACCACCTCAACTTGCTTATCTTGCAAATCATCACAAAGTGTTTTGAGATTGAGACAATATCTCTTGATATTCAACATTTCCAATTGCTCCTTGATGAATGTGACGATGATGAGAGATATTCCCAAATTGCATCATCTTATATGATTTGATCGTTTTCACCTATCCTTCTTCATACTTGGGAATTCACTTTATGATGTGTTTCACCTTTCCAACCTTGGAATCCTTCCCCTTGTCCGCTCTTGACCTTGATCCTTGTGTTGATGTAGAGATATCTCCATGGTGTACTAGTCTTCAACCTTGGATTTCCGGACGAAATTCAAGATAATTGTGAAATTTCCTCCTCTTCATTGCTCTATCTTGATGTTGTGAATCCTCCATTGCATCATTGTGAAATCCTCTTCGTGCTATCATTGAGGGTCTTTGCCTTAGTCGAGTCCTTGTGCACTTGCTTCCTTGTTTTGCACATGTCGAATTCCTTGATGTCCCCCTTCTGCATGTTGTTGATGAATTATCTATCCACCCTCTTGTGTGACTTGAACCGCGACCTCTTCATTGTTGTAGCATCTTCATTTTGCTTCCTTCCATACGTTTCACTCTTTTGAACCTCGAATGCCTTTTGAATTCGTGTGAATCCATCCTTTACTTGAATGTGTTGATCTCCTTCTTATGTGGTGAAGCTTTCAACCTTGATGTTGGGTCCTTCATCCATCTTGCCCTTGTATCAAACCTGAAAGAGGAAAACATTTAATCAATAAAAACTCAATCCCACACACCCTTATTCCATAAACAAAAAAAAACATCAATCCTTAAGCAATCAAACATTAATGCCTTTCAAATCTGGAAGTAACCCCCTTAGGTCTGGAAATAATTATGCTGACTTGAAATCTGATCAATCCTGCAAACATGATTTGCTCCAAACTAGGATTTTCTCAGCTCTGTTTTGGACAGGAAATTCACTTTCAATCAGGTTAGGTCCATATTTCGCTCCAAAACAGGTTCTATTGATTCATTAAAATGTCTGATTGCCCAAGGGACTGCTGGTATTTACTTCAAAACACTGATAAAATTTGCCTTAATGATGTCTGCTATTCGCACCACATTTGCTGGACAAAATTGTCTCCAAACTCTCCTGAAGTTCGCTGCAGGTCTGCCTGGATAAATCGCCTCAAACAATGCTGAAACAGCCCTTAATTTACTTTCAATTCACACTTAGGTCTACATAAATCTTGCCCTGATTTTGAATTTTATCTGTGCTGAAAATGAAATATTTTATTGTAGAATGATTTCTCCATCTTATATTTATATGCACTATGGGCAAATTGCTCATTACACCCCATGGGATAGGTCAGCTAGGCCATATTTTGCTCTAATTCCGAATTCAAATTACCTTATGGTCAACCCCTCTCCAAGGTCGGCCAGCCCTTTAAATTGTTTGTTCTTCAATCAGGTCGGCTAGCTTAAGAATTATATTTGGATAGATTTCCTCCAAGTCGGTCTCCTTGTCATCTTATACCCTTCTTGCGCAGAATGTATAAGTATAGGGTGGAATCTCACCATCACCATGCAATCCAAATCAATCAAAATTAAATCCGCTCTACTCTGCTAATTAGATCTGCCTGTGAATTAGGGTTAGATATCATTGCCTTAAGTCCGAGTTTCTTGTGATGCTTAGGTCTGATTTCTGAGTTTGCCATTTACCTCTTAATATCTGATTTCATGAATATAGGTCTGATCTGAGGTATCTTTAGGTCTGATTAGGTCCTTTAGAGGTCTGATCTTCATCTCATTTGAGGTCCTCACTCAAGCCCTCAAGGTTGTGGATTCCTTGAGGTCATGGAATCCCACCTGCAACTTGACTTATGGAATTTTCTTGTGTTTTCTCCTTTCATCATTCAATCTTGACTCCATTTCTTTCACTCTCACATCACTTATTGTTCTTCGTTCTTACTTCAAGTAGGCATTCATTTGCTAAAACATAGGATATTTCACTCATCCTCACAAGGTTGTGGATTTGAGCAAGTCAAGGACAAATGTTGATCTTTGTTGGTGTAATTATTTATTCATCTTTGATATAATTACACTTTACTTAAGTTTACTTAGGTACGTGTATAACATTGTAGTTTGCATATGAGACACTTAGGGAGATGTGCATACATTGGGAGTGTGTATGTAAGAGAATTTCCACCTTTTATGGTGTGATCTTGTTGTTACTTTATCATATCCACTTATTGTGGGATGATAATTCCACCTTCGGTGGGTGATCCACCTCGTGTGGAATATTTTACTATTTCTCCTACCTACCCCTACCTACCTTTGCATCTCATTGAGCCACATGTCATCATTGTGTGCTCTCTTGTCTCTTAGCCTTGCCTTTATAAGCAAGCTCATCAATCATTGTATGTAATATTGATGATCCAGTTGATCTCTTTTGCATCTTGATAGGAATACAGTTTATTGTTGTCACATATTTTATCTTTCTTGTTATTGTGCTATCTATTGGTCTCTTTGATCTTGGTTGCTTCAAGCATAATCTCACATGGTATCAGAGCAGTTGGAGCACCTTTGCATAGCCTTTGGAGAGATTTTATTGCATCTTTGAAGGAGGTCAAGAGGCATATCTAAGCAGCATCTTATAGAGGCGTCCTAGACCAGATCCGACCTCACCATTGCATCCGGGTGGCCGTTTCCATGAATTTTGACTATAAATTTGCCTATATTGGGTGAAAATCAGATTTTGGCCATTGGAAGAAAAATTCAGCCTATTACGCTGTACGGTACGATTTTTCAAAAAATAAAAAAAATTATTATTTTCTGCGAATTATTTTAATTTTACATTTTATTTTATTTGCAATTTTTTGAAAATTGTATTGAAAAGTTTCATTTAAAATTTTTTTAAAAATCAAAAATTTTATATTTGTGGGGGTGGTTGTGTCACCCCTGCCCCATCGTACCCGTACTGCATTTTATTAGTTGCAGGATCTGTTATTTTGGCGGTCCCCACCACTGTTCACGCCACTACTGGCCACCTATCCTCCAGCAGACTTCCTATCGGCTGCACCATCCACACCAGCACAATTTTGTTTCCCGGCCCCGCTCCAATCGCCGGTGATTCACCTCTGGCTCCACTAGTCCCCACTCCGGCATCATCCTTCGCCGACATCAACTTCTCTAGCGACCACCACTTCGCAATCTCCTGTCAATCGTTCTGCCCCTGCACTCTCTGTGACCACCACTTCGCGATCTCCCGGTCGCCGTCTTTTTTCCGTCAACGGGCCTCCTTGCCGCCAGGCTATGCTTAGACCTCCCGGACCTTCGGAGAGCAGCCACTAGGTGGCGGCTATATATTTGTCGGGCCCGCTGCACAGCTTTTGCCACACGGAGGGTATCGATTGCACCACGTCATCCGCCCAGGTGGCAACTCCAAGTTAGCACGCCACACTTTGCCCAGTCAATTGTACACATTGCCAAGTCGCCTGCCACGTGTTGCGCCATATCATCTTCCCGTACTATACAGTCAACAGCCTAGCACCACACGTCATCTGCCACGGCACCCTGCACACTCAGCGCCGCGTCATCTTTTTCGTACTGTACGAAACCTATCAGAATCTACCACATCATCATTCCATACTATACAAAACCATTGAGATCTTGCCACGTGTCATCCCAGTCAACGACACGTCATCCTGTCGTACGCCACGTGTCGTCTTCTGATTCGACCACGTCAGCAATCCATACATGTTTGACCTTTTTCACACATCGCCCCATTGCAAATGGGGACCCTCCCTTTTTCCTGCTTTCTAGGGTTTTTGTTAGAGCCTTGTGACCTTCCGACATCATTATTGTCAAGTTTGTCAGTTTTGAGCAACCTGAGTTTTGAACATCATGAGTCAGTGTGTGCGAGCCATGGTTAGAACAAAGTCTAGACATCATCATTGTGTCTAGAAAGCCCGAAGGACGAAGATCACAATTGATTTGAGCTAATTTGGACAACTTTCTATTTTTTGGAAAGTTTTGCTTTCTGCTTTTTCCTATTTTTTAGGAAGTTTTGTTTTTGGCATTTTGAGCACGATCCCTGGATTGACTATTTTTAGAAAGTTTTTCCTATTTTTTAGGGAACCTTGTTTTTTTTCTATTTTTAGAAAGTGGATCTAGGGTTTGCACTGTTCACGCTGAAATACATTGAAATGATCAACAAATTCCTCCTAAAATCCAAGTTTTGCCTCAAAAAGCTAATCTCCTAAATTTTAGGAACCTCGAAGAATTCAGTGAGTGATTAAGGCATGGTTTTCAAATTTCAAGATAATCCGGTAAAAGTTACACAAGTAGTGGAGATTTCAAGTTTTGGTCATGAGGTTTCGGATCTTCATGAAGTCTGCCTTGATGTTGATGCACAAGTTTGTTCAAGTCTGCCTTGGGAAAGGTGAGGTGAGTCGTGACCTTCAAAAGGTCTGCCCTATCATGAGTTGAAGTGCGAGCTAGGGTTGAAGTTCACCCTATCATGAAGAAAGGTGAAGCAAAGTCCATCCAAGGTGATGAGTGATGGTGCCTAACTTCAGCAAAGTCCACCCTCCAAGGTTCCCAAGATGAGTAAAGTCTGCCCTATCATGAAGAAAGGTGAAGCAAAGTCCGTCCAAGGTGATGAGTGATGGTGCCTAACTTCAGCAAAGTCCGCCCTCCAAGGTTCCCAAGATGAGTAAAGTCCACCCTATCATGAAGGAAGGTGAAGCAAAGTCCGCCATGTGCAAGAAGGAGAGAAGTGATAAAGTCCGCCAAAGAGGAATGAAAGTAGCATGTGGAAGGTGCCTAACTCCCCTAAAGTCCACCCACCTGCAAATGAAAGGTTCTCAAAGATGACAAACTCCGCCCTCAAGCAATGAGCCATAAAGATGAGAAAGTCCGCCCTAGCAAGAGTAAAATGGTGCACAACCTTGGTGAAGTCCGCCCAAGAGAATAATCAAGGTGCACATCCCTCATCAAGTCCACCTAGAACACATTCAATGGTGCATCAAATCAGTGAAGTCCGCCTGATTTGCAAGGTAATGTGGTGCATGAAATTTGTCAAGTCCGCCCTAGGGAATGGTTGCAAAGTGCACAAGTCAAACAAAGTCCACCTTAGGAAGAAAGTTGAAGGGTCCAATGCAAGGTAAAGTCTGCCATGAGTCATGAAGAGAGCAAAGTCCTCCCTCTGCTGCAGATGAAAGGTTCTTAAGTGAATTGAACTCCGCCCAAGAGTATAACATGAAGTGCACAAACTCATGGAAGTCCACCTAGCAATATGGAGTGGTGCATGAAATAGACAAAGTCCGCCCAACTCATAAGGAATGGTGCACACATCCCTCTAAGTCTGCCCTACCTCAAGTGCAAGAAGAAACACTTCAAGTAAAGTCCGCCCAGCAACATTTTGCAAAGGGAAACAAAGTCAGTCAAGTCCGCCCTCATGAGAACATGTTAAATTTAGAGAGAAGGAATATTCCTATGTGATATCAGCACAATCTCTTGATCAAGTTCGAACTAAGTGCAGATTTGGAAAGTTTTTGAAAGAATAAATTGGAAGATCAAATTCGATTTGCAGACTGAAAACCAAAATAGAAACTTCTATTCAGACTGAGATTTATAATTTAGTTCAACTGAGATTTAATTTAGAAACTTTCTCTTGCACTTTGAAGGACTAAAGACTAAGTAGAAACAAAATTCAAGAGGATCTTCTTTGTTTCTAAATGAAGAATTCAAACTCTATACAAATACTTCATTCATTTCTTTCATTTCAACAATTCAAGTCTGGAGAGCAAGATACTTGAAGTGAAGATTATTTCAAAGCTTCAGGAATAGTTCAAGGATTTTTCTAAGGCATTTACAAGAGGAAGAAGTGAAGATTTTCACACCAAGCATCCTTTCTACTCATATTTTCTGAAATTTTGAAGGTGACAGGGGTATTCAAGGCAGATTGGTTAAGTTTTTCAATCTAATTTTCAAATTTTGATGAAGTTTTCATGGAAAATGGAGCTGGTTTTCACAACTTAGATTTTGACATTCATTTCACGAATTTTGGGACTAAGTTGTTCATTTTCAGAGCAATCAAAGACACATTTCACTCCCAAACCTTCAAGTCAGATTGAGTTCTCAAGGGTTTCTAAAATTTCCAAGTGCTCGCAGCTTGTTAAAAGCTAAAAGTGTTGAGGAAGTGGAGAATCAGAGCACACTTTGCCATAAAACCTTCCAAGTTTACGCTCGAAATGAGGATTCTAATTTATTTTCTTTTGGTTTTGCAGGTTTTGGATGATGGCTGAACGCGATGAATGTCTGAAAAGCTGAACTTTAGATCATATCAATTCATATTTGTAAGGAGTTATCCAGAGCTTTTCACCCTCCTCTCGCGCAACATAAATTGGCAGCTGAAAGCGGGATCATTGCAGAAAACACGAATGGAGTTTCGAGCCAAATTCAGAGTTGAAGATAGGTCCACAAGCGAGATTCGTCCGAGCATAAAGATGGCCAAAATTTGGCTAAGTATGGGAAGAGCTATTATGACAAAGGCCTAGAGGAATTCTTCTCTTAATTCAAGGCACTTGAAAGAATCTCAAGGCATCAAGAAAGAAAAGTCCTCAGACTTGATAAGAAGAATTTCAGACTTCTTGAAGAATTTCACCCATACAACTTCTTGAAGGATTTCATCTCCTGAAGAAATTAAAAAAACAAGCTCCCAATCAAAATTAGATGGTGACAAGAAGAGACAAATTTCCATACTTAGGCAATTTCTTCACACAAATTGGAGAATTCAAGGAAGACATCCAACACGCTAAGGTGGTGCCTCATCATCCCCCAACCAATCAGATTGTTCTGAGTCAGCATGCCCAAGTTCAATGAACCTGACTTATCCAGAAGCTTCTAGAATGGCACAATTCACAGTGCAACAAACAACCTTGTATTTTCATTGTTGGTTCATATTTAGCAAGGACAAGTGTCCCCAAATGTAATTTTCTTATTGGTTGAGAGGTAGTTTTGGGAAACCCTAATTAGGGTTTTTATCTTTCAATCTGGGCCCTTGATCACTGTTCGATCTCGGTCGTTCAAAACTTTTGTATGCCTATATAAGGTTGCCTCCTCTCATTTGGAGAGTGAGGTTTTTGATATATTGTTGCGTGAAGGTCATTTTTCAAATAATACATTGCATGTGCGCTTTCTCTTAAGGCTTTGTAATCTCTGTTATTTGAGTGATTAGCATGGTTTCAATTTCCTCAACACATCAGTTAGAAGTTAATTTAGATTTGCTTTCCAAGTTGTTAGAGTTGAATGAAGGATTTGATAAGGATTAATTAACGGTGTATCTCCACTCATACTTTTGGTGAATGGATGATTTCCATTTCACTGTGCAAAGTTAGTTGGAGCCTATCCCCTGTGTATGCCAAAAATTCGATCATAAGCACAACCCATTGAAGATTGCACCCGCTTTGTGTAGTTGTCCTTAGTGTGACGAAGCAAAATGTGGTTTCCCGAGAACACCTAGTTAATACCGCCTCCAGAATTCGTAGGTTTAGATCAGCTTTCTTAACCCCATCCCCTTTTCCCCTTTTTGAAATCCTAAATCTCGAAAAATCCAAAACAAAAGAGAGCTTGAAATAGACAAATTTATCTAAGTCCAGAAGCTTGAAAGACATTTGTAAACGTAAGTCCCTCTTGAGATTTTCAGCATACACCACCCAAGCAGCTATCCCACTAAATTTGCTTGTTCACACATATAGACCTTGGAATCGCCATATGATAAGTGGTGATTTTTCAGGAGAGGATAGAATACCTTTGGGTATCTTATTCTAATGTTCGGTATATGATAAAACGTACACCAACAATACGGTACGGACACCATCTGGCAGGGTGGTGAAGTTTTCCTGACAGTCATACGGTCGTCAAATTTAACCTCGTGTTTTGCTGACGTCATCTTTTTTCAAAAAAAATTCAAGCCCCTCTCATTGAGCTTTTCAGTTTTGCAGCTCAACTTTGGAAGGCCATATCTTGTCATTTTGGCTCCTATTTTAGTGCAATTTTTTTTGAAATGGGCTAATTTTTCGTGTACTTTCACGTGGTGGTGTTATTTTATGATTTGGGTAGGCAGATTTTTCAGAAAATTCAGTTTTTGGTGACTGTACATGTCCAATCCCCATTTTTGCAACTTTCGAGACTCCATTTGGGCTCATACGAACTCCTTTTCAGGTGCCGTTTTTTTTTTAAAGTGCGTGATTTTTTGTTTACTTTCATAATCTGCTATCAGTCTGTAGTGATTTTGAGTGGAAATTGTACTTTCAGCATATGGTCCTTTTTGGCCAATTTGGCACTTGTATTGCATAGATCTACACTTTTGGTCTTTTGCATTGTAGTTCTTAGCCTATTGGGGCAAGTTGTAAAACAAAATCAAAAGTCCACTTTGCCATTGTTTGCAAGCGGCCTATTGTACACGCACTACATATAAAGTGCCAAAATCATCATTTTGGGGGGGGTACTTTGATTGAGTGAATTTGGGGGGGTGTCTCTTGTGCTCTTGTTCTCTTGTGTTCTTTCATTTTGCTGCTATGGGTTCTCCTAAGTTTCCTCTCTTAATTCATCATAATTATGCTACTTGGAAAATTGATGCATGGAGTAAACTAATGGAAAAAGGATTAACTCATTACATTGATGGAATTATTATTGCTCCCGCTGATCCTAAGGCTGATCCTAATGCTCAATTGGATTGGCTCACTAAGAACATCATGGCAATTGGCACCTTAAGAAAATATGTATCAAAGGATCTCATCTTCCATATTGAGAAATGTACTTTAACTAAAAATGCTTGGCAAAAGTTTCAAGACTTGTATGGTCAAGTTGATGAGATTAGGGGATATCAAACTGATAGTGATCTCACTATGTTAGATCCCAAGAAATTTGATACAATACAAGATTATGTCACTAAGGCAAAAGAGTTGAGGGCACAACTCAAGGATTGTGGCATTGATAAGAAGGATACTCAATTGATCTTCAATTTGATGAGCAAGCTTTCACAATAATATGCAGCATTTGTTTCTAGTTTCCAAACCCATAGGATGACAATGGGTTCAAGCTACACAATGCCTACATTTGATGCTTTCACCAACATGTTGATGATGGAACAAACTAAGTTGATAAGCATGGGCATTCTTAAGACTTCTAAGTCTCAAGCATATGTGGCAACTCAAGGGAACAAAGGAAATCAAGGAAAGGACAACTCAAACAAGAAGAAAGGTCAATCAAAGCCTAAGGACAGAGCACCACCTTCTTCACAACAAGGAGATTCATCCTCTTCCAAGAAGGACAATTCACCAAAGAAGGAGAGACCTACGTGTGCCTATTGTAAAAAGGTTGGTCATGAGGAGCGTCGTAGCCATTCTAAGAAGATTGATGAGCTCCTCCATATCCTCAAAAAGCACAACATCAATTTGCCTAATGCCTACAAGGAGGATTCATCACCTTCCACTTCCTCACAATCAAAGGGGAAAGGACAAGCATTTATGGCAGCAACAAGTGGGAAGATTCACTCTTTTGGGACAAGAAAAGGACAAGCTCTTTGTGCTACTACAAGTCATGATTCAAGGAGATGGCTTCTAGATTCAGCGGCTTCTCATCATATGGCATATTCGCTATCTATGTTCTCTTCATTTGAGCCTTGTACCATGCCACAAATTTTGATGGGCAATCATACATACATGGATGTGATTGGTAAAGGATCTATTGCCATTGGGGATAACTCCTTCAATGATGTGTTGTGTGTGGCTTGACAAACAATCTTCTTTCTATCTATCAAATCACACATGGGTCAACAAAGAAAACTGTGGAGTTTACACCTGGGTCAGTTTTCATTAGAGACTTGGAGAGTAGAGCTATCATTGCGACTGGAGTTGTGGATCATGCATCTCAGTTGTATTCCTTTTCAGATTTTGTTCCTATTGATGAGGATGATTTTACATATGATGATCACACTTCTTGTGATGATTCAGATTTTGAGGAGAACTTTGGGTACTTGAACTTGGGGATTCTCACATGTAGCCCCATTCTTGAGCCTTGCATTTCATCTCCTCTTATTGATATCACATCACCTATTGCACCTGATGATGTTGATAGTGCCACAGTTTTGCCTTCTTGTGATTCAATGCAGCAGGGTATATCTTGTCTTCCAACTTTGATTCATTGGGATGACTACTTGACAGACATTGCAGGTTTGTTTGTGGAGTCCTACATTGCAAATTTGGAAGACATCATTGATGACATTCATCTTCTCTTTGATGAAGATGATCCTTCTTCGATTGTTGCGAGGGAACACTCTAACCCTCTTGTTCATTCTCTACATGATCGTTCTTTCAAGGTTGACATGATTGTGGATTATTATGTATAGCAGTTGGAGGAGGTCTCTTTATCCTTAGAAGAGACATGTGAGTCTTTGGATATTGTTCTACATTCATCTCCACTAGATCTTGGAGTGCTTTTTTCAGCAGTGTGGATCAGTACACCACCTTTGGAGGGGGTAACTTTCAGCATTGACATGGGGACACTTGAACAGTTTTCAAAGACTTTATACATCATGAGTTTTTTTCCTACATCTTCCCTTCATGATTGGGGAGACTTCATGGATACACCTTTGGTTTTGTTTCTTCCCAAGGGGAGGAACGTTGTTCGACGATTGTGGAGCAATTTCTTCATTCAATCTCGAGCTTCTACCATTGGTGCAAATTCTACATTGACGGGGGTCTACTTAGTCTCTCTTCCTTGTCTTCTTCTTCTCTCATATGGGGGGAACATTTTCCTCACATGGGGTTTGGTCCTTCACATGCTTCTTTGAGAGTTCTTTGTATAGTTTTCATCTCTCTTTTGGGGGAGGGTTTTTTCCCATTGGGTTTTTCTCTCTTTCCCCACTTTATGGGAGATTGCATTTGCATTTGTACATGGGTACCTAACATGGCCTTGTAGTCGGGACCCATCTTGCATTGCTTAGCTGCATTGTAGACTTAAGTGCATTCCCCTAAGTTGCACTTAAGGGGGGGTGTTGGTGTAATTATTTACTCATCTTGGTTATAATTACACTTTACTTAAGTTTACTTAGGTACATGAATAACATTGTAGTTTGCATATGAGACACTTAGGGAGATGTGAATACATTGGTAGTGTGTGTGTAGGAGAATTCCCACCTTTTATTGTGTGATCTTGTTGTTACTTTATCATATCCACTTATTGTGGGATGATAATTCCACCTTCGGTGGATGATCCACCTCATGTGGAATATTTTACTATTTCTCCTACCTACCTATTGATGTGTCTTTTGTACACCACCGAACACAGAATTGGCACTAGAGGGAGGGCATGATCGCGATAAACACTTGAGCAAATGAAATCCAGATTTTATCAAGTCATATTTTGAGGAGTTATCTAGAACTTCTAACCTCTCTTCACGCTTAACAAAAAGCAGAAGAAAGGAGGGCGAACGCAAACTCTTGAATCCAAGGAAGATCAATGGAAAGCCTTCAACGCTCGACGAAAGTGATACAGAGAAGGAAGGTGATCGCTGGGTCGTCAGTTGGACTTGTGAAAGAAGGAAGCAAGCTGCAACCAATTGAGCTCTCAAGTTGAATCTGAGATATTCAAGATCTCTCTTATTCCAGAAAATCCCAAAAAAAAAGTAAAAAACCAAAAAAAAATTAAAAAAATAAAAGATTTCTCAATGGAGCGACAACAGTTTTACGATGAGCAACAAGTTGATATTCCTCAACTTTGGTGGAGATTAGATATATAGCTTTATCCACGTAGATTGTCCGAGTTTGCAAGGCCAGGGCAGTGTCGAGTCCATGAGACAAAGGAACATGATGAAATGCATTGCTTGAAGTACTTATCAAGGATAGAATCAGCAACGCAAGGAAAGATCTTCTTTTGGGATGTCCCTAGACCAGAGGCAGAAGAAAGCAATTTCAGTGTCCCAGAAACCAAAGATCCTCTTCTAAGCTTCTTATGGATGATCGAGAGTCAGCTTATTTTGAATGGTGAAATCCGTTTAGAGAACATATTAATACCATTGTGGTGTAGGATTCACAATGCACCTCACTCTGAATTTTCTTGCTCAGTATGTGAAATGGCCATCAATCAAGTCAGAAATCAGTTTGGAATGCCAGTCTTATCCGAAGAAGAGTGTATTGTGAACAAATCTTGGGGTGCACATCTCGCAGTTGAATTTAGGAGGACTTATGAACAAGACACTGCTCCAGCACCTGACTGTGAGGGGAGCCAGTTGCAAGTTGAGGATCCAAGCTCCCTTAATGATCAATATGAAGCTATGAATGATAGCTCTCTACACCTTGTACCAAAAGAAGAAAATGATTCAACAACCTTTCAAGAAGACGACTCGTTCCTTGAAGAATTTTCATTTATGCTACAAAGGGAGATCCTTGAAAATGAAATACAAGTGGTTTCAAGTAGCATCTTTAAAGAGGACAATCAAGTTGAGATGGTGAACAAAGAGTTACAAATCATCATAAGTAAGCCCAGGTATGAAGAACAAATCAAGGGGGCGCTTAAAGATCTCATCACCACCATATTATTTGAGGGGGCATTGAAAGATCTCATGGAAGAAGTACAAATGGAATCACTGCCAAAATTTTTTCAAGACAAACAGGTTATGGTGAGTAATGTGATTCATCATCAGCTTCGACCTCCCGAGACTACACTTGAGGATGGGACATCACCAGAGATTATATTTGATCAATTGGAGGAGATCTTTGAAGCTCAATCTATCAAGGAGTGCTTAATTTTTCAAGATATGCTTACAAAATTTCATGAAGGTGCATGGTTTATGCAAGATGTTACTATGAAAGTAAAAAATGTCGAGCTATTTGAAAGGGCGCTAAGCTTGTTTCAAGAGGAACTTCCAAATCAAGATCAACATACTGCAAATGCTCGTGGAATGGTTCATCATCAATGGCGACCTCCTGAGGCAGCCGGTGATCTTGCTTCCGACAATACAGTTCCATCTGAGCCTGAAATATGCCAGGTTGTCTCTTTCCTTAATCCTTGCCTTGAAAGTTATTATGATTTTGATTATGGGGGTTTTGGGAAAACAACTTGCATTTGGATTAATCATGGTCCTAACGAATTACCTTAGTTGATCATTTTAAGTGAAAACTTGCTTGAGTATGAGAAATGCATGGTGAGAGTTTGTTTTTCTATATTTAAGGATGAATTTGCTCAACTGAGAACCATCACCTTTGACATGCTCCTATTGCACAACCTGAGAAATCATGTAAAGTC
This sequence comes from Cryptomeria japonica, assembly GCF_030272615.1. NCBI lineage: Eukaryota > Viridiplantae > Streptophyta > Pinopsida > Cupressales > Cupressaceae > Cryptomeria > Cryptomeria japonica. The sequence goes on from NC_081409.1 coordinate 223,792,758, forward strand.
ATGTATATACTTCGCCTCTTTGAGTTGTGTAAAGTCTTGGAGTCTTGTATATAGTTTTAGATTAGGTTTTCTTTTCGTGTCTTTAGTTAGAGGTTTTTGAGCCTTGTTATTAATTTGCCTCGAGTCATTTGACTCATAATCTTGAGTGGCTCAGGTAGCTAGCCGCTTGCTTTCTTTCGTTGAATTTTTGTTTGCTTTAGTTTAGTTTGCTTTGGGTCAGTTCGTCAGTCGTTTACTTTAGTTTAGGTGTCTTGAGTAGGAGCCTCCATTTGTGAGAAAGGTCTCTGTGTTGTTTCTCACACACTGGCAATATCTTGAATCTTATGTTGAACTCATTTCTTAGATATCTATTCATGAAGTGCTTGGAATCCGAGGTTATTCCTCTCTAGCTTTAACATCTGATCAGGACTTGTACTTGATCCAGAAGGGAACCACTTTCTGTGTCTTGATGCCGACATCTTTTGATTACTATATCTTTATACATTAATAAACTCCGAGTCATTATGGTTTTCAGGCAAAGCTATGATTAGTGAAAAATCTAAAATCTGGCTTCAACGCCACCGCAATCCTCAAACCCTAGTAAGCTTCATTGCTTATGAGCCAAAGGAATTGACGGAATGAAAAAAACAATATCAAAAGAGAAAAATGAGAAAAAAATAAAAATAAATAATGAAATGAAATGAAACATCAAAATTGGCTAATGGGAATATGCGAGTAACTCCATCGGGGCTATGGACACCCGGCTGGCAATGGAGCAATGTTCGTGAGATCGCGGCGATAACCTCGTTGGGACTATGGACGTCTGGCTGGCAGTGGGGCTCTATCCAAGATGCTTATGAAGTTTAGATATACTATGTAGCCGATCACAAGAGAACCTGAAGGTCATAATTGTCTTGTCGCGAGGAATGAATACACTTGCACACACCTGGGTAATCAAAGACTGAGTGTCTTGATCCGGTTAAGGATTCTCCTTCCATTTTGAGTACATTTTCTAATCTCTTGATAAGTTGGGTTGAATTTTCTGGAGGTTCTAAGAGTCAACTAAGTCTTTATCTCTGAAATGTTTAGGACATTTATTCAAGGTGGCGCTAGATGTTGTGACGTATTCACACATCGCCCCATTGCAAATGGGGACCCCTACTTTCTGCTTTCTAGGGTTTGCTTTTTAGGTCTTTTAGGTTCTTGTCTATTGACCTTTTGCATTTGAAGGGTCGCCAGGGGGCTCATTAGGGTAGTAGGCTCTGCTTGAGTCAGGTGGATCTCCTCAAGAGGTCAGGTCAATTGAGTGATTAGGGGTAATTTAGATAATTCCTAGGGTGTTTTTTGTGCACTATCTGGTCGCACTTCAAGTTGCTAAATCAAACCTTGGTTGAATGCATAATGTCCTCCTAGGTACCATCCCTTACATCAAGGGCAGAGCGAATTCACCTTGAGAAGTCTGGAATGTCATCCTGATCCTCAAATGTCCTGAAATTTGGCTGTCTGGAATGTCATCTTGATCCTGACATTTGACTAAGTCTGGAAAATTGAAGAATTCTCCAAAAACTAGATTTTGCATTATAACTCCTGGAGGTCTGAAACCACTCTCAAACATCCTAACAGTATATATGGAATATAACTTAAAGTATTCACTTATACTTAAATGTTATATTCCATATATGAATCCTGACAGAGAGGCTAAAATGTCAAATTTCGCTCCTGACCCTTCCAAAGGGTCCAGAGCGAAATTCACATAACCTTCATTTTCTTCCTTGTCATGGCCAAGTTTTGGACTTCTAAGGCATGGTTGGAGTGACCTTGAGGTGTTCTAGCCTTTGAAAGAAGGTTTGAGGTGATGAAATGGTGAAAATCAACCTAGAATGGAAATTTCGCTCCTGACCCTTCCAAAGGGTCCAAGGCAAAATTCTCCATAAACCTCATTTTCTTCCTTGTTTGGACCAACATCTTAGTTCCTTGGGCATATTTGGAAGTGAATTGGCATGTTTTGGCCTTAGGAAGTGATTAGAAGTGGAGGAATGAAGGATTTTGTCCTAAATCATGAATTTCGCTTCTGACCCTTCCAAAGGGTCCAGAGCGAAATTCTTGAAAACACCTATTTCCCCCTTAGATGAGGTCAGGACCTTGGTTCCTATGGCATGGATGGAAGTGAAGTGATGTGTCCTTGCCTTTTGAGGTGGATTGGAGTTGAAAAAATGAAGAAATGAGCTCAAGACATGATTTTTGCTCCTGACCCTTCCAAAGGATCCAGAGCGAAAAACCCAAAATCTCCTTTTTCTCTCAATTTTGTGTCAAGCCAAGTGTGGATCAAGGTGAAATGAGTTTTGAGATACCCCTAGGCATGCCTTTGAAAGGCTTGTGGCCACCAATGATGGATATGTTGAGCTAGAACATGAATTTCGCTACTGACCCTTCCAAAGGGTCCAAAGCGAAATCCTAAATAGGTCCTGTCCGTGGCCATGATTTTTAGCGAAATTCTCCTTTCAAGCCATTTTGAGGTCAAACAAGTGTTGCTTTTATGAGAGAGGAATCCAAAGGTGAGAGTCAAGGTAGAACAAAGTGAGAAGAATGGAGCTAAGTAAGAGAAAACAAGCAAATCTTGAATTTCGCTCCTGACCCTTCCAAAGGGTCCAGAGGGAAATTCCTCAAACCACCTATTTTCTCCTTGTGTGAAGCCAAAGCATTGGTTCTTATGGCGTGGTTGAAGGTGGAGTGATGTATTTTTGCCTTGCAAGGTGAATTGAAGTGAAGGAAATGAAGGATCAAGTCTAAAACTTGAATTTCACTCCTGACCCTTCCAAAGGGTCCAGAGCAAAATTCTCAAAATATCCTTTTTCTTCCAAATTTGTGTTAAGCCAAACGTTGATGAAGGTGAAATGGACTTAAAGATGGCCATAGGCATGTATTTGAATGGGTTCTGAGTTCAAAAAGTAAGGATTTTGCTCTAAAGAATGAATTTCGCTCCTGGCCCTTCCAAAGGGTCCAGAGCGAAATTCCCAAAATCACCTAATTTGCCCATGATTGAGATTGAGAGATGGATTCCCAGGCCTTGGTGGAGAGAAGACTAGTGTATTCTTGCCTTGGAAGGCATTTTGGAGTAGAGAAATGATAGAATTTGTCCTAGAATGTGAATTTCGCTCCTGACCCTTCCAAAGGGTCCAGAGCGAAATTCTTAAAACCTCTATTTTGCTCCAATTTTGCATCAAACCTAGTGTTGATTGAGATTAAAGGCATCCTTAGACATGCATTTGAGCAAGTTGTGGTCACAAAATGTGAAGATTTTGTCCTAAAATGCAAATTTCACTCCTAACCCTTCCAAAGGGTCCAAAGCGAAATTCCTTATAGGTCCTGTCCTTGGCCAAGGTCCAAAGCGAAATCCTCTTTTTTCGTCTTTTTGGGAGTCAAATCAATGATATCTTCAGGAGAAAGCAATTCAAAGGTCAAGAGAAGTTCAAGGCAAGGAGATGATGAAATTTGAGCTAAAATGCAAATTTTGCTCCTGACCCTTCCAAAGGGTCTAGAGCGAAATTATTATAGGGCCTATCCCTGGAGAGGATCTTGAGCGAATTTCACTCTAATGCCTTCTTGTTGATGATTTAAGGTAGGAAATGCTATGTTGGAATGAATTTATTATGTGTCCTTAATCACCTTTTGGTTTGTTTTGCAAATGGGAGAAGATCAAGACAAGGACAACCTATTCCAGTCCATCACCATCAAGGACATTCCAAAGGCATAAAGGCTTAAGGTGTTTTGAAGCATTGAAAGACTACATGTGTTCAAGGAATTGCCAGCTATCTCTAAAACCTTCACTTCGCCACACAAGGGAACCACATGATGACAAAGAAGAATGACCTTACCAACACTTCAAGGCGAGACATGCTACCAGAGAAAGAACACTTGACAGTAAGGGGGCCTCATCAAGTATATGGGAGTCAAGGAGGTACGTTGTTCATCAAAGTACATCAAGGACAAAGGAAGATCAACCAAACACAAACATCAAACAAGGTGGCATCCCAGCCACTGTTCCTCTAACCAGATTGGTCCACCTCAGCATGTTCAGATTCAATGTACCTAACTCATCGGGGACGGCACAAACTTCGGTGTACCTACCCCTGCTTCCTATTGGTCCTCACTCTTGGAATGTAATTTTCTCATTGGCTAAGGAAGTTTGTTATAACAAACCCTAATTAGGGTTTCTATCTTGTAATCCTAGCCATTGATTCTAAGTCAATCAGAGTCGTCAATTTGTAAAGGAGCTCTCTATATAAAGCCCTAGCTCTTCATTTGTAAAGGTTAATAGTCAGAGAATAGATAATAGATAGGAGTTAGCAAAAGAGAGATAGTCAATAATTAGTAGCTCAATAGTAGATAGCATTTTAGAGTAGAGTAGAAAGAGAAGGCAAAGATTGTTGTCAAAACATTGTTGCAAAAGACATGTAAACTTCATTGAAGGAATGGTAAATTCTATGTGTCAATTCTACAATTTGCATGGTCTCTATACTTCTCAAGTTTAATTTCATGCTATTAGATGAATGGAAGAAATTTGTATGATCAATGGTGAAATTTGTATATCCATACTACTAGCGGTTTGTTGATTGCAAACTTCCCTTGCGTAGTCAACTAGAATCATTCAACTTAAGCTTAACTTCAATTATCGCTTCTTCATTGATATGCATCAACCTAACGGTGTCTATGCTTGTAGCAGTGATCTAAACATCGTAAAGCTATCCTTAGAAGATCGCACTAAACTTGTGGAGATGATCATAGCATGTCAAAGCAAGACTTAGTTAGAGTTTCATCAAAGGTCATCCATTGCTCCTACATTCTTAGTGTTAGAATTAGATTCCTCTCCAACCCTTATCCTTTTATCACTTTTTTAAAAATCAAGGATCAGTAAAGGCCCACGTTCCAGTGATATCCAAAGTAAATCAGACGCTCAGGTCATCAAATGTAAGTCCCCTTGTGATTCCAGCAAAATCACATCATACCGCAAGAGCTTATCCACAAGTAGAGAACCTACATACAAGAACCTTGGAGTCGCCTCGATTGATCCTTCGGCGAAATCTTCAGCATTCGGGGAAGCTTTATTCAAGAGAGGATAAGGTATCTTTAGGTATTTTATTCTGTGTTTGGTCGTGTACAAAAGACACATCAACACTACCCTTGCATCTCATTGAGCCACATGTCATCATTGTGTGCTCTCTTGTCTCTTAGCCTTGTCATTATAAGCAAGCTCATCATTCATTGTATGTAATATTGATGATCCAGTTGATCTCTTTTGCATCTTGATAGGAATACAGTTTATTCTTGTCACATATTTTATCTCTCTTGTTATTGTACTATCTATTGGTCTCTTTGATCTTGGTTGCTTCAAGCATAATCTCACAATCTTCCACCCTTAAGTCGTGGATTCCTTGGCCTCAAAGAATTTGAACACTCACCCTCTTCAAATCATAAATAAAATTAATCACATCAGCTCTCACTTATTTTCATCATTAAAAGCATTTCGTTTGTAAATTTTGAAGATCAAAGGATGAATTCAATTAAGGCGACTTTACATATCTCATAGCCATCAAGACTCCCAAGTCGTGGATTCCTTGGGGTCAAGGAATTTGAGCACTCACCTTCTTCAAGACTTCCAAGTCATGGAATCCTTGGGGTCAAGGAATTTGAGCACTTATAGATAAATCGTTCATCTTCCTCTCTAACTCGTGGATTTTGCTGATCGCTTCAACTCTTCTTGCCTTCCTCATTAAAAACACTTTGTTTGCAAATTTGGAAATCTTTAAGGACGAGTTTGACAGTGTAACTTTCACTTCACCTCACTCTTAAGTCCATGAAGTCGTGGATTCCTTGGAGCCAAGGAATTTGAGCACTCATGACAAATCGCTTGATTTCATCCCCTTAATTCATGAAGTAAATTGATCACATCAGCTCCTTCCTATTCTCATCATCAAAAGCACTTTGTTTGCAAAAGGTTCAAGGACAAGTTTAATCATTGCAATTTCCATTCATCATAACCCTCATGACCTCCATGTCATGGAGTTATCGTGGGTGTGGATTCCTTGAGGTCAAGGAATTCGAGGACTCATAGCCTACTTCCCTCAAGATCACCTTTTGTCCAAATCATTGATTTCGCCAAGCAAAGGAAGTTGTTGCAAGATTGATTGGAGGTAATCTGTCCTTGTTGAGATCATTTTAAGCGTCGCCAAACTTGTGTATTTCGCCCAGCCCTTGGAAGATTGATCATCATATAACTCCACTATGGTCATGGATTCCTTGAGGTCAAGGAATTTGAGCACTCAAGGACAAATCGCACTTCTCCCTTCAAGTCCTGGATTTTGGGGAGTGATGGATAAGTCTTTGCATTTGATCATGAAGTCATGGATAGATCTATTCATTTCAGCTCCCACCTAGTTTGATGGATAAAATTGATAATAGCTCTCAAGACTTCCAAGTCGTGGATTCCTTGGAGTCAAAGAATTTGAGCACTCAAGTCATGGATTTCTTGACTTAAAGGAAAAATTCACCTTCATACACACTTGTCTTTTTTTGAAACCCATTCTTCATTCACTTAAGTCTGATCGATTCTTTCTTCCTCATTCAGTCCTTGAAGCGCTTTACTTGCTTGAGAGTAGCTCATCATTCATAAAACTCAACTCATGACTTAGCCTATGGGTTACATTGTGAATCACCTTTCAATGAAGCTCTTTGCTCCTATCCAACACTTAAGCAAATAAGCTGAGTGGGCTCTAAACTATCCCCAAGGAAGATCGGATCGATGCTAAACTACCTAAGACTCCTAAGACTCGCTCCACCTTGGACTAGCAAAACCAAACCCTTTCATCAGCATAGGCTAAAGACTCGAACTACTACCAAGCTAGACAACTAAGCTAAAACAACTAATCTAAGCAAAAAGTCGGGGTCCCCATTTGCAATGCGGCGATGTGTGAAAATGTCACAACAGGATGGAGAAAACCGAAAATCATGGATGTTTGGAGGTGGGCAGGAATTCCACAAGGATAAATTGGGTATGGTGTGGAGAAATCTTGTAGGAATAGATTTAAGATGTGGATGTTGGACCAAGGTTCACATATCTAGATGCAGAGAGGAATCCCGCTAGAATGACTAGGGAAGAAGCTGCAGGAAAGTCCAATAAGACTAGATATAAGATGCGGATGTGAGACAGATGTCCACATCCATATCAGAAGTGGGGCTGAAGAACAAAGGACTTGCGCAAATAGGGAGGGGGAAAGAATAGGAGGATGGGATGAGGAAAGGATAGAGAAAAATCCTAACGAACATCAAAAGTCGACAAAAGGCCAAAGTGGGAGATTGCGGAGGAATGGTGCAAAAGTGGAGAGGCAGATCAAAGGTAGAAGAAATACCCACAATCATTTTGAATTCTCGCAAATGTGTGAAAGCAAGGAATGCATAGAGAATGGACAAACGGAGGGGAGGAGCGGAAGTAATAGGAATGTCCAGGCCAACATTGAAGTCCACAAACAATGAACAAGAAGTGAAGTGAGGAAAGGAACACGTGAAAGGATACTGTGAGACATTTGTGCAAAACTTGATACCGGATATAGATATTTGTTTGAGCATGAAAATATCCAGTTCCACCACTAAAGTCTACAACATTGTGGAAACAACAGAATATGAGCAACACACTCCCAAACTTAGGATTCTCTCAGATTTTTGCAACTTCTATAATAAGATGAACTTGGAGGATAATAAGGAACAATATCTAGGTGATTTTAACCAGGGGATTCCATTTAAAAGTTTTGCAGACCAGTTATAACTGGTGGACTAAGCATTACCAAATTAGATACCCAAGGAAATACATACATAGTAAAATGGGGTGCCAACACAATCTTTTTGTGGACTTGCATTGTTCAATCCCTACTTTTAGCTAAACAATGTGTGTAGTTGTAGAGTTTTCTTTTAGTTAAAAAGCATAAAAAATCTTTTTCCTAGTGTTAAAGTGTTGTGTAAATCTTTTGCCTTGGCTAAGTCGAAAATGAAATACATTTACTTTATTCAGCATGAACATGAACAACCCTAAAAATCACTCTAAAAATTGTGAATAGCAAGTACATATTGTTCAGAACTTCAGAGTATGTTAGTTTATATTTTACAGTTGCATTGAAAGGTACAAATTAAAACTTTAACCAAATAATAATTTAAACCCATTATAATTTAGTTGTTGGTTATTTTTAACACCTACATAAAATAGAGAATGATGGTGCTAGAAGATAGGCTATGTATCCTAAATAATAGAACATAACAAATCATGCAATGTATATAAATCTTTCTCTAAGTTGGAATACAATCTTCTTACCATGATTTGATTGCAAATTTCCAATATGGTTCGAGGGCAGGTTCCACATAATCTAGTTTTTTCTTTGACATTCCATATTTCATTCATTGTGTAGACTTTGTTTTCCATCATAGTATACCATCAATAGTAGCTGAGGGACATCTGAACAGCAAAAAGAATATATAGATTTGATTTTTGTCCTTAGAAAGATCAGATGTCCGGATGCAACAAGAGAGTTATAATTTTAAATTCTTCTCAAGATGAAAAAAAGAGGCAGTGCACTGTATTTGGGAGAGCATGTGTCTGCAAGGTAAAATAGCAGATTCAGCTAGAAACATCTGCAAGATGGGCATCCAAAAAAAAATCATGCCAAGGGAGAGGGGCATAGAACATTTTGTATGAGGAGCAGTGCTTAGCACAAAAATGTGGAAGCAGCAGCAGCAAGCATAGAGTACACAATTTTTTTTATCCACACGAACATGGGGTATGTTGCATAAATCGTGCACTTGTTTCTCTCTATTTTTTCACAGCAACAAAGGACATGAGTCTTGAATCTCTTGATATATATTTATAATTATATGTTTATAGGGAGGATATTCCATGAAAAATAAATAAAAAATTGTAGTTTAAATTAAAAAAAATGCTGAAATATTTTAGCATAGTAAACCAAGAATCAAATTAATTAGATATCTTCACTTCAGGGAGGAATTTTCAGCTGAAAATTTTCCCATAAGCATAGAAGTACAATTTACAAAATACGCCAGAAGCATAATATTGCCTTATTTAATTGTTTTTGTAGCTAACCCAGAGGAATACTATTAATTGTGTATCTATTGATCTAGTGATTGATTTATGCTGAAAATTTTACACACATGAGCATAATTGTACCATAAAAAGTCTTTCCAAAGGATTTTGATGCAGCTCCTATGGTTCTTTAGATTGAAATGTTTTTGTACCAGACTCTGTAATTTTCCTGGAGAACTTGTATTAAATTCATACTCTTTCTCCAAGAGGTGGTTTCTAATGAGGCTTTTCCAGCATACGTAAAGCTATATTATAAACTATCTAGCAAAAGGATTTCACTCTACATGTTACAGTTTGTAAGATTTAATTGTTTTTTTCCATGCAAATTTAAATCAAACAAGTCGTTTCGAACCTAAAAGATTTATTTTTGTAAATGGTTGCACCATTGGTAGCACCCACACCCATAATACATATAACTTTTATTGAGAGAGGAATCCCATTCTCATGAACAACTCAAGTACCAGGTAAAACAAAACTGAAACTGTTGGAAAGCCTCATGCAGCAACCTGTGGTCCCCAGGGCCAACAGGATGAATTTGGCTGAGTGAGACAAGTTCTAGAGAAGGTCAGTGGACTAAGAAAGGTTGGAAAACAACTCTCAATCTTGAGCTCGATACTAAAATAAAGAGTGGATCAACATTTTAGTAGTAATCATGTTCAACAAAAAGTTTTTGGTAAGACCCGCCCAAGAAACAGTTCTTCAGTAAGAACCAGACCAATTGAAGATCGGTGGTGTTGTTCTGTGAGGTAAAGTCCCACTCAGAGAATGGTAGAGACGAAGCCACATCCCACTATGGAGGTGTAGTGATACCATTCAGACTATTATTTGTAAGCCTGTTGAAATATGCATGTTCTAATTCACATACAGCTATGTATTCTCTCCAAGTCTCAGTATTATGATGTAGTAAGGGAGCAATGTTGGGAAATTTACATTACACCATAATATTGGTGAGATAAAATAAAGTGGTTAGTAATTAAATAATAATTTAAAATTATTATAGTTTGGTTGTTGAGTGGTTTTGTAAAACAGAGGTTGTTAGTGCTAGAACTTAAGTTATGACTTAAATAATAGGATCATAATAAATCATGTAATGTTTATAAATTTGTCTCTATATGGGAATAATACTATCCTGTTACCATGATTTAATTGCAAAATTCCAGTACTAACACTCTTTTCTCCCTAACCAAATATCCTTTTACCACATTTCCAAACTTGTTTGAAAGAAAATTAAGTGCAGATACAATTGAACAAGTTTATGTCCTTACTCATCCTAGTGAATTTTTCAATGTCATTTTTTGGAGACCATGTAAGGTTGTCCCAATTGGTATCCATGATGCCTCTGGGGCATACTTTGAACTTTCACTCCCTATACAAACTAACAGTAATTTTCTAGATTTATGGTTGTGTCGGATATGCTGTCTTGTATGACATAGAATCATAGATATGCCATCTAGAACCAATATTATACATATTACAGAGGTTCTACAAAGACGCTTTAAGTTGAATAACTGAGGTTAACCCTTTCTTAATTCTTCAGCCTATCATGTAAAAGATAAAGCAGTAACCAGGTACGCTGTCTTTCTATACTTTAACATTGCTTTTAATACTACTTATAGGCACATATTGCTCAGAAAGCTTCTAGACTTAAGCTAGCTATGAGAAGGCCTTTGAACAAACCCAAACTAGATTTAGTTCCACATGTGACAATCATCACACTATATGTTTCTTCCTCAGATCTCCAGTTCTCTTTCTGGTTCAATAATTAGGATTGCTATCTTACGAAGCCTATGAAAAAACAAAGGTACACAACATCACCGAAGTGTTCCAACCATTGTTATTACTTTCAGACAGATGATGAGTTTATCATTATACTCTTGTATACAATTTATATATCACATAGCTTGATATTTTGTTTAGTTTACCTGCATAGTGATCTCATGGGCATTGAAGTGATATTCATAGCCATCTTTCAAAAGGGCAATGCGTCTTAACATCATACAACATTAAATTATATTTCCGAGATGTTTCTGAACCAGATATATTCTTACTATAAAATTTTCATTGATTAAAAATGGTCATAGTAATTGAACTGCTTCGATACATTTAGAAAATTGTCCTTCTGGTAAATAACAAGCTCTCACCTTTAAATTCTCTTCTCACTAACGAGACATAAGTTAAAAGTATGGAGATAAAAACTCGATGTTATTTGTACACAGTTCAGGTTTGTACACTATCAATGTATATTTTCGAAGTGGTTGTTATTAATATCAATTCAAGCTCCTTGACCCACCGTTCATAAGATATACAAAAACCCATCTCATTGCTTCTAGGTGAAATGTTCATGACCCATCTTTTGTTAGTAGCTAACAAGAACACATTTCTCATGAACTTCGATGGTCCACTTGGCACGCATCATGCCTAGGTAATGCTTGCAGGGTTAATGCGGGGAATTCAATCTAGCATCAATGAACAGTTACGAATTGTGCCTAGAACACAGGAGTTCCAACAGAACATCCATCCTCCCTTATCATTTTGGCTATATCACATTTAACCATGTTGTTTCCCTCAATCAACTCCACTTAGGTTGCTACTCTGCTTTGATGATTTGAACTGGGGTCTATTTCTCTGTAGTGCTCCATTGTGTCAGACCAAGATGGCCAGATAACTTTTTTATAAATTGAAAGGAAGGAAAAATATAGATAAGTCAAAAACACAAGACCAGGGACCTTTATCCAATGGTTCTCGTGCAAAATTCTATAATTGTTTATGGATAATAGGCATTATAAATGAAACTTAATGAAAAAAAGTTTGAGTATTGTGGCTTTGTCTTTCTTTTCTGAAGTGATGATGCATAGAATTGAAAATAATGCATATATATGAAAATAATGAAAACAACAATTAGTATAATGAAAACAACAGTATTTGATAAATGGATCCCCTATGGTGTTTCCTTCAATCAACTCTGCTCAGCTTGCTACCCCAATTTGATGATTTGAACTGGGGTCTGTTTCTCTGTAGTGCTCCATTGTGTCAGAACAATATGCCAGAGAACTTATTTATGAATTGAAAGGAGAGATAAATCTAGATAACTCCAAAAAACCAAAACCATGGACCTTTATCCAACGCTTCCCGTGCAGAATTCTATTATTGATTACGGATTAGAAGCGTTACAAATGAAATTCAACGAAAAAAATGTGATTATTGTGGCTTTGTCCTTCTTTTCTAAAGCGGTGATGCATAGAATTGAAAATAGTGCATATATATAAGAATGATGAAAACAACAGAAGTTGATAAATGGAACCAACTTTGAAGAGGAGAGATGTGATCAAATTATGGTGCATTTCAATATCAATCACTTAATTGTTGGCAACGAAAGTTTTACGAGGCATACCTTTAACAACATCAGATTGTTGTGCTGCAACAACCCTAACCCTGGACCTTAGCGTTTGCACATTTCTCACTCTACAATTCTTTCTAAGATTGCAATGCGGAAGTGACAGAGTAGGCGGACGGAAAGAAGCAACTGCTGCTGCTGCCCACGCCATATTAAGAACCACATTTGGTAATAAACAGATAAGGCTTCTGTTATCGATTGTACTGGCAACGACTAGTCATACCCCACAATAAGGATGCTTCTATCCTCCCTGGCTGTTTCAACTCACCCCAAAAAGTTGAGGTAGCAATTGGACCCATTTTGATTCAATGGGCAAGCTATGATTCTTTTTATTGCGAAAAGAATTTGTTAAGAGGGAAACAATCTTTCCATCCTCATAACTTTAATTATCTTTAAAAAAAATCAAAATATTTAGTTTATTAAATAATTTTATAAGATAGAAATCACTGAAATAATTTTTACTATAAAATAGTAGAAAAAATAATTAAAATTAAAATTATGTTTCATAGTTGAAATTTATTATATTTTAAGTATATCATATATGATTTTGTGTTATGTTAGGGTTTTTAGCGTTCCTTACTTGTTGTATGTTTTTTCTGTCTTGCATCACACCATATTTACTGCGGGAATCCTTTATGTTTATGATGGCCTCGATCAGCCTCGATCAGTTGTTTCTACTGGTATTCATGCTTGACGACTAGTAGTAGTGGCTCCTATGAACAAACATCCTCGAAAATTCGTGCCCAAAGTATTTCATGAGGTATGACTTTCGATAATCCTACCAATGTAGTTTTATCCATTCAAGATTTAATAATGCATGTCAATGGTTAGAGCAACATGCTCTTATACGATATTTTGCTAGGAGGCTCCCCCTTGAAAGCATGCTCTGGGATTGGGTTGCCAAGACATGGACCCCTCGTAGGTTTTCTCAATTGTATCCAAAACCTAACCAAAGGTTTTTTGCTTTTTTGTTTTCCTAAATTCAACCATGTTCAAGCCATTTTATAGCATGGTCATTGGTTTGTGAGGTCTTCTCTATTGGTTTTCCAACCTTAGCCTTGAGACTTCACTGTCTTTAATTAAAAATCTTTGGGTCCCCGTTTGGATATAATTCCCTGGGTTGCCCCCACCATGTTGGCCTTTTTTGCCTATCATTGCCCTGTGTCTTGCCAAGGTGGTATACATCGAAATTGATTGGTTTTACCATGCTTGATTGCAAAAAAGGTTTTGTGTTGAAATTGATTTGTCTCAGGACCTCAAATAGACGATTGACATTCAAATATGTGGTCTCTATCACATGTAGTGTGTGCTCTATTTGAATTTACCCGACACTTATTTCAGGTGTTAGTCGTTAGAGCACAAAATCAAGGACTGCCCTTTGGTGGTCCCAAGGGGTTAAGTCTCCTCCTAAGGTTTATGATCCTATGTAGACTCTAGAGGTTTCCAAACTAGAGGAAAAATGGACAACAGTAACCCATAAGGGTAAACCATCCAACAATGGACCAACTACGCCCACTAATCAAGTTGAACTAGCTACCATGCAATCGCCACCTTCGGTACCAATTTCAAACCCTTCTAAGAAGGTGATGGAGGGTTTAGCTACCATAGCCACTAAAGCTTTTGTTCATCTTGCTTTTGTGCAAACACCCCAGCTAGCATCAATGCTTTCATTTCAACCACATAGCTTATGCCTCTCTTGTAGCCCTTCTAGGCATGCAGAGGAAGGCAAGATCATTCCAAAAAAAGTGATGAAATGGCCATCCTAGCCTTTAGGCTGCTGCTAATTTCTTGCATAATCGTTTCTCCTCTCTTGGGGATGGGGATGATATGCATGATATTGATTCATGGATTTTCTATCATAGAATGTTTGAGGTCTCACTGACCTTGCTAGGAAGTATTTAGTGCAAGATACTCTACAGAATTATCCTGGTATCGATGTTTTTTGTCTTTGTGAAGTTAAAATTATTGGTTTCATGCTTTTTGCTACACTTTGAGCTATTTGGCTAGGTAGCCTCTTTTCACTTCTACTCGCGAGGCTAGTTGTGGAGGGGTCGTCACTCTTCTTACACCACATTGGCAATCTTGTGTGATTAGTCATGGGTCTAATCCTACTTAGTGGCTTGCATAGATCCCCATGTCAATCAAGAATCATTCATTTGGGATAATTAATGTGTATGCTCCCAATGATGTTGAGAGATTTGCTCTCTGGCATTGGATTGCAGATTCAATGCCTCCAACCACTTGGGTCCTATGCAGAGATTTCAATATGGTTGAAGTGGCATCCAACAAAGAGGGATTATTGCCTTTTTGTTGGATAGCTAGTTAAAGAGAGATGTGATCCCACATGCGCCTTAAATTAGTTATTTATGATCCCAATACTTTCCACCACCAACAGCATGATGTATGGCATACGTGGAGTAATTTTCTGGTAGGCACTAACTATTGGCATATGTGCAGAGTATGATGACATGATGATATTGTATTTTGTCATTGATGTCAATATGCTGAAGAGTGAACCGGTATATTGAAGTAAGCAACTTGCAAGAGAACCGGTATATGTGAAAAAGTGAAGCAGTATGTCTATCCAAGTAAACCAGTATGTTGGAATGTGAATTGGTATATGGAATGTTTTTGTATCAAGGCTGCATATAGTATGACTACCGGTTGGTCGTCTTAGCTTCAGGGTTTCCGGTTGAAGTATTCCAAGCCTGTGTGATTCAACCGATGACATCGTGTGATGAGTTAGCATTGTAATGAAGAACAGATTGTGTTGCCACGTCAGCCTTGTGCGCGTGAAGGATCTTGCATGAAGGAGATTGATCCTATCTACCTCGAGAATGTGCGTAGTCTCTGTAAATGGTGGAAAACACGTGATGGGTTATCAGCCTAGAAGAAGTGGTGAAGAATGAACGATGGTGAACGTCTTGAGATCTGTTCAAGGCTGTTGTAATCAATGCAACATGTTCAACGATTAGGATTGAACCGACTAAATTGCTTAACCTAAATGTTTAGGGTTTAGGGTTTATGCTACCGACCTTTTGGTTCCCTATAAGGTCGATGTTGTTTTTCATGTTGAGGTTGTTGGCAAATGTTGTGTGTGTATCTAAGTGCAAAGATACGTGATTCTTGCCAGACCAGATAAGAGAATAGATACCTGTAGAGTGTGATTGCAGAAGGAAAGAACTGAAGTGGATCTGCATTGGCATTGAGTGTTGTTACTAGATCACTGTAATACCTGTTGATCTCTAACCACTTCAACAGTTGAAAAATCCCTTAACTAGGTAGCTTTAACCAACTTGTTGTAAATCCTTTAACAGGGTGACTCAAAATCATTGAGTTCTTAAAATCCTCTAACAAGGTAACCTTTAACAGGGTTTAACCCTTAACCGGGTATTTAGCCATCCCTTAACCGGGTGATCCCTAGCAGGATCGGTTCCTAACAGAACCTATTGTAACAGTCTTTAACCGGATCAGGCTCCTAATAGAGCGGACCTCAAAAGGGTTCAAAGAACAACTTGTGGGTATTCATCCCCACTATGGTTTTTCCCAGTTGGGTTTCCACGTGAAAAATATGTGTGTCATGTGTTATGCCTTTTCATGTGATGCTTTGTTATTTTTTGTCAAGTGGTAAATCATGTTGAACTAGCAGGTTATTATATTTTTGATTGTAGAGTACCAGTGTATGCGTATGAGTGAAGTGGAAATAAGATGTTAGATTGTGTGGAAAGCTAAGTGTTACCGGTTTAGGTCCTTCACCGTCTCACTGTGTTTAACCGGTAGTAATTTGGTTTAGACCAGTGTTAGTGATTGTCAGTCAAGTGCATTGTTTGTAGTCAAACCGGTTTAGGAAAAGTGATTTTTTCTTGTACTGATTCACCCCCCCTCTCAGTACCGGTTTGGTACTAATTGTTCATCATTTATTCATCACTAACAAGGTTCTCAAACGGTTGGATCATGCCATGATAAAAACTCAATCTTTTTTTTCCTTCTCATCTTTTCAAGTGTTGCTAGTGATGCCTCTCCTCAAGGTCACCTTGTCAAACCACTTCCCCATCAAGTTTAGTATTAATTGTCTAGTGGGTTTGGCTCAGTCCTCCAAAACTCTTTTTTTTTTAATACTTCTTTGTTGAGTCATAACCCACGGTGGCCCACATCCTATGGATTTGGAACCTAGAATGTCGTCCTACTATTGAACCCAAGGCAAGACTGAGAGGGGGGGTGAATCAGTCCAAAACAGAAATTAATGCAACACTTAAACAATTAAACAATCACACACATCAAACACATGAACACCAAGATTTTCTAAGTGGAAAACCCAAAAAGGAAAAATCCATGGTGAGCACCTGCCCACAAAATATATCCACTATGTATATCGGACTACAATGAAAAAGAGCTCACAGCTCCAAACTTGCAACCCAAGGCTAACTATTCTTGGGGCAAGATAAAAAAGAGGGCTTGCAAACCTTAAGCTAACTGCAACAGGACAAGATACAAAAAATGATATGAAAAGAAGGATCTCCTGATCATGAAGCTCTCCTTGAACTTTGCATCAAGTGACCAACATCAGCACACACAACTCAAACCTCAATTGTCAACACTCTATCTCATATCTTTGTCATAGTCTCTGCACAATTTGCATATCATTCGAACACAACTCTTCTTCTTTTCTCATCATCAAACCTCACTAACTATCTTAACATCACACATCTACACTACACACCTCTTCTCATACTCAACTCAATCACATTCATCCTTATATACAAGATAGATCATCAAAGCTTGAACCAAGTCAACCTGAACCAAAATAAACCTTCCAGACCAAAAACACACACGATGATCCACTCTAGGAGAAAGAAGGGACCAAAACACATCTTCTAAAGATCAATTCATAGATCTACAATCACTGGAACATGACAAATAACATATCAACATGTTATGCATCCATATAAGCAATTAATGATCAAAACATATCCTCAATGCAAATAACTCTAATCTGGATCTCTGCACGCTACGGTGAGACCCTGTAACACATCAAGCAATCTTCCACAAATCATATATGGACCTAAGGATAGGTCTAACATAGAATATCACAACCGGCTATGAATAATGCCACAACACCTGGAGAATACGACGATATTTCTAGACTACATAACTATCATATCTATGATACATAAACTATATCCAAAGAAGATAACAATAACAAATGACATTAGCAACACTTTCCAGACCAGAACACTTCCGGAACAACCAATAGAACAATTGCATCACCAACACAACAAGATATCTCTGCACCATAGACATTCTGAACCAACACTAATCCAAAACAACAAGTTTGACATCAATGACAACCACAACAACACATACTTCCAACACCTACTCAACAATCTGATTGGATTGCTTGGCAGAATCGTGTCATTCAATGTACTTCTCGATTTCTTCGTATTTATGGCCACAAGCTTGCTTTCTCCCACCAACGATCCTATGAGGCCACCACCTTGAATCTCTATTGTGTCATGGAGGATATTACTGCTAATCTCTTCTCTCATAGATTGCAACCTAGGGCGGCACAACTTCAACTCTAGAAAGAGGTTGTGGATAGCTATGTTGCCAGAGGATCTCAGATCAAAGTTAAACTTCACTAGCTAAAAGTGGGGGATCGAGCTTCCTAGGAACTTTTCCTTACTTTGAAAGCTTGTCACTCTTCTCTAGGCATTAAAAAGATTAAAGAAGGCCAATTTGTGCTCTATGAGCTCCTGAAAATTCTTCAGGCATTTGTTCGCCATTATGAGAAGGTATTCACTACTCAGGGTGCCTCCCTTGAGCATGATAATTCTCTCCAGGAAAGTTTGTGAGTTGCCCCCACTAGGCTTTTTGAGGCCCAACATGCCTTATGTGAGAAATTGCTTACTCTTGAAGATCTTAAAGAAGTTGTTAGCTCCATGGCAGATGAGAAAGCTCTCGGTTGTGATGATTTCCCCTCTGAATTTTATTTATCAAGAATCATGGTCATGTGTTGGGCCTGATTTACAGTCTATTAATCAATCTCTAGGATAATTAATTTATAAAGGGAATATCAAATTCATACCTAAGCCTGGCGACCATGAGGGTATCTGCAACTAGAGACTGATAACTTTGCTTAATGTCTCCTATAAGATCATTGCAAAAGCATTGGCTCTAAAAATTCACCGCATACTTCTTCAAATTATTCATCTTGAGCAAATTGGCGTTATCAAATCTTGGTACATCTTGGACAATATTATTATTGTCTAGGAAGGCATGGAATGGGCTCGTCATTCTCAACAACAACTTTTGCTCCTTAAAATTGGATTTTCCAAAGCATATGACCATATTGAATGGCCTTTTATTTTAGCGATGTTGGTTGCCCTTGGTTTTGGGTTCTGCATCATTTAGTCTGTCAGGAAGTTATTTGGTGATGATTTTTCTTGCATTACCATCAACTACCGTCAAATTCGGGCTTCATCAACCTATTCGCCAGAGGTGTCCTTTGGCTCCTTCCTTATATGTTCTTGTTGTGAAAGTCTTTGGCTACTTATTGGCTAATTTATTCCTTCAAGGCATGTTTGAGGGATTGTGATACCTGAGTTATCTCTATTGGCATTATGGATAAATTGATTATGTTTTGCATTGATGTTTTGTCATTAATGTCAACACTAGCTGCTATGGATGGTTGCCGGCAGACAGGTTACCGGTAGAAGCTCTAGTGTTACCGACAAGAGAGATTGTCTGTTGACACTTCCGACATGTTTGGATCAGTGAAGTATATTGGATTTCATGTGCTATATTCTCCATGAGCATGTTTTGGTCAATTGGTATTCGCTTGGTAATTGGATGTTATCATACACTCTGGTAAACCCTTACCAGCACTGGTTTAAGGCTTTACCGGCAGAGCTTTCATTGGATAATCATGACAGGATACACAATTGGTATTGGTGCAACTTCTTTGTGGATTTCAGGATGCTGAAGATGTTCGTTGATCGTGCTTCAAATGCTTGAAGACGTTGCTTTGGTGTGGTGGACCCAGAATAGGTTCGGTACCTATCTAGGTTATGGACCGGTATCATGCTAGTGTGTACTCTACACATTACCTGGATGATTCGAGATGTTTTATGGATTTTTTATTATTGTTTTGGTCTCAAGCTGACATGGCATATCATTGTAAATGGAATTATGTAATGATATTATTGTAATATCTTTAGGTGGCCGACCTAATTGGTTTAGGCCTTAGGGTTTGTATAAACAAGAGGTAGAAACTCTTTGTAAAGTATCATGGTTATTGGAAAGGTGATGGTCAAGGAATGTAATATGCGAATATTGTAATATCATTCAGGCAGGGGAGTTGGTCGATCATTGGTGATTGAATTGGTTTCAAAAGAGGATTTAGTCCTCTGACATTGAGCTTAATCGGGACTGTAATCAGGCATAGTAGATGTTATTTCCAACAGTTCACTCTATTGGATTGTTGTCCATTTATCTTGAGAAGGTTTTAGCCTCTCTGTAGTCAGTGAGACTCTTTTGTAATGAGCAGTACGTTGTAGTGTGCCTTCCTGCAAGTGCAGGCTCCTCATTGTATCACATACTTTCTGCAGAAGTATCATCTGACTGTGGGTAGGCTTCCCACTGTGGTTTTTCCCTTTTTGGGTTTTCCACGTGCAAATCATGGTGTTATGTGGTATGGTTGCTTTGCATTGATTATTTGGTTAAATATTAAATTGTATTGTTTACCGGTATATGTTCCTACCAGCATTTGTATGTGCTTTATCGGTACTTGATTTGTTTGAGGTTATATTGTGGATTAAAAGTTATAATCTATTAACAACTGATTCACCCCCCCCCCCCCCCCTCTCAGTTGTTAACCAATTATCCTTACAATTGGTATCAGAGCTTTGGTCCTCTTTTGCGGAAGCTTAACCGCTTGAGATAGATCTTATGGCAACTAACACTTCTAATCCACCAACAACTATTTTCAGAAGAGAAATCCCTAAGCTTGATGGAGCAAATTATGGGATATGGAAAATTCGAATGGAGACTCATCTTAGATGTCTTGGCAAAGATATTTGGGAGATCACTGAGAAAGGATATACACCTTATGACCCGACATCTAGCAATCCCGCTCCTGGAGACTTGGATAAGAATATTGAAAATGATTGCAGAGCTAGAGAAGCCCTCTTGTGTGCACTTACTAATCAGAAAATTATGGGATTGACTAACAAATCATCGGCTAAGGTTATATGGGACAAATTGCAAACTCTGAATGAAGGTGACCCTACTGTCAAAATTGCTAAACTTGATGGTTACCGGGTAAGATATGAAAACTTGAAGATGGAAGATAATGAAAGAATTGTTGTGTTTATGGAAAGAGTAAATGAGATTGTTATGGGAATTCAATGTTGTGGAGGATTTATAAGTGAAGATGAAATAGTTTCCAAAGTCTTGAGAGCCCTTCCACTGGCTTACAAGATGAAGGAAACCACTATTAATGAGTTAAGAACAATGGCAAACACCTCATTCAACAGAGACATTCTGATTGGAAAATTATCTGCTTTTGAGCTTGAAGAATTTGGATCTTCTGGAGTTGTAAAGTCTGAACTTGCTTTTCATGCATCATCATCAACATCTACCGGCAAGAGTGATTGGAGAGCCCCATATAAAAAGAACTGGAAGACATGAGGAAATAAGATGAAGAGCTTGAGAAACTTGAAGCCTTATTTACTAGAAGAGTACCTAAAGGTCCAACTAGAAGTAAGTATGAAGGAAAAGCACCTTTTAAATGTTTTGCATGTAATCAGATTGGTCATTTTGCATCTAGATGTCCTAAAAGGAATGCAAGGTTTGAGGAAAGAGTTAAGAAAAAAATTAAACCTAATTCGAATAGATATAGATTCAAGAAAAACAAGCAATGCTACATAGCAGATGAGGAAGGAGTAACTGATGACTCTGGAGATGAACCGACAGAAGACTCTGCTAGTGGATCTGGAAATGGTAGGGAATGGGTGTTCTATGCTTTGAAGGAAGATGAACCGGAACCAACTATCATAAATGAAGAAAAGGCCCTGGCAGCAAAAGTTGAAGATAAGGATGAATGGGTAATTGATAGTGGATGCTCACACCATATGATTGGAGATAAAGAGAAATTTATGTCCCTGCAAGAATACAATGGCGATCAAGTCAAATTTGGAGATGACAAGGCATGTATGATCAAAGGTAGAGGTATTATTTCTTTGAATGGAAAGCATAACACTGATAATGTCTATTATGTAGAAGGTTTAAGGCATAATATTTTGAGTGTTGGTCAATTAGTTGATAAGGGTTTTCAAATTCAGTTTAAAGATAGAAAATGCAAAATCATTAACAAGACTGGTTTGGAAATTGCAACTGGTATTTAGGCTAGAAGTAATATCTTTCACTTGAACATTGGTAATAAGACATGTTTGATTGCTCATATTGATGAGAGTTGGCTATGGCATAAGAGGTTGTGTCATGTTAATTTTGATTGTATTGTTAAGATCAGTTCAACTAAGGCAGTTAGAGATATACCTAAGATTATGAAGCCTCATAATCTGATATGTAAGGAATGTCAATTGGGTAAGCAAGTTAGAAGTTCTTTTAAGAGCATACATGATAAATCTAATGATGTACTTGATTTGATTCACACTAACTTATGTGGTCCAACAAGGACTAGAAGCTTTCAAGGTAATAGGTATTTCATGTTGATTATTGATGACTATTCTAGATTGATGTGGGTGACTTTTCTAAAGGAGAAGTCTGAAGCTTTTGAGAAATTCAAGATCTTTAAAGTGAAGGTTGAAACAGAAACTGGATTGAAAATTAAATGTCTAGGATCAGATCATGGCGGTGAGTTCACTTTTAACAGTTATTGTGAGACAAATGGAATCAGGAAACAACTATCTACACCTAGGACTCCTCAGCAAAATGGAGTAGTTGAAAGGAAGAACGGAACCATTTTGGGTGCAGCTAGATCTATGATGATGGAAGCCAAATTACCTCATATCTACTAGAGAGAAGCAGTGAGTACAATAGTCTACACATTCAATAGAGTTTGCATCAAAGGTGAAACCGGTAATACCCCTTATGAACTATGGTTTGGACATACACCTACTGTTAAGTATTTCAGAATTTTTGGAAGTAAATGCTATATCAAAAGAAATGATTCAATTGGAAATTTTGATCCTAGATGTGATGAAGGGATATTTATTGGTTATTCAATTCAGAGCAAAACATATAGATGTTATAACAAAAGATTGCAAAAAATTGTGGAGAGTGCTAATGTGAAAGTGGATGAACAGTACAAAAATCATTCTATATCATATGATAGGGAATCGACAGTGGAAATGATCATAACTGAACCGACAATGCCTCAACCGGTACAAGAAGCTGAGACAGTTACACCAGCACAATCAGAAAATTCAACTGTGACTAATGATCAGAGCAGTGAACCTGAAGTTCAAAAGACACCAAGGTATGTAAGATTAAATCATTCTGAAGATCAAATTATTGGAGATAGAAACAAGGGAGTTATGACAAGAATAAAACTGGAAAATGAAGAGGTATGTCTTATTTCTCAAGTTGAATCGGCAACTGTTATTGAAGCTCGTAAAGATAAACATTGGTTAAAGGCTATGGAAGATGAATTAGATCAAATAGAGAAGAATGAAACTTGGTCTTTAGTTCCCCAACTTAAAAATAAGAATTTTATTGGAACTAAATGGGTTTTTAGGAATAAACTGAATGAGGATGGTTAAGTTATAAGAAACAAGGATAGATTGGTTTGTAAAGGATATTCTCAAATGGAAGGAATTGATTATGGTGAGACATTTGCACATGTAGCTAGAATTGAAGTTGTTAGACTATTTCTTGCCTATGTAGCTTATAAGAACTATAAGGTTTATCAAATGGATGTCAAATGTGCATTTTCGAATGGTGAGCTTGAGGAAGAATTTTACATTGAGAAACCTGATGTATTTTCATTGACAGATGACAAAGACATGGTTTGCAGATTGAAGAAAGCTTTATATGGCTTAAAACAGGCTCCTAGAGCTTGGTATGCAATGTTGGATAAATATCTTTTGAAGCTTGGTTTTACTAAAGGTAGTGCTGATAGTAATCTATATTATAAGATCACTGATAATGATATTCTAAATATTGAAGTTTTTGTTGATGATATCATTTTTGGAGGAGAAGATAAACTGTGCATGGAATTTGCTAACAACATGAAGAATGAATTTGAAATGTCCATGATTGGTGAGATGAAAATTTTCTTAGGTTTGTATATTACTCAAACTGATAAAGACATTTTTATCTGTCAAACTAAGTATCTGAGGGAATTGTTGAAAAATTTTGGTATGGAAAATTCCAAACCGGTAAGTACTCCTATGGCTACAAGTGAAAAATTAGCTATCAAGGATACTTCTACACCGGTAAATCTGACAAGATATAAATCTATGAGTGGTGGTCCGTTATATCTAACTCAGACTAGACCTGATATTATGAATGCAATAAGTATTATTTCAAGATATCAAAGTAATCCTAAAGAAAATCATGAATATGCAGTAAAGAGGATATTATGGTATTTGCAAGGAACAATAGAATATGGTTTATGGTATTCTAGAAATGATGATTTCACTTTATGTGCATATACTGACTCAGATTGGGCAGGTGATACTGATGATGGGAAGAGCACTTCTGGTGGATCTTTCTTTCTTAGAAAGAAACTAGTTTCATGGATAAGCAAAAAATAGTCATGCATTTCTTTATCTACTGTAGAAGCTGAGTATGTTGCAGCAGCAACTAATTGCACTCAAGTTTTGTGGATGAAGCAAATGTTGAAGGATTTCAGGATAAATTATAGTGAATCGGTAGTTATCTACTATGATAACTCTGTGGCTATTGGCATATCTAAGAATATGGTATTTCACTCTAAGAATAAGTATATTTCAATAAAGTATAACTTTCTGAAGGACAAGGTAGAAGCAAAAGGAAGTCAAATTGGTTTATGTGAACACTAAAGAACAGTTTGCAGACATATTCACTAAACCGCTGTCTAAGGAATCATTTGAATATTTAAGAGAAAAGTTAGGGGTTTCTGCCCCTCCGACAGAGACTTGATTGATGAATTTTGTTATCAGTTTGACATGTATTATCAGAGACATTATTCATTCTGACATTGATAAGTGGTGCTACTACTCAGGGGGAGTAGTTAGCTTTGAGATTCAGAGGTTTATATCATTGCTTTGATATTTTTATCAAATTTCTAGCATTGATGTCAAAGGGGGAGTGATAGTAATGTGAAAAATAATTCAGAACCTTACAAAGATATCATTCACACAGGGATAGCTATTGATTGATTGGTTGTCTTCCACAGGGGGAGAATTATTTGGCATTTCTTGGTACTTAGATGTTTTTCATATCTAGTGTTGCCATCAATGCCAAAGGGGGAGATTGTTGGCATTATGGATGAATTGATTATGTGTTGCATTGATGTTTTGTCATTGATGTCAACACTAGCTATTATGGATGGTTATCGACATACAGATTACCGGTAGAAGCTCTAGTATTACCGGAAGGAGAGATTGTCTGTTGACACTTCCGGCATGTTTGGATCAGTGAAGTATATTGGATTTCATGTGCTATATGCTCCATGAGCATGTTTTGGTCAGTTGGTATTGGATTGGTAATTGGATGTTATCATACACTTTGGTAAACCCTTACCGACACTAGTTTAAGGCTTTACCGGTAGAGCTTTCATTGAGGAATCATAACAGGCTACACAATTGGTGTTGGTGCAGCTTCTTCATGGATTTCGGGATGCTGAAGATGTTCGTTGATCATGCTTCAAATGCTTGAAGATGTTGCTTTGGCGCAGTGGACCCAGAATAGGTTCGGTACCTATCTAGGTTATGGACCGATATCATGCTAGCGTGTACTCTACACGTTACCTAGATGATTCGAGATGTTTTATGGATTTGTTATTATTGTTTTGGTCTTAAGCCAACATGGCATTTAATTGTAAATGGAATTATGTAATGATATTATTGTAATATCTTTAGGTGGCTGACCTAATTGGTTTAGGCCTTAGGGTTTGTATAAATAAGAGGTAAAAACTCTTTCAAAAGTATCATGGTTATTGGAAAGGTGATGGTCAAGGAATGTAATGTGTGAATATTGTAATATCATT
Organism: Cryptomeria japonica; assembly: GCF_030272615.1. Classification (NCBI taxonomy): domain Eukaryota; kingdom Viridiplantae; phylum Streptophyta; class Pinopsida; order Cupressales; family Cupressaceae; genus Cryptomeria; species Cryptomeria japonica. The sequence goes on from NC_081409.1 coordinate 223,818,486, forward strand.
CAGGCAAAGGAGTTGGTCGATCATTGGTGATCGAATTGGAATCAGAAGAGGCTTCAGTCCTCTGACATTGAGCTTAACCGGGACTGTAATCAGGCATAGTAGATGCTATTTCGAGTAGTTCACTCTATTGGATTGTTGTCCATTTATCTTGAGATGTTTGTAGCCTCTCTGTAGTCAGTGAGACTCTTTTGTAATGAGCAGTACGCTTAGGTAGTGTGCCTTCATGCAAGTGCAGGCCCCTCATTATATCACATACTTTTTGCAGAAGTATCATCTGACCGTGGGTAGGCTTCCCACCGTGGTTTTTCCCTTTCTGGGTTTTCCATGTGCAAATCATGGTTTTATGTGGTATGGTTGCTTTGCATTGATTATCTGGTTAATTATTAAGTTGTATTGTTTACCGGTATCCGTTCCTACCGGCATCTGTATGTGCTTTACTGGTACTTGATTTGTTTAAGGTTATATTGTGGATTAAAAGTTATAATATGTTAACAACTGATTCACCCCCCCCCCCCCCCCATCTCTCAGTTATTCATTTGTTATCCTAACAATCTCATCAGCTCATCAATAGCCATTTTAGAAATGGCTCCTTCACACTACTTGAGGATGAGTAGAATGTCAAAGAGGCCCTTCAGTTCCTTGATACCTTTTGTTTGTCTTGTGGGTCAACCATTCAATGACACAAAACACAATGTTATAGGCAATCCTTTCTCTCAGTTCCATCTTGGATTTTTAGTATGGGTGGAAGTGGATTGGGCACGGGAAATCTTTCACTTTTTGGGCATACCTTTTGCCTTCCAAGATTCCTCGATGGATCTTTGGAATGTAGTCCTTACAAGAATCAAGAAAAAATTGTCTTACTGGATCATCAGACCTCTTTCTCTGGCTAGTAAATTCCAATTGTGTTGTAAGATTTTTGTGGCAACTCATGTTTACTATTATTCTTGTTGGGCTCCTTCTAAAGCCTCATACTTAAAATTGGAAAATCTCTTGCGAGACTCTTTTTGGGATTTTGTTGAATCCCATAGGGGTTTTCATAGAGTGGTATGGGAGTTCTATTGTCTCCCCCGTGATTTTGGAGGGCTTGGGCTCCTCTCCACTCAACAGTAATGTATGGCCCTTTGTGCCAAGTGGGTTGTTTATGCAACCTCTAACAATGAGGCCTGGAAAATTCTTCTCGAGAATTGCATCTCTTTTGGTTGTCCGGTTAATCGACCCATTTGGAAGGGGATTAGTTTTCAATCCCTTCTGGTTATGAAAGAAGTTGTTCATATCGAGGGCACTTTTATGGCCAAAATTATTTGGCGTGCTTGGGAAATTGTTAATCATTAGCTCAGATGGGCCGAATTTGGCTTTTGAGATGGTCTTTCTTTTAATCAGAGCAACATTTAGTTGTCTTTGCTTATTCAAATCCAGGGGATTCCCCTTACCTAGATACCATGGGTTTGTGCTCTACGTTTTCATAAATGCGACATTTGCACACCCCAAGATTTCTTTTGCAGATCCAAAATGAACCTCCATTCTCAGGAAGATATGAAAGCTCAATTTTTAATTTCTCAATTGGATCATGGGACTTTTGACATGATGCTATTTGCTCTACCTCTGAATGTGTTGCACAAAATTGGCATTCACTTTGTTGAGCCTTAGTAGAAAGATTGGCGGTGGTACCCTAATACTATCTTTAGCAATTATAAGTCATGTTTGGGTTATCGTTGATTCTCTTTGCATCTTCTTATGGTGGTAGCTTTGAATCTTAGGTGGCATTTGCAGTTGTCACTCTCTTTTTGGCAACAATAGTTTTGTAACATTTGGTTTGCCATCATTGAGCCCAAACTTACCTATTTTTCCTAGTGTATCATTTTTCAAGGCTTTAATCTGGGTCCTCACCTTCAACATATGGGCATCAAGGACCTTTGTTGTCCTTTCTATGGTCAACCAAAATCTTTTAAGCATATTTTTTGGTTTTGTCATCGTGCCCAAAATTTGTGGCATTGGACTCATGATTTTTTTTGGCCCTTTTTTACCTAAGCCTTTTACCTGGTATATGATTCTTCTAGGGGATTGACATTGTTTTCCTTTCAAGTATACCCAAATCAGACATGCTTTCAAGGTGAAAATTCTATTTTGCTTGTGGAAAGAGAAAAATTTTATTTCATTTTCTCACAACTCTTTTCCATTAATGTTTCACTTTTTACTAAAGCATGTATTTGCAACATTGTGATGCTTCGGTTCCAGGTTCAATTAGACAAAGTAGCATTGGAGGTTTCTCACCTTCAAGAGTTGCTTCCTCACTGGGTTCATGCCTTATGTACTATTGCCAAGGTCCCTCCAGACAACTCTACCTAATGTGGTTTCTCTCTACCTCATGGTTGTTGCCAAGGTCGTAGCTCTTTTGTCTAATGTTCTTAGACCCCTTGGTCCCATGCACCTCGCTGCCACTCTGGTGGCTTTGTTCGGTAGTGCTCTACCTCTCCCGGTTTGTGGAGGTGTTATCTCTAGGTGGGGTTTTGAAGGGGAGAGGCTAGACACTAGTGGAGGAAGTGGGTGTTCGACTTCTGATGGTGGTGGTGGTTGGCCATGTTGGCTATTGTTGCTGCTAGGGTATGTTGTTGTCATTGATGTTAACATATTCCTGTGTTGCAGAGAGTTGTTTGGTGTTCTGGTGATTGCAGAGAGTTGATTTGGTTGGTTTATCTATTTGGGATGTTGAATCAACTAGAGATACTTCATTCTTTATTGGTTTCAGTGATCCAGAAGTTTACTTGATCTTATCATTTGATCCAGTTTGAGGATTCGACTTTTTTATTCAATGGTTGGCAGAGTCTGGTGTTTGATTCATTGTGCTCCGGTAAGATTATATATTAAGTTGTAGATTTGGGAGAGTGTTTTGGATGTTCATGTGAATCTTAATTTTAGATGGTTCGTGATTTGGTGCTCCACAATAGATCTTTCTAGTCCAAATTGTTGTTGTTAAGCGTTCTTGAGAGTTAGCTTGTTGATCGATGAAGATTTGAATAAGTGGTGTTGGTGCAGCTATTGTGGATGGTTCTAAAACACTTGATGGTGTATCCTGATTATGTCCTATTTGTTTTGGTGGTCTGCATTGGTCATTATGTGTGTTCTTGAAGACCTTTTGGGTCCAGTGATATTCTTCGTGTTATGCGGTAATTTCGGTGGTGTAGCGTGTTGCAGTTGATCTTGGTGAGATTTTTGGTGGTGTTGCATGTTCGAGGATTTGATTTGGGTCCAGGCTATGTCATCTATGGTATTGTATTAGTTTTGTGGTTATCTATGTATCACATGATGTAATTTTGTAATTAAGGTTTGAGGGTTTGAGTTGACCTTGTAGTCAAGGTTGATGAATTGTATAAATAAGTGTTAGATTCATGTAATTCGTGTGTGATGATTGTGTCTGCATTATCAGAGAGTGGTATATGTGCATAAGAGAATTTATCCTTCGGTATGGTGTACTGAGTTGAGAATGTTGCAGTGCAGACAAATGTGCTTAACCAGAACTGTCATCAGGCATTAGGAGATGTTATTCTTTCATATCATCTTAACCAGATTGTAGTCCAAATATTATTGTAAGGTAGTGAGCCTTCCCTGAGGGTTGGATCCTTTTGGGTCATCATATTTCAAGCAGTGAACTCTAGGTAGTGTGCCTGAATGCATGTGCATTCCCCCATTGTAATATTTACAGATACTACTACACAGAGAATTATGTTATTGTGGGTAGGTTCCCACCGTGGTTTTTCCCTTAATTGGGTTTTACACGTCATAATCTTGGTGTTATGTGTGTTGTTGTTATCATGTTTATCTTTATTCTTGATGCGGTTAATTAAAATATTTGTGCTTAAATTGCTTAATCTGGTGAAAACTGATTCGCCCCAGCCCCCCACCACCCCCCCTAAGTTTTCCTTCATTGTTGTTGCCAACAATTGGTACCCGAGCTAGATCCTCTAGAAGATTGACCACTTGAGGAGATCCAGGATGGCAACTTATGTGTTCAAGAAGGAGAGTCTGAGCTTTAATGGAAATAACTACAATATATGGAAGGACCGGATGGAAGTTCATTTGAAGTGTCTTGGAGAATAATATTGGAAGATTACACAGAATACCTATAATGTTCCTCTGAATGGACCGATTACTACCGTTGAGATAAAGGATGATGAACATAACATAAGAGCTAAGGAAGCATTGTTGAGTGCCTTGACTAATTCAGAGATGACTAATGTGATGGATTTGTAGACTGTGCATGAGATTTGGGAGAAGTTAGAGACCTTGTATGAAGGAGATAAACATGTCAAAGTTTCTAAGCTACAATGTTTGAAGAGTAAATATGAGATGTTGAAGATGGGAGAAGATGATAACATATCTACCTTTATGGCTAAGGTGAAAGAACTTGTTCTAGGTATCAGATGTGCCAGTTGAACTCTTGAAGAAGATGAGATTGTTGCCAAGGTGCTGAGATCTTTGCCTCCTGCTTAGAAGCCTAAAGTAGTTGTTATTGATGAGATCAAAAGTGTGACTACTGTGACAAAGGACATGCTAGTTGGAAAGCTTGTTGTCTTTGAATTGAGCAAGTGTGGAGAATCACATGGAAAATCTGAGACTGCATTCAGAGCCTCTGTATTCTGGAAGCAGAAGTATGATCCGAGAGAAATTTAATGCTGGGTTTCCAGATATGAAAGAGAAAAGAGAGAGATGGAAGAGCAAGAAAGAGAGTTGGATGAGCTTGAAGCCCTTATTGCTAGAAGATTGCTTGAGGAAGCTGGTAAGTATGATGGAAAGTTACCTTTGAAATATTTCTCTTGTAATAAGATAGGACATTTTGCTTCTAGGTGTCCTGAAAGAATGTCTAGGTATGATAAGTATGACAAATTTGAAAGGCATGATAGATCTAATAAGTATGATAGATATGAGAAGCATGATAGGAATGACAAACCCTATAATCCTAACCAAAAGTTCAGATATTAGAAGAGATGTTACTATGTTGCTGATGAAGGTGTGATAGATGAAGAATCAAAGAATGGGAATTCAGAAGATGAGTTTGTATTTATTGCTATCAAGGAAGATGATCCGGTACTAGTGAATCCTAGAAGCTGCATTGTTGAGGAGAAAACTTTGACTGCTAAGATTGAAGAGAAAGATGAATGGGTAATTGACAACAATTGTTCACATCATATGACAAGTGACAAAAACAAATTTGTGAATATGGAAAGTTACGATGGTGGTATAGTGAGATTTGGAGATGATAAAGCTTGTGTGATCTGTGGTAAAGGTTCAATTTCCTTTGATGGTAAGCATAATACTGATGATGTCTTCTATGTTGAAGGTTTGAAGCATAATCTTTTGAGTGTTGGACAGATGGTTGACAAGGGATATGATTTGCAATTCAAGAATGGCAAATGCAAGATTCTAAATGCCTCTAGTATAGAGATTTCATCAAGGATTAAGACTAAAGGTAATATTTTTCATTTAAATGCTAGTGAGAGAAGTTGTTTAATTGCTCAGATTGATGAAAGTTGGTTGTGGCATAGAAGTATGTGTCATGTTAATTTTGACTACATGATAAGGATAATCTCTACTCAAGTTGTTAGAGATTTGCCTAAAATATGAAGCCATCTAATCTAGTATGTAAGGAATGTCAATTGGGGAAGCTAACAAGAACTACATTCAAGAGTAAGATGTATTCATCTAATGGATTGTTATATCTTATGCATACTAACTTGTGTGGTCCTACAAAAGTAAGAAGCATGTAGGGTGACAAATATTTCATGTTGTTGATTGATGATTATTCTAGGATGATGTGAGTTACCTTTCTAAGGGAGAAATCAAAAGCATTGGAGAATTTCAAGATATTCAAAGCTAAGGTGGAGACTGAGACTGGGTTGAAGCTGAAGTGTCTAAGATCTGACAGAGGAGGATAATTTACATCTGGTGAGTTCTGTGTCGACTTGAATTTCATCATCAAAATACTACCTGCAACATGTTAGTTTCACAAAATACAAAGGAATGCTACAGGAAATCCAAACTCAACCAATGAAACTACATGAGATACATAAAAAAATAAAAATACTATTATTACCTTCATGATTTATGTCTCATTGTTTCATAACTCCACTATTCCTAGTTGCAGATGGTGTGCTCTCAAACAAGCACTGATAGCTTCCAAGATGGCATACGAAGAATGGACTGATAACTGATAGTTAACTAATACTATGATATGCAATGCTAAATGATTATACTATTTGCTTCAAGATTAAAACTCACGGATGCATAAGTGTTCACAAATGATTAGATTTGAAAACTCATTTGAAGACTAACTCTCTCTCAACTCAAACTCCTGATCTTATAGACTTTGAGAGGATAATATGATGTGGTCTGGATCAACGGTCATGATCAGATTTGCAGATTTCGATGGTTGTGAGCAAAGGTGAAGGTTGAGAGAAAGGGGGAAGGAGAAGACAAGTGTCACTCATCTCACCTTGACTGATTTACTGATTGAGGGAATCTAGGGATGGTTGGAGAAAATTTAGGAATGAGAGGACAAGTGGACTCAAGTCCTTCCTATGATGTAGGGATGTTGGAGAGAATATAGAAGAAGGTTATGAAATATGTGTACGTACATAATATTTCATTAAATTCAGAGGTTGAAGATAAGTGGCTAATAAATGATTTATTTATTTTAATTTTGTTGAATTAATTTAGCTACATGATGGATGAGTTGGCAAAGGAAAGATGAAGTGAAGATGGAAGAATGAGTTGGATAAGGGATTAAATAATTTAGGAAATCATTTAATATTTGAGACTATAGGATAGGAGAATAATCATTAAATATTAGATATTTAAATGATTGGAGGAAATAATTAAATATTAGATATTTAATTAATTGATTAGAAGAATAATTAAATATTGGATATTTAATTAATTAGAGGAATAGGATAGATGAATTAATTAATAAAATATTTCAATTAAATTAATTAATAGAAAGACACAAAATGAATTAAATAAATTAATCTTTTCAAATTAACTATTTAATAGAAGAATAAACATTAAATAAATATAAAATATTTATTTAATCACTAATAGCCTTTTTTTATGTGTATACATTTTGCCCCTCTTTGAAATGATGTCAAGACAACATTGTTTCAAAGATTAAATCAAGTCTCGATAGTGTGCTCGATAGAGATAAAAATCCTGAGTGTGTGCCCCTTCGGGAGATTGATCGTGAATTTGTTGAATAATTTTGATAAACGATTGATCTCATGATAATTGAAAAGGTCCATCAATTAAATTTATTCATAAAAAATAAATATAATTGTCCCATTGAAAAACATTAATTACCCTTCCAAATAGGAAATTTTCATTTGCATCCTTGTCAGCTTTGTGAAGAAATTGTCTTGGTGAGGTGACAAAATGGTTATTCCGTTGGAGAACCATCGATTTGAGCGCATTCGATGATATCAGTGACCTCCTGAGTATGGGTATCCGGTATGTATCTTATCCCGAATTTCTCGCAATTTTTCGTTTGATTTTTCATATTTGTTTAGCGCATTTTTGTCTATTTTTGAATTTTTTCCATTTTTCAACAATTATGTTTAGCGTTTTTGTTTTTTGTTTTAGCGCTTTTGCATTTAAAGTTAGTGCATGTGCTCATTTTGTTAGCGCATGTGTGATGTATGTTAGCGCTTTTTCTTGGTGAGCACTTTTGCTCTCAGTGTTTGCGCTTTTGATGCTTAAAACAATGCTTTTGATCGTTTCATGCATATGCTTGAAGGTTTAGTGCTTTTGTTAAAAAGGTTCACAATCCTGCGTTCAATAGAATAGCACCTTTGGTAAAAGGATTAGTGCTTTTGCTTCTGATGAATGTGTTTGATGTATTTCATAGTAAAAATTCACTTTGATGATTAGATTTAGGAATTTTGATGTGCAATTGTGATGAATAGGTACTTGATTATTTGGTTTGATCATTTTGATTGATAGGATAAACAATTGATCGATTTGATTTGATTGGATAGAGTAGCTCTGAGAAACCGATTTAGTTTTTGATGAAGAGCATAACAGAGTTTGATTGAACTCAGTGATTGATAGAAAACCATGATTGATAGGTTTAAATTGATTTGATAGTCTGATTTGCTTCATGTGAAAATATTTACCAATTGTTGATGTTAGAGATTAGCGATCTCTTTGATTTGATAGATAGATGATTGATGATTGAATTCTCCTGGTAAATAGAAGAAACTTGATGTTCTCCAGTGTCGAGAGAAATTCCCCGCGATGCGACACTTAGTGCCAGAGCTTACACAGGTAGAGGTGAGACATATAGATGCCTACGGATTACGCCACTTGTTATACATGCCTGATATTACCCATAATAGGGGATTGTTGACAACGTTAGCCGAGAGATGGCATAGCAAGAATAACACTTTTCACCTGCCCACGTGTGAGATTAGTGTGACGCTTGAGGATGTCTACAGGATTCTCCACATCCTAGTGACCGATGAATTAGTTCAGTATGATTGTTAGGATCGTGGAGGGACAGAGGCATGCAAAGCCATATTTGGTGATGAGAGCATTTCGAGAGGAGAGATCTGATGGGAGCATATGATTATGTATTACGAGACTCTCCTTGTGATTCTTGTAGGTTTGTTTGGGGGATTCATTTATCCAGACAAGAGATCTCAAGGTTTCGCTATTGGTTGGGGTGAGATTCTTCAAAGCATGATGCAGCGTCAAACTCGATATGCATGGGGTTTTTGCATGCTTGCTCATTTGTATCATGATCTTCATCAGGTTATTTTCGATGATGGTGCTAGTCTATCGACATGATGCACACTTTTGCAGATCTGGTGCTGGGAGCACATTGCTATTACTCGGCCTATTCATCATAGAGTTCATGGTGAGAGACAACCATATGTTTATCTTTATGTAGGTATCCTTACTTTGCATAAGCTGGGTAAAATGAAGTATTGGCATTGGGTTATTGATTCACTGGATAGTGTTATTTGGAGACCTTATATCGATTGTGAGCCATGGATGGATGATGCACAAACATTACCATTTATTATGCAAAGTAGATATCTCATTGGTCAAACTCCATTCATTGTTGAAAGATAGTTGATTAGTCACATTTTGAGACAGTTTGGTATCATTCAACCTATGCCTACCGGTGTCACGATATATGCATGACGGTACAAAGATAAGTGAGATTGGGGACCTTCTTTGTCATTTGAGTTAGCACGAGCAGAGTTTCTGGCTACTCCTAGGGTAGCTTATGATATGAGATTGCACATTCTTGATCCTGGGGTTACTGTAGATTATGCTTAGACATATTGGCACACCCATTTCCTCGTATTGCTGATCCAACAGATCCTCCTCCTAGCTCAGGAGATGAGGATGATGATTCAAATGATCCAATTATTAGGAGACAAAGACGAAGATGATATCTTAGATCTTCTCAGGAGGCCTGAGGGGATGGAGATGAGGGAGGAGATGGAGGTGGTGGCGGTAGGAGACCCAGATGGAGAGGAGGGAGATTTAGAGTTCATGGAGGACCATTTGGACTAGTTGGTAGGATTGGGAGACCACTTCCTATGGGTGGGAGAGAGGTTGGATGGATTGGGAGGGATACTAGCAGGGCAGGGATGAGATCACCGAGAGGGTTGCCATCGACGGGAGGAGGCAAGATGACTGGATTGGATGGGGGTTGTGGGAGAGGCATTGATTTTGGTCAGATTCAACCAAACCCTAGGGTTATTGCAACACATGGTGGAAAGGATGAGGACCCAGAAGATCATGTTCCACTGATTAGACGATGGGTTCTAAGAGATACTCGGACTAAGATTCCAACAGGTGGACAGGGAGGTGGAGATGAGGGTATTGGGGTTCATGTGCCACAACAAGATGTGCCAGAGAAGGAGACCATTGATAGTCTCAGAGAACAGATAGATCAACTTAGAGCACATATACAGACACTCATGATAGAGAGAGGCACAACTGTTAGGAGATAGTAGGATACTCAGGGCCTCCTTGATCACATTCAACAAGTTGGCTCGGGCACTCTCTCAGCTCATACTGTTAGAGCACTAGTTTGGGTCGGGAAGGAGACTTCCCGTTGGCGACGACTATATGAGGATTTAGTCGCAGAGAGCCAGAGAGCAGGTAGTTATCATACCCCTGTGAGGATGGATACTAGCAGTGGTGGAGTCATGGGACCTCCTCATAAGAGTGGTGATCATGGGAGACAGACATCTAGGGGATCTTCTCGCCCACAGCCATAGAGACGGAAAGAGTCGGGTGGTAGTGGTATAGGATAGCATTGACTACTTTGTATTGATGAGGCATTTATACTTTTGATCTGATATCATTGTATACTTGGAATTTTATTGGTTTATGATGATCTATATGCAGACATAGACTCTATATGATGATGATCTTTATTATGCATGTTACTCTATTTTATGATGATCTATATGCATTGATTATATGGATGCGGTGATTAGATGGATGATGTGATGATCTTTTCTCTTCATTATGATGATGTTTTATATGATGATGCAATGATACTAGCAGTGGTGGAGTAAAGGGACCTCCTCATAGGAGTGGTGATCATGGGAGACAGGCATCTAGAGGATCTTCTCGCCCACAGCGATAGAGATGGAAAGAGTCGGGTGGTAGTGGTATAGGACAACATTGACTTGACTTTGTATTGATGAGGCATTTATACTTTTGATTTGATATCATTGTATACTTGGAATTTTATTGGTTTATGATGATCTATATGCAGACATAGACTCTATATGATGATGATCTTTATTATGCATGTTACTCTATTTTATGATGATCTATATGCATTGATTATATGGATGCGGTGATTAGATGGATGATGTGATGATCTTTTCTCTTCATTATGATGATGCAATGATAGATGTTTTTGATTTTTGATTTTGATGACCTTGGATGCAACTAAAAATGATTACTAACTTAAATGATGCAAATGCAATGATCTATATGGGAAAGCACATGAATGATTACGTAATATGTTATTCAAATGTTTTTGATTTTTTATTTGTAATGCTTATAATGATTATGAATCTAAATGCAAAGATGTAACTAAATGATTTTTAATGAAATGATAATGCAAATAATAATGATGATATACTACATGATTAATGAAATGCACTTAATTGAATGCAAACTAATGCAATGATTTAAATGCAACTAAATGAAATGGATGATGATTAAAATGATTCTAAAAATGAATGAACCTATAATGATTGTAGTCACACAAATCTGTCTAGCTTAATTAAATAAATATTTGCTATTTATTTGATTAAAAAAATACTAGCCATGAGTTAATTAATTCATCTTCAAATATTCTCCTATTAATTAAATAAATTATTCAATTTATTTTAATTCATTCATTAAACCAAGTTCACAAATCAATTAAATAAATAAAATCTATATTTAATTAAATCCCCTTATTCCTCTTTTAAATAAATTAAATTAAACATTTATTTAAATCATTATCCCCCCCCCAACTTGCATTTTCCTACAAATGCAACTTGCACACATTTATTGAAATAAATAAATTTTTATTTTAATAAAATCCTATTTTCCCTCACCCACCAAATCCACTTGCAAATCTAATCCCCTTCTAGAGTCTTCTAACCCCTTCCTAATTAGCCTAATCCATCCCCTAATTATTGTCACATTCCTAAGCAAAATAGAGTCACTTCTCAAATACTTCAAAAGTCTTTGAAAAGCATTTAATGCTTTGTGTGTTCAACAATTTAACCTCCAAAGTCTTCCAAAACTACTAATGGCTCTTACATGACCATTAATGGCTCTTACATAACCATTTATGGTTATTTCAACTTGTCTCCCCAAGCATTTATTGCTTTGACCATGTTTATCCCTCTTGCCTTTTGCACAAAAGTTTATCCATTGGATAAAAGCTTTATTCTTTGAATAAAGAGTTTATTCATTCAACTAACCTTGACCTTAACTCCCAAGGTCATGCCAAGCATTTAATGCTTATTCCCTCTCCTCTCAACCTATCTCACATTGACACTTGTCATCCTAGGATTGGGTTGAAAGCCCTCACATGGATTTGAAATCATTCAATCCTGACGCTTGTTGAGATTGCTCAATCTCAACCATCCATTGCTCCATTTTTCCTATAAATAGAGCTCATTTCTTCATAATCCAGATCTTGAAAACTTGTATGCATTTAACCTATAGGCATTTTAGAGAGCATTTAGCATAGCAATCTAATATCTTATTATTTTGGTTAAAATCAATCATTTTTAATAGCATCTAGTATTTTAGCTTTTCATTTTACATTTGGAGCAAAATACTCAAATCTCAATCCTCCATAAGCATCCATAGTGCAAAAAGCTGCTGAGAGCTACACTATTTTGGAACTTGGAGAGGAGAGGAACAAAGGAGAAGGAGCCAAGAGCATGTTAGGAGGTATTTGGAGATGCCTCGTCATATTTGCTTCTTTAGTTAAATATTCTTTCATGTTCTTAGTATCTCTTTTGATATGCCTATTTAGATTAGTTTTTGGTTAACTAACACTAACGATTTCTTGTGTCTTGTGTTGTTTGTCATTTGCTAACCTTGTCCATTTTGTAGAGCATCATTTGGTGAACCCGACGTGAATCCAAACACCCAAAAGATCATTTATTTTTAACCAATAACATGTTTGAATATTGAAATTGTCACACAGGTTGCGCTTTAGCGCTATTGATCACATTATGGCGCTATTGAAACTTGTTGTTCTAGCGCTATTGTAAGAACAATAGCGCTATTGTATCAAGTTTAGCGCTATTGACATTGTTTGAGCACTTTTGACCCTGTTTTGGCGCTATTGATCATGTTTGAGCGCTTTTGTCTTCTCTGTCTTTTATTTTCTTTTAGCGCGTTTGTGTTAAATAGCGCTTCTGTTCAAACACAGACTAACGCTATTGTAACAAAATGTTGTAAAAAAGACCTTGTAACTGAAAAAGTGAAAAATTTTAGGCTTGTGGAAGCTCCCCTTAGATATGGATTTTACTAACTGGTTATTGTTTGTGCAGGTTTAAAAACTCACCTCTTAAAAATCAAAAACTTTATTTTGGTGTTTTAAAAATTGAACAAACAAACTTTCCCTTGCTTTCCTATTAGGATCACTTTTCTTTTTTTTGGTGCATTAAAACTGAACAAAACAAAAAAAAATTTCTTGCAAGTTAGGAAACACACTTTATTTGGTGCTTAAAATCAACACTTCAATTTTCTTGCATCAAACTAAAGAATTTACAATCCACACTTCAATTTTTCGTGCACATAAAATACACAATCAACTTGTTTAAAACTTTTTGCAAAGCGATTTTTCTTTATGCATACGTGCTTCAATTTCAGTTGACCAGGATTTTCAAAATTCTAGTTTACTCAAACCTTTGCATTTGAAGTAAAAAAGAACACCATGAATGTTGGAGCAACATCTCCAAATAGTTATATCACATTGCAATGGCAAATTAAAAAGAACAAGTGTTTTCGTGCTTGGCACACTTGTGCAAAAAGTTGGTCGAGTGGTCCCACTTCTAACACACACTATCCTCTTTCTTGGCTTTCGTGGTCCTAGGTGCAAGAGAAAAGTGTTAGTAACACTCAAAAATTTTATCTTTTTAAGAGAGGCCTGCCAAGAGACACATCACTCTTGGGAACGATCTCACGCGGTAAATCTTTCGAGCCGCTATAAAAATCAGGTGAGAGCGAAAGCTATAGCCTTGGGTATAGCTGTTCCTACAGTGTAACTGGCCGAAAGGACAAATGGGCCTCACCACTAGTTACAAGGCTCTTAAGTGAGTCACTGCAGAATGAACTTATGTCTAAAAATATCGAACATGACTAAACACCTTTAAGTAGTAGCCCACCTACTCTATTGATTGAGGATATTTGCGATATAATTTAGTGCAAGAGCATAGATGGTTTTGCTCCCAAGATACTCACCATACATATTTCCTTGAGTAGAAACATAGCTTTTTGAAAAGTCACTTGTGGCTTGATAAAGGTGGTGACTCCCCCATCATAGGGATCATCTATTTGTTATGCTCGTGCAAGACTTAGTATATCACATCCTTACCTGCCACGACGGGATTCATAAGGTATGTAGTACCAAAGTTGAAGAAATATCAAGATGTGGGCTAAATTTATCACAATTGGCCATTTGACCTTAGGGATAAAAAAAGTGTTTGAAGTGTTTTCGTTTTAGTCAAGACCAAGTGCAAATTGAGTCGACTTCAAGCTTTGGAAATACACCTTAAAATAAATCAAAAGGAAGGGTCATATAAAAGTCTAAGGATTGGGTTGATCTAGACCCATACTCATTTGTGCCTTTTAGGCAACATTCTTGTGTTTGTGTGCTTGCTTTGTTTTCTTGTCAAAGAAACATCAAAAGAAAAATCAATTCCAAAAACAAAGTATTCATCCAACCAAACATCTTTCCAAACAACCAAAAATATCAAAAAAAAAAGTGCAAACAACAAAGAATCAAACTTTATGACCATTCTTCATATCTTGTGAAAGAAGAAACGTCATCAGAATATCAACTTGAAAAGAAGACCATTGAGGTCAAAGGCTTTGATCAAAAGGAGGAAATTCTTCTATCTAAATAGACAAATCTTTGTCTCCCATAGAGTTTTTCTGCATCATGTATGCGTCTCTACCTTCAAGGCAAAACAAATGAATTTGATTCAGAGTCATTGAACCGCAGAGCTTTTATGCAATATAGAGCTTTGAGTTATCACAAAAACCAAGGAGGTAAGATTAATCCCAACTTTTTCCCAAACGTCTGTATCACATGCAACGTAGCTCAAGAAATACCACCAACACCCGAAAGGGAAGAGGTAGAGTTTGTCCCATTTGTGACACAAAGCTTTTATTGAAGTTACAAACATTTTCATCCATTATCTTACTCATACATCATCGCTTCATCATCAATCCGTTCCAACTCTCAAAACATTAAGAGGTTCTTGTGTGAAGTTCTCTTTTTAGATATTGCTTGAATCAAACGCATCACATCACTTTTTAGATTGTTTCTACATCTAGGATAAGCTCATCCTAAGAGACACATCTACGCAGGTTAAAACTAGTTCATGAGTGAATCCTCTCATTACTAGGTAGTTAAATCTATAACACATCTCAGATTTCTCTACACCTTATCACATCCAACCTTATCAAAAACAAACAAGCAATTCAAAGAAGTAATCTCGGTTACATCTACCTTAAAAGTGCTAGAGATCTACATGCAACACAATTCACCAACCATCAATCTCTCATTTCATCAAAAACTCATCATCATTTTCGCTCAACTTCAACAAAAGCTTGTAAACAAAATGGCCCAAACCCGATCACAGTCAAGGCAACGAGAAATAGAAATTGAAGAAGAAGAGGAAAATCTCAATGAATTTCAAGAAGCACTTGGAGGAAATGCAAATGATGAAAACCCAAGTACTCCCACTCCTGCAACAATAGAAAGGGCCCAGCATAACCCTCTCTTTAATAGACTTTTTGACGAAATACTCAGGAGCAATGCGGATGCTCACTTTTTAAAGCTTGCTTAAGAAGGAGCAAAACTCCCCTCTGACTTTGATCTTGCCCAATTAAGACAAGCATCAGAATGACAAAGTCTCCATGAAGAGGAAAGAGGTAGAGATCCCATCAGATATAACATTCCTCGAGGTAACCCACCACCTCCTCCTCTAAATGAAATAGAGATGTTGTGGCAACAAATCAAGAATCTCGCCCAACAACTTCATAGTGGTGTCAAAACTAACCAATGCTCACTCAATGACATCTGTCCCTATCCTTTTGATAGGAATCTTTATATGCCACCCTTTCCACGAGGATTCGAAACACCCAAATTCGAAAAATATAGAGGAAAGGGAGATCCTCGCGATCATGTCAGAGAATTTCATTCCGCTTGTCTCAAAGTGACATATGAAGACACATACCTAGTGCACCCTTTTCCCCAAAGCTTGGGAGGAACAACCACATCATGGTTTTCCCGACTATCAGGTGGCATTAGAACATTTGAGGAACTCATCTAGAAATTCCTAGCTCATTACTCTCATAACATTGAACGCGACATCACCATGGCTGATCTATGCAACAGTAAACAAAAACCAGGTGAACTATTCTCAGTATTCTTGCAACAATGGCATCAAATGTCTAGTAGACATTCTCTTCAGTTACTTGAATGAGAACTAGTGGAAATATTCATTTCCAACTTAAACGAAGAAATGGAATTTCACCTGGATGTCAAAGACACAGATTCTTTTAATGATATGATTACCAAGGGTTTGAAATGTGAACGGGCCCTCATCAAGAAAGGACTTATCAAAATCTATAATGAACCAAAGGATAGTCCTCGCCCACGCTTCAATAGTGATAAACCAAGCTTTTGGAACAAAAACAAGAATATCGTCAACGATGGGGTTGTGGATGCCAGGACTATAAAAAGTGCACAACCTGTGGTTTGGTTTGCAGGACAGAATCCTCCACCTCAGAATAACACAAATGTTCCTTCCAATCAAGGTCGCATCACATCTCATGATGAACCTAGACCTCGTCAACAAAAACAAAAATGAACATACACTCCCTTAGGGGAACCCATTGAAATAGTATTGCGACAACTCATTTCTCAAAATTTGGTCACTTTACCTAAAACATCAAACTATGAGCCTCAGGTCAAACCCACATGGTGGTGAGATACTGAACACTGTGATTTCCACCAAGGGAGAGGACACAAGACAAGTAATTGTCACCAATTGAAAGATCTTATTTAGGATCTTATTGATCGAGGTGAAATTGAAGTCGAAGGACATGACCCAAAAACAACAAACAATGATCATTTGATGTTCAAAAATCCACTTCCATCACAAGATCAAAGGGGTCCTTCCACTTCCAGGCGAGGCACTGATACCACGGATTATACACAGGCTGCATATAATTACACTGTAAATCACCTGTATGATGCTAGTGAACAAGTTACAACTATAACAATAAAAAATTACAACTCCAATTGCAATGTTGTTACACATTGCGGCAAGGTTACCATAAAGGCAGCTCCACAAGGCACCACCTCCATCCCAAAGCAGTATAATCTTGTGGAACAATTAGACAAAACACCTGCGCTTATATCCATTTTAGAGCTATTGTGCCTATCACCATCTCATAAAACAATCTTGGATCAAGTACTCCAAGAGGTGTTAGTCTCTGCAAACCTGAATATAGACCAATTTCAAGCCATGGTTGGAAGTCTAAAGTCATCACCTTGTCTCACTTTTTTCGAAAGTGACAACTCTTCCTTCCAGCAACCTCATAATGCTTCACTACACATTGAAGGCTTTATCAACTAGCATAGGATCAAGCGAGTCTTGATCGATAATGGAGCAGGCTTGAATATTTTTACCCTACAGTTGGTCACAGCATTGGGATATGCCATAGAATCAATGGATCCTTGCAAGAAGATCACAATCAAAGCCTATGACGATGCAGAGCGTTCATCCAAAGGAGCAGTGGTACTACCAATTCGAGTGGGCCCCGTGGTAAAACACATCATCTGTTAGGTTCTGGACCTTCCTCTGCCATACAATCTATTGTTAGGAAGACCTTGGATACATGCCATGCAAGCCGTTCCATCTACCTACCATCAATGTATCAAGTTCCCACATAATGGTGTAGAGATCACGATCCTGGGCGATGCAAATCCCTTTGCATATTGCCATAATATTAGCCATCAACCAGAGATTACCGTTCCTAATAATAGAGAAGCCATTTCCTCCACATTATATATAAGTCCCACCTCTCTTGCCAGTTCGAACACCACTATACCAAAGCAAGAAAAGCTTAAAATGAAAATAGCAGAGGAAGGTCTTGGGGAATACAACTTGAGTCAACTCTTTTGTGTGGGACAAATGCCCACTTCACCTAGAACACATGGTAAACCACAACAGTTACTCTAGCAACCACTAATCACACCAGCATGTGCTTTAACACCTTTCATCCTTGGAAAGAGTCAAGAAGAAGAAACCCAAGATGAGGACTTAGTGGAATGGATCTATAAAGATCCCATCACCACTGATATACCGCAAGTTAAGCTTCCTACAGATCAGTATGGCAAAGGTCTCCTCATTATGCAAAGAATGGGGTATGATGGTCAGAGTGCTTTGGGATATTGCAAACAAGGACGACATGAACCTCTACTGCCGGAATTAAAGCCCAAAGGTAATACAGGCCTAGGCTTTGAAAAAGAGATCTTTCCTAAACTCAAATTCAAAGGAAAACCCAACAAACCATTATATCAGCCTATTGCAAAAAGCACACCTTTCATTATCAAAGCAGCACCAAACACCATCACAACTACCCCACTGAGGCTCAAAATCCCAACACCACCATCTACAATGCCAATCATCCCACCAATCAAACTAGTAATCCCATCCGCAGCAGCCATCACATCAATAGTACCATTAGCAGTAGCAACTGTATTAGAACTCGCAACAACATCTATGGCACCAGCAATACCAGCAGAAGCAATTGAGTCAACACTACTGATATTCCCCGTATTGGATTCCTTAATCCCCATCGACCTTCCTGCAGCACCGATCACTACAAAGGTACATCAACCAATCACACATGTAGTATTTAACTCAAAGGACATCCCAGTATGGTATAGTAATCGGATGCTGGAAAGTGACTCAGAGACTAACTCACATGAGTGGGAATTTGATTCTGTACAACTTAACACTTCAGATGAGGAAGACACATCACTACCTCTACCATGCAAAGACATCCCTATTTACGGAGAAGCATAGATAAAGACCACTTGGGTTCCTGAACTGGAAACACCTTCCACAGACCCTACGTCTCATCCTACACCTAATTCTGACAAGGAGACTACCATTAACGACCTTCACCACAACGTCTTAACCCTCTCCAATACATCTAACACACTTAACCTAATCGATAAAGTAATGCCCATTATTCACCCTGAACTCATCTAATGGAACCAACCAAATCCCCCATGTCTTGACTTCTTCCAAAATGATGAGGCCATCATTGACTTTTTGGAATTAAGGGATAACCTACCAAGCGGGGATCACAAAGCTGGATTCACCATAGAACTAAATAGCGCATGATACTTCGGGGCGGATGCCAAACCTTTCAGCTGCAAAAATATAACGATAAAACATGGATCTTCCAGTGAAAACCACACCGTGGCACTGTTTGATCCAACAAAAGTAAAAAGAAAGAGCATATCCAATGGTGAAAACCTCTCTGAGGTGCCTGAGGATGAAGAGTTTGACATTCTACCTGCTAGTACACAACAGGAATGATCAACGATTCTCATCGAGGAAACCAAAGAATACAATGTGGGGACTCCTGAAAATCCTCACCTCATACATCTGGCATCTCTTCTCATTCCAGAAGAACAACCTAAATTTATAGAGTTCTTTCAACAGTGTCAGATAATCTTTGCATGGTCATATGCAGACATGCCTGGGCTTGATCCTGATTTAGTCATGCATCACCTCACCGTAGCAGAAGGAGCCAAATCTGTCAAGTAGAAGCTTCGTAAGATGCATCCTCAAATTGTAGTGCTAGTCAAAACAAAACTCAAGAAACTCCTAGATGTTGGTTTCATTAGACCAATTGATTATGTAGAATGGATCTCCAACATTGTGCCTGTCGGCAAACCAAAAGGGGGCATCTGCATTTGTACTGACTTTAGAGATCTGAATAAGGCCTGTCCTAAGGATGACTTCCCCCTACCAAATATCGACATCATAGTGGATCCGACAGCGGGACATGCCATGCTTTCCCTCATGGATGGCTTTTCAGGATACAATCAAATAAAGATCGCACCAGAAGATCAACATAAAATAGCCTTCACATGTCCATGGGGCACATATTGTTGGAATGTAATGCCTTTTGGTCTTAAAAATGCAGGGGCGACCTATCAACGAGCCATGACCACCATCTTCCATGACATGATGCATACTATAATGGAAGATTATGTTGATGACTTACTCGCAAAATCACTCACCAAAGAAGGGCATCTCAACATATTAGATAAAATCTTTGATAGACTGGAACAATACCATGTTCGACTCAACCCAAAGAAATGTGTCTTTGGAGTAACCTCCGGGAAGCTTCTGGGATACATTGTCTCAAGCCAAGGTATTGAGGTCAACCCAGCAAAGGTAAAAGCAATCATGGACATGCCACCACCAAAGAATATCAGTCAGCTAAGGACATTACAAGGGCGGCTTCAATCCATCAGAAGATTCATTGCACAATTGGCTGATAAGTGTCACCCATTCACACACCTGCTACACAAGAACATCCACTTTCAATGGGATGCCAGATGCCAGCAAGCATTCCAGATGCTCAAAGACTATCTCATGAATACACCATTGATAATACCACCAAATCCAAGTAGACCTCTATTACTCTATATCTCAGGAACAAGTACATCATTGGGTGTACTACTGGCACAGCATAATGCAAAAGGAAAAGAGTGTGTTGTTTACTACATTTCTCGAACACTGGTTGGCTATGAGCTCAATTACACACCTATTGAGCAAGCTTGCTTAGCAGTAATCTTAGCAGCCACTAAATTGAGGCACTATCTGTTAACACACAAGGTACAACTCATTGCAAAGATTGATCCACTCAAGTATTTACTCAGCAAAGCATAATTGACAGGCCGCTTGGCCAAATGGGTGATGATTCTAAGTGAATTTGACATCGAGTACGTGGACCGTAAAGCTATCAAAGGACAAGTTATTGCAGGTTAGTTTGCAGATGCACCCCTCATAGGCGATCATCCTCTCATTTCCAATTTTCCAGATGAAGAGATATTCATGATCACAACAACACAAACATGAAAACTATACTTTGATGGTTCATACACTAGGCATGGCTTAGGGGCGGACATTCTGTTTATCACACCTCAAGGTGAAAGCATCCCGAAGTCTTACAGGCTCACATTTCCATGCACCAACAACATAGCAGAGTATGAGGCCTTGATCACAGGACTCAGGCTAGCCGTACAATGGAAATTACAAGAACTACAAGTATATGGCGACTCCCAACTGGTCATTCGACAAGCAATAGATGAATATCAGACCAAGGATGACAAACTCATGCCATATAAGCAAATGGTGGACAATCTAAAGGCATCATTTACTACTATCACTTTTGAGCAGATACCCAGAGATCAGAATCGAGCCGCTGACGCTATAGCTACCATCGTATCTCTCCTAGATCTTCCACAGAATTCAACACGCTACGAGTTCTTGGTAGAACAGCTTTGGATCCCCGCTTATGATATCCTCGAATCCAAAATGATATGTCACCTTGTCGGTTCTGAATCCCCATGGTACAGTGAATTCTACACCTATCTCCGCGATCACACCCTTCCTCCCAACCAATCAAATAACCAACGTAAAACCTTCATTCGCCAAACTGCTCGATATACCATTATTGCTGAAACCCTATACCGACGCAGTCTTGATGGTACTCTCCTTCGATGTCTGGAACAAGATGAGATAACAAAGGCCTTGGAAGAGGTACATGAAGGAATTTGTGGGACTCACTCTAGTGGTCTATCACTAGCCAAGAAACTCATGCACAATGGATACTATTGGCCATTTATGGAAAAAGATTCTTACTACTTTGTCAGAAAATGCAAGAAATGTCAAGTTCATGGAGACCTGATACATGCACTGGCACAGGAATTGCAACCAATCATGACAACATGGCCTTTTTGTCAATGGGGCCTTGACCTTGTGGGTAAAATCCATCCATCTTCATCCAACGGCCACAAATTCATTATTATTGCCACCGAATATTTCACAAAGTGGATCGAAGCTATTCCACTTACCCAAGTCACTGGCAAGCAGATCGCCTCATTCATCCTCAATTACATCATCTGCCGGTATGGTGTACCCATGTCCATCATCATAGATAACGGTCTTCCTTTCAAAAATCAGGATGTCTGTGAACTTTGTGAGAAATTTCACATCCAACACTACTTTTCCACTCCCTATTACCCACAAGGAAATGGTCAGGCCGAAGCATCGAATAAGAGCATATTAAGAATCCTCAAGAAGACAGTCAATGATGCTGGCTATGATTGGCATGTTCAACTGAATCCAGCGCTATGGGCATATCGAACTAACATTCAAACCCCTACAGGTGCAACTCCTTATTCATTGGTCTATGGTGCAGAAGCTATCTTGCCTATTGAGGTCGAGATAGCATCACTACGAGTTTCCTTGCATAATCTCATTGATGACAAAGCCTATAGAGTATCCCGTCTTCAGGACTTAGAGTTACTTGATGAGAAGTGACAAGCTGCATACAACCATCTCAAAGCCTATCAGCAGCGCATGAACAGAAGTTATAATCATCGAGTTAGACCTCATACATTTGAGGTAGGTGATCTTGTTTTCCGAGAGAATCCTCGCAACCAACCAAATAGAGAACATCAGGGCAAGTTTGAGTCAAACTGGCTGGGCCCATATGTTGTCACTGCTATATTTGGGTCCGGGGCATATCAATTGGCTACATCAGAAGGAGAACCGCTCGTAGATCCAATCAATAGTATGCACTTGAAAAGGTTTTATAAATGAGCTACACAGAGCATTAGGCTCCCTTACATACCGGCGAAAATACCAAAAACATCCAGATAAATGACCTAAATAAAACACACAAATGTCAAAAGAATAAAGAAAAATCATGCATCCAAACAGTGAACAAACACTCCGGTGGCACCTTGGGTAAGTGCGATGGTGAAAACCTGGCAAACAGGTGCCACTTGTAAATACTATGGCTCCATTATCTTTCAGGCTCGTTGCAATCACATTCATGCATACACACATCCATCCATCCAAACCATGTCTTGTTATTTGATATGTAATCAAAGAAAGTACTTCATGCGTCTTGCATCCCGCTTTTTCATAGTCATGTCTAAACTTGGGGGCACTGCCCTTAAATCTAGTTGATGGAAGTGGATTCTACATTACTGGTGATTCATTGGGTAAAACATTCAAAAATGTCTCACAAAATCCAAAAACATTCAAAAATGTCTCACAAAAATCCAAAAACAACGGAAAACATCGGCAATCACACAAAAACATGGCAACACCTTGTACATACTCATCCACGCAGATACCAAGCAAACATTGAACAAAATACTTGCACAAATGATCACTTATCAAAATTGACCAAAACAATCGACATCAACAATCAAACTGTCTTCAAAAAGGATGCATCCTTCCTTACCAAAAACAAAGACAAAAATGACGTTTTCTTTGACAAGAAAATTATGTTAAGCTATCAAATACTTGGTTGATTTGTGAAGTAATTCATTCGTTTATCTGTATCAGGATCTTTCAGCATTATTTTGTATCGTCTACGCATTATTTCCGATGAAGTACTGGTGCATGTACTAATGGTGTCTACGTGGAAAGTTCACCAAGCTACGTGATCTTATGCAAAATGCAGTCATAGATCATTACGAATTGTTGACTACAATGTATACCTCGACCATATGAGCACGAACCATTACCAAGGATCCATATTCTTTATTCTTTATGTATATACTTTTTGTTTGCACGAACAATGCTCTTTCTTTGGTTCCTCCTCATCCAATTTGGATAAATGTTTTGTCTCTTATTAAGGTGTGAACTTGTCTCAGGATATGATCAGCCTAAGATCAAGGAGGACGATCCAAGTCATGCATGAATGGAGATGATCCTTGTTTGTTCCGCAAAGCAATACTCTGGTCGACTTGACCCTTATATCAAGTCGTTTGTATTAACTTGCTATATAAAATTCATGTAAGACATACTCAGGTCATCTTGAATCATTATGTCAAGATGCTTGTATTTTCTTCCAACATTTTAAAGCTCAATGATGAAAATAGAGCACTATGGATCGACATTTCATCTCATCTGTTTATATATTGCGTTCCGTTGCATATCGCCCATCCATTCACTCATTCATATGTATGACATATATGCCAAAAGTGAACAAGGTTCATATGAACAGTTATGTGAACATTAAGCTGGTCTTGGATACAATCACGACTGAGTACTCTAATACATCATCAATGCATCATGCAAAGTCTCAAAATCCTTGCATTCCTCATAGTCATATCATCATTACATTTAGTTGCATTTTTGCATTAAGTACATTCATGTCATTTTTAAATTAACATTGCACATAGTTCATTTTTTACATTAGTCTTCATTAATCATTTGTATCATTGCATAATCATAAATAATTAGATTCATTCATGAGATCAAATTATCCTTGATTAATTTAAACCATTTACTATACATTCATTTAGTGTCAATTATCCATCATCATTTCATTCTCCTTTATCATTTATCATTGCATACATTCATTTATCTATTCATTAGTTAAAAGGTGCATTCATTCATCCATTATTAAGTATCTTATTATGCTCATATTAGGATTCATTCACATTACATTCATTATCCTTTTTAAATTACATTAAGGTGCAGTTATTAAACCATAAAATTATAGTACCATCACATTATCATTTTTACTTAAATCATATTAAAGTATTTAGAATCATAAAACCATTTGTTTCCAAACATTGGTCCATACCATTTTATATATATCCATTATACATATGCATTCATTTAGACATTATCATATAAACATTTGTACTTTACATTTTGTTTATCCATATTACATTCATCTAAAAACATCTAGATACATATCCATACATAACATCATTCATTCAAACATTGCATTAACATCATCGCATAAATTATCTCATCATTTTATCAAAATAGGAAACACCAAAATCCTGTTCATAAATCATCATAAACATACATCATCATCATGGCATTACATACATAAAGCATTACATCAAAATCAAACAAATCATACATATATAAACCTGCATTCATATGTCAGTATCCAATATCATAAATCATCATAAAAACATGCATATAAGAAACATCTCATCAAATGCATACATGTACACATATCCATCTAAACAATAACTCATCATCCTGCATAAACATCCATACATATCAAATGCATATCATCAAAATAGAGGATCTCCTCATATATATAATCTCATATATCAAAGTACAATGAAGTCTACAAAATCGGCTACCAAGAGTCATCCAAGATACAATCCAAAAATAAACAATGATACAATACATATATGCAAAAATGCTCTCTCAGATGCCACTCTAGCCAGATGCTGTACCACCATCGCCACCTGCTCCCCCACTGGTCCCCGCACCATCCAATCTATCTCTCCTGGAGGCCCCATCAAACCCCCACTCACTCCTGCATCTCTTGATCTCTCCCTCCGTAGAGGACCCATCACACCCCCACTGCTCTGCACCCTCTGTGATCGCTCTGATCTGGCCTACCGCATCTGTGAATAGCTAAGTGCTCACTGACTAGCTGGCACCACCTACTCATATAACCCCCACCAGTAGTCTATCTCAACCTGTACTCACCGCATCTCCCTCATCACCTCCCCCGTAGGCCCCTGTGCTCCTACTCCAACCCGGACTCTCTCCTGCAGCTCTGCTAATCTCTCCACCACACTATCCCTCTCCTGCAGTGCTACAGCCAGCTCTGACTCCCGTGCAAATAGCTGCACATCTCTAACTGCCACCTCCGCCTCGAAATCCTCTACTCGGGTCTGCAAATGTGCTATCATATGATCCCTATGATCTCCAGTGGCTCCCTCCCTGGTATTCATAGTAGCCTCACCTGTACCACCCTCTCCAATATCTCTCTCCCCTCTGTCCATTGGGATCTTCCTCTCCATACCTCTACCACCTAGTCTAATTCCTCCCTATATTAGCAGTCCCTATGATATCCGCAGTGGCAGTCCACCTCATCCTCTCCGCTGAATCTGAATCCCCAACCCACCACCTCCTCTACCACCTCCTCCTCCTCCACCTCCTCCTCCGTCTCCACCATCTCCTCTCCCTCCTCCACCTACCCTCGGTCCTCAACCTCCTGCTCTCCTCCGTCTCCGTCCCCTCTCATCCTCAAAATCGGGCACCGGCTCTGCTGGATTGGATATCCGTAGAATCGGATGTGTCGCCCGGTACTGCGTGTACTCATTTGATACCCCTACATCCACGACCCTCAGTCGTATGTCCCAAGGTCTCGCCTATAGCATCCGAAACTTTGCTAGTGCATGGTCATATTGCAGCACTAGCCCCCATGCATACCTCTCCCGTATCACCCGAGCATACTCCCCTTATCCATTAGGTAGTCCTTGCTGCCGTCCAAACTGCCTCATCACTCTCCCCAGCACCTATCTCTCTACATGGTACGAGGTCCTCCCAATGAGGAATCAGGTCATGAACACATAGGGCAGTGCCTCCGCATCATCATCCCAAGGCTCGCACTCCAGGTATGGTCGCCATATAACTGCATCCAGATCATCTAATGCCCGTCGCCACCACTCTAACTTCCCTAGGTGGAGTTGACTCATCATACCGCTATACATAAACATATACGGCTGATCCACTACACGAAACCTAAGACTCACTGGTCGAGTCACTGGTAGGTACTCCCAGGCCCAAATATGTAGCAGTGTCACTCCCACTGCTAGGGAACCCCTCCCCTGGTAAACCACCTCATGAAGCTCCTGATAAAGGTGTGCTAGCACGCACAACCCCCAAGCAAATTGGGTCCCCTCGGTAATCATCATCTCGATCACTTGCCCCCACCTCACGGCCAGACCATGTGATCGCTTGTTTGGACACAGTAGTCCTCCCACAATGCCTGATAGAATTGCTGGTAAAGGCTCGTATAATGCAGCTATCTCCTCTCACGTAATGGAGCCATCATCAATGAACACATCCTCATCGAAGAACCTCTAAACTGTTAAAGTACCCCATGATCTGTCATACGTGACCAGCTCCCCCCGAATCGGAATACGTAGGATGCACCACACATCCTCCAGGGTCATTGTCATCTCCCCCTGTGTCAGATGAAAGGTGCACATCTCGCTGTGCCACCGCTCTGCTAATGTCGTAATCAATCCATGATTCATCCGAATCACAGGCATGTGCATCACATCATATAATCCAATTGCGGCAATACAATCGATCTTCGCCTCTGTCAATCGATCCCGCAACCCCTGTGTCACCGTATGTCTCTCGCGTAACTACAACATGCCTAGATCTTCCTGCACATGGGCATCTATCAATCATCATCAGTTGTTTTGTTTCAAACTTTCTTAAGTTTAAACCTAGACTATCAACAGATACTTTGATCAAGTATCTTCGGGTCTCAACAGGTAAACAATCATGGCAACCTAGACTTCAACATGCATTTATCCTAGAAATGACCTAAGTCTCATCAGGCTGCTATGGTTCAAAACAACTCCCACTTCACAGGGCCATCCATCCATCATTGGCATCGGGAGATTTTATTCATGCCAACTGAGGCATCTATTTTATCCTAACACAATAGTGCTATTTTGTACACAAAAGCGCTACTTACCTACAATAGTGCTAAAATCCTAACAAAAGCGCTCAATCAGCTATCCAACAATGCTCAAACTACAAAAGCGCTAGAACAACAACACAATAGCGCTAATTCATAACAATAGCGCTCAACTAAGCACTCAATAGCGCATATCAATCAAACGTGCCTAAACTAGCCTATAATAGCGCTACAATTTTCAAAAGCGTTCAAACAACACCTCAATAGCGCCATTGCGGCACAATAGCGCTAGTTAATTAGACAATAGCGCCAAAACATAGTTTCAGCGCTATTATTCCGACTCAACTGGAACTCAGCCAAAAACGTATCAAAAATACATAAAAATTCAAAATTCAAATTTACGTACCGCTGGTCCATAGTCCTCTGGCCGCTGGAACCGATGAACTCGCTCAAGACGGTGCTCTGCTACTGGTACCGGTATCTTGACTGCTAATCGCTTCTCTCAAAAGTCACTATCAGAGCTATAGTTTCACACTGGTCGCGGTCACAAATGATCATGTTTTCACCCCTTTCTTCCCATTTAAACCCTTCGCAATCACCGTAACTTCCCCCCCGCTCACCGTCGTGGTCCCCGTGCACTTCTTGAGCCCCCCATTTCTCCATTTTACCCCCGATTTCTTCTATTTTTCACCAGTATTGCTAACTTCTTCTCTTCTAACACCCTACCAATTTTCATTCTTTTTCGAGAGATCGCCCGATTTTTCGAAATTTTTTTTTTCGGCCCATCTCTCGAGGGGGCATACCACCCATTAAATTTACATTTTATGGGGCATTTCTTCACACCTATTTTTCTTTTTTTGAAACGATGCGATAAACCGCACCGTCTCAAAGAGGGGCAAATGTAGTCACACAAATCTGTCCAGCTTAATTAAATAAATATTTGCTATTTATTTGATTAAAAATACACTAGCCATGAGTTAATTAATTAATATTTAATTAATTCATCTTCAAACATTCTCCTATTAATTAAATAAATTATTCAATTTATTTTAATTAATTCATTAAACCAAGTTCACAAATCAATTAAATAAATAAAATCTATTTATTTAATTAAATCCCCCTATTCCTATTTTACATAAATTAAATTAAACATTTATTTAAATAATTATCCCCCCCCACTTGCATTTTCCTACAAATGCAACTTGCACACATTTATTGAAATAAATAAATTTTTATTTTAATAAAATCTTATTTTCCCTCACCCACCAAATCCACTTGCAAATCTAATCCCCTTCTAGATTCTTCTAACCCCTTCCTAATTAGCCTAATCCATCCCTTAATTATTGTCACATTCCTAAGCAAAATGTAGTCACTTCTCAAAGACTTCAAAAGTCTTTGAAAAACATTTAATGCTTTGTGTGTTCAACAATTTAACCTCCAAAGTCTTCCAAAACCACTAATGGCTCTTACATGACCATTAATGGCTCTTACATAACCATTTATGGTTATTTCAACTTGTCTCCCCAAGCATTTATTGCTTTGACCATGTTTATCCCTCTTGCCTTTTGCACAAGAGTTTATCCATTGGATAAAAGTTTTATTCTTTGAATAAAGAGTTTATTCATTCAACTAATTTTGACCTTAAGTCCCAAGGTCATGTCAAGCATTTAATGCTTATTCCCTCTCCTCTCAACCTATCTCACATTGACACTTGTCATCTTGGGATTGGGTTGAAAGCCCTCACATGGATTTGAAATCATTCAATCCTGACCCTTGTTGAGATTGCTCAATCTCAACCATCCATTGCTCCATTTTTCTTATAAATAGAGCTCATTTCTTCATAATCCAGATCCTGAAAACTTGTATGCATTTAACCTATAGGCATTTTAAAGAGAATTTAGCATAGCAATCTAATATCTTATTATTTTGGTTAAAATCAATCATTTTTAATAGCATCTAGTATTTTAGCTTTTCATTTTACATTTGGAGCAAAATATTCAAATCTCAATCCTCCATAAGCATCCATAGTGCAAAAAGCTGCTGAGAGCTACACTATTTTGGAACTTGGAGAGGAGAGGAACAAAGGAGAAGGAGCCAAGAGCATGTTAGGAGGTATTTGGAGATGCCTCGTCATATTTGCTTCTTTAGTTAAATATTCTTTCATGTTCTTAGTATCTCTTTTGATATGCCTGTTTAGATTAGCTTTTGGTTAACTAACACTAACGATTTCTTGTGTCTTGTGTTGTTTGTCATTTGCTAACCTTGTCCATTTTGTAGAGCATCAATGATTAAATGCAAATTGTTTTTGTTTGTCCAAGTATAATCAATCTTTATTCATGACTGTTGATCTTTGAATGAAATGAAATGCTTATAATGCAATTGATATTGAATGCTTATAATGCAGATGAATAATGATCTAATCTAAAATGATCTAACTAAAAATGATACTGCCATTCTTCATATGTTATCTTGTAACAGTGCTTGATTTCATCATTGAGCTTTAAAATGTTGTAAGAAAATACAAGAAACTAGACATAATGATTCAAGATGACCTGAGTATTTCTTACATGGATTTTGATATAGAAAGTTAATACAAGCAACTTGATATAATGAATCAAGTTGACCTGAGTATTTCTTGTAGAATAGACAAGGATTATCTCCTTTCATGCATGAATCGAAATGTCCTCCTTGAGCTTTTTCCGATCACATCCTTAGATAAGTACATACTTTAGTAAGAGATAAATCACAGACATCAATCAAAGAAAATAATCGTGCCCCATCATAGCTTCTCTAGTCATGGACATCCTTGAGTCGCATAGAATACATGATTATCAATAAAATGAAGATATAATTATTGAATCTTTTATGGCATTCACATGTTCTCATGGTCATTAACTGATATAATCATCTTAATGATTGATCTTTGATAATCCTTTCTTACTTGCTGGTTGATTCTTCATTTTTTGAGTTTCACGATTCAGTTGTCATGAAATGCCTTGATCGTCGTTGCTTTGTTGCTCATTATCTATTTCAAAACCCTAGGTGTTTTTGGTTTTTCTAAGTTTTCCGAATGTTTTGGATTTTCAAAGATTCAAAAGATCACCTTAGCAAAAAGAAATAGGATTTTGCCCCCAGTAGAAACAAATTTTTTTATTGTGGATGTATGAATTGATCAAGATCTAAACCATGGTGGGATATGAATGTAGATTGATTGATTCTGATAAGATCTTAGATAGTGACTATGATAAGTATGTCAAAAATTGATAATTGTTGGTAAGCTACATACTAAATGGTTCGGAACAACAAACGCGAAAGATGGAATGGATAAGCTAAGATAGATGGAGGCGATAGATGCGATAGGATGGGGTGGATAGGTACGCAAAGCAATCTCATAGATGGAAGGACTCACTTTTTAGATAGTGCCTGTTTACTAGGTTTTCACCATCTAAATTTATTGCATTTTTCCCTTTTCTTTTTTTTTTTTTAACTATTTTATGCTTTTTAGGGATTTTCTACTTTTTCTAATTTTTTACTGATTTCTTTAGTACTTTATATGCTTTTTATTGATTTTTTCCAAGACTTTATATCTCAAGCATAGAATTTCTTGAGATGGATGGAATTGATAGGTTCATCAAACCAATCACCTTCAGGGGTAGATAATTTGTATGCTCCTGAGCCATATGCTGCTACTATGACAAAAGGTCCTAGCCAATTTGGTTCAAATTTACCCTTCTTTTCTCGGTCTTGTTGATTTCTTGGATTCTCCCTTAGAACTATATCTCCAATCTGGAAAATGTGTGGCTTGATTATTGCCATTATATATTGATACACTTTCAAATGATCTATTGCATTTTGGCGACATTCCTAGATTAGTTCAAGTTCTTGGAGTCTGGAGACTGGTTGTTCTTCCTCTGGTACAAGACCTTTCAAGGAAACTCATAGAGAAGGTATCTATACTTCTACTGGTAATATGGCTTCTAATCCATAAACTAAGCAATATGGAGTTGCCCTCGTTGGTGTACGGATGCTGGTTTGGTATGCCCAAAGAGCAGAATTTAGCTAAATGTGCCAGTCTTTTCCAGCTTCATTAACTGTTTTCTTCAAGATTTTCAAGATACTTTTGTTTGATGCCTCAGCTTGACCATTTCCTTGTGGATAATACAGAGTAGAAAATCCATGTTGGATATGAAATTGCTCACATAGTTCCTTCACATCTTGATTCTTAAATGGTCGTCCATTGTCAGTGATAATGGTCATAGGAACTCCATAGCAACAGATTATATAATTCAAGATGAATGATGATATTTGTTTTCCTGTCACTTTTGTCAGGCGTACTGTTTCAATCCATTTAGTGAAATATTTAGTAGCAGTCAGAATGAACATATGTCAATTAGAAGATGAAGGATTTATCTTTCCTACCAAATCAAGGTCCCATTGAGAAAATGGCCATGATCTGGCCATAGGATACAATTCTTGTGCTGGTGCATGAATGAGATTCCCACGGATTTGACATTGTTTGCATTTTTTGTCATATGTGAATGAATCTCTCTCCATAGTAGGCCAATAGTAACCCATACGAAGAAGTTTCTTAGCCAGTGTTAATCCACTTGAGTGTGTGCCACAAATACCTGCGTGAACTTCGTTAAGAACTTTCTCAGATTCTTCTTGTTCAAGACATCTCAATAAAGTACCATCTAGACCTTGCCTATATAAGGTATCAACAATAATAGTATAGCGGGATGACTGACAGATAAAATTTCTTCTCTGATTGTGAGATACGTCAGGAGGAAGGATATTCTCTTTTAAGTACTGATAGGTTTGGCTGTATAAGGATTGACCGATTCCTGATATATAACAAATCATGTAGGTGTGTTGGGATTGAATGGTAGGGGTTAAGATATCTTCCACAAGGAACTCATAACGCTAATGATTCTTCCGATTCTGCAAGAGAGATGCTATTGTAGCCATTGCATCTGTTGCTTTATTCTCATTTCTTGGGATTTGAGTAAATGATATTTCTGCAAAGTGTTCTTTAAACTCTTCTACCAGTTGTTTATAGGGAATGAGCTTGTCATACTTAGTTTGATAATCATCATTTATTTGGTTGATGATAAGCTATGAATCACCATAAACATGTAATTCCTTGACACTCCATTCAATAGCCATTTTGAGCCTAATAGTCAATGCTTCATATTCTGCAGTATTGTTTGTGCATGGAAACCATAGTTTATATGATTTTGGAATTGTATGTCCCTGAGGTGTGATGAATAAAATTCTTGCGCCTGATCCATATTGTGTATAAGAACCATCAAAGTACAATTCCCAAAATTTTGTACTTACTGTCAGAATGTCTGCATCAGGAAATTCAATGTGCAATGGTATGTTATTTTGTAAAGGAGATTCAACTAATTGATCAGCAATGACTTGTCTTTTGATATCTTTTCGATCAACATACTCTATATCAAATCCACTCAGTATCATAACCCATTTGGCTCATTTGTTTGTCAAAGTTGACTTGTTCAGCAAATACTTTAGTGGATCTATCTTTGCTATTAGTTTCACAGAATGAGTCAACATATAATGCCACAGCTTCTGAGTTGCAAATACAACTGCTAGACATGTCTTCTCTATTGATGTATAATTCAGTTCATAGCCGACAAGTGTTCTACTAATGTAATACACTGCTCTTTCTTTTCCTTCTTGATCATGTTGAGCTAGGAGAGTGCCTAATGATACATTTGTCACGAGATATAGAGCAACAGTGGTTTCTCTTTGATTGGTGATACCAGTACTGGAGGATTCAGGAGATATTCCTTGATTTGCACAAAAGCTTCTTCACATTTCTGATCCCATTTGAGTGGAACATTCTTATGTAAAATATGAGTGAATGGATGACATCTATCTGCTAATTGAGAGACAAATCTTCTTATTGATTGCAATCTTCCTTGTAAAGATCGCAATTGACTTATGTTCCTAGGTGACTCCATCTCCATAATAGCTTTTACCTTTTCAGGATCTACTTCAATTCCACGGGTTGATATAATGTACCCAAGAAGTTTTCCAGAGGTTACTCCAAATGCACATTTATTTGGATTTAATCTCAACTAATATCTTTCCAGCCTATCAAAGATCTTGCTTAAGATGTTAAAATGTTCTTGTCTTGTATGAGATTTTGCAAGTATATCATCTACATAATCTTCCATAAATGTATGCATCATATCATGGAAAATTGTCGTCATAGCCCTTTGATAAGTTGCTCCTACATTCTTAAGCCCAAATGGCATAATATTTCAACAATAAGTACCCCACGCACAAGTGAATGTTGTCTTTTCTTGATCTTCAGGGGGGATTCTTATTTGATTGTATCTTGAGAAGCCATCCATTAATGAAAACATCTCATGCCCTGCCGATAAGTCCACAATTATATTAATGTTGGGTAGTGGGAAATCATCTTTGGGACATGCTTTGTTCAAATATCTGAAATCAGTGCAGACTCTTATGCTTTTATCCGGCTTTGACACTGGTACAATGCTTGAAACCCATTCTGGATAGGCAACAGGTCTTATGAAACCCACATCTAATAGTTTCTTTAGCTCAGCTTTTACAAGAAGAGAAATGTGTGGATTCATCTTCCTTAGCTTTTGCTTTTAAATCCATATTGAGATGATGTGTTATAAGATCTAGATTAAGTCTTGACATGTCAGCATAGGACCAAGCAAAATTTATTTGTCTTTGTCTGAAGAATTCTATGTATTCTTTCCTCTCTTTATCTGATAATGAGGCAGCATAATGAAGTATCTTGGGATCCTTTGATGTTCCAATGTTTATTGCTTCTGTTGGTTCTATTAGAATAGCAGATCTCTCCTGAAAATACGCATGGAGGATGTCAAACTTTCCATCTTCTAGCACCTCCAAGAGGTTTTCACCGTCAGATACGTCCTTTTTCCCTTTTGATTGATCTAATGTTGCCATGAAATGGTTTTCAACAGTAGGTCTCTTTCCTTGTTTTATTTAAATTTTGCGACTGGAAAGTTTGGCATTCTCCCGACTGCAAGAAATGTTACTTGATTCCACAATGGAAGATATCTTAGGTGTTATGGGTTCGACAACATTAAGATACACAACTAAGTCATGATAATTGGAAAAGACATCTAATTCACGGTTTTCTAGATTATCCCAATCAATTAATTTAGGATGAAGAAGAGGTAAGTCATAATCATTGTTATCGTTAGGTGCTTCAAAGTTCATGACATAATGGTCATAATTTGGCGTAGAGTAGGTAATGTCATAGATAGAATGATTTTGAGGATTATCTCTCCCATGTATTCTCCAATTAGTTCTAACAAAATTAGTATTAGCATTTTTTTGTTCACACTCAAATGGATCATCATCTGACATTTGTCCCTTAAACAAATGGATTATATCAAAACACACGTCTTTAGTACTGCAAGTTCCTTCTTGATCATTTTTAATAACTTCATTTGCATTTTGAAGTTGACATACTGGTGCACATGATATAGAGAATTCTTTTGCTAGCTTTTGTCTTCTTTCAAACTCAACTTCTTTTGGACTAATAGTCAATTCTACTTGACTATCTCTTAGTTCTTCTATGGTTCTGCCATACCTTGGTACATCTCGCTCTTTATTTGATAAAAATATGATATTTCCAGATGCTTGATCTATATATGTTTTTGCTTCTTGTGGCATTATTTATTTGTCTTTGTCATCCCCTTTCTTTTGTTGTCTTGTACATGCCTCTTTTCTCTGGATTATGAGTTCTTCTTGTCTTCTTTCTAACTCCATCTTTTGTTTTGTAATAAATAAGTCTTCCTTTGTGATAATTGTTTGCTCTTCATTTCTTTCTTCACTTGATATACTAGATGAGACATCTAGACCCCATTCATATTCATTTGAATCTGTCTCTGAACCATTGTCTAGGACTATACCACTATACCACACAGGAATGTTGTATGGTGCAAAAAGTTCTCTGATTTCTTCCATTTGGATTTTCACTGCTTCTGGAATATCTTGTTTATATTTTGCACTTGCTCATATTCCTTGGACTTGTTGACAAGATTCTTCTTTTCTTTTGATTGCAATCTCTTCTTCTTGTTTCTCATGTTCTTCTTGTTTCTTCTTATTGCCTACTATTTCTGTTGCTTGATGTATCTTTTCTTTCCATTGTTCTTCTTTAGAGACTGATTTCTTTCTCCACTTTGGCTGTTTATGATTATGTTATTTTTTATTTGATTTTAGATATCCAAGCCCTAATTTATCTTCTTTGGATTGCAAGTGGGGAGAAATAGGTTCTGAAATACCTTGATGTCGCTTACCAATTGGTTCTTTTACTTCATATCCCATTCTTTGCATGATTTTATAACCATTGCCATATTGTTCTATGGGAATATTGATTTCTGTAGTTGTTGCTATAGTTTCATTTTCATCTTTGTACAACCAACCAAGAATGTCCTTGTCTTCGGTTTCTTCTTCAAGGGTTCCAGCTCTAACAAATGCTCAGTTAAACATATCTTTTGATTTCTTTGAGGTCCTTGATTGGATATTTGTAGGCTTTCCATATGACTTAAGTGAAAGTGGAAAATTATGCAAAGAATATTTTCCCATTCCTTCATCATTCAATTTGAGCTTTTTTGCAAAGGTTTCCTATAACTTTTCTTGAATTTCTTTGGTAGGATATATTGATTCTTTGTTATGTGGAACTCTTGTATCTTGTGTTGGCTTCATATTATTGCAATATTGGCTAGAGTCTGTAATTATAGTGACCTCTTGTCCTTCATGAGGAAATTTTACACATTGATGATATGTAGAAGGAACTTCTTGCATGGTGTGAATCCATGGTCTTCCCAGAAGAATGTTGTAAGAGAGGTTCAAATCTAAAAACTGACATAATGTATTCTTTTCCATAGGTCCTATTTTGATTGGCAACACCACAGTTCCTTTAGAAGAACACTCTACTTAATCATAAGCCTTAATAGTTATCTTCTTCTTTGGATCTATTGTATTTTTTGAATATCCCAAAGCTTTTATTAAACGCAATGCACAAATGTTTAAGCCCACTCCTCCATCTGTGAGTACACATTTGACATGATTTTTATTAATGGTGACTTCAACATGTAAAGGAGCATTGTGAGGATGTTGCAAGGATGCATCATCATTTTTAGAAAATGATAAGCAATGAGGGGCTATAAGGTGTCCCACCATGTTTTAGAATTGATCCACATCCAAGTCTTTTGGAACTGTTGTTTCCACTAAAGCTTTTTCCAAAATTTCCTTATGCATAGGTGAAACTTTGAGAATTCCAAAATTGATATTTGAGCGGGTATTATTTGTAATTGCTCTACTAAATTGTATTGTTTTGAAGTGGATGTTGAGTCTGATATTATACCCAGTAAGGTGACCTTTGCTTTGCTTCTCATAATGGCATTGATTGGCTCTGAAGGTGAATTATCTTTAACAATGATGACATTTACCGCATCATCATATGTATAAGTGTAGTTCACTTTGGCTTTTCCTTTGTCATCTTTTAATTGGGATGGTTCAGCTTTTTCATAATTCAGGAGTGGAGTTTTGAAAGCTAGGTGTGATTTGTTTGTCTTATGGCTATCCACTGTGATAGTTCCATTATCGATTAGATCCTGGATAAGGTGTTTCAATCTTTGACAATCATTTGTTTGGTGTCCTTTATTCTGATGGTAATTACAAAAATGATTGTCATTCCATCAATTAGGCTTGACTGGTGGTTCATAAATTCTTGCTTCTGGTAAAACAATCAGTTTGTTTGCAAGAAGAGTTTTTAAAGCTGATTCTAATGGCTCTCCAATGTTTGTGAATTTCCTGTGAGGATTGGAGAAGAAAGACTTGGCTTTATTGCTTTCTTGATTGTTATTGTTTGGGATTTGACTTGATAGATTAAAAAGTGGTTGTTATTTTTTGAATAAAGGGGTAAAAACTCTATTGAAAATCAGACACAAGAATTACAAAGAGAACCAAAGCCTCGAGGCCCCAGAAAAGAACCACCAAACCAGCCCCAAATCATCCAGCTTCATAACCATCCATGTCCTCAGTAAAAATCTTCTGCAAGTCCTGACAGTAATCTATGGAGAGATGCTCCCAACCTTCAACTTTTCAATCATTGCCATGTTTCGAGGCTCACTTGGCCAAACAATCAGTTGCTCTATTCCATTCACGAGGGATATGGATGAAAGACACCTGCTCCATTAAAGAACTAATTTAGAGAATCTGCTGAACAATCCCTACCAACTACCACTGAATCCCACTCACCTTCTTCTCAGTCAACAAGTTAACAACAATTTGTGAATCCGATTCACAAATTACCTTCCTTCGTCCCAACTCCCAAGCACGCTCTAGGGCATAGAGAATCACAAATCCCTCCATAAAATTATTAGATTGCCACCCTTTATGCACCGAAAAGAGAAAAACTACCTCCCCCATGCTATTCTTGCCAACACCACCAACTCCAGCAAGCCTTGGGTTACCCCTAGATGAGCCATCAGTGTTAATCTTGATAAACTCATCTTGAGGGGGTATCCACCTTCCCACCCTTTGCACCTTCTTCATAGCCCGTCTACCTCTCATGACACAAGTTGAGGCAGGGGACAACTCCTATAGACCAAACCTACTCACAATATCTACCTCATCTCTACCCAGAGGAAAATTCACCTCACATTTAGCTTCCACCATCTCCCGAATCATAGCAATGATCCTATTCCAAACTTGCTAAACAAATAATCTGACATCATGAAAGATCCTCCTATTCCTCTCGAGCCAGATCTGCCATAGAATGAAGATGGGCCCAATATAACAGACAGTCTGGAGGAAGGAGGACAAGATAGGAGGTATGCTCAAACTGCTCCAGAACTCCACCAGAGAATCTACGTGGACACAAGGATGCTTCCACACCCCCCACCAATAATGCCAAATAAGCATAGAGAAGGGGCATTTGAAGAACAGGTGTAAGGAATCTTCCTCCCCATTACCACACAAAACATAGATAGAAGGCCCAAAGAATCCCTGCTTGCGGATATTGTCACAATTTAGGCATCGATTCAAAGCCAAAGTCTAAGCAAAGTAGTTACACTTCGGCCCAGAAACATTATTCCACACTTATTTCCACCAGTTCACCTCTCTTCCCTCAAGTCTTTGGTTCAATAGTTTCTGGTATCCACTAGCCACAGTAAAAATGCCCTTAGGATTTGGAGACCAAGCAAGCCCATCCCCACCCTTGAGGGAGCTATAGTGTCTACTCGCCAAAATGCCATGCAACTCAACACACGCTTCCTCCATCCTAGCAATCAACCACTCATTAGGAGCCTTCCACTGCTCCAAATCTAGCTGCACACACCTATAAACAACCTTAAAGTCACTCACCCTTGACCATCCCACCACCAAAAACCTATGGCATAGATTCCCAAGGTTAGGAAACTGATCAAGGATGGAAGGATATCCATCCCAAGAGTCATTCTAGAAAAGGACCTCTTCCCCCCTCCTACAAATCCAAAAGAGTCCTACCTTAATGAGAGAAGCCCCCCTTTTGAAAGTATACCAGATCGTTGAGCCCTTTCCCTCAAGCAGATATCTAGGGATTTCCTCCATCGGGATCCTCTGCATATATTTGTTGGCCAAAATCCTAGCCCAGCCTCGATCCTGCTCAACACACCATCTCCAGTACAATTTAGCTGCCAGAGCTTCCTAAAATAGAATAGGCTGCCTTAAACCAAGCCCTCCCGACTGCTTTGGGCTACACACCAAGTCCCAATTGACAAGACTCCATTTGGAAGAGGAAAGATTGCCTGCCCATAAGATATGCCTAGCCAGAGAATCCAAACCCTTTAAGAACCACTTAGGAGCCACATGAAGCATACATCGATAAATCGGAAGAGTCTAAACCACCGACTGAATCAGTTGCACCTTCCTAGAAAATGATAGCCATCTATGAGTCCAGTGTTCAACCTTTGTGCGAAATTTATCCAAGATACCTTGCCATGACTCCCTAGGAGGGTTACCAGGAGAAATAGGAAGACCCAAATAATTCAAGGGCAGGGAGCCAACTTGGAATCTCAAGATAAGAGCAATCCTCCTTTGAATAGTTTTAGGAGTGTTTAAAAAGAGGATAGAAGATTTATCCTCATTGATCAACTAGCTCGAGGCCGCAAGATAAACATCCAAAACCTTACGCAGATTACTAGCTTCTCTGATTTGAGCAATCCCATAAGGGTCGTGTCATCCACAAATTGCAAATGAGACTGTGGCTATAAGTCATTACCCCATCTCCAACCCTGAATAAAACCCAGACCCATATTATGCTTAATTAGCCTCCCCAGACGCTCAGCTAGAAGAATGAATAAATATGGGGAGAGGGGGTCCCCATGGTGGAGACCCCTAGAAGCCCCAAACAAATCAGTATGTTCTCCATTGATAAGCACAGAGAAAGAAGTAGATGTAACACAACTCATAACCCACTGGATCCACTCATCAGCAAAACCAAAAGCCCTGAGGATCTTCTGAAGGAAGGACCACCGAACTCTATCATAAGCCTTAGCCATATCCAGCTTGATAAACATAGCTTTTTCCTTGGAGGTTGCCATAGAATGAATGGTCTTCATAGAAATGACCACACCATCCAAAATTTGGCACCCTTCCACATACCCACTCTGCTCCTCAGAGATAACATTCCCCAGGCACTTCTTCAACCTATCCGCTATCAGCTTAGAGATTATCTTATAAATCACATTGCAGAGAGAGATAGGGTAGAACTGGCCTAACCGGTCGGCCCCATCACACTTGGGGATTAGAGAAATGAAAGTCGCATTCAAAGCTCGAAGCATTTGCTTATTCCTCTGGGATTCCTGGACTACTTCCAGTAAATCCATTTTGATAATATCCTAGAACTCTTGAAAGAATTCAACTAGGAACCCATCTGGTCCAAGAGCTTTTCCTTTCCTCATGTGGAAAACAATCCTCTCAAGTTATTCCAACAAAATAGGACCCAAAAGCTGTTCATTCATCTCCCCTATGACAAGAGAAGGAATGCAAGCAAGAACTTGATTCTCCTCCACTGTTTCCCCTTGAGAGTCCTCCCTGAAGAGGAACCAAAAAAACTATAATGACTCCATAGATATCTCCTACATGAATAGACACTTCTCACCTCTATCATTAACTAGAACATGGATGGAATTACCGTGTCTTCTTGCTTTCATTGAGTTGAAGAAGAAAGTAGTGTTCTTGTCCCCTGCCTGTAGCCAATCAATACGAGCTCTCCGCTTTCAGTATATTTCTTCCCTAAGCTCCCATTCCTTTACCACCTTGACAATCTTGTCTTCCTCCCTAAGCAAGGCCTTAGACAAACCACGCTCTTTGATTTCACTGGTGATCTCATTCAACACAATTTGAGCAGCTTTCTTAGCATGAAAGATGTTCTCAAAAACCTGGCAGTTCCACTATTTAAGCTGAAACTTAACAAATTGCAGCTGCTTGGCAAAAGTGTACATGGCAGTGCCAAAGGCCAACCTCCCTTTCCTCCACCACTCCGCTACAAGAACCTACAAAGTAGGACCCCGAAACCAAATAAGTTGGAATTTGAAAGAAGACGAGAGCTACCCATGCTGAAGAAGAAACTAGCTTGATGGGCCAGTGATCTGACCCTCTCCAGTCAAGAATCTCAGAACTTGTGGACCACCCCCCACCAATCCAAAAACTAGAAACCAAAAAATGATCCAACCTCTCTACAATCCAATACTCTCCCACCCTCCTATTGTTCCAAGTGAAAAAACCATTACCAAGCTTAATGTCAAAAAGCTGCAACAAAGATATACTATCCTGAAAAAGGAAAGAAGAAGGTTCCAACCACATAACACCCCCCTTATTTTCACTCAAATCAAGGATGGAATTGAAGTCTCCTCCCATAATCCAAGGATGAAAAGGGGCCAGCCTTCGCTACAAGAAATATGAGACCATAAGTTTTGCTTACCCTGAAGATCAGTAGGGGCATAGATGTTAGAAAACAAGATAAATTCCCCAGTCTCAAGACTAGAGACAATCCTGGATAACGAAGATCTGGAGGCAACCCACCAGATAGGGCGAAACCTTAAAGGGTTCCAAAGATAGGCCACCCCTCCAAAGGAACCAGCTACCCCAATACACTAACACTTGCCTCGCCCCCATAGCTTCGACACTAGACCCATCATACTCTCCACCGAAAGTTTAGTTTCTTGCAAGAATAGGACATTAGGTGAATGATTCCTAATCAAATCTCGAATAACTTTTTGTCTAGGGCCATTGTTCAAGCCCCTCACATTCCAAGAAAGCACAATCATTTTGGAGGATTGGAAAAGTGAGAATCCAAAGTCTTTACTGACCCCAACTCAACAAAATTCTCCCCCATCAACTTGATCTTATCCAAATCCTTCTTTCTACCAACCTTTGAGCTCTTCTCTGAAGCACTTTTCTTAATATCTTTTTGATGTAGACCCAAGTGAATGGAGGACTTATTACTTTAAACCCTAGCCAGTTCCAATTTCAAAGCTATCAGAGAACCCTCCCCCTCAACCAAATTCACCTCCAAACTAGGAGTGAGTCCCAACTGGATTCCTATTGGCTGGTCCATCTCCATATGTTGGCTTCCAACCACTAGCAAGGCCTGGGTAGAGTCCTCAATTACTCTTTCCAGAGCCCCCCCTGATGCACCTTGATCCAAAGGGGTTAACCTTGAATTTACTTCCTGATGGCTAAGGTCATCCAAGGCCTCAAATCTGTTAAAGGTATCCTCCTTCTGTCTCTCCTGTGAGGGCCTCTTTTGTCCTCGGTTCTTGTTCTTTGTCTTAACTGAGACAAAAACATCAACATCCTCAACCTCGACCAACATAGCAACTTTCCCTTTATCAGCCCTATCTAGGCTCAGGTCCGACTGCTGAGGTTGGCGCACCATCGGTTTATATCTAGGGAACTTATGCTATAAATGACCATACTCATGACACATACAACAACTAAATGGTAAAGTCTCATAATCTAACTGTTGAACCCAAGAATAAGAGCCTGCACACATATCTATAGCATCTGGCAAAGGTTTACTAACATCAATTTCAACACAAATACGTGCAAGGGTCATTACCTTTCTCCCCAGGGTTTGCGTTGAAGATCCCACTAGCTTCCCAAGCAGAGCAACAAGCATCCATAGCACATCTTCTCGACAACATTCCACTAGAAAACGTGGTAAACAAACCCACACTGGAACCCTATTCAGGATCTCCTCTGAAGGGTTAAACCCTGCATGCCAATGTTTGATAAATAACCCCACCTGGTTGTAAAAATATGAGCTTCCTTCAAAGACCCTATTGTGATCCTCCATGCAGTTGAAAGTAACCATGAAGTAGTTGTTTGCTAGCAACATAATCTCCATTTCCCCTTCCGGAGCCCAAGTCCTCTGCGCCCAGTTTTCCAAAATTTGCAAAGAAACCCTCCTTCCCCAAAACTTGCAATATAGCAAGTGTTTTGAAAATTATTCAATGTCTCCAGCTATCATCTTAGGAGGAATAACTAGCTTTGGCCTCTCACTGCATCTCTTAAGACAACCATTAATCTTCATAATGCGAGAGCTACCATCACTCCTAGACCCCGATTCAGAGGAGAAAAGATTGTTGTTAAAAGTCTTCATACTAAGGGATGGTGACTTTGAGCCCACCGCTACACGAAAATCCATGGGAGGAGGTGCCTTCGAGGCCTCACGACCATTACCCGACATTGGATCTCAAAAATATAATATAAAATAATAAGCCCACCCCCCAAAGGGGCACATGAGAAGGTACAATACCCAAGAGCCCACCCCTCCCAAACACCACCGAGAGAAATAACCAGCTGAAGCCCCCTGCCCCACTGGAAACCCTCAGCCTATAGAAAAATCAGACCCCCCCCCAACGCACAGGAAACCCCCACCCGCAGACCACCGCTTCACCCCCCACCCCCTCGACCGCTCCCTGCCCTGCACCGTCCTCCACTTCCCTCCCCCGATGCTCCTGCACACGCATCCACCCACGGGCTAGGGCATCGATGCCCTAGTTCGGCAGCCCGCAGACCCCCACACACACAACGCCATCGCTCAACCGAATCCTTCTAATCTTGTTTCGTAGCACTATTGTCGTCATTTCCTCCATTGATGACATTCCTATTCTTTGACCAGAATTTGGGTTTG
Source organism: Cryptomeria japonica (assembly GCF_030272615.1). Lineage (NCBI taxonomy): Eukaryota > Viridiplantae > Streptophyta > Pinopsida > Cupressales > Cupressaceae > Cryptomeria > Cryptomeria japonica. Next base: position 223,862,230 of record NC_081409.1, read on the forward strand.
TCATTGTTGTTGTTGTTGTTGCTATTGTTGTAAGAATTATTGTAAAGTTTTAGCTCTCCTTTCTTTACCATCTCATCTTCTATTTTCAAACCATTCTCAATCATCTTGGCAAAGGAGGGAGGACATTACATTTTTAGTCGATAACTCAATGCACTGATAAGATTATCAATGAATATGTCCATCTTTTCTTGATCAGGTACATCTCTTGGATACCTATTAAACATCCATTTCCATCGCTGCAAGAAGATCATACAAGATTCACCATTCTTTTATTTAACATTGCATAAATCCAGCATTGTTATCTCATTCCTTACATTCTAGGAATACTGTGAAATAAATCTATTCATGAGTTCTTCAAAAGATTTGATTCTGGATGGTAATCTTGAAAACCATTCCATTGATTGCCCATTTAAACTCCCAGGGAAAAGATGCATTAGGTAAGTTTCATCATGCACAAATTCCATACTCATAGTACGAAATTCCCTAATGTGATCCTGAGGATCACATTTTCCATCGTATTTGTCATATTTAGGGATCTCACAATGCTGTGGAAATGGTGTCATATTCAAATTTTTATCAAAAGGATATGGGCAGATATCTTCTAATGAATACTTCTTGGAGCTTGTTCCCGTTTTCACATCTTGTATTTGTTGTTGTAGAGTTTGCATTTGTTGAGTGAGGTTTAACAACATATTATCCATATAGTTTCTCCTTGTTTCTTCATAAGTTCTTTTATCACTATGCTCTTTTCTTGTGTCATCTAGTTCTTTTCTTGTCTCTTCATGACTTTCTTTGTTTACATCTTTGTTATTTGGATCATCTACGTTTTGGGTGTTACTTGTCTCCACATCTTGTTTCAAGCTTTCTATGTTAAAGTCTTGTGGCAATTTAGCTCCTGATTTTACCAGCATCAAAAGATATTTTATCTTTTTGTTTTGCCAATAATTTTTCCATTAGTCTATCAAATTTGAAATCTTCCTCAAGGTCTCTAATGGTGCTATTGACTGCTTCTTTGTCAACATCGGTATACCCAAAAGTTTGGAATATCAGATTATCTTCCTCCATTTGTTTTTGTTGTTTTCTAGGTTGTTTGTATCGAGCTCTAGTCCAAACTGGCATGTGATTATTTCAATTTTTTTGAAGTTTCCAAAGGACAACTCAATAAGTGATTATTGGTTTAGGAAGATATGCTTTGTTGATTTTACCATTGTTTGTTCGTTGTGATAAAGCGTCTCTTTGTTGAAAAGCACATCCTTGCAAAATTTCTCCGTCAAACTCTGTCCCGTAGCCACGTAAGTAGTGACGAAAACGGTATAGGAATGTCCTATGTTTTAATAAGATCTTGTGATTGATATACAATAATCTTATTCTTTTCTGGGTAGCTTTATAACTGGGTTTTATTTTCTTAAGGCGATACTTAAAAGTCATATAAGCATTTGATAGTTTACAGGTTTGTTTGATTCCAATGTTGGTGCAATTCTGATTTTGATATGACCTAGGTTCAAAATAGGAAAGATATATCCAAGATAATGAACACAAGATGAATTAGCTTCGTGATAGAGAATTTGATATATCCTGATGAGAGACTTGACAATGATGTTGATTTTTTTGCACTTAAAATGTTTGAATCAATAGCTTGTTGAATGTTTATGCTTATGGAAACCTTTCGGAAATATCCGGTTGGATTAGTGACCCAGTTGTTGAACTAGTTTGAAAATGTGTGATAGTTTAGAGAAAAATCTACTCAAGAAGTGTTTTGATACTGATGTTGAAATTTTGGTTTGATATGCTTTTTAGATGTGAAATTGCTTTTGTGCTAACTCTTGTGGTAAAGAGTGTTAACCTATGGGATAAAAGCACTATTTTTTTGTTTGAAAGTGCTATTCTGATTATGTTTCAAGGATTCTTCTCAAATCCTTCAGCAAGTTGTTGGATTTTCGCTCATTTTTTTAGATGATGATTTTCTCAAATTTTTGACCATTTTGAACATGTCATAGACATAGAAGACACAATTTTTTTGAAAAAAAAATGCATAAGCAAGCACAAATCCTATGGTAGGCTGAGACAATAATTGTTGAATCTCACATGGGGTTTCCTCTGAGGCTATGCTATTCAAAGTGGATACTTAGATGCTTGACCTCACTAGCTCCACCCTTCGCACTCACTTCTCCAAGGCAACCAAGCACCAGTTTCCATGAAAAATCCCCATGGAAAACTTTATATCTCTACTAAGAACCGTATGTGTGTGAGCCACTTCAAAGGTCCGACCTCCTGCGCCAACAACTAGAAGGATTTTGGCAACTAGTTCAAGTGGTTTTTAGTAAAGGCTTCCAGTCATGTGGCCATACATGTGACACTTTCAGCTCTGTAAATACAGAAGGTCCTAGCCTGTAGAGGTTACGCTCCATAGGGTTTATGGGGAAACATAGTGTCGGTATGAACTTATTAGCACATGTTGATTGTGACTTTCGTCACAAACATGATTTATTTAGAGTGGATTGGAAGGACTCGATATTATCCCGTTTCCACTTTGGGTTGTTCCCCTCTCATTGGCCCCCTCAAGGCAGCTCGGGAAGGCAGACCCTCTAAAGGTTATACATAAAATAAAGTAGGTATGATTTTCTAGATCACCGTATCATGGTGAGATCATACTTACCTACTACTTCATCAAGCATGGAAAACACAAGTCCATTTTAGCTTTTGTAAAATCTATGTGCAACTATTTTAAAGAAGTCACTCAAAAATGCAAGTTGCATGTTGTTAATTTATCCCCCCTAGTTAAGCTAAATGAGCATGACATGATGTGTTACTTTCCAAATTAGAACTCTTAATTAACTAGGTGAGGAAATGCATGAAATCTGTTTTAAAATAACCCTGCACATGCATGTCAGTATTTTGAAAAATTTAAGTTCTTGGACATTTAGACCTGCAAGAAAATTCTGTTAGTTGCAAATAAAAGTGCTATCCTAACAAATGCGTAGTCTTTCACTTCAAAAGCTCTAACCTAAATGACAAAAGCGCTAACCTGAAACACAAAAACGTTGCTTTGCGGACTAAGAAGCGAGAATTCTCTGACAAAAGTGTTAACCAAACTAACAAATGCGCGAACTTGAAGGACAAAAGCGTTGTTCTGAAGATTAAATGCATTGATTTACAGATAAAAGCGCTAACCTAAATGACAAATGCGCTAACCTAAAGGACAAAAGTGCTAACCTATCAAATAAAGGCGTCGTTAGAACTCACACAGGCGTGAATCTATATTACAAATGCGTTAAATTTGCTTTTTATGAGAATTAGATAGGATATTAGAAAGAATATGCGAGGCTCTGAGCCCCACGGTGGGCGCCAAAATGTGTTGACTTAAATTTCATCATTAGAATACTACCCGCAACATGTTAGTTTCACAAAATACAAAGGAAATGCTACATGAAATCCAAACTCAACCAATGAAACTACATGAAATGCATATAAAATAAAAATACTATTATTACCTTTATGATTTATGTCTCATCGTTTCCTAACTCCACTGTTTCTGGTTGTAGATGGTGTATCTCAGACAAGCACTGATAGCTTCTAAGATGGCATATGAAGAATGAACTGATAACTGATACTATGATATGCAATGCTAAATGACTATGCTAAATGATTATGCTATTTTCTTCAAGATTAAAACTCACGGATGCATAATTGTTCACAAACGATTAGCTTTGAAAACTCACTTGAAGACTTTGAGAGGATAAGATGATGTGGCCTAGATCAACGGTCATGATCAGATCTGCAGATTTGGATGGTTGTCAGCAAAGGTGAAGGTTGAGAGAAAGGGGGAAGGAGAAGACAAGTGTCACTCATCTCACCTTGACTGATTTGTTGATTGAGGGAATCTAGGGATGGTTGGAGAAAATTTAGGCATGAGAGGACAAGTGGACTCAAGTCCTTCCTAAGATGTAGGGATGTTGGAGAGAATATAGAAGAAGGTTATGAAATATATGTACGTACACAATATTTCATTAAATTTGGAGGTTGAAGATAAGTGGCTAATAAATGATTTATTTATTTTAATTTTGTTGAATTAATTTAGCCACATGATGGATGAGTTGGCAAAGGAAAGATGAAGTGGAGATGGAAGAATGAGTTGGATAAGGGATTAAATAATTTAGGAAAACATTTAATATTTGAGACTATAGGATAGGAGAATAATCATTAAATATTAGATATTTAAATGATTGGAGGAAGTAATTAAATATTAGATATTTAATTAATTGATTAGAAGAATAATTAAATATTAGATATTTAATTAATTAGAGGAATAAGATATATGAATTAATTAATAAAATATTTCAATTAAATTAATTAATAGAAAGACACAAAATGAATTAAATAAATTAATCTTTTCAAATTAACTATTTAATAGAAGAATAAACATTAAATAAATATAAAATATTTATTTAATCGCTCATAGCCAATTTTTATGTGTATACAAGTTCGATTCATTTTGAGAGGAATGGAATTAGAAGACAATTATCTGCTCCTAGAACCCATCAACAGAATGGAGTTGTTGAAAGGAAGAATAGAACTATTTTGGATGCTTCCAGGACTATGTTGATTGAAGGAAATGTTGCACAAACCTTTTGGAGAGAAGTTGTTAGCACTGTTGTTTACACATTCAACTGGGTGCATATAAAAGGTGATTCTGGTAAGACTCCTTATGAGCTATGGTTTGGTCATGTTTCTACAGTTAGATATTTTAGAATTTTTGGAAGTAAATATTATATCAAGAGAGGTGAGGATATAAGAAAGTTTGATGCAAGATGTGATGAAGGAATCTTTTTGGGATATTCTACTAAGAGCAAGGCCTACCAGTGTTACAACAAGAGACTGAGAAAGATAGTAGAGAGTGCAAATGTGAAGGTGGATAAATGCCATGGAAAGCAAATTAGAGCATGCAGATATGAATTTGATGATCAAGATATTATTTTAAAACCCAAGTAGACTGAGATCTTAAAGCAGAATGCTCCGGTAGAGAGTTAATCCAAATATTGTTGCTGTCGGTGAAGAAGTTAAAGATCCTGACAATTAGAAAAATCAGAAGACTCTGAGGTATGTAAGATTGACTCACTCAGAAAATCATATTATTGGTGATAAAAATAAAGGTGTGATGACTAGGATAAGGATTGATGCTGAAGAGATATGCTTGATTTCAAAGATTGAACCTAAAGATGTTGCAGAAGCATGTAAGGATGAAAATTGGATAAAGGCAATGGAAGAAGAGATATATTAGATTGAAAAAAATAACACTTGGGAGCTTGTTACGATACCTAAAGACAAGAATGTGATTGGCACTAAATGGGTGTTTCGAAATAAACTGAATGAAGTCGGTGAAGTGGTTAGAAACAAAGCTCAAGATTGGTATGTAAAGGATGTTCATAGATGGAAGGAATTGATTATGACGAAACTTTTTCTCCGGTAGGTAGAATTGAAGTTGTTAGATTATTGCTTGCATATGCTGCTTACAAGAATTCAAAGGTATATCAGATGGATATCAAGTTAGCCTTTTTGAATGGTGATTTGGAAGAGGAAGTCTACATTGAGAAACCAGATCGATTTTCATTATCAAATGAAGGGGACATGGTATGCAAATTGAAGAAAGCACTCTATGGACTTAAGCAAGCCCCTAGAGCCTCGTATGCTAGATTGGACAGGTATTTGATGAAGTTGGGATTCTATAAAGGTATTGCTGATAGTAATTTATATTTCAAGGTTGACAATGATAACATTTTGATTGTTGAAGTCTTTGTTGATGACATAATTTTTGGAGGAGATGATGACTTAAGTATGAGGTTTGTTGATGATATGCAAAAGGAATTTGAGATGTCTATGATAGGTGAGATGAAATTGTTCTTAGGATTACATATTACACAAATTGACAAAGGCATTTTCATTTCTCAATCTAAGTATGTAAAGGAATTGTTGAAGAAGTTTGGGTTAGCTGATTGTAAACTTGTTGGAACTCCTATGGTGACTAGATGCAAGTTGTCTAAGAATGATAAATCTCATAAAGCTAATCAGACTTTGTATAAATCTATGGTTGGTGGACTATTATACTTGAATCATACTAGACTAGATATTATGCATGATGTCCGTCTTTGTGATAGATTTCAAGTTGATCTTAAAGAGAGTCATGTTACTGTTGTAAAGGGGATTTTCAGATACTTGAAGGGGAAAATTGACTATGGTTTATGGCATCTGAAGGGTGATGATTTCATGCTATGTGCTAATACTGATGCTGATTGGGTAGGTGATGTTGATGACTAGAAAAGCACTACTGGTGGAGCTTTCTTTTTAGGAAAGAAGTTGATTTCATGGTCCAATAAGAAACAAGATGCTATATCTCTATCTACTACAGAAGCTAAATACATTGTTGTTGCTAGCAACTATACTTAGGTGGTTTGGATGAAGTAGATGTTGAAGGATATCAAAGTTGTTTATGATGAGCCTACTGTTATATACTATGATAATTCAAGTGCTATTAATATTTCCAAGAATCCGGTACTTCATTCTAAAACAAAGCATATATCAATTAAATACCATTTCTCGAGGGAGAAAGTCAGTGATGAAGAAGTCAGATTGGAGTATGTATCTACAAAGGATCAGATTGCAGATATTTTCACTAAGCCTTTGCCTGTAGATACATTTGTCTATTTGAGAGATAAGCTAGGGGTCTCTACCCCTCCTGATGAGAACTAGATACATGGAGTTGCATCAATCTGGTGGACTTCACAGTCTTATCTTCCTATCCGGGTTGATGAGTTGCTATTGCTACTCAGTCAGAGTAGTCAATGATTCAAATGTTCAGTGTGTGATTTTATCCTAAGGGGGAGAGGTTGTCCTTCTTAGAGGGAGAGAAGAATAATTTGTTCATATATTTGGCATTGTTGTCAAAGGGGCAGAGAAGCATGTGAAAAACTACCTTATCTTTGGAACTTTGTGTTCATGATCTTAGGGGGGGTTTGTTGGTAATTGCCTTTTGTTGATCTATTCCTTTGCATTGATTATTTTTCACATTCATATGTTGCCATCAATTCCAAAGGGGGAGATTGTTGGATATTGCACTTCTACTAGGATATGTTGTTGTCATTGATGTCAACATATTCATGTGTTGCAGAGAATTGTTTGTTATTCTGGTGATTACAGAGAGTTGATCTAGTTGGTTTATCTATTTGGGATGTTGAATCAACTAGAGATACTTCATTCTTTATTGGTTTCAATGATCCAAAGGTTTACTTGATCTTATCATTTGATCCAGTTTGAGGATTTGGCTTTTTTGTTCAGTGGTTGACAGAGTCTGGTGTTTGATCCATTGTGCTCCGGTAAGATTAGATCTTAAGTTGCGGATTTGGGAGAGTGTTTTGGATGTTCATGTGAATATTCATTTTAGATGGTTCATGATTTGGTGCTCCACAAGTGATCTTTCTATTCCGAATTGTTGTTGTTAAGTGTTCTTGAGAGTTTTGATTAAGTAAAAGTAGGTTTTTGAAAGGAACCCGAACCTTTTATAAAATAGGATATAAAGAAAGAGCTAGAAAACATCGTGCCTAATCACTTCAAAAACTAAAATAGATCCCAACCGAACAAAAAGGGGATCACAACCCATAAACATAACACTACATTAATAAACCAGGAAAAGACAACATTCGGAAAGCAGAATGACAACAAAAAGATAGAAAACAAGACAACTACCAAGACAGAGACAGAGACAGCTATATACTCTTCATGATATCCTCAGCATGGACAACCATCAGCTTCATATTGTCTGCCAAAGTCTTCAACTCCTCCAGCTCATGACCTTTGATGTCACCCTTGATCCTAGTATTGGCTCTGGTCCTCTTCTCATGGCCTTTTTTGTCTGATTGTTCCTTGTAAACATCCTTCTCACCATTGTTCTTAAATCTATTGATCAGGATGTTCATGTTATCCACTGAAGCTTTGAGGATCTGGAAATTTTGTTCTGCGATCTTCTTAACACTGAGTTCCATCTTATCAATTCTGCTACCCAGATTGTTCATAGCAGTTTCCATCCCTTTCACCTCCTTGTTTTCTTCCATCTCTTTTACCTTTTTTTCAGTGGCAATAATTTTACCCACCATGGTTTCAATGGCTTCTGCGTTATTAATTTCAACTACCAACTCTTTAACATTTTCTGTCAGGGGTTTCTCTTCAACCGTAGCTCTTTTGACAGTCAACATATCTTTCTTCAAGCTAGCTATATCCTTCACCATTGTACCAACGGTCCCACAGAATCCCTTTATAGTCACATTCTCACCAACATAATCACTAAGCTTACCACTTTTGTCTTCTTGCTCCTCTTTTTGCATACCTTGGGCATTCAAACCCTCAATATTGTCTGTGACCTGGTTCTCCTCCCCCTCCTTATCTCGTCCCTCATCCTTTTTATTCTCCTCTGCCTCTTCTTCAAATTCAATCAAGATTTGGCTGATATCTTTATTACTTTCCTTGTTGGTCTTCTTCCTCTGCAATTGCTTTCCAGTAACTTTCCCTTTCTTTTTTTTAATAAATTTCCCTTCAAAGGATTCGACCTCAAACTCCAAAATATCTGAGTCCACCACAATCCTTTTCCTCTTAGCCTTATTCCTACCTTTTTGCTAGTCTCCTTCGAATCGCCCTCAGTCTCTGAATCAAAATTGAAGCCACTGGCTTCACTCTCTGTGTCCTCATCTCTTGCATATTTGCCTTTAATAGGTTTTTCAATACTCTTCGCTTTAAGCACTTTATAGACAAGAGCCATAAGACCCTGGTGAAGGGCATGGCCACCTTTAGGATCTTTCTGAATCTCCTTGATAGTGTGGTCTATGGAGCAAGATAGGTAATAAGGCAAGCTCACCTTTTCCCCATGGCGGAAATGGTTGAGAAAAACAAAATGGTGACCATAGGCTCTAGTAAGCCTACCATCCAAAGTAATATAAGTAATAGTAGCGAATAAAACAAGCCTCCATGGCCTGCATATCTTTTTCGGGGATTGATAGGAATTGTCGACTTTTACCATCTTCTTCCTCTCATCATCCGTGACAAGGAATTTGTCTGTAGCTTTATCGGAGATACTACGGTCCCTATAAAATTTCATGCCCTCAGTTATCATCCTCATAGCTTCAGCTATAATCTCCTCATTTATAGTCATCATTTGGGACCCAATCAAGATTTTTCCATTCTTCCAGTTCTTGATAAAATGTTTGGTGACCGCAAGAACTTTCCCACTAAGCCTCTCCATAAACACACTCAAACCCCCCTCCTGAAGGATATCCCACACTTCCATGTTCTTCCTCCAATCCGAGCAGGAAGTAGGTTCAAACCTTTTCTTATTTCCTCCCATTTTTTCTTTGTTGTCCCTGAATTTCCTTCTCTCGACTTCTAATCTTCTTCTTTGGTTTCTGTGGATGCCCTAAAAAATGCCCAGAATCTGTGCCAAACAATAATGAAAAGACACTTGAATAAATACTTATTACGTCCATAATAACCTTGCTTCAAAATAAGAGGAGGGGGCATTTAGAAATTATGTTTGATGGTGCCATGTAGCCTCGTCTGGATATGGTCCAGATCAAGCAGAGATTTCACATCACATGCGAGCTCACTCCCTCCATAAGTAGTAATAATATCTTCCATTTGGCAAGCCAGGTTGGCAGCCCAGTCTACGCATGAGTTTGCTTCCCTATACACATGTATAAAAAACACACATTTCAAATTCCTCACTAATTTTGTTTGCCGCTTTCATAGCATTGCTTATTGTCCAAGAAGGAGGGAACTTCTTATTCAAACAATTGATTATATTTAATGAATCTCCTTCGCACTAGACTCTAGTGCATTTGGCTTCCTTAGCCAGGACCATCCCATGGTATGCAGTCATAGCCTCAACTACATGATTTGTTTGATTTCCAATGGGTATACTTTTTATAATTTTGCATCTTCTCCATTCATCCCTAAGGACTACACCACATCTTGCAATCCCAGGATTACGCTTTGATGCACCATCAAAGTTTATTTTCATCCATCCATTGGGCAGGCTTACCCATATCACTCCCTCTCTAGGGTCATTCTGAAAGTGTTCACAAACTTTTAGTCTCCACTTCTTGAAGATTGATTTATCATTCTTGTCTTGAGGATCTGCAATACTACCTATTATATTCATATTTTCCACTATATTTCTTTTAATTTTCTCAAACACAATTTGAGCCTTAGACACCTTCTCTCTGAAGACTCTTTCATTTCTCTCTTTCCATATACCCCAACACATATGGGGAAAAGCTAATTTCCACAACAAAATAGTAAATTTGTTCTTTGAAGGATGATACCAAGAATTAAAAACCTCTTGGACTGACTCTGGAAAACTCTAGCTGATTTTGAAATGATCTAGACATCTTCCCTAGACCTCAACAGAAAAAGGGCAATGAAAGAGCAAATGGTTGATGGTCTCCTCATTCTGCAAGCAAAGAAAACAAACACTAGGCATACACATACCTCTTTTTCTGAGCTTCTCAATAGTTAGAATTTTATCTTGAAGGGCTGTCCAGAAAAAAATATTAATCTTAGGGGTAAGGCCTTTCACCCAGGCCTTAGCCCAGCAAGGACTCTCCATATTAGAATACTTATGATAGTAAAGAGAAGCCATAGTGAATTTACCATTTGCTGTGAGTTTCCAAATTAATTGATCTTCCTCTTCCACCACAACCATGGAGTTCATAATTTTGTTCAGACTACCCAAGGCCTGATCCACCTGAGATAAAGTGTTTTTGAGAGTTAGCATGTTGATTTATGAAGATTTGAATAAGTGGTGTTGGTGCAACTATTGCAAATGGTTCTAACACGCTTGTTGGTGTTTTCTGATTGTGTCCTATTTGATTTGGTGGTCCGTATTGATCATTGTGTACGTTCTTGAAGACCATTTGGGTCTGGTGATATTCTTCGTGTTATGTGGTATTTTTGATGGTGTAGCATATTGTGGTTTATCTTGGCGAGATTTCTAGTGGTGTTGCGTGTTTGAGGATTTGATTTGGGTCCGTGTTATGTCATCTATGACATTGTATTGGTCAGGTGGTTTATCTATGTATCATGTGATGTAATTTTGTAATTGAGGGTTGAGGGTTTGAGCTAACCTTGTAGTCAAGGTTGATGAATTGTATAAATAGGTATTAGATTCATGTAATTCATGTGTGAGAATTTTTTTTGCATTATCAAAGAGTGGTATATGTGCATAAGAAAATTTATCCTTCGTTATGGTGTATTGAGCTAAGAATGTTAGAAGGCAGACAAATGTGCTTAATCGGAACTGTCATCAGACATTAGGAGATGTTATTCTTTCAGTTCATCTTAACCAGATTGTAGTCTGAATATTATTGTAAGGTAGTGAACCTTCCCCGAGGGTTGGAGCCTTTTGGGTCATCATATTTGGAGCAGTGAGCTCTAGGCAGTGTTCTTGAATGCATGTGCATTTCCCATTGTAATATTTACACATACTTCTACACAGAATATTATCTTATTGTGGGTAAGTTCCCACTATGGTTTTTCCCTTAACCAGGTTTCGCACGTCAAAATCTTGGTGTTATGTGTGTTGTTATTATTGTGTTTATCTTTATTCTTGTTGCAGTTAATTGAAATATGAGATTATGCTTAAAATTGCACTTAATCTGGTGAAAATTGATCCACACCTCCTCTCAGTTTTCCTTCATTGTTGTTGCCAACAGGCCAAACTCTTCCAAGGGTTTTCCTCATTTGGCCTTGGCTATTTCTCCTATTCGTGATACTAAAGATAAAGAGGAAGGATAATTTGTTACTGATGAGGGATGGTCTATGTCTGGCGTCACTATGGACCTTGTTGATGTATGGGGTACGTTGGATGATCATGATCCCCCTCCATTTCCTTTTGAGATTGCTCTCACCGCTTAAACAATTGGTTTTTATCTTGTTCTTCTCTTTGAGCTCTGGCCATATTTCTGATATTGTTGTATGATTTTCTATTATTTGGGCTCTGCCCATGGACCTCTGATTTAGATATCCGTCTTGGCTCATTTGAACTCTAAGGGGCGACCTTGTCTCCCTCTACCTTTTCATTCTAGATATATTTACTATAATTTTAAATTAATAGAAACTGACGCATATATTCATAAAAAAAGTATATCGTATTTAACTTTATTACAATTAAATTATATCATGTTTGAAAATTCAAATTTGGTATCATAGCTAATCTTATGAATGTATCTTAGAGGATGCGTTGGAATTAAAATACACTTCTTGATAGAGTATAGAAGTTTTCATCATGAAAGGACAAGTGGCTCAGTGGTGGAAAATCCTAGTCTAGCCATAAGTAGATTATAAATTTGAATATAAATCTATCTAAAATTCTCTTTAGTGTACCTATAATTACTTAAATAAAAAATGAATGATGGTGTATATACACTCCAAGCTCTTGGAAATGAATCTACACCTTTAAAGTGTTCATAAATTTGAGCTTATTTGGTGAATCACGATTCGTTCAATTTTTAAGAAAAAATGAACTTCATTAATCACCACTTTTTGGTAGGAATGAAGTGTTAAATTGTTGTTGATTATTTGACTATTGAAAAGTGTGATGTTTAAGTAGAATGTGGAGAGATGGAACACCTTGTGCACATAACCTCTCAACATAGTGTACTATGTTTGTATCATGATTAATATAGTAACATAAAATGGATAAATAGAGGAAATATCCCTAAACATAGTATTTTAATCCTATGGTCATAAATTGACAATAGAAATAAAAATAATTTTATTAATCTTTGTAAATAATATATCAAATAATATCATTAATCAACTTATTGGCAAATATTTATACAATTGAGCAATTGTTAGGCTAGACACAAACACAAAATTTAAAGAAAAGTGCATCACTCTTTTGGCATTGGGTAGCAAAGGAGAATGGTACAAATTATCGCCTCCTTCATGTGATCCTTTGAGCATGACATTCAAATCCATAATGAAAACTTAATGAAAATCATGCTTAAAACATGCATTGAAAACATCTCTATTAAGCATTGTTCTCATGTGGTTGACCTTGTGTTTCACTTGCATGAAGTTCTTTTATTAGAAGAAATAAACAAACACATTCTTGTAAAGACAGTAAAGAAAGAAATAAAAAATAAGGAACTCTTTCATTGGTTAAATCCAATGCTTCAGCATAATAAAGATGGGTTTTTGACCATCCAACTTATCTCCAATAAAGCCTTCCCATCTTTGTTCTAGACTAGGAAATTGTAAGCAAGGTATTTAAGCTATTGTAAATTAAATGATATCTAAATGTGTAAAACAAGAGGGTATAAATGATATGTATACCTTGTAATGCGATGTGAGAAGTAGTTTTCTCTAGGCGTATATGAGGATGAGGTAGTTGGAAGAAAGTTCATTTGTGTCCACTCTCAAAAAGAGATATCCATTAGAATCAAAGGTGGTGAAGCCCTCGCCAAGAAGTTTATAGAGTTCGATAAAGATAAATAGATATCATTTTTAATAACCAAATCAAATAAGAGATGTCCATTGCTATAAAATCAAACATAAAATCAAATAATTCAATTTTATATAAAAATAAAAGAATATAAGATTTCCTCAAAAAATTGTAAGACTCCATTAATGGCTTCTATGAAACTTTTACTAAGAAAATTCAAATATATTTAATAATCATTTGTTTCTTTCACTCAACAAGAAAAATTGAATTATATACTCCTACACATGGTTAACATGATAAAATACTAGATAATATCACATTGCATATTATTTATTTAATTTCTTTTGATCCAAACACATTTAAGAAATGCACATAGGATCAAACTATCATGAATCTATGAAATAAAATCTTAAATAAAAGAATTATGTCATTAAAAATATATCTATTCAATTGGTATTGTATGCCAAAAATGTGGTCTTCAACTTGCAAGAAGAAAAACACTTCAAACACACCAATAAAGCATTGCATTAGAGTTAGAAATCATACACAAGTTAGTGGATTTAAAACTCCTAAAATCGCCTCATTGTCCTCTATCTCTTAAGATCTTCAAGATTCAAGGTGGCCCTCACTTGGAAGAGCACTTGATCTCTTAGATGACAACCTAGAGAACGTGATTTTAGTGATGTGCTAAGATCAAAATGGATGCAACTAAGATCTTAGCTAAGATGAGATGATGGATGAAGATAGGATGCAAGATGCAAGACTAGATGATTAAGATGTTAAATATATTCCAAATTGAAGATTAGATGATGCTAGATGAGTTAATTAAACTAGATGAGTATAAAATACTATGAGATGATATGCAATTAACTAGATGATATGCTAAAATGAAGCAAAAATGCTAATGCTAATGCTAAATGGCTTGGATGCTTGAAGATGGATTGAATGCTTGAAGATGACAAGATGAGCTCCTTAACCTAGAAAATGACTATAATTTAGATGCACAAGATTGAGATATCAATTGAAGGAGAAATGGGCTCTATCTATGGAAGAATTGGACAATTGGATGGCCAAGATTGAGATATCAATTGAAGGAGGGTCAAGATTGAAAGTTATCAATCCATGTGAGATTTTAAACCCAATCCCATGTTGACAAGTGTCACCATGAGATTGTAAGGAAGTTAAGTAGCAGAAACAACTTCCTACACTAACCTTGAGAGGAGGGTAATGCAAAACTTTTTCAGATCGTTACAACAGTTACAAAAAATAGAAATAGATATAATAGCATCCATACCACAACACAGTGATTTACATGGGGAAAACCCTTTCAGGAAAAAAATCCCACACTCCAAAAGCAGCTCAATATTTTATTCAGCAATAAAAAACAGATTACAACATACTTGCAGAGCAAGCTCTTCGCAGGAGTACCACTAATCAGAGATTCAGAGGCAACTCAATAGCCATAAGACTCTCTTACACACAACCTCTATCTCACACACCTCATAAATAGGAGATACAATACAAGAAACCGTCAAACGGTATTACAAAACCATGGGCTAAAACCACCCAATAAGGTGTAGCCGACCTTATCTCCCTTCTAGATGCCCTATGACATGTTAAAGCACACATCAACATGTGTCGCTCCCTTTTACAACTCATTTATGTATCCGATACAAATTATTTTTCCTATTTCAGGAGTACAAACTTCCGGAGGCCATAACTTGAGAACCGGGTGTCCGATTAACGAACCGTTTGAAGCGTCGAAAAGCTCGCGAAGTGCTCTATCACCTAGTAACTCGCTGCACCAGTTACGACCACTTTTCAGGGCATTTCAGAGCCTCTAAAGCCCCCAAAATTAAGTTTAAACATTTTATCGCACCCCTCCAAGACGAAAACTTTAATATCTTCAAAACTAGCTGTGACCTTGCGACGCAACTTTACCGGAATGCTTATCTAGCCAACCAGAAGCTTCAGGGAGAGTTTCGCACCATTTCGTGCTCAAATGAAAACTTACTATAAATAGTAACCTCCCATAAATGCAAGGTTGAGACACCATTTTTCCCAACAGAGATTGCTTGAGAAGAGAGGGAGGAGACATTAAATGCTTTAGAAGACTTAATGGTTAATCCCATGTGGCCAAATTCATGGAATAAAGCTTTTATCCAAGGAATAAAGATATTGTCCAATTGACAAAATCTTGTGCAAAGCTCAATGTGTTGAAAACATAAAGTTTTGTAAGAGCAATAAAAGCTCTTTGGAGACCTTGGAGGTTATCTTGTTGGAAGTTAGATAACCTTCAAGACTTTTGTGAGTCCTACGAATTTGGGGAACTCAACAAAGTTAGCTTGTTGAAAAGGTAAAACTCTAAATGCATTTAGAAGACTTTCTTCCAAAATTAGAAATGACTTCCTCAAAATTTAGGGAAGTGATCATGATAGAAGAATTAGACTAATTAAGTGGGTTTTGAGAGGTTCTAGAAGAATGCTTAGGAAGTTAATGGAAAATGTAGGAGAATGCAATTGGGAGAAATAAGAATTTTTAATTAAAATAAACAGATTGATTTCAATTAAAATGAATCCAACTTGCATTTGGATAGATATTTAAATAAATATTAATTTATTTAAATGTGAATGTGAATGTGAATTTTGGATTTTATTTTAAATGAGAAAAAGGGGGATAAAGCATTAAATGCTTGAAGACTTTGAGGGAAACCATTAAAGGCTTAAGAAGACTTTAAGGGAAACCATTAAAGGTTTAAAAAGACTCTAGAAGGAAGTCATTAAAGGCTTGAAGACTTTAAGGAAAGCCATTAAAGGTTTCAAGTGGGTGGCGATAAATAGGATTTCAAATAAATAATTTATTTATTTAAAATTATGGTGTAACTTGCATTTGTAGGAAAATGCAAGTGGGTGGAGGAAAATAGGATTTTTTAGATAAAATAAAAGATTTATTTTAGCCAAAAGGAGATACAACTTGCATATGTTGTAAAATGCAAGTGGGGTGAGGGAAATAGGGATTTTTAATTAAATGTTGAATTTGATTAAAATGGAAAGGGGATTTTAATTAAATGTTGAATTTGATTAAAATGGCTAGAAGGGGATATTTAATTAAATGTTGAATTTGATTAAAATGGCTAGAAGGGGATATTTAATTAACTATTGCATTTAATTGAAATAGCTAGAAGAGGTTATTTAATTAAATATTGAATTTAATTAAAATGGCTAAAATGGGATATTTAATTAAATGTTGAATTTAATTAAAATGGCTAGAAGGGGATATTTAATTCAACATTAAATATTGAATTTGATTAAAATGGATTAGATAGAAGAAAGAGGGAATTAATTAAATCTTTAATTTGATTAATGGTTGATTAGAAGAAAAGGGATATTGATTAAACCTTAGTTTAGTCAATAGGTGGATTAGGGTAGTTAAACAAATATAAATTCATTTAATTAGTTGTGGAAGTTTTAGGTGTCTACGGGTATTATATGTATTTCTTTAAATATGCTAAACTTGACTAAGTTTAGAAATTATTAAAACATTCCATAGAATTCAAACAATAATATTTCTAACATCATTTACAACCTCCAAAGCAACAATTACACTTATTAATTTGCATATTCACTCAATTATGACAAAATGCAACAAATTAGCTAAATGAAATGTGTTTATTTATATGAAGACTAAATAGAGTTATTGTATTCACTTAAAAATAAATAAACTAGAGTAGAGAAATAAATGTAAGTCTAAGATCTTGTCGGTTCTCGTCATTTATGAATATTTAAATAGTATTATTTTTAAAATTGTAATAAACATAAAGTCAAGATATTTTCTATCTATCACACATATGAATTTATTGCACTTGACAATGTTGTATGCCACCATCTGTTGGCATTATGTGAACCGGTATGAGGACATAATGACATTGTATGTTGTCATTGATGTCAATATGCTGAAGAGGAGAGAACCGGTATATGTGAGAACCGGTATAACACTGTGAACTGACATTTGTGCCAAAGTGAAGCGGTGTGTTTGTTTAAGGTGAACCGACATGTGGTTATGGGAACCGGCACATGGAAGCTTTGTATGACTACCGGTTGGTAGTCTCAACTTCAGGGTTTCCGGTTGAAGTGCCTCAAGTCTTTGTGGCTCAACCGGTGACTTTGTGTGATGAGTTAGCATTGTAATGAAGAACATATCATGTTGCCACGTCAGCCTTGTGCGCGTGAAGGATCTTGCATGAAGGAGATTGTTCCTATCTACCTCAGGAATGTGTGAAGTCTGTAAACGGTGATAACGCGTGATGGGTTATCAGCTGCCATCAAATCAGTGAAAAATGAATGATGGAGAACGTCTTGAGATTGGTTCAAGACTACTGCATTTAATACAATGTGCTCAACGGTCAGGATTGAACCGTTTGAATTGCTTAACCTAACAGGTTTAGGGTTTAGGGTTTATGCTACCGACCTATCTGTTTCCTATAAGGTCGATGTTGTGTTTCTTTATGAGGTTGTTGGCAAAAGTTGTGTGTGTGTATCCAAGAGAAGAGATACGTGATTCTTGCTAGACCAGAAGAGAGAAGTGATACCTGCAGAGTGTAAGTGCAGAAGGTGAAGAGGAGCTAAAGCGGATCTACATTGGCATTGAGTGCTGCTACCAGATCATTGTAATACCTGTTGATCTCTAACCACTTCAACAGTTGGGAAATCCCTTAACAGGGTAGCTTTAACCGACTTGTTGTAAAACCTTTAACAGGGTGACTCAAAACCATTGAGTTCTTGAAATCCTCTAACAAGGTAACCTTTAACAAGGTTTAAACCTTAACCGGGTATTTTAGCCATCCCTTAACCGGGTGATCCCTAACAGGATCGGTTCCTAACAGAACCTATTGTATTAGTCTTTAACTAGATAAGGCTCCTAACAGAGCAAACTTCTAAAGAGTTCAAAAATAGCTTGTGGGTATTCATCCCCACCGTGGTTTTTCCTAGTTGGGTTTCCACGTGAAAAATATGTGTGTCATATGTGATGTCTTTTTCATGTGATGCTATGTTGTTTTCTGTCAAGCAATGAATCATGTTGATCTAGCTGTTTATATATATATATATATATATATATATATATATATATATATATATATATATATATATATATATATATCTTTGATGGTAGATAACCTGTTCATGCACTAGGGTGAAATGGAATGAAGTATTACACTGTATGAAAAGATAAGTGTCAACCGGTTTATGCTTGTCTCAATTATTCTAGGTTTTACCGGTTGTACTCTGTTTAAGACTGGTATTACTGTTTGTCTGCCTAAGCACAGTGTCTGCTGACAAATCAGTTTAAGATTGTGTTTTTGTCTATACTGATTCACCCCCCCCTTCTCAGTACCGGTTTGGTACTATCCGTTCATCATTGAGTTATCAATTGGTATCAGAGCGTCCTCCAGGTCCTCTGTGTTATAAGCTTAACCGCTTGAGGTAAAGATCCCGTCTAATGATGAAGAGGGAAGGTCCAAAGTTCAACAGAGAAAATTTCAGTATATGGAAAGATAGAATGAAGATATAGATTAGAAGCATGGGTGCTCAACACTGGAGCTATGTTGAGAATGCCTATGTTGCCCCTACCGGTACTCTCATTGATGACCAAAAGAGAGAGATGCAGGAGAATGGGCAAGTCATGGATGCCCTAATCAGTAGTTTATCTGACATTGAGTTTATTGATGTCCAAGATAAGGTAAATCCCAAAGAGGTATGGGATACTCTTGAAAATATCTATGGCAGTGATGAGCATGTAAAACAAGCTAAGGAAGAAAGCCTTCGAGGGAAGTTTGAAGACATGCAGATGGTTGAAGGTGAGACCATTCAACATTATGGAATAAGAATCAAAACTGTTGTTGGAGATATCAAGAGTGCAGGTGGTAAAATGGAAGATTCCACTGTGGTAAGCAAAGTCCTGAGATCCTTATTACCGGTCTATGCAATAAGGGTTGCTGCTATTCAGGAGTTGAGATCAATAGACAAGACTAAGGTATCCCTAAACTCCATCATTGCAAAGTTGACAACCTATGAGCTAAATAGTTTTGATGGCAGTGTTCAAAAGACTGAATCAACTTTTAAAGCTTCTGATGTACCATCCAGAAAAGGAAAAGAAGCTAGCACTAGTGGTGAACCAAGACAGAGTAGAGAAATGGATGATGAGGAGATTCTGATGGCATTTGAAGCTCTTCTTGCCAGGAAACTCCCTAAAGGAACTGACAAATACAGAGGTAAGCTCCCTTCGAAATGCTTTTCTTGCAACCGGATAGGACATATAGCTGTAAACTGTCCTAATGGCGACAACAAGGACAAATCGGAAAGGTTCAAGAAATTCAAAGGAGGAAACTAGAGAAACTGTTTTGTGG
Organism: Cryptomeria japonica; assembly: GCF_030272615.1. Lineage (NCBI taxonomy): Eukaryota > Viridiplantae > Streptophyta > Pinopsida > Cupressales > Cupressaceae > Cryptomeria > Cryptomeria japonica. The sequence continues at coordinate 223,882,116 of NC_081409.1, forward strand.
CAGTTGATGAAGGTGTCACAGATGAGGAATCAGAAGATGAAGAAAATGAAGATATTGTGTTTGTTGCTGTCAAGGAAGATGTGTTAGACAAGAAGGCTCTTGTCTCCCAGTTTGATAATTCCAATGAGTGGATTATTGACAGTGGTTGTTCTCACCATATGACTAGTGACCGGAGGAAGTTTCTATCCTTGGAAGAGTATACTGGTGGTGTGGTTCACTTTGGTAATGATGCACCATGTATGGTCAAAGGTAGAGGGTCCATCTCTCTGAATGGAAAGAGTAGTGCTGACAATGTGTATTGGGTTGATGGTTTTAGACACAACCTTTTGAGTGTTGCCCAGTTGAATGACAATGGTCTCACTCTAGAATTCAAGAATGAAGTGTGCAGAATCAAAGGAAAGAATGGTGAATTGATGGCCACCGGCTTGTAGACCAAAGGTAAGCTATTTCAGCTGAATGCAAATATAAGTACATGTCTTATGGCTAAATCTGATGATAGCTGGATATGGCATAGGAGACTCTGCCATGTAAACTTTGATAACATTGTGAAGGCTAGTAAGATCAAGGTAGTTAGAGGGTTGCTGGTGCTAAGCAAACCAGATAATACCTTGTGCAGAGAGTGTCAATTGGAGAAAATGTCTTCCTCAACCTTTAAAGGTAAACCTTTCATTGCCGACAATTTGCTTGATCTTGTGCATACTGATTTGTGTGGTCCTATGAAAACTAGGAGTGTGCAGGGTGATAGGTACTTCATGATTCTCACTAATGACTGCTCAAGAATGATGTGGGTCACATTCTTGAAAGATAAGTCTGAAGCTTTTGTAAAGTTCAAAGCTTTCAGAGAATTAGTGGAGAAGGAAAGTGGTAAAAGGATCAAGTGCCTGAGAACTGATCAAGGAGGGGAATTCACTTCCGGTGAATTCAACAAGTACAATGAAGAACATGGCATCAAGAGGCAACTGTCTGCCCCCCCGGACTCCATAGCAGAATGGCCTAGTAGAGAGGAATAACCGAACTGTGGTTGAAGTAGCTAGAACTATGTTGATTCAAGGAAAGGTAGCTCACACCTTTTGGAGAGAAGCGGTGAGCACTGCAGTCTACACAATGAACTGGGTACTCATTAAGAAAGGTAAGGATAAAACTCCTTATGAGTATTGGACCGGTAAGACACCTATGGTTAGTTACTTTAGAGTGTTTGGTAGCAAATATTACATCAAGAGGAGCGAACACCAGAGAAAATTTGATGTGAAATGTGATGAGGGAATATTCCTAGGGTATTCCACTAAGAGCAAAGCTCTCAAATGTTTCAATAATAGGACTCAGAGAATTATGGAAAGCATCAATGTTAAAGTTGATTAAACCTCTGAGAAAACTGAGGAAACTGATAGTGAGCAAGCGGTAAATGAACTGGTTAAAACCTTATGGGAACCCATTGTTAGTCAACCAAGTACCAGTAACAGTGTTCCTACACCGGTAGATGTAGATGCTGATACTGATGGAGATGAGGATGAAGAAGAAAAGAAAGAGGAATCTATCAAGACCATTCCTTGGTATGTCAAGCTAAATCATGATCCTAAGTAGATCATAGGAGATAAGGATGCAGGAATTCTTACAAGAAGAAAGGTAAGAGAAAACTCATTTATGATCTCTAAATTTGAGCCTAAATCATTCAAAGAGGCACATAGAGATGAAGACTGGCTCAAGGCAATGGAAGAGGAACTTGACCATATAGAGAGAAATGGTACATGGTCTTTGGTACCCGGACCGAAGCATAAAAATGTCATTGGTACCAAATGGGTTTTCAGAAATAAGCTGAATGAGGATGACACAGTGATTAGAAACAAAGCCAGACTGGTGTGCAAAGGATATGCCCAAGAAGAAGGAGAAGACTATGGAGAAACATTTGCTCCTGTAGCCAGATTGGAAGGAGTTCGTATGCTTCTTGCATATGCAGATTTTAAAGGATTTAAAGTATATCAAATGGATGTAAAATCTGCATTCCTAAATGGTGTACTTGAAGAGGAAGTGTATATAGAGCAACTAGATGGGTTTACCCTATCTGAAGATAGAGACATGGTGTGTAGGCTACATAAAGCCTTATATGGTCTAAAGCAGGCACCTAGAGCATGGTATGAACGCCTGCACTCCCATCTTGTGAAGATTGGATTTGAGAGAACAAGCGAAGATAACAATATCTACTTGAAGTCTGAAGGAGATCGGATCCTGATCTGCGAGGTATTTGTTGATGACATTATCTTTGGTGGAGATGACAAGATGAGTCATGAGTTTGCGGATGAGATGAAGAAAGAGTTTGAGATGTCACTCATAGGGGAGATTAAGTTCTTCATTGGACTGCAGATCCAGCAGATGAAAGATGGAATCTTTATCACTCAGTCCAAGTATGTCAAAGAGGTGTTGAAGACCTTTGGCATGGAAGATAGCAAATCAGTTGGTACACCGATGGTGACCAGTTGTAAACTATCCAAAGAGGATGACTTAGCATTGGTTGATGAGAAGGAATACCAATCAATGATTGGTAAGTTATATTATGTAGTGCATAGAAGACCGGATATTGCACATGCAGTTGGCATTACTACAAGGTTCTAGAAAAGCCCAAGAGAATCCCACTTGGTTGCAGTCAAGCGGATTCTTAGGTATCTGAAGGGAACTATTGATTATGGATTGTGGTATCCATATAGCAAGGATTTCAACTTGAAAGTATTCACAGATGCTGATTAGGCAGGTAATGTAGATGATCGAAAGAGCACAACCGGTGGTGCATTCTTTCTTGGTGGTAGATTGGTCTCATGGATGAGTAAGAAGCAGAGTTGTATCTCTCAGTCTACAGTGGAAGTAGAGTATGTTGTAGCTTTCATGAACCGCACTCAGACAATTTGGATGAAGCACGTATTGAATAGCTTCAAAGTTCCTGTATTTGAACTGGTAAGTATATTTTGTGACAATACTAGTGCAATTAACATCTCCAAGAATCCGGTTTTACATTCTAGAACCAAGCACTTTGAGCTTAAGTATCATTTCTTGAGGGAAAAGGTTCAGAACAAAGAGATTGCACTGGAACATGTTTCCAGTAAGGAGCAGTTAGCAGACATATTCACCAAGCCTCTCCCAAAGGCTACATTTATGTACTTAAGAGGTGAATTAGGGGTGCTGCCCCTTCAGAAAGTAAACTAAAGGTATATGCTCCACATCAGTCAAGTATTGCATAGTTAAATATTTTTTCAGGATTGATGTGTTGAAGGATGCTACTCCTGAGGGGGAGCAACATAATGGAATAGAGAAGCTTGTGCCTTCACTTTGGTATTGTTGTCAAAGGGGGAGAAGAAGAGAAGCGGAGAAGATATCTGCAGAAATTGGGGGAGAAGATGTGAAGCGGAGAGATATCTTTGTATATTGCCTTCAATGCCAAAGGGGGAGATTATTGGCATTATGTGAATCGATATGAGGACATAATGACATTGTATGTTGTCATTGATGTCAATATGCTGAAGAGAAGAGAACCGATATAACACTATGAACCGACATTTGTGCCAAAGTGAAGCGGTGTGTTTGTTTAAGGTGAACCGGCATGTGGTTATGGGAACTGACACATGGAAGCTTTGTATGACTACTGGTTGGTAGTCTCAACTTCAAGGTTTCCGGTTGAAGTGCCTCAAGCCTGTGTGGCTCAACCGGTGACTTTGTGTGATGAGTTAGCATTGTAACTCAGAACAGATCATGTTGCCACGTCAGCCTTGTGTGTGTGAAGGATCTTGCATGAAGGAGATTGTTCCTATCTACCTCAGGAATGTGTGAAGTCTATAAACAATGATAACGCGTGATGGGTTATCAGCCGCCATCAAATCGGTGGAAAATGAACGATGGAGAACATCTTGAGATTGGTTCAAGACTACTGCATTTAATACAATGTGCTCAATAGTCAGGATTGAACCGTTTGAATTGCTTAACCTAACAGGTTTAGGGTTTAGGGTTTATGCTACCGAACTATCTGTTTCCTATAAGGTCGATGTTGTGTTTCTTTCTGAGGTTGTTGGCAAAAGTTGTGTGTGTGTATCCAAAAGAAGAGATACGTGATTCTTTCCAGACCAGAAGAGAGAAGTGATACCTGCAGAGTGTAAGTGCAGAAGGTGAAGAGAAGCTAAAGCGGATTTGCATTGGCATTGAGTGCTACTACCAGATCATTGTAATACCTATTGATCTCTAACCACTTCAATAGTTGGGAAATCCCTTAACATGGTAGCTTTAATCGGCTTGTTGTAAATCCTTTAAGAGGGTGACTCAAAACTATTGAGTTCTTGAAATCCTCTAACAAGGTAACCTTTAATAGGGTTTAACCCTTAACCGGGTATTCTAGCCATCCCTTGACTGGGTGATCCCTAACAGGATCGGTTCCTAACAGAACCTATTGTATTAGTCTTTAATCGGACAAGGCTCCTAATAGAGAAAACTTCTAAAGAGTTCAAAAATAGCTTGTGGCCATTCATCCCCACCGTGGTTTTTCCCAGTTGTGTTTCCACGTGAAAAATATGTGATGTCTTTTTCATGTGATGCTATGTTGTTTTCTATCAAGCGGTGAATCATGTTGATCTAGCTGTTTATATATATATATATATATATATATATATATATATATATATATATATATATATATATATATATATATATATATATATATATATATATATATATATATATATCTTTGATGGTAGATTACCTGTTCATGCACTAGGGTGAAATGGAATGAAGTATTAGATTGTATGAAAAGATAAGTGTCAACCAGTTTATGCTTGTCTCAGTTATTCTGGGTTTTGCCGATTGTACTCTGTTTAAGACCGATATTACTGTTTGTTTGCCTAAGCACAATGTCTGCTGACAAATCGGTTTAAGATTGTGTTTTTGTATGTACTAATTCACCCCCCCCCCCTCTCAGTATCGGTTTGGTACTATCCGTTCATCATTGAGTTATCACCATCATATATTTATTGTAAAATGTATGGTCAAGATTTGTTTGATGGTAGTCTTTACTATAGTTTTATATACTTCATATAGTGCTCCTCATTAAGTGAATGCTTTGTTATTTTTATGGTACATAATTTGGAAATTAATTCAAAAATAATATTTAAGACCTAATACAATATTGAGATTTTTGGTCAAAATATTTTCATGATATTTCAATTTAGTATGTGTAATGTCAAAAAATCTCACTATTGTAACGGGTCTAAAATATTGTTTTTGAATTAATTTCTGAATTCTTACCATGAAGATAAAAAAGTTGCATACCCATGCACATACTTGTCAACTTAATTTATTTGTCCTTTATGTACTAGCAAGAGTACACATTGAAGTTAGTAAATAATTTTATTCTAGCCCCATTTCATCTCAACACGATCTAGACCCAATCTACAATCTTTGTCATTCATACCTTGGTTAAAATTTGCCCACATGGAAATGACTTTTTACGTGTAAGTTATCAAATAATTTTATCCTAGTTGCATTCCATCATTCATCACCTTGGTTTAAACTTGAGTGCAGAATTGACCTAAGTCATTTCCACTCATAGATTTGAACCCCGAACATTTAGATTTAATTTTTTAAATTGAGTGTTACCTATTCAGGTACTAGTTGTTAAGGGCCAAATAAACCATGAATTATTTTAATATGTACATTAGGGTGATATACTTAAAGACGTGACTTGATTAGTTATTACTTAAATATACATCATCAATGTATAATCACACAAGAGTGTAACAAGCCAAAAATATAAACCCAATTTTTTTCTTTATCTTAAAAAATAAGCATGTATGTACAATTACAATCAAGTACAATTCCACTAAGCTAAGAAATAATTTCAAATTACTAAGAGATTGATAAATGATATGCATTAATGTAGACAACATGTCAAATATCCCACATATGAAATAGTGATCTATATAAGAGAATCTTAATATATAAAAATGTCTAATGTAATATAATCCAAGTTACGCTAAATCATATGCAATAGCTATACGTGGGGAAGGTATTGTGAAACTATACATTGAAGGAACCTATTGTCCTTAATCATCATCTTGGATCAAAGTGGCTAAATAATCAAAGATTAATCCATGAAACCATATATATATATATATATATATATATATATATATATATATATATATATATATATATATATATATATATATATAGTGAATTTTTTTCTTAAGTTCATTCCCTATATACATAAATTCACAATTGTAAATGTTTATAATCATAAGAATCATATAATCTGACATACATTCAAAAAAGCCAACAACACCATGTAACACATCACAATACATCATAAAACAATTTACAGTGCTCCACAATATGGAGGCACAATCAATAACACACATCCAAAATATATTTCAAAACATAAATCTACACATTGTGTTACATGTACAAACATCACAAGATCCCTAATGTTATCTTAAGTAACACGATCTATTTTCTATCAAGTTGTTAAGGACACAATTTTATAAGGAAAATGTGTATCACCCATAGAGCATTCTACCTCTAAGGTAGAATCACAATGGATTCTTACAAATGGCCCATGAGTATTCACATGGATAATCTCATAAAACATATCAATATAATAAATAAATAGTTTATGGGGGCCTCTCCTCTACTTCATTATAGTTTAATGTGATACATCATGTATGTATAGCAACAATATTTTTCTCTAGATACACATCTCTTAGGAAAACATGACCTCCTGGGTTATTAAGACACAAATCATGGTATGTAGTATGAGGACTCATCATCCATTTCAAGAATAATCATATACATACACCAAAAAACCATAATATCATCAATAATTCTTTAAAGAACAACAATATAAAATGAATGTCTTGGTTTAAAGTTAAATTGACATATAAATTTACATCTTGTGTACTTTTTTAGACAAAACCCCCAAGGGGAGTACATGCTTTACAACAAAACTAAGTACCTTTTTCATAAATCAGACATTAAAAACTCAAAATTGATAAAACTTATGTTTATCACTTTTAACAAGGACACTAACACCAAGTATGGGTATTAGTGACCTGTTTGATGGACACTAGCACTAAATATAGGTATCAATGATCCTCATAGAAAACACTTGCATCCATCATGGTTGTTAGTGACTCCCCACAAAGACTCTAGTAACAACCTTGGGTTCTCTTATCCTTGGCACTAAGAAAACAACACTATACATGGGATCTAGTGTCCAAAACAAATGATTTTTAAAATTAAAAACCTCAAACATGTAACACAAGGCTTCTACAAGACCCTAACCAACTCAAAAGTTGAATACAACTAAAAAAAAATGGAATAAATAAAATAAGATTCGCAAGATTATGAGACATAGGTCAAATGAATTTCTTAAATTTAAAAACATCCAATTTTCTATTTCACCAAAGGAAAACTTCGCAATCGCAAAATAACCGATTCACAACAAACATTAAAAGTAACCTATATTTTTTAAAGCATAATTTATAGTGCAATTTCTCCAAGTTGACTTCATATCATAATTCAAATGATCAATACAATCATTCTTAAGTTTAATTACATCCTAAGTCTATTTAGATGAATGTACCATTCCTATAATTTCAATTTTTATATTAGGATTTGTGTTTCTTTACTGTCTTAGTTTCATTAAACCTAGGGTTTGAAGTATAATTTTAAATTCTAATTTAAATTTATTCAAATTCATTTTGTACATGGTTCTAGAATCCAAACCTTCATATTCAAATTGTAACTAGATTTTATAATGATCTCCTATGTTCAACTCTTTAATTAAAATAAGTTATCTTCATAACTTTCCTTCTTTATCATTTAACTACTCACACAACCTCATAATTTCATATTTATCCTTTCTAAACTATATTTTTATCTTAAATCAAATGTGTGTTTGTTAAAGAAATAATGGTTTTAACTTGTATGTTTCAACACTTAGTCCAATAACCTTATTCAATATGAGAACATTTAAGTTTTCTATTGTAAATACACACATACGTGTCACAATTTTATTAAGGAAATGGACAATAGCAATCCAACTTTTTAACTTGAAGTATAAGAGTTACATATGTATTTTGAATTTGAAAATGATGTAGACTAATCAAGTTAATTTTTAATTTAGCTTATATTTTTATTTTCTAATACATGTTACATACACTAACAAAATCTTAGGATGTGAGGTTAGCAACTCTCCACATTTTAAAAGTAAATTTCATTTTTCACTTAATATTTTTTGGATTGCTAACTTGAAATTTTAGCCTTTAAATGTTCAAACTAAGGTGCAATGAAAACACAACTTTAACAACGATGATATTTTGTCATGAACTTTCATTAGAAGAAGAAAAATTATACCATCTCAATAAGGATTATTTTCTCTAATGCATCATATTTTTTAAGTAAACAGTAGTATATAAATTTAACTTTTTTAAGCAAGTTCCCTATCACTAATCTTGTTCATTACAAGCAAAAATTGAACGAGAAGGTTACCAATTTCATTTCTTGTTATTAGTTTGTTTCTTCTAAGATACCTCACACCCTCTCTGAAAGTGATCTCCAAAGGATGTTCATGGGCGATTTCTAGCCAACTTCAAGGGAAAAAGTTTCTTTTGTCAAATATCCTTCCTTTCCCAATCCATGTATTGCACTTCAGGACTAGCAACATGCATTGGCTCAATTTGGATCTCCTTCTCCAAATTCTTGTACTAAAATCTTTACATCTATGTCTTTCTCTAGTGGTTCTAGGAAAAATAAAGAAATCACTAATGTAATAATTGTCCCTTAGGCAACTGAGAAGAATACACTTGGAAATTAATGTGATCTAGTGTTCACAAAACTATATGTTTCTTATTTAAGTCTATTACAAAAAATTCTCAAAGACAACCTAGTTACCCTTTTGGAGATTCGACCACACACTAATAACAAGCCTTATCCTAGCAAGTATGATGCAACTAAATTCTTCCAATATCACCGTGTTCCTAGACATGATATTGAATGTTGTGTGCATCTGTGACATATCATCCAGGACCACATAGACAATGGTACTATGCAGATTAGTGATTGGAAGTTGAATTCAAATAAGTCTATGGAAAAGACAAGTATTGAACTAAAAATCCACACAAAATCTTTTCCCTCCCCATTCTTCTAGTTTCATTTTTGCATCTTTTTCTCCTCCATCTAGTGATTGTGCATATGTCAATATGCTGACTATCACTCTGATCTCCCCTTTGAGTTAGAAGGTTAGAGTTCATGATATATCATTCACACCCAATGACTCGTCGTTTTATGAAGAGCCTTATCCTCTTTACATTCCTAATTAGGTCAATAGTAATGTTGTCATATGCATTATGGTTGATCCTTCATGCAGAGTCGATATATTCATAGACGAGGCCCTCTTCATTAACATGTTGCATAGGGTGAGGTATGACATGTAAAATTCCACCATTCTTATGTATGATGATATTTTTATTCCAACTTTTGGATCCATCTCTTTGTCGGTTTTGGTGGTACCTAAAGTTGTCTATGTCACATTTATAGTAATTCTAGAGTCTAACCTATTCAAATTGAAGCTTGGCATTCCTTGGCTAGTTTTCACAGATGCAGTCCCCTCTATCATCTATAGATATCTGAAGTTTCCTCACAAGGGCATAGTGCAGACTAACCAAGACACTGGATATAAGCAACTTGTGTTGCATGGGGGCTTTTATTTGGATCATTTCTAGCCCACTCTTGTTAGACCCATGTTACCCCGTCAAGATAGATTTTGTACAAGATTTATTATAAGTACAAAACTAAGGAGTTAACATCAACATTGGTTCAACCTGCTTCTTCTTTGGCTCCATCATGTCTTCTGTTACTCCTTCTCAATCTGCTCCTACATAGCAGTGTGCTTATTCCTTTTCTCCTTTGTTGAGAGTTAAGGACAAGCCTATTCTTCCAAGCAAACCCCTTCATCCTCCTAAGACATAGACACACTCACACACACATATGTACACACACACACACACACACATATCTGTGTGTGTGTGTGTGTGTGTGTGTGTACACATACACACACACACATATACATATATGTATATATTACACATACATATATATGTAAAAAGGATGTTAGGAAACACAAACACAAATGAATCAATTCAAATGTTAGTGTTAGTATCATAAACGAAAAACGATCCTAAGCAAGCATATCAAGAGAGATATCGAACATTTAATGAAAAGCATGCAAAAAGAAAAAAGAAAGACACAAGACTCCTCCAAATGCTTGCCAACATGTTCATAGCTGCTCCTCCCTTGTTCCTCTCCTCTCCAAGTTCCACATGAGTGTAGCTCTCAGTAGCTTTTTGCACTATTATGGATGTCTTATGGAGGTTCAAGATTATGAAAATAAATATTATGATTATGCAAATGTAAACACGCTAATTAAAAGAAAGCACCTAATTAAACTATATTGATTTTAACAAAAATAGCAATGTAAATTATGATTTAATCCTAAAATGATCTCTTAAATTTCACTATAGATTAGATGCGTACAAGATTTCTAGATCTGGATTATGAAGGAATGGGCTCTATTTATAGGAAAAATAGAGAAATGGATGGCTGAGATTGAGTAATCTCAAAAAGGGCCAGGATTGATGGGTTTATGATCCATGTGAAGGCTTTCAACCCAATCCTAGGATGACAAATGTCAACATGAGATGGCTTGAGAGAAGAGGGAATAAGCATTAAATGCTTGAGAAGACATGAAGGTTATCTTAGGAGGTAAGTGTCAGGCCCAATATGGAAAGCTAATGTACTGAGAAGGGAGGGGTGAATCAGTACTCCAAAACTTTTCTTTGATAATAACCTTACTGTTATGCATAAACAGAATAGTGCAGTAACATAAAATAAAACTAAAATCAACAGATAACAATCATACACGATTCACTCCATAACACATATATTTTGGTCACACAGAAACTCTTGGTTAGAGAGAAAAACTATGGTGGGGATGGCACCCACAACTTCACTACTGCAATAATAAAGAATGCTCAGTTAGAGCTACATTTAGCTATTTCTGATAGCTTACCCTGTTAGGAGTATCAAGATCAGTTAGATCTACCTTACTAAAGGATTTTACAACACTATATAAATGTTGCACCTGGTTAAAGGATTTACAATTTATAGACTTGGTTAGAGTCTTTTGCCCTATTAAAGGTTTCTCTTACAACTTCAAAATATTACAATAAAATCATTACAAATATCTACATCTTTACATCTGAAATGTTATAGTAGATTCTATGTGCTTAGAATAAGATTACCTAGCTTGTAGCATACCTCGGTAACCCATATTGTAACTCGGTAAACCCTTCTGTTTACTCTATTCTTTGACTGTTCACTGATAACCTTCTCGGTGACCTCTCTATGTCTCTGTAATAGTCCTCTTTCATGCATACACACACATATCTCACATCTCTTGTATATCTCTTTTAACCCTAAAATCATGTTGTATAAATAGATCTCTTACAGCGGTGATCTGATTTATTGCTTGGATCTTACAAAAAGATTCCTTGAATGAATAACTAAACAAAATATTTCATTGGTTAGATTGACCTTGTAATCATACACAATCTCCTAGTGCAATTTCCAATGCAAAAACGGTTAGATGTGCCTCGATCTTGTAACACATTTTCATGTGCATGTCCAGGTTCAATGTATCTGGTAGAACGTTTCACTCGGTGAATATCAACTCGGTGAGTTAACTTTACCACTCGGTAGCCATGAAACATTACTTGGTAAACAACTCGGTGAATACTACGTTTTGTGATTGCTTTCTTCTGTAACTGACTAGACTGTTCATACCGACTTCTCTGTGTGTATCGACTGCATGATTCGGTAATACTAACTGACTAGAATATATAGTATGACTTTGGATATGAAACTAATGGCAATTTGATAAGTAGTAACAGTAAGGTTAGGCTTGAGTTGAATGAATAAAGCCATTATCCAATGAATAATGCCTTTATCCAATGGATAAACTCTTGTGCAAGAGTTGGCGAGGATAACCATGGTCAAAGCAATGAATGCTTTAAGAGACCCATGAGTTAAATGGAGGTTGAGTTAGAGGAAAAGCCTCTAACCATGTGGGCAAGTGGAATTAACCATAAATGGTTATGTAAGAGCAATAAATGGTCATGTAAGAACCATTAATGGTTTGAAAGACTTTAGGGGTTAACTTGTTGGAGACATAAAATATTAAATGCTTTTCAAAGACTTTGGAGGCTTTGAGAAGTGACTTCAATTTGCTTGGGAATGTGACAATAATTAGGGAGGATGATTAGGCTAATTAGGAATGATTAGAAGAATCTAGAAGGGGATTTGGGATGCAAGTGGGTTTGGTGGGTGAGAGAAAATAGGATTTAATTTTAAAATAAAATTACTTTATTTCAACAAAATAGGCGCAACTTGCATTTGTAGGAGAATGCAAGTGTGGGGGGGGGGGGGGGTAGTTCAGGGATTTAAATAAATGTTTTATTATTTATTTAAAAGAGGAAAGGGGGTTAAATTAAATAAATATGATTTATTCATTTAATTGATTTTGAGTGTAGGTTAACGAATTAATTTAAATAAATTAAATAATTTATTTAATTAATAGGAGAAGATGTTGAGGATGAATTAATTAAATATTAATTCAATTAACTGAGTATTGAGGGTTAAATAATCAAATAAATAGTAAATATTCATTTAATTAAGTGGACAGATTTATGTGACTACATTTGCCCCTCTTTGAGATGGTGCGGTTTATCACGTCGTTTCAAAGAAAGAAAAATAGGTGCGAAGAAATATGCCTCATAAATGTTAATTTAGTGGGTGGTATTCCCCCTCGAGAGGGGCCAAAAAATTTCAAAAAATTGGGTGATCTCTTGAAAAAGAATGAGAATTGGAGGGGAGGTAGAAGAGAAGAAATTAGCAATACTGGTGAAAGAATGGGAGAAAACGGGGGTAAAACAAAGAAATGAGAGGTGTTGGAAGTTCACAGGGACCGTGGCGGTGAATTAGGTTTAGGGCTGGAGGGTATATATGGGGGGGGGGGGGGGAGGGGTAAAATTAGGCTCATTTACATCTATCTCCTTGGCAGTGTGGAGCTCCGACAGTGACTTTTGGTGAAGGAGTGAGCAACGATCATCATGTCTATGCCTATAGTAGATCATCGGCTAGAGCGGATCCGTCAATTCTAGTGGCCAGAAGACTACGGACCAACAATACACAAATTTTGAATTTTGTGTTTTGTGCATTTTTAGCATGTTTTTTCAAGCATCAAAGTCCAATCAAGACAATAGCGCTAAAACTATGTTTTAGCACTTTTGTCGCCTAGAATAGCGCTATTGTGCCGCAATGGCGCTATTGTATAATAGTTGTAGCGTGTTTGTTAGGTTTAGCACTTTCGTTGCATAGTAATAACGCTATTGTAGCATTAGCACGTTTGTGTATGTTTTGTAGCGCTTTTGTTATGAAATAGCGCTATGGTGTAGTTGTTGTAGCACTTTTGATTTTTTAGCATTGTTGTGTAGTTGTTGTAGCGTGATTGTTAACAGAATAACACTATTGTGATAATAAAAAAATGCCCCAACGTTAGAGAACATAGCCTGATGCCTCAGTTGATTGTTTGATTGGTTGTTTTGGTGAATTATAGCAGCCCCGTTGAAACTAGATCATTACGATAAATGTTTGTTGTAGTCTAGGCTTGCCATAATCGATTGCCTGTTGAGACTCGAAGATACTTGATCAAAGTATCTGTTGATAGTCTAGGCGGAAAACTTAAGAAATTTTATAGAAAAACAACTAATGTTTGTTGATGTGTGTAGAAGGAACTGCCCGTTTTATAGATGTGAGAGCGACATCCTGCCACACAACAGTTGTGAGAGCAGCTAACAGAGACTAAGAGAGACTGCATCACTGCAACTAGTTTGTACGATATGATGTATCTTCTCGTGATTCAGACGAATCGTGAACTACTGACTAGCACTGGTCGAGCATTGGCATAGTGAGACATGTACCTTCCACCTGGCGATGGGAGAGATGATGGTTACACTAGAGGATGTGTGGAGGATACTGCACATCCCGATTAGAGGGGAGCTGGTGACCTATGATCGAGCACTAGGGATTGCGGTGATACAGAGGATGTTTTCTAATGATGTTTATATTGAGGATTGCTCCATAGCTTGAGAGGACATAACAACATTTTATGAGCCTTTACCAATAATTTTATCAGGGATTATTGGGGGTTTGTTGTGCCCCAATCGTCGTTCACATGGACTGGTCGTTGGTTGGGGCTAGGTGATTGAGCATATGATGACTGAGGGGACCCGCTATGCCTGGGGACCATGTGTGCTAGCACATCTTTATAGGGAGCTACACAAGGCGGTGTACCGTGAGATGAGATAGCTAGCAATAGGGATCACATTACTACACATCTAAGCCTGGGAGCAATTGTCGGTCACACGACCGACCAGTTTGAGATTTAGAGAGATAGATCAGCCCTAGGTTTATATGTTTGGAGGGATGATGATCCAATCCCACCTAGGGAAGTTGGAGTTTTGGCAACGGGCTTTAGATGACCTAGATATAGTGATATGGAGGTCGTATATCGAGTGTGAGCCCTGGGAGGATGATGCAGAGGCCCTACTGTATGTATTTATGACACTCTTTTTGATTGGTCACACATCCTACCTTGTAGAAAGATAGGTGCCAAGGAGAGTGATGAGGCAGTTTGGATGGAGGCAGGGATTGTCAAGGGGGTCAGGGGAGAATGCACAGGCCGTATGGGAGGGATTTTAGTGGGGGCAAGTATTGCCGTATGATCAGGCCTTGGCAGAGTTTTGAACTTTGCATGCGAGACCATGGCATATGAGGCCTGAGATTGTGGATGCAGGGGTGACAGAGGAGTACACATAGTATCGTACCACTCGTCAGATTGCATGGATTTTAGATCCAGCCGAGCCTGTACCACCATTTGAGGATGCAAGGAGATGACGATGGAGGAGGAGAGGAGGTCGAGGAGTAGGAGGAGGAGATGGTGATGGTGGAGGAGGAGGAGGAGGAGGAGATGGAGGTGGTGGAGGAGGATTTGGTGGAGCAGGAGGAGTTGGAGGAGGAGGAGGAGGTGGATTTGGGGGTGGAGGGGGATTTGGAGGTGGAGGTGGTGGAGGAGGATGATTACAGAGGAGAGGTAGAGGGGGAAAATTGTTGCGACTATCACAAGGTCCACTGATACAGGGGGCAACTAGAGCAGGAGTTAGGGATGTTGGTGGGGTGTAGCGCCTATGGAGATGGGAGAGGGAGCCACAGGTGGAGGAGAGGATCCTATGGAGATGGGAGGGGGAGAGACAGGTGGATGAGATGGAGATGTGCGAGAGTATATGATATTACACTTGTAGACTCGGTCAGAGGATAGTGAATCAAAGATTGCAACTAGAGATGTCCAGGTATTTGCATAGGAGGTAGAGCTGACTGTAGTGAGGCGAGAGAGAGATGATCTGGTGGATAGGTTGATGGAGGTGTAGGATATAGTCCAAGTGTTGGAGGGATCACATGAACAGGGTCCGACTGAGGCAGTGTTGAGGGAGATGCGGCGAGTAGGTGGAGAGATTGACTATTGGCGGGGACTATATGAGTAGGTTGTGCCAGTTAGTCAGCGAGCACTGAGCTATTCCCAGATGTGGCAGACGAGATCAGAGCGATCACAAAGGGCTCAGAGTAGTGGGTTTGTTATGGGTCCTCCTCGGCGAGATGGTGAGGGAGGAGCAGGGGGTAATGGTGATGCAACATCTGGCCAGAGTGTCATTTGAGAGATTTTATGTACTTGTTACATTGTTATTTTGGACTGTGACTTGGATGGCTCTTGGTAGCTGATATATTTTGACATCATTGTACTCTGATACATGTATTCTTTTTGAGATGTGATATATGAGGAGATCCTATGCATTGATATGATATGATATGCATATGTATGATGACATGTATGTTTTTATACAAGATGATGATCTATGAGTTATGCTTAAATTCATGTTATGGATGATTTTTGCTTTCCATATGTACATAGATGACTTAATGATTTCTTTATGTATGCTATGGATGATGTTTCTTAATCATGTGGATGCAGGTAGAAGATGGATGATGCTTTGTGTAATGATATGAATATGATGTAATGAGGAGGATGTATGCTATATGATGAGAAAGAAAAATGATGACATTTGTGATAGCTAATACTTGTTTATGTTTTTGATGATATGATATGATTAAATGATGCATGTTTTAAGATGAATCTAAGTGAATCAAAGTGGCAAATGTTTATGTATGCAACTAGATGTATGCACTTTAAATGGATGAACAAATGTTTATACAAAGGTTTATGTATGAATGCACTTAAATAAATGTATTTAAATGATGTGATGTTTGTGAGATGTATCTAAAATGCATCTAAATGACTAAAAATAGTTCCAAAACATAACTAAGTGCTAAATGAGATTGAAATGATAATGCAAATAAATGCAACTAAGGGATAAAGAATAACTACACCTTAATGCAATTTAAAGGATAATGAATAACTGCACCTTAATGCATTTAGAGGATAATGCATGCATCTCATGAATCTAGATGAAACTAAATGGGAAAAAATGCACCTATGAAATGAATTCTAAATGAACTTTAAATGATAATGAAAGGAATGCATATTTAATGTTGTTAAAGTGAATGCAATAAATGAATAAATGAATTTTCTTGATAACAAATGCACTTAAATGAAATGCAAGTAAATGATAATAAATGCACATGATGTGTTTA
The DNA here is from genome assembly GCF_030272615.1 of Cryptomeria japonica. Classification (NCBI taxonomy): domain Eukaryota; kingdom Viridiplantae; phylum Streptophyta; class Pinopsida; order Cupressales; family Cupressaceae; genus Cryptomeria; species Cryptomeria japonica. The sequence continues at coordinate 223,898,964 of NC_081409.1, forward strand.
AATGCCTCAATGGGACGAACAAGTGAATGCACTTAAATAAATATCTAAAATGAATCTAAATGCAAGTAAATGGTAATGAACTGAATGCATGTAATGCAACTAAATGATATTGTCATGCCTTCATGATAGATGAATGCAAGTTGGTGAGAATTTGCAGATGCGGAATGCAAAATGTGAGATGATGTATCACAGAACTCCGTCATGATGTTGTACCCAAGACAAATTATATTAGGTGCTTTCTTATATAAGCCTGAATTACTTGCATGTAAACAATTGATATGAATAATGAATGAGCAATGGATGGGTGATATGCAACAGAATGCAATATAAATAGATGAGATGGAATGATGATCCATAAAGTATTCATAGTGCTTAATTTTCCTCATCGAGCATGGTAGTATCGTTCTTGGCTGAGGTAGCAGGAACCAAGTTTGAGCATTTCACCTGTAAGCAAGCATTTAAGACAAGGAAAAGAAAGTGACCCTCCATTCGGGTTCATGCGCAAATGATTGAGGTATACGTTGTAGTCAGTAAGCCATAGTGATCCATGACTAGATTTTGCATGTGATCACATAGCTTAGTGAACTTCCCACGTAGACACCATTAGTACATGCCCGAGAACTTCATTGGAACAAATCCACAGACAACAAATGAAACGATAATTAGGAACCATCCCGGCCACTCTAATCACTCGTGGATATCCCGGAGTAGCATAGGAACCTGATATAAATTAATAAATAACTAACAAATCGACCAAGTACTTGATAGCTTTAGACATAATTTTCTTGTCAAAGAAAATGTCACCATGTCTGTGTTTTGTAAGGAAGGATGTATCCTTGTTAAGATAGTTGCGTGTACATGTTTTGATTGGTTGGTTGATTGGATAAGTGATCATCGTTTGAGTATCTCAAAATGTTTGTTTGGTGTCTTTTGCAATGTGTATGTACAAAGGATTTTATATGCGTTGCAATGTTTTTGATTGATTTTTTATGTTTTTGACATGTTTTTGGATTTTGTGAGTGTTTTTTGAATGTTTTTGGTTTTTATCTCCAGACAGTTTTGAATGAAGAACTCAATGAATCAAAAGTAATGTAGAATCCACTCCCATCAATAGATTAAGAGCATTTCCCCCAGTTTAGACGTCACTATGAAAAGCAGGATGCAAGACACATGAAGTACTAACCCTGATTGCAGATCAATAACAAGCCATGGTTTGAATGATGGATGAATGAATGCAATGGATGTGATCGCAGCAAGTCTGAAAGAAAATGGAGCCATAGCCTTTACGAGTGGCGCCTGTTTGCCAATTTTTCACCATTGTACTTACCCAAGGTACCACCAGAGTGGTTGTTCATCGTTTGGATGGATGATTTTTCTTTACTATTTTGATTTTTTTTTTTTTTGTATTTTCTTCAGGACATTTTTATGAATGTTTTTGGTGTTTTCCTGGTATGTGATGGAACCTGATGCTCTATACAACTTATGTATGAAACCGTTTGAGGTGCATGTTGTTGATCGGATCTGCTAGTGGTTCCCCTTCGGAAGTTGCCAACTGATATGCCCCAGACCCAAATACAACAGTGATAACATACGAACCCCACCAATTTGACTCAAACTTTCCCTGATGTTCTCTGTGTGGTTGATTACGAGGACTCTCTTTGAGAACAAGATCACCTACCTCAAATGTACGAGGTTTAACCCGATGATTATAGCTTCTTCTCATTTGCTACTGATAGGCTTTAAGGTGGTTGTATGCAACTTGTCGCCTTTCATCAAGTAGATCCAAGTCTTGAAGATGTGAGACTCGCTATGCTTCATCATCTATCAGATTGTGCAAGGAAACCCATATAGATGGCATCTCAACCTCAATAGGAAGGATGGCTTATGCTCCATAGACCAGTGAATAGGGAGTTGCACCTATAGGGGTTCGAATGCTAGTTCTATATGCCCATAGTGCTGGATTTAATTGAACGTGCCAATCACGACCAGGATCATTGACCATCTTCTTGAGGATTCTCAATATGTTCTTGTTTGATGCTTCAGCCTGACCATTGCTTTGTGGGTAATATGGGGTGGAAAAGCGGTGTTGGATGTGAAACTTCTCACAGAGATCATGGACATCCTGATTTTTGAAAGGAAGCCCGTTATCTATGATGATGGACATGGGTACACCATACCGACAAATGATGTAATTAAGGATGAATGAGGTGATCTGCTTGTCGGTGACTTGGGTAAGTGGAATGACTTCGATCCACTTTGTGAAGTATTCAGTGGCGGTAATGATAAATTTATGGTCGTTGGATGAAGATGGATGGATTTTACCCACAAGGTCAAGTCCCCATTGACAAAAGGGCCATGGTGTTGTGATTGGTTGCAATTCATGGGCATGTATCAGGTCTCCATGAACTTGGCATTTCTTGCATCTTCTAACAAAATAGTAGGAGTCCTTTTCCATGGATGGCCAATAGTATCCAGCGCACATGATTTTCTTTGCCAGCGAAGGACTGCTTGAGTGAGCCCCACAAATTCCTTCATGTACCTCTTCCAAGGCCTTTGTTATCTTGTCTTGTTCCAGACATTGAAGGAGAGTACCATCAAGACTTCACTGGTATAGGGTTTCAACAATGATGGTGTATCGAGCGGTTTGGCGGATGCAGGCTTTGCGTTGGTTATTGGATTGGTTGGGAGGAAGTGTGTGATCATGGAGGTAAGTGAAGAATTCACCATAACATGGGGATTCAGAACCAACTAGGCAATGTATCATTTTAGTTTCAGGGATATCATATGTAGGGATCCAAAGTTGTTCTACCAAGAACTCGTAGCGTGTTGAATTTTGTGGAAGATCTAGGAGAGATGCAATTGTAACCATTGCGTCGACAACTTGATTATGATCTCTGGGTACTTGCTCAAAGGTGATAGTTGTAAATGATTCTTTGTAACTATCCACCATCCTTTTATATGGCATGAGCTTATCATCCTTAGTTTGATACTCATCGGTGACTTGTCGGATGACTAACTGATTATCTCCATATATCTATAGCTCTTTTAGATGCCATTGTATAGTCAATCTGAGTCCTGTGATCAAGGCCTCATATTCTGCTATATTATTGGTGCATGGGAAAGTGAGCATTTATGACTTTGGGATGCTGTCACCTTGAGGTGTGATAAAGAGAATACCTGCCCCCGAGCCATGTCTAGTATATGAGCCATCAAAATAGAGCTTCCATGGTTGTGTTGTTGTGATCATGAAGAGCTCTTCATCTAGAAAGTTTGAAAGAAGAGGATGGTCACTGCGAGGGGTGCATCGACCAACTGATCTGCACTAGCTTGCCCTTTGATAGCCTTGTGGTCCACATACTCTATATCAAATTCACTCAAGATCATAACCTATTTGGCTAAGCAGTCTATTAATGCTGCCTTGTTGAGTAGGTATTTGAGTAGATTGATTTTAGCAATGAGTTGTACCTTGTGTGTCAACATGTAGTGTCTCAGTTTGGTTGTTGCCAAGATAAATGCTAGGCAAGCTCACTCAATAGGTGTGTAATTGAGTTCATAGCCTACCAATGTGTGCGAGAGATATAGTATACAACACATTCTTTTTCTTCTGCATTGTGTTGTGCCAACAGTACTCCTAATGTTGTATTCGTAGCTGAAATATATATCAATAGAGGTCTACTTGAATCTAGTGGGATCAACAACAATGCATTCATGAGGTAGTCTTTAAGCATTTGGAATGCTTGCTGGCACTTTGTATCCCATTGAAAGTGAATGTTCCTGTGTAACAGATGCGTGAAGGGATGACACTTATAAGCCAATTGTACAATGAATCTTCGAATTGATTGTAGCCGCCCTTGTAGTGTCCTTAATTGACCGATGTTCTTGGGAGGTGGCATGTCCATGATTGCTTTGACTTTCATCAGATCTACTTCAATCCCCTTGCTTGAGATAATGTATCCTAGGAGATTCCCGCAGGTTACTCCAAAGACACACTTCTTTGGATTAAGATGTACATGATATTGCTCTAATCTATCGAAGATTTTACCCAGTATTTCCAGATGACTCTCTCTTGTTAATGATTTAGCTAGTAAATCATCGACATAATCTTCCATTATAGTGTGCATCAGGTCATGAAAGATGGTAGTCATTGCTCTTTGATAGTTTGCCCCTGCATTTTTTAGACCAAATGGCATCACATTCCAACAGTAGGTTCCCCATGGGCATGTGAAAGTAGTTTTATGTTGATCCTCGGGAGTGATCTTGATCTGGTTGTACCCTAAAAAGCCATCCATAAGAGAAAGCATTGCATGAACCACTGTGAGATCGATGATCATGTCAATGTTTGGTAAGGGGAAGTCATCATTAGGGCATGCCTTGTTCAAATCTATGAAATCTGTACAAATACAAATGCCCCCCATGAGGTTTGCCGACAGGTACAATGTTGGAGATCCAATCGACATAATCAATTGGTCGAATGAAACCAACATCTACGAGCTTTTTGAGTTCTGCCTTGACAAGCACAACAATCTGTGGGTGCATCTTTCTGAGCTTTTGTTTTACCGGTTTAGCTCCTTCTGCCACAACGAGGTGATGCATGACCAAATCAGGATCTAAGCCAGGGATGTCCATATAAGACCATGTGAAGTTGATTTGACACTTTTGGAAGAATTCCACAAATTTTGGATGTTCCTCTAAAGTTAGTAGAGATGCCAAATGTATTTGGTGAGGAGTCTCAGGGGTCCCCACATTGAATTCTTTTGTTTCTTCAATTAGGATCGTCAATCTCTCCTGATTTGTACTGGAGGGGAGTATGTCAAACCTTTCATCCTAAGACGCCTTAGAGAGGTTTTCACCTTTGGATACACTCTTTATTTTTACCTTTTTGGGATCAAACAGTGCCACAGTGTGGTTTTCACTGGAAGATCCATGTTTTATTGTGATGTTTTTATAGTTGAAAGGTTTGGCATCTGCCCCAAAGTACATTGTCCTATTAAGTTCAATGGCAAAACCAACTTTATGATCCCCACTTGGTATGTGATCCCGTATTTCTAAAAAGTTGATGAGCGCCTTATCATTTTGGAAGTGATCAAGACATGAGGGGTTTGGCTGGTTCCAATCGATGAGTTCAGGGTGGTTATAGGCATGAACTCATCAATTAAGTTAAGTTCAGAGGAGGTGTCAGAGAGGGTTAAAATAGATGAGTGAAGTTCATCGATGGTACTCTCCTTATCAGGTTCTAGCATAGGATGTGACGTAGGTCCTGTGGGAGTTGCTTCTTTCTCACGAGCCCAAAAGGTTTTAATCCATGCCTCTCCATAGACTGGATATCTTTATGAGGTGGGGGAGGTGACATGTCTTCCTCGTCTAAAGTATTTAGATTCACTGTATCAAATTCCCACTCATGCGAGTCAGTTTCTAAATCACTTTCTAACATCTAATTACTCTACCAGTCTGGGATGTCTTTTGTATTGAAGAGTGTATTGGTCATGGGTGTCTGTACTTTTATAGGTGGGACTGTTGGTACTGCTGGGAGGATTATCGGTGTCATTGAATCTGCTATCGGGAGTATCGGTGTTGTTGATACAATTGGTACTACTGTTGTTTCTGATGGAATTATCAGTGTTGTTGATGTTGCCGATGGTACTGATGTTGTTGATGGAGCTATGGGGGTTGTTGATGTTGTTGCTGCTACTGATGGTTTTATCAGCCTTGTTGGTGCTACTGCTGCTACTGATGGGATTATCAGTTTTGTTGGTGCAGTTGGTGCTACTGCTGCTACTAATGGGATTATCGGTTTTGTTGATGTTGCTAGTGTGATTGATGCTACTACTTTGATGATCATTTTTGTTGGTGCAGATGGTGTTGTTGGTGCCGCAGATATAATCAGGGATGGTCTCCTTGGAGCAATTGTTTGATACATTGGTTTGTTGGCTTTTCCTTTGAATTTGAGCTTAGGAAGAGATTCCTTTTGAAAACCTAATCCAGTGTTATCCTTGGGTTTCAACTCAGGCTGCAAGGGCTCATGGCATCCTTGTTTGCAATGTCCCAAAGCACTCTGGCCATCATAGCCCATTCTTTGCATGATAGAGAGGCCTTTGCCATATTTATCATTAAGAAGCTTAGCTTGTGGGATTTATGTGTTAATAGGGTCTCTGTAGATCCATTCTTCCAGGTCCTCATCTTTGGTTTCCTCTTCCTGACTCTTACCAGAGATGAACTGCGCCAAAGTGCATGCTGGTTTGGTCAGTGGTGGTTGAAGCAACTTTTGAGGCTTTCCATAAGTTCTAGGGGAAGTGGAGAATTGCCCAACACAAAAGAGTTGGCTTAGATTATATTCCCCAGGACCTTCCTCAACCATTTTCATTTTCAACTTCTCTTGCTTTGGTATAGGGATGATTGAACTAGAAATAGAGGCTGGACTAACATAGGATGTGGAAGGTATAGCTTCTCGATTGTTAGGAACGGTGATCTCTGGCTGATGGTTAATATTGCTACAATATGCAAATGGATTTGCATCGCCAAGGATTGTGATTTCTACACCGTTAAGGGGAAACTTGATACAATGATGATGGGTGGAGGGAACGACTTGCATGGTGTGTATCCAAGGTCTTTCTAACAATAGATTATATGGCAGAGGAAGGTCTAGAACTTGGCAGATGATATGTTTTACCATTGGGCCCACTTTGATAGGCAATACAATGACTCCTTTGGAAGAACGCTCCGCATCATCATAGGCCTTAATGGTTATCTTTTTGCTAGGATCCACTGATTCTACCACATATCCCAATGCTATGACCAAATGTAAGGTGCATATATTCAAGTCGACTCTATTGTCAATCAAGACTCGCTTGAGTTTGTGTTGGTTTACAAATCCTTCAATATTAAGGGATGCATTATGTGGTTGTTGGAATGAAGCGTTGTCACTATCAGAAAAAAGTGAGGCATGGTGATGACCTGAGACTGCCAACCATGGCTTGAAATTGATCTGTGTTAAGGTTGGCGGGAACTGATGCTTCTTGGAGAGATTGATCCAAGATTGTTTTGTGTGAAGGGGATAGGTGCAAAATCTTTAATATGGATATGAGTGTGGGCGTTTTGTCCAATTGTTCCATAAGATTATATTGCTTGAGCATGGGTGTTGTTCCTTGTGGTGTTGCTCGAATGGTAATTTTGCTACGATGCTTAACAACGTTGCATGCAGGATTTGGATCTTTGATGGTGAGGGTTGCAACTTGTTCATCAAAGTCATAGAGGTGATTCATAGTATAATTATAGGCAACTTGTGTATAATTAGTTGTAGTATCTGTGTTTTGTCTTGAAGTGGAAGGACCCCTTTGATCATGTGATGGAAGAGGATTCTTGAACATTAGATGATCGTCATTTGATGTTTTAGGGTCGTGACCTTTGATTTAAATTTACCCTCTGTCAATGAGATCTTGAATAAGATCTTTTAGTTGACAGCAATTGCTCATCTTATGCCCCTTTCCTTGGTGGAATTCACAATGTTCATTATCTCTCCACCATGGAGGTTTGACCTGAGGTTCATAGTTAGATGTTTTCGGTAAGGTCACAAGATTAGAAGAGACCAATTGATGCAATATTGTTTCGATGGGTTCCCCTAAGGGTGTGTATGTGCGTTTTGGTTTATAGTTTTGTTGCCATTGTCTTGGTTCCTCTTGTGGCGTATTGCGACCTTGATTTTGTGGACAAGTGATGGTGTTGTTTTTAGGAGGGGGATTTTGCCGCGCGAATCTGACCACAGGTTGTGCAATCTTTACGGTCCTTGCATCTACGACCCTGTCATTGATGATGTTCTTGTTCTTGTTCCCAAAATTGGGTTTATCACTATTAAAACGTGGGCGAGGGCCATCTTTGGATTCATTGTAGATTTTGATAAGTCCCTTTTTGATAAGGGCTCATTCACATTTTAATCCTTGAGTGATCATTTCTTCAAAAGATTCAGTACCCTTCATGTCTAAATGGAATTCCATCTCATCATTCAAGTTGGAAATGAATATTTCCACTAGTTCTTGTTCAGGAAAATGAAGAGAACGTCTACTAGACAATTGCCTCCACCATTGTAGGAAAGCTGAAAACAACTCCCCTAGTTTTTGTTTGGTGTTGCATAGATCTGTTATGGTAACATCTCGTTCTATGTTATGTGAATAATGAGCGATGAACTTTTGGACTAGTTCGTCGAATGTTCTAAAGCCACCTGATAATCGGGAAAACCATTGCGTGGTTGTGCCTCCCAAACTCTGAGGAAAGAGGCACATTAGATAGGTGTCCTCATAAGCCACCTCTAAACAAGTTGAGTGAAATTCTCGGACATGATCTCTAGGGTCTCCTTTGCCCCTGTACTTTTCAAACTTAGGTGTTTCAAACCCTCACGGAAAAGGTGGAATATGCATATTCCTATCAAAAGGATAGGGACAGATATCGTTAAGTGAAAACCGAGTAGTCTTCACACCACTATTGAGTTGTTGAGAGAGATTTTCTACCTGTTGTCTCAACATGTCTATTTCTGTAGGAGGAGGAGGCAGGGGATTCCCTTGATGATTAAGGTCATATCAAAAGTAATCTATACCTCTTCCACCATCGTTATGGCTATGTTGTTTTGATGTCTGTCGTATCTATGCGGTATCAAAGTTAGAGGGTAGTTTAGCACCCTCTAGAGAAAGTCTTAGAAAATGAGCATCTGCATTGTTTTTAAGGATTTTGTCAAAAAGTCTATTACACTCGAGATTGTCTTGTGCTCTTTTTATAACTTTGGGAGTTGGAGTGCTAGGATCTTCATCATTTGTGCCTCCTCCAATGACTTCTTGAAAATCATTGAGGTTTTCTTCCTCCACTTCAATCTCTAGTTGTATAGTTTTTGATCTGGTGTGAGCCATTTTGTTTGAAAGTTTTGAGGTTTTGGTGATTTATGAGGGATGGTGATGAAATGTTTTGATGACAGATAAGTGTTTTGTGAAACGTTTAGAAGATGGATCTCTAATAGTGAAGGTTGGATGTTACCAAAGTTCTTTGTTAATTGATCTTGGGTTTTCAACAATTTTGATGTGATAAGGTATAGCAAGGTTTGAGATGTGTTACAAACAAAGCTACCTAGCAATGAGAGGATGCACTCATAAACTAGTTTTAACCTGCGTATGAATGCCTCTTAGGATGATTGATCCTAGATGTAGAGACACTCTAAAAGTGATTTGTTAGTTTGATTTAAGCAATATTTAAAAGAACTCAGGACAAGACCTTTTGTGTTTTGAGAGTTGAATGGTTTTGTGATGTTGTGAAGGTGAAAGTGGATAGAATATGGACCTCAATAAAAAATTTCATTTACAAAAGGGGTTTCTACTTCTTCCTCTCTCTTAGGAGTTGGTGGTTCCGCTTGAGCTACGTTGTAGGTGATATAAATTTTTGGAAAGAAAGCAGGGTTCATCTCACCCCCTTTGTTTTTGTGATAATTCAAGGCTCTAAACTGAGTAAAAACTCTATTTTTCAAAGGCTCCTTGTTGAATTCGTTGGATTTCCTTGAAGATACAAATGCATATGATGCAAGAAGGCTCTGTGTGAGAGAAAAAATTGTCTATTGATATAGAAAAACTTCCTTCTTTTGATAAGAGCTTTTGAACTAAATGGTCTCTTTTTCAATGTAGTCTTTTGATGAAGACTCATTTTTCTCAAAATTCGAGTGATGGTCATACAAATTGATACTTTGTTTCACTTTGTTGATGTTTTTTTTTTTTTGGGTCAAGGTTGATGTAAAATTGTGTTGGATGAATACTTGGATTAAATTTGTTTTGAATTTCTTTGACAAGAAAATAGAGCAAGCACAAAAGCACAATAATCTTGCCTCAAAAGACACAATAGGTGTGGGTCTAGATCAACCCAATCATGAACTTTATTGACCCTTTTCTAATGTTTTGTATGTTTCTTTCCCAAAAAGATTGAAGTCAGCTCAAATTGTTACTGGTCTGACATAAGATGAAGACAATTCAAACACACTTTATCCCTAAGGTCAATGGCTAGTTGCGATATTTTCAACCCACATCTTGATATTTCTTCAACTTTGGTACTACATACCTTATGAATCCCATCGTGGCAGGTAAGGATGTGATATACTTAGTTTTGCGTGAGCATAATAGATAGATGATCCCTATGATGGGGGAGTCACCACTTTTATCAAGCTACAAGTAGCCTTTCAAAAAACCCTGTTTCTACTCAAGGAAATATGTATGGTGAGTATCTTGGGAACAAAACCATCTATGCTCTTGCACTGAACTTTTCACAAATATTCTCAATCAATAGAATGGGTGGGCTTCCATAATTAAAGGTGTCTAGTAATGTTCGATGTTTTTGGACATAAGTTCATTCTGTAGTGACTCACTTAAGAGTCTTGTAACATATGGTGGGACCCATATGTCCTTTCAAAAAGTTACACTGTAGGAACAACTATACCCAAGGCTACAACTTTCGCTCTCACCTGATTTCTATAGCGGCTTGAAGGATTTACTGCGCAAAGTTGTTCCCAAGAGTGATGTGTCTCTTGGTAGACCTCTCTTAAAAATATAAAATTTCGAGCGTCACTAACACTTTTCTCTTGCACCTAGGACCACGAGAGCCAAGGGAAAGGAT